>NC_090820.1:106827132-108269632 GCF_000390325.3 Nicotiana tomentosiformis | reverse complement strand
CAACTTTTACATACGACACATGTAAGGAGTAATTCCGATTTCTCAATTTCTCAATGATTACCATCAGTTGAATAAGCATTACTCCTAGTTCAATTTCTTTTTCTTTTTTTTCTTTGTGAAGATTCTTGTTTTACCCTAGAGTATTCAATTTTTTAAGGACAAATTAATACATAAAACTTAATATTAATGTAGTTACACACTATCACTAAACAGCTAAAATTGTGAATGAAGATTAGGAAACATGACTGAGAATATCTACATACAAGACTGGCTTTACCAAAGGAAGATTCATAAATGAGAATATCATGTTGACTCAAGAGATGATGCACAACATTAATCAATCTTCACGAATTAGTAATGCTATCATGAAACTTGACATGATCAAGGCTTATGACAGGATGGATTGGAGTTATTCATGCCTGGTGCCGTCCGGAGGCTTATAACTAATAATTGATCAATTTGAATGGAACAGGACATGGGTTCTTTAAATACACTAGGGGTATCAACCAGGGTGATCCTTTGTCCCCTTCTTTATCTGCAGAGGGATTTATGCCATATTCATCTGTCACGACCCAAAAACCTAATTTGTCGTGATGACGCCTATCGTGGAACTAGGCAAGCCGACTCATTTTCAAACAAACCGATATATTTATTTCAAAGATAATTTCAATACTATTTAACATAAAACCTTCATTTAAGGAGTTCAAATCAAAGAAAATAAAAGTGCGGAAAAGAAAAGCCCGACATCGGGGTGTCACTAGTCATGAGCATCTACTACAATCTATCTAACAATATCAAGACTAACTCAGCCTGGAAAATAACTAAATACAACTAGAGGAAGATAAGAGGGAGAAGAGCAGGAGCTGCGATCGCGAAATAGCTACCTTGCTATCTCCAAAAAAATCTGAACCAGAACACTCAATAACAACTACCGTATCCAGCTACACCTGAATCTGCACACAAGGTGCAGGGAGTAATGTGAGTACGATAACTCAGTAAGTAACAATAATAAATATAGATTGAGCAGTAGTGACGAGCAATAAAACATATAACGTCCATATCATGAAATCTCAGTAAAGTACAACATGCTTTAAAAATCAGTGTTTGAATCAAATCATCTCGTTTAAACCCGATTTCAGTAAAAATCATTTAAAGATATTTTCCAACAGTTTTTCAAACAAAGGCTCAATGCAAAGGTGAGCAAAATGATGAAATCATAAACAGCCCCTCGGGCAAAACATCACTCGTATACAGCCCCTCGGGCAAACCTCACAGTCACTCGTGCCACTCGGACATACCTCACAATCACTCATGCCTCCCAGTCACTCAGCACTCAGTACTCGGCACCCGCACTCAGTAGGTACCTGCGCTCACTAGGGGTGTGTACAGACTCCGGAGGGGCTCCTTTAGACCAAGCGATATAATCTGCACGGACAACTCACGTGCTGCACGGACAACTCACGTGCTATAATAATAAAGTATGCTGCAGGCGGGCAGACCCGATCCACACTCATCCTCACAAATCAGGCCCTCAGCCTCACTCAGTCATAAACCTCTCAAGCCACTCGGGCATCTCAGTAAAACAGGGCATTCGGCCCAAAACATTTATATGCACCAAAATAGAGTCATAAAATCGAGTTATGCGATAAACAAGTATAACATGAGTGAGTATAGATTTCCAATCGAAAACAATGAGATGATGGTAAGAAACATCCCCTAAGGGTCCAAACAGCATTGGCACAAGGCCCAAACATGACATTCGGCCCAATTTACAGAAATTCTTTCTAAAATATATAAGTATCATATAGTTTCAACAAAGTATGCAACTTTACTGTTGCTACGGGACGGACCAAGTTACAAATCCCCAACAGTGAATGCTCACACGCCCGTCACCTAGCATGTGCGTCACTAAAAATAGTAGAATGATACAAAATCCGGGGTTTCATACCCTCAGGGCTAGATTTACAATTGTTACTTACCTCAAACCGGTCAAATCTCTAACCCGCAATGCTCTTGCTTTTGGACTCGGCCTCTAAATGCTCCAAATCTATTCACAATCAAAACAATACCATCAATACGCTCTAATGGAATGAATTCCACAAGAAAAATTATAAAATTAGACAAAAACCCGAAATTAACTCAAACCCACCCCCCGGGCCCACGTCTCGAAATCTGACAAAATTTGTAAAACTAGAAATCTCATTCACTCACGAGTCTAACCATACCAAATTTATCAAAATCCGACATCGTTTGGTCCTTCAAATCCTTAAATTACTCTCCAAATATTCCAAGCCCTAACCCCTCATTTTCACTAATTACCATAATTAAAACAACGAGAAATCACCATATATACAAGTATTAGGGCTAAAGTAACTTACCTCAACGAAATCACCTTGATTCCCTCTTCAAATCTCTCCCCAAAGCTCCAAAAACCGAATAGAAATGGCGGAAATGAACCAAATTCGCGAAGGGTTCTATTTATGGTTTCTGCCCAGGTTTTTCGCACATGCGGCCATTTTCTCGCACCCGCGCGACCGCATCTGCGGTCCAAGAAGCCGCACCTGTGCAACTCACTTAATCACCCAGCTTCCGCACCTGTGGACACCTTCCTCACACCTGCGGACTCGCATCTGTGGTCCCAGGTGCGCATCTGCGAAACCAGCCCAAACTCCTCATCTCCGCATCTGCGCTCAAGGCCTCGCGCCTGCAGGCTCGCAGATGCGGCCAATTCTTCGCACCTGCATTCCCAACCTTGGCCCAGCGTATCCCGTACCTGAGTACTTCGCACGGGCACCAACGACCTCGCACCTGCGACCCTTTCTTCCGCAGGTGCGGAAATAGCAGAAGCAGCAGCTTTAACTGCAAAGTACAACTTCGACAAATCCGTTAACCACCCGGAATCACCCCGAGGCCCTCGGGACCTCAACCATAAATACCAATAAGTCATATATCAACATACAAACTTAGTCGAACCTTCGAATCACTCAAAACAATATCCAAACACCAAATTACCCTCGGATTCAAGTCTAAGAACTTCTAAATTTTCAAATTCGGCAACAGATGCCGAAATCAACCAAACCACGTCCGAATGACCTCAAATTTTGCACACACGTTACAAATGACACTAAGAACCTACTCTAACTTCCGGAATTCCATTCCGACCCCGATATCAAATGTTCCACTGCCGACCGAAATCGCCAAATTTCCAATTTTGCAAATTCAAGCCTAATTCTATCATGGACCTCCAAGTAATATTCCGGATACGCTCCTAAGCCCAAAATCACCATACGGAGCTATTGGAATTATCAAAATTTGAATCCGAGGTCGTTTACACATAGGTCCATATCCGGTCCACTTTTCTAACTTAATGTTTTTCAATTATGAGACTAAGTGTCTCATTTCACTCCGAGTTTCTTCCGGACCCGAACCAACTAACCCGATACAACATAATATAGCTGAATAACACAAAAAGAAGTAGAAATGTGGAAAACGGAGCTATAACTCTCAAAACGACCGGCCGGGTCGTTACATCCTACCCCTCTTAAACATTCGTTCGTCCTCGAACAGTCTAGAAACATACCTGGAGTCTCGAATATGCGTGGATATCTTCTTCGCATCTCCCGCTCGGTCTCCCAGGTAGCCTCCTCCACCGGCTGACCTATCCATTGCATCTTCACTGAAGCTATATCCTTTGACCTCAACCTTCGAACCTGCCGATCCAATAGCCACCGACTCCACATCATAAGTCATATCACCCTCCAACTGAACCGTGCTGAAATCCAAAATATGGGACGGATCTCCAATATACTTCCGGAGCATTGAAACATGAAACACTGGATGCACACTCGACAAGCTGGGTGGCAAGGCAAGCTTATAAGCCACCTCTCCTATCCTCTGAAGCGCCTCAAAAGTCCCAATGAACCGGGGGCTCAACTTGATCCTCTTTCCAAACCCCATAACACCCTTCATGGGTGATACCTTCAACAAAACCTTCTCCCCAACCATAAAAGACACATCACAGACCTTCCTATCCGCGTAGCTCTTCTGCTAGACTGCGCCGTTCCGCTCCTGAATCAATTTCACCTTATCTAATGCATCCTGGACCAAGTCTGTACCTAAGAGCCTAGCCTCACCCGGCTCAAACCATCCAACCGGAGATCTACACCTCCTCCCATATAAAGCCTCATACGGAGCCATCTGAATACTCGACTGATAATTGTTGTTATATGCAAACTCCGCGAGTGGCAGAAACTGGTCCCATGAACCCCCAAAGTCAATGACACAAGCACGCAACATGTCCTCTAATATCTGAATAGTGCACTCGGACTGCCCGTCCGTCTGAGGATGAAAAGTTGTGCTCAACTCAACCTGAGTACCCAACTCTCACTGCACGGCCCTCCAAAACTGCGGTGTGAACTGAGTACCCCTATCTGAAATGATGGAAACTGGGACACTATGCAGGCGAACGATCTCTCGGGTGTAAATCTCAGCCAACTGCTCTGAAGAGTAAGTAGTACCAACTAGAATGAAGTGCGCGGACTTGGTCAGCCGATCCACAATAACCCAAATAGCGTCGAACTTCCTCGAAGTCCGTGGGAGCCCAATTACAAAGTCTATAGTGATCCACTCCCACTTCCACTCTGGGATCTCTAATCTCTGAAGCAAGCCACCCGGTCTCTAATGCTCATACTTAACCTGCTGACAGTTTAGACACCGAGCCACAAACCCAACTATATCCTTCTTCATCTGCCTCCACCAATAGTGCTGCCTCAAATCCTCGTACATCTTCGCGGCACCCGGATGGATGGAATACCGCGATCTGTGGGCCTCCTCAAGAATCAACTCTCGAAGCCCATCTACATTAGGCACACATATCCGGCCCTGCATTCTCAACACGCCGTCATCACCAATAGTCACATCTCTAGCATCACCTCTTCGAACCCTGTCCTGAAGAACGAGCAAGTGGGGGTCATCATACTGACGCTCCCTGATATGGTCATAAAGAGAAGACCTGGAGACCACACAAGCCAATACCGGACTAGGCTCCGAAATATCTAATATGACAAGCTGGCCCGCTAAGGCCTGAACATCTAATGCCAAAGGTCTCTCTGCTGCTGAAAGATATGCTAAACTCCCCAAACTCTCTACCCGGTGACTCAAAGCATCGGCCACCACATTGGCCTTCCCCGAATGGTACAAACTAGTGATATCATAGTCCTTAAGAAGCTCCAACCATCTCCGCTGACGCAAATTAAGATCCTTCTGCTTTAACAGATACTGCAGACATCGGTGATCTGTATAGACCTCACAATAAACCCCATACAAATAATGACGCCAAATCTTTAAGGCGTGAATAATGGCTGCTAACTCAAGATCATGGACATGATAGTTCTTCTTATGGGTCTTCAACTGGCGCGAGGCATAGGCAATCACCCTATCCTCGAGGCATCACAATACACGGTGTAAGAACCTGAAGCTGATGGCAGAACTAATACTTGAGCTGTGGTCAAAGCAGTCTTGAGCTTTTGAAAGCTCTCCTCACATTCATCCGACCACCTTAATGGAGCACCCTTTTGGGTCAATTTGGTCAAGGGCGATGCAATAGATAAAAATCCCTCCACAAAGCGATGGTAGTAACCCGCCAAACCAAGAAAGCTCCTAATCTCCGTGGTTGAGGACGGTCTGGGCCAACTCTGCACCGCCTCTATCTTCTTCGGATCCACCTGAATACCCTTACTGGACACCACGTGCCCCAAGAATGCTACTGAACTGAGCCAAAACTCATATTTGGAGAACTTTGCATAAAGCTTCTCATCCCTCAATATCTGTAATACAATCTTCAAATGCTGGGCGTGCTCCTCCCGGCTACGAGAGTACACCAGGATGTCATCAATGAATACAATAATGAATGAGTCCAAATAGGGCTGGAATATACTGTTCATCAAATGCATGAACGCTGCTGGGGCATTGGTCAGCCCAAAAGATATCACCAAGAACTCATAATGGCCATATCGAGTCCTGAAAGTTGTTTTAAGAATATCTGAATCCCGAATCTTCAGCTGGTGATAATCGGACCTCAAATCAATCTTGGAGAACACCCTCGTTCCCTGAAGCTGGTCGAATAAATCATCAATGTGAGGCAAAGGATACTTATTCTTGACTGTGACCTTGTTCAACTGCTTGTAATCAATACACATTCTCATGGAACCATCCTTCTTTTTCACAAATAAAACCGGTGCACCCCAAGGTGACACACTAGGCCGAATAAACCCCTTATCAAGGAGTTCTTGAAGCTATTATTTCAATTCCTTCAACTCCGCCAGTGCCATACGATACGGTGGAATAGAAATGGGATGAGTGCTCGGCACCAAATCAATACCAAAGTCAATATCCCTGTCAGGCGGCATGACCGACAGGTCTGTAGGAAACACATCCAAAAAATCACGTACCACCGGAACAGAATCAATGATAGGAGTCTCTACACTAACAACCCTCACAAAAGCCAAATAAGATAGACAACCCTTCTCAACCATGCGTTGAGCCTTCAAATATGAAATCACCCTACTTGGTACATAATCTACAAAACCTCTCCACTTAACCCTCGAAATTCCTGGCATAGTCAACATCACCGTCTTAGCGTGACAATCTAGAATAGCATGACATGGAGATAACCAATCCATACCCAATATCACATCAAAGTCAACCATACTAAGCAACAATAGATCCACTCGGGTCTCCAGACCCCTAATAGTCACCACACATGACCGATATACGTGGTCCACAATAATAGTATCACCTACAGGAGTAGATATATGTACATATGAAACTAAGGACTCATGGGGTATATCTAGAAAATGGGCGAAATACGAGAAAACATATGAATACGTGGAACCAGGGTCAAATAATACTGAGGCATCTCTAAGGCAAACTGAGACAATACCTGTAATCCCAGCATCTGAAGCAATAGCATCAGGTATGGCAGGGAGAGCATAGAAACGGGCCTGACCACCCCCTGATCTGCCTCCCCTTTAGGGCGACCCTTAGCTGACTGACCTCCACCCCGAGCTGACTGGGCAGGTGATGAGGTAACTGGTGTTGTAGTCGGAGGCCGACTCCTCTGCTAAGATAGACCTCCATGACACTGAGGACACTACCTCCACATATGCCCAAGCTCCCCATACTCAAAATAACTCCCTGGTGCTGGCGGCGGAAACTGAAGGGAACCCCTAGCACCGGGTTGACTAGTAGAAGAACCTGGCATAGAAGAGCCCTGAACAGGTGGAGCATGGGGCGAACTCTGAATTGGAAGGGTAATAAGTGATGAGTGTCCCTGATGAGAACTGTGAGAACCATAGCCAGATGATGCACCCCGATGAAATGGCCGAGCTGACTGAGCCAGCCTGAAATGAAGACCTCTATTGTGTTGGAACTGACCCCAAAAAGGAGCACCGCTGAATCCACCCTGACCACGAGGCTTCTTGGCCTCCCTATCAACCCTCTCCTGACCGCGAAACATCTCAATATGCCGAGCAATGTCGATAACCTCATCAAAAAGTAGCACCCGAAACCCTCTCTCTGGTCATGAGCAACTGTAGCTGATAAGTGAGGGCATCAATAAACCTCATGATCCTCTCTCTGTCCGTGGGAACCAACCAGATAGCATGACGGTCCAACTCAGAGAATCGCATCTCCTACTGTGTCACAGACATATCACCTTGGCGAAGCCGCTCAAACTGTCTGCGCAGCTCCTCTCTGCGAGATTGAGGCACGAACTTCTCCAAAAAGACCACAGAGAACTGCTGCCAAGTAAGGGGTGCTTCGCCAACAGGCCTGCACCTCTCGTAAGTCTCCCACTATCTGAGTGTAGCCCCAGAAAACTGAAAGGTAGTGAATGAGATGCCACAAGTCTCCAGAATACTAGCAGTCCGGAGTATCCTCTGACACCTGTCAAAAATATCCCGAGCATCCTTTCTCTGTGCCACTAAAAGGTAGTGGCTGAAGTCTCCCAAACCTCTCCAACCTACGTTGATCATCCTCGGGCATAGCAGGAACCACATAATCCTAAGCAACAGCAACCGGCTGGGCTAGTGGTGCCTCTGGTGTCTGAAGTCCCTGAATAACCTACTCGGGTGTGTGAGCGACGGGAGTCTGAGTGCCTCCCCTGGCCTGAGAAGTGGTTGCGGCCGTCGAAATAAAGACCGCCTGAGCAAGGCCGGTACACGCTGTCAGAATCTGAGCTAGGGCCTCCTGAAGGCCTGGAATCACAATAGGCACAGGTGGTGCCTGAGCTGGTGCATCAACAACTGGAACCAGGTCCTGATCTGGGACAACTGGTGGATTTGCAGGTACTGCCCCAACTGCTGTACGGGCTGCACCTCTGCCCCTACCACGGCCTCTACCGCGGCCACGGCCTCTCGTGGCCCTAGCTGGTGGTACTGGTGGCTAGCCTTCCTGACTGGTAGCACAAGTCCTCACCATCTGTGAGAGAATGAAACAACAGATGTTTAGTTACTAGAATCAACAAATTCGAACAACAAGAATTCAAGAATGTGGAGTTTCCTAAAGGTTCTACAGCCTCTCAAAGATAAGTACAGATGTCTCCGTACCGATCCGTAAGACTCTACTAAACCTGCTCATGACTCGTGAGACCTATGTAACCTAGGCTCTAATACCAATCTGTCGTGATGGCGTCTATCGTGGAACTAGGAAAGCCGACTCATTTCCAAACAAACCGATATTTTCATTTCAAAGATAATTTCAATACTATTTAACATAAAACCTTCATTTAAGGAGTTCAAATCAAAGAAAATAAAAGTGCGGAAAACAAAAGCCCGACATCGCGGTGTCACTAGTCATGAGTATCTACTACAATATGTCTAACAATATCAAGGCTAACTCAGCCTGGAAAATAGCTAAATACAACTAGAGGAAGATAAGAGGGAGAAGAGCAGGGGCTGCGATCGCGAAACAGCTACCTTGTTATCTCCAAGAAAATCTACAACCAGAACACTCAATAACCGCTACCATGTCCAGCTATACCTGAATTTGCACACAAGGTGCAGGGAGTAACGTGAGTACTCCAACTCAGTAAGTAACAACAATAAATAAAGACTGACCAGTAGTGACGAGCAATAAAACATATAACGTTCATATCATGAAATCTCAGTAAAGTATAACATGCTTTAAAAATCAGTGTTTGAATCAAATCATCTCGTTTAAACCCGGTTTCAGTAAAAATCATTTAAAGAAATTTTTCCAACAGTTTTTCAAACAAAGGCTAAATGCAAAGGTGAGCAAAATGATGAAATAATTAACAGCCCCTCGGGCAAAACATCACTCGTATACAGCCCCTCGGGCAAAACATCACTCGTATACAGCCACTCGGGCAAAATATCACTCGTATACAGCCCCTCGGAAAAACCTCACCGTCACTCGTGCCACTCGGGCTTACCTCACAATCAATCATACCTCCCAGTCACTTAGCACTCGGCACTCGCACTCAGTAGGTACCTGCGCTCACTGGGGGTGTGTACATACACCAGAGTGGCTCCTTCAGCCCAAATGCTATAATCTACACGGACAACTCACGTGCTGCACGGACAACTCACGTGCTATAATAATAAAGTATGTTGCAGGCGGGCGGCCTCGATCCACACTCATCCTCACAAATCAGGCCCCCGGCCTCACTCAGTCATAAACCTCTCAAGCCACTCGGGCATCTCAGTAAAACAGGGCATTCGGCCCAAAACATTTATATGCATCAAAATAGAGTCATAAAAGTGAGTTATGCGGTAATCAAGTATAACATGACTGAGTATGGATTTTCAATCGAAAACAATGAGAGAATGGTAAGAAATATCCCCTAAGGGTCCAAACAGCATTGGCGCAAGGCCAAAACATGGCATTCAGCCCAATTTACAAAAATTCTTTCTAAAACATATAGGTGTCATATAGTTTCAACAAAGTATGCAACTTTATAGTTGCTACAGGACAGACCAAGTCACAAATCCCCAACAGTGCACGCCCACACGCCGGTCACCTAGCATGTGCGTCACTAAAAATAGTAGAATGATACAAAATTCGGGGTTTCATACCCTCACGACTAGATTTACAATTGTTACTTACCTCAAACCGATCAAATCTCTGACCCGCAATGCTCTTGCCTCTGGACTCGGCCTCCAAATGCTCCAAATCTATTCACAATCAGTACAATACCATCAATACATGCTAATGGAATAAATTCCACAAGAAAAACTACAAAATTAGACCAAAACCCGAAATTGACTCAAACCCGCCCCCGGGCCCACGTCTCGAAATCTGACAAAATTTACAAAACTAGAAATCTCATTCACTCACGAGTCTAACCATACCAAATTCATCAAAATCCGACATCGTTTGGTCCTTCAAATCCTTAAATTACTCTCCAAATATTCCAAGCCCTAACCCCTCATTTTTACTAATTACCATGATTAAAACAACGAGAAATCACCATATATACAAGTATTAGGGCTAAAGTAACTTACCTCAACGAAATCCCCTAGATTCCCTCTTCAAATCTCTCCCTAAAGCTCCAAAAACCGAATAGAAATGGCGGAAATGAACCAAATTCGCGAAGGGTTCTATTTATGATTTCTGCCCAGGTTTTTCGCACCTGCGGCCATTTTCTCGCACCCGCGCGACCGCATCTACGGTCCAAGAAGCCGCACCTCTGCAACTCACTTAATCACCCAGCTTCCGCACCTGCAGACTCGCATCTGTGGTCCTAGGTTCGCATCTGCAAAACCAGCTCAAACTCCTCATCTCCGCATCTGCGCTCAAGGCCTCGCACCTGCGGGCTCGCAGATGCGGCCAATTCTTCGCACCTGCATTCCCAGCCTTAGCCCAGCATCTCCCGTACCTGAGTACTTTGCACGCGCACCAGCGGCCTCACACCTGTGACCCTTTCTTCCGCAGGTGCGGAAATAGCAGAAACAGCAGCTTCAACTACAAAGTCCAACTTCGACAAATCCGTTAACCACTTGGAATTACCCCGAGGACCTCGGGACCTCAACCATAAATACCAACAAGTCATATATCAACATACAAACTTAGTCGAACCTTCGAATCACTCAAAACAATATCCAAACACCAAATTACCCTCGGATTCAAGCCTAAGAACTTCTATTTTGCAAAATCAACCAAACCACGTCCGAATGACCTCAAATTTTGCACACACGTTACAAATGACACTAAGAACCTACTCTAATTTCCAGAATTCCATTCCGACCCCGATATCAAATTTTCCACTGCCGACCGAAATCGCCAAATTTCCAATTTCGCAAATTCAAGCCTAATTCTACCACAGACCTCCAAATAATATTTCGGACATGCTCCTATGCCCAAAATCACCATACAGAGCTATTGAAATTATCAGAATTCAAATTCGAGGTCATTTACTCATAGGTCCATATCCGGTCCACTTTTCTAACTTAATATTTTTGAATTATGAGACTAAGTGTCTCATTTTACTCCGAGTTCCTTCTGGACCCGAACCAACTAACCCGATACAACATAATATAGCTGAATTACACAAAAAGAAGTAGAAATGGGGAAAATGGGGATATAACTCTCGAAATAACCGGCCGGGTCGTTACATCATCCGAGAGAAATGGCCTTTTAATTAATCACTTGTGTTATGTAGACGACACCATTTTATTTTTCTCAGGCGATCTTTTATCCTTGAAAATGATGATGTTTAAACTATACACATGAAATAACCTCAGACCAAGTGATCAATAAGAGAAATCATGTTTTTATGTCTCCTCTAACTTCCCTGGACCTTTTATCACTGAGGTTGAGAATATTACTGGTTTTTCTCATCTTCAATTCCTTATGCAATACTTGGGATGCCCTATTTATGTTGGTCGGAAGAAAATAGTTTTTTTCAATAACATGGTTTCTAAAATTTCTAACACAGTGCAAGGATGATAGGGAAAACTACTATCTTATGGTGGCAAAGCAGTCATAATAAATTCAGCCCTTCACTCACTATCTTTGCATCTGTTGTCTATTTTATACCCACCTAAAACTATCATTTCCCAAATTGAGAAGATTATTGCTAATTGTTTTTGGGGTAAGGAAGAGCACAAAAACAAGATTCACGGGAAATCATGGACTGATCTTTGTTTTCCTATTCACGAAGGTGTAGTATGTTTTAGATCATTGTCACGACCCAATTTCTCCTCCGTTGCGCATCATTATGGCACCTAGTCTTTGGACTAGGTGTAACGACCTGGCCGGTCATTTTGAGTATTATAACCCCGTTCCCCCATTTACTGCTCAAGTTATTCTCTACAATTATTTTATGACTTACCAGATTCGTTGGTTCGGGTCCGTAAGGATTTTGGAGGGAAATGAGACACTTAGTATCATAATTGAAAACTTTAAGTTGAAAAAGTTGACCAGATATTTACTTATGCGTAAACGACCTCAAATTAGAATTCTGCTGATTCCAATAGCTATGTATAGTGATTTTGAACTTAGGAGCTTGTCCAAAAAATAATTTAGAGGTCCGTAGTGGAATTAGGCTTGAAATGGCGAAAGTCGAATATTTTTGGAAAGTTTGACCGGGGGATTGACTTTTTCATATCGGGATCGAAACCCGATTCTGAAAATTTTAATAGGTCTGTTATGTCATTTATGACTTGTGTGCAAAGTTTGAGGTCAATTAGACTTGATTTGATAGGTTCCGACGTCGTTTGTAGAAATTGGAAGTTTCAAAGTTCATTAGGCTTGAATTGGGGTATGAGTCATGGTTTTAGCGTTGTTTGATGTGATTTGAAGGCCCGACTAAGTTTGTATGATGTTTTAGTACTTGTTGGTGTATTTGGTTGAGGTCCCGAGGGCCTCGGGTGAGTTTCGGATAGTTAATGGATCAAACATTTGGACTTAAACAGCTGCTGGAATTTTTCTGCTAGAAAAAAATTGAGGTCCTGCAAAATCGAGGTCTTGAAAAATTGAGGTCCTGAAAAAATCGAGGTCCTGAAAAATCGAGGTCATGAAAATCGAGGTCATAAAAATCGAGGCCAGGAAATCGAGATCATGAAAATCGAGGCCAAGTCTGGGCAGAAACTTTAAGTTACAAAAATGGGGTTTCATTCCATTTTTTTATTTTTGACAAATTGGAGCTTGGAGAGAGGCGATTTTTGAGAGATTCTTAAGGAAAAACATCGGGATAAGTGATTTTAACTCGGATTTGGTCAATATACATGAATATATCATTGTTTTCATTATTTAATTAGCGTTTTGAGATGGAAATTTGGGGAAAATGAGAAAGAGTTCTTGGACAAAAATTTTGAGGTTTTGAATGGGATTTTGTTATCGGATTTGAGTAAAATTGGTATGGTTAGACTCGTGAGTGAATGAGCTTTCGGGTTTTGTGACTTGTTGGATTTCGAGACGTGGGCCTGGGGGCCGGGTTTGAGCCGATTTAGGATTTTTAGCTATAATTTCGTATTTTCTTGTGGAATTGATTCCTTTAGCCTATATATTGATTATACTGTACTGCTTGTGGCTAGATTCGGAACATTTGGGGACCAATTCACGAGGCAAGGGCATAGAGAAGTAAGAAATTATGCGGCTTTGAGGTAACTAACAGTTCTAAATTTGGTCCTGATGGTAGGAAACCCTGCATTATATGTTATGTGATTGGTTTTGAGGTGACGCACATGCTAGGTGATGGGCGTGCACCGTAGGAATTGCGACTTGGTCAAATTCCATGGAACTGTATAGTTGTATAATCTGTTGATACCAATACATTCTCTATGTGTTAGAGAAAATTTAGCTGAGACTCGTATTATAAATCATGCTTAGACATATACTGTTATTATTGGTACCCACTGGGGTCATTTCTGTGGTTGAATAATATGTTCAAATTGTGATTTCACACTCAGTCATATTTATTCATTTCATATCATACCTTAGCCTCTCTTATTTATTATTGATGCATCATATCATTGTTGTTGGGCTGCTTATCATGATTTCTGAGATTCCGAGAGATTGGAGAGGTTGATGAGCGAGAGAGGCCGAAGGCCTAATTGTGAGGACATTTATGGATCCGGATGCACGCCGCAACATGCTTATTGATTTATGCCATGATTGGCTTGATATAGCGCTTGGGCTGAAGGAGCCCTTCCGGAGTGTGTACATACTCCCAGTGAACGCAGGTACCTACTGAGAGCGAGTGCCGAGTCCTGAGTGATTAGGAGAAATGAATGACTGTGAGGAATGAGTGACTGTGAGGACTGAGTGACTGTTACTCTGAGAGGATGCATTAATTTCATTATTGCTGCATTTCAGCTGTCATATATCACTGTTTTGGAAAAATTTCTAAAAGACATCCTCTCCTGTTTCATTCGAAGTTGTTATAAAATTACTGTGGAGTTTTAAATGTTAAACTTGAAAGCATGCTTGCCTTTTTATGTTGGAAAATACTGTATTTGGACTTAGCTGAGAAGCTCGTCACTACTTTCAGTTCTTTATTTATTATTGTTACTTACTGAGTTGGTTGTACTCATACTACACCCTGCACTTCGTGTGCAGATCCAGGTGATCCCGGACACAGAGAGTGTTGATTTTTTCACACAATCGATTTTTCCGGAGATTCAGAGGTGGCTGCCATGTTTCGCAGACCTTGTCTCTCATTCCCTATCCTTTTGTGTATTGTATTTGGTCTCAGATTATTATAAACCGTGTTTTCTAGACTTGTAATGTATAAATGCTCATGTACTCAGTGACACCAGATTTTGGGAGTGTTTGTATCAGTGTTTGTGAGATTTGTGGATTGTGTTTAAATATTATATTTTCAAACTTAAAAGAAATCGTGGTTTATTGAGGTTATCGGCTTGCCTAGTATCGAGATAGGCGCCATCACGACAGGTTAGGATTTTAGGTCGTGAAACTAGGTAAGCCTAATATCTTCTGAATAACAACAATAATTAAATAACATCTAATAAATTTTGAAATGGAAATCTCTATAAAATTTACAATTCCCAAAACAGGTAGTACAAGTCATAAGCTAGGTAAGCCTAATATCTTCTGAATAACAACAATAATTAAATAACATCTAACAAATTTTGAAATGGAAATCTCTATAAAATTTACAATTCCCAAAACCGGTAGTACAAGTCATAAGCTCTACATAGTTTGTTATAATTTTCTAAATACAACTGTTTGGAATAAAATAAAGAGTATGAATACAAAATAGGAAGGTGACTCCGAAGCCTGTGAATGCAGCAGTAGGTTTACCTTGAGTCTCCGCAGTAACAATCCGCACAGCTAGCTAATGATCAGATGACTTCGAAATACCTGGATTTGCACAAAAATGTGCTGAAGTGTAGTATGAGTACACCACAATGGTACCCAGCAAGTATCAAGACTAACCTCAGTGGAGTAGTGACGAGGAACAATCAAGACATCTACTGGACTAAATAATCTGAACAAGTATAAGTATAGGAACAACAAAGTATGATATCTACATAAAGACTATGTGAAGTGGCATATAATACGGTAATTGCAATAAGGAAGGAAAACAAAAACTATCAGCGGAACACCATAATAATGACATAGAAGAATGAACGGAAACACGACCTAAATCCGATAATCACAGATAAAGAAAGGACAAGTAACAACTCAACAAAATGACAGCTTTCACACCAGGTATTTTGTCAATAATCTCCACGAAGTACCGAACCTCATACTATTCACAACTCACGGGTTCCAATACCTGGACCCTAACACTTGGCATCCTATGCCCTCATTACACTTTATAACCGCACTGACGACTCACGTGCCAAATAGAGCTATTCTCACATAAAAGGTACGTAAACAAGGGTGCTCATCTATACTCAACAATAAAAAGGAAATTTCATAACCGATAAGAGTACTCAACTATGTGTATGCTTGTGCAAGTGTCCTAACATAGTTCATACCCGCTAGTAAGTATAGGAAAAGAAATGGACAACACGTAGAATGTTTTCACACAAATTTCCACAAGATAAAACTCACACAGGTAAGTGTACCAATACACAAACATCAACAACAAGAATGCCCCCAGGCCATCACAAGTCATCATAAATCAATACCTGACATAGCCCACCTTGTCTCGCCACGTGTGCAATAATAAAGTAAGTGTCCACATTGTCTTGCCACACATGCATAACAATGTTCCCACATTGTCTCGCCACATGCGCAACCCATATATATATATATATATATATATCCCGCATTGTCATGCTGCATGTACTATATCAGTAGTAACAATAGCGCGGTAGAAACCTCGTGCAACCCCGTAACAACAACCGCACGGCAGAAACCTCGTGCCTCACCATACAAGGACAACAACAACAACAATGGCAGTAATACAAGGGTACGACAAATAAATCAACTCAAAAATTTCAGAACTCAAAGGAACGGAGGAACTAATTCATAAGGAGTAGCCACAATAGAGAGTGCCAGTCATAATAAGAACAACTCAACAAGAAAGGAAATATTATGTAACAACGGTCCATAATGTACAGTTCGACAACGAGGGAGCTAACACAAGGCGAATAATTCCAAATAAGGACAAGTCACTAAAATATAAGATATCTAACTTCTTTTAAGATTGGGCAATTAAGAAAGAGATACAACAAATTCAATTAGGGATAAGCAACATAAAGATAACCATAGCCTCAATTAAGGATTAACAATTACAGAAAATAATTATAACTTCAAATAAAGATAAGCAGTTAGGAAAAAGTCAACATGGCAATAAAAGAGATAACAATTTCAGTTAAGGCACATATGAATCAATATGAACAACAAGAGTGGATCATGAAGCAATTACTTCTAGTAAAAGTAGGTAGAAGTGAAACTAGTAATTAAGAAACGTAAT
This sequence comes from Nicotiana tomentosiformis, assembly GCF_000390325.3. Classification (NCBI taxonomy): domain Eukaryota; kingdom Viridiplantae; phylum Streptophyta; class Magnoliopsida; order Solanales; family Solanaceae; genus Nicotiana; species Nicotiana tomentosiformis. Next base: position 108,252,720 of record NC_090820.1, on the reverse strand, counting down.
CATAACGAGAAAAACTGTATATTCAGTAAATACAAGGACCTAAGAACCCTAAAAGGCCAATTTTTCACAAATAAGCCTAGGCATGTTCTCGTCACCTCGCGTACACGGACTACAATTAGCATAGAAGACTCAAATCCAAAGGGGTAGTTCCCCCACACAAAGTTAGGCAAGATACTTACCTCAAAGAATACAGACCGATACTCTAAAATGAACGTATCGGGTGAAATGACCTCTGTATGGCTCAAATGTAACCAAAATAACTTCAAAGCACAAATAAAACTCATAAGAAACTATTCCGGATCATAAAGCCTCAATCTTTATCAAAATCTATAAATCGACCCAAAAGTCGACCCCCTGAGCCCGCACCTCGGAACCCGACAAATTTTAGAAAATTCAAACACTCGTTCCGATACAAGTTCAACCATACTAAAATTATCAAATTCTGATACCATTTCGTCCCTCAAATCATGATTTTTCATTTTGAAACTTTCTTCAAAAACCTCCATTTTCCTAAACTCAAAATACAAATTAAATGATAAAAATAAGGATAAAATCATGGAATATAATAAATTCTAGATGAAGAACACTTACCCAAACGATTTGCTTGAAAACCCCTCAAAGAAGCTCCCAAAACAGAGCTCTCAAAGCCCCAAAGTAAAAATGAGATCAAACCCTCGTAATTTCCCCTTTTCTGCCTAGAGATCTCGCACCCGCGGGCTTCCAGTCGCACCTGCAACAATTCCATCTCAGGTGAGAAAATGACTTAAGTCCTCTGGTCTACTTCTGTGAGCACAAGTCCACACCTGTGAGTGCGCGCCTGCGGATTCTTGTCCGCTTCTGCGGAAATCCCCACTTAGCTCGCCTTTCCGCTTCTGCGATCCCTTCTCCGCAGGAGCGGCTCCGCTTCTGTGCCCCTTTTGTCGCACCTGCGACCACTGGTTACCTAGACCAGGGCCACATCTACGAGCTCCCTTCCGCACGTGCGAGTCCGTACCTGCGGCCACCCCACCGCAGGCGCGATTACACCAGAAGCTTGGAAGCTTCAGCATTTACACAAGTCCAAATTTTGATCCGTTAAGCATCAGAAACTCACCCGAGGCCCCGAGGATCTCAACCAAATATATCAACCAGTCCAATAACACCATAAGAACTTAGTAGAGCCCTTAAATCATATCAAACAACGCTAAAAATATGAATCACCCTCCGTTTCAAACTTAATGAACTTGAAACTTTAAATTTCTACAACCGATGCCGAAACCTATCAAACCACGTCTGATTGACCTCAAATTTTGTACACAAGTCATAATTGACATTACGGACCTACTCCAACTTCCGGAATTGGAATCCGACCCCGATATGAAAAGGTCCACTTCCGGTCAAAATCTCCGAAAATTTAACTTTCGCCATTTCAAGCCTAAATCAGCTACATACCTCAAATTCACAGTCCAGACACGCTCCTAAGTCCAAAATCACCCAATGGAGCTAACGGAACCGACATAACTCCATTCCGGAGTCGTCTTCACACAGTTTCGAATACGGTCAAAATCCTAAGACTTAAGCTTCCGTGTTAGAGAATAAGTGTCCCAAATCCCGTGTTAGAGAATAAGTGTCCCAAATCACTCCTAATCATCCGGTAACTGAATTCAACCACGCACGCAAGTCAATACTCATAATACGAAGCTGCTCAGGTCCTTACGCCGCCGAACGAGACTTAAATTCTCAAAATGACCGGTCAGGTCGTTACAATCATTGAATGATTTTTGTATATTCTTTTCTGCTAAGGCATGGTGGAACTTGAGGACCAAGCCTAGTCTTTTGAGAGATTTTCTTGAAGCTAAGTACTGCCAAGGGAAATATCCAGTTCTCAGAAAATGGTCTTATAGCCAATCTCATAACTGGAAAAAGGCTTATGGATATCAAAAAAGATGTAGAGGAATTTATCCTCTGAAAGATAGGTAAAAGAAGTATGTTGACGAGTGTCTGGTGTATATAAAATTCTAACCCGTACTCTGTCAAATAATAGTATAAAAAGATATCGAACCCACAGAGATTGGTTTATCCATTCTACAAACGTTTCTTGTTTTAATTACTATTTAAAAAAATCAGAAAGAGTTGAATTGTGAATTAACTAACTAAAAATGCACGAATAGAGCAATAGAAAATATTTTATTTTTCACAAATTTAATAAAAAGGTGTTGGGATCTTGACTTTACTTAATATTTCTATTATATAGTAGAATTATTATTCTTCAATTTCTATTTCTCAAAAATGTATAAATGCCTCTCATGATTATAAATATATATTATTACTCAAGTTGAATAATTAATTGCACTCCTCTCGGTTATACAAATTAATCTTCAAAATAGTAATACTAAAGAACCAGAAATATATGATTGAATTAAAACATGCTCTTGTTAGTAAGTCCCTTCCGGTTACCCTACTTGTTATAACTAATTATTACACCATTCGCCCCTCTCGATTACAAATAAGTGTAAAATTAATTATAACATAAAAGATATAGATGTTACTGAATAAATATTAACATCTATCAATACTAAAATTAACTATATTATTTCTTCCGCCTCTCTCTATTACAGAATTAATAAACAGTTAATATGTATTATAAAATAGATAGATGTTAGTAAATCAAATAACGTCTAACTGTAAGAGCAAATAAAAGTTAAATAGAACGTTTTAGCTTAAGCATGTGAATTTGAGGAATAATATCTACTATTATATAGAAATATTAAGATATGTCTTGATCCCAACATAAGAAAAGTTACTCCATATCGAAATTAGTACTAACAATGGAAATATTCTTGTCCATTAAATAAGAAAATAGAAAGAAATATTCAAGAAGAATAATTTTTTCTATTTAATTAAAAGCAGGAACTAGAGTAATTTTCTACACTGAAATTTATTTAGAACAACAACTAAACCACTATTGTGATTTAAAAGAAAAGATAACTCGATACTAGTGAAAGAAATAAAACAAAGAAGCTTATTAAGAATTTGAATTCAGACTTCTAGCTCTAAGCTTTCTCTTCACTCCAATCCCCTCTTCTGATCGGGAAACATCTTCTTATATAAGAAAATTTCATGATGACTTCTCAATTTGGTGCTAGGTTTTCATTGCAAATCTAGATTTTGCATTTGCAGAGGAGAATTCGACTTCTCGATTTTGTCACGACCCAAAATACTAACCCGTCGTGATGGCGCCTATCTCGATACCAGGCAAGCCGACAATCTCAATACACCACAATTTCTTTTAAGTTTGAAAATATAATATTTAAATAAAATACAAAATCCCACAAATACTGATACGAACGCTCCCCAAAACCTGGTGTCACTGAGTACATGAGCATCTACTATGAATACAAGTCTGGAAAATACGGTCTATAATAGTTTAAGACCAAATACAACAAACAAGGAGATAGGGAAGGAGAGGCAAGGTCTGCGAAACATGACAACTACTTCAGAATCTCTGGAAAAGCAACTACGCAAAAGAATCAACACCCGCTATGACCTGAAACACCTGGATCTGCATACGAAGTGCAGGGTGTAGTATGAGTACAACCAACTCAGTAAATAACAATAATAAATAAAAAACTGAAGATAGTGACGAGCTACACAGTTATAGTTCATTTTCAGTAATTCCAATAGAGAATACACATGCTTGGAAATCCAGCAGTTTAAGTCAAATCAATTCTATACAGTTCAAGTTCATGTATTCCGGATATAAAATCTTTTAGAAAATTTCACAACAATGACATATAGAAACTAAGTGCAACCACAAATGAAAAGCAAGTACAGCCTCTGAGGACAACAATCACTCAATAGGCTCCTAGCCCTCAACACTCACACTCAATGGGTACTCGCGCTCATTGGGGGTGTACAGACTCTGGAGGGGATCCTACAGCCCAAGCGCTATAATCTGCATGGACAACTCACGTGCCATAGTATAAATATCTGAATCCACACTGACAACTCATGTGCTGCACGGACAACTCACGTGCTATAGTATCAATATCTGGATCCGCATAGACAACTCACATGCTATAGTATCAATATCTGGATCCGCACGGACAACTCACGTGCTGCACGGACAACTCACGTGCTATAGTATAATATCTCACAATCAGTCCCTCGGCCTCGCTCAGTCATAAATCTCTCCAATCTCTCGGGCTCTCAAAAAAATCATGAAATCAGCCCAAACAATAATGATATGATGCATCAATAATGAGCAATAGAGACTAGGATAAAATAATCAAGTAAAATGTGACTCAATACAAAACAACAATTAAGCAGATAGTTAAACATGTACACGACCTCTGTGGGTCCCAATAGTACCAGCATATAGCCTAAACATGGTTTCTAACATGACTTACAATCAAATTTCCACAACACATAGAGAGCACATAGCTAACAATAAGTTATTCAACTTTACAGTTTTTACGGGATGGACCAAGTCACAATCCCCTCGGTGAAATTCTTTACTCATCTATGCTTTTGCCTCGCAAATAGGCCTTTGAATGTCTCGAATCTAGTCACAAATAATTCATTTCAGACAATAAAAATTATTGGAATTAATTCCATATGAAAATATAAATTTTCCATAAAAATATGAAATTACACTCCAAGAATCGTCCATGGGGACCACGTCTCCGAATCCAACTAAACTCACAAAACCTGACAACCCATCCAATTACAAGTTCAACCATACTAATTTAACTCAAATACGACTCCGAATCGGTGTTTAAAACCAAAAAATTTGTTTTATAAAATTATAGAAATTTCCTTCGATTTCTCTTGAAGATCGGATAATCTTACACCATAAATAAAGATAAATTCATGAAATATAATCACAAGGGAGTCAAGAACACTTACCCCAAGTTGTGTGGAATAATTCCTCTCCAAAATCGCCCAAGTCGTGCTCCAAAATCCGAAAATAGTGAAAAATCACGATCCCTCGAACTTAAAGGGTTCTATCCAGTCAATCCGCACCTGCGGACAAGAGGTTGCATTTGCGACCTTCGCTTCTGCGGGAAAAATCTTGCTTCTGCGAGAACAACTTGGCTAGCCATGATCGCTTCTGCGATGCCTAGGACCGCACCTGCGGTCGCGCTTCTGCGCTCAATGGAATGCACCTGCGGATTTGCCTCTCCTTCAACTCCGCATCTGCGTAAAACGAGCTTGTATCTGTAGTACCGCACCTGCGTAAAATGAGCCGCATCTGCGGCACCACACCTGCAACCAATTCCTCGCAGGTGCGATCACACTAAAGGCAAAAATTTTCCAGATTTTTTCTAAGTCCGAATTTGATTCGTTAACTATCTGAAACTCACCCGAGCCCCTCGGGACCCCGTACAAACATACAAACAAGTTTCATAGCATACCACGGATCTACTCGAGGCCTCAAATCATATCAAACAATATCAAAATGACGAATCGTACCTCAAATCAAAATCTATGAACTTTGAACTTTCAAATTCTATATCTTGTGCCGAAATACATCAAATCAATCCGGAATTACTTTAAATTTTGCACACAAGTTATAAATGACATAACGAAGCTATTCAAATTTCCAAAATTGGATTTAGACCCTAATATCAAAAAGTCAACCCCCGGTCAAATTTTCCAAAAATTAGACTTTTACCAATTTAATTCTAATTCCACTACAGACCTCCAAATAATTTTTCGGACACGCTCCTAAGTCCAAAATTACCATACGGAGCTATTGGAATCATCAAAACTCTATTCCGGGGTCGTTTACACATAAGTCAATATCCGGTCAACTATTTCAACTTAAGCTTCCAACATGAAATTCATTCTTTCAAGCTAACTCCGAAATATCTTAAACTCAAACCGACAATTCACACAAGTCATAATACCTCATAGGAAGTTATTCAAGACTTCAAATAGTTGAAAGGAGCGTAAATCCTCAAAACTATCGGTCAGGTCGTTACAGATTTGGTTCTAGATTTCCATGGCAAATCTAGATTTTGAATTTGCAAAGATGAGAATTCTGTCATTTTATGTTTAGATTTCTCCGATTTCATCATGGAAAATCGAGACTTGGTGCATTATCACGGCAGTAATGAATCATAGCTCGATCTTACACTTCTTTGTTGTATTTTTTTTGAATATTTGTTTTTCTTTTTTCATGATGCGCACAACAATTCTTCAATAATTATTCCTGCAAAATAAAGTTAAGAATATAGAGGAAACATGATAATTTATATGTTTTCATGAGAGAAATTATGTGGTTAACATCTTGGAAAACACACTTATCAAATTCTCCCATACTTAAACTTTTACTCGTCCTCGAGCAAAGACAACAAATGTACATAGTAACTAAACAATTTAAGTGAAATCATGAGAAGTTCTTACAGAGAAAAATTGACTAAGACCAATCTACGAGTTCAAACAACTTTTAACTGTACGCATGTTCACCTATTTAGAATTGAAATCATAATATTTTCTAATCTCAAGAATGTCTCACCGAATGAAAAGAGATGCCCATATATCACAAAATATATAGATATAGGATCAAATAAGGGTATAGATAAAAAATAAAATTCGATCACTCTCAACAAAGAAGCACTTCAAGCTACTGAAAATTGCATAAGCTTGACTATCATGTGGTTCTCCACTAATATAGGAGTTCTTTTGAGTTGAGATCGTGTAGGACTTTTGCAAAGTTGTAATGTAGTCTTAGGGATGAGTAGGATACATATAGATAATAGTGACTTAAATTCCCTATAGACACTACACATTTATTTTATCGCTTAAGTACAATTTCCTGTCATCTCATTTTAAACAACAAACCTCTGTTTTGTTTCATCCATTTCATATTTTTTTTAATGGAATTGCCAATATTTTATTTTTGAGGAATTTCAGAAGTAACTATTTTTTTTAGTTCTCATGGCAATATCTCAAAAGATCGACAACCTCAAACAATTATTTTTTCACCAATTATTTTTATAATTGCATCTCGCGCCTACCTTTTTACACTCAGATCAACTCTTAAAGTGCCCCAAAGGAAATTGGGTGAACAAAGAACAAGTCATAACAACAAACATGCTAAGGATTAAAGTTTGGCGACCAACAAAATAAAAGATAATTTATGTAGGCTCAACTAGGCTAACTAGGGATAAAAATCATTAAAGTAGGTCAATTTAGGCTATGGCTTAACAAAGAAGGCCTACTTTCATTTCTCAACTCAAAAATCTACCTAGAATTTTGCCTCAAACCATATTCAAGGCAAGTTCTAGATTTCCAAATAATCATGAAAACTAGACAATATAAGCTAACAACACAATACACTTGGGACCAACGAAAACTATGATTTCAATCACCAATAAGTAAGTATGAGCTTAGAAAAGTAATCATAAAACCCATGAATGGTACTTAATCGAATTCGTCTTTTCTAAGTCTCATGATTTTCAAGTCAAATCAAGTTTACCCAACTTATTTAGCAAAATAAATAAAAAAAACAACTAAAAGTCCTAAAAAAATACTCGTTTCAAAATATTACGACTATGGCAAAGAACTGAACAAGAAATCCATGGAAGTACATGAAATAAGTTTCCTTAGTAATAAGGCAACACAAATTTTATTTTTCATTTTTTTTTTAAATTTTATAAAAACACATTTTTCAGTTGTAACATATACTTTTTTAACCTTATTTTTTACAGAGAAAAAAACAAACAAAAAAGAATTAAAAGAAACACATTTATAACAAAAACATTCCTCTACCCCCAAGTTTAAATAATGTCATGTCCTCATGATAAAGAAATTAAAAGTAAAAGGAGATAAATGAGCTTCCCTGAATTTTTTCGATTCTGGCCTCATTTTCTTTTCCCGCGTGCCATGGAATTTTTCTGTTATAACAGCAATATTGTGGTTAAGAAACTATGTCTTTGTCATGACAGAGAAAGTTTTATTTGTCATACCATGAGAACGTCTCTATTATTTTCATAATAATTTATTAATATATACTATACACCTATTCTTATAAATATATAGTAAAAATATGCAACTCATTTTGTTTTAAAAAAATAAATAATAATAATATTAAATTTTAGCATATAAATAAATATTATATGTTACTACTAATTTTACTTAAAATATTGAAGAGAGGGGAAGAAAATAGTTCTGAGTTTAATGTCTCCAGCTCGGCTTATTTTAAAAATTAGGAAAAAAGGATGGTTGAAGTCTGTTTGTCGAAGAATCTGCTGATATAAGGCTTCAAACGATGACCGTTTACTTTGAATTTGTCTCCCTCATCGGTATGTTGTACTTCAATGGTACCATAGGGTATAACTTCTGTTACTGTATATGGTCCTGCCCAGCGTGACTTAAACTTTCTTGGGAATAATCTCAATCGGCTATTGTACAACAGAACTTGATCTCCAACTTTAAAATCTTTATGGCGGATGAGCTTGTCATGCTATTTTTTTTTTTTCCTTGTACAATTTAGCATTTTCGTATACTGTAAGTTCGAACTCTTCTAACTCATCAAGCTGCAATAGACGATTTTTACCTGCATCGATTCTCTGGAATTTATCGCAAGTGGTGACATAATTCCTTGCATCTTTGAATAGAGTAGGCCAGAAAAAGCCAACTTCAAGTACTTTAGCTGCTGTCCTTTTTCCTCCATAGTGTCCTCCCACAAACCTATCATGGCAGTGACTTAAGACGTTGTTCATTTCTGTCTCCGGTACACATCTCCTGATTATGTCATCTGTACAAAATTTAAACAAGTAAGGATCTTTCCAGTAATAATGTCTTGATTCTTTTTTAAGTTTTTTCTTTTGTTCATAGGAAAAAGCTTTTGGAATCCATCCTCCACCCAAGTAGTTGGCAATATCAGCAAACCAAGGTGGTCTATTTATAACGGTTGTGACTGAAAATATATGTTCATCAGAAAATTCCTCTTTGATATCTTCTATCTCAATAGGAGGATTTTCCAAACGAGACAAATGATCGGCTACCTAATTCTCAGAACCTTTTCGATCTTTTATTTTAAGATCGAATTCTTGCAAAAGCAGTATCCATCTTAGTAATCTGGGTCTAGCATCTTTCTTTGCCAAGAGGTACTTTAAAGTTGCATGATCAGTATAAATTGTAACCTTTGTTCCTATTAAATAGGAACGAAATTTGTTAAACGCAAATACTACTACTAGTAGTTCCTTCTCAGTTGTAGCATAATTCTTTTGAGCTTCATTAAATATTCTACTGGCGTAATAGATAGGTCTGAAGATCTTGTCTCTCTTTTGTACCAATATCGCTCCTACTGCTGCATTACTTGCATCACATATTATTTCAAAGGGCCGACTCCAGTCAGGAGAAATAACAATTGGAGCATTAGTCAATTGTTTCTTGAGAATTTCAAATGCTTTCCAGTAATTATCTGAAAATTCAAACTTCACATCTTTCATCAGTATGTTAGTCAGGGGTTTTGAAGTTTTTGAAAAATCTTTTATAAACCTTCTATAAAAACCTACATGCCCTAAGAAACTTCTAATGCCTTTAATAGTGGTAGGAGGGGGTAATCCTCCTATAAGATCAATTTTATCAATTTCTATCCCTTTAGCAGAAATATTTGTCCTAAGACAATTCCCTTTGTTACTATGAAGTGACATTTTTTTTAATTAAGAACCAAATTTGTCTCTTCACATCTTTTAAGCACCAAAGTCAAATGATAGAGACAATCTTCTAATGTCTTACCAAAAGGTGTGAAATCATCCACAAAGATTTCAAGAAACCTTTTAGTCATATTTGAAAAAATTATCGACATGCAACACTAAAATGTAGTAGGAGCATTGCATAGTCCAAATGGTATTCTTCGGTAAGCATACATACCTTGGGGTATGTGAATGTGGTTTTCTCTTGATATTCTGGAGCAATTGGTATCTGATTATACCCAGAATATCCGTCAAGAAAACAGTAAAAACCATGGCTTTCAACTCTTTCAAGCATTTGGTCAATAAAAGGCAAAGAAAAATGGTCTTTTCTTGTTGCTTCATTAAGTCGTCTGTAATCAATACAAACTCTCCATCATGTGACTGTTCTAGTAGGTATGGGTTTATTATTTTTATTTTTTATTACTGTCATACCTCTTTTCTTTAGTACTACTTGTACAGGACTTACCCAAGGACTGGCAGATATTGGATAAATGATACCTGCTGCTAGATATTTCACTACTTCTTTCTTGACGACTTCCTGCATTGGTAGGTTTAGTCTCCTTTGAGGTTGAACTATTGGATTATAATCATTCTTCATAAGATTCCTGTGCATACAAGTAGCTGGACTGATTATTTTGATGTCAGCTATAGTCTACCCTAAGGCTCTTCTGTGTTTTCTCAGGATTCCAATCAGTTTGCTTTCCTATTCTATAGTCAAAGAAGATGAAATAATTACTGAAAATAATTCAGGTTCAAGAAACACATATTTTAAATGAGAAGGAAGTTCTTTGAGTTCAATTTTTATTTGATTTCCTTCTTGTGAGACTTTCTCATTTTCTGACTCTTTTTCAGTATTTCAGCTTCTTCTCTAGTTATGGGGCTATCATCACTTATGTTACCTGACCTAACCAAACATCTTTCCAATGAATCAGTAATTAACTGATTATCTTTGTATTCGTCAACAAGGTCATCTAACAAGTTAATTTGAAAACAAGATGACGATGACTCATCCCCAGGAAATTTCATCATTTTCTGCATGTCAAAAATTAATCCTTCCTCATCAACTCGTAATATTAATTGTCCTTGATGAACATCAATAATTGCTCTTCTTGTTGCGAGAAATGGTGTACTTAAAATTAATGGTACCTCAGTATTTTCTTCCATTTCAAGCACTGTAAAATTTACTGGGAATACAAATTTGTCAAATATAACAAGGATATTTTCAATAATTCCTTTTGGTCTCTTAGTACTTTGATCAACTAATTGAAGAGACACACCATTATCTTTTATTTTATCAAGTTCTAATTTCCTGAAAATTAAAAATGGCGTTAAATTTATTGAAATACCTAAATCACATAATGCCTTTTCAAAATGAGCACCTCCCACGGTACAAGGAGTTGTAAAACTTTTCGGATTACCCAGTTTCTGTGGGAGCTTATTTTGAAGTATAACACTATATTTTTTTGTAAGCTTAGCCACTGAAACTTCTTCTAATTTTCTTTTACTTGATAAAATTTCTTTGAGAAATTTAGCATAGGAAGGCATTTGCGTCAAAGCATCTGTGAAAGGTATGTTAATGTAAAGTTGCTTCAAAATATCGAGAAACTTTGAAAACTGTTTGTCAAGTTTTTCTCTTTTCATCTTTTGGGAAAAAGGCAGAGGTACAGAGTGAGGATTTGTTATCAATTCATTTTTTAGTACATTTTTTCCTTTATTCTTTTGTTCTTTTGGAAATCTAGATTCCATTTTATTCTCACCTTCATTTACCTTTTTCACTTCTTATGGCTTTCCTTCTCCATCTGCATATGGATCATCAAGAAATTTATATGACTGTAGAAAGATGGTTTTGAGGTGTTCTTTTGGATTTTTCTCAGTGTTGCTTGATAGAGCACCTTGAATTTGTCCAGACATGAGGGTTGCTAATTAGATTACCTGAATTTCCAAATTCTTGATAGCCGGATGTTGACTTTCAACCTTCTCGTCAGTAGCCTTAATCAATTTGTACATCGGGTCTTCAAGGCTTTGTTGATGAGCTCTTTGAGGTTGTTACTGATGTTGAAAATTTTGTTTCCCTCTATTTTGATTTTGAAAACCAGATGGTCCCTGTACCTACTGCTTTTGATTAAAATATCTTTGAGGATTTTCAGCACCATTTGGATTACTCCTTTGAAATCCTGGATGTTTTTGTGCCATGGGACTATCGAATGAGTTATTATTTCTATAACTAATCACATTTACTTATTCCTCATTTTGTGTTGAAGCTTGATATTCATGATTCAGATGATTACCTTGACAAACATCACAATTCTCAAGTTGGAATGACGAGTGAGCACCTACCTGAAAGGCCTCAACTTTTTGTGTTAAATTCGCAATTTGTTGTGTCAATGAATTCAAAGCTTCAACTTGATTTACTCCTGCTACTTTCTTAACAATCTTTCTGTCAGAGGGCTATTAAACAACATTTTCTGAAATTTCATTGAGCAATTACATGGCTTCCGCTGTGGTTTTGCTCATTATGGATCCTCCTGAGGCTGCATCAATAACATTTCTAGCAGTGGGTTTAAGACCATGATAAAAAATATATAAAATATCAGGATCTTGAATACCATGGTGTGGGTATTTTCTTAGCATTGATTTTAATCGTTCCCATGCTTGGTATACAAATTAAGTATTTGTTTGCACGAAATTATTGATTTCTTGCTTTTATTTTAAATGTTTTTATAGGTGAAAAATATTTATTAAGAAATTTCTAAGTCATTGGGTCCCATGTTATAATGGAACCTCTAGGCAGGGTTCGCAACCATATTTTGGCTTAACCTTTTAATGAAAAAGGAAAAATCCGCAACCTGATAGCATATGTTGTAACTCCATTGTACCTGCAAGTTTTGACTAATTCAAGAAAATCAGTTAAATGGGTGTGAGGATCTTCACTTGCATCACCAACAAACTGACATGACTGTTGAATGATTTGAATCAAGGGCGGATTTCAAAGTTGTTTGTTGTAATTGGTGGTCTCCTCATGCTTGATTCTTATTCAAAATGATCTGGCCTTGCATAATCACAGAGTATTCTATCACGTCGTGGTGCCACCTCATCAAACTGCTCTTTACTTGATGTGGTGGAAGTTGGTTATTGAGTTCTTCGTTATCCATTTCCTCTGATGTGAAAATTTGAGATTGTGAGGTTTGTTCTTTTTGCAACAACCGCAGGGATTTTTCAATCTCAGGATCGTATTCGACTAGTTCTCTAGAAGAGGAACGGGTCATGAACTTTTTGAAATTTCTGCAGAAAAGTTAAAGTAATTAGACAATAAAAAAATCTCAAATTAGTAGTAAAACAATTAATCTGTAGTAGACTTTAGCCAATCCCCGGCAACGGCGCCAAGAATTTGACGAGTGTCTGGTGTATATAAAAATCTAACTCGTACTCCGTCAAATAATAGTATAGAAAGATGTCAAACCCACATAGATAGGTTTATCTATTCTACAGACGTTTCTTATTTTAATTACTATTTGAGAAAATCAGAAATAGTTGAGTTGTGAATTAACTGATTAAAAATGCACGAATAGAGAAATAGAAAATATTTTGTTTTTCACAAATTTAATAAAAATGTGTTGGGATCATGACTACACTTAATATTTCTATTATATAGTAGAATTATTATTCTTCAATTTCTATTTCTCAAAAATGTATAAATGCCTCTTACGATTACAAATATATATTATTACTCAAGTTAAATAATTAATTGCACACCTCTCAGTTATACAAATTAATCTTCAAAATAATACTAAATAATCAGAAATATATGATTGAACTAAAACATGCTCTTGTTAGTAAGTCCCTTTCGATTACCCTACTTGTTATAACTGATTATTACACTGTTCGCCTCTCTCGATTACAAATAAGTATAAAAATAATTATAACATAAAAGAGATAGATGTTACTGAATAAATATTAACATCTATTAATACTACAATTAACTATATTATTTCTCTTGCCTTTCTCGATTACAGAATTAATAAACAGTTAATATGTAGTATATAATAGATAGATGTTAATAAATCAAATAACGTCTAACTGTAAAAGCAGATAAAAGTTAAATAAAAAGTTTTAGCTCAAGCATGTGAATTTATAATATCTACTATTATATAGAAATATTAAGATCTGCCTTGCTCCCAACACAATAAAAGTTACTCCATACCAGAATTAGTATTAACAATAAAAATATTCTTGTCCATTAAATAAGAAAATAGAAAGAAATATTCAAGAAGAATAATTGCCCCTATTTAATTAAAAGCATGAACTAGAGTAATTTCCTACACTAGAATTTATTTAGAAACAACAACTAAACCACTATCGTGATTTAAAAGAAAAGATAACTCGATACTAGTGAAAGAAATAAAACAGAAAAGCTTATTAAGAATTTGGATTCAGACTTCTAGCTCTAAGCTTTCTCTCCACTCTGATCCCCTCTTCTGATCGGGCAACATCTTCTTATATAAGAAAATTTCATGATGACTTCTCGATTTGGTGCTAGATTTCCATGGCAAATCTAGATTTTGCATTTGGAGATGAGAATTCGACTTCTCGATTTGGTTCTAGATTTCCTGGCAAATCTAGATTTTGAATTTGTAGAGATGAGAATTCTGTCATTCTAAGTTTAGATTTCGTCGATTTCATCATGACAAATCGAGACTTGGTGCATTATCACGTCAGTAATGAATCATAGCTCGATCTTATATTTCTTTGTTGTATTTTTCTTGAATATTTATTTTTCTTTTTTCATGATGCGCACAACAATTCTTCTATAATTATTCCTACAAAATAAAGTTAAGAATACGGAGGAAACATGATAATTTATATATTTTTATGAGAGAAATTATGTGGTTAACATCTTATAAAATACACTTTCTCATATGTCCTTTTGATGGGATAATTGGTCAGGTAAAGGGGCCTTGGCAAAGCTAATTCACTACCAAAATGCTCCGAGAAATATTTTTGTGAATAACTTCTTTGATGACAGAGGATGGATTGTTTCTAAGCTCAAAGATGCTCTCCCTAACAAATTTATCAATGATATTATAGGGATTGAGATCCATGGAGGTACAAATGACTAACCAATATGGACAGTTGACCCGAATGGAACTTTTACGTGTAAGTCTGATTGGTGAAACTTGAGGAGGCACGTAAATTACTCCTTTACAACTGCTATGATCTGGCATAAGAAACTCTCCTTTAAAGTTTCTTTTTTTATGTTTAGAATGTTATTGGAAAAAAATTCTAACTGATGAATGTGTACAGAAGTTTAAAATGATACTCCCATCTAAATGCTTTTGCTGCACCACCCATAAAGAAGAGACCATCATACACCTATTTTGTATGAGCCATATTGTTGATCAAGCATGGTCTTTCTTTAGCTAGAGTTGTGGCATCACTATTAGAAAAGGAGATATTAGGCAACTTCTTATGTCCTGGTGGTTAACCAAGCCAAGTAATGGGATTCATGCTGCTTAAATCAAATGTCTTCCATTATTCATATGTTGGGAGATATGAAAAAGTAGATGTGATGCTAGATTTGAAAATATACGTATGTCTGCTAGATTCGTAATTATGCAGGTTTGTAGATCCATGTATTTATTATTAAAGACCTTATTCCCTAGAGTGCATCTGCCTCTAGAGTGGTATGATATGTGCAATGTAGTTGATAGAGCTAGACCAGTTATCATAAGTAAAATGGTTATATGGAGAAAGCCTAACATTGGATGGCTAAAACTGAAAATTCGGGTTGTGTTGGTGGTGGTGGTGTTATCAAGGACTACTTAGGTTGCTTTATCTTGGCCTATGCTGATAATTATGGACTTTGTAGCAATGTGGCTGAGGCCAAAGATTTGCTACAAGGATTGATCTTGTGTATTAACAGAGGCTTTCTCCGTGTGATTGTGGAATCTGACTCCCAATTGATCATTGACATGATTAACAACAAAATGTGCTCCCAATTGATCATTGACATGATTAACAACAAAATGACAGTACATTGGTATATCTGATTATTGATCAGATTATTCAACTCTCTAGCAAAGGTAATTTTATTTTTGTTCACACTTACAGATAGGGCAATATGGTGGATGATCAATTGACAAATATGGGAGAATCAATAAATGGTCAGATTTTAATGGATGATTCTAGTTCCTTACCGAACATAGTGAAGTCATTATTGAGACTCAACTAAGATGGTATCCCTACTTTTAGATTTAAGCCTAAGAAGTACCACTTCGTTATTAATGATGCTAACACTTGATAATTTTGAACATTGTATAGTGTTGCTAATGTTGTGTATATCATCATTATGTGAAGTTCATTATAGTCAAATTGTAATGGAGGTCATCTCCCAAATTAGGCAGATCGTCCAAGTATTCTTAGAGCTGATTTATATCAGTGCTCATTTTGCTTCGGAGGCTATGATCTATGTCCTCTTCTGAGTATTAATTATTTGTTATAATATAAGGGTTGGGGTCATCGCCTAAACCCCTCCACAAAACTGGACTTCTGCTTAAAAAAAAAAACACAACCTCATTGTTTTTCTATTATCTCTCTAGTTAAAAATAGATAAAACATAAGAGTACAAATAGAATTATTATTTAATTAAGGAGTAATAAATTGTGATATAGAACCAAGTTATGGAATCATTTGCCTGCTGATTTTTTAAAAGTAAAAGAAACAAATCGAACAAGTGGATGGATGGGGACCAGACTTGTATATTTTTATTCAAAATGCCTTTCTCGTATTTCTCAATTGATTCTCTCGCTTATCTCTACCTTTGCTCCCTCTCCCTCAATTGACATCTCCATTTAATTTCTTAATTCTTCGTGTGTTTTTGGAAGACTATGATTTCTTTCAAACCACAGTTCATAGATAGAGGCGGCTAATGTCATTGTAAAAATGGTTGCAACCTAATTTGATCGGATCCTAAATTCTTAGATTCGGGGATATGAATTATAGTACGGATATGTGTGCGGGGATCCGGCTAAATATAATTTAAAAAAATAAAAATATTTCTAAATTATCAGAATTTTTTTTGGAATACCTACGTATAGATTGTAAAGTGTGATTTTCTTTTTATTCTCAAGTTGTAGATACGTAAAAGATTGATTTTCTAGATAAGGTATATTATTTTCTTCGAATTTATCCTAGTTTTGGTTTTGATTTTGGGAATCAAATTGTATCTCGTTTCAAATGTTTTCGTCCGTCATGGTCAAAGTATCCAAAATTATTTGACCAGATCCGGTACGATTCTCATACTCACACACATACTAGTGCTGTGTCGACACGGGTGCGGCACCTGAACTGTTGTGTCTGAGCAACTTAGGTTGCAACATTGCCTTTGCCTTTACTTAACAGTTTCCCACCACTGTACTGGCACACAATTAGTAACTGGCTTTATCATGTTCCACAGTTCCACTGTTCTTTTTTACGATTTGATTAAGTTTTTCTTAATTACCCTATATGTAATGATAATATTTATTATAGTTTTTTCTCGTTAAAGTTTTTCATCTCAAGTTTTAAATAATTTGCATGTATACTTTGTGGCTACTTAGTAAAAGTTAAATGAACACTCACGATTTTAAAATCTTTAATTAGCCAATGAGGGAAAAGAAAACTATCAAGACTTATTTGATTACTAGCCCCTTGAAAAATAAAGCAAAACCTCATTCATTTTTTACATCGTAATTAAAATCTACTCGCATATGGTATTCACTCAAACTAATAGAAGAACGATATGTGTTTGCCTATGGACTTATATCACATAACCGTGATTAACTAATAGAGACATTCTCACCTCATTAAGTTACGTGACTATGATAAGTTGATGAAATGGTTGGTTTGGAGTAAATAATGAGGTTTCACTGTATTTTTTTTGTACACAAATTATATATGAATTATTTATATATTATATATCCACCTTTTATTCTTGTCTATGATAACCTAATTCTTGTTTTTTGTTGTGTTTCTGATTGTGTGATTTTGCAACTGTGCCTTCCTTTAATATGTGACCTCAAAGGTTGATGAGTTTACATCTGATCTTTGGACTTGTTTTGTTGCCAAGCAACCCTGTGTATTCTTGTAGTCAGTACTTATTTTGTCATAAATTTTTAAAATAAAAATCTTAATTTTAGGACAGTTCAGGATATTTTATCTTGAAATTTTGAACATTCAGGACGTATTGGTTAATTCTTAAATAGTAGCCCTCTAGAGTGACTACCTGGTGTCATTTCTACCTTGAAGTTGTTAGAGAAAGAAAAGTTTCATTTAATGATTGTGATGGTTTTTGGGCTTTTTTCACTTTTAACGAGTTTCATAAACTATTTACATTCGATAACCGAAAAATATATAAAATTTATATAATTTTTGTGTATAACATACAATATATATATATATATATATTCGACTATTATTTTGAGAGCGACTATACAATATCATTTTCCCTTGTATTTACAGGACACAAACACAAGGATTGAAAGTAAATTGTAAAATCTGGAAAGGTCAGACTAAGCCGGGACTGTTGGGCCATTTGGGCCACTAGGATGTGGGCCACTAAACTGGACTCTAACAATAGGCCAAGTGAATAGAGAATTCTATACAAATAGATATTTATTGCAAATATAACATTCTAGTGTTAATTTCATAAGTATTACTCCCCCTTTCAATTTTTATGAGTTAGTTTTACTCGGCACAGAATTTAAGAGAAAAGAGAAATACTTTTGAAACTTGTGATCTTAAAAGTTTAAGGGATAAAAGTTTTGTGGGGGCATGACATTTGTGTAGTTATAAAAGATTCTCATTAAGGTTAAAATGAGTAAAAATGAAAAGTTTAAAGTTGAATTATTTTCAAATAAAAATGTATCATTCTTTTTGGAACAGACTAATAGTGTCATCTAAATTAAAACGGAGGGGTAATTATTTATGCAAGCATATAATTAGTAAAGTACAACGATGTTGCTGACTAAGAGTCTTGGGAAAGTGTAACATGACTTTCTGATGTCCAAGCTGATGTTGAAGGATTTGTTTCAACTATCAGCTCGAGGGAGGGTGTTATTGAAATGTTTATTTATAGTGTTAGCTATAATGTTAGTGTACAACCGGATGTCGGCTAAGCTAAGTTAGTGGAGCATTAGTTAGTTAAGTAGATACTTAGTGCTAGCTTATTTTGTATATAAATATACATTAGTGTGCAGTGTAATAACCACTTCTAAGAGAAATGAAGACAGACATTCTTCTTCTCAGTCTCTGCGTAACTGCTTCTCCTTCTTCATAACTCATCAGCTCAATCTAGATATATGATTTGAGGTTTTGACCAATATTGTCCCTTATCTTTGAAGGTAGGTCTATTTTGGTATCTCAAATATAACCATGAGCATATTTAATCCCTTAAGTATGCTAAAGTGGAACACCCTTAGTCTCACTGACACAATATATTCAAAAACTAACGGTGTTACCCAACTCTGATTCATAAAGCAAATCTTCTGCTCTAAAGCAAAATGTTTCCTCTCATTTTATTGGATAACGCAAATTATCACTTTAATTCCTCATTTTTAGATAATATCTTCTAAAATTTTGATCTTGAATATATCCCATTCTGTGCCAGTTTTCAATGAGAAAATGACACTGTATAACCGCTGTTAAAATAATAGCCGAAAAATATATTAAATATATATATCTATATATATATATATATATATATATATATATATATATATATATATATATATATATATATATATATATATATATATATATATATATATATTTCTTTTTTATTTTTTTTTTATGTTAATATACAAAAAATATACCAACTTTATATACTTATTCCGCTACCAAATGTAAATAATTTTTGGCACGGGCTAAAAATGATAATACAACCTAGTTATTCATTTGCTTCAATAATATACCTAGAAGTGATCCTGGCAGCTCTATTTTTTTCAAATTTTAACTTTTCTTTTTGGAAAAATCAACCGAAAATTTTAAATGTATATATATACACAAAATAATTTACAAATTTTATACATTTTTTCGGCTATTATTTTAACAACGGTTATACAATGTCATTTTCTCATTGAAAACTGGCATAGAATGGGATATATTCAAAATCAATATTTTAGAAGGCATTATCTAAAAATGAGGAATTAAAGTGATAATTTGCGTTATCCAATAAAATGAGAGGAAACATTTTGCTTTAGAGCAGAAGATTTGCTTTATGAATCAGAGTTGGGTAACACCATTAGTTTTTGAATATATTGTGTCAGTGAGACTAAAGGTGCTACACTTTAGCATACTTAAGGAACTAAGTATGCTCAGGGTTATATTTGAGAGACCAAAATAGACCTACCCTCAAAGATAAGGAATAATATTGGTCAAAACCTCTGTCACTGAGACTAAAGATGCTCCACTTTAACATATTTAAGGGACTAAATATGCTCAGGGTTATATTTGAGGGACCAAAATAGACCTACCCTCAAAGATAAGGGACAATATTGGTCAAAATCTCTATAGGATTTCATCACTTTTAAAGAAGGGGAAAAAAGCATAATATAAAAGGAACAATAGAGAAAATTTTGAACAAAATAATAGTGAAAGAAAAGCAAGTAACAATTTAAAAATGGAATCTTTACGCAAACAGTTGGCCGGATTTAGTGTTTACTTTTCTTAAATAGTATGCATAACTTATACTTTGATTATATATCCTTATACACATATTATATATGAATTATTTATATAATATATATTATATATCCACCTCTTGTTCTTGTCAATGATAACCCAATTCTTGTTTTTTGTCTGTATATTCCTGTAGTCAGTACTTATTTTATCCTGAAATTTTAAACTAAAAAATCTTAATTTCAGGACAATTCAAAATATTTTGTTTTGAAAAATTAAAATCCAGGACATACTAGCTAATTCTTAAATAGTAGCCCTCTAGAGTTGCTACCTAGTGTCATTTCTACCTTGAAGTTGTTATAAAAGAAAAGTTTCATTTAGTGATTGTGATGGTGTTTGGGTTTTTTTTTGCACTTTTAACCCGTCCCAAAAATTATTTACATTCGATTGTTGAATATATATATATATATATATATATATATATATATATATATATTTTGGACTATTATTTTGAAAGCGGCTATACATAAGGATTGAAATTAATATGTAAAAGGGATTTTTACATAGTTATAGTGCTATACAACATTATAAACTTATTTATCCTCACTAAAGAAGTTATCATTTAATTACAATTTGATATACAATTTACCATTTATATACAAAATAATGTATTAGATCATAATCTTCCTCATTTTTTTCTCCCCTGATGAATTTTGGTACTCAATCATTTTTTTCTTTTTCTGGTCACAATTATTGCTGCCTCCCATTCTTCTTATATATCCACCGTCCCACGACCATCAAGATTGAAACTCCAAAATGAGAATTCACTACCAAAAAATAAGGCCTTTCAATATTGCAGACGAAAAATATCAAACAACAACAACAATGAATATAATGAGCTACAACCTTGATTTTTTGAATCCATATAATCCACAAAATATAGTAGTTAAAGTTAGAAAATTTTAATCTTCAGCTGAAAAATCACGATTACAGAAGCTAAAACAGTTGGATTTGCATTTGGGGAAACAGAAACGTAAACATATTCATGATTTCTTTTAGCTTTGTTTGAATCAATAAACTAAATCGTATTAATTAGAAGCGGGTAAATTAAATTGGAAGTCTGAATTCATTAAAAACTGCATTGAAAGGCATTAAAAAGTTTTGAAGCTTTGAATTCGAAAATTAAATTTTGCAAAATTATTATTTGTTTGGATTGGGTGTTGTTGCAAATGATTGAGAATATACTTTGGAGTTTATATCTCAATTTTGAGAGAATTTGGAGAAGATCGAAGGTATTTTGGTTGAAATTTCAGATTGAAACTCGAAGAAAAAGACATAAATAATTTGTATATATTTTGTATATCGGGTGTACAAACGACATACAAAATATATACAATTAACATAATTGTATAAAAGTTGTATATAAATTGTATGTAAATTATAGTTTTTGATCGGATTTCTGTACAGAATATTTTTTATTTAAGTTGTAAATGATTTGTAGATAAATTGTTGATTTTGACCGAATTATGTACAAAAGATTTGTATTTAAGTTGTAGATAAATTATAGATTTTGACCGTATTTGTATATATTTTATAAAGAACTTTAGTTACTTTCTGTAAATAAAAAAACTTAGACAAAACCGGGTAAATAAGTTTAAAATCTCGTATATATACGAAAAAGTCTGGACAGGCAGAGACTCAGCCGGGCCTGTTGGGCCGCTTGGGCCACTAACCTGTACTCTAACAATAGGCTAAATAAATAGAGAATTCTATACACATCGATATTGCGTATAGAACATTCTAGTGTTAATTTCATAAGTATTATTTATGCGAGCATAGAATTAGTAAAGTACAACGATGTTACTTTAAAGCCACAAAACACGTGGTTAGCAAATACAGGTCCAAAATATATAGAATATAGCAAATAAAAAGTAACAATAGTCAATAAAGCAAATGGAGAGCCAACTTGAACTCAAGACATTTTAGTGAGGGCCTATATGTCAGGTAGCAAAAGTATAAAAATGCTGTAAATTATTGAGAAGAAAAAGATGACAACTAGCATTCCGTTAGTTTCAAGCATCACTATGCTTTTTTTTTTCCTTTTTTTTTTTTTTTTACTATTCATGATTTTGAAATGCGATGTATTAGAATGTATCCTTTTTCTTTTCTTTATTAAAGTTATCCACTCCTTTAACAATAGGATAGCTTTTCTACCATATCTTTCTTGTTTATGCTATTTAACAATAGGATAGCTTACTAGTTATTGCCTTTCGTCAAATTAGGATTTAATTGTGCCTGAAGTGTGGTAGTTACTAGTTAGTTAATTAACCTTGTTGTACTGCTTCAGAGATTGCCTTGTCTTACCACAAAAACAACGCCTCTCAAGTAGGTTTAGGCCGGATATAGAATCCTCACTTATCTCATGTCAATATTATACAATACAAATAAAAGTAGTATGTTTTTTTTAAAACAAAGGACCTATAGTTAAAATGCTAACATGTCTAAAACATAGCCTCTACCCATAGATCTTTTTCTTTCATTATATTCTATTTTACTCGGCTATATGGATCCTTACTATGTTACTCCATTTAAACTCATTCTCTTGCAAGAATAGGGAATCATTTTAGGGTTCTTTTACTTTCTTTTGCTTTGACGTACATTCTTTAGTTTGTTAGTAATGAAAGACCTTCACTTCTTTTTGCAAGGGGCAATATTTTCACTTTATCAAATTTATCTTGATAGTTTTCTTTAAATACTCGAATAATAGAGCGACACGTGGAATCAGAGACAAGACGAAAAATGAGACAAGTGAAAACCAAGGCCCGGGACAGTAGCTGCGATTGGCATCGGGCAGATCCCGAAAGAATTATTACTAACAAGGACAAACGTATATTTGACACCTTATGGCATTCAGTGAAGAATATTTCCCAATATTAAATACACAATCCATTACAGAGAATTTTGGCAGTTACACATTCATCAATGACCCCCCTGTGATTGTCATTTAAGAGGAGTTTGACCCTAGGATCTTGTTCTCTAGTAATAGCTATAAATAGTGACTTTAACAGACATTATAGGTAGGGATGGACATTTGGGCAGTTCGAATTAATATCAAAATTTTGATTTCTATTTTTGGTTTTGGGTTTTCGATTGAATAAACTACCATCCAAATCAATCCAAATAAGCTCGGATGGAATAGGATTTTTTAAGTTACAATAGTCCAACTTGAACTCAAGACATTTAGTGAGGGGCCTATATGTCAGGTAGCAAAAGTATAAAATTGCTGTAAATTATTGAGAAGAAAAAGATGACAACTGGCATTCCATTAGTTTCAACTTTCAAGCATCACTATGTTTTGTTCTTTTAACTGTTTATGATTTTGAAATGCGATGTATTAGAATGTATCCTATTTCTTTTCTTTTTAAAAGTTCTCTACGAGATCCACTCCTTTAAAAATTACTTTAGATGCTCTGTCAACTTCAATGAGGAATACTAGGGTGGAGCCGTTTTAAGTAGAATTGGAAAGCGATCAGCTGTACAATTTATATGTGGAATACGTACAAATAAAACAGTCGCATATATACTCACAATTTATTTCGAGTACATTACTTCATACCCCAGGGTACGTAGTTATATGGTCGGGTGAAAGTTAAATTGAATCCATTCGTTGAAAAATTTATGATTTGTATGTAGACTAAAAACACATTTTTTATATATATATATATATATATATAATGAGGTGCCTTTTTTCATATATAAAAGAAAAAATTCATATATAATTTCATTTAAATTCTGTATTTCTAGTTTTTCATATGCAAAGTTATTAATAATTTTATCTAATCCATTTAATTTCTCTTGAGATATACACGTTGTGGGACTGTATTAAGATTTTAACCTTTTTTGAGTTATGAATTAATAATCGAATATTTTCTCAATTTATGGTCTGGAGAGTGATTCCCAAAAAGATATTTTTTCTCAATTTATGATCAACAATTTAATTCTACTTTTTTACTATAAAAATTTGTACTTTCTTATTTAAAACACTAAATATTCTTCTAAAAATAAATTAATATATAACCTATTAGAAAATTTTGGGGCCCCAAAAATTATGAGGCCCAAAGCGGCTGCTTTAGCAGCCTTACCCTTGGGCCGATACTGAATGTATCGTTGGACGGGTAGTGATATACACACGAATGTATGTCTTATTTATCGAATTCAATACAATAGTTTACTCTTAAACAGATAACAAATAAATTTGTACATGATTTTAAAAATATGTGGATTGATTCAACACAAGTAATCAAGAATGTTAGATAAATGAATTAAAGATAAGATAAATAACTAAACCAGTTGTGATGTTGAGTTCGGGCTCAGATTTAAGCTTAAGATTAGTTTTGCCCTCGACTAGACCATCGATTCACAACCAAATACGCATGAAGAACTATAGTTAAAATAAGAACCTTTCAATTGCTAGAATGCATAGAATATGCGCATTATAATGTGTTTAATGAATAAGAAAACGCTTAGTACAATTCTAAAAAAGGTAAAAATCCTCCCTCCCTGCACATCAATCACTAATAAGCTACCGGCATCGGGTGAGATCCGCGCTGTGATAGCCGGTTGGGTACGGAGATCACGACTCTTTATTAGTCGCGTGCAATCTTTTGTAATGCTTTCCGAGGTCTTGGAGCTCATTCCGGGTTCGGGAGGTATTGTCTTATCGGGTCTGGTGGCGTCCTGTTCCAGCCTCGAACCAAAAAGTTATCGGATTCGGTCTCTATCTCATACATCCATACTTTGTTTCATTCGCCGAGAACTCGGGGTGTGTACCAATCCCGAGTTAACCCATATACAGATAGTCCCCTCGTTTCTCAGAGAGTAGGTTTGTCGAAATGACGGGGAACGATAGATGAACCCCGGTTCCTTCCTTCGTACGTTACAACCGAGACTATGAATAAGCCGAAACGTCCCATCAGTCGTGTCCTTCTGTCTTCGGACATGTGTTAACCATCGGTTGGTCGCCTCCGAATGTGAAACGTCGCGTAATGATTACATTTTCTTTTATAAAAGCTTCGACCATTTGTACTTCTTCCACTTTTCTATCCTAGCTTTTATCTTCGAATTCTCTAGCATCTATCAACTCTTTTAAATCTTTATCTCTTTACCTTTGATTCAAATCTTAATAAATGTTCTTAGGTTTGTACCTAGATCTTCATCCTATCTTCAAACCTTCATACATTTTCCTTCAAACCTTCATATATTTCCTTCAAATCTTCATATCTTTCCTTCAAATTTTCATATCTTCTTATTCTCTAGATCATGTGGTCCCCGGGCCTGAGGACGATATCACCACTCATATGGAGGGGTATTTAAGTGTTTACACTTATCATTTCATACTGGGTCCGGTGGACCAGTTGTTTTGGCATTTTGCAAGAGATACGAGGTGTGCCTTGGGCAAATCCACCTGTCTCTTTGGAGGATCGTGATCTTCATTCGTTACTTTGTTAATAACATCGAGTCTCCTCGTCGACCACCTACCCCGTCTATATAGTCTCAGAATATTCCTAGAGGGACTAATCAAGCTCATTCGTCGGGCCAGCAAGACCCCATTTTTTTAGCATTGACGAGGATCGAGACCGAGGTTGGTAGGAGCGCTTCGTTTTGGTGAAGACTGAAGATTTGATCCCTCCCGAGTTCCTGTCATTCCCCAAGAAATAGAATGCATCTCGTAAGTGTAACCTTTCATTAAGTGTTGAGTCTTCTTTGTTCCCTTTCTTACCATCAGTATTTGTGATCGTGCAGCCGTTGCTTGGGTTCCCAATGCAGTCCCCCGACTCAAGGAGTGGATCGAAGGCATCTAAAAGCAGATGTCATATTTTGAGTGCTCATGGCGCAAGATTTTGAAGGGCTGATCGGAGGCCCGTTCTCATAGTAAGGCTTTTCTTAGAAAAGTTACTATTACGCCCCGCACTTACACAATGTTGACCCCTTCTCTTTCCTTCGCAGGTTTGCCTAAGACCTCCGAACTTAGGCTGCTGAAAGGGTACGAGGATGCGTCCCTATCTGTTGATCCCTTCGTTATGGGACAACCCGGGGCTGCCGTCGAGAGAAGAAGAAGAGGAAAAGGAAGTCTTCAGGTTCCCCGGATCCCCATGTGAAGCCAAAAAAGAGGGAGGCTCCCCAGGCTCGTAAGACCAAGAAGAGCACCTACTCCCGGGTGCCGAATTCTGACTCACTTCGCCGGCTCAAGGATTAGTTTGAGGAAGATGACATTTTTGTTGCTCATGGATCGACCCTTGCCGGGGAGTAGGCGGCAGTCGAGGGAGAGAGCCACGAGGCCGATCTCCCTCTGACTTGAGAGGCCGAAATGGAGACGAGGGCTGAGACCTCCCTAGAAGCTGCCTCTATTCTGAAGGAGGCGGCCGGTGTAATAGAAATCATAGAGACGCCCTCCTACACCGAGTCCGAACTTGAGGAGGCCCTAGAAGGAAATGAGAAGTCAAGTGAAGGAGTTCACAGCGTGGACGACCCTCTCCACTCCTTCTTCGATGGTGTGGACATGCCCACTTTGGAAGATTTTTTCGGGATGGGCGACCTGGAGGTCCCAAAGAAGGACGTGCCTTTGGAAGCTGGCGGCCCGAGTTCGAGTCCAAGACTGGTGATGCAGTTTTCTGCTCCGAGTGTGAACCCCAGTCGCAAGAAAATAGTCATCCTCATAGTCCCGGAGGATGCTCGAGTCTTATCTGATCTCGTGGGCATATCAAGCTACCTCTGATGCCTGGTGATCGAGGAGGAATAGGCAAAGATGAACGAGGTGGGCACGTCGTATCTCTTCAACGAGGTGTGGCAGACGCTGAACTGGTTAAGGCATCAATACTCCCTCTTGAATTCCACTTAGGTTTCGACATCTCTTACTATTTTGCTTTGTTTTGTAGGCCTTGGTACTTCACGATGAGAGCTTCTGTAATACTTCTCAAATCTATAAAAGTTTCAAGATATGTTAATTATATAATTTAATTTTTTCTCTTAAATTATACTTTTATTATGGATTTAAACCCTTGTGATTAACTTTTGAGTTACTTCTCTATAAATAATTGGATATACAATTAGAAAAAATATTAATAATTTTAATATTATTAATTATTAAAAGTGGGTATCATTAATTATTAGTTAAGTAAAAAAAAGATTAACCTAAAGCCCATAAAATGGATGTTGTAAACAAAGGCTTAAAGCCTTATACAAAAAAAAATATATCTTCCTTTCAAAAGGCAAAAGGCTTAAAAAGGCCTTATACAAAACAAAGCAAACAGAACGCACAAACACGAGGAAACCACGAAATAGACTTATGCATGCAACGAGAAGTTTTGGATTTCTTTACAAATCACTAGTTCTTGAACTCAATTATATAAAATTCCTACTGTCAATTATCCCAATAGTAGTACGTAAAAATTGAATTGTTAATTCCCTTCTTTTTCTGTTGATAGAGTAAGTTCCATGTTTAGGGGTGGAATTTTAAATTAATTAAAATACACTGGTTATTATAGAATCTATTGTTTGACGAGTATAAATTGGACGGGGGCCTATGTATTGGCTCGAAGAGTTTTGAGGTGAGTTGATATAACTTTTTACTAAAGTGGTTTAACTCACAAAAGTACGCATACAAGGTATTTGATAAATTGCTTAAAAGAGTTAATATGTACTTAATTGGAGCGAGTGAGTACCTATTAGCTTTGAATTATTCTAGTTAAAGTTTAGATGATTTATTCTGATATATGTGCATAAATTTTCAGATTTTTGTGTTATTCTTATATGCCATTTTCATGTTGAGAAATTCATGAAGAAGCAAGAATCTTTAGAAATACTTTTGAATGTTTATTTCAGTCTTAAGCCATGCTTTACATTTAAGGAAGCCAGTATGAGTATGTATAGGATGTTTCATAAAAGATTTAGACTTGTATGGTCAAGAAAGTTGAGAAGTTTATTTAGATCCTAGCGAGGTCACGCAAAACAATTTATTATTAAAGGTTTTTTTGGGGAGTATCCTCTATTCTGAGAAGGGGTCATGGTCCAGGCCGAAGGTCCTCGTCAAGGCGTTGACTTCCTAAAACTACTTATGCCAAAGTAGGGAGCACACGAGCCTAGGGTCTCGTTGCTGAGAATTTGCCTAGCCAAGCTAAGGTATGATACATGATCGTTAAGAACCATAAAGCGAGTGACACCTCGTGAATTAGGCCTATTCGACCAGGTTGGGATCGAACACGTGCCGATCAAACGGTGACTAAGATAGAAATAAGTCAGGATAGTTGGAACTCCCGAAGTATAAAGTGAAATATTTTTTTATAAGAAAGAAAAAGAAAAGATTTTCTTTTAGAATATTCATAAACTGCTATTATGCAATTATTTTAGAATTGTTCTTAAAAGCTTTATGTTTTCCATGCATTTAGAATCTTTGCTCGTAATGTATATTTTATGAAAGTTTCATCCCCTGTCGTTGAGACTCACTGAGTATAATGGATGGTACTGACGTTCCCTTTTGGGAACTTGCGTTGGTTTGCGATAAAACGCAGGAACCAGTTTTGCAGGCGAGCAAGCTACCGGTTAGGACTTCCCCCCACTTCCAATGCTATTGGTGAGCTCCGCTTTTGTTCGTGGAGTACTCCTTTGAGTCGTCATTATTTAGCTATTTCTTTGTTTACTTAGAGAACTGTCCAGAAAATCTCATATCCCGAGAAGTGCATCAGTTTATTAGTAGAGGCTTTATAGACACAGTCGGTAGGTTAAGATTCAAGTGTTTTTGATAATAACTTTGCAATATTCCAGTAGTTACTACGAATAAATTTTTTGGAGTTGGTTTATTTTAGATATTTAAATTAATTAAAAGTATTTCATTAAAAGTATTGCTTTGTTGCATATAAAGTTTGAAGTTATAAAAGTTTTTATAAGCACAGATGGTTCGCTTGGTCAAATTTAGCGATCGAGTGCCGGTTACAGCTTATTTAGAAAATGGGACGTGACAAACTTGGTATTAGAGCCTCAGGTTTGTGGAGTCCTAGGGGTCTATGAAGTCGTGTCAGTAGAGTCTTATTTATGGGTATGAAGCTCGTCATACTTATAAGTAGAAGGCTACAAGCATTTAGGAAAAGTCTCATTTTTTCATGCTTTAGATCGTGCAGTAGAGCCTACCTCTAAGAAATTATCTAATGTATTCGTTTCTCCAAAACTCGCAAAAATGGCTCGTACTCGCAACACTGACACCAACACTCAAGATGCTGCTCAAGAAACTATTTCTACCATTGAGGCTCAAGGTAGAACTAAGAAGGTTTCAACTCAAAAAAGGAAGGGTAAATCCACAAAGGGGGTTCAAGTACCTGGGGTTGAGCATGAAAAATGGGTGGAGCATGATAAGCAAGTACCTCAGGATCCAGTGCCACCCCCAACAATAGTTCCAGCTCAGACAACTATATCTCCAGAGATGGGTCAGATTTTTAATGCTGTCAAAAGTGCTATGAAGATGTTTAAAGCCTTCACGACCAACCAGAACGAGAGAAGAGATGAGATTCCACCTCAATCAAATAGACAAAATAATTTTGAGTCCTCAAGAGTGAATGAATTATTAAAGTCGAGTCCTCCATTATTCTATGGTACTAAAGTTGATGAAGATCCAATGTTATGGATGGAGGGTGTCAAGAAAGCCCTCCGAGCGATGAAGGCATTTGATGATGAAGCTGTGGAACTGGATGGCTACCAACTTAGAGATGTGGCTGGCACTTGGTTTGAGATGATGGGAAACAGAAAGAGATGAAGATGATGGTCCACCAACTTGGGAAGAATTTGAAGAGGCCTTCATGGCTAATTTTATACTAGAAGAGGATAGGGAAGCTAAGGCTACAGAGTTCGAACAACTCAAGCAAGGGAATAAAAGTGTGCAAGAGTACTACATGGAATTCATAAGTTTGGCTAAGCATGCTCCTCACATGGTTAAGATAGAAAAAGCAAAGATCTACAAGTTTGTTGGAGGTTTGGCTTACCACATTAAGGATACGACATCAACTACAGTAGTAGGAATAACAACTTTCTCCTCTATTGTAGGATTCACCAAACAATTAGAAAAAGACAAACAATAAAGGAGAGAAGAAAAAGAGCATAACAAGAATGCCCGGAAAACGGGTGGGTTTAATGGTACATCTAACAAAGGAGGAAAGGGTTCCTACAATAAGGAGTCATTAGCACCAGCTCAATCCAGTCATCAGTCAGGTGGTGGGTCTTCCTTCAGACGTACTCAGAGTTGTGAAAACAAATCTCACAAGAATCAGAATTTTAGGACACCATCCTCATATAGGCAAAGTCATGTTGAGAAACATTCATAACAACAAGGTCTTTGTGGTACATGTAACCGGCAACATTCAGGTCAGTTCAAGCTCGGGTTTCAGGATTGCTATCATTGTGGAGACGTTGGTCATATAAAGGCCAACTATCCAAAGTTGCGATGTAATTTCAGTGGGGGGTCAGCTCGTCCTTCTAGTTCCTCAGCTACTACAGTTGTACCACCTCAAGTTCCTGGTTCTCATAATCATACCGGACATGGGGTAGGCAGAGGTGCAGATCGAGTTACTCAAGAAGGGGGACAACCCCGTTTGTTTGCTACACTTGATCGTCAGAGTGCAGAGGCATCTGTAGAAGTTATTACAGGTATACTTCTAGTCTTCTCATATAATGCTTATGCCATAATTGATCCAAGTTCAACGTTTTGTACGTGACTCCATACATTGCAATTAGCCTCGGGCTAGAACATGAACAACTTAGTGATCCATTCCTAGTATCTACTCCAGTTAACGAGCCGATGAAAGACATAACAGTCTATAGAGGTTGTAGAGTTTTTGTTACAACCCATGTTTTCGTACGTACGAGTCATCGTAAGTCAATTGATGTAAGCTCAGAAATGAAATCATATTTGAAAAGTTTAGAAAGTAAGTTAATCATATTACCTCGGAGGTTATAAATATTGAAGATCATGAACAACAAGTACAAAGATGGTTGGAAGATTCAAAAGCTAAAGGAATTGAAAAACATAATGTTTCGTCAAAAATCAACAAATTGGGAATGTTATAGCATGTACTTTTGGAGTGAGACCAGGGTGTTTAACATGATAAGGAGGTTATGTTATGAGTTATTTTAGTCGTATGATAGTCGTGTGTTATATTTTGAAGTCAAGCGAGTGGTGGAACAAAAGTCGATGAAAGTCATCACAAGTTACGTTCATAAGTTTTACTGAAACTTTGGGTCCAATGTAACTGATATTTTCTCCCAATATACATAGATTTATGGGGTGTTCCACCCATCAAATTAAATATCTATGAGTCTATTTTCCAATTCATTAAACCGTTTGTCAATACGACATCGGAGTTGAGAGATATGGGAGTTTTTCCGAGACTGCGCAGACTGTCACCTACTTGCTTAAATGAAAATCCAAATATGGGCCTCTTCGGGTAGTCCAAAAATGGGCCAGTTCGGGTCATTCAAAGAGGACTTTTTAAAGTCTTATCCCCTTTATATATTAGGTTGATAATAGGGAAAAATAACCAGACTTAATCTCTGCAAAACTCCTCCCAAAAATTTCCCCCAAACCCCAATTGATTTTCTCTCCCTTTCAAGTTCTAATTGGAGGTAAAGCCTAGAGTTTGAAGAACCAAGATAGGAGCCGAGTTATCCAACAAATAAGGTAAGTTTACTGCTCTCTTTCATCCATTTTTTTCTGCTGTATATGCATAGTAAGTTGTTCTATATTTATAAGAACTCACGGGACGGTGATCGGAAGCCATGAGTTTGAGTTATTTATTTGTAGCGGACTATTTTGTGGACTATTTTATAGAGTGTTTTGTGGTGCTGTTGGGCAGCGTGTTTTACTACTGTTTTGTGAGAGTTTTGGAGGAGTAAGGTGTGGAGAAACACCACATAAATGCAGGATGTTGGGCTGGTCGTTCATCGTAACAATTTCGGGTTGTTGACACTACCACGGTGGTCATTTTGTGTATGAGGAGATTGTGGTGTGTTGGGCTGTTTTGTAGTATTGTGTGGTATGCATAAGGTTGGAAACTAATGTATATATGTTGTTATTGTTGTTTTTGGTGTTGGTGGTGTTATCTTGAATTTGGAGGAAGTAAGGATTATAGGGGAGATGCTGTCTGTTTTAATACAAAATAAGTTTGTCGTTCATTGTGCGTTAGTTGTACCTTTCGTAACTTAATGATAGTATTATTATCGTTGTTGTAGATTAAGGTGAGAAGAGGCGAGTTCAAGTTGGGGATTGGAAAGATTGTGATAAGGTATGTTAAGGCTAAACCTTTCTTCATTTTGGCATGATCCCGTAACTACATGAGTTTGATAACGAGGCATAAAGAGAAGTTCGTATTCCTGAATTTATTCACATTATCCTAGTCTCAGAAGTTACAGTATTCTCCCTTATCGGGATTTCATATTCAGTTCAGTATTGTCTTATTTCAGCTAAGAGAGTAGAGAGTATATATATATACAGTGTTACAGTATTTTTTACCAAAATCGAGCTATAATCGGTGGGCAGGCCTCTATTGGGCAACCTCTGATCAGATGGTAAGTTATATACCGAGCCTACTGTGGCGGAGCACCTATGAGCGAACCCAGAATGGCCGAGATACAGAGCCTAGTATGGCCGAGCTCCTATGAGCGAGCCTACTACGGCAGGGCAGTTACACATACCGAGCCTTATAGGGCCGGACAACTATTTTACATACTATATGGAGAGAGTTGAGTCAGTAACAGTAGGTAAGCATATCTTCAGATTATTTTTGACTCCCAGTTACATTATGTTATTATATCATCAATTCAGTTTTAGCTTTCAGTTATTTTGTTGCCTTACATACTCAGTACATTATTTGTACTAACGTCCCTTTGCTGGGGACGCTACATTTCATGCCTGCAGGTCCTGATAGATAGCTGGATAAACCTTCCCAGTAGACAGAGCCAAATATCAGCTTGGTTGGTAAGCTCCACTTCCCCGGAATTACCAGGTCTAGACCTTGGAGTCCATTTTATATATACAGGTTTGATGGGTAGGTCGAGGCCCTGTCCTGACCATGATACAATTCAATTATTTCTAGAGGCTTGTAGACAAGTCCTGTATAGTTTGTATAAGAGTAGATGTTCACAACGGCCTCGTCAGTTTGTGTGTGTGTATGTGTGTGTGTGTATATATATATATATATATATATATATATATATATATATATATATATATATATATATATATATATATATATATATATATATATGAGTTTTTGGGTATGTTTACCCCTTAGATGAGATAGACGATATTTTTAGATGATTTAGAATATGGCCTCATCGGCCTAGGTTGAGGGTTATTCCTCTAGAGTTCACAGTTATAGAGTGGTACGCTCGGGTCGAGTATGGTACCGGGTGCCGGCCACATCCCTTCAGGTTTGGGGCGTGACAAACTTGGTATCAGAGCAGTTCTATCCTAGGGAGTCTACAAGCCGTGTCTAGTAGAGTCTTGTTTATAGGTGTGTTGTGCACCACACTTATAAGCAGGAGGCTACAAGGCATTTATGAGTCTGTTACCCTTCATTCAAATCCAAATCGTGCTTTAGAGCTGATTCATAAGAGTTCGAGCCAAAGCTTATGTTTGCTAATGATATAGCGATGCTTTCAATTAGAAAAATTATAGCTAGCTAAAGGTCTAAAACAACAGCAGGTAAAAGCATTAGTAAAGAGAGAATTCTTGACTACGTGGCCCTGTTTGAGACCCTATTAAGATTGTGCTTACCATATGTGCGAATTTCCCATTTACCCTAAGACGGGAATATCTAACATACCCCGTGAATAGCAGGCCATGGGAGTATCATAAGGTAAAAGTATAAGTTTCAACATGTAACAGAAGAAAGGTGAAGAAGGGTACGAGGTACCTAGTTAATGAAGACTGTCCGAATTTCCACGTCAGGCAGAGAAATAAAAGAATTCTAAGTTACCTTCAACAGAAATAGAGGTATGTACAATTGGCCACACCCATCTCAGTTATGCCCTATGGGAGCTAACATATATAGTTTAAGAGAAGGATGGGATATCAAGATCCAGCTTGGGTTAGAGTAACCCGAAATGGTGGATTGAGCTAGGGGAGCTAAAAGTGAAACAATGTTTTGTTGAAGTTTTCAGAATAAAGCGATAAACAGAAGTATTAGCAGGAGAATAAGAAGAGAGAAATGAAGTATTATGAGTAAGATGTGATAAATGGGTGATAACGGTAAATCAAAATATGATATGATGACAGAGTCTATAGTCAAGCGGAAAATAAAATAAAATAAAAAAACAAAAAACAAACAAATAAGATGTGACAGGTCTTGAGACAATAAAATAGTATATGCCAAAAGTCATATTCTCATTTCGAGAAATGAGTTGGTGCGTCCAACGTGATTACCAAGACAAAATAATTTAGACCCCCGGAGTAATAGAAATTAGCATGGGCTAGTGAAAAAGATAAACTGAACATCAATTAGGGATCAAATGAGGTGATGATAGTTGACATCAAGAGAATTTCAAATATCACATTCCAGCAATAATACAATCGACAACAAAAGAATAACCTTTAAAGGTCACTCAGGAACATGCTTCCCTAAAGCAAGAACTTTGAGCAAAGTTAATCTTAAGGGACTAAGTGTTCCAGTTACACTAAGTATCCGATACCGTCGTGTGTAAGATATTCAATTATCCTTGATACATAAAGGTTACTGCAAGGCAAGTAAGAGTCAATAAAGACGTGAAAATACGTCGAAGATGAAGAGGTAAAATATTTATAAGTAAGTCTTCATATCATTACATGTTAATACTCCCCTAAAGGGGGAAGATGGTGTAATATGGTATTAAGTCAGAGTTAAGTGGTTCAGGTAACTATGGAATAGTAAAGGAAGAATGCAGTAAATGGTGAAAGGAATGATATTGCATTTATTTAGATCCTACAGATATGATACGAGCCCAGAACATTATGCAAGCACGACGACGAGATGAGGTAGTAAGGGTTCCCACACCAAATGTTGTTGATAAATAAGAGCGAATGAACACTTGATACATTAGGAGCCAGTGCAAAAGTTAAGTTAAGGTAGAAGACATAACCCAAGAGTGGTTACCCAGAAGGTAAATATGAGCATGGACTGATGAGTAGTTAGAAGATCATTCAGGAATTCAATAAGAGCCTAGTCATGGCTAGACAAGAGGTCTTAGATAAATCAGTAGACCATTTAAGATAAATAAAGTGAAACCCAGCATAGGAAATTCGATCTCGTAGATACGACATCGTAATCCTTGAGGAATATTCTGATAGGAGTTGGGTAGTAAAAGGTACCGTATAAGTGTTATGGAAATAAAAGAGAGGGTGCCACTGAGGAGATAATAAAAATTCGAGTGCAGAAGTAACTTTACGAGCATAAGGGCGCAGAGATAAGTAACTAAGGATAATTATTGGTGAGTCAGTGCATTAAATCTTTCGACGAGTATACGATGTAAAAAGCTCCCAGCTCTACAAGAGTCAGAGGGTCTTCCCTAAGTGCTACAATGAAAGACTAGCTGAGGAAATAAGGAAGAAGGCTTCAACATAAGCATAGTGACCTAAAGAAGAAATGATCTTGTAACAAAGTCGCACTACAATATTGTATACACTCCATAAGAAAGTGGCACCTATAGTGGCTAATGAACGGGAAGTAAAAATTGAAAGAAATATTTGAGATCATATGAGTTGCACGAAATTCCAATAGGTGTTGGCATTAGGATAAGCCAAGTATTCATGCAATAAGTGGCAGAACGACCAGGAGAAGTAATTGCGCACTTTTAAAGAAAACTGAGAAGGCACGAAAGGAATTATTAAATCAATGACCCAGAGTTAGTTATGTTATGACCGCACTTAACATTTCAGAGTATTATCCATGCAGCATATATGTTGACATTCCTATAGCTATAGGAGACACTGGTATAAAGTTAAAACAAAAATAATTGAGTCCCCCTCACAGATAAAGGCTTGAATTGTTAGAATATTATATTATGGATGTTCCCTGGCATCGACCAAAGGAGAAAGTAATAATACCCTGAGCAACAGATCGGAAGATAGCTTAAGCCTACTTAAAGGCTGGGAGAGAAGAGAAAACTAACGAGTTACATCAGGTAAGTGAATTAAGAGTTTAAACATTGAAAAATCACTCTTAACATTAGAGGTACAAGAAAGATAGTACAAATACCATATTCTATAACGACTGTACAATAAAGCTAGAAAAAAAAGTACCTGTCTCATAAGGAGTAAGTATGAAGCTCCCACCGGATTGTGTACGCACTAGAGGTGCAAGTTTATAGTAGAGATTCAAGAAGTGGAAGTGAATTCTACCTATGTGGAAGGGAGGTTATGAAAGAGGCAGAAGATACAATACGAGATTAAAAGCTGAGTAAGGTAAAGGTTAAGAAGATGCGAAATGCTCAAATGTAGAAGGTTGTGAATAGTCCATACATCAGATAGCGGGCTAGAAGCGCCATGATTCAGTACCCACAAATGATAGCGGTGTAGTCAGGGACATATCTTCTAGCCTATAGTTTTCAAGTACCGAGAGGTCTAGTTAAGAGAGTAAAGAAGAGTTAGAGACAATTTGATGTCCCGCTTGAAGTTCCTGAATAACCTAAGGAAATGTATGGTGCTATAAAGTTAAAGGAAGGTTATGAGTACTATAAATAGATATGTGTAGGTCGCAAGCTAAAGTATAATAGAGCAACAAGATTATTGAGAAGATGACGAGAATAGGTAAGGCCTCAAAATTAAGCCCATCAAAACAAGAGAGCTGATAGTTTCCATAAGTTATAAAAAGAAAACTCAGTATAGCCTGAATGAACTCAGAAGAGTCTAAGACTATGAGCAATTTAAAGAGATAAAATGTTGCCGTCGTAGTAGAATAATGGTGTAATTGTGATATATAAGAGGATAACATTAAGGCCATTGATTGGTTAATGATTCAAAGAGAAGGGATCTCATGAATTGCATGAGATTAGAATACCCCTCATAAGATGAAACACGTTGGGATGCGATGAAATACAGTTATTGAAGTATAGTATCGTCCCTAGATGGATCAAGAAAATAACTTCAGATGTTTCCTGATGAGACGTGATCCCTACATAAGAGGTTTCAAGTTATCAATAGTAGATTATAGATCCACATTAAGGTGAATCAACAATAGGCAGATAAAAGTTCCAAAGTATGAGATGATATCAGGCCTTCATTTTTAAGATGAACAGTAATGAGGAAGAACTAAAGGACTTAGATTTATACATATAGGATAAGAAGCGAGAGGTAACATGGAGTTGGGTAGCAAACCTCGGCAATAATAAACTGAAGCAAGTTTGATAGTGTAGTATGACCTACCTAGATGTATTAAAGCCATAAGGATATATTTACAAGTCTACGAAACAAGATATCGCAACAGTTGTAAGTTTGACAAATTACTGAGTGAAGAATTTTACTACACCTATATATACCGGGAGGAACAACTTGTCATAGTTCTATATATGTTCCCAAAGTGAGGCCTAGAGATTGGCTAAAAGCTGGAGGAAAAGGAACAAAAGAGTCGCATAGGCACACATACAAGGACAAAGTAGTACAGGATGCATGATAGAAGGTCGCAATAATTACGAGGTTGGAAGGATTCATACCATAAGTCGTGGTGTCAGAAAGAGGCCTAAAGGGGGGAATGCCCGGGCCTATGGATTTATTCATAGAATAGTTGCCTAGATGGAAAGGCCAGCAATAAAGTATTTATGAGAGCTATAGGTTATGAGACTGATAAGTGCACCAGTCAACATTCGAGGACGAATGTTCCAAAAGGGGAAATGATCTTACAACCCATGTTTTCGTACGTACGAGTAGTCGTAAGTCAATTGATGTAAGCTCAGAAATGAAATCATATTTGAAAAGTTTATAAAGTAAGTTAATCATATTACCTCGGAGGTTATAAATATTGAAGATCATGAACAACAAGTACAAAGATGGTTGGAAGATTCAAAAGCTAAAGGAATTGAAAAACATAATGTTTCGTCGAAAATCGACAAATTGGGAATGTTATAGCATGTACTTTTGGAGTGAGACCAGGGTGTTTAACATGATAAGGAGGTTATGTTATGAGTTATTTTAGTCGTATGATAGTCGTGTGTTATATTTTGAAGTCAAGCTAGTGGTGGAACAAAAGTCGATGAAAGTCATCACAAGTTACGTTCATAAGTTTTACTGAAACTTTGGGTCCAATGTAACTGACATTTTCTCCCAATATACGTAGATTTATGAGGTGTTCCACCCATCAAATTAAATATCTATGAGTCTATTTTCCAACGCATTAAACCGTTTGTCAATACGACATCGGAGTTGAGAGATATGGGAGCTTTTCCGAGACTGCGCAGACTGTCACCTACTTGCTTAAACGAAAATCCAAAAATGGGCCTCTTCGGGTCGTCCAAAATGGGCCAGTTCGGGTCATTCAAAGAGGACTTTTTAAAGTCTTATCCCCTTCATATATTAGGTTGATAATAGGGAAAAATAACCAGACTTAATCTCTGCCAAACTCCTCCCAAAAATTTCTCCCAAACCCCAATTGATTTTCTCTCCCTTTCAAGTTCTAATTGGAGGTAAAGCCTAGAGTTTGAAGAACCAAGATAGGAGCCGAGTTATCCAACAAATAAGGTAAGTTTACTGCTCTCTTTCATCCATTTTTTTTCTACTGTATATGCATAGTAAGTCGTTCTATATTTATAAGAACTCATGGGACGGTGATCGGAAGCCGTGAGTTTGAGTTATTTACTTGTAGCGGACTGTTTTGTGGACTGTTTTATGGAGTGTATTGTGGTGCTGTTGGGCAGCGTGTTTTACTACTGTTTTGTGAGAGTTTTGGAGGAGTAAGGGTGTGGAGAAACACCACATAAATGTAGGATGTTGGGCTGGTCATTCATCGTAACAATTTCGGGTTGTTGACACTACCACGATGGTCATTTTGTGTATGAAGAGATTGTGGTGTGTTGGGCTGTTTTGTAGTATTGTGTGGTATGCATAAGGTTGGAAACTAATGTATATATGTTGTTATTGTTGTTTTTGGTGTTGGTGGTGTTATCTTGAATTTGGAGGAAGTAAGGATTATAGGGGAGATGCTGTCTGTTTTAATACAAAATAAGTTTGTCGTTCGTTGTGCGTTAGTTGTACCTTTCGTAACTTAATGATAGTATTATTATCGTTGTTGTAGATTAAGGTGAGAAGAGGCGAGTTCAAGTTGGGGATTGGAAAGATTGTGATAAGGTATGTTAAGGCTAAACCTTTCTTCATTTTGGCATGATCCCGTAACTACATGAGTTTGATAACGAGGCATAAAGAGAAGTTCGTATTCCTGAATTTATTCACATTATCCTAGTCTCAGAAGTTACAGTATTCTCCCTTATCGGGATTTCATATTCAGTTCAGTATTGTCTTATTTCAGCTAAGAGAGTAGAGAGTATATATATATACAGTGTTACAGTATTTTTTACCACCATCGAGCTATAATCGGTAGGCAGGCCCCTATTGGGCAACCTCTGATCAGATGGTAAGTTATATACCGAGCCTACTATGGCCGAGTGCCTATGAGCGTGCCCAGAATTGCCGAGATACAGAGCCTAGTATGGTCGAGCGCCTATGAGCGAGCCTACTACGGCAGGGCAGTTACACATACCGAGCCTTATAGGGCCGGACAATTATTTTACATACTATATGGAGAGAGTTGAGTCAGTAACAGCAGGTAAGCATATCTTCAGATTATTTTTGACTCCCAGTTACATTATGTTATTATATCATCAATTCAGTTTCAGCTTTCAGTTATTTTGTTGCCTTACATACTCTGTACATTATTTGTACTAACGTCCCTTTGCTGGGGATGCTGCATTTCATGCCTGCAGGTCCTGATAGACAGCTGGATAAGCCTTCCCAGTAGACAGAGCCAAATATCTGCTTGGTTGGTAAGCTCCACTTCCCCGGAATTACCAGGTCTAGACCTTGGATTCCGTTTTATATATACAAGTTTCATGGGTAGGTCGAGGCCCTGTCCCGACCATGATACAATTCAGCTATCTCTAGAGGCTTGTAGACAAGTCCTGTATAGTTTGTATAAGAGTAGATGTTCACGGCGCCCTCGTCAGTCTGTACATTTAAGTCTGTGCCAGTTGTTAGAGAATGATCAGTAAGGGATGTCTCGCCTATTTGGCTCACATCATTAATCCATAATCAGAACCACCAGCTCTTCAGTCTATGCCAGTTGTTAGAGAATTTCTAGAAATTTTCCCAGATGACCACCGACGACGAAACGACATCCAACGTCCGAATACTCCTCCATAGGGAGCTTTTATGCTAAAATGAACACATCCGGCTTGATATAGAGCCTGTATTCATATTTAAATTCATCCGCATACCTCAAACCGATTCTAATCGCATCGTACTAGGCTAACTTTTCAAGGATCCATAATAACCCTTTTTTCCCATAACACACAAGAATAGCCATCATAATCGGAATAGACTTCCACAGTCCACAACCAAATGAACCGAGCGCCCTACGGGAATAAATTCTCGAATCAACGATATTACCACAATCTTCATACTTGGTTTCAATCTTCAATCAATCAAGTGACTACATGTCACTCTTACACAATCTTTCCGTGAGACACGCTCCCACTACCTTCCCCACCAGGTAACAAGTCTACAAATCCATGCTACTGGTTACACTAATGCTATAAAGCATATCAGGAATCCACAAATCAATACACAAGGTCTCTTACACCTGACATCAACCTTAGATGATGCCAAAAATAATACCATCTTACTTTAAACATCTAAATCCCTTTCCTGCTCATCTGAGCTCATGACATCCTTGTCAACATCGAACCGAAATCTTAAATCCTTAACTTTCGAATCCCATGCTACTTAGTGCACTTAACTACGCCAATGCGCAGGAGTACAAGAATTCCATCATAACTCCCGAACCACTAATAGGGTAAACACTTCATCATATAGAAACCTTCTTCTTAACTCATTTCAAGAGAACCATTGCAACACGTGACTGAATTCCCATATCCGTAAAAAATACCAGCCTCGAGTAGTGGTCTAAACCACCATAACTCTTCTAGGATCCCTCTACGCATAACATGTCATAATACTTGAATTCCTCCAAATAAAATCAATTACGACGACCGTCAAGCCTTGCACGTACCGCCACAAATCACATGCATAATTCAATGCAATGAAGGAACTGATCATTGCCACCATCGTGCCGATTCAATCATTGTTAGCCGATCTGTATTTTCTCAATTTACTCTCAACTTGCCTTAGAAATAATAATAGCTCCATTCATTAAATCACGAACTCAAATACGCACTCATCCCAAGTGACCTTATTTCACGAGACCACGCTATTTTAAAACCCACTAATTATCTCATATCCCTTCTTGTGCGCACTTTTTACATCTTCAACTGGTACACCCATTCTGATACTTCTTTTATGAATCCGAAGTTATTTTCTTCCGTTTCTCTATTGCTACACCACAACCGAAAAATAACGCAAAGTACTCCAAGCCCCGTTTCATAATCTGCTGCAATAGCTCGATACTCAACCATACTATAGACTCGAAATCCTTAGACACCACACTTTAAATTTTTGAATCCACTAAGACCGTTATTGAGAGTCACTTGCTCTGACTTGTTCCTAAACATGATCAATTCCAAGGCCCTGCTAGCACATGGACACTTTATCAAGGAAATATCCGACTGTTTCACTTTCCTGTGCATTACATCTACACAAAGCATAAACTCCGAGTCTTCCAAAAATCTGCATATGAATTGATAAGGCCAAATATGGCACACATTCCCCAAATCCTTTGCTCAAATTACCACTAATATTTTCTTTCCTTAGTTGCAATGACCCACTAATACACCGATAACCAGAAACCGCACAAGTTGACACTACGCAATTCAATCATAGACGGTGGGGCTCTCCAACTTAGCTTGAAGCTACAATTACAAAATTTTGGAATCCACCGAGATTCTTTCTTCATCATTGACATGATCCTACACACGCAACTCGCCAAATTTTCTCGAAATCCTTCTATTAACCTTTAATAACCACTCTGAACCACTAGCCACTTTTACAGATTAAATCTCTTATCGGGTAGCCAGTAGAATTCTTCGCAGAAGCTTCGTTAACACCACGCAACTGCTAACCTGCTTACAGGAGATAACCCACCTGTGGAAATTACATGCTGGCATATTCCAACGTCGCTGCACTGGGTGCAATTACTACGAAATCAGTAGATCATCCTGAGTTCGAGCTCATTCACCAGTTGCACCAGTCCGTTCACTCCTCATGGACGTCAACTAGAGGTGCGACAATACATTCCAATCCAAAGTCATGTTGTAGCCTTCTTCATATCAAGCAACTCCCTCTTGTTGTATCCAATCTTCCTCAATGTAGCAGCTAATATTACAGCTTAAGTCCGTAGACCTAGTCACCGTCCATTTTACATCCCAAATCACTCCAAACATTCCTCAAGACGTGTAATCATCCTACCACGTAACCCATGTGCTACCTTTCCACTCTCCCACTTTGGTCAACCATCTCCTTTAAGCAACTACTCTGCTTCTATTTTCTTACACTTTTTGGAACCTAACCACCGTAAGGCACCTTCCACATGTCCTTCCTCATCCTTCTCTTCCCAGTTGTTGCCTTAACTCGAAATCCGTCTCTGCAGCACTTGAACCAATAGCTCGTTACCAGCTTTAAACCTTTCTGACAATCATCCTTCTCAAGACATCAATACTAGAAACGTTGCTTTGATCCTGAATCACTACACACCGCGATCTCTAATGACTGTTTCTCTTATACCAATTCCTAACACCCCGTCGTGAAGGCGAGTTAAAGAAAACCATAACACTGGCGAACCTTAACGCATTTTACAAGGTGATGACACCACATCAAAATTGAGAACTCTACCACACTCGAAAATATCAAGCTTTGTTACTCCATCAACCCCAAACCTGAACATTCATAGTCTGATTGTCATTTCTCCGCTGGAATTAAAACATGGAACCTCTGAATCATGTA
Source organism: Nicotiana tomentosiformis (assembly GCF_000390325.3). Classification (NCBI taxonomy): domain Eukaryota; kingdom Viridiplantae; phylum Streptophyta; class Magnoliopsida; order Solanales; family Solanaceae; genus Nicotiana; species Nicotiana tomentosiformis. The sequence goes on along the minus strand of NC_090820.1, from coordinate 108,209,205 downwards.
CTGAGAAAACCTTCTTTCAAGTCGCTTACTGCCCTGACACATAGACATGCATTCTACTATTACATAAACGCTGTGCGATAACAACGCACGAATTATCGTAACAATTAATGCCAAATTTCAAAACCTTAGGTAGTATTGATACTTAACTTGAAACGACAGAGCATCCTTTCGCAAGGCGATAACAATAGCCCAATTAATTACACAGGGAGAAGCATCCTACACTACATCTGTAGTACCGTTAAAAATTTCCCCGATCCTCCATGTATAACAAGCGCTTCACGTCGCATAAGATTGAATATGAAGAAAATGTAGGCATAAGCCTCAAAGGAATATATTTTTCCTTGTTCACTAATAAATCGACTTATTAAACTCATGTTTCTATAATCAATTCGATCCCCCGATTGAATCGGGGGAAAACGCCTACGAAAAGATCGCTTGGATTTATCCATTGTTTGTTTGTTTAATTTATTCCTTATCCCTATAATCCCATTTCTTAATTCTAATTCAGTTTAAATCCACCCAAAATAGGATTTAAAAAAAATAGGATTTATTTATTTTTTATTTAAATATGTTATATATATAATATCATTTTTTACCCTTCCTTGAAAGGGTAAGACACAGGTACTTGGTTTGCTCTATTTCTTTATCTCCCCATGAACCGATGAGGAATCAAGAAGGAAAGTATTCCTAACAGCTGTAGCCTCTCGAAGATAAGCACAGACGTCTCCGTACCTATCCGCAAGACTCTACTAGACTTGCTCATGACTCGTGAGACCTAAGTAAACCTAGTGCTCTGATACTATGTTGTCACGACCCAAAATCCAAAAAGGTCGTGATGGCGCCGGACACCACTATCAGGCAAGCCAACCATAATCAATTAACTTAATTACCTATTTTAGTATTTTTGAAATAAAAATTTCTTCAAAGACATAGTAAAGATAAAATTCATAGAGTAAATGATAAATAGTTTTAGCAACTAAATTTCTAAACAATTCACATCCATTCCCAAAACCCGGTGTCACAAGTGCATGAACATTTACTAGAGAATTAAAAATAAAATACAGCATCTGTCCAGAATACAAATTAGACAGGAAAATATAATAATTCTGAAGGAAACTCTGTTAGCTGCGGATCGTAATATAGAATGCAGCTCACATATGTCCCCACAATTATTAACCATACCTTTGTGCCCACAAGGCCGCTATACATATATGTACTTGCATAATAAAATGTGTAGCAAGTGCAGTATGAGTACGAAAATAGCGTGTACCCAGTAAGTATCAAGCCTAATCTCGAAGTGGTAGAGACGAGATAGCCGACTTTGACATTCACTATGGGTCAATAGTAATAATTGAAATAAAACTAAAATTTCTAAATCAGCATGATTCACAGAATTTATAATAATTTATTTAACCAGCGGAATTAATCAAATTCCTTCAAATGCAACAATTCTCAATATATTAATTAAATTCCTTCAATTCAAATAATTTCTAATTTATCAATTAATCTCATTTACAAGGATAACAATTAATTCCTTAACAAACAGGAATAATAATTTATTAAATCCCAAGGATTCTCCAATTTATCAATTAGCTTCGCAAGCTGAAATAAACTATTAAGGTATCGTGTAATTATTATTATTAAGCACGATTTCTGCTGAGGTCGTTCGGCCCGATCCAGAGTGTCGTGTACACTGCCGAGGGACATGCGGCACGATCCATAGATGCATCTATCCTGCCGAGGCGTTCGTCCCGCTCCACAAGAAAGGAGAGCATTTTTCTTATGTACCTCCGGGAATGAGAGTATGTTTATTATAAGATAAATTTGAGGGGATGAATAATTTCTTTTAATAATTTATTTAATCTAAACAAAAATTAAGCATATGAAAATTTTATATTTTACTACCCTTCACAACAATTCACAATATACACATCAAAAAATTTAATTAATAAAGAATACAATTCACACAAGTAATTCATGCTTTGAGTCCTAAATTACCCGAACTTTAGCATTAATAGTAGCTACGCACGGACTCTCGTCACCTTGTACGTACGTAGCCCCCGCAATTAGCAATAATTATTTAATTTAATCCTTATGGGATAATTTTCCCCTCACAAGATTAGACAAGATACTTACCTTGTCTCAAAGTTTATTTTTCGATTACCACGTCGCCTTGAATTCTTGATTCGACGCCGAAAAATCCGAAACTATCCAAATATTATACAAAATATTTAATATATTCTAAATGATTCGAAATTTATCTATTAAATAAATTACCTTATCCAAAATGGTAAAATTCCTAAAATTCACCTCGGGCCCACGTGCGGATTTCGGAGATTTCCGGAGAGAATCGTTACCCATAATCTCAAGAACTCAAATATATAATTTCCATCCAATTCCATAACCATTTTTGTGGTGAAAAATCAAAAATATCAATTTCTAGGTTTTTCTTCAAATGTCGAAACCTATCAAATGTCGAAACCTATCAAATCAACTCCGATTGACCTCAAATGTTGCACACAAGTCATAAATGACATAACGGAGCTATAAAAATTTTCGAAACTGTATTCTGACTCCGGTATCAAAAAGTCAACTCCCCGGTCAAACTTCCAAACTTAAATTCTTGTTTTAGCCATTTCAAGCCTAATTTTACTACGGACTTCCAAATAAAATTTCGATCACGCTCTTAAATTCAAAATCACCATACGGAGCTGTTGGAATTATTAAAATTCTATTCCGGGGTCATTTGCACATAATTCGACATCCAGTTACTATTTGAACTTAAATATTTTTTAATTATTTCATCAAAATTCCATATTTCGGGGTAGGGACCTTGAAATTTGATTCCGGGCATACGCCCAAGTCCCAAATCACGATACGGACCTACCAAAACTGTTAAAATACTGATCCGAGTCCGTTTGCTCAAAATATTGATCAAAGTCAAACTTAGCCTTTATAAAGCCAACTTAAGGAACCAAGTGTTCCGATTTCAACCCAAACACTTTCAAATCCCGAACCAACCATCCTCACAAGTCATAAATCATTAAAGCATATACGGAAAGTTTTATTTAGGGGAACGAGGTTCTAAATGTCAAAACGACCGGTTGGGTCGTTACATTCGCATTTGCGAAGAGCAATTTTTTGCATTGCCCTGTCAACCCAGAAATCCTTCTTCGCATTCGTGGAACCTCTCTCGCTCACGAAAAACAAAGCTTCGCACTAGAAACCAAAAATTTTGTCCGACATGGAAATAGGCATAAACTCTCTCATACGACATCGAAATTCGACGATTCTTGTTGCTAGGGTTCTGTAATTATGATACGGATCTAATAGTTTAATCTAATCACAAATCAAAGGTCGTTTTCTCAATATAGTTCCCTTTATGCCCAAAGAAACGGCGCTGAAACATCAAATAAGAGCGCGACACCATCCAAAATACACTCGAGGCCCCCTGGACCCCATCCAATCACATAAACCAGTCTCAAAATATAATATGAATATACTTGAGGCCTCAAATCACACCAAACAACATCAAAATCATGAATCGATGATTGAAACCTTCTTTAAACTTTCAAATATTCAAACTTCGACTAACGCGTCCGATTCATACTTAAACATCCCGAACTGAAGCCAAACTTTTCGTGCAAGTCACAAATCCCGATACGAACCTATTCCAAGGCTCGGAACCTCAAACGGATATAGATAACATCAAAATTCACTTCAAACCAAACATATGAAATTCTAATAATAAGTACTGAAATGCTCCCGGACCACCCGATACCCAACCCGAATACACGCCCAAGTCCGAAATCATCATACGAATCTATTGGAACTTTCAAATCCCGATTTCGAGATCGTTTAAATCAAAGGTCAATCTTAGTCAGTTCTCCCAACTTAAATTTTCTGAAATTAGATTTTCCATCCGAATCAACTTCGAACTTCCCGAAATTTGATTCTGACTACGCGTACAAGTCATAAAATATGAAATGAAACTACTCAAGACTTCAAACCGTCGAACGACACACTAGAGCTCAAAACGACCGATCGGATCGTTACAGATGCATCCTTCAAAACTCAGATACCTCAAGAATGGTAAAGCAAAAATACCTCGAGGGAGTTTCCCCTTACGAAAATCTATACTGTCGAAATCAAGAATCCTTAGTGCCTTAAATTTCTTAATATCCGACATTATGGAAGGTCATTCCAACTCTTCTAGTTGTTGATGCTCATGTGCCTTGATGATTCGGACACTTCTAAGGTTTCAAGCTAATTCAGGGGTTGTCACACCTCCTTTTTTCGAAGACAAGGAGGTTTTTCCAATTAAAATGATATTATTCGAAATGAGATTATTAATTTAAAGTAGAGTCGCCACTTGAAATAATTATTATGGTGTCCCAAGTCACCGATTTATGTTAAAATCCAAAATCGAGGAAATTGACTTTATTTATGGTCCGCGAACACAGAAGACCGGGTAAGAAATTTTATTAACCAGGGAAAAGGTGTGAGGCACTCCCGAATTCCGTGGTTTCAATATGATCGCTTAGCGATTAATATTTGACTTAATTATCTGAATTATTGCGTGTTTAAAACTTTTTATGTGTTACTGCTTCTATACCACTTTTAATTATTTTAAACAATTATAAATTTATTTAAACAAGTCACAGTGTCGTGCATTTATTGTTTTCGTATACATCACAAATCACGCCGCGTGAAACGCATCCGTAATTTACGACATGTTTATTTTATTGTTATTTGAAGTTGGGTCAAGTCACGCGAACGAGCAACTGAAATTGAGGTTACGTATCATGACTATGCCACGGAAATCATACCCATAATCACATCAATTTATTATTAATCGCACCTAAAACAAACTACGAGATTCGAATATTATTTATTCTCGTAAGATTTTCGATTAGTGCGAGGCCAAATGGTATGGGAGGATGTGATTACCATGTTTGCATGTGACTCCTTTTGAATATAGTTCTGCGGGCTTTTGTAAGTACAACGGGCATACCAAAATTCTAGATGATTCAGAAAAAAGTTCTGAAATTATTTCCACTCAATTAAAGCAAATTACATCCAAGTGACCAGAGAATGAGACTTACGAGAGAACACAACGTATATATTATGTAAAAATTATGCTCGATCAGTATTGAGCAAACTTCATTTATAGCCGGCCGCTAGAAACTAGTATCATCCGCTAGTTAAAAAATTACAGTATGTATTTTATAGTCCAAAACTAATTAAAAGGCTAGCCATCGACCCAACTATCAAAGAAACACAATTTCGTCCTTCGTCCAAAAACCTCTCTTCTCCAATTCCAACTCAAGTTCCAAAGTAGAAAAATGAAATCTAAGATAAGAAGCAGGAATTTGAGATCTTCAATGCCGATGTATTATACATACATAAAGCCAGGAGCGTTGGCACAACTCCTAAATCATGGCCAAATGATGCTCAATCTCCAATTGCAATGTGCCAGCAAATACCCAATTCAGAACATACCTCTTAGCACCAACCACAAAGGACTTAATTCCTTGTTTCAATTTGAAGATTGCGAACCACCGTCACTATATAAATTGTGTTACTTCTTCTGGTTTCTTCTTCTCTTCCTATAACAAAAAAAAAAACAGAAATCCCAACCAAAAAAACCAAAAAAAAAAAAAAAAACGTAAAAGGGTAAAGAGCAAAGCAAACCTCACCCATTGATGTTGTTGGATATGGATACAAGTAGCTGATAAGCTTAAAGAGAAAAAGAGAGAGACACTAAATTGTTTCTCTTTTTAAGTTTTTTTTGTTTTTGTGAGAGTGTGAGTACTGTTTGGTATTATTCTCAAGAAAGTTCAAAAGAGAAGTGGTGAGCATGGGCTACATAGAGATCAACGAGGCACTCATTAATTTTCATCATCTAAAAAAGCATAACTGGCGTAGCTTTTTATATAGGTGGCACGTGTGACGGACATATACTTTGCTATTTTAGGTGGGTTTTTAGTTTATGTGGCTTTAGGATTAATGTAAGTAGTACATTTACGTTAAATTGGTGCAACGAAGAAATTAATGTGCTTAGTAGATTGTATTTACATCAATGAAGTGTTCTGTACAAAATAGACATTTTAGGCTATTAGATGTAATATGTTTGGAGCGGAAGGCCATTTTCTATCAATGAGCAAAAATATGGGCTATTAAATTTTGAGGGGCTATAGATGGTAATTTTCTCATCAGTATTTGACTTAATTGAAAGCGAACCACAAAGAGCTAGGCCCTTCTGAAAGAGGCAGGCCTTTGTAGAGTGTAACATGGGCCTGAAGTTGAGCCACAAAAACATGAGATTTTTACATGCCTAATCCTTTATTTAATATTATTTTCATTAATGATAGTATTCTTCATTTATTCCATAAATGGCAATTTATTTTTATAATTCTAGCATATTTTAAAAATAAACTGACCCTCAAATTAAGGAGTTAGTTTTATTCTAATAATATATATATCGTTTCTCTCTCATCATTATAGTAAAACTTTCCTTTTTTTCACTCCTTTGTAACGGCAACCACCCCTCCCCCCCGTCCCTCCCTTTATTGTTGCTACCTTCTATCTCCATTCTTACCTATAAAAAATAAATTTAAATATTTTTACTTATATATATATATATATATATATATATATATAACCTATATTTTTCAACTAAAATATGCATATATTTTTTATATTAATAATGTGATTAGCTGGAATTTATTTATGGGATGGTTCATGGTATGTTTAAGATATAAAATATTTTATACTAGAAATATACCATAAATATAAAAATATTTAAGAAAAGAACTATGCATATACTAGTATATTTGTAGAATATTTACAGTATAAAACTTAATTATTCTGAAGTAAACACTATATATAATTAATATATTTGTAAAATATTTAAAGTGTCAATTAATATACTTGTTATATATCATTTAGATTTAAATATACAAACATGAAAGAATCAAAAATCAAATAATATAAAATTAGTCAAACAAATGTTAAATAATATATGTATTATCATAAAAGTAGTGTCGGGAATTAAGGGAGCTTAGGAGATAAATAAGGGACAAATCTTTATGTTACAAAGGTGCAGGCATATTGTTGGGGTTTCCGTTTTGGTTAGGTTATGCTATAGAAGAAATATTTTTGTTGCTACTATTGATATATTAAGTTTGCTGCTACCAAGATGTATTATTTTTTTTAAATATTGCTTAGTTATGTAAAGATTGAGACTCGAAACAAGCAGCATAGCCAGGCTCGAATTTGAGCCTTGTCCAGGATTGACCGGCCAGTGGGCCTGCCAATGTGGTCATGCGAGGCCCATTTGGATTCACGCCCATTGAGCCTAAATCCATACTCTGAAGAGTCTGGCATTGACATAAAATCCGTCCAACATTAAACAAAGCAAGAGTAGAAATGAATGTAATTCAGAAGCTGTCAATTCTATTATTTTAACTAAATACATGGCTGAAGAGATGAACAATCATGCACTAGGTGTAAAGCATAATATAAATTACAAATTTCGTTAATCTAATACTAAATCTATGCATCCTATTCATTATCCTTTGTAAAACATCTCCTCCTGGGATGTATACTTCCCATTGTTCTCCAACCAAGCCTCTTAATTTACAAGGAAAAAGCCATTGGTCAGCAGGAATCATTTTTAACAAGATCAGATGACCACGCGCAGCAGGAAAATGAACAAACAACAGATTATAATTTGTCACTACTGCAGGAATCATTTTTAACATGGATCGTCATTTTTAGAAGATAAATCAATCTTTATTAGATGCTATATCAATCCTAGAACGATTCCTGCAGATGAGATTTCAACATACCTAAAGCAAGAAATCACAAAACTGAGACCAAATAAAGGTCTGAAATCCAGAAGATCAACCTCAGCTATTGCAGGGTGAGGATATTGGATCCATCCCATGGCCCATGTGAAAGAACATGAAGTTGATTTTTTGAAGTAAATTGATGTCATTGTATATATCAATATGGACATTTTTCAACTATAAATAGGTGCCTCTACCTTCATTTGTAATCACACCAAAATAAAGAGAAAGAGAGTGATTTACAAAGTAAGAAGCAAAATACTTTATGAGTAAAAATATAAAAAGTTTGAGCGGTATCGTAGTGAGCTGGAAAAATAAAAAAAGTGTTATTTCTTTTGAGTGTTTAGTGGTCTTGGAATATTTTACTCGGTACCACAAAGTGTAAAATCCTCGCTATAGTGAAATCAGTTGCTCCTCTCGGGCCGTGGTTTTTCCCTTATTCAGAAGAGTTTTCTACGTAAACATCTCGGTATCTTTGTTTCTCTTATAATCACCGCTGGTTACAGTATTTTAGTAATCCGCATTTATTATAGTTGTATACCGTAAATATTATTTCTGTGGAAGTTAATTTTCTCAACAACTGGTATCAGAGCACATGTTCTGCTTATTCACAGAAATATTATTTACAGTCAATTTTACTCTATGACAAAAAAAAATGTCAGGAGTAAAGTATGAAGTAACAAGATTCAGTGGTAATGGCGGTTTTTCCATATGGCAAAGAAAGATGAAGGACCTGCTAATCCAAAAAGAGTTAGACATTGTACTAGATGGAAAAGTGGCAAAGCCAGAAACCATGAAAGTAGAGGAATGTGCAGTCATGGATAAGAAGTCGGCTAGTGCAATCAGCCTGCACTTGTTCGATGAGGTACTCAATAATGTCGGGGATGAAAATAGTGCATGTGATATTTGGAAAAGACTAGAAAGTCTATACATGTTCAAATCCTTAACAAACAAGTTATTTTTGAGAAAATAATTTTATGCCATCCATATGAATGATTTATGCCATCCATATGAATGAAGGTACAAATTTCTTGTCCCATTTAAATATGTTCAATGGATTAATCACGCAACTGAAAAACCTTGGAGAAACAATCACTGAATTAGATAAGGCTATCATGCTTCTAAACTCGTTGCCATCTTCCTATGATAATTTGGCAACAACCATCCTGCATGGAAGAGATACCATCGATTTAAAGGAGGTCACATCAACCATCCTACTCAATGATAAGATGAGGAAGAAGCCCGCAAATTAGGGACAGACTCTTATCATGGAAAACAGAGGAAGAGGTTTTTATAGAGCATTGAGTAACCGTGATAAATTCAAATTCCGTGGAAAGTCCAAAAATCGGTCAAAGGGTAGAACTTGCTACAGTTACGGTCAACACGGTCACTTCAAAAAAGATTGCCCAAAGAAAGGTCGAGGCGAGAGTAGTGGCCAGAAGAATGATCACAGTCGCTGCAGTGCACAACGATGATTCGGTAGTTCTCTTCGTTCATGAGGAGGGGGAATGCATGCACTTAGCAAGCCAAGAGTCAGAATGGGTGTTTGATATAACATCCTACCATGCCACACCGATAAGAGAATTCTGCTGTAGGTACAAAGTAGGAGACTCTAGAATGGTCAAGATGAAAAATACCAGTCACTCAAAGATTGCGGGGATTAGCAATATTTGTATCAAGACAAATGTTGGATGCACATTAGTTTTAAAAGATGTGCGACACGTACCAGATCTGCGAACGAATTTGATTTTAGGGATCGCTCTACATCGAGACGGGTACGAGAATCACTTCGCCAATACGAATTGGAGACTCACCAAGGGATCATTGGTGATTGCTAAAGGAGTTTCTCCCTACACATTGTACAAGACAACCGTTGAGATATGTGAAGATGGATTACATTCGACTTTAGATAATACGCCTACATATTTATGGCACCGGAGATTGGGCCATATCAATGATAATGGACTACAAATCCTATCCAAAAGTTCATTCATCCCATTTTTAAAAAGGTACAACTCTGAATTCTTGTGATTATTATTTATTTGGAAAACAACACAGGGTATCATTTCAAGCAACTCATGGAAGAAAATTAAATATACTTGATTTAGTATATTCTGATATTTGTGGTCCAATGGATGTAGAATCAATGGGAGGTAACAAATATTTTCTAACATTTATTGATGATGCTTCACAAAAATTGTGGGTTTATTTCTTAAGAACCAAAGACCAGGTATTTCAAGTATTTCAGATATTCCATGCTCTGGTGGAAAGGAAGACATGTCAAAAATTAAATCGCCTCAGGACAGACAATGGAGGAGAGTATACTTCAAAGTTGTTTGAAGACTACTGCTCAAGCCATGGAATCAGACATGAGAAGACAGTTCCTGGAACCCCACAACACAATGGTGTAGCTGAAATGATGAATCGCACTATTGTCGAAAAAGTGAGAAGTATGCTCAAAGTGAAAAAACTACCTAAGTCATTTTGGGGTGAAGCAATTCGCACAACATGTTACTTGATTAACAGAAGTCCATCAGTTCCATTGGAGTTTGACATTCCAGAGAAAGTCTGGACCAACAAAGAGGTGTCCTACTGCCATCTGAAAGTGTTTGGATGTAAAACTTTTGCACATGTGTCGAAGGAGCAGAGAACGAAGTTGGATGACAAAGCTATTCTGTGTATCTTCATCGGTTATGGAGATGAAGAGTTCGGCTACAGATTGTGGGACCCAGAAAGGAAAAAGATCACCAGAAGCGAAGATGTGATCTTCAGAGAAAATGTGGTCGGAATTGATAGTGATCAATCAACAAATACCAAAAATGATAATGGTACAGTTACTAAATTTGTTACTACTCCTACTGTACCTATACGTAATCCTTCCACAGGTGAAGAATGGCACACGGAAGGCATAGATAAAGAGGTTGCGGAGTAGGGGGACAACCCTAGTCAACCAGAGGAAGAAGGAAAACAACAACTACAAGAAGAAGGACAACAACCTTTGAGAAGATCTAAAAGAGAGAAGGTAGAGTCCATAAGATATCCTTCTTTGGAGTATATCCTCGTCACTGATGAGGGTGAGCCAGAGAATTTCAAGGAGGTGCTATCTCATCCGGAACAAATCCAGTGAATGGAAGCCACGCAAGAAGAGATGAATTCTTTACAGAAGAATGATACGTATGAACTGGTTGAACTTCCAAAAGTCAAAAGACCACTCAAGTTCAAGTGGGTCTTTAAGCTCAAGAAAGATGGAAATGGCAAGCTGGTCAGACACAAATCTCGATTGGTGGTAAAAGGTTTCGAACAAAAGAAAGGTATTGATTTTGATGACATTTTCTCACCTGTTGTCAAAATGACTTATATTCGAACAATCTCGAGCTTGACAGCTAGCCTAGATCTTGAAGTGGAGCTGTTGAACGTGAAAACTGCGTTTCTACATGGAGATTTGGAAGAAGAGATCTATATGGAGCAGCCAGAAGGTTTTGATGTAAAGGCAAAGAAACACATGGTGTGCAAGTTGAAAGTGAGTCTTTATGGGATGAAACAAGTACGTAGGCAGTGGTACAAGATGTTTGACTCATTCATAAGAAGTCAAACGTACACAAAGACTTTTTCAGATCCATGTGTATACAATAAGAAATTTTCTAACATTAACTTTATCATCTTGTTGTTATATGTGGATGACATGCTTATTGTAGGACTCAAGACAAGAAGTTGATTGCCAAGGTGAAGGAAGATTTGTCCTAAGTCATTTGACATAAAAGACTTGGCTCTAGCACGACAAATTCTAGGAATTAAGATTGTCCGAGATAGGACAAATGGTAAGTTGTTGTTGTCACAACATAAGTATATTGAACGTATACTTTAACGCTTCAACATGATGAGTGCTAAACCAGTTAGCACGCCTCTTGCTAGTCATATGCAGTTGAGCAAGACAATGTGTCCTCCAACAAAGGAAGATAAAGAAAGAATGGCTAAAGTTCCATATTCCTCTGCCGTCGGGAGCCTGATGTATGCAATGGTATGTACCAGACATGATATTGCTCATGGTGTCGGTACTGTTAGTAGGTTTCTTGATAATCCCAGAAAAGAACATTGTGAAGCTGTGAAGTGAATACTTAGGTATCTAGAAGGAACCTTAGATTAATGCTTATATTTTGGGAGATAAGATCCAGTCTTGAAGGGCTACACAGATGTTGATATGGCTGGTGATCTTGATAATCGTAAATCTACTACAGGATACTTGTTCACTTTTTCAGTGGGAGCTATATCATGACAATCAAAGTTGCAGAAGTGTGTTGCACTCTCTACAGCTAAAGCAGAGTATATTATCGCTACTGAAGTTGGCAAAGAGATGGTTTGGCTGAAATGGTTCCTTCGAGAGCTTGGATTACATCAAAAGGAGTATGTCGTCTATTGTGATAGTCAAAGTGCAATAGACCTGAGAAACAATACCATGTATCATGCAAGGACGAAGCATATCGACGTGAGATATCACTGGATTCGAGAAAGGATAGAGGATGGATCTATGCAGGTCAAGAAGATCCATACAAGTGAGAATCTTTCAAATATGCTGACTAAGGTGGTACCAAGAGACAAGTTTGAGTTATGCAAAGAACTTGTCGGCATGAACTCTATATGAAAAACTGGAGTTACCTCCTTCAAGTGCATGGGACTGGAGGGGGAGCTTTATTGGGTCCATCCCATGGCCCATGTGAAAGAAGATGAAACTTTCTTTTGGTTTTGTCAAGCCAACCAATTTAGAAGTTTAATTTGGGCAGCTATTTTTTTGAAGTAAATTAATGTCATTGCATACATCAATATGTGCATTCTTCAACTATAAATAGGTGCCTCTACCTTTATTTATAATTATACCAAAATAAAGAGAAAGAGAGTGATTTACAGAGTAAGAAGAAAATACTTTGTGAGGAAAAATATAGAGAGTTTGAGCGGTATTATAGTGAGGTGAAAAAAATCAAAAGAGAATTATTTCTTTTGAGTGTTTAGTGGTCTTGGAGTATTTTATTCGATACCACAAAGTGTAAAATCCTTGCTATAGTGAAATCAGTTGATACTCTTGGGCCGTGAGTTTTTTGTTATTCAGAAGGGTTTTTCACGTAAAAATCTCGGTGTCCTTGTTTCTCTTAATATTACCGTTAGTTACAATATTTTAATAATCCGCATTTATTATAATCATATACCGTGAATATTATTTTTGTGGGGATTAATTTTTCCAACGGAGGAAACAACAAGAAATACACAGCTTCTTCAGCTCAAACCAGCTAGGATGCAGAAGAACAAAAAAGAACCCATAATGACTTCGAAAATCCCAGAAATAGTGAAGTTAGGCAGCCAGCTTTGAACCATTTTTGATTTTTTCGCCTTTTAGATTGGAATTCCAGAGTGTTTTTAGCTACTGGTGTGTGTGTGGAAGATGAAAATGAGGGCGTGATTGAATGTGTATAGGATCTGTATAGAATATGAGTAAGTTCTTTGAAGAAATGCAGAAATCAGTGTGAAGAGAAAAATGAATTTTGTAGAGGAGTGTGTGTTCAGTCAGGTCACTTTATGAGAGAATGAGTAAGGGAATATATATATATAAGAAAAGATGAGGGTAAGGTCTGTGAGGAGAGGGAATGTCCAGAGTCTGTTATTAGAGAATATGAGTGTGTGTATCTGTCAAAATACAGAAAATGATTCCCTTATTTCTAGGTAAACAGTTGTAACTTTCTTTTACTCTCTTTTGCACTCCTACTCTTTCTCATTTTTTGCAAATCAATCCTTTCTACATCCTCCTAGAATCTTCTATCACTTTTACTTCTTAATTTACCCCTTTTCCTTTTCTTTTACCTCTGGTTAACACAACAAACAACTAGGCTTGGGCCTAAAGAAACTAGCCCCTAGTCTCACACTCACTACCTGCCCTTTCCTATTGGACCATATAATTCTAATGGGCCTGTGTACCCGAAACTGGCCCAATTTCTATGAGGCTAAGCCTAAGGATAAACACACACGAGGTTCAAAACTGAATTGGACAAATAAAAATCAAATCAATTAATAACTAAACACAACTATACTAATTAACCTGTGCAATTAACTAAATTTATAGAGCTAATCACTAATTAAATCTATGTGGTTACACTAAATATGAATAGTAAAAAGTAGCATTTTTATTGAGACTCTAAGCATAGGGAGGGACAAACTTGTTATTTATTAAAATTTTAATGAATCTTTACACATAAAATTTATACATCACATAAAAAATATTAAATTCATATGAAACTGGACTGTAAGGCTGCATTTGCCTTTGTACTCGGTATGTGTTTATAACAACCTTATCAACATTAGTATGTTATATACGCAATATCTATGTGTGTATAATTCTCTATTTACTTAGCCTATTGTTAGAGTCCATTTAAGTGGCCCACAACCTAGTGGCCCAATAGGCCCGACTAAGTCTGGGCTTGTCCAGATTATATATATTTTAATTTCACTCATTATGTGTGTGTCCTGTAAATATAAATAGGCGTTTGTAATTGTTCATTTTGTATTGAAGTATAACATGTTAGATTAGTTTTGGGGTCAATATGTAAATAACACAAATTTAGAGTCTTTTATTATTATTGTTAGAGTAGGTCGGTTAATTAGTTAGTGGAGCTATATATTACAGCTTGTACACCTATGTACAATTTATTCAGTTAATGCCATAAGTAAAAATTCCCAATGATGCTTGTCTGCTTCACTTTTCTTCTTCATTTCCATGGCTAATTCTAACATGGTGTCAGAGCCATAAGAGAGTGAATTGCTTGTGTTGTGGTTGATATCACTCGCATAGCTGGACAATTCGTAAGTTTCTCAAGTTCAATATTTCGACATTTCTCTGGTTTTCTTTCTTTGAGCTTCTTTGTTTATCTCCAATGACGGAAGAAACAATTGATCACACTCATCCCTTATATTTGCAACCTTCTAATATGCCTGGTCTGGTTTTGACTCCGATCGAACTCACTGGATCTGAGAATTACGGTCTACGGAGTAGATCAATGCGACTCGCACTGAAAGGAAAACATAAGCTAGGGTTTGTAACAGGAACTTGTACAAAGTCACTGTTCAAGTAGGCGCTTCATGATGAGGAGTGGGAGACATGTAATGCGATTGCCCATTCATGGATTATGAACTCATTTTCAAAGAAATTAACCAGTGGAATCATTTATGCATATGATGCTCGTGCCGTATGGGGAGACCTTAAGGAGCGTTTTGACAAAGTGAATCGAGTAAGGATCTTCAATTGCACCGTGAAATTTTGAAATTATCGCAAGGAAGTGATATTGTTGTTGTGTACTTTATCAAACTGAAAGAATTGTGGGCTGAGTATGACGTTTTAGTGCCTTTTCCAAATTGTGGTTGTCAAAAAATTGAAGGAGCATGTGGTACATCTTCAGCAATAAAGGATGATGAAGTTTTTGAATGGTCTCAATAATACCTATGATCAAGCACGTAGGCAGATCCTCAAGAAGATAGTTGATCCAACACTCAATCAAGCGTATGCCATGATCACACAAGATGAGATCCAACAAACCATAAGCACCAGTAACACTGGGATAAACTAGGTTGATCCTATATCATTACAAGTTGGGAGAGGTCAGCCATATCGCTAGATGAAACAACCTGTGCAGTGTGAGCATTGTCACATGAGAGGACACACTAAGGAGAATTGCTACAAGCTAATTGGCTATCCAGATGGTTACAAGAATAACAGAGGACACCATACAAAAGGCCAATAATCAAAAGGTATTCTTTCATTAACTAACAATGTTGCAGGACCTGCTAATGTGAACATCACTCAAGGGACCTCACATGCCAGAAATGGAGACCTGCTAATGTGAATTTTCTCAACAAAGATGAACCTACTGAGATACAATCTCAAGCGCATATGGCAGGTACAACTGTCTCTCTTTCATCAAGTATGCATACAGAAAATTGGATAGTGGATTCAGGGGCTACATATCACATGGCTTCTACATTGAATCTACTAAGTGATGTGAAGAATGTTGATAATTCTGGAAACAATAAGGTTAGGTTGCCTAATGGAGATAGCACATATATCACACATATTGGTAGTGCTGGTTTGACAGGAGATACCAAGCTAAAAAATATGCTCTATGTCCCTAACATCAAGTTTAACCTAATGCCAGTTTCCAAACTAACTAGGGATTTATGTTGTACTGCCATCTTTCTGCCTGAATTATATATATTTCAGGATCTTTACAATGGCAGGGTGAAAGAGATTGGTAGGAGCATGATGGCTTGTATCTGCTGAAAGGAAGAAGTGTCAGGAATCTGGTAGCTCAAGCTAATGCAGCAAGCAAGACAAGTGCAGAATCTAGTAGATTGTGGCATAAAAGACTAGGTCATGCCTCTATTCTAGTAATGCAACATATCTCTTTTTACATCATAAAGTAGATCATGTTGTTCATGATAAGTGCACTGTTTACCCTTTGGCAAAGCATCCTAGGTTAAGCTTTCCTAATAGTGAGAGTAGAAGTACTAAGTCCTTTCAGTTAGTACATATGGATGTATGTGGATCATATCGAACAACAACCCATGATAATAAAAACTACTTTCTCATAGATGGGGATGATTTCTCCAGAGCAACTTGATTTTTTAATGCATTTTTGCAGAGTGAAACTATAGTTATTTTAAAACAATTTCTATGCATGGTGAAAACTCAATCTGATATTGCAATCAAGGTCATTAGGACTGATAATGAGACTAAATTCTTCAACAATGAGTGGAATGAGCGTTTATAGACACATGTTTTAATTTATCAGAGTAGCTGTGTGTATACACCATAGCAAAATGAATTAGTGGAAAGGAAACACTAGAACATTCTAGATATTGCAAGGGACTTGAAGTTTCAAGCATCTATCCCACATACATTTTGGGGTGAATGTGCGCAAACTGTAGTTTATATAATGAATATTGCCTTATAGAATTCTGGATGGGAAAAGTCCTTTTGAATTACTGTATGGTTGGGACCCTTCACTGGCCCACTTGAGGGTGTTTGGTTATTTGTGCCATACCACTAATGTGTTGAAGGAGGATAAATTTATAGCTAAAGCAAAATAAGCTGTGCTCATGGGCTATTCTACCACTCAAAAAAGCTACAAGCTATATGATTTATCTACTAACACCTTTTTTGTTAGCAAGGATGTTGTCTTTAGATAAAATGACTTTTTTTTTGCAAAGTCACACCAATAAACTGCTCCACCAATAGTGGATCAATATGTAGATTTTTTGTATGACATTCCTCCTTCAGTAACAGCATAAGAGGTAGAAGAATCAACTACACTTGTTGATGAAGTTGCTGACCAGATAGAAGATCCAATAGTAGACAGTACTGTTAATCCAGTACCTGTCTCAGATGTTCCTGGTACTAATTTAGAGATAGTAGAATCCCCATGCCTCTACACTCCTAACAATTATTCCACTAGTCTTCCCATGTATGAGTTCAATTCTACTATAGCAACTAGGCATTCTACCAGAACTAAACAACCTCCCATATAGTTGCAAGACTATGTGACCAATGGTCCAAAGTTTTCACATTTTGAATACCCCATTTCTAATTTCCTTTCATATGATCAACTATCACAGAAGTGCAGAAGAAGCATATTAGCTCTTTCAGCCTTAAGAGTGCCTCACACTTTCAAAGAGGCAGCAAAAGACCCTAAGTGGATTGAAGCAATGAAGCACGAAATATTTGCTTTGGAAGAAAACAAAACATGGGAAGTTGTTGACTCGCCTCCTGGGAAGAATGCCATACGATCTAAGTGGGTATACGAGATCAAGTATAAGGTTAATAGTGAGATAGAAAGATTTAAGGCTCGACTATTAGCTAAGGGATACAACCAACAAGAAGGGTTGGACTATAATGAAACTTTCTCACCAATTGCTAAATTGGTGACAGTTAGGTCAGTTATTAAACTTGCCGCCTCTAATGACTGAGAATTATACCAGATGGATGTATTTAATGCATTATTGAAAGGTGATTGATGGTAGGCTATAATCTCGTGCTTTAGCCGCTTATTGCACTAAAATTTACTGCACTTTAATTGAGTTTGAGCTTTAATTGCTAGTGTTCTGCACTAATTGTGTATTTTATGCCTTGTAGGAGGATTTCAAGCTATGTAAATGTTATGGAGATAATTCGAGTGATTTGGAGCTTTGAAGTCAGAGTAAAAGCCTAAGAAATTAAGCCGGGATGACGTTCGGAGGTCAAGGATCGAGCCTGGATATAAAAAAGCGAGCAAAATGAATTACTCTGAGAATTCACCGCAGCCGCGACGCGTGGGGCCCTGCGGCTGCACATTCTATTCCACGCGCCGCGGCTGCACATTTTTATATTATTGTCAAATTAAAAGCTGTTTGGATTTCCCCATAACCGCCCTACCTGGCGCGTCGCCCCATACGGCGCACCTGTGTATTTTTTACAAAGTATTTTCCAAATTCGCGTAGGAAAAGGTATTTTCGTTCGGGCCTGACCCTACTTAGTATAAATACATGGAAAAATATTATTTTTGGAAATTTTGACATATCTTAGACCTAAGTAAGCCAAGGAGGAGGTGGAGAAGCAAAACTCAAGGATTTTATCATTCAATCCTCACTCAAGACAAGAGTTTGGATTGTTTTATGTTTTCCTCTAACTTAAACATTGTTAAGATGAATTACTCCATATCCATAGAGTAGTTCTCTTTAGGGTTTGATAGATTTGGCATAGTGATACTTATTTGTGGATAAATAACTCTAGTTTTATGTATTGAATCGTTTTGGATGTTTTAATTATTGCATCTATATTCACTTGTTAGTGTAATCGAGAGAGATATAACTTGTGATATTGTTGCATTATATTTTGTTGGTTGAAGTCATTAATTCTTCTTAGTAATCGGAAGAGGCTAGTTGAATAATTTATTAAACTTAGTTAGGAGGATAATTGAGATAGGTTCTCCAAAAGACCAATCCACTATGAATTCTTGCATATCTTTACGTGCTTAAAATTGGTTCATCTAGTGAGGTTGAAACTTACTCTAGAGAGGAGTTTCTACTAATCAATTGAACTAATAATCAAGTAAATTCGAGAGAATCACTTGAACATTAAAAGTGAATTATCTAGATTTAAATACCAAACATTTATCTTGCACCTATCCTATTGACCCTATCTTCTCCCAATTGATAACTTCCTTTGCTTAATACTTGCGTTGATTGTCATTAGCCAATAGTATAGATTCTTAGTTAAATTTAGTTTTAATCACATAACCCTAAATTGTTGATCATCTTGGATAGAAATCTAGCTATAAACTACGATAATATTGTTTAACTCCAATCCCTGTGGATACGATATTTTAATTTACTATATTCGACTAGATAGCATATTTTATTGTGTTTTGCGCTCGTTAAATTTTGGCGTCGTTGCCGGGGATTGGTAATCAATAGTGTTTGAAATAGTCTGTAGTGCTAATTTAGGAATTTTTTATTTTATTTTATTTTATTTTCCCCTTTTTACATTTGGTGCTCTTTGATTGTGCGTATGCTACAAGTTAGATTGGTGCATGACTCGATCTTCTGATAAAGAATTGCAACCATACGAACTAGAAATTGATACGCAACTGCGATAGTTGAGGAAGGAAAGAAATATCACCGAGAAAGTAGATAAGGTTGTGCAATCCTCAACCAAGGAAGACATAGATGGAGAGGATGATAATGTTAATTTGACTGAGAGAGGGCAGCCCAACTCAGAGAGATAGCTGCAAGGGATGCTTAAGAAGCAACACTTAGAGATACACAAATTGCTTATGAGGAGGAGAGGGCTCGAAGAATAGCTCAGAATCAGCCCGTGGGTGTAGACCAGTTCAGAAACATAGCTCCCGGCCAAGGGAGACCATTTGGTGATTATGCTAGACCAGTTTACAACCAAGGCCTGTCAAGTGTGAGGCCACATCCAGTGGCAACTAATAATTTTGAGCTGAATCAAGGGTTGCTCCAAACGCTTCAAAATAGTTGCATTTTCAGAGGAAAGATAAACGAATATCCAAATAATCATCTGATGGACTTCGAGGAGATAATGAGCACCTTTCAATACAATGATGTGTCACAAGATGAAGCTTACCTAAGGGAATCCCCCTTCACACTTAAAGATGATGCAAAGTACTGGCATCGAAGCTTGCCCCAATAATCGATTAGAACATGGGAGGAGATGACCAAAAAATTTCTTGCTAAATATTTCTCCTCAGCTAAAACGGGCAAGTTTAGAAGAGAAATTCATAACTTACGTTACAATGAGACTGAAACTGTGTTTGAAGCTTGGGAGGGGTTTAAGGAGATAGTGCGAAAGTGTCAACATAACGGAATTGAACTCTAGATGCAACTCCAAGAATTTTGGGATGGATTGACACTGGCTTCACGCAGAACATTGAGCAACACAGCTTAAGGTCTGTTGATGAAGAAGACACCAGAGGAGATAGTCACTATTCTAGATGAATTGTCTAGAGATGCAAATCAGTGGCCCTATGAAATTGCTGAAAGAAGAAGATCAACTGGTATTCACTAGGTTGATGCTAACACATAGGTACAAGTTCAGCTTGATGCCATGGCAAAATAAATAAAGAAGTTGACTTTAGCTTTGATACATACTGAGCCTCATGTAGCATGTGATATATGTGAAAGAAGACACCCTACTCATGAGTGTCAAGCCTTAACTGAGGAAGTTAATGTTGTGGGTAATTATTACTTTAATGCAATGGGTCAGAAGCACCCCGGTTTTTGATAGAGTTCACCTAGGGGTACAACAAATGCATGTCAACAAAATAACTCCAGATTTCAAGGAGGTCCTGGTTTTGTGAATCAGCCGAGGCCGCAGTTTCAGCCTCAATAACCAATTCAGTCTGGATTAGAAGATCTAATGAAGTCATTCATTGTCAAGACTAATGAGAGATTGGATGCTCATGATGCAACTATCAAAGAACTTGGGACAGGTTTGCGTAACTTGGAGAGACAAGTGAGACAAATTGCAACTATATTATTTGAGAGAATTCCAGGTGCTCTGCCAGTTGATACTGAAAAGAATCCCAAAAAATGGTAAATACTGTAATCTTGAGAAGCAGACAAGTGTTGAAAGATCCCACTCCAATTCACAAAGAAGTTGCGCCTGAAAAAGAAAGTGGGAAGGAGCTGAAAATTGAAGATGATAAAAAGACTGAGAAAAAGAAAGGCAAGAAGGGAGCTGAGAAAAAGAAGAAGGAGGAAACTTCAAGAAGGGAGGAATCTGATGATGTAAGTAAGTACATGCATGTTTACCTTTTCCCCTGAAGCTTTATAGAGAGAAGCTGGACAAGCAATTTGAGAAATTTCTAGATATGTTGAAACAAGTTACTGTAAATTGGTCATTTACTGAAGTTCTCTCCCAAATGCCAACTTATGCTAAGTTCTTGAAGGAAATCCTGACAAAGAAGAGAAAGCTAGAAGAGACCTCAGTGGTTAAGCTCATAGAGTATTGCAGCGCGATCTTCCAAAACAAACTCCCACAGAAGTGTGAAAATCCAGAAGGTTTTACGATAACTTGCTTGTTAGGCACTCTTAATTTTGATAAGTCTTTGTGTGATTATGGTGATTCAATTAATTTAATGGCTTTTTCTATTTATAGGAAACTGGATAATGAGCTTGGAGAGATAAGGTCTGCACCAATATCTTTGCAGTTGGTAGACCAAATAACTATAATACCCGAGGGGATAGTGGAAGATGTATTAGTTCGGGTAGATAAGTTTGTCTTTACTGTAGATTTCATAGTGGTAAATATGGAGGAGAACAAGGAGGTCCCCCTCATCCTAGGAAGACCATTTTTAGCAACGGGTAGAGCTATACTGGATATAAATGATAGAAAACTCATGCTTAGAGTGGGTGAGGAAACAATGACGTTTGAGATGAATGTAGCAACTGGAGTAAAAAAGGAAAATCCAGCTGCAAGTGTTGAGTGGAGTGTGAAAAGCGCGAATGAGAAGGTCCCAGTTGTCACGCCCCAAACCTGGGAGCGAGACTGGCACCCGGTGCCTCACCTAACCCAGCGTACCAATTTGCGACTAAGGGACTCTGAAAATATAATGTCACATTTTGGCCTTGGGCCACCTTGCAAGACAATTTGTGAAGCAAAATATAAAAGTGAATGGAAACTAGCGCTCACTAAATGTAAGGACCCGTAAAAATTTAAACCAAAAACTTGGGGTTTCGTGGTGCTAAGTTAGATTCCTGCGTTACTATAGTAGAAAATTCTTCGCCGCAGTTCGAAATTTTTGGATTGAACAGTACCCTACGGACTGTGAGGAAAATATTTCGCAGAAGAGCGCATTTTTGTGGCCCATTATGCGGCCGCATAATCACTCTGTGGATCGCATAATGGCCGCAGAGTGAAGCAGTAAATTTGGCCAACTTAAGGTCTTTTTTGCGGTCGATTATGCGACCGCATATCGATCGCATAATCCCTCTTGAGTTTTTGCGGAGGGAGTTATGCGGTGTATTATGCGACCGCAGAACGAGTTTGCGGACCGCATACTGGTCGCATACCTAGGCCGTAAGTTCAGGCCCTTGAGGGACATTTATGCGGTCACTTTGCAGACCGCATAACCATTATGCGGTCACATATGCGACCGCAGACCTGTATCGGGGCACCATTTTTTTAATTTAAAACTCGACCTCCATTCCGTTAAAACACCCCATCTAGTCTATTTTGAGCTCATTTCTGATATTTCTAGTGTGAGAGAGAGAGGGTTCTAGAGGGAGGAACTAATTTTCATCAATCAATCTTCATCCATCACTCAAAGCTTGGAAATACTCAAGTAGAGCACTCAATTTCTTCATCCAAAAAGGTAAGACTTCATCACCCCAGCTCTTAATTTCAAACATAGCTCTAATGGGGTATTAATAAGATGGTCCATGGGTGGGAGGGTTATTTATCTTGCATGCATGTGATAAATAGAGTGGGAAAAATAAGAAGTGAACTAGAACCATGAATGTTTTCCTAATTTTAGATTCAATTTGTATATTGCTTAAATAGATTGAGGTTGCTAAGGGTTCCGAAAAATTGTAGAGTCTAAAGAAATGCAATTGAGGTATGTAAGGCTAACTCTCTTCTTCCTAGAATTGAACTCCTGGTGTCTGAATATTTGGTATAAGTTTCGACTTGATCATACTAGAATTGTTTGTCTTAGTGTGTTGGGTTGGAAGATTCATGTTCCCTAAATGTTTTACATGTTTACCATGTCATAATGCTATTTGAGAACATGACTATGATTTTCCAAGCTCCTTCCATTATGTGTGAAATGCCTTATATGATGGTACTTATCGACACGAATGATGACGTTATTTGATTGAATAAAAAGGGAAAGGCTTGAATTGTAAAATGTGCCCAAGTTCCAAGAACTATTTAATAAATGAGGCTGTTTGTGCCATGTAATGAAAGATGGGAAAGAGATGTGAATTGAGTGAACAAGTGGAAGAGGTTATGTCTCAAGTGAGATGGCTTAGCCGATCGGGCCGAGATCGGACGCCATGCCGTACACATGGTGGAATTTGTATTGGAACTATTTATTTACATTGTGGATATGGATATGTCTTACTTGGTATGGCTTAGCGGTCAGGCCGAGACCGGACTCCGTGTAAAAACATGGTGGCATTATGAGTTGTGGCTTTGGCACTAAAGATTATTAATCTAAAAAATGGAAAGATTGAATTGGAAACTATGTGAACCTTACTTGGTGTTTTCTTTGTATTTCTATGAAGTACTTATTGATTATTATGACTGCCTTCTCTTTGTTTCACTGTTCATTCTACTAAGATTAGTGTTTGCCTTACATACTAGTACTATTCGACAGTACTAACATTCCTTTTGTCGGGGACGCTACATCTTTGAATGGATGTAGGTGGTTCCATCGCAGATAGTGCCGATCGCAGATAGTGGTGCTCTCTTTCTCTCCTCACAACAGTTTTGGTGAGCCCCATTTCTCCCAGGGGTCATGTAGTCCTTCTTTTGTATAAGTTTTCATATTTTGAGGTATAGTCAGGGCCTTGTTGCCGGTATTGTCATGTTGCTCTTTTGTACCCTTAGAGGCTCCGTAGACGTTTTTGTGGGTCATGTATGTATGTTGGGGCGGTCGTTGGATTGAGTTGAATTTTGGAAACTTAACTATGGCATAATGCATATAATGAAAAATGAACTAGCAACTTTTATATATTTATATAAGTGATCTCTCCCATGTTTTACAAATGGTGACGCATTCCCTTTTTGGATCATGAATGAGTCGGGTAGGAAAGGTTTACCAGGCTTGCTCGACCGGGTTCAATCGGTTGAGCATCAGCCGCGCTCCCCGAGGTTGGGGCATGACACTAAACATCAATATAAAGTTGGGCCAACAAGGCCGTCATAACTACTACAACTGACAAACCACCAAAATATACATACCAGGCCTACAAGCCCAACATAGTGCACTAACTGACAAGATATGTCTACAAGCCTCTACTGATGGATATATTATGATCGGAATAGGGCCTCGACCTACCTATAACATGTACACATACATACAGAAGATGTACACGAAAACCTAGACCCGATAACTCCGAAGGACGTGGAGCTTACTGATCAGGCTGAACTCTGGAAACACCTACTGAGGAGGTCTACCCCTGTCTATCTGAACCTGCACACATGAAATGCAACGTCCCCAGAAAAAGGGACGTCAGTACAAAATAATGTACCGAGTATAGAAGGCAATAACATAACTAAAAGTTGAAACTGAACTGATAATATACTAACTGAAAGTAACTGGGAGTCAAAGATGATCTGGAGATATACTTACCTGCTGATACTGACTAAACTCCTTCAACATAGTAAGTAAAATAATTGTTCGGCCTTATAAGGCTCGGTATATATAACTGCTCTGCCGTAGTAGGCTTGCTCATAGGCATTCATAGGCGCTCGGCCATACTAGGCTATGTATCTCGGCCATGCGGGCTCGCTCATAGGCGCTCGGCCATAGTAGGCTCGGTATATAACTTACCATCTGATTAGAGGTTGCCCAATAGGGGCCTGCACATCGATTATAGCTCGATTGTAATTAAAATACTGTAATACTATATATATAGGCTCTCTGCTCTCTTTACTGGAAGAAGACAATTCTCAATTGAATATGAAGTCCCGATAAGGAGAATACTGTAATTTATGAGACTAAGATAATGTATATAAATTCGGGAGTATGAACTTCTCTTTATGCCTTGTTATCAAACATATATAATTACGAAATCATGCCAACATGAAGGAAGGGTTTAGCCTTAACATACCTTATCACAATCTTTCCAATCACCAAGTTGAACTCGCCTCTTCTCACCTTAATCTACAACAATGATAATAATACTATCATTAAGTTACGAAAGGTACAACTATCGCACAACGAACGACAAGCTTATTTTGTATTAAAACAGACAACATCTCCCCTATAATCCTTACTTCCTCCAAATTCAAGATAACACCAACAACACCAAAAATAATAATAACAACATATATACATTATTTTCCAACCTTATGTATGCCACATAATACTACAAAACAGCCCAACACGCCCTAATCTCTTCATACACAAACTGACCATCGTAGCAGTGTCAACAACCCGAAAATGTTACGACGAACGACCAGACCAACATCCTGCATTTATGTGGTATTTATCCACACCCTTCCTCCTACAAAACTCCAAAAAACAATAGTAAATCACGCAGCCTAACAACAACATCAAACAGTCCACAAAACAATCCACAAAACAGTCCGCTACAAGTGAATAACTCGAACTCATGGCTTCCGATCACCGT
Source organism: Nicotiana tomentosiformis (assembly GCF_000390325.3). Taxonomy (NCBI): domain Eukaryota; kingdom Viridiplantae; phylum Streptophyta; class Magnoliopsida; order Solanales; family Solanaceae; genus Nicotiana; species Nicotiana tomentosiformis. Next base: position 108,183,460 of record NC_090820.1, on the reverse strand, counting down.
CCCGTGAGTTCTTACAAATATAGAACAACTTACTATGCATCTAAAGTAGAAACGAATGGATGAAATAGAGCAGTAAACGTACCTTATTTGTTGGATAACTCAGCTCCTATCTTGGTTCTTCAAACTCTAGGATTTACCTCCAATTAGAACTTGAAAGGGAGATAAAATCAATTGGGGTTTGTGAGAAATTTTTGGGAGGATTTTTGCAGAGATTAAGTCTGGTTATTTTTCCCTATTATCAGCCTAATATATGAAGGGGATAGGCATTTAAAAAGTCCTCTTTGAATGACCCGAACTGGCCCATGTTTGGACGACCCGAACTGGCCCAGTTTTGGATTCTCGTTTAAGCAAGTATGTGACAGTCTGCGCAGTCTCGCAAAAATACCCATATCTCTCTACTCCGATATCGTATTAACAAACGGTTTAATGTTTTGGAAAATAAACTCATAGATATTTAATTTTATGGGTGGAATACCCCATAACTCTAATTATATTGGGAGAAAATCGCAGTTACATTTGACCCAAAGATTCAGTAAAACTTATGAACGTAACTTGTGATGACTTTCATCGACTTTTGTTCCACCATTCGCTTGACTTCAAAACATAACACACGACTATCATACTAATAACATAACTCATAACATAATCTACTTATCATGTTAAACACCATGGTCTCACCCCAAACGTACATGCTATAACATTCCCGACTTGTCGACTTTCAACGAAACATTATTTTCTTCAATTCCTTTAGCTTCTGAACCTTCCAACCCTTTTTGTACTTGTTGTTCATGATCTTCAATATTTTTAACTTTAGAGGTAACATGATTAACTTGCTTTATATATTTTTAAAGATGATCTTATTTTTGGGTCCTACATTAGTTTGCTCACGACGCAGTTTTACGTACGAAAATATAGGGTATAACACCAGTGATTGAGAAAGATAAGTGTGGGGTGTACCCAAATAAGGCTGAGAATAATCTATCTACATGGATGTGTGCATTGGTTTGGGCGTGTGGAATGGAGCTCGACTTCGACTCAGACCTGACTGAAAATTCAGGGGAGTTTCCTTTACCTTATGCTTTTTAATTGTATGTCATGGAGACATGCCACAACTTAAAGTGTGGGGTGGGGAAAATTGTATGTTGTATGTATATGTGTTAGTAATTTAGTTTTGTTGTTTTAGTAGCTAAAGATAGAAAAATGAGAAAAAACCATAAAAAATTAAATTTTTGACTTTTTCCGACGATGGATATCATTTGGCGGGTTTCTTGAGGGATTAAAGTCGAAAGAAAAAGGCAAAAAGATTTTCTTTTGTTAGGTAGTGTAATAATTTTCCCTTGATTTGTTTTGTGTCGCAGTTCTTTTTCAAGGGTTTTGTTTGAACCGGGTGTAGTTAGTTTTTATTTTGTTAGGTGTAGGAACCATTGTGCTATGATTTGAATTGAAAGAAATATCTCTTGACTTGGTTATGCCTTGAGAATAGTGAGTGCTTTAGTTGTGACACTTAGGCTCAGTTTTTGACTCTTGCATAAGTACTTTAAATTGTATGATTTTAACTTTGCTTAACTGCCTGGACTAGAGTGTCTTGATAGTCCAATCTTGAGTGAGTTATGTGCCATGTGTGTGTGAGGTTTTGTTGTATTATGTGCTAGAACTTGCCCCGTGTGTTTGCAACGCGAAATGGTAGTTTTGTTCAATCTTTGAAGTGATATAGACGTTTCTTTGTTGAGTCAATTATATGTTATTACCCACCTAATTGTGATGTGTCTTAGTTAACCCGGTTGAGCTTGTAATCTTGTTTATTTGGCAACCACATTGCAAGCCCTACTCATTTGTTTGAATTGACTATCTATTTGAACCTTGTACCTCTCGTAAGCACTTGAAATTGTATGAACTTTGTAAAAGTTGAAGTGTGGGGTGATTGGGTTGGTTTTTGAGTGGAGCTAATGAAATAAGGATAAAGGTGCATTGATTTGAAAAAAACTAAGAGCCACTTAAATTGAAAAAATAAAATAAACTAAAATAAATATACATAGTGTATTGTTGTAAAACATATTCTTTGATAAATGGTAACTCTTGCTGTATTTATGCTTAAAGAAGTTGGGAGTTAATGTAAATTGATGTGAAGGTGGAGTATTGATTTGACATAAATATTGGGTTTTGAACAATGAAATGTATGTATTAAAGTGCTTAGGGAAGTGTAGTCACTCTTATATCTAAATGTATCCTACTTGTCCCGCATCCTATATTACAACCAGCTAAAGTCCTACTTGATCCTTGACTGAATGAGCTCGATTAGTAGAGCAGTACACTACGTGCAAGCCTATGGTTCATATTTTGTGGCATATGAATGTTGTTTCTGAAAGTGAGTGAATTATTTCTATATTGAGTTCCTGATTGTTGTTAAATTTGATGGTGTGTGGAACTACTCTCTATTGTCGTGAGGGCACTTGATTCATAAAGGAAAGGTAATGTCGTTGACCTCTGTGTTAGAGTAAGTGAGCGAGTTATAAATAATGTGTGGTACTTGTGAGGCAAATCTTGAACCTAGGATGTTACACTACTATGCTTAGTCTATTTTAAATATTCTTGGTTTAATGAGTTAAGGGAGTTGCTAAATAAGGTCGTGTCTTTATAAAGAGTAGCGGGGTGGTGATGGTAGGCTATAATCTCGTGTTTTAGTCGCTTATTGCACTCAAATTTACTGCACTTTAATTGAGTTTGAGCTTTAATCGCTAGTATTCTGCACTAATTGTGTACTTTATGCCTTGTAGGAGGATTCCGAGCTATGTAAATGTTATGTAGCTAATTAGAGTGATTTGGAGCTTTGAAATATGAGTAAAGGCCCAAGGAATTAAGCCAGGATCGCGTTCGGGGGTCAGAGACCGATCTTGGATATCGAAAAGCGAGCAAAACAAATTACTCTAAGAATTCACTACAGCCGCGACTGCACATTTTTTTGTTCCTCTCAAATTAAAAGCTGTCTGGATTTCCCCACAACCGCCCTGCCTAGCGCGTTGCTCCATGTGGTGCGCCTATGTATTTTTTACAGAGTATTTTCCGAATTCAGGTAGGAAAAGTTATTTTCGTTCGGGCCTGACCCTACTTAGTATAAATACATGGAAAAACATTATTTTTGGTACTTTTGACATATCTTAGACCTAAGTAAGCCAAGGACGAGGTGGAGAAGAAAAAGCTCAAGGATTTTATCATTCAATCCTCACTCAAGACAAGAGTTTGGATTGTTTTATGTTTTCCTCTAACTTAAACATTGTTAAGATGAATTACTCCATATCCATAGAGTATTTCTCTTTAGGGTTTGTGTGATGACCCAAAAGGTCATCATATATTTTAGAATGGGTAAAAAGATTTTGGTTCGAACCTCGGGTTTTGACCAAGCGGGCCCGGGGTCGATTTTTCGATTTTTTGGAGGAACATTTTGGAAATTTAATTTATGAAATATAATTGATTCCTTTAGCAATATTTGATATTATTGAGTCATTTTTGAATAGATACGAGTAGTTTGGAGGTGAATTCCAAAGGAAAAGCTGTGATTGAGAATTAAGTGGCCTTCGGAGCAAGGTAAGTATCGTGTCTAACTTTTGCTTGAGGGAATATGTATTATGTGTTCATTTGCTACGTGTTTGGTTGTTAAATACGACGTATAAGTGAGGTGACGAGTATGTATGCATCGTTGTCGAGTCATAGCATGCGAGTGAAATTCTATTCTTGTCTATTTTGTAGCCTTAAATTCTACTATCCATTCTTAGCGGGTTATTTGAAATGTTGGGTGACTCATATCTGGTTTCACTGAGATTTGGTAACTTTCGAATATTAATTCAAGGTTGAGATTACAATGTGCTATTGATTATGGGTAAAATACTGGTTTCTTTGTGATACTCTTATCTATCCGTTATTATTGATTTTGTGATTGGTGAGGAGGAGTGTAAAGCACGAAGGGTGATGCCGTGCAGTTTTCCTTGCTGTTTTAATTGCTCAATTTGTTTAAGGATTTTCTGTTTAATTCTGTCTTTTCATTATTCTCACCCTTTATGTTGTATTCCCCCACTGTATGTTCCCTTCCCATTATTTTTATGTTATTTCTTTATTTACTATTGTTGCCAGTAGCATGATTATATTGTTCAGGTTATATGTGGGTGTCTTGTCCTAGCCTCGTCACTACTTCGTCGAGGTTGGGCTCGACACTTACCCGTACATGGGGTTGGTTGTACTGGTGCTGCACTCTAAGTTTTCTACGCATATTTTGATACCGTCTCAAGTTTATCGAGATTTGCTATTGGCCCGCTATCCGGAGACTCAAGGTAGATCTGTCGGCGTTCACAGACCTTGAAGTCCCCGTCTATCTTTTATGTCCTACTATTTTCTTTCATTTAGACAGCTGTATTTCTTTCAGGCTATTACTTGTAGTAAATTCTAGAATGCTCGTAAATTGTGACTCCAGATCCGGGTGGTAGTAATTAATACAGTTTTATAATATTCCATACTTATTATATTTTATCTTAGTTAATTATTTTTATTTACTGAATGGAAATAAGGAATTAGTTTAACAATTTTCTAACGTTGGCTTGCCTAGCAAGTGAAATGTTAGGCGCCATCACGGTCCCGTCGGTGGGAAATATTGGGTCGTGACAGTTGGTATCAGAGCACTAGGTTGCTTAGGTCTCACGATTCACGAGCAAGCTTAGTAGATTCTGGAGGATCGGTATGGAGACGTCTGTGCTTATCTTCCAGAGGCTATGAAGTTTAGGAACAAGTTTCACTTATATTCTTCTTTGTCGTGCGATTTTGCTTTCTCAATACTGATTGAACTCTTCTACTCTTATTCTCTCATAGATGGCGAGAACACGTACTGCTTCCTCAGCTGAGCAGCAGCCAGAGCCTCCAGTTACAGCTCATACGCGGGGCAGAGGTCAAGGCCGAGGCCGTGCCAGAGGCCGAGGCAGAGACAGGTTTATCAAGCTCTTTCCTGTTTACTTCAGTGGTGTTCCTTCAGAGGATCCCCAGGAGTATCTTGACAGTTGTCACGAGGTTCTACGGAACACGGGTATAGTAGAGACCAATGGGGTCGATTTTGCTGCATTTTAGATGACTGGTTCTGCCAAGAAATGGTGGAGAGATTACTTGTTGACCAGACCAGCTGGGTCACCTGCTCTTACTTGGGATCAGTTCTCTCAGCTCTTCATTGAGAAGTTTCTGCCTATCATATTGAGAAAGGAGCATCGCCGTCAGTTTGAGCGTCTCCAACAGGGCAGTATGACTGTTACTCAGTATGAGACTTGTTTTATGGATTTGGCTCGTCATGCCATTCTTATGCTTCCCACCGAGAGAGAGAGAGGGTAAGGAGGTTTATTGATAGACTTGCACAGCCTATCAGATTGCAGATGGCTAAGGAGACGGGGAGTGAAATTTCTTTTCAAGCGGCTGCTAATGTCGCCAGACGAGTCGAAATGGTTCTTACTCAGGGAGGTCAGGGGTCTGGCAAGAGTCCTCGTCATTCCGGTGAGTTCAGCGGTGCCTCATCTAGAGGCAGGAGTACTTTTGGTAGAGGCCATTGTCCCAGGCTGTTTCATTCAGCGCTCTAGGCATCCCACGGTGCCTCAGGTAGTCGTGGCCCTCAAATGCATTATTCCGACCAGCTAGCCTACAGTGCACCACCAGCTCCTTTTAGTGAACCTCCACTCCAGAGTTATCAGGGTGGTTATTCAGGTCGACATGGTCAGTTTCAGGGTCAGCAGTCACAACAGCCGAGGTTATGTTATACTTGTGGTGATCCGAGGCACATTGCTCGATTTTGCCTTCGGGCAACGGACAACTCACAACATCAGAGTTCTCGTGCCATGGTTCCGGCACTAGTTGCTGCACCACCTTCTTAGCCAGCCAGAGGCAGGGGTCAGGCAGTCAGAGGTAGGGGCCAGACAGTTAGAGGTGGAGGTCAAGCCGTTAGAGGTGGAGACCAGCCAGCTAGAGGCCGTCCTAGAGACGTAGTTCAGGGTGGTGGGTCCCAACCCCAGTGTTATGCTTTCCAAACCAGTCCTGAGACTGAGTCATCTAACGCTGTTATCACAGGTACTGTTTAAGTTTGCAGTAGAGATGCTTCAGTTCTATTTGATCCGGGATCTACTTACTCCTATGTGTCATCCTATTTTGCTTCCTATTTGGCTGTGCCCCGTGATTCTTTGAGTGCTCCTGTGTATGTGTCCACACCAGTGGGAGATGCTATTGTTGTATATCATGTTTATCGTTCGTGTGTGGTCAACATTGGGAGTCTTGAGACTCGTGTAGATCTTCTACTTCTCGACATGGTTGATTTTGATGTCATACTGGGTATGGATTAGCTATCACCTTATCATGCTATATTAGATTGTCACGCCAAGACGGTGACCTTAGCCTTGCAAGGGTTTCCTCGATTAGAGTGGAGAGGGAATCTTGGCCATTCTGCCAGCATGGTTATCTCTTATGTGAAGGCTCGGCATATGGTCGAGAAGAGGTGTCTAGCTTATTTAGCTTATGTCCGCGATTCTAGTACAGAGGTTCCTTCCATAGATTCGGTGCTGGTTGTTCGTGAGTTTCCAGAGGTGTTTCTTGCAGACCTGCCAGGAATGCCACCCAACAGGGATATTGATTTATGCATTGATTTGGCTCTGGGCACTCAGCCTATTTCCATTCCTCCATATATCATGGCCCCATATCATGGCCCCACCAGAGTTGAAAGAATTGAAGGAGCAGTTGCAAGATTTGCTTGATAATGGATTCATTAGACTTAGTGTCTAGCTTGGGGTGCACCTCTGTTGTTTGTGAAGAAGAAAGATAGTTCGATGAGGATGTGTATAGATTATCGGCAGTTGAACAAAGTCACCATCAAGAACAAATATCCATTGCCGATGATTGATGATTTATTTGATCAGCTTCAAGGTGCCAAGGTATTTTCAAAGATTGATTTGAGATCTGGCTACCATCAGTTGAAGATTAGGGCATCCAATGTACCTGAGATAGCTTTCCGGACTCGGTATGGGCATTATGAGTTTCTAGTGATGTCATTTGGGCTAACAAATGCCCCAGCAACATTCATGGATTTGATGAACCGGGTGTTCAAACCCTACTTGGATTCCTTTATGGTTGTGTTTATTGATGATATCTTGATCTACTCCCACAGTCGAGAGGAGCATGAGCAACACCTTCGGATCGTTCTTCAGACTCTGAAAGACAGCCAGTTATATGCTAAATTCTCAAAATGGGAGTTTTGGTTGAGTTCAGTTGCTTTCTTGGGTCACGTTGTATCAGTAGGGGGTATTCAGGTGGATCCTAAGAAGATTGAGGCAGCCCATAACTGGCCTAGACCCATATCAGCTACAGAGATCCGTAGTTTCCAGGGTTTGGCGGGCTATTACCGTCGATTTGTGGAGGGGTTTTCATCCATAGAAGCTCTGTTGACTAGATTGACCCAGAATGGTGCCCCGTTCAGGTGGTCAGACGAGTGTGAAGCGAGCTTTCAGGAGCTCATGATAGCTTTGACTACGGCACCGGTATTGGTGTTACCCACAGGTTCACGATCTTATACAGTATATTGTGACGCATCTCGTATTGGTCTGGGTGCAGTATTGATGCAGCGTGGCAAGGTTATACCCTCGAATTATAGTTTTTAGCAAGGAAAAAAGAAAAACCTTGTATGTTAGAAGCTAAGGCTTAGTGGTTAGGATTTATTGTAAGGGCCAAACGATCGTATGAATCGTGCTCACATAGTCCACTCTAGCCATGATACAAGTTTTTATGCGCTTTCGATCATGTTATTTACACACTGAGAAATGAAAGAAGTTTCGCCTTGCTACTACGCATTTTCTTGCTTCTTTAATTCCGGATCCTAAGAGACCACGGGCTATCCCTACTCGGGGACTATCAAGCCCAAGGGCTACTCCAACTCGGGGACTGTTGCCCGAAGAAAGTTCGGACAACTCGGGCTATCGAATCCTGGAAGCACCAAACCTATTAGGCGGTGCCCAAATACAAAAGGCTACGGCTACCCTAAGAACGGCTCGGAGATGTCCAAAGCTCGTAATCAGAAAGTAAGGCCTTTATCAAAACTCGAAACCTGCTAAAAGGTTACCTTACCCTCGGCAAAAGCATCGTCTAAAATCACTTAAGCATCTTGAAAACTTTTGGTCACACCGAGGTTTCAAAGCCTCGAGCAAACAAAGTTGTATTGAGGTCGGGCTCCGTTCAGACCTCCGAAAAATGAATGCCCCATAACTACATTTGATTCTATTTTAAGGCATCAAAAATATTACATGAATAGAAATTATAAAAAGATGCTGGAAAAGTAAAGACACGATATTGCCAGAAAGGGAAAATTTCATATATATTCCGAAATATATTTACAAAGGCCCAATAAAAATGGCCTTAAAATAAACAAAAAAGAATAGACCTGAGGGAAAGCAAAACGGGTACTGAGGCATCTACACCTGGTCTTCACCGGGGCCTGACTCGTCACTAGAACTGTTGGAGTTCTCAGATCCCTCGGAGCCTTCGGCACCCTTAGGCTCGTAAAGCTCCTTTGCCTCGGCCTCGAGCATCTTAGCTTCCTCGATCTTGGCCGATAAATTGAAGCCTCAGGCATGGATCTCTTTGTGGGTCTCCCTTTGGGACAACCGCTTCATGTCTTCAGCCTTCGTCTTTAGGCAGGTCTCGGCTGCCTCCACACCGGCCTTGTACCGAGACACCATTTCCTCGTCATTAGTGAAGGTTGTGTCCAATTTGGACTTTAATGCCTCATATTATCTTCTGAAGGCATCCCGCTCTGTGACAGCCGAGCTCATATGTGCTTGGAGATCATCATTCAACTGAGACCACTTGTCAGCTTTGTCCTTTGCCACCCATAGTTGGCTCTCAACTGACACCAACTCTGCCTTAGCAGTTTCCTTCTCTGAAGCCAGAAGGTCCATCATGACCTTCCACACTTCTGCCATGGCCTTGATCTCGTTCATCTCGGCTCGGAGTTGGTCGATCGGGTAGACCTTCTGTTGGACCTGCAAGGTTATGTTGTTAGTCACCACGACTAACTTCTTAGTTTTAGCTTCAAAGACCTTTATCTTTTCAACCAGGTCGGCATGTTCTCGTTTTATGATCGAGGTCTCCTTCTGAACTTTGTCCAGCTCGCCCTGGAGGTCTTTAAGGGCCTTATCCTATTTCTCATTGAGAAGCATGTGCATGTCCTTCTTCTGGACCTATTCTTTGAGCTCAAACTCGAGCTGGCTGGTTTCCAAGCGGTACCAGAGGAAGAATTCGTGATGGAGCACTGAAGCCTGTAAAATAGTGGAACTAGTAAGGGACATCAAGGGAAAACTTAAGCAGGATTCATGAAGGGAGTATAAAAGTGTAAGAATCTTACCCGGTTCAGCGCCTGTTGCGCCTCGTTAAAAAGACTTGACGTGCCTACCTCGTTCAACTTTGCCTGGTCCTCCTCGGTCACCAGACATCAAAGGTATCTGGCTACCCCAACCAGAGCAGACAGAATCTAGGGATCCTCCAAGAGTGTGAGAACAACCGTCCTCTTGCGCTCGGGGTCCACGCTCGGTGCAAGGAATTACTTCACCAATCTTAGTTTTGTACTTGGCCCGTTAGCTCCCAAAGGCACGTCCTTTTTCGATATCTCCAGGTGACCCAGCCCGGAGAAATCTTCCAATGTGGACATGTCCATTCCATTTAAGAAGGAGTAGATATGTCTATCATACCGGTAGCCTCCTTTGGAATAGAAACGGCTTCTTGGGAGTTCACAGTCCCCATCTCCACTTCGGCCTCTCGAGTCGGAAGGGGATCAGCCTCATGGCTCCTTTCCTCGGTTGCCGCCCACTCCCCAGCAGAGGTCGATCCACTGGTGACAAAGATGACAACTTCTTCAGGCTCATCCATGAGCTGGTGAAGCAAGTCGGAATCCGGTACCCTGGACTTAGTATTCTTCTTAGGCATACGAGCCCAGGTGGCTTCCTTGTTTTTTATCTTCAACTCGAGATTTGAGGAATATGACGATTTTCTTTTCCTTTGCTTCTCCTCCACGGTAGCCCGGGGTTGTCCCGAGCCTAAGTTTGGTGGTCTTAGGAAAACCTATAAAGGAAAAGAGAAGGTCAACATCATGTAAGCATGGGTATGTAGTAATAACTATTTAGGGGAGAGCCATACCATGAGAACGGGCCTTCCATTTGCTCTTCAAAGTTTTGCGCCACGTGCGCTCGTAGTATGAGATCTGTTGGCAGAACCCTTCGATCCACTCCTTGAGTCGGGGGACCACATTAGGAACCTGAGTAATAACTGCACGACCATAAATACTGGCGATGAGAGAAAAAATGAAGGGAAATTGACACCTAAAGAAAGACTACACTTACGAGATGTCTTCCACTTTTCGGGGAATGGCAGGAACTCGAGAGGGATCGGGTCTTCATTCTTTACCCGAACAAAATGCAATTGCCAACCTTGGTCTCGTTCCTCGTCGATGCTGGAAAAAGGGGCCTTGCTAGCTTTACAAACAAGCTTGATTAGTCCCCCTCGAAAAATTCAAGGATTGTACAGACGAGGTAGGTGGTCGAGGGTGAATTGAGGAGATTTAGTGTTGTTCACGAAATGGCATACCTCTTGCAAAAGGCCCGGGACGAGTTTATTTTCCCGAGGCACACCTCGTACCTCTTACAAAAGGCCAGTATTACTGGGTCTACCGGGCCCAACGTGAAGGGGTAAGTGTAAACACTTAAATACCCCTCCACGTAGGTAATGATATCATCCTTAAGCCCAGGAAAAACCACGTCTTTGCCTTCCCATTTACAGTCCTCTCGGACTATGGGAAGGGTATCCTTAGTGATTGAGCATATGTATCTCCATGCTCCTTTACCTCGGTATTGTTTGACGGAGGCCTTCTCGACCTTGAAATTGTCCCTGATAGAACAGCCCCCAGGTATGAAGATTTTCATAGGAGGCTCTGGAAGCACCTCAGGGACATCTACCTCAACATCTGCGGCCGAGTGGGAAGTAAAAAGGGTCATTTGCTATGGTACAGACTTGGAAGTTTTGGCCATTGTAAATCTGGGAAAGTATATGAAGATTTGAAGAAGGCGTATGAAGATTTGAAGGTAAGAAGTGAAGATATGAAGATATGAAGTTCTGGGTTAAAAATCCAAGAAACAAACGCGAAGGTTTGAAGATTAAATATGAATATGTAAAGGTTCAAGAAGTGAGGTATGAAGATTTGAGAAAGTTGAAAGCCTTTATAAAGTCAAAGGTAAGAGCTAGGATCAGAAAGTAAAAGAAGTGAACAGGGTCGAAGCTTTTATAGGGGGAAATGTAATTAATATGCGACGTTTCACATTCAAAAGCAATCAGCTAATGATCAACACGTGTCCAAAGTCAGAACGCCGTGACTGATGGGACGTTTCGGCTTATCCGTCATCTCGGTTGTAACGTGCGAAGGAAGGAACCGGGGTTCATCTACCGTTTCCCATAGTTTAGGCAAACCTACTCTCTGGGAAACGAGGGGACTATCTGTATACTAGTAGAACCTGGGGCAACATACACCCTGATTTTTCGGTGGGTCAAAATAAAGCAAGGATATGAATACACGAATCGAAATTAAAGCTGAGAACTTCTTGTACCAAGGCCCGAACGGAATGCTCGCCATCGGACTTGATAAAACAATGCACCCCGGACTCGGAATGGGTTCTGAGACTCCGGGAAGCACATGAACAGTTGTAGGCGACGGATAAAGGGTCGTGATATCCAGGACCAACCGGTTATCACTGTGCGGATCTCGCTCGATGGATGTTACAAATTAGTAATTAACGAGAGAGGGGGAGTTTTACCTTTTCTAGACTTATACTAGAGGTTAACTCTCTTACTATATAAAGGGGAAGTTTTTTCCTTGATAAGACATATTGTAACATGCATATGAAGGCAATACAAACCTATTTCTCTGCTTTGTAGTTATTGAAAAGTTCTTATTTAATTGTTGTTCTTCATAGACATCTAGCTTCGAACCAAGGGTCCAATCGAGGGCAAAATCATTGTTCAACGCAAATTCAAGCTCAGACGTAACATAATAATTGGTTTGGTTATTCATTCTGTATTTAACTCGTTTATCAAATATTCTTGATTATTTGTATTAAATTAATCCACATATCCTTAAAACCGTGCATAAATTCAATTATTATTCGTTTTAAGGGTAAACAACGTTAATTCCAATTTGAGTATAAAAATCTCCCAAAAGAGAATACATAAACAAAGTCCCTACATAAGCAGAAAAAAGGTACAACTCTAGAATAACTTTACAACAAAGAACTAAGATTTGAAAATAATAGACATGGCACACTGGTAAGGTACAAGTTCACTGTCTGCTTCATTAGTCACGTTAAAGCTTCAGAAAACTGCACAGTGTTTGCTCGCAAATTCACTCTTTGAATGCTCTCAATCTTTTGTGTATTTTCTCTCAGTGCAGAACATGATTGCGTGCAAAATGAAGACTTAGATAATATGTAGAGTTATTGATTTCGAATGGCTCATATTGACGGCTCTAAGCGAAAGATTGTAACAAAATACCAATCTTCACGAAAGAATAATATTTATTAAGTTATGTATAGTATGAATCTCGGTTAATATAATGGTTTGTGAAGGGATATTTAATTTAAAATGGTATAAAAGCCTATCAATATTATTATGATATTTGTCATGTGAAATCAGATATCGCAATATGAATAGGAAAATATATCTTAAAAGATGAAACAATAAAGAGAGAGTTATGTTTTACAAGGCAAATATCTAGACCAAAATGTTTGAATCAACCATGGAAATGAAGAAGAAAAGTGAAGCAGGCGAGCAAAATTAGGAATTTTCACTTATGGCATTAACTGAAAGAATTGTACAGAGGTGTAGATGCTGTAATATATAGCTCCACTAATTAACTAACTGGCCTACTCTAACAATAATTATAAAAGACTCCAACTTTGCCTTATTTGTAGATTGACCCCAAAACTAATCTAACATGCTATACTTCAATACTCCCCCTCAAGCTAGAGGATGAAGTATATTCAGCACACTCAGCTTGCTTAATAACAAATGATGTTGCCCAGAAGTTAACCTCTTAGTAAGTAGATCAGCCAACTGATCTCGAACAAAATGACAGTCAATTTCAATATGTTTAGTGCGCTCATGGAATATAGGATTGGCAACAATCCGCATAGCAGCCTTGTTATCACAATAGAGAGTAACAGGTCGAAGAACATGTACACCTCACTCTGCAAAAAGTCACAGTAACCAAGTGAGCTCAACAACAACAGTGGCCATACTTCTGTACTCAACTTCTGCATTGCTCCTAGATATGGTGTGTTGCTTCTTAGACTTCCAAGAGATCAAGGAGTCCCCAAGTTTGACCAGGTAGACACTAACAGATCTTCTAGTGACAGGGCAAGCACCCCAATTTGAATCACAGAATGCAGTAAGAGAATGCATAGGTGATATCTTCAGGATAATGCCAAGACCTATTGCATTTTTGAGATATCTCACCACCCTAAGAGTTGCCTCCATAGGGACCTTTTAGGAGCCTGCATGAATTGGCTAAGACTCTGGACAACAAAGGATATCTCAGGCCGGGTAACTGTCAAGTACAAAACCTTGCCAATAAGCTTCTGATAGCTGGTAAGATCTACCAAAGGATCATCAGTAGATGAACATCATGCCACCTTATCAAACTCCAATGTGGTAAATTTTTGATTGATTTCTAGAGGAGTTACTGCCGGCTTAGCTCCGCTAAGACCTAGTTCTGAGATCAACACTAGAGTGTATTTCCTTTGATTGAGTAGGACACCATGTTTGGACCTCAACACTTCAATGCCAAGGAAGTACCTTAGTTCACCCAAATCTTTGACTTTAAACCGTTGATGCAATGAATGTTTGGCCTCTTTGATCAACTCTAGATTGCTACCAGTAAGTAACAAATCGTCTACATAGATCAATATCACCACAATATCATGTCCAACCTTCTTAGTGAACAGGGAATAATCAAACTTACTCGGTGTGAAACCTACATGTAACAGGACTTGAGTAAGCTTTAAGTTTCACTGTCAAGATGCCTGCTTGAACCCATATAATGATTTCAATAGTGTGCAAACCTTCTTGTGCTCCCCCTGTCTCTGAAATCCCTATGGAAAATCCATGTATACCTCTTCTGAGAGATACAAAATCTGGCGAGCGCAAAATACACACTAAAACATGCTCGCTAGTCAAATATAGTAAATTAAAATATCGTATCCACATGGATTAGAGTTAAACAGTATTATCGTAGTTTGTAGCTAGATTGCTATCCAAGGTGATCAACAATTTAGGGTTATGTGATTAAAACTAAATTTAACTAAGAATCTATACTATTGGCTAATGACAATCAACGCAAGTATTAAGCAAAGGAAGTTATCAATTGGGAGAAGATAGGGTCGATAGGATAGGTGCAAGATAAATGTTTGGTATTTAAATATAGATAATTAACTTTTAATATTCAAGTGAGTCTCTCGAATTCACTTGATTATTAGTTCAATTGATTAGTAGAAATTCCTCTTTAGATTAAGCCTCAACCTCACTAGATGAACCAATTTTAAGCACGTGAAGATATGCAAGAATTCATAGTGGATTGGTCTTTTGGAGAACCTCTCTCAATTATCCTCCTAACTAAGTTTAATAAACAATTCAACTAGCCTCTTCCGATTACTAAGAAGAATTAATGACTTCAACCAACAAAATATAATGCAACAATATCACAAGTTATGCCTCTCTCGATTACATTAACAAGTGAATATAGATGCAACAGTTAAAACATCCAAAACGATTTAATACATAAAACTAGAGTTAGTTATCCACAAACAAGTATGACTACACCAAATTCATCAAACTGTCACGACCCGAAATTTCCCACCGACGGGACCGTGATGGCGCCTAACATTTCACTTGTTAGGCAAGCCAACGTTAGAAAATCGTTAAACCAATTCCTTATTTCCATTCAGTAAATAACAATAATTAACTAAGATGAAATATAATAAGTACGGAATATTATAAAACTATATTAATTACTACCACCCGGATCTGGAATCACAATTCACGAGCATTCTAGAATTTACTACAAGTAATAGTTTGAAAGAAATACAACTGTCTAAATGAAAGAAAACAGTAGGACATAAAAGATAGGCGGGGACTTCAAGGTCTGTGAACGCCGACAGATCTACCTTGAGTCTCCGGACAGTGGACCAATAGCAAATCTCGATCAACCTGAGCCAGTATCAAAATCTACACAAAAAGTGCAGAGTGCAGCATCAGTACAACCGACCCCATGTACTAGAAAGTGTCGAGCCTAACCTCGGCGAAGTAGTGACGAGGTTAGAACAAGACACTCACATATAACCTGAACAATATAATCTTGCTAGTGGCAACAACAGTAAATAAAGGAATAACATAAAAATAATGGGAAAGGAAGTGGGGGGAATACAACATAAAGAGTGAGAATAATGAAAAGACAGAATTAAACCAAAAATCCTTAAAAGAATTGAGCAATTAAAACAGCAAGGAAAACTGCATGGTATCACCCTTTGTGCTTTTACTCTCGACCTCACCAAATAAATAAATAGATCGGCACGGCATCATCCTTCGTGCATTAAACCTCTCATAATATACATGGCATCACCCTTCGTGCTTTAAACCTCTCATAATATACACAGCATCACCCTTCGTGCTTTACACTCTTCCTCATAATATAAATAATGCATGCACGGCATTACCCTTCGTGCTTTACACTCCTCCTCACCAATCACAAAATCAATAACAACGGATAGATAAGAGTATCACAAAGAAACTAGTATTTTACCCATAATCAATAGCACACTGTAATCTCAACCTTGAATTAATATTCGAAAGTTACCAAATCTCAGTGAAACCAGATATGAGTCACCCAACATTTCAAATAACCCGCTAAGCATGGATAGTAGAATTTAAAGCTACAAAATAGACAAGAATAGAATTTCACTCGCATGCTATGACTCGACAACAATGCATAGATGCTCGTCACCTTACCTATACGTCATATTTAACAACCAAACATGTAGCAAATGAACACATAATACATATTCCCTCAAGCAAAAGTTAGACACGATACTTACCTTGCTCCGAAGGCCACTTAATGCTCAATCATAGCTTTTCCTTTGGAATTCACCTCCAAACCACTCGTATCTATTCAAAAATGACTCAATAATATCAAATATTGCTAAAGGAATCAATTATATTTCATAAATTAAATTTTCCAAATTTTCCTCCAAAAAGTCGAAAAATCGACCCCGGGCCCGCTTGGTCAAAACCCGAGGTTCGAACCAAAATCTTTTTACCCATTCACCCCCGAGCCCGAATATGTAATTAGTTTTAGAATCCGACCTCAAATTGAGGTCTAAATCCTCAAATTTTCGAAATTCCTAGTTTCTACCCTAACCCTAATTCTATAATGAAAACTCTAGATTTTAGGTTGATAATTCATAAAATGTAATGGGTAATTGAAATAAAATGGTTTAGAATCACTTATCAACACTTTGGGGAAGAAAATGACTCTTGAAAATTGCCTTTACCCGTTTGGTTCTTGAAAATTGTTGAAGAAATGGCTTAAACCCGTGTTTGGAGTCTGTTTTAAGTCACTGGATAGGCCTTCATCGCGTTCGCGACAGGCCTGTCACGACCGCGATACACAGCGGCCTAAGGCCTTCGCGTTCGCGAGTCTTTCTACACATTCGCGTAAGGAAGCTCCCCCCAAGACTTCGCGTTCGTGACCCAATGGACGCGTTCGCGTAGAAGAACATGACCCCCCCCTCCCCCAGGTCCCTTAAACTATCGCATTTGCGTGAGACAGATCACGTTCGCGAAGGGTACCACATCCAACGCTTCGCGTTCGCGACCAGTCCTTCGCGTTTGCGAAGAAGAAAATTCCCTGCCCCCATTTTACCTTTCGCGTTCGCGACACTACCTACGCGAATGCGAAGAAGGGCACACCAGAACAGCTGTTGCAGCAAAAATCTCAGATTTTGTAAGTGCAAATCACCCCGTAGCCTATCTGAAACTCACCCGAGCCCTCCGGGCTCCAAACCAAACATGCACACAAGTCTAAAAACAGCATACGAACCTGCTCACGTGATCAAATCGCCAAAATAACACCTAGAACTACGAATTCAGCACCAAATCGAATGAAATTCTTAAAAACACTTTAAAATTTCTATTTTCTCAACTGGACGTCCGAATCACGTCAAATCAACTTCGTTTCTTACCAAATTTCACCGACAAGTCTTAAATATCATAATGAACCTGTACCGGGCTCCGGAACCAAAATACGGACCCGATACTAACAATGCCAAATATCAATCAATTCTTAAAAATAAATAATTTTCAAACTTTTAATTTTCATCATAAATTCATAACTCAAGCTAGGGACCTCCGAATTTGATTTCGGGCATACGCCCATGTCCCATAATTCGATACGGACCTACCGAGACCGTCAAAGCACGGATCCGGGCCCGTTTACCATATATGTTGACCGAAGTCAACTAAAATCAACTTTTAAGGTAAAAATTCTTATTTTCATTAGTTTTCAACATAAAAGCTTTCCAGAAACCTGCCCGGACTGCGCACGTAAATCGAGGAGGGTAAAAATGAGATTTCTAAGGCTTAAGAGCGCATATTTGAGTTCTAAAATATAAGATGACCTTTTGGGTCATCACATTCTCCACCTCTAAAACAATCGTTCGTCCTCGAACGAACATAGAAAAGTACCTGGGCTGGTGAAAAGGTGGGGATATCTACTCCGCATATGGGACTCAGACTCCCAAGTAGCTGCCTTAATAGGCTGACCTCTCCACTGCACTCGAACTGAAAGGTAACTTTTTGATATCAACTGGCAAACTTGTCGGGCTAGAATTGCCACTGGCTCCTCCTCGTAAGTCAAATCCTTGTCCAATTGGACAGAGCTGAAATCTAACACATGGGACGGATCGCCGTGATACTTTCGAAGCATGGACACATGGAATACCAGATGAATAACTGCTAAACTAGGTGGCAACGCAAGCCTGTAAGCCACCTCTCCCACTCTCTCCAGAATCTCAAAAGTTCTGATATACCTAGGGCTCAACTTGCCCTTCTTTCCAAACCTCATTACACCCTTCATGGGTGATACCCGAAGTAACACTCTCTCTCCGACCATGAATGCAACATCACGAACTCTACGGTCGGCATAACTCTTCTGCCTGGACTGAGCTGTGCGAAGTCGATCCTGAATAATCTTGACCCTATCCAAGGCATCCTGTACTAAGTCTGTGCCCAACAACCGAGCCTCTCCCGGCTCGAACCACCCAACTGTCGACCAACACCGCCTACCATATAATGCCTCATAGGGAGCCATCTGAATGCTCGACTTGTAGCTGTTATTGTAGGCGAACTCTGCAGGGGGCAAGAACTGATCCCACGATCCTCTGAAGTCTATAACACAAGCGCGAAGCATATCCTCCAAGATCTGAATAGTACGCTCGGACTGCCCGTCCGTCTGAGGATGAAATGTTGTGCTCAACTCAACCCGCGTACCCAACTCACGCCGAACTTCTATCTAAAAGTGCAAGGTAAACTATGTACCTCGATCAGAAATGATAGACACGGGCACACCGTGAAGACAAACAATCTCCCGAATATAAATCTCTTCTAACTGCTCCGAGGATTAGGTAACTGCCACATTAATGAAGTACGCTGACTTAGTCAGCGTATCCACTATAACCCACATGGCGTCGAACTTCCTCTGAGTCTATGGGAGTCCAACAACAAAGTCCATAGTGATACGCTCCCATTTCCACTCAGGAATCTCCATCTGCTGAAGCAATCCACCGGGTCTCTTATACTCATATTTCACCTCCTGATAATTCAAGCACCGAGCCATGTAAGCAACTATATCTTTCTTCATCCTCCTCCACCAATAATGTTGTTGCATGTCCTGGTACATCTTGGCAGTGCCCGGGTGAATAGAATACCGAGAACTATGAGCCTCATCAAGGATCAACTCACGAAGCCCATCCACATTAGGCACACAAATACGACCATGCATCCTCAAAACTCCGTCATCTCCAACTGTAACCTGCTTGGCACCACCGTGCCGCACTGTGTCTCTAAGGACAAGTAAATAAGGATCGTCATACTGCCAATCTCTGATGTGCTCAAATAAAGAAGACCGAGCAACTGTACAAGCTAGAAGACGGCTAGGCTGAAAAATATCTAACCTCGCAAACTGGTTGGCCAAGGCCTGAACTTCTAATGCAAGCGGTCTCTCACCAACTGGAATATATGCAAGGCTACATATACTGACTTACTTTCTACTCAAAGTATCGGCCACCATGTTGGCCTTCCCGGGATGATACAATAGATGATATCATAGTCTTTCAATAGCTCCAACCACCTTCTCTACCTCAAATTGAGTTCCTTATGCTTGAAAAAATACTGCAAGCTTCGATGATCAATGAATACCTCACATGGCACGCCGTAAAGATAGTGCCTCCAAATCTTCAGTGCGTGAACAATGGCTGTCAGCTCTAGATCATGAACATGGTAATTCTTCTCGTGAACCTTCAGCTTCCGTGCAGAATTTCTTTCCATTTTCCTTTGGCATCGGTCAATCTCTTTTTCAGGTTTTGAAGTATAGTCTTGTTTGTTGATTCTGCATGTCTGTTCTCACTAGGGTAATAATGTGTTGATAGTATCTTCTTAATATTATGATCTTCGAAGAATTTATTTACCTTGCTTCCAATGAATTGTTTCCTATTAGCACAAACAACCTCGGCCGATATCCCGAATCGACATATTATGTGGTCCCAGATGAAGCCAATGACTTCTTTCTCTCAGACCTCTTCGAACGCTTGAGCTTCGACCCATTTGGAAAAATAATCGGTCATGAATAGTATGAATTGAGCCTTACCGGGTGCCCCACGATAGGGGACCGACGATGTCTATTCCCCACTTCATAAATGGCCATGAAGATAAAACCGGGTGGAGTATTTTCCCTGGTTCATATATCATTGGGTCGTGTCATTGGAAGTCATCACACTTTCGTACTAAGTCCTTTTTATCTTTCTCTATTTCGATTTAGTAATAGCCAACCCTGATTAATTTGCGAACCAAAGACTCTGCCCCTGAATGGTTCCTGCAAGTGCCTTCGTGAACTTCTCTCAAGGCATATTCAGTATCTCATGATCCCAAGCATCTAGCTAGCGGGCTGTTGAATGTTCCTCTGAACTATGTCCCTTTGACCAAGCAAAATCTGGTAGTCTTGGTATGCAGGGTCCTCGATTCTTTGGGATACGAGGGCAATTTTTCGGTCTTCAAGTAGTGTATGTATTTGTTCCTCCAATCCCAAGTTAAACTAATCGAATTTACTTCGGCGTGGCCTTCCTCTATCACTGGCTTCATGAGTTGTACCACCGTTCCTGAACTGAATTCATCAACATCGACCGATGAACCCAAGTTAGCCAGAGCATTGGTCTCACTGTTCTGATATCGGGGCACGTGCTGCAGGGTCCATTCCCTGAATTTATGCAGTGTTACCTGTAATTTGCCTAAGTATCTTCGCATTCGTTCCTCTTTCACATCGAATGTCCCATTGACTTGATTTACCGCTAGGAGGGAGTCGCATTTAGATTTGATTACCTCGGACCTAAGGCTTGTATCCAATTCGAGACCTACAATTATGGTCTCATACTCGGCCTCATTGTTAGTGAATTTGACAGTTCTAATAGATTGCCTAACTACATTCCCCGTAGGTGGTTTTAACACGATGCCGAGCCCAGACCCTTTTGCGTTTGAGGTACTGTACGTAAAAAAGGTCCAAATTCCTGAGGTAGTCCCCGAGGTTAGGAATAATTCCCTTTTGACTTCAGGTATTAAGGCCGGCATACAGTCGACGCCAAAGTTTGCCAAAATTTTAGATTTTATGGCGGTTCAGGGTCGATACTTGATATCGTACCTGCTGATTTCGACAAAACATTTGTTCAACTGGCCCAAGAGCTTAGGTTTGTGCATTATATTCCTCAATGGGTAAGAGGTTACGACACATATGGGGTGGCACTGGAAGTACGATTTTAACTTTCTAAAGGCGCTTAGCAAAGCGAGCACCAATTTTTCTAGGCGAGGATACCTTGTTTTGGCCTTACCTAGAGTTCTACTGACATAGTAAATAGGAAGTTGCGCACCTTTCTCTTCCCGAACCAAAACTCCACTTACCGCTTCCTCGAAAACCACCAAGTAAAGGTACAATTGTTCGTCCGCCTTCGGAATGTGGAGCAGGGGCAGACTCAATAGGTACAGTTTTAGTTCTTCCAAAGCTTGTTGTCATTTCGGGGTCCAGGAAAAGTTATTCTTTTTTTTCAACAGTGAGAAAAATAGGTAGATGTTTTTCGAGGACCTCGATATGAACCGACCCAGGGCAGCTATACGCCCGGTCAGCCTTTGAACGATCTTGATGTTGTTTACCATGGTGATGTCTTCTATGGCTTTGATTTTGTCGGGATTGATCTCGATCCCTCGATTGGATATCATAAATCATAGGAATTTTCCCGATCCGACCCTGAATGCGCACTTCTCCGGGTTCAGCTTCATATTATATTTCTTCAATATGTGGAAGTTTTCCTGGAAATATTCCAAATGGTCCTCGTAGGGACTTGACTAACATGTGGTTAATATAAACTTCTATTGATTTTCCTATCTATTCTTTGAACATCCGGTTTACTAGGCGTTGATAGCTGGCACCAACATTCTTTAATCCAAACAACATTACGTTATAACAATAGGTGCCGAATTTAGTGATAAAAAAGTCTTTGCCTGATCGCCCGGGTCCATCCAAATTTGGTTATACCTGGAATAGGTACCGAGAAAGCTGAGTATCTCGTGCCCGACCATCGCGTCGATAATCTGATTGATGTTAGGCAAAGGAAAAGAATATTTAGGACATGCCTTGTTCAGATCTTTGTAATCTACACACATTCTTACCTTATTCCCTTTTTTAGGCACTACTATGTTAGATAACCAGTTCGGGTACCTAACCTCCCAGATGGATCCTATTTTAAGGAGTTTAGATACCTCGTCCTTGATGAATGCATGTTTGACCTCGGAATGCGGCATCCTTTTGCTACTTAACCGGATGGAACTTCGGGCCCAAACTCAGTTTGTGAGTGGTTACTTCCGGAGGGATATCTGTCATGTCAAGATGGGACTAAGTGAAACAATCTATGTTAGATTTAATAAAATTAATGATTTTTTCCCTGAGCTCGGGGGTTAACCCCGTGCCCAGGTATACCTTTTGATCCGGTAGGTGTTCGATCAGTGTGACTTGCTCCAACTCTTCAATCGTTGATTTCGTGGCGTCTGTATCATCAAGAGCTATGAACGATCTTGGAACTCCGTAATCATCCTCTTTGTCTACTCCTCATTCCTGTGGTCCGGCAGGGGATGACAACAGTGGTTGCTATTAAACTTTGTCCTTTTTGGTCGACTCCATGTTCCCTAAGACGGTAGCCACCGGGAGTACTTCGTCGACTGCAAGCATCTCCTTTCCAGTTGGTTGTTCTCTGTAAACAGTCTTGATTCCTCCCGGTGTAGGGAATTTTAACGCCTGGTGTAAGGTAGAAGGTACCGCCCTTATGTTGTGAACCCATGGTCTTCCGAATAGATCAGTATATCTTATGTCCCATTCGATTACATAAAACTTTATTTCTTGGATTGTTCCAGTGGTATTCGCTGGCAGGGTTACCTCCCTTTTAGTGGTTTTGCATGCAATGTTAAATTCGTTCAACACCCGGACTGCTAGCACTAATTGATCTTGTAATCCCAATTGCTCTACGACCCTCGATTTGATGATGTTGGCCGAGCTACCTGGATCAATCAACACACGTTTAACTCGAGATTTATTGATAAGTACGAATATTACCAGTGCATCATTATGAGGTTGCCCGATGCCCTCGGCATCCTCGTCACTGAATGAAATGGTTCCCTCCGGGAAGTAATCTCGGGTGCACTTTTCCCTCTTGATGGATACTTTAGTGCATTTTATCATTGGCCCTTGAGGGATATCGACCCCTCCAATGATCATGTTGATGAAGTACTGATATTCCTCTTGTTCGGTCTGTTTGCTGGCGTCCCTGTTTCTGAAGTGGTTTTTGGCTCGATCACTTAGAAATTCTTGTAGGTGCGCATTATTAAACAACCGGGCAACTTCATCTCTCAATTGCTGGCAATCTTTGGTCTTGTGACCATAAGTGCCATGATACTTACACATAAAGTTAGGATTCTCTAGGTAAGGCCGGACTGCAATGGACGAGGCCACTTGGTTTCCTCGATGCGCCCAATGGATGATACGATGTTGGCAGCATCAACATTGAAGTTATATTCCGACAATCTTGGTGCTTCCTTGGACACGAGCAGCCTGTCCAAACCATTTTTTCTCATCAGCCCTCGACTATTGGGCCTTCGATCGCTTTTTTTTTTGTTCCTTGTGGGGTGACGCCCGGACCTGTTTCCCCTTCGATCTCCCCTTTATGGTTGATACAGGTCTCGGACCGATCTCGGTTCATGATCGACGACTCTCTTAGACCTATCGTCGACTCTAACAGGATAAACGGATCCAGAAGGGGCTCCAAGTTGGTCGTCCTCAACTCTGATTTTTGATTGGTAGCTATTGTTAGAGGTCGGCCTAGGTTACTACCGGATACTCTACCATATTTTGTTTTAACAGGTCTGATGATAGACTATAATCTCGTATTTTAGTCGCTTATTTCACTCTAAGTCACTACACTTTACTTGTGTTAAGCTTTAAATTGGTAGTGATTTGCACTTATTGTGTGTTTTATGCCTTGTAGGAGTGATTCCGAGTTATATAGAGGTTGTGGAGATAATTCAGGCTATTTGTAGCTATGAAGTATGAGTAATAGGCCAAAGGATTAGGCAGAGATCGTGTTTGAGGGTCGAGGACCAAGTCTAGACGTCAAAACGCAAGCAAAAAGAAACACTCTGAGAATTTTGCACTACTGTGGGTGGTGCGCCACAGCAGTGCAATTCTTCCTGCCTGACATATGTTGAGCTCTCTGGATTTTCTCACTAATTCCATGCATGGCGCGTCGCCCCATGCGACGCGCCTATGTATATTTTACAGAGTGAATATCCTACTTCAGCTAGGAAAGGGTAATTTCGTCTGGGCCCGACCCTACTTAGGATAAATACATGGAAACCTTTATTCTCTGGAGTTTTTGACATACTTTGGACCTAAGAAGGCTAAGGAGGAGTTGGGAAGAACATGAGCACAAGGATTTCATCATTACTTCCTCACTCAAGACCCGAGTTTGGATTGAATTTATGTTTTTCTATACTATAATTTTATTTGTGATGAATTCTCCCATATCTATGGAGTAGTTCCATTTAGGGTTTGATGGATTTGGTGTATTACTGATTTTTTGTGGATTATAACTCTAGTTTTATGTATTGAAGCATTTTTAGATGATTTAATTATTGCATCTATAGTCACTTGTTCATGTAATCGAGAGAGACATAGCTTGTGATATCGTTGCATTATAGTGTTGGTTGGGTTCATACATTCCTCTAAGTAATCAAAAGAGGCTAGTTGAATCATTGATTAAACCTAATTAGGAGAATAATTGAAAAAGATTTTCCTAAAGACAAATCCATTACGCATTCTTGCATATCTTCACGTGCTTAAATTGGTTCATATTGTGTTAAGATTTAATCGAGAGAGGAATTTTTACTGAACGTTTGAACTAATAATTGAGTGAATTCGAGAGACTCACTTGAACATTAGAAGTGAATTATCTAGGTGAAATATCTTTAAAGACAGTGTCATTGACACATATTAATCTTTAAATAATTTCCTACAAGTTTCGTGATCAAGTATTTTCCGTAAGATTTAACAATCTTAAGGATATTTTACTTTGTTCTTATGGAGAATACTTATTATGGAATACCGATAGACTTTAAATACGAATGGTAACATCTTCCACTTGATATGCTTAATTTTCTAATGCATCAATATTTTACAGTTTACTTATGTTGCTAGAGACCATGAGTGACCAATTGGGTAATTCTAAATCCGACTTTGTCAAAATGGTTATTATACAAAAATCTTAAAGAACTCATGTATGTATATTGTTGTCAATTGCTTTTGTCAGCCCTTGCCTTGCTGGAAATAATTTTTATTAATGTCAATATGGAAGAGCCTTACGAAATTTGTGATTCTTGTGGTGACAGTATATATATTGGAGAAGCAAATATATTGCATTTTGGTGAAAGTAATTTATGATCTAAAAACAATCTTTGCTTATCTCTTGATCATTTGGGTGAATATTGAATAATGATTGATTTTTCTTCATATGACTATGAGTTATTTATTTGAGATCAAACTTTACTGAAAATAATAATTATTTTGTGGGGGCACACTAAACCATCATATATTTTTCAATGTAGAAGATTCTTTGAGAGAAATGATAATCTTGCAAGTCGAAAATAAATTTGAGTAAGCGGATGATATAATTGTTGTGGTCATTTCTCAAGCGAATCTGATAGCTAATGTAAGAGATTGGATGTTAGACTCTTATGCTACTAAGTATATTTGTGCTAACAAAGTTAATTTTGTGTCCTACACTCAAGTTGAAGAACAAGAAGAATGATTTATTTATTTTGGTGATTCAAGAACTACTCAAGTTCTTAGAATGGAAAATTTCTTTTCAAACTCAATCCTGAAAAATATTGGCATTAGTTGGTTGATCCATAACTCTAATATTTGGGCCAATTTGGTTCTTGTGGAATTGTTAGAAAGAATTGGAGTTAAGATTTTCTTTGAGAATGGAGATTGCATCACACAAAAATAAAATTTTTATGGGCAGTGAGTATTGTAATCGTGATTTATTTTTGTTTTAAAATTAATTTAAAAAATGCTAGTACTTGTACTGTCACGACCCAAAATCCAAACCGTCATGAATAACATAATATAACAACACTGATGTGAATCAAAGATGAGATAACCGAATTTTATACAACTTTCTAAGGACTAGTAGTACAAATCATGAGCTTCTAAGATTTAGAATTTACAAAGCTGACATGAAATAAAGTACATCATCTGTTTGAACTATACAGGAACAAATTAAAATTCTAAAGCTACCAAGATCAAGAGGTTGCTATGACCGGAATGCATGTACATCTTCAAATCCAGCTCCCGCCTTGCACAACAACATCAACATCCAACATCTGCACGCAAGGTGCAGAAGTGTAGTATGAGTACAACCGACCCCATGTACTTAATAAGTAACAAACCTAACCTTAGGTTGAAAGTAGTGACGAGCTGGGACAAAGGTCAAAGTCCAACACCAATAGCCAATAACAGCTCATAAAAATATAATAAAAGTGGTACAAGAATAATTCAGAGATAAAATATTCAGTCCATTCACAGTTTCAGAAAATAGGCATGCTTTTCACGTATAACAGTAAAAACCCAAATCTTTTACCGAAAGCGCCAAAATATGAGCAAGTTTGTAAAATAGTGATTTTGTTTCCAAAACTTTTCAACAGGTAAATGTTTTATTATCAAATGGCATGAGGAAAAGTACATATTTATGCCTACATGTCAATGTGTATGTGAAGTTATGAATGATGCAATATCGTACAACATGATCAAAATACATCTCTATGCATGTATGTCAAGTGTGCATGTCCAATGCAATACAACTCAATGATAAAATCATATGCATACTCTCTGAGTATCAATCCTCTCAGTCCTTCCAGTCACTCAGTCCTTCCAATTACCTGACACTCTCACTCAATAGATATATGCGCTCACTAGGGGTGTACAGACTCCGGAGGGGCTCCTTCAGCCCAAGCGTTATAACAAGCCAATCATGGCATAAATCAATAAATTATGTTGCGGCATGCAACCCGAACCCATCATAAATAATTAATACCTGCTGCGGCATGCAACCCGATCCCATCAATATCCTCACCATCAAGCACTCGGCCTCACTCAGTCATCAATCTCTCCAGTCTCCCAAGCTCATAATTTCATGAATATTAGCCCAAAATGATGATGTGATGTATCAATAAATGGTAACGGAGACTGGATATGAGATGCAAATGAATGCATATGACTGAGTATGTAATTGCAATGTAAGCAAATACTCAACATCAGAAATGACCTCAGTGGGTCCCAATATGATAAGCATATAGCCTAGACATGGTTTCTAATATGGATCACATCTCAATTACTCTAGCACATAGAGATTTTATAGAGACAAATAAGATTAGGTAGTTACACAGTACCACATAAATAACCGAGTCACAATGCACACAGTGCACGCCCACACGCCCGTCACCTAACATGTGCGTTACCTCAACACCAAACACATATCACGTATATTCAGGGGTGCATACCCATTCAATTACGGGTCCAACCATACTAGTTTTACCCAATTCCGACTCTGAATCGATGTTCAAAACTCAAAAACTCACTCTATGAAACTTTAGGCTAAAATCCCCAATTTCTCTTTAAAATTCATAATCCAATTACCAAAAATGAAGATAGAATCAAGAAATATAATCAAAACCGAGTTGAGAATGCATACCCCAATTCGTGTGGTGAAATTCCTCTCCAAAGTCGCCCAAACTGAGCTCCAAAATTCCCAAAATGTGAAATAACTTACCAAAGCCTCGAAATATAGTTCTGCCTAGGCGTGTTCGCTTCTGCGAACAATTTAGCCACTTCTGTGCCATCGCTTCTGCAACCTGAAGCCCGTTTCTGCGGAATCAACTGGAGATATGGCTCTTCGCACCTGCAGAAAAACATCTGCGACATCGCAGGTGCAATATCATTGCGCATCTGCGCAGACGTCCGCTGTCATGCCTCAACAATCGCTTCTACGACAATGCAGATACGGCCCAAAACTTCGCATATGCGATGTTTCCAAACATAGCCCTTTCCGCTCCTGTGACCACTCTGCCTCTTTTGCGGCTCCGCACCTGCGCCCATAGCTCTGCAGATGCGGTCACACCAGAATCCCTGCCAAACCAGCCTTAACCAAATAGTTCCAAAATGATCTGAATCTCGTCCGAAACGCACCCGAGCCCCTCGGGATTCCGTCTGAATATACAAACAAGTCTCATAATATTACATAGACTTACTTGAGGCCTCAAATCACACATAACAACATCGACATGATGAATCACACCTCAAATGAAAATTTAATGAACTTTGAACTTTCAACTTCCAAAATGTGCGCCGAAACATATCAAATCAACCCAGAATGAACTCAAATTTTGCATACAAGTCTCAAATGACATAACTAAGCCATTCCAATTCCCGTAACCACAATTTGAATCAAATATCATCAAAGTCAACTTCCGGTCAAACTTATGAAGTTTCCACTTCTTCAAATTTCTAATTTTTGTCAATTAGTGCTGAATCCTTCAAGAAATATCCAAAAGAAAATCCGGGCATACGCCCGAGTCCAAAATCAACATCCAGACATAACAGAACCATCAAAACTTTTTTTTTGGGTCAAATTCACAAACGTCAAACTTAATCACCTCATCCAACTTAAAGCTTCAATCATGAAATTCATTCTTCCAAATCGATTCCGAATAATCTGAAAACCAAAACCGACGATTCACACAAGTCATAATACATTATACGGAGCTACTCATGCCCTCAAACTACCGGGTGAAGTGTAGTTGCTCAAGATGACTTGTCGGGTCGTTACATGTACTTATTTAAATAAGTGTTTATGATGACATAGTGTGGGTAACTGTAACGACCCGACAAGTCGTCTCGAGAGTTATAGCCCTGTTTCCCCCATTTCTACTTCCTTTTATTCTTTTCAGCTATGTTATGGTATATCGGGTTGGTTGGTTTGGGTCCGAAGTGGTTTCAGAGTGGAATGAGACACTTAGTCTCTAAAGTAGAAGCTTAAGTAGGAAAAGTCAACCGGATGTTGATCTATGTGTAAACGATCTCAGAATTTAATTCTGATAGTTGTTAGGTGATTGTGGACTTAGGAGTGCGTCCGAAATATGATTTGGAGGTCCGTAGTAGAATTAGGCTTGAATTGGCAAAAGTTGAAAAATTGGCGAGTTTTGGTCGGCAGTGGAAACTTTGATATCGGGGTCGGAATAGATTTTTGGAAGTTGGAGTAGGTTCGTGATGTCATTTTTGACGTGTGTGTAAAATTTGAGGTCATTCAGATGTGTTTTGATAGGTTTCGGCGTTGTTTGTACAATTCGGAAGATTAGAAGTTCTTAGGATTGAATCCGAGGGTAATTTGGTGTTTTGATATTGTTTTGAGTGTTTCGAAGGTTCAACTAAGTTTGTATATTGATATATGACTTGTTGATATTTTTTGTTGAGGTCCCGAGGTCCTCGGGGTAATTCCGGGTGGTTAACAGATTGTTTGAAGTTGGAAAATGCAGTTGAAGTTGCTGCTACTGATATTTCCGCTTCTGTGGAGGGGGGAGCCGCAGGTGCGAGGTCGCAGGTGCGCATGGGAGTTCGCAGATGCGGGCAGTGCTGGGATAGGCAGGATGTGCAAGTGCGAGAAGGCTATCGCATTTGCGAGCCCGCAGGTGCGAGACCTGGGGCGCATATGCGGAAGGGAGAAAAATGACTGGCTTCGCAGATGCGGAGTGTTACGCGCAGGTGCAAAAGGTTGGCTGCAGATACGTAACCTGGGATCCTAAGTGAGTTTCATACCTGCGATAGAAATTCCACAGGTGCGGCATTGCAGAAGCGCATATTTGGCCGTAGGTGCGAAGACCTGGGCAGAAACCATAAATAGAACACTTCGCAAATTTGGTTCATTTCCACCATTTTTCAAGTCGGTCTTTGGAGCTTTTGGAGTGATTATGAAGAGAGATTCAGGGGGTTATGAGTGAGGTAAGTTTTTTGAGCCCTAATACTCGTATATATGGTGATTTCCCGTTGTTTAATCATGTAATTAGTGGAAATTAGGGGTGAAAATGAGGGGTTAGGGCTTCGGATTTTGGAGAGTTTAATTTAAGGATTTGAGGGACCAAATGATATCGGATTTTGATAAATTTCATATGTATGGACTCGTGAGTGAATGGGCTTTCTAGTTTTGTAAATTTTGTCAAATTTCGAGACGTGGGCCCGGGGGTCAGGTTTGAGCCGATTTCGGGATTTTGGGTTAATTTGATAGTTTTTCTTGTGAAATTCATTCCATAAGCATATATTGATGGTATTGTACTGATTGTGAATAGATTCGGAGCATTTGGAGGCCGAGTTGAGAGGCAAGAGCATCGCGGGGTAGAGATTTGGCCGGTTTGAGGTAAGTAACGATTGTAAATCTAGTCTTGAGAAAATAAAACCCCGGATTTCGCATCATTTTACTATTTTGAGGTGACACACATGCTAGGTGACGGGCGTGTGGGTGTGCACTATTAGGGATTGTGACTTGGCCCGTCCCGTAGCAACTGTAAAGTTGCATATTTTGTTGAAACTATATGATACTTATGTGTTTTCGAAAGAGTTTCTGTAAATTGGGCTGAATGCCATGTTTGGGCCTTGTGCCAGTGCTATTTGGACCCTTAGGGGCCTTTTCTTACTATCCTCTCATTGTTTTCGATTGAAAATCTATACTTAGTCATGGTTATACTTGTTTACTGCATAACTCTAGTTTATTACTTTGTTTTGATGCATATAAATGCTGTTTATGGGCCGAGTACCCTATTTTTACTGAGCCCGAGTGGCTTGAGAGGTTTATGACTAAGTGAGACCGAGGGCCTGATTTGTGAGGATATTTATGGGATCGGGCTGCACGCCGCAGCATGTTTGATATAGGCCGAGGGCCTAATTGATTTATGCCATGATTTGGCTTGATATAGCGTTTGGGCTAAAGGAGTCCCTCCGGAGTCTGTACACATCCCCAATGAGCGCAGGTACCTAGTGAGTATGAGTGCCGAGTACTGAGTGACTGGGAGGCATGAGTGATGGTGAGGTATGCTCGAGGGGCTGTTTACGAGTGATTGTGAGGTATGCCTGAGGGGCTGTATACGAGTGATTGTGAGGTATGTCTGAGGGGATGTTTATGATTTCATCATTTTTGTTCACCTTACATTGAGCCTCTATTTGAAACTGTTCAAAAATATCTTTAAATGATTTTTACTAGAACTGGGTTTAAACGAGATGATTTGATTCAAACACAGAATTTTAAAGCATTAAAAAATATAGAGAGGGCTCCAAGTATTAGCTGAAGGTTATTCCATAGGGACTGCATTTGTTCTGCATGCTTGAACTATGAGACTTTTAAGATGGAAACTGAAGGTACCTTGGCGTTTGATTTGCCTATGATGAAACTACAGAGCTTTCAATGTATACCACTTTATTGTGAGCAAGGAGAATCCACATGTTGCTTCCTTTCTTCAGATCCAAGAGTTCGATAGAGCTTATGGAGGGACAATTGTAAATGATTGTGTAGATGAATACTTTAGTGACTATAACGAGACAATTGGTGGGGAATGCAATTTGTAGATGAATACTTCATGAGGGGAATTCTCTCAAGTATGAGTCTCATGCGGCATTGCAGAAACTCAATTCGCCACAAGTATGCCGATCCATTACTTTTTCTCAGACACAAGGAGGTAGTTTTATTGACTTTGGCAGGGGAAGCACATTTTCCATTCCTGGGTATGCATTTGATACTGGTGAAGCTTTTTAAAGCTGCATCGGTCAAGTAATCGCTTGGTTTTATATGATAAAGCAGAAAGCTATAAGGGCATAGTGGCAGTTTGCTTTTATTTCAGTGACCCGGATATTACGACCTGACGTCAAGCTTTAGATCCAAGTGGAGTTCACCAAGAAATGAAATGCTCTCTCTTTCAGGACAATGATGATCATAAATCCACACAGCTGCAATGTAATGCAATTGGCATTGCCGAGTAAGATCTTTCGTCTGGATAGTTTGTTGATGGTCAAGATTCAGTATGGCATTGTAATAAGTTCCCTATGCTTTCACGTACAACTAAAGTGAAGTGCCTAAGTGATGATCGTTGCTGGATCACTTTGTCTCTATTGGATGTTCCACTTTCTCATGGGTGGATAGTTGTAGATCATGATAGTGCCATTGCATTTGACTTAATATCTGACACTACACTGATGGTCACGAAAGATTACATATGGGAATCCTTTTCAATGGTGCAAGCCAACACAAATGCTCATGTTCTTTCATTAGAATTTCTTATATTGAACATTGAGGACAAGGTTCTTATTGAGGTCGTGGGTATTGCTATGAACGTAGTTAACATTTGGGAGGTCATGGATGGAAACTTAGAAATATATTTGTGGGACTTAGGTTAGGAACATGTGAGGTATGAGGATTTAATAAATAACAGTACCTTAGGCCAAAAATAGCTACCCGATTATTGTAACGTAAATTGTCTTAGTCCTCACATCCCCAATTCTATGTCTAGCTTCTCATCCCCTTATTTGGTTCTCTCTTGGCTTACTTAGCTACTTCATTTGCATTTTCATTAATGTTTTTTTTACTTCTTTGAGCTTTAATCGTTAGTTTCCACCATCAATATAATCTATATTTTGGAGTTGTTATATTGGTGCTTTTATCCATCAGACTCCAATGGCAGAGGTGCTACTAAATCGATTTAACGGCATCCGCAACCCAGAGAGTTGGACTTTTCGAGTTGAGCGGTACTTCACCTACCTTGGCTTCTCCGAGAAGGACTGGCTACCTATTCCTTCCTTCTACCTTAATGGTGAAGCTCCTACTTGGTTCAATTGGTTGTTTCGGAACAAGCAGTTTTTTAATTAGGCGCATTTCAAGAGAAATTTGCTCAGCATTTTCGACAGCAAAACGAAACATATCCGGTGAAGTGTCTCATTGATTCCTTACAGATTAGTTCTAACTACATTAACAGTGTACCTATGGTGTCTCTCTTTCCAGCTCCTAGCCTTCTTTCGAAGTCATTAACATTTGAATTGGCCATTGAAAATGGAAACTCTAAGGCGGACCATATGTTCGATAAATTGCCAGTACAATATGAAACTGTAGATTCCTTGACATTGATTACTAGCAGTAATACTGAGACTGAAAATCTTGAAGATATAGAAGCACCTCAAATTTGGAATGCAAAATCAGTAGAGGTAGTGGAATTAGTACAAGAACCTTCTGCCACTATTGATGATCAGGTGTTCGACGAAATTTCGCACGCTGCAATAAGCTCCAACATTCATAATCTTAATGTTATTGTCCATGTCACGACCCCAATTTCTCTCCGTAGGATGTCATGATGATACCTAGTCTCTAAGACTAGGTAAGCCTAACACTTACTGATTTAATAGTAGATCTCTAACCAAATAACTAATAAGCATGAAACAAAAGCTTTTATAACAAGCCAACAATCTCAACATGATACAATATCCCAAAACCAGTAGTACAAGTCATAATCGTTTCTAAGAGTCACTAGCAATAACAATATATCACTATCCCGGAATATTAGGAAACAATGAAAATAAAATAAAATAGAAGGTGACTTCGGAGCCTGCGAACATCAAGCAGGTATACCTTAAGGTCTCCAGCCGTGCAGATATAAATCCCAAACCAAATCGATCCAAAATACCTGGATCTACACAAACAATGTGCAGAAGCGGAGAATGAGTACACCACAGCGGTACCCATTAAGTATCAAGTCTAACCTCATTAGGGTAGTGATGAGGCCAGGTCAAGAAACCTACCAGACATGCAAATCTGTGTAGGATATAACTTAAAGCTAACAATGGAAAGAATGTCAATAAAAGGCCAATAGTAGAAGGATCACAAAATACAATCAATAGTAAAAATAATTGGAGCACGAATGGCAACGAGAAACAACCAAGTAATTAAGAAACCACATAGTCGGGGTTCAGATGAAATATGAATGAATTCAAGTAAAGAAAACCGATGACAACTCAATCAATCAAATCATTCCTAATGCACGAATTTCAACAAGAATTACAGTAGGTATCACTTCTCGTAATCTCATCATCATAAGTCACAATATCTAAACCTTACATACATGGCACCTTGTGGCCGTATTTTCCAAATCACTTTCGTACGGCAAAATCCATGTGCCACCAGGTATATAGTATCCGTGTCAAATGCTAATAAAGAATATTAGAGAGATCTACCTATATACAATAAAGTAAAATTTCCGTTTCTGAACCAAGTAAGAAATCAATGAGAAAATGAGTTTATTTTAGAAATCATTTGGGTGAAGCAAATAAGCTTTCAAATAAAACAAAGCATCAGATTAGCTACTAAATTTAATATAGAATTTATTAAATTAAAAAATATTAACAATTTTTTAAGTAAGGTAAAAATGTCAGATAGAGTAAGGAGATTAAGTTCAGAAATCAATTAAAGTGAAGTATGCCGAGTATTAAAAATAGTAAAGTACCGAATGAAACGACGAGTTTTAACTTAAGAGTCACATAAGGTAAGCATATTAATAATTCTTTTATTTAAAACAGTTATGTTACCAACAACTCAACATGGTGTGAGATAATGACTCATTGTAGTAAATTCATCTTAAAAATTGATTCACCAAAATAATAATAATAATAGGAAAGGAAGACAGGAAATGGCGGCAAAGCAGTAAACTAATGAAAATAACTCAATCCTCGAAATCAGTAAACCTAGAAATATCAGTCCTCAGAATCTCATATGATAAATACCGAAAGCTAACACAATACAACAATGAATACAACACACATAATTCATTGTGGCGCGTATCCCGATCCCACCATATCAATATCAAATCCTCCCTTATTTCATCTGTTGCGGCATGTAACCCAATCGCACCGTATCATTATATCACAATCCATCCTTATTTCACCTGTTGCGGCGTGCAACCCGATCTCACCGTATCATCATATCACGATCCTCCCTTATTTCACTTGTTGCGTCGTGCAACCCGATCCACAAACAATTTAAATTAACAACAACAATACAATAACTCAATTACAGGAATTTCTACTATCAAAGGGTATGAGTACATAGCAATAGAGGAACCACTTAATAATCAAAGGAATGCAACAAATATTACAAATATGATAGGACAAGTAAAGCACGTGACAACTAAGGTGTGCAAGTAAAGCAGTTAGGACAAGTAGCAAATAGGCAAGGGGTCATGGAAGGGACTCAACAATTAAAAGGTAACAAGACAATAAGAAAGGTAATAACTTCAACTAAAGCATGTAAGGGCAAAATGACAATTAAGGGGTCCAATAAGTGCTAACAACGTCAAATAAAGCATGTAAGAGAAGATTGACAATGAGAGACATAACACGTCAGGACAATTCGATTAAAGGCATGGAAAGAGTCTAGATAACCTAAATCGGTCAAATACCACATATAGCACGTGCACCCACTCATCACCTTCCATACACGGATTTCACGTAACACAAATAGCACAATAAACTAGAATTCTAAGCAGTATTTTCCCCCACAAAAGGTTAGGCAAGATACTTACCTCAATTTGGCCAAATCAATACTCAAATATGCTTTTTCTTTACAAATTCGCCTCCGCTCGGCTTAATCTAGCCAAAGATGACTTAAATACATCAAACGATGCAAGAGAAAATAATTTCAATTAATAAAGCCATGATCTTTATAAAATTCCAAAAAATATCAATAAAGTCAACCCCAAGTCCGCTTGGTCAAAATCCAAAATTCGGACCAAAACGCAATTACACATTCATCCCCGAGCTCAATTATGCGATTAGTTTCGAAGTCCGACCTTAATTTGAGGTCTAAATCTCAATTTTACAAAAATTCCCAATTCTTCCTAAATCCTTAATTTTCTACCATGAAAGAGCATAGATTAAGGTTAGAAATCAATGGGTGTTGATGGAAATTGAGGAAAACGAGTTAAAGTATACTAGCTTATGAATTGGTCATGAATTTTCTCTTCAAAATCGCCTCTAGGTCGAGCTCTAATGAAAAGATGGTGAAAAATGGGGTGAAATCTCGTGTTTGGCATATTTAATTGACTGGGCGTCAAGCCTTTTTTGCATTTGCAAAGGGCCTGACGCGTTCGCGAATCTGCAGCGGCCAATGGCCTTCGCGTTCGCAAAGGCTTACTTCCCTCTGCCATCGCGTTCGCGGTCCAGTGAACGCGTTCGCGAGAGGAAGGATGCATTCGCGAAGGGTAACCGCCCACTACTTCGCGTTCTTGACCAGATCCTCGCGTTCGTGAAGAGGAAGCTCCTCCTCAACCCAGATTACCCTTCGCGATTGTGAGAAAGGCTTCGGGATCGCATAGCACATGACACCAGATATCAGAAATAGGCAAAACCAGCAATTCTCCTAAGGTCCAAAATGGTCTGTAGCCTATCCGAAACTCGCTCGAGGCCCTCGGGCTCCAAACCAAACATGCACACAAGTGTAATAACATCATATGAACTCTCTCATGCAATCAAAATACCAAAATAACGTCTAGAATCATGAATCAGACACCAAAACGCATGAAAATTCCAATGAACTTCAAGAACTTCTAGAATTGCA
The DNA here is from genome assembly GCF_000390325.3 of Nicotiana tomentosiformis. Classification (NCBI taxonomy): domain Eukaryota; kingdom Viridiplantae; phylum Streptophyta; class Magnoliopsida; order Solanales; family Solanaceae; genus Nicotiana; species Nicotiana tomentosiformis. The sequence goes on along the minus strand of NC_090820.1, from coordinate 108,146,810 downwards.
ATCGAGCGTCCGAACCACATCAAATCAACTCCAAATTACACCAAACTTTGCACGCAAGTTCCAAATGGAAAAACGGACCTATTCCAAGTCCCGAAACTAAAATCTGAACGTGATAGCCTTTAAGTCAAACCATGGTCAAACTTAAGAGAATTCTAAACCTTTAAATTGCCAACTTCCGCTAAATGATGCCGAAACCTTGTGGAAATATCAAATGCAAATTCGGGCATACGCCCAAGTCAAAAATCACCATCCGAATCTACCGAAACTATTAAATATCCGATCCGAGGTCAAATACTCTAAAAAGTCATACTTGGTCAATTCTTTCAACTTCGAGCTTCTCAAATGAGAGTCACCCCTTAAATTCATTTCCGAATGACTCAAAAGCCAGAGCCAATGATGCACGCAAGTCATAATACACTGTGTGAAGCTACTCATGACCTCAAACTACCAAACCGAACGCAATTGCCCAAAACAACCAGGCGGGTCGTTACATCCTCCCCCACTTAAACATACGTTCATTCTCAAACGTGTCAGGAGTCATTCCAAAGCAATAAAATCACTACATAAGCTCACCATACATACACTCGGGGGTGATTCCATGTAACCCCAATCCATGCAGGCATGACAACGCAACTAAACTGAAGATCTCACCTCATCCTTAGTCCATAACCTTAGGACAGAACCCAATCCCCAACATCTGAAACTCATCATAGGACTCGAATCTCGCATCAATACATTGTATATGATTGAACAAGCTGAATCGAGCCACAATCCCAACCCAGGGTACAATAACATGATGTTCCACACAACTCAAATGCCTGTAGTAATAACTTCTGACCACCATAGCTATCCAATAACAATTTGGGTACTGGGAATACTCTTCATATTGAATAAAACCTGTTGCAGACCTCCACAATGCTGCCCATGATATAAGAAACATGCAGAAACTCATAACCACCCATGAAATCAACAAGCCAAGAATCTCCCCCATCTGTCAAGGGCCATTGCCCAATTTTGAGCGGAAATAACAGCATCCTTCCAAACACTCCTCATCCTGATACGATAGTGCAAATCTCAGGTCTAGAAACCTCATCTCAACCAATACAAGAAACCCAACTGACAACTCACCTAGAGACCACACGGATTCTCACACAACACGATTCATACACCAAACCAGCAATAAATCAGATATGCAGCAAAAATGGAAGGAAATCAAGGTACGAGGACTATCTAACAAGTACAATAGATATAATAACAAAACTACGATTTCATTAAATCATCCCACTGGGGGAAAACAAAATACCAAATAAACACAAAGAAAGGGTATCCCACATAACATCTGTTGCGGCATACAACCCAATCCCAAATATATCAATCCACATAAGGATACCCATCAAGCCAATGTGCTCGGGTTCACTGATCACATGAATGCCGATATCAAGCACGATAGAGTGCACAAATATAATTATGGGAAAATGAATATAAATAATACAACATGGAGGAAAGCAAGATAAACTAAGGTCTAATAAGAAAATCAACATCAGGGGGCCATCTTGCCCACATTGCCATAAGGCTTGAACGGGATTACAATATGCATGAGAATAATCATACAACCTCACAGCCCATCATAGCATAAGAGAGGAGAACATAGCATAAACCGGGGGCACAAATAATATCGAATATGCTTGATAACATAACCGTGATATCAATTTCACAAGAATACCCAAACCTGATCCGATATAGAATACACGTTCTCATTGGGCTTCCAGATAGCCCCCAAACCAATTCCGATCATTCCCAAACTAGTAAATATCCTTCTAAAAGTCTATAGCAACCTATCCATAATATATGCCATGAGTTATCCCATTCTAAACATTTCTTCACAATCCGCAATCAAAAAATAGTTCGCCTACAAGGACATCCAGCCCCAAAATCTCATGAATACCAAACTTTCCATACCCGATCTCAACTACGCTACTCAGATGGCTGATACATCACTCACACCCCATCATCTTACGAAAGCACCCACGCCGGTCTTCCATGCCACGTATCAAAACCCGGATCTCAGAAGCCTCAAAACCCGATAATCACCATACCACTAGCCAAGCATCTGCAAACCAAAACACAAGGTGCCTTCCTAAAATAAACGATCTTCACATGCGATATCCAATAATGCCAGTATTCTATTAACCTCTTATATCCATCCAGGAGAAAAGCATAATTCACAACATATTCCTTATGCCCGTAGCAGACAACCAACTCAAGTCGTGCCCGACACCATCGAGAACTCTCCGAGACCCGCCCGTACGTAACTAAGCCATCATGACCGAATCTCCCCAACTCTACTGAGTCACACAAACCGTTGAACCCAAGAGTACTGCCACAAACACCGATAGAGAATTACTACCCAAAAAGGACCAATTACATCCATTGCTATGCAGGCCCAACACCACCGAGCTGACCCATTTTTTCGGATACTCCTCGACTCTTCCTTGGGGTAACACTTCTCCCTGTCGATACACAATAATCCCAAAACCAAATCTCAACACAGAAATCCTAGCATGAACCACATAGCCTAGAAGCTCATAAGCCACCGTATTTCCTCTGAAGCACCCCATAATGCCGCTGCCGAGATGCCCACGCTGAAGAGACCAGTGAATCTGAAGTTGTTTCTCTAACCTCTCTGATACTGAAATGTAGAATCATTAATGACGCAGAAATACCGCAAATCCCAGCATTATCCCATGCAAATCTCAAATCTTAAACATATACAAATTTCGGGGAACCTTTCAATACCACATATATACATATCACGCCAAAACTGATATAATGCATGACCCTGTAAGTTGATCGTCGATAATGGACTCCTCCACTTGGCGCGAAGCCATAGGACACAACATCCGATGATCCACAATACTAACCTTCACAACACGTACAACACCAATCATAAGATACCCCAAGTCATATACTAAGCGCATGTCCATCCTCGTGGCAGTGAAACTTGCTTCCCCCAGTGACTTTAATGATAATATGTACCTTCCACTGAGTAGAAATCCCACACGAACCACATGGTCTCTAATACCACTAACTATCCTCAAATCAACATCCACCTCATGACCCTACCACGATCACGATGACTAGTCAACCAATTAAACTAGCTTGCACTTATCAACCAGATACCAGAACCTGCTGCACCCCCATGTATCCTCAATCTGGACGATGCATTGAGATAATGTTTGAGCATCCCTGGTTCTTTTTTGTGGTCCATCCATAGTATCACAAACCGTCAACGCATAACTGATATCGAGGGTGCAATATCATACACGAGTGGATGCAAAGGAATTAAGATATATGCTTCAAGATGAATCAGTACCGCACGATAAGGAATGAAAAAAGTGAAATTTCCTAATAGTTTCCGTAGCCTCTCAAAGATAAATACAAACGTCTATGTACCGATCCGCAAAACTATACTAAACCTGCTTATGACTCGTAGAACCTATGAACCTAGAGCTCTGATACCAACTTGTCACGATGCCAATTTCCCTCCATAGGATATATGTAACACCCCAAAATTTTTTGAAGTACTTAAGTGTAAAGCCCGGTAAAATATGCAACAGAAAATAATGTTTTGTGGTGCAGAATTGGGCTTAGTTGTTTGAGGATCTTAAAAATTCTTCGCGGTGAGCTTCCTCGTCGCGGCTCGGACTTTTTGGGTTGAACAATGCACCAGAAAGCAAAGGAAAATATTTGGCAATGAAATGCATTTCTGCGATCCATTATGCGACCGTAGAATCACTCTGCGGACCGCATAATGGCCGCAGAGTGAAGCAGTTAATTGGGTTAGTGGGAAATAATTATGCGGTACACTATGAGACCGTAGAACAGTTATGCAGTGCACTATGCGACTGTAGAACAGTTATGCGGACCACATAGTGACCGCAGAAACATACAGATTTTTGGTCATTTTGGACACCGATTATGCGACCGATATGCGGTCCGCATAACCATTATGCGGTCGCATATGCGACCGCAGAACCTGTTCCAGAGCTTCATTTTTGTATTTTTAAAACCCGACCCTACTTCATTAAATACACGTTTGGGTCATTTTTGAGCTATAATCTGATATTTTAGAGAGAGAGATAGAGTGTGCCCTAGAGTAAGAAGGCATTCCTCAATAATTGATTCTTCAATTCTTGCTCAAGTTTTGGAAGATTAAAAAGGGAAACTCACTAGGTCTTCATCCTAGAGGTAAGATTCTACACCCTAACCCCTAATTTCGAAATTATCTGAAAATAGGTAATTAGCAAGATAATTTTTGGGCATGAGAGTTGTTTATTTCACATGCATGTGATATCAAGGAGTGTAGGAAGATTGTTGAACTAAGAATGGTAAAGACTGGATTGTGGGATGATGGAATCCTCCATAAAAGGACCTTTAAACATTATGCACACCTAGTGTTTGATAAAAGGCTCAAATGAGCTAGAACCATGATCATCTTCCTAATTTTGGTTCAATTTGTTATATTTCTAAAATAGATTGAAGTTGCTAAGAATTCCGGAACTTTTGGAGTGTAAGGAAGCTCAAGTGAGGTATGTTGGCCAGACTCTTCTCTTAGAATTGAATCCCATGATATTCATGTAAATTATGTAAGTCCCGAGTGATTCATTATAAAATTGGCTATTCCGAGTAAGATTGGGTTGAAAGACATATGTTCAACAAGTATCCCAAATGCTTTATTCATGTTATGTTACCAATTGAGGATGTGTTAAAATATGGGCTGTGCATTAATAATATCTCGACTTTAAGTCAAGTTCAAACGAAGGCTATTATGCCAAATTTTGTGAAATATCTCTATGTGCCTTAGACACTAAATTGCGCACATGTGTACTACACACCTTGATTTGAATTGTATTTGTTGTTGTTGATGATGATGATAATTGAAATTGAAAAGGTGAGCATGAAATACTAAATATGGCCAAAGTGCCAAGAATGATCTTATAATTATGGCCATTAGTGCTAATGAAATGAAAAGATGTGAAAGTAATATGAAATGCGATGATTGATATAAAAAGGTTGATATCTCGAATAAGACGGCCTAGCCAGTTGGTCATGATCGGACACCATGCCGCACACATGGTTGTGATTGTGCTGGAAATTGTAATTGAAATTGTGATTGTGGTCGATGTCCCTAATGGATAGCCTAGCCGATCGGGTCGTGATCGGACTCCATGTTAAAGACCGTGGTATTGATATTGAGAGTAATTGTGGTTGATGTCTCTAATGAGATAACCTAGCCGATCAGGTCGTGATCGAACTCCGTGCTGAGAGTACGGTGGTACTGGTTTTGTGAATAATGGTATTGTGGACAATGGTATATCAATACTAAAAATCTCCCAAAGTGAGATATGAAAATTAATTTGAACGCTGTCTTGATCCTAAATTGAGGTTTGATGTTGATTAAGGCTTTCATTGATATTATGATAATCTTGTTTGTATTATTTGTCATTCTATTGAGATGGTATTTAGTTATACATACTAGTGCTATTCGACAGTACTAACGTCCCTTTTGTCGGGGGCGCTGCATCTTTAAATGGATGCACGTGGTTCCACAGCAGGAGATATTGATCAGTGATAGCAGTACACCTTCTTCCCATTTGACTTGGTGAGTCCCACTTCATTCTGGGGTCATGTATCTTTTATTCTTTGTGTATTATGTTTGAGGTATAGTCGGAGCCTTGTTGCCGGCATTATCATTGTACTCTTCCTTATCTATAGAGGCTCCGTAGACATAATGTGGGTTGTGTATTGGTGCTGGAAAAGACAAAATAGGTTATGTTTTAGTTGTATTATTTGTCCATTTGAGACTTTAAAAAAGATGAAACTATTGGAAATGAATTGGTATTGTAGACATGGACACATTTTTGTCTAATTAATTAAAATATGTATTATCTCCATTCGTGGATGAGTTTGGGTAGAATGAAATCTAACAGGCTTGCTCGGTCAGGTTCACTCGGTTGAGCACCGGTCGCGCTCCTCGGTTAAGGGCGTGACAATATAGTGATGACACATAATCTCTAAGACTAGGTAAGCCTAACACTTGCTGATTTAATAATAGATCTCTAACCAAATAACTAATAAGCATGAAATAGAAGTTTCTATAATAAGCCAACAATCTCAACATGATACAATATACTAAAACCGGTAGTACAAGTCATAAGCTTTTCTAAGAGTCATTAGCAATAACAATACATCACTATCCCGGAATAATTGAAACAATGAAAATAAAATAAAACAGAAGGTGACTTCGGAGCCTGCGAATGTCAAGCAGGTATATCTTGAAGTCTCCAGTCGCGCAGACATAAATCCCAAACCAACTTGATCAAAAGTACCTGGATCTGTACAAAATATATGCAGAAGCGTAGCATGAATACACCACAGCGGTACCCAGTAAGTATCAAGCTTGTTCTCAGTAGAGTAATGACGATCCAGGTCAAGACGCTTACCAGACATGCAACATTTGCATGATATAACTTAAAGCTAATAATGAAAAAAATGTCAATGTAAGGCCAATAGCAGAAAGATCACAAAATACAATCAACAGTAAAAATAATGGGAGCACGAATGGCAACGAGAAAAACCATGTAATTAAGCAACCACATAGTCAGGGTACAAATGAAATATGTATGAATTCAAGTAAGGAAAATCGATAACAACTCAATCAATCAAATTATTCATAATGCACGAATTTCAACAAGAATTACCTTAGGTGCCACTCCTCGTAATCTACAAATCATAAGTCACAACTTCCAAATCTTACACGCATGGCACCTTGTGCCCATATTTTTAAAATCATTTTCGCACAGCAAAATTCACGTGCTACCAGGTATATAGTATCCGTGTCAAATGCTAATTAGAGAGATCTATTTATATACAATAAAGTAAAATTTCCGTTTCTGAATCAAGAAAGAAATCAATGAGAAAATGAGTTTATTTTAGAAATCATTTGAGTGAAGCAAATAACACTTTCAAATAAAATAAAGCATCAGATAAGCTATTGAATTTAATATAAAATTTATTAAACTAAAACCTATTAACAATTCTTTTTAAGTAAAGTAAAAAATATTAGATAGGGTAAGGAGATTAAATTGAGAAATCAATTAAAGTGAAGAATGACGACTATTAAAAATAGTAAAGTACCGAATGAAACGTCGAGTTTTAACTTAAGAGTCACATAAGGTAAGCATGTTAATAATTCTTTTATTTAAAATCGTTATGTTACCAACAACTCAGCAAGATGTGAGATAATGACTCATCATAGTACATTCATCTTAAAAATCGATTCACCAAAATAATAATAATAGGAAAGGAAGACAGGAAATGGCGGCAAAGCAGTAAACTAATGAAAACAACTCAATCCTCGAAATCAGTAAACCCAAAAATATCAGTCCTCAGAATCTCATATGATAAATATCGAAAGCTAACACAATACAACACACATAGTCCGTTGTGGCGCGCAATCCGATCCCACCGTATCAATATCAAATCCTCATTTATTTCACCATATCACATAATCTTCCCTTATTTCACTAGTTGCGACATGCAACCCGATCCCACAGTATAATCATATCACAATCCTCCCTTATTTTACCTATTGCGTTGTGCAACCCGATCCACAAGAAATTTAAATTAACAACAACAATTCAATAATTTAATTTACAGGAATTTCTACTATCAAAGGGTATGAGTACACAGCAATAGAGGAACCACTTAATAATCAAAGGAATGCAATAAATATTACAAAAATGACAGGACAAGTAAAGCACGTGACAACTAAGGTGTGCAAGTAAAGCAGTTAAGACAAGTAGCAAATAGGCACGGGGTCATGAAAGGGACTCAGTAATTAAAAGGTAACACGACAATAAGAAAGGCAATAACTTCAACTAAAGTATGTAAGGTCAAAATGACAAGTAAGGGGTACATTAAGTGCTAACAACGTCAAATAAAGCATGTAAGAGCAGATTAACAATGAGAGACATAACACGTCAAGACAATTCAATTAAAGGCATGGAAAAAGTCTAGATAATGTAAACCGGTCAAATACCCCATATAGCCCGTGTACCCACTCGTCACCTTGCGTACACGGATTTTACGTAATACAAATAGCACAATCAACTCGAATCCTAAGGGGTAATTTTCCCCACACAAAGTTAGGCAAGACAATTACCTTAATTTGGCCAAATCAATACTCAAATTAGCTTTTCCTTTATAAATTCGCCTCCGCTCGGCCTAATCTATCCAAAGATGACTTAAATACATCAAACAATGCAAGAGAAAATAATTTCAATTAACAAAGCCATGATCTTTATACAATTCCCAAAAGGTCAACAAAAGTCAACCCCCGGCCCGCTTGGAAAAACTCGAGATTCGGACCAAAACTCAATTACCCATTCACCCCCTGAGACCGATTATGTAATTAGTTTCGAAATACGACCTCAATTGGAGGTCTAAATCTCAATTTTACAAAAATTTCCGATTCTTCCCAAATCCCTAATTTTCTACCATAAAAGAGCATAGATTAAAGTTAGAAATCAATGGGTGTTGATCGAAATGGAAGAAAATTAGTTAAAGTATACTAACCTATGAATTGGTGATGAATTTTCTCTTCAAAATCGCCTCTAGGCCGAGCTCTAATGAAAAGATGGTGAAAATGAGTGAAATCCCATGCTTGGGATATTTAATTGACTGGGCGTTAGGCCTTCTTCGCATTTGCGAAGGGCCTGACGCGTTTGCGAAGTAGCAGAGACCAATGGCCTTTGCGTTCGTGAGCCAGTCTTCACATTCGCGAAGGCTTACTTCCCTCCTGCCATCGCGTTCGTGGTCCAGTGAACTCGTTCCCGAAGGGCAACTGATAGGCTCCCTCCCACGACCCCATAACCCTACGCGTCCGCGATAGGAAAGACGTGTTCGCGAAGGTAAACCCCCCACTACTTCCTGTTCGCGACCAGCTCCTCACATTTATGAAGAAGAATCTCTTCCCCAACCCAAATTCCCCTTCGCGATTACGAAGCACATGACACCAGATATCAGAAATAGCCAAAACCAGTAATAAGCCCAAAATGGTCTGTAGCCTATCTGAAACTCACCCGAGCCCCTCGGGCTCCAAACCAAACATGCACACAAGTGTAATAATATCATACGAACTCGCTCATGCAATCAAAATACCAAAATAATGTCTAGAATCACGAATCAGATACCAAAACGCATGAGAATTCAATGAACTTCAAGAACTTCTAGAATTGCAACCGAGTGTCTGAACCACATCAAATCAACTCCATATGACACCAAACTTTGCAGGCAAGTTCCAAATGGAAAAATGGACCTATTCAAGTCCCGAAACTAAAATCTGAACCCGATAGCCTTTAAGTCAAACCATGGTCAAACTTAGGAGAGTTCCAAATCTTTAAATTGTCAACTTCCGCCAAATGATGCCGAAACCTTTTAGAAACATCCAAATGCAAATTCGGACATACGCCCAAGTACAAAATCACCATCTGGATCTACCGAAATCATCAAATCTCTGATTTGAGATCAAATACTCCAAAAAGTCATACTTGGTCAATTCTTTTAATTTCGAGCTTCTCAAATGAGAGTCATCCCTTAAAATCATTTTCGAACGACTCAAAAGCCAGAGCCGATGATGCACGCACGTCATAATACACTATGTGAAGCTACCATGATCTCAAACTGTCGAACCGGACGTAATTACTCAAAACGACCAGCCGGGTCATTACAGTTCATGAGGGAGACAACTCTGTTACTACAGTATCAAAGGTGTACGATGGTAGCTTCTACGCAAATGCCAGGTTCCAAACCAAGATATATAGTGAGGTGTTTGATGATACGACCGGATCTAATACTGGAGAGGAAGAAAATTTATGAGATACTACTGTAGCTCAGGTGTTTGACAAATCCCGTCAATGGGATACATCAGATCTTCTGGTTTTTACTAGCCAAGGAATTGTGTTGTCGAATACGTGTGTGAGATTTGCTATAATAGAATTTTCATTTGATGGTACACTATGGTTTGGCACAATTCCATGTTTGCTTAATTCTCTTGAAGATATTTGTGGGGTTAATCAAAATCAAGTGTCACTTTACCTTGACTTTAGCTCACACAAATACAATTGGGTTTATACTGTGCAAGAACGCAATCTTCTAGGATTCTTGTTGTCTAAATCCAGAGAGTGTTCTCTGGAGAAGAAAACAAAGAGAGGGCTCCAGGTATTAGCTGAAAGTTACTCCAGGCAGTCACCACATATTCAGATCGATAAAGCTACTAGACTCTTGTTTGCGATGTTTGATCTAGTTCATAAAGCAATGTCTGCTTCGCCGTATATTATCTTTGATCCTAGTACTTATGTTAATTATGCCATATTTCCCACATTAGCCGTCTTCATAGTAGCAAACAACCATAATGACTGCATTTGCTCTACATGCTTGAACTATGCGACTTCATTTCATTTTGTTATATGAATTGTTGTGACTATTTCTTGTGCCCATCCTTGTCTGTTTAAAGCTCAAGAACTGCTTGCAAAGGATAACAATAGAATTCTTGTTCCCTACCATACACTATTACATTTGGAACCTGATGGTAGCTTGGCGTTTGATTTGCCTATGATGCAACTGTAGAGCTTTTCTATGCATACTACTTTATTGTGAGCCAGGAGCATCCCATGTTGCTTCCTTGCGGCAGATCCAAGAGTTCGACGGAGCTTATGGCGAGACGGTTGTACATGATTGTGTAGATGAATACTTTAGTGACTATAACGAGACAATTGGTGGGGAATGCAATACTTATAATGTTCTTGCCTCAAATCTTAAGGACAAGATCCATAAGAATAAGAGACAACACAAGGTCCTTGAATCTGTGCGCACCATACGAGTTGTATGTGTTATTCTTGGCATGGACTTCGTTAGTACTATCACTGTAATTCGCTCAAGCTTGAATACATTGTCAAGTTTGGGATTTACATTTATTCTGACTAAGAGCTTTTGGAAGGAATTTCCACATGAGGAGAAGTAATGGTGTACTGTGGTTAATCAGCCAAATATTTACGGTGACATCTTGATTTTGGCTGGAATCTAGTTGATGCATAAGAATATATTCCCGCTAGCCACTGTTATTGTACAACTAGCATGTCCAGTCGTGGCCATCACTTGCCACCTCTACCAAAACTAAATATATCAATATATAAAACTCACAACAAAAGTGGGAGAGCCATTAATTAAATTGGGAACATCCCACTTTTCATGGAAGTTAAGTGTTATTACGGCATAAAATCATTGTTATTTGGTGAAGCCTCATTAGCTAGAGCCTTTGTTATGTTGAAAAATGAATAACTGATCAAATTAACTAACTAAAGTTTGCTTCAGCATTCGCCTGATGAATCAACAGCAAAGCTTTTTAACACCCATTCTCGCGCTAATCCCATATAGAAGTTGAAAAAGAAGTGAAATTTCCGACTTTTTTGTGTTTAGCTCATCGAATCCATATTGAGCCGGCCCATTACATTATAAAAGCACAGTAATAGTTGAAGAACTAACCTAAAAGTTGCCAAAGATGACCCCTCATCTTTAGTTACGTATAGGTTTTTATGATACAGATAGTATATATATAATTCATGTATAATATGTGTATAACTGTCTGTTTTTTAGGAAAAGTATGTACATATCGGCTACGATAAGTAAACTGTCAATCCAGGCGGCTATTTGTGTAAAGATCCGATAATAGTTTTTCGTTTGGGCAGTCAACATTGGCGTCGATTCTTCTTGATATTCTTCATGAAAAATAAGATATAGGAGAAATGTGAATAAGAAAATATATCCTAGAGATGGAACAAGAAAGAGAGAGTCATGTTTTATAAGGAAAAAGTCTAGATCAAAATAAACTAAATGTCAATCTTACAGAAATGTACCAAAAGCATACATTAGTAATAACTAGCCATTTTAGTTATGCTACCAAAAATAGCCACACCAAAAAAAGTGTCAATGATATACAACATTCAAAAAATATAGGCAAAAAAAGGTTTTTTTCCAATAGTATTGTTGCGATTCATTGAAAACATATAGATGGGACAATATATAAAAGAAAGAATTACAAGAAAATAATGGCCCGTGTTTTTAAGTTTTACCCGACCTAGCTCATATTGTACATATATTGAAAGCACTAGCAAATTCAAATTTTGTGTTCACCATTGCTTCTAAAAGCTATAGAGTTAAATCTGTGTTCTCACAACCATTGCTTTCACTCTCTCTTCTTCTCACATCTTCTACATATGCTTCAAGGGGGCGTGTATTTTCTGCTTCTCCCCCTGTGCCACCTGGTTGCAATATAAGAAAGTTAAAGAGTAGAAGTCCACCATTGATTTGGTTAAAAAGTTAAATTTTCAATATTTTTGTAAAAACTGGATTTGAAGTTGAAAGTTGAAGAAAGTTAAAAAGCAAATTTTCACCACCCAAATGGATTTGGTTTGTTGAACTAATATTTGAATCACAGTTACTGATTTAAAAATTAACTTAAAAGCTTGAGCAATCTTTTTTAAAAATTAAACAGTAATTTCAAAAACCTATTGGAGTTGGATGTTGAATATTAGCCTATTATTTTTGGGCTAGTTGGTTGCAAATTGAAATATGGGCTATAAAATTGAAAAGTAGGGAGGCCACTTGTTCTTATGTGAAATTTTCCCTATATTGAGAAAGTTTGAAGGTGAATTAAACTAGTTTGGAGTCAGAATAATATACAGTATTAAAAAATTAGGCAAAAAAGGATTTGTTTCAATGGATATGTCTGGAATTCGTTGATAACATATAGATGAGGCGATATATAAGATATAAGAAAATATCTCTAGGATAACAAAATTCATAGTTAAAAGCGATTTTAAAAAAAAAATTTCTGCGACACATGTAATAAATATGTATCTCACACAAGGTATACATGGATATATATGTTATATATATTTGATGCACATATGATACATATGTGATACACATATCATCTTTTTTCATATTCATCTTCTAATTCAAATTTTTAATTCAATCCACCTCAAAACTCCACGAAATCATCCCAAAACTAAGATTCAAACTTCTTAAGATGTACCCAATCTATTCCAACAACACTCACTCAAACAAAAGTAAAACATTGATTGTTTTTGGCTACAAATAGCTAATTGGCTAATATTTGTAGCATTTAGCTAATATTGATAATATTTTATGAATTGACTAATTTTTGTAATAGCTTATTTATGGGCGAATATAACCGGTAATATTCCTTTTATATTTATGGGACACAAACACAAAGAATGAAATTAAAATATAAAAATCTTGAGAAGCTCAGAATAAGTCGGGCCTGTTGGTCCATTTGGGCCACTAGGCTGTGAGCCACTAAACTGGACTCTAACAATAGGCCTAGTAAATAGAGAATTCTAACAAATATATCGTATATAACATACTAGGGTTGATAAGATTGTTATTAGGGACATATTGAATACAGAGGCAGATGGAGTCTTATACCACCAGATTCATATGAATCAAATACTTTTGGTGTGGTGTATAAACTTATATATAAAAATTTATTAAAATTGTAATAAATAGTAGGTTTGCTCCTCTACGAGTCATAGTCTCAATAAGAATATTAGTTTTTACTGTTCAAATATTATGATCGGAATATTCCATATCATATTATTCTATATAGACGATTAATTTTAAAAGTATAATAAGTTCAATATTAAAAACCGTCAAGGTTGAACTTATAGAATTTTAAATTCGACCCACCTCTGATTGAGTAAGATTCAAGATAATTTATTTTAGTATATTACATATTTTACAATTTCATTAGCTTCAAATATGGTAACAAATGACTTGATCAAATCCAAATAGCTTTGTATCCACAACTAATTTATATTCAACAATTTTATTTTAAGTGACAAGGGGATGTCTTCATGGCTGGCAGGTTCGTTCAAGCTTCCAAGGCATAACAAGGAGACTTGGAGGCATAAAAATAAAATATAATAAAATAAAGAGACTTGGAATCATATTATTAATTAATTGTGAGTTTTATATCCTTGCTGCTCACAAGGGCCAAAATTTCTATTCCTCTAATGTATTTCACATGGGAGTGCAACTCCACCTTCCATATTATTAATTGTTCTATTATTAAAATGAAAATTTTAACCCAATTATTTAAGTTTTAAATAAACAGACAATCGAATATGGCAACTAGAATATGACAATTGAATTAATCAAGTTGCATGAAATTGTTGGCATATACAAATAAACAAGTATGTTAACTTAAAATAAATTAAAATTTTGTTTGGGTGTTATTACTGGAGATTCAAACACGATGAAAACCAACTTGGAAATGGTGAGAAGACAGAGATGACAACTGTCAAGCCATTGTTTCGACGAATAATATTGAAGGGGTTAGAGGTTTTATTATAATTAATATAAATCACGACCATTAATGTGACAGAGATCGGGTGGCTTTCCAAATAGACCCTTAGTACACAATGAAGAAATGGAAGACGTGCATGATATCTTCAATTTGTAATGAATAATTTTGTCTCTAACACAAAAAATTAATTATGTCCAAATTTTTAACATGTCATAAGTATGTTTTTCAATAAGAAATATGAAATTTATGGTCTTAAATATGACATAATGTTTTTGTAGCTACAAACATTTATCATTAGATATAAATTAAAAGTTTAAGGAATGTTATTTTAAAATTTTAATTTAAAACGAATTAAAAAAAATAATGTTACATAAATTAAAATAAGCATAGCAATAAAGCAAGAAATAGCTAAATAAGATGGTTTTGGAAGTAGAGTGGCTCGAGATAAGGGAGATGAGAAAAGAGAAAATAAGCAAAGAGTTAGACGAAGGAGAAATACAATGAAAAGACAAATTGACATAGTCCAAGTATATCATGTGATGAAACGTGCAAGTATTCTTGGATTAGGTAAAGTCATGACGAGTTGTTTTAAATTAACTTACTTTATTACCCGAATGTTTTGAAATATATCTCAACTTATGCAACTTGATCTATAATGTTCTTTCTCTTTTCTTTTTCCAATACTATTATGATATTCTTTCACATCTGAGCCTCGTCTACATTATATATTGTGAGAGAGAGAGACTGACAAAAAGTCTTCATTTTAATGAAATGCAATTAAACAATATATATTGAGCGAGACTTGCTAAAAGTCTTCATTTTAAACATAATGCAATTAGATATGCGGACGTTGAAGTTGCACTCTCATGTGAACAAGTTGGATAATAAAAAGGTAGAAGGTCTAAATATACCTACGTATTTTCGAAAATGGTCTAAGAATACCACTCGTTATACTATTGGGTTATCTATACTCTTGCAGTCATACTTTGGGTTCAAATATACCCCTCATTTAAACGGAGGGACACATGTCATCGTCCTGTTGGTCAATTCTAAATATTTCATAATTAATTAAAAATACCCATTATCCATACCCGAAAAATAATTTTATAAAGTAATTTTTTTTTGTAAAAACTGAAAAAAACTGATTTTTTTACTAAAAACTGAAAAAACGAAAATATTTTTTTTTTCATTTTTTACAAAAATATCTGCTTCAAACAAAACCGAAAAATATTTTTAAAATAATATTTTTGTAAAAACTGGATAACAAAACTGAAAAATAATTTTCTAAAGCAATTAAAAACTGAAAAAACTGATTTTTTAAAACTAAAAACTGAAAAAAAAGAAAATATTTGTTTTTTCAGTTTTTACAAAAATATTGCTTTAGAAAATTGCTTTTCAGTTTTTTTTAAAGCAATGTTTTTTTAAAAACTGGAAAAAAAATATTTTCAATTTTTTCAGTTTTAAGTAAAAAAAAAAACGAGTTTTTTCCGTTTTTAATTGCTTTAGAAAATTATTTTTCAGTTTTTACAAAAAAATATTGTTTTAGAAAGTTTTTTTCAGTTTTTTTAAAGCAGATTGTTTTGCAAAAAATGAAGAAAAAAAATATTTTCGTTTTTTTTCAGTTTTTAGTAAAAAAAAAACAATCAGTTTTTTTTTATTTTTTACAAAAAACAAAATTGCTTTATAAATTATTTTTCGGGTATGAATAATAAGTATTTTTAATTAATTAGGAGATATTTAGAATTGGCCAATAAGATGATGACACGTGTTCCTCCGTTTAAATGAGGGGTATATTTGAACCCAAAGTATGACTGCAGGGGTATAGATTGCCCAATAGTATAACGAGGGGTATTCTTAAACCATTTTCGAAAGTACAGGGGTATATTTGGACCTTCTCCGTAATAAAAATTAGGAGTGTCAAATTAACGAGTTTGACTGCATTTAGGCAGGTCAAAATGAATTTACTTATATATGCAAAATATATAAACGTAATTACCATTATTACGGACGGGATGAGACGGGACAGGACCAAATAAACAAGACAGGACGGGATGAGACGACATTTAGCCGGGACGGTGGCGAGACGGGCCTAAACAAGACGGGATAAACGGGACGAAACGGTAGGCCCATCCCATCCCGCTAACAAACGGGACAGGATGGGACGGGACGGGATGAGACGAGACGGTTCGCGGGCCTTAAGTGGGCCTTTTAAAAAAAACAAATTAATTATTTAAGTATTAAAGTCTTGTAATGAAATATTTTAGTAATTATAATAGAGTTGTCATTTATTTAACATAATTTCAAGCCATTAAGTAACTAAGTAAGAGTGTAAGATAATTCATAAAAAAACATTCAAGGCTTAGTGCCTTTTATTTTATTAATAGAACTTTCAAATTTCACATACAAATATAATTCTTTTGAAGAGCACCTAATCTACGCAGCCACCTTCTAAGAAGGGTTCTGTTTGAACTAGGCCTCTTAGTAGCCAATTACAAATCATCATACTAATATTTGTAAGCTCCTATATAGCTTCATTGTAACTTATCTATAATTTCTCTCGGACATTGATCTGGAATTGGCAATGTTGATTGATGTTCCATGAGTTCCATATCGTCATCGCTCCCAGTGCAAAGTATCTCATTATATTCTTCTTCTTTCCTAGTGGTTAATTTTTCAAAATCAAGATTTCTTCTTTCTATATTAATCCAATCTCTAAATAATACGAAAATCTCTAAGCCGTCCTCCGCTAATGAATGTCTATGATCTTCGATTTGAAATCTTAACGCGCTAATGAATGTCTATGATCTCTGATTTGAAAGGCTAATAGTATCCTTGTCCTTCCCCTTAGTTACTTTAACTTGAAGTGAATTGTTGTAATTTTAATAGTGACCTTAAACTGTACTAAACAAAAATAGTGTATTCTATGGTTGATCAACATATGCCGAATATTCAAGCTGGCTACCGACGTCATGCTTTCTCTTATTAAAGTGGAGCTTTTGTTAATTAACTCACAAAAGCACACATACAAGGTGTTTGATGAATTACTTAAAAGAGTTAATATATACTTAATTGGAACGGGTGCGTAGCTATTAGCTTAAGTAATGGAACTGCATTTAAGTAAAATCAATTTCAACTTATCACTTCAATTTGCTTCAGTTTATTAATGGAACTGCATTTACAGTCCTTTGTATAAGATTTTGGATCTGATGGAATGCGTGTATTATTGTACTTTGATGGAACGAGTGTATTATGAAGAAAAAGAAAAATACATGGGAAAACAAAAGGCGAAAGTTGTTCTTTGCATTAAATGTTGCTTACTTATTTAAATACAGCATAACACTTTTTCTCATGTTTACTTTAAAGTTTGAAAAATAAAGATACTTACTTGCATAATTTTCTTTAATAAAATTTACTTTAATAATTGTAATATTTTTACAGAATAATTTCAAACAAATCTTGGAGGAGTTCATTCAAAGTCAGCCGATTGATGATCAAGGTAGGCCAATCCAACCAAACCAAGAGGAGCTCATGGACATGTGGATTAAGGCAGCTGGTGGCGTGTATAAGGGGAAAGTTTAGTCTACGGCCTTGGATCAGAGTTTAGTCTCAATCATCGTACTTCTGGATGGTGTGGTTCTTATTCTTCCTCACATTGCTCGGTTGATATGGATGAGTTTGAGCAATTGAATAGGAAGGTGGCGAACATTATTGAATTGTATATGCAAGAAAGGGCTGCAAGGGAGGAAGAGGCGAAACAGAGGGAGGATGAAGATAGGCGAAGAGAGGAAGAGAAAAGGCAAAGGGAGGAAGAAATGAGGCGAAAGGACAAGGCATTAAAACTTGTCACTAGTGATGTTGAAAGCCTCAAGTCGCGGATAAACTCTCTCTTAGCATCTGGTACATTTCCTCTACCCCGTTCTCCGACACCATCTGATGATAACTAAGGAGTAGTTTCTTGTATTAATTTTTCTTGAATGGTATTTTGGATGTTGAATATTAAATGTTGGATTTTTTGAGTTTTTATTCTACTCTGTTTAGTTGGATATTATTTATGAAATGGATTGAACTAGATGTTGTTTATGAAATGAATTGGATTGAATGTTGAGTTTGGTATTTGAATGCTTAATTATATTTAGTCTTGTATTGTTGGTTGTACATTCAGTTTGGCAGGTGGTATAGTTCTAAAAATAAAATTGGCCATGAAAATATTTTTTCTAGATTTCCCACGAATTTTCCACCGATTCTCGTGGGAATGTTCATATATTTATTTCCAGGTCATGCATATTTCTCACTACTATCATGGGTAAATTAAAAAAAATTGCTAAATCAATTTTAATATTTCCCACGGAGATGGTGGGAAATTTAAGAAAATTAAATTATTATATTTTTTTTACTTTTTCCAGTATTGTCATGGGAAATTCTACTATGTGACACCATCAAGTTACACGTGAAATGCGTCCTGGAAAATTCTCTGGGAATTACCCGCGACGGTCCTAGGAAATTATTTTCCCACCACCCCTTTTTTCACTAAGCGTCTCCCTTGGGAATATCGTGGGAATATTTAAATTTCATACGGATTTCCCACCAAATTATCCGTGGAAAAAGACTGTGTTTCTAGTAGTGTGATGATGCTTGAATAGCCAGGATATCTCGGGCCATTATTGAAAGTGTTGGAAAAGCCTTACCACGCTCCCTCCACCATACCAAAAGTTATTTGTTGCCTTCTTCGTCTTTAATACTTTCCAATCCTTGATTAAGATTATAACGATCTGACCGGTCGTTTTGAGCTCTAGCACGTCGACCGGCAGTTTGAGGCCATGAGCAGTTTCATTTCAAGTATTATGACTGGTAGGCGTGGTCAGAATTGAATGTCGGGGAGATCGGAGTTGATATTGGAAAGAAAATCCTCATTTAGAAAGACTTAAGTTGGAAGAATTGACTAAGATTGGATTTTTGAGTAAACGACCTCGGAATCGGGATTTAAAGGTTCCAACAGGTTTGTATGATGATTAAGGACTTGGGCGTATGTCCGGATCGGATTTTGGGTGACCCGGGAGCGTTTCAGCGCCTATTGTGAAAAATAAATTTTTAGAAGGATTTCATAAACTTGGGTTGAAGTGTATTTTAATGTTATCGATGTCCGTTTGGGATTTCGAGTCTGAAAATAGTTCCGTATAGTTATTTTGGTATTGGGAGCGCGTTCGGAAGTGGATTTGGAGGTCCGTAGATCATTATGGAGTCATTTGGCAAAAGTTAGAAATTTGAAGGTTTTTGAGAAGTTTGACTGGAAGTGGACTTTAGATATCGTGGTCGGATTCCGATTTTCGAAGGTTCGAATAGGTTTGTAATGTCAAATGTGACTTGTGTGCAAAATTTAAGGTCAATCGGACGTGATTTGATAGGTTTCAGCATCGAATGTAGAAGTTTAAAATTCTAAAGTTCATTAAGCTTGGAATGGGGTGCGATTCATGAATTCGATGTTGTTTGATATGATTTGAAGGCTCGACTAAGTTCGTAATGTGTTTTGGGACGTGTTGGTATAATTGGTTAAGGTCCCGAGGGCCCCGGGTGGATTCCGGGTGGTTAACGGATCGAATTTGAAATTTAAAGAAGAGTTAAGGTAGCTGACATCTGGTGTACCAGCACCTGCGAGGTTTTGACTGCAGGTGCGGAGGGCGCAGAAGCGACATTAGAGTCCCAAAAGTGGGGCAGACTAGCTAGGTGAAGGACCGCAGGTGCGAAGCTTTTGGCCGCATCTGCGCAAGCGCAGAAGGGGAAAGTACCTCGCAGAGGCGGACGCAGGCGCAACAGCGGAAGGTTTATCGCACCTGCGAAGCCGCAGGTGCGGCTACTTGACCGCAAGTGCGGCTACTTGATCGCAAGTGCGAAGGACGAGGATGGGCAATGTGTTCGTTAAAACGAGGGCTTGGCTCATTTTCACCTCATTTCCTCCATAAGAACCGGTCTTGGAGCGAGTTTGGAGCTCATTCTTCGTCATCAATGTCAAGGTAAGTGATTTTCACTTATTATAAACTAAATACATGATCATATATGAATTTGAACATGGAAATTAGTATAAATTATGGGGTTTTGGTAGAAAACCTATAATTTGATATTTTTGAATTTTGACCATGATTTTGGGCATGGAATTTGGAATAAATTACATATTTGAATTCGTGGTGCCATGGGGTAAAGATTATCTTCAAAATTTCGGAATCCAGGCAGTGGGCCCGAGGGTGATTTTTATCGAGTTTTCGATCGGGGTTAGAAATAATTATAAATTAGATTATAATGAGTATTAGAGTATATCTTTATGGGTTTGTATATTTATTGGCTAGTTTTGGAGCGTTGGGCATCGGTTTGAGTCGTCGGAAGGGCTTGGGAACCGGTTAAGGAGCTACGGAGCGAGGTAAGTCTCTTTTCTAACCTTGTAAGAGGGAATTTTCCCCATAGGTGAAATAATTAAATATGTGCTTCTATTTGTGGGGGCTACGTACGTACGAGGTGATGAGAATCCGTGCGTAGCTACTATTTTGCTTATGTCTGGGTAGTCTAGGACCCAAATCACGTTATACTTGTGATGCTTGTATCCTATTTGTTAATTTAACCGTTTAAAACAGATTGGAACTTGATAAAGGAATTTCAAAAGGGTTAGACTTCTCCTACTTCGGTTTAGGACGGGTCACTTGATCGTTAATGGGAATTGATAATTCTTTAAACATCAAACCTAAATAAATCCTTGATTTGGTTGTCTGAATGTGTCTATCTTTTGTGGAACGGGCTGAACGTCTCGGCAGATTAAATAGATGCATCTATGGTTCACGCCGTTTGACCCTCTAGCAGTGCACATCTTAATATTATGTTTGATCGGGCCGTATGATCTCGGCATGATTTGCGCATGACTTAATTGATTGTTTTGGAATTATTGATAATTGATATGGCCTCATTGGCCGGAGATATAAATTGTTAAAAGATGAAAATAAATTTGGAAATCCCTTATTAACAAGAGAATTATTTACCTGCATCATGTTATTGAGTTTACCGTTGCCTCATAAAATCCATAATTTATTATATTATCGTTTATTATTATTGGACCACTAGTAAGTGTCGGAGTCAACCTCTCGTCACTACTTCTTCGAGGTTAGACTGGATACTTACTGGGTACACATTGATTTACGTACTCATACTCACCTGCTTCCCATTTTTGTGCAGGTGCATATATGTCTAGCAACCTTGCGTGCACAGAGGTATGGTCAATGCGGAGACTTAGGTGAGTTGCATTTCCATCTACGATCCGCAACAGCAGAGTCCCCTTCAGAGTTACTTATGTATTTTCCTGTCTAATTTATATTCTGGACATGTGTTGTATTTTATTTTATCTTCCTAGTTGATGCTCATGCACTTGTGACACCGGGTTCTAGGATGATTATGGGATGTTCAGTATTGAAATTGGAAAACATTATTTTCTACTCTGTAAATTCATCTTTTACTAGTTAAATTGAAGTAAATTTATGATTTTAAAAATATTAAAATGATAATTTAATTAACTATTTAGTGTTGGCTTGCCAGACAATGGTGTCCGGCGCCATCACGACCTTTAATGGATTTTGGGCCGTTTTGAGTTCTAGCACGTTGTCCGGTAGTTTGAGGCCATGAGCAGCTTCATTTCAAGTATTATGACTGGTAGGCATGGTCGGAATTGAATGTCGGGGAGATCAGAGTTGATATTGGAAAGAAAATCCTCATTTCGAAAGCCTTATATTGGAAGAATTGACTAAGATTGGATTTTTCAGTAGACGACCTCGGAATCGGGTTTTAGGTGACCCGAGAGTGTTTCGGCGCCTATTGTGAAAAATAGAATTTTTAGAAGGATTTCATAAATTTGGGTTGAAGTGGATTTTAATGTTATCGATGTCCGTTTGGGATTTCGAGTCTGAAAATAACTCCGTATGGTGATTCTGGTATTGGGAGTGCGTCCGGAAGTGGATTTGGAGGTCTGTAGGTCATTCTGGAGTCATTTTGCGAAAGTTAGAAATTTGAAGGTTTTTGAGAAGTTTGACCGAAAGTGAACTTTTGATATCGGGGTCGGATTCCGATTTAAGGAGGTTGGAATAGGTCCGTAATATCAAATGTGACTTGTGTGCAAAATTTGAGGTCAATCGAACGTGATTTGATAGGTTTCGGCATCGAATATAGAAGTTTGAAATTCTAAAGTTCGTTAAGCTTGGAATGGGATGCGATTCATGAATTTGACATTGTTTGATGTGATTTGAAGGCTCGACTAAGTTCGTAATGTATTTTGAGATCGGTCGGTATAATTGGCTAAGGTCCCGAGGGCCCCTGGTGGATTCCGGGTGGTTAACAGATCGAATTTGGAATTTGTAGAAGAGTTGAGGCAGTTGATATCTGGTGTACCCGCACCTGCGAGGTTTTGACCGCAGGTGCGGAGGGTGCAGAAGCGACATTAGAGTCGCAGAAGCGGGAAAGGCTGGCTAGGTGAACGACCGCAGGTGTGGAGCTTTTGGCTGCATTTGTGCAAGCGCAGAAGCGGAAAGTACCTCGCAGAGACGGAATCAGGCGTAGAAGCGGAAGGTTTCTCGCACCTGTGAAGCTGCAGGTACGGCTACTTGACCGCAGGTGCGAAGGACGGAGCTGGGTAGTGTGTTCTTTAAAACGAGGGCTTGGATCATTTTCACCTCATTTCCTCCATAAAAGCCGGTCTTGGAGCGAGTTTGGAGCTCATTCTTCGTCATCAATGTCAAGGTAAGTGATTTTCACTTATTATAAACTAAATACATGATCATATATGGATTTGAACATGGAAAGTAGTAGCAATTGTGGGGTTTTGGTAGAAAAGCTAGAATTTGATATTTTTGAATTTTGACCACGATTTTGGGCATGAAATTTGGAATAAATTACATATTTGAGTTCGCGGTGCCATGGGGTAAAGTTTATCTTCAAAATTTTGGAATCTGGGCACGTGGGCCCGAGGGTGATTTTTATCGAGTTTTTGATCGGGGTTAGAAATTATTATAAATTGGATTTTAATAAGTATTAGAGTATATCCTTATGGGTTTGTATATTTATTGGCTAGGTTTGGAGCGTTGGGCATCAGTTTGAGTCGTCGGCAGGGCTTGGGAACCGGTTAAGGAGCTGCGGAGCGAGGTATGTCTCTTTTCTAACCTTGTAAGAGGGAATTTTTTCTGTAGGTGAAATAATTCAATATGTGCTTCTATTTGTGGGGGCTATGTACGTACGACGTGACGAGACTCCATGCGTAGCTACTTTTATGTTTATGTCCGGGTAGTCTAGGACCCTAATCACGTTATACTTGCGATGCTTGCATCCTACTTGTTAATTTAACCGTTTAAAACAGATTGGAACTTGATAAAGGAATTTCAAAAGGGTTAGACTTCACCTACTTCGGTTTTGGACGGGTCACTTGACCGTTAATGAGAATTGATATTTCTTTAAACATCAAACCTAAATAAATCCTTGATTTGGTTGTCTGAATGTGTCTATCTTTTGTGGAACGGGCCGAACGCCTCGGCAGATTAAATAGATGCATCTATGGTTCGCGCCGTTCGACCCTCCGACAGTGCACAACTTAATATTATGTTTGATCGGGTCGTACGATCTCGGCATGATTTGCGCATGACTTAATTGATTGTTTTGGAATTATTGATAATTGATATGGTCTCATTGGCCGGAGATATAAATTGTTAAAAGATGAAAATAAATTTGAAAATCCCTTATTAACAAGAGAATTATTTACCTGCTTCATGTTATTGAGTTTACTGTTGCCTCATAAAATCCATAATTTATTATAGTATCATTTATTATTATTGGACCACTAGTAAGTGTCAGAGTCGACCTCCCGTCACTACTTCTTCGAGGTTAGACTGGATACTTACTAGGTACACGTTGATTTACGTACTCATACTACACTTGCTGCACATTTTTGTGCAGGTGCATATATGTCTAGCAGCCTTGCGGGCACAGAGGTATGGTCAATGCGGAGACTTAGGTGAGTTGCATTTCCATCTACGATCCGCAGCCAGCAGAGTCCCCTTCAGAGTTACTTATGTATTTTTCTGTCTAATTTATATTCTGGACATATGTTGTATTTTATTTTATCTTCCTAGTTGATGCTCATGCACTTGTGACGCCGGGTTCTGGGATGATTATGGGATGTTCAGTATTGAAATTGGAAAAAATTATTATCTACTCTGTAAATTCATCTTTTACTAGTTAAATTGAAGTTAATTTACGATTTCAAAAATATTAAAATGATAATTTAATTAACTATTTAGTGTTGGCTTGCCAGGCAATGGTGTCCGGCGCCATCACGACCTTTAACGGATTTTGAGCCGTGACAAAGATAAAAATCAAGTTCATCATCAATAGAGGAATCAAAACTTGTTATATTATCCATACCTTTCCATAGAACTTCTACTCTAGCCTTAGAAGTAGAAGGAGCAGTTTCACCACCTGTTGTTTCCATAGATTTATATTTATCAAATATTGATCTAGCATAAGAATATATGTTAGCTTGGCAGTCTTCGAGAGATGGTTGTTCATTTTCTTGAGTTGCTAAATTCTCATAAATATTATGAACAAGTCCCCTTGCACCTCTTAATTTTAAAGATGGGTTAAGTAGAGTAGAAATTAAATAAACTTGGGGAATAGGAAAAAAATACTTTTTAAATTTTGCAATCATTTCATTAATGGCCGGTGCATAAGTTGAATTTTTTTTATACTTACCAAATACAACAGAGAGAATGATTGATTTTTGTGGGAAAAAATGAAGAAGGATAGGGGTATTTATAGTTTAAAATAGGGTCAAAGTGTAATTTAATAAACTTAGGGGTTAAATTAAAAGTTTGGGGCGGAAGGGGTAGGGCAATTATGGCCGTTTATAGCCGTTGGCCAACGACTCTATTTCAAAAAAACAAAAACACGTGCAGACGGGATGGGACGGGATAAATGGGATGAAATGGGAAGATCGTCCCATCCCGTGTACTGTTTAATATAGGATAAACAAGATGGGATGAGACGGGACGGGACGGGACGGGATTGGGACCGGGACGGGACGGCCCGTCCCGTTGGACAGCCTTAGATTAGACTCTAATCTTTGTCATTTTCTTTTTGGGTTTCTTCTAAAACAAGTGCAAAATCAAGTGAACTGTTACTGGTTATTGAATAAAAAGTCAAGCCGTACTTGGTGAGTTGACGGGATGAAAGGAAAATGCACTCGCTGCGTATATATTATATATCCATTTGATTTTATGTGAACTTATTTGACTGAGCATGGGTTTAAGAAAAGAGAATAAATTTTTGAACTTGTGGTGTAAAATTGCGCCACATATATTTTGTATGGCTATAAATCATTGCATAAATATAAATTGTTTCCAAATAAGGAAAGATGTCATTCTTTTTGGAATGAACAAACAAGAAAATAGATTCACATAACTCTTCAGCCATGTGCTTTAGATTAAAATCGCTCCTTACTAATCGAACTAAATTTATGTACAACGAATATAAGTTTTTTTTATAATAAACATAAAATTTATTAAAAGGCTTTATTGGCAGCTATTAAAAAGCTTTGAAACTTTATTGGAAAATCGAATTTTATAAAATTATTATTTATTTAGATTGTGTGTTGTTATAAAAGATTGAAAATTTCTTTTGGAGTTTATATATCAATTGTGAAGCAGTTTGGTAAAGATTAGTGTTGGTTTTAGTTGGAATTTCAGATTAAAACTCGAATAAGAAAAAAGAACATTAAGTTGTATATATGTTATTTGTATGTCCAGTGTATCCTTGACATACAAAATACACGCAACAATATAATTGTATGCAAGTTGTATGTAAGTTATATGTTTTGACCAGATTATATACAATAAAAATTTTGTATACAAGTTGAGCGTAAATTGTATGCTATGACCGGAATGTATTTGATAAAACATTTGTATATTGATTGAGGGAAATTAACCTAAAACATCTATTTATCCTTAAAAATGAGTAATAATTAAAAATATTTCGCGATTTAAATGACACGTGATTTAATTTAACACGAAAGATATAAGAACAACAAATAATTAAGTAAAAGAGAGAACAAACGATCAAATCAAATGCGATAGAACAATAAAGCCCGACTTTAAGTTGGACACTGAAAACTGGCTCCGATTGAGCCCTCGATACGGGTTCAGTTGCAACTAAAGGAAAGAATAGCTAAAGAACACTTCGAATAGAAACTAGAGGACAAAAGTAAACTTTTATTGCTTTGATATGCGTGCCAACAGTGGTTTAAAATATAAAATTTCTCCGCTTTATATAGTAGGGGAATTTTAATCCTAGTACAAATCTAAATAAGGTAAAAATCTTCTTTTTTCGATAAATGTCGATCTGCCGCTGTTATCGGACGGGAGTTTCGCCATAGTATCCGGTTGAGGGCGGATATTACGGCTTCCTGCTCATCATGCAAAACCGTTCTCTCTTTCCTTAGTCCCAAAATTTCACTATATCTGAATCCGATGTTCAACCGTGTCCGTCTTCTCCGATTTCAGACACGAGGAACCCTTTGGCCTTACTTTAAGTTGCGTCAGATCATGTTTCCCTATCGTTTCTTTATCGGGAAGTTGGAGGTAATTTTATCCCCGATTTTACCCGTACATAGATAGTCCCCTCACTTTTCGGAGAGCAGATTTATCGAAGCGACGAGAAGGGATAAATTAACCCCGACTCCTCTCTTTGTCCGCTGCAATCAGGTCGATGGGTCACTAAAACATCCCATCAGTTGTATCATTCTGACTTCGGACATGTTTCAGGCACCGATTGACCATCCTCGAATGCGAAACGTCACACATTAATTACCCATTCCGTATAAAAGCTTCGGTTTTTTTTTTTTTTTACTTTTTTACTTTTCGATACCAGAACTTCTTAGTTTACCCCCGGACTTTTTACTTGCTCTTAACCCCTTCAAATCTTCATACATTGTTCTTCATATCCTCACATCTTCATCTTCCTATCTTCCAATCTTCATACTTCATCCTTGAATCTTCAAGTTTAACCTTCATCCTCATTTTCAAATCTTTATACCCGCCTTCATACATTCATATTCCCATAATTCGATGGCTAATACTTCGAAATCTGTGCCCAACAGATCAGCCCTTCAACTTCTAACCCGACCACAGATGTTGAGGTGGTCATACTTGAAGTTGCCCCGGAATCTCCTATAAAGAATTTCATCCCCGGAGGCTGATCTATAGAAAATGACTTCATGGTCGAAAAAGCTTCCATGCAAGAGGATCGAGGCGAGGAGGTGTAGAGGTACATATACTCCATCACCGAGGACACGCTCCCTACGGTTCAGAGGACTACAACTGGGAGGGCAAAGAAGTGGTCATCCTTGTCCCTGATGAGGACATCACCACACATGTGGAGGGGTATCTAAGTGTTTAGACATATCCGTTCACGCTTGGCCCGGTGGATACCATAGTCCTCGACTTTTGAAAAAGGTACGACGTCTGTCTCGGGCAGATTCACCCGTCCTTTTGGAGGATAGTGATCCTTATTCGCCACTTTGTCAATAACATTGAGGAACCTGATTTACCATCGACCATCTACTTCGTCTCTACAAACCTCGAATCTTCCGAGGGGGATTAACCAAGCTCATTCGTAGGGCAAAGAAAGCTCCATTTTTTAGCATTCATGAATATAGGGATCGAGGCTGGCAGGGGAGATGCGTTCGGGTGAAGACCGAGGATCTCATTCTCCCCGAATTCTTGTCGTTCCCTGAAAAGTGGAACCTAGCTTTTAAGTTCCTCTCCTTTTTGAGCATTTAGAATTCTTTTTGGATTTTTGTTCTTCTTTATCATCGCCTGGTTCTACCATCGTGCAACGGTTGCCCGAGTCCCCAACGCAGTTCCTCGCTTCAAAGAGTGGGTTGAGGGGATCTGCAAACAGTTATCGTACTTCGAGCGCGAATGGCATAAACTCTCAAAGGGCAAGTGGGAGGCCCGTTCCAATGGTGAGTGTTCTCCCCTCGATCAAGTTTCCTTTTCTATTGAACTGTCATCTTTACTAAGTCCCTCTCTTCCTTTCACATGTTTTCCCAATACCATGTCATCTGAGAGAAGCCGCTGGTGTCATTGGCATCACTGAGTCATCGTTTTACATAGAGTCTTTATTTGACGAGGCTTATGCCATCTAAGAGAAACCAACTAATACATCACGGGCCACAGACGATGTCCTCAACCTATTCTTTGAGGGCGCGGAAATCAGTTTATTGAAGGACTACTCCGGGTTCGGTAACCTATAGATCGCGAAAAAAGATGCGCTGCCGAAGTCAAGCGGGTCGAGCTCGAGCCCGAATCTGGTGAAGCAATTCCCTGCCCCGAGCGTGGATCCCGTCCGCAAAAGAACAATCATGTTTACAATCCTGGCGGATACCCGAGTACTGTTTAGATTGGTTGGTGTTGCCAGCTATCTCCGCTGCTTTTTTATCGAAGAGGATCAGGCAAAGATAAAAGATGTGGATGCACAGATCCTATTCAACGAGGCACAACAGGCACTGAACCGGGTATGCTTCTCTTTCTTTGTATCCTTTGAAGGGTTCATTTAACATCAGCGTATTCTTATGATATCATCAGTTTTGTCTTTCAGGCCTCTGTGCTTCATCATGAGAGCTTCCATCAATCTCGGAAGGAGGTGATCCAGCTCGAGTTAGAGCACAAGGAATAGATCCGGCAGAAAGACATGTACAAAGCTCCCAGTGAGCACAGAGACGAGGCCCTCAAGGACCTCATCATTCTCCAAGCTGAGCTGAAAAAAGCTCAGAAGGAAGCCTGATCAAGAGATTAATAACGAGAGGTTAAGTGTAGTAGCTAACGGCTCAACCTCGTATATTCAAGAGAAGGTAGACTTGATCAACCAGCTTCGGGGCAAGATGAACAAGCTCAAAGCTTCGGCCGAGGCATTAAGGAGCAAGATTGATCTTCTAGCATCGGAAAAGGAGGCCACTAAAGAAGAGTTGGCATCGGCCAAGGACCAGCTCAGGGTGGTGAAGGATAAAGACAACAAGTGGTCTCAGCTGAATAATGAGCTCCGAGCACAACTGGGCACGACCGTCTCGGAACGGGATGCCCTCGGCCAGGAGTACACCGCATTGAAGTCCAATTTGGAGGCAGCTTCAATCGATTCCTTCGAGGTTCAGGATATTCTGGCCCAATACAAGAATGACGTGGAGATAGCCGAGGCCCATTTAATAACAAAGGCCGAATAAATCCAGTGGCTATCCCGGAGGGAGACCCCCGAGGAGATTCGCGGCCGAGATTGAAGAGTCTAAGAGGCTCGAGGCCGAGGCCAAAGATATATACGAGCTCGAGGGCTCCAATAGTGAATCGAGCTCTGGTGAAGACTAGGCGGAGATACCTTAGTTTTTTTTATTTTCTTTTATACATTGTTTTTTTATTCTGAGGCTGTTTTGTCGTCCCTTTGTAAATACTTTTGGAATATATAAAAAAATTTCCCTTCGGCTTTACTGTGTCTTTTACTTTTCAGTATTCATTTGCAACTCTTTATTTGAAGAATGTCATTAATGTCTTAGCATAAAATTGGACATAATTTAGAGTGCTCGTTCCCCTAGAGCCTGAATGAGGTCTGGTTTCGATAACAACTATGAGTTGCTTAGGCTTCAGAATATCTGATAAAAAATGAAGTTTTTACTTGAATGTTATTATCGAACAACAGTCCCCAACTTGGGGTGGCCCGTGAGATCTAGGATTTTGGACCCATTATTTGTTCTAATTAACTTAACGAATATATCGATTGTGCAAATGCGAAGTGATGAAATATAAAGGGGAAATTTCTTTTGTTACTTTGTATGTAGAGTACATGATCGAAGGCACAAAAGCTTTCTGAAATGGCAAGAATGAGCTACACGAGTACGGTTCGTTTGAGCGTTTGACCCTTATAATGAATTCTAATACTCAACCCTTGGCTTTTAACATCAAATAAAAATGCCTTCTAAGGATCCTAACATAAGGCTAATGGGTCCCCCAGTATTCGAGACTGAGCTCGTGAAGGCTCGAATATTATCGATCTAGTATTGGTGGTCAGCAATTCCGGCCTCAGGTCGGTCTTCAAAACAAAGGTAGCACGTTTTACTGTTGCCTTGTTAAAAACCTTGTCCTAAAATCCACTTTGGAAAAAATCGGTCCAAGAAAAAAGGGTATAACACGTGCTTTCAGACATAATTGTCAAATTTATCCTCGACCAAATACCTGAATAAGTTTGTCCAAAGAATAATAAATTTTAAAGGAAATTATGTTCGTACCTTAGAAGTAGTATCGCTTCAAGTGTGCCACATTCCAGTTGTTCGTTAGCTGTACACCGCTCCTTGACTCGAGCTTATATGAACCTTTCCCAGTTATACCGGCAACTCTATACGGACCTTCCAAGTTCAGGCCTAGTTTCCCGTCGTTGGGGTCCTTGGTGTATAGAGTAACGTTCCTTAATACCAAGTCCCCGACTTGGAAGTGTTGAAGGTTAGCTCTTCGGTTGTAGTATCTCCCCATTCACTATATTTGGGCTGCTAAATGGACCAGGTCAGCTTCGTGCCTTTCGTGCGATAAGTCCAAGCTCGTGGCCATGGCCTTGTTATTTGACGTCTCGGTAGCATATTGGAACCTTAGGCTTGGTTCCCCTACTTCGATCGGGATCAAAGCTTTCTTGCCTTAGACCAAAGAGAATAGGGTCGCACCAGTGCTTGACTTCGAAGTCGTTCGATATGCTCACAAGACCTTGGGCAGAATCTCTTTTCACTTTCCCTTTGAATCGGTCAACCTCTTCTTCATGTTTTGGAGTATAATTTTGTTTATTGACTCTACTTGACCATTCCTACTAGGGTGGTAAGGTGTTGATAAGATCTTTTTAGTTTTATGGTCTTCGAGAAACTTACTTACCTTTCCTCCGATGAACAACTTCCCGTTGTCGCAAGCAATCTCGGCTGGTATCCCGAACCGGCATATTTTGTGATCCCAGATGAAGTCGATGACCTCTTTCTCCTGAACGTTCTCGAATGCCTATGCTTCGACCCACTTGGAGAAATAATCGATCATAAGTAGTATGTATTGGTCTTTACCGTGTGCTCATGGCAAGGGACCAACGATGTCCATCCCCATTTCATAAACGACCATGGCGATAGGACCGAGTGAAGCATTTTCCCTGGTTGATAAAACATCGGGGCGTGCCTTTCGCATTCGTTACATTTTCGAATG
Source organism: Nicotiana tomentosiformis (assembly GCF_000390325.3). Lineage (NCBI taxonomy): Eukaryota > Viridiplantae > Streptophyta > Magnoliopsida > Solanales > Solanaceae > Nicotiana > Nicotiana tomentosiformis. Next base: position 108,115,079 of record NC_090820.1, on the reverse strand, counting down.
AAGTCTTTCACATCCTTCTCCATCTCGTTCCAGTAATAACTGACTCTGATCAATTTTCGAACCAAGGACTCCATTCCAGAATGGTTTCCGCAAGTAACCTCGTGCACTTCCCTCATGGTGTAGTCGGTCTCCCCAAAACCCAAGAACCTAGCCAGTGGCTAGAAAAAGGATCTCCTGCATAATTTCCCTCAACCAAGCTAAACCTGGAAGCTTTAGTACGTAGGGACCTTAATTTCTTGGGATCCGATGGCAATTTCCCTTTCTCAAGGTAGTCTATGTATTTGTTCCTCCAGTCCCAAGTCAAACTTGTTGAGTTTACCTCCGTGTTACCTTCTTCTACCACCGAGTTCATCAATTGTACTACTGCTCCGGAGTCGACTGATGACCCCAAATTGGCCAACGCATCTGCCTCATTATTTTTATTCCGAGGTACGTGCTGTAGAGTCCATTCCTTGAATTGGTGTAATGTCACCTGCAACTTATCCAAGTATCTCCGCATCTATTCCTCTGTTACTTCAAACGTCTTGTTGACTTAGTTGACAACAAGGAGGGAGTCATATTTAGCCTCGATCACCTTGGCTCCCAGGCTCTTAGTCAATTCTAGTCCTGCAATCATAGCCTCATATTCGACTTTGTTGTTTTAAATCAATTTTACAGTTCTAATAGACTGCTTTATTGCGTTACTCATAGGTGGTTTTAATACGATGCCCAACCTGGACCCCTTTGCGTTGAAAGCACCATCCGTGAATAGGTTCCTGATCCCTGAGCTAGTCCCCGAGTCGAGCAGTAATTCCCTCTCAACCTCGAGGATTAAGGCCAGCGTAAAGTTAGCCATAAAGTCCGCCAAGATCTAAGATTTTATGGCAGTCTGAGATTTGTACTCGATATCGTACACGCTAATTTTTACGGCCCATTTTTCCAGCCGGCCCGAGAGCTCGGGTTTATGCATAACATTCCTCAGTGGGTACGAAGTAACGACACATATGAGGTAACACTGAAAGAACAGTTTTAACTTCCTAGAGCTTAATAAGGTCAGCGCTAATTTTTCTAAGTGTGGATGCCTTGTTTCGGCATCGCCTAGGGTTCTACTAACATAATAACTAGGAAATTCCATACCCTCTTCTTCCCAGACCAGGACACCACTTACCGCCACCTCAGAGACTGCCAAGTAGAGGTATAGTTGTTTGTCCATCTTCGGAGTGTGCAGCAAGGTAGGGCTCGATAGGTATCATTTGAGTTCTTCTAAAGCTCGTTGGCATTCCGGAGTCCAAGAGAAGTCGTTCTTTTTTTTTTAATTATGAGAAAAACTAGTGGCCTTGTCCGACAATCTTGAAATATACCGGCCTAACGCGGCTATCCGATCGGTCAGTCTTTGTACCGCATTAACGTTGTCAACCACATCGATATCTTCTATAGCTTTTATTTTGTCTGGGTTGTTCTCTATTCCCCGATTGGATACCATGAACCGAAGGAACTTGCCCGATCTGACCCCAAAAGTCTCCGGGTTTAGCTTGATGTTATATTTTCTCAATATGTCGAAGGTTTCCTGCAAATTTTTCAAATGGTCCTCTGCTCACAGGGACTTAACCAACATTTCATCAATATAAACCTACATTGATTTCCCTATTTGTTCTTCGAACATATAGTTAACTAGGCGTTGATACGTGGCACCAAGATTTTTTTAGCCCAAACGACATCATGTTATAATAGTAGGTGCCAAATTTGGTTATGAAAGAAGTCTTTTCTTGATCACCCGGGTCTATCTGAATTTGGTTGTACTCATAATAGGTATCGATAAAACTCAGTATCTCGTGTCCGGCCATCGCATCGATCATTTGATCGATGTTAGGCAGAGGAAATGAATCTCTCGGACATGCCTTATTTATTTCCTTATAATCTACACAGATTCTAAGTTTGTTTCCTTTTTAGGTACGACTACTACATTAGATAACCAATATGGGTAATTAAATTCCCCGATATAACCTATTTTTAAAAGTTTAGATACCTCATTTTTTATGAAAGCTTGTTTCATCTCAGACAACGACTTTCTCTTTTGTTTGACCGGGTAAAACTTTGGATCCAGGCTCACTTTGTGAGATGTCACCTCCAATGAGATCCCTGTCATATGTCGGCATTAGCTTTAAGAAAATCAATAAGTTTTTTCCCGAGCTCGAGAGTTATACCCGGACCCAGGTATACCTTCCGATCTGGTAAGTGCTTGATAAGTATAACCTACTCAAATTCCTCAATTGTCAATTTAGTGGCATCGATGTCATCGGGCGCTATAAAAGATCTCGGGACACCATAATCATACTCCCCGTCCTCTGTGTGCTCCACATGTTTTCCCGGCCTGGTCGAGTTCGGGATCATTGATTGCTATTTGGTTTCTTTTCTTTGGCCAATCCCTTGCCTTTTGATGTTGAAATCGCGGGCATCGGGATTACTTCATCAACATCTAATATCTTCTTTGTGGTCGGCTATTCCCCGTAGATTGTTTTGATTCCTCCCGGAGTAGAAATTTTCAATGCCTGATGTAAGGTTGAAGGCACCGCCCTCATGTTGTGAACTCATGGCCTTCCGAACAAGGCATTGTACCTCAAATCCCTCTCGATCACGTAGAATTTTGTTTCCTGGGTGGTCCCGACAGTGTTTACCAGTAAAGTTATTTTACCCTTCGTTGTCTTGCATGCGAAGTTGAATCCATTCAACACCCGAACCACCCGTACGATTTGGTCGAATAATCCAAGTAGTTCCACAACCCTCCATCGGATGATGTTGGCCGAGCTACCTGGATCAATCAACACACACTTAACTCAAGATTTATTGATAAGCAAGGATATTACTAGAGTATCGTTGTGAAGATGGATGATGCCCTCGGCATCTTTATCGCTGAACAAATGGCCCTTTCCAAGTCGTAATCCTGGGTGCATTTTTCCCTTTATGATAGAAACTTTGGTGTGTTTTATCATTGGCCCTTGGGGGACATCCACTCCTCCATTGATTATGTTTATCACATGTTGGGGCTCCTCTTGTTAGACCTATTTGTTGGCATCCCTATTTTTGAAATGATTTTTGGCCCGATCGCTTAGAAATTCTCGAAGATGCCCATTGTTGAATAATCGAGCTACTTCTTCCCTTAGCTGTCGACAATCTTCGATCCTATGACCATGAGTACCGTGGTACTTACACACCAAGCTATGACCCATCTATGCGGGATGGAACTGCAGTGGCCTAGGCCACTTGGTCTCTTTGATGCGACCTATGGCCGACACTATACTTGCAACATCCACATTGGAATTGTACTCTAGTAATATCAGTGCTTCCCTACCCCCCAAGCGACCTGTCAAACCCATTTTTGCTTATTAGGCCTCGGTTGCTAGGTCCTTGATCATTTCTCCTGTCGTTCCTAGTCGGGTGGCGCCGAATCCGTTTCCCCTTCGATCCGAGCTGACGGCTAATACCGATCTCGGACCGGCCTTGGCTCTTGGTCGATGATTGTATTAGATATGTCATTTGCTCTGTTGGGGTAAACAGACCCCGAGGGGCCCATCTGGTCGTCCTCGACTCTGATCTTCGACTGATACCTATTATGGATGTCGGCCCAAATGACCGCCGGGTACTCCACCAAATTTTGCTTCAGCTTCGTGGGTTGAGCCCTTGAGTAAACGCCTGAACTACCCAATCATCTATGACCAGGGACAAGTCCATTCGCTCCATCTGGAGCCTCGACACAAACTCCCTAAGAATCTCGTTATCTCTTTGCTTGACTTTGAAAAGGTCCGATTTCCTCGTCTCGACCTTAATGGCGTCGGCATGGGCATTTATGAAAGCATCTGCAAGCATAGCAAATGAATCAATAGAGTTCAGAGGCAAGTTATGATACCATATCATCTCTCCTTTGGACAAGGTTTCCCCAAATTTCTTCAACAACACCCATTCGATCTCGTCGTCTTCCAAGTTTTTGAAGTTCAGCCCTTTCAACATTGGAGGCGCTCTTGGGATCTGATCAACCCTGGAATTGTAAGTTTCCACCTTCGTTGGCCTCTATCTTTTTCTCACCAGACTCCACCCGCCTTGTCAGTGCTTCGAGCATATTCATCACCTCAGAAGTTTCTCCGAGCCCAAATTCATCTGATTTCACGACCCTTTGAGTGTTTTCCCTAACCCGCTCTGGCTCGATCCTATTAAGGACATCATTTTGGGTCTGTAACTGCGCTATTTCCGTTTGCTAAGCTTGCAACATTTCAAAAATCAACCGCAAGCTAACCCTATCACCTTTCCCTTCGATTGCTTCTCGAGCCGAAGGCCGAGTGCCCGCGAAAGCTGTTTTTGAGGTCAGTTGGTAGGTTGATGTTGATGGCAACCTATGAGTTAGTGTTGATCGGGTTAGCCTGGGACACCATTGGGATCAACAGGGGACACGTCATTGTTAGGTACCCCCGTTATAATATTTACCGTGGTGGCCTGACTCGGCGTCAACATTCAAGTGAGCAGACTACAAATTTGACATTCTTAGGTTAACTTGAAATCAAACTTTAAAGAACAAGTGTAAAATAGGTTGTATTATGGAGATTCGTATTAAATCACCACTATTATCCTTTGCCCCACAGTGGACGCCAAACTGTTTACCCTTAAAAATGAGTAATAATTAAATTTGTTCCCGATTTAAAGGACACGTGATTTAATTTAATACGAATGATATAAGAACAACAAATAATTAAGTTAAAGAGAGAACAAACGATCAAACTAAACGCGATAGAACAATCAAGCATGGCTTTGAGTTGAACATTGAAAACTGGCTCCGATTGAGCCTTCGATACGGGTTTGGTTGCAACTAAAGGAAAGAATAATTGAAGAACAATTTGAATAGAAGCTAGTAGACAAAAGTGAACCTTTATTCTTTGATATACGTGCCAATAGTGATTTAAAATATAAAAGTTCTCTCATTTGTATAGTAGGGGAATTTCAATCATAGTACAAGTCTAAATAAGATAATTTTGTTTTTCCGGTAACTGTCGATCTGCCGTTGTTATCGGACGTGATTTGTGCCTTAATATCTGGTTGGGCAGATATTACGGCTCCCTGCTCATTGTGCTAAACCGTTTCTTTCTTTCCTTTGTCTTGGAACTTCACTCTATCCGGATACAATGTTCAGCCATGCCCGATCTTGGGTGCGCAATCCGTCTTCTCCGATTTCAGAAATGAGGAACCTTTCGGCCTTACTCGAAGTTGCGTCAGATCATGCTTCCCTCTCATTTTTTTATCAGGAAGTCGGGGATAATGTTATCCCCATTTTACCAGTACACAACATCATTAGAAGCTCACCTTGTAGAAATAAGATTTCTGTTTGGGAGAGCAAACAAGTTTTGCATCAATAAAAGATGACCCCAACTTCAACGCCAATGCATTTCTTTTTTCATAAAATTTGATAAGAAATAACGGCTTAAATCTTCAAAATCGATAAATTGATCCTTGAATATCTTATTATCTCAAGCAGCAATCATATGAAAACGTTCGTTGGATGTATGTCGGATATATGTTATTTGTATGTTCAATATATTATTAGACAAACAATGGCATACACACGGCAATATAAAATACGTATAAGAATATAATTAAAATGTATGCAAGTTATATGCAAATTGCATATTAGTTATATATTTTTACCGGATTGTATACAATATAATTATATGCAAATTGTATACAAATATTTAAGTTGTATGTTTTCACTATTGTATACAACAACATAATTGTATTCAAATTGTATACAAATTGTACTTTTTTTTTATTGAATTGTATAATTTTTGTTTACAAAAACTCTACTACTTTTTGAAAATGAGGCTATCTCGCTAAACCGGGTAAATTTGTGTTTCAAAATATCTCTCGCAAAAGATAAAGACACAAGAGAGAAGGTAGAAAACTTCAAGTAATTATAAGCTTCCTGGCCACTTAAACTTGTAGGGTTTTTAAAAGCTCATATATGAACTTTCAACTTTCTCATTTGAACAATCGAACTCATTTTTCGGGTAACTAATAAATACATTTGACCATTGACCATGCGCACGTGTATTACACATACACATACGTATCCATCGAGTCAGCAAATGACCAATGGATGTCTTACACGTCAAGGCCGCGAAAACCCTAACCCAACAGATCGGGGTCCCCTCTTTTATTCCATAGACCGACCCCCTCCCCTCATTTTAACTTCTCTCTAACCAGACCCTTCCATGTTAAACCTAGGTTACCAATAGGCTAACAATCACTCACCCCTCTTTCAAAATAGATCATAATCACTCACCCATTTTTTTTGTTTTCGTTTATTATATGTTAATCTTGTTCTGATCGAGCTTCGTTTGATTCGTGCTTTCGATTCCAGTGACATTATATAATCTGAAGGTTCGTTTGTCTCTTTTCGATTCAATCATTTTTACGGTTTGAAAAAAGAAAAAAAATTTAAAAATTCAACTTTAGATTTTACAAAATGGAGGAATGGAGCTTCAGATTTTAAAAAAAGGAGGAATAGGATATTTTAGAAGAAGACACTTAAAATACAACCCATTTTGCATTGTTGGGCGTTCGGACTTTTACTCTCATGTGTATCGTGTTCCTCACGCGGCCTGCTGATTAGGACCAACTGATGTTACACGGGCATGGTAAATAGTCAAATGTGTTTATTAGTTACTGAAAAAATGAGTTCGAGTGTTCAAATGAGAAAGTTGAAAGTTCATGTATCGGCTTTTAAAAATCCTAAAACTTCTAAAGTTTAAGTGGCGAGGAAGCCCTTCTGCCTTCTTATTTTAAAGGAAATTTGAATAGTAAAAATGTTTATGGAACTAATTAAACAAACGAGTAATTTAAAAGGGATAAATTAATTACGTACTTCATAATGTTTTTAAATTAATATTAACAAATAGGTTTAGAAATTGTTAAAAGAAGCAAAATAAGGAAGAAGATAAACGTAATTGTAAACCAGGTTAATGTTACAAAACTATTGAGAGAGGTTAATTCTGCAATAGATTTTGATAAATATTAAACTACACATTGTTTAACAAATCAAGCGCGCTCCCTATAGTTATGGCAAACAGCATTTGCCTTTCCTTTTCCTAAATCATTATTCATCAATAATAAACAAAAGTTTCTAGTCCTCAACAGCCTTTTCAGCCTGTCTCAACCCTAAATCATACTCTGTTGCGTAATAGCTCTTAGTTCAGATTATGTCGTCAAGCGCGCCGCAGCCAGAACCGCAGCAGCCCGAGCATGCACAGGCGCAGGCGCAGCCGCAGCCGCAGCAGCAGCCAGAACAGCAGCAGCCCGAGCATGCACAGGCGCAGCTGCAACTGGAGCGGCAAGGGCAGCAGCCTGCTGGCACTGCAAATTCTTCACGACGCATGATACGAAGGGTTGGGAAATCCGTTCCTTTCATTAAATTTGGTCCACTATTTGGGTAAGATGAGGACCCGATAAAAAAAGCCAAGGAAGAAGCTTGGCTGTATGTGATCAGCTCCTCTAAATCCAGGGAAGCAACTATCATAGAAATCTACATTTCTGCGATTAGACGAATTGAGAAATCTACATTTCAACATCGACCCCTGAGGGACATCGACCCCACTAACGATCATGTTAATGACATGTTGAGGTTCTTCTTGTTTGGTCTATTTGTTTGAATACCTATTTCTGAAATGATTCTTGGCTCGGTTGCTCAGGAATTCTTGAAGATGCCCGTTGTTGAATAATCGATCTACTTTCTCTCTTAATTATCAGCAATCCTCCGTTCTGTGGCCGTGAGTGCCATGATATTTACATATTTGGTTAGGATCCCTTTGGGTTGGATCGGATTGTATAGGTCGGGGCCATTTGATATCTTTGATGCGTCCGATAGCTGATACAATGGTGGCAGCATGGAAATTACAGTTTTATTCCGATAACCTCAGTGTTTCTTTAGGCCCGATGGGCCTATCGAAGCTGTTTTTGCTCACGGGTCCCCGGTTGCTCTAACCTCGATCACTTCTCCTTTCATTTCTTATAGAGTTGCGCCCAGACCCACTACTTCTTCGGTTTCCACTATACGGCTAATACCGATCCTTGTTTGCTCTCGGTTCACGATCGATGTGTCTCTTGACTCTATCGATGTTTCTGATGGGATAAACAGACCCCGAATGAGCCCCGAGTTGATCATCTTCCACTCTGATCTTCGATTGATAACGGTTATGCACGTCAGCCCAAGTAACGGTCGGATATTCTATCAAGTTTTGTTTCAACTACTGTGAAGCCACCGAGCTTCGAACATTGAGTCCTTGGGTGAAAGACTGAATATCCCAATCATCAGCGACCGGTGGCAGGTCAATTCTTTCCATTTGAAAACGGGACACGAATTCTCTGACCATCTCGTTATCCTTCTGTTTTACTTTGAAAAGGTCTGATTTTGTGGTCTCGGCCTTGATGGGCCCGGCATGCGCTTTCATGAAAGAATCCACAAGCATAGCAAATGTATCAATAGAATTAGGAGGTAAGTTGTGATACCATATCATAGCCCCTTTTGACAGTGTCTCCCCGGGCTTCTTCAACAGGACAGACTCGATCTCATCATCCTCCAAGTCATTTCCTTTGATGGCACATGTGTAAAACGTTACATGTTTATTTGGGTTGGTCATTCCATTATACTTAGCAATCTCGGGCATGCAGAATTTCTTAGGGATTGGCTTAGGAGCTACGCTCGGAGGAAAAGGTTTTTGCACGAACTTCTTGGAATCCAGGCCTTTTAATATTGGCGATGCTCCTAGGATCTGGTCTACCTTGGAATTGCAGGTTTCTACCTTTTTGTCGTTAGCTTCCATTTTCTTCTCCCTGATTCTATCCGTTTTGTTAGCTATTCGAGCATCTTTATCATCTCGGGGTTAGCCCCTGATTCATGTTCATTTGACCTTTCTACGACCGGTTCATCCCTGCGGGTGACGTCCTAGAGTGGATCGGGTTCAACCCTGCTCGGTGCATGACTTTGGTTCTGTAACTGAGCTATCGCTGCCTGTTGATCCTGTAACATTTCGAAGATCACCCGTAAATTGATCCCGACTTCTCCAATGTTTTGTGTGTTTCGAGGTGCCGATGGGGTTCCATCGCGGTCGCTATTCTCGAGATTGATAGGCAAATTTGCGTCGATAGCTATATGTGAATTAGTGTCAATCAGGCCCGCAGCCGGAATTTCGATGGGATCAACGGGCGACACCTCGTCACTGGGCACTATGTTGTTATTTTATCCTTGATGGCCAGACTCATTGTCCACAAGTAAAGTTGTTGCTGATTGAGAGTTTGACATTTTGTATTTTAACCTGAAATTAAAGGCACTTCAAAGAACAAGCGTAAAGTAGTGTGTGCGTTATGGAGATTTGTATCAATTGAATTTGTAAGTAGTTTGAAGTAGGGGTGGGCATAATACCGACCGAACCAAAAAATTTGATCGAATAGTAAACTTCGGTTTTTTCGATTTTGGTTTTTCGTCTTATTCGGTCGGTTTGCGGTTTATATTTTCTATAATTTTAGTGTTTGATTCGGTGCTCGGTTTTCGGTTAAACCGGTTCGGTGCTCGGTTTTTGGTTTTATATAAATTGAAAAACCGAAGTTTTCATAGAGGACATAGTTTTCTCGACGGGCTGCTACCCACAGATTGGGAGGAGCATATGGACAAAGTGAATCAACTGTTTTCAAAGATTCCTCATTACAATAAGGTGTCAAGACAGTATGAGTTAGATTTTAGAGATAGAGCAAGAGGAGGACTCAGAATCCAGAGCTCAGTTAAGAACTTTCAAACTTGTGCTGTACACTGTAAATGAAATTTCTAGAGGCTTTTGTTATTCAACCTCTAAACAGCAAGTCATTGAATTGACTAAGTGTGTTCAACAATTTTTTCTGTAAGGCATCACATGAAATGGAATAGGAATCATTATTCATTGTTCAAAACCGACCGAACTGAATTAGCAAAAACCGAAGAAACCAAACTAATTTTGGTTCGGTTATTGGTGCACCAAATAGAAAACCGAAAACCGAACAAATCGAACCGAACTTCATAAAATTCAAACCGAACAGGCCGATGCCCACCCCTAGTTTGAAGGATACGTGGTCTAACTTGATACAAAATGATAAATTAGATTATAATTGGAATAAGTAATGGAAAAGTAAACGCAAACTACAAGAATTGAACAGTCTTAGGCCTGGAGAATTAATCACCCTAGAGCCAGGTGCTTCGATCGATATCAAGACATGAGAGACGAAAGCTTAAAGAAAATAATAATAACTTAAAGAGAATAACAATATATTGCTTTGGATTGCGTGTTACAGTGTGTTCAATGAATTATAAAACCCCCTTTATATAGTAGAGGAGTCCTACTTTAGGTACAATTCTATAAAAGATAAAAAATCTCTTCATTTGCTAATTGCTGGTTCCTTATTGATATGTGCCGAGATTCCCGCCGCAACATCCGACCGGTCATGTATATTTCGGTCTTCTGTTAGTTATTTCAACAATGTTTCTCCGAGCTCGTTCGAGGCTAAGGTCGAAATCGGACTCATCGCTTCTCGAAGGCAGGCGTTCCGATCTCGGGTCTTAGCTCGGTGGGACTCGAGGTCGATCTTCAGTCCTAGGTTGCCACGTTCCAAGCCTAATCTACCAAGTTGTAGGCGAGCTCGATTACGATCGTATATACTATTAATTATTAGGAGGTGGTTTGTGGTATGCTAGTATTGCGTAAACCATCTGGGCAACCGAAACTATTAATGAGAGTGAGAAAACAATAGTGAAGTATTCCGAAACCCACGGGGTGCGATTATAGCTGTTAACGTCGATTTTGACATGGCTGAGATTGCTCTCAGTTATTTTGACATCGGAAGCCAGTTTTCTAAGAACAGTTGGTAACCTCTCTTTATATTTGCGGTTTCCTTTAATGATCCCATTCGATTCAAGGAGTTTAGCATCTCGAACTGTGAGAATAAGATCACACATAAATTGCAAATACGAGCTCACCTCACGTTCACTAGGATCGTGTTTTTCCTCGTATTGTTTGAGACATCCCAAAAGGAACTGATTATGAGATCCGACAAACAGTGGAGGCAAAGAAAGATAAGGGTAAATTAAGAAGCGTTTGCGCCTAGTGATCCCTCTGATCTCTCCTTTTGTGGTGGTAAAGTAAATCCCTGCTTGTTTTAACTCTGCAACATTCTTAACCTTCGTGTCATCATCGTCATTTTTTTTCTTCCTTGTATTTTTTCCAGCCTCAACATCAGTACTAGTACCTCCAGCTTCTGTATTACTTTTAATTCCATCTTTATCTTCTGCTCCTTCACTTTCTTCTTCTGGATCTACATCATCATCATCAACATATTTGTCTTTTTCCGGATAATTTTCTGGTCCAAGAAGGAGTAAATGGAGCCCGTGTAGCACATCACAACATCCTTTCAGCTGGTTTGTCCAAATCTTCAATCTTCGTGCATGTTTACTGACAGAAGGAAATTGTACGGAGATGCAACAAAGGCGCTCAAGCGCTGGTGAAATTAGAACCCTAAACAAGGTCATCTTAGCCAGATTATTTGAAGATGGCTCCTTCCACTTGCCATTTTTAATCAGTACTTCTCGGAAGTACCTCTGGTTTAGTAGTTCCCTTAGAACCACTAAAGGAATCTGGTTTCCTACATGAAACATAGACTCCACCCATTTGTGTCTGTTTGATAAGCTGATATTTCTCAGATGAGGGAAATCATCCAATTTGTTGTCACCCCGCAGGAGAGAGAAGGAAAGTTGGAGGAATAAGCAACTATCTTTTAGCATCATGTCCCGAAAATCTTTTCCCGACATAGTAATCACTTCGGACTCAGGGTGATAGGATGCTCTTGCTTCTTTCTCAATTCGTCTAATCGCAGAAATGTAGATTTCTGTGATAGTTGCTTCCCTGGATTTAGAGGAGCTGATCACATACAGCCAAGCTTCTTCCTTGGCTTTTTTTATCGGGTCCTCATCTTACCCAAATAGTGGACCAAATTTAATGAAAGGAACGGATTTCCCAACCCTTCGTATCATGCGTCGTGAAGAATTTGCAGTGCCAGCAGGCTGCTGCCCTTGCCGCTCCAGTTGCAGCTGCGCCTGTGCATGCTCGGGCTGCTGCGGTTCTGGCTGCGGCGCGCTTGACGACATAATCTGAACTAAGAGCTATTACGCAACAGAGTATGATTTAGGGTTGAGACAGGCTGAAAAGGCTGTTGAGGACCAGAAACTTTTGTTTATTATTGATGAATAATGATTTAGGAAAAGGAAAGGCAAATGCTGTTTGCCATAACTATAGGGAGCGCGCTTGATTTGTTAAACAATGTGTAGTTTAATATTTATCAAAATCTATTGCAGAATTTACCTCTCTCAATAGTTTTGTAACATTAACCTGGTTTACAATTACGTTTATCTTCTTCCTTATTTTGCTTCTTTTAACAATTTCTAAACCTATTTGTTAATATTAATTTAAAAACATTATGAAGTACGTAATTAATTTATCCCTTTTAAATTACTCGTTTGTTTAATTAGTTCCATAAACATTTTTACTATTCAAATTTCCTTTAAAATAAGAAGGCAGAAGGGCTTCCTCGCCACTTAAACTTTAGAAGTTTTAGGATTTAAAAGCCGATACATGAACTTTCAACTTTCTCATTTGAACACTCGAACTCATTTTTTCAGTAACTAATAAACACATTTGACTATTTACCATGCCCGTGTAACATCAGTTGGTCCTAATCAGCAGGCCGCGTGAGGAACACGATACACATGAGAGTAAAAGTCCGAACGCCCAACAGTGCAAAATGGGTTGTATTTTAAGTGTCTTCTTCTAAAATATCCTATTCCTCCTTTTTTAAAAATCTGAAGCTCCATTCCTCCATTTTGTAAAATCTAAAGTTGAATTTTTAATTTTTTTTTCTTTTTTCAAACCGTAAAAATGATTGAATCAAAAAGAGACAAACGAACCTTCAGATTATATAATGTCACTGGAATCGAAAGCACGAATCAAACGAAGCTCGATCAGAACAAGATTAACATATAATAAACGAAAACAAAAAAAATGGGTGAGTGATTATGATCTATTTTGAAAGAGGGGTGAGTGATTGTTAGCCTATTGGTAACCTAGGTTTAACATGGAAGGGTCTGGTTAGAGAGAAGTTAAAATGAGGAGAGGGGGTCGGTCTATGGAATAAAAGAGGGGACCCCGATCTGTTGGGTTAGGGTTTTCGCGGCCTTGACGTGTAAGACATCCATTGGTCATTTGCTGACTCGATGGATACGTATGTGTATGTGTAATACACGTGCGCATGGTCAATGGTCAAATGTATTTATTAGTTACCCGAAAAATGAGTTCGATTGTTCAAATGAGAAAGTAGAAAGTTCATATATGAGCTTTTAAAAACCCTACAAGTTTAAGTGGCCAGGAAGCTTATAATTACTTGAAGTTTTCTACCTTCTCTCTCGTGTCTTTATCTTTTGCGAGAGATATTTTGAAACACAAATTTACCCGGTTTAGCGAGATAGCCTCATTTTCAAAAAGTAGTAGAGTTTTTGTAAACAAAAATTATACAATTCAATAAAAAAAAAGTACAATTTGTATACAATTTGAATACAATTATGTTGTTGTATACAATAGTGAAAACATACAACTTAAATATTTGTATACAATTTGCATATAATTATATTGTATACAATCCGGTAAAAATATATAACTAATATGCAATTTGCATATAACTTGCATACATTTTAATTATATCCTTATACGTATTTTATATTGCCGTGTGTATGCCATTGTTTGTCTAATAATATATTGAACATACAAATAACATATATCCGACATACATCCAACGAACGTTTTCATATGATTGCTGCTTGAGATAATAAGATATTCAAGGATCAATTTATCGATTTTGAAGATTTAAGCCGTTATTTCTTATCAAATTTTATGAAAAAAGAAATGCATTGGCGTTGAAGTTGGGGTCATCTTTTATTGATGCAAAACTTGTTTGCTCTCCCAAACAGAAATCTTATTTCTACAAGGTGAGCTTCTAATGATGTTGTGTACTGGTAAAATGGGGATAACACTATCCCCGACTTCCTGATAAAAAATGAGAGGGAAGCATGATCTGACGCAACTTCGAGTAAGGCCGAAAGGTTCCTCATTTCTGAAATCGGAGAAGACGGATTGCGCACCCAAGATCGGGCATGGCTGAACATTGTATCCGGATAGAGTGAAGTTCCAAGACAAAGGAAAGAAAGAAACGGTTTAGCACAATGAGCAGGGAGCCGTAATATCTGCCCAACCAGATATTAAGGCACAAATCACATCCGATAACAACGGCAGATCGACAGTTACCGGAAAAACAAAATTACCTTATTTAGACTTGTACTATGATTGAAATTCCCCTACTATACAAAGGAGAGAACTTTTATATTTTAAATCACTATTGGCACGCATATCAAAGAATAAAGGTTCACTTTTGTCTACTAGCTTCTATTCAAATTGTTCTTCAATTATTCTTTCCTTTAGTTGCAACCAAACCCGTATCGAGGGCTCAATCGGAGCCAGTTTTCAATGTTCAACTCAAAGCCATGCTTGATTGTTCTATCGCGTTTAGTTTGATCGTTTGTTCTCTCTTTAACTTAATTATTTATTGTTCTTATATCATTCGTATTAAATTAAATCACGTGTCCTTTAAATTGGGAACAAATTTAATTATTACTCATTTTTAAGGGTAAACAGTTTGGCGTCCACTGTGGGGCAAAGGATAATAGTGGTGATTTAATACGAATCTCCATAATACAACCTATTTAACACTTGTTCTTTGAAGTTTGATTTCAAGTTAACCTAAGAATGTCAAATTTGTAGTCTGCTCACTTGAACGTTGACGCCGAGTCAGGCCACCACGGTAAATATTATAACGGGGGTACCTAACAATGACGTGTCCCCTGTTGATCCCAATGGTGTCCCAGGCTAACCCGATCAACACTAACTCATAGGTTGCCATCAACATCAACCTACCAACTGACCTCAAAAACAGCTTTCGCGGGCACTCGGCCTTCGGCTCGAGAAGCACTCGAAGGGAAAGGTGATAGGGTTAGCTTGCGGTTGATTTTTGAAATGTTGCAAGCTTAGCAAGCGGAAATAGCGCAGTTACAGACCCAAAATGATGTCCTTAACAGGATCGAGCCCGAGCGGGTTAGGGAAAACACTCAAAGGGTCGGGAAATCGGATGAATTTGGGCTCGGAGAAACTTCTGAGGTGATGAATATGCTCGAAGCACTGACAAGGCGGGTGGAGTCTGGTGAGAAAAAGATAGAGGCCAACGAAGGTGGAAACTTACAATTCCAGGGTTGATCAGATCCCAAGAGCGCCTCCAATGTTGAAAGGGCTGGACTTCAAAAACTTGGAAGACGACGAGATCGAATGGGTGTTGTTGAAGAAATTTGGGGAAACCTTGTCCAAAGAAGAGATGATATGGTATCATAACTTGCCTCTGAACTCTATTGATTCATTTGCTATGCTTGCAGATGCTTTCATAAATGCCCATGCCGACGCCATTAAGGTCGAGACGAGGAAATCGGACCTTTTCAAAGTCAAGCAAAGAGATAACGAGATTCTTAGGGAGTTTGTGTCGAGGCTCCAGATGGAGCGAATGGACTTGTCCCTGGTCATAGATGATTGGGTAGTTCAAGCGTTTACTCAAGGGCTCAACCCACGAAGCTGAAGCAAAATTTGGTGGAGTACCCGGCGGTCATTTGGGCCGACATCCATAATAGGTATCAGTCGAAGATCAGAGTCGAGGACGACCAGATGGGCCCCTCGGGGTCTGTTTACCCCAACAGAGCAAATGACATATCTAATACAATCATCGACCAAGAGCCAAGGCCGGTCCGAGATCGGTATTAGCCGTCGGCTCGGATCGAAGGGGAAACGGATTCGGCGCCACCCGACTAGGAACGACAGGAGAAATGATCAAGGACCGAGCAACCGAGGCCTAATAAGCAAAAATGGGTTTGACAGGTCACTTGGTGGGTAGGGAAGCACTGATATTACTAGAGTACAATTCCAATGTGGATGTTGCAAGTATAGTGTCGGCCATAGGTCGCATCAAAGAGACCAAATGGCCTAGGCCACTGCAGTTCCATCCTGCATAGATGGGTCATAGCTTGGTGTGTAAGTACCACGGTACTCATGGTCATAGGATCGAAGATTGTCGACAGCTAAGGGAAGAAGTAGCTCGATTATTCAACAATGGGCATCTTCGAGAATTTCTAAGCGATCGGGCCAAAAATCATTTCAAAAATAGGGATGCCAACAAATAGGTCGAACAAGAGGAGCCCCAACATGTGATAAACATAATCAATGGAGGAGTGGATGTCCCCCAAGGGCCAATGATAAAACACACCAAAGTTTCTATCATAAAGGGAAAAATGCACCCAGGATTATGACTTGGAAAGGGCCATTTGTTCAGCGATGAAGATGCCGAGGGCATCATCCATCTTCACAACGATACTCTAGTAATATCCTTGCTTATCAATAAATCTTGAGTTAAGTGTGTGTTGATTGATCCAGGTAGCTCGGCCAACATCATCCGATGGAGGGTTGTGGAACAACTTGGATTATTCGACCAAATCGTACGGGTGGTTCGGGTGTTGAATGGATTCAACTTCGCATGCAAGACAACCTTCTCTCTCCTGCGGGGTGACAACAAATTGGATGATTTCCCTCATCTGAGAAATATCAGCTTATCAAACAGACACAAATGGGTGGAGTCTATGTTTCATGTAGGAAACTAGATTCCTTTAGTGGTTCTAAGGGAACTACTAAACCAGAGGTACTTCCGAGAAGTACTGATTAAAAATGGCAAGTGGAAGGAGCCATCTTCAAATAATCTGGCTAAGATGACCTTGTTTAGGGTTCTAATTTCACTAGCGCTTGAGTGCCTTCGTTGTTGCATCTCCGTACAATTTCCTTCTGTCAGTAAACATGCACGAAGATTGAAGATTTGGACAAACCAGCTGAAAGGATGTTGTGATGTGCTACACGGGCTCCATTTACTCCTTCTTGGACCAGAAAATTATCCGAAAAAAGACAAATATGTTGATGATGATGATGTAGATCCAGAAGAAGAAAGTGAAGGAGCAGAAGATAAAGATGGAATTAAAAGTAATACAGAAGCTGGAGGTACTAGTACTGATGTTGAGGCTGGAAAAAATACAAGGAAGAAAAAAAATGACGATGATGACACGAAGGTTAAGAATGTTGCAGAGTTAAAACAAGCAGGGATTTACTTTACCACCACAAAAGGAGAGATCAGAGGGATCACTAGGCGCAAACGCTTCTTAATTTACCCTTATCTTTCTTTGCCTCCACTGTTTGTCGGATCTCATACTCAGTTCCTTTTGCGATGTCTCAAACAATACGAGGAAAAACACGATCCTAGTGAACGTGAGGTGAGCTCGTATTTGCAATTTATATGTGATCTTATTCTCACAGTTCGAGATGCTAAACTTCTTGAATCGAATGGGATCATTAAAGGAAACCGCAAATATACAGAGAGGTTACCAACTGTTCTTAGAAAACTGGCTTCCGATGTCAAAATAACGGAGAGCAATCTCAGCCATGTCAAAATCGACGTTAACAGCTATAATCGCCCCCCGTGGGTTTCGGAATACTTCACTATTGTTTTCTCACTCTCATTAATCGGACTGATAGTTTCGGTTGCCCAGATGGTTTACGCAATACTAGCATACCACAAACCACCTCCTAATAATTAGTAGTGTATACGATCGTAATCGAGCTCGCCTACAACTTGGTAGATTAGGCTTGGAACGTGGCAACCTAGGACTGAAGATCGACCTCGAGTCCCACCGAGCTAAGACCCGAGGTCGGAATGCCTGCCTTCGAGAAGCGGTGAGTCCGATTTCGACCTTAGCCTCGAACGAGCTCGGAGAAACATTGTTGAAATAACTAACAGAAGATCGAAATATACGTGACCGGTCGGATGTTGCGGCGAAAATCTCGGCACATATCAATAAGGAACCAGCAATTAAAAAATGAAGAGATTTTTTATCTTTTATAGAATTGTACCTAAAGTAGGACTCCTCTACTATATAAAGGGGGTTTTATAATTCATTGAACACACTGTAACACGCAATCCAAAGCAATATATTGTTATTCTCTTTAAGTTATTATTATTTTCTTTATGCTTTCGTCTCTCATGTCTTGATATCGATCGAAGCACCTGGCTCTAGGGTGATTAATTCTCCAGGCCTAAGACTGTTCAATTCTTGTAGTTTGCGTTTACTTTTCCATTACTTATTTCAATTATAATCTAATTTATCATTTTGTATCAAGTTAGACCACGTATCCTTCAAACTAGGGGTGGGCATCGGCCTGTTCGGTTCGAATTTTATGAAGTTCGGTTCGATTTGTTTAGTTTTCGGTTTTCTATTTGGTGCACCAATAACCGAACCAAAATTAGTTCGGTTTCTTCAGTTTTTGCTAATTCTGTTCGGTCGGTTTTGAACAACGAATAATGATTCCTATTCCATTTCACGTGATGCCTTACAGAAAAAATTGCTGAACATACTTAGTCAATTCAATGACTTGCTGTTTAGAGGTTGAATAACAAAAGCCTCTAGAAATTTCATTTACAGTGTGCAGCACAAGTTTGAAAGTTCTTAACTGAGCTCTGGATTCTGAGTCCTCCTCTTGCTCTATCTCTAAAATCTAACTCATACTGTCTTGACACCTTATTGTAATGAGGAATCTTTGAAAACAGCTGATTCACTTTGTCCATATGCTCCTCCCAATCTGTGGGTAGCAGCCCGTCGAGAAAACTATGTCCTCTATGAAAACTTCGGTTTTTCGATTTATATAAAACCAAAAACCGAGCACCGAACCGGTTTAACCGAAAACCGAGCACCAAATCAAACACTAAAATTATAGAAAACATAAACCGCAAACCGACCGAATAAGACGAAAAACCAAAATCGAAAAAACCGAAGTTTACTATTCGATCAAATTTTTTGGTTCGGTCGGTATTATGCCCACCCCTACTTCAAACCACTTACAAATTCAATTGATACAAATCTCCATAACACACACACTACTTTATGTTTGTTCTTTGAAGTGCCTTTAATTTCAGGTTAAAATACAAAATGTCAAACTCTCAATCAGCAACAACTTTACTTGTGGACAACGAGTCCGGCCATCAAGGATAAAATAACAACATAGTGCCCAGTGACGAGGTGTCGCCCGTTGATCCCATCGAAATTCCGGCTGCGGGCCTGATTGACCCTAATTCACATATAGCTATCGACGCAAATTTGCCTACCAACCTCGAGAATAGCGACCGCGATGGAACCCCATCGGCACCTCGAAACACACAAAACATTGGAGGAGTCGGGATCAGTTTACAGGTGATCTTCGAAATGTTACAGGATCAACAGGCAGCGATAGCTCAGTTACAGAACCAAAGTCATGCACCGAGCAGGGTTGAACCCGATCCACTCTAGGACGTCACCCGCAGGGATGAACCGGTCGTAGAAAGGTCAAATGAACATGAATCAGGGGCTAGCCCCGAGATGATAAAGATGCTCGAATAGCTAACAAAACGGATAGAATCAGGGGAGAAGAAAATCGAAGCTAACGACAAAAAGGTAGAAACCTGCAATTCCAAGGTAGACCAGATCCTAGGAGCATCGCCAATATTAAAAGGCCTGGATTCCAAGAAGTTCGTGCAAAAACCTTTTCCTCCGAGCGTAGCTCCTAAGCCAATCCCTAAGAAATTCTGCATGCCCGAGATTGCTAAGTATAACGGAATGACCAACCCAAATAAACATGTAACGTTTTACACATGTGCCATCAAAGGAAATGACTTGGAGGATGATGAGATCGAGTCTGTCCTGTTGAAGAAGCCGGGGGAGACACTGTCAAAAGGGGCTATGATATGGTATCACAACTTACCTCCTAATTCTATTGATACATTTGCTATGCTTGTGGATTCTTTCATGAAAGCGCATGCCGGGCCCATCAAGGTCGAGACCACAAAATCAGACCTTTTCAAAGTAAAACAGAAGGATAACGAGATGGTCAGAGAATTCGTGTCCCGTTTTCAAATGGAAAGAATTGACCTGCCACTGGTCGCTGATGATTGGGATATTCAGTCTTTCACCCAAGGACTCAATGTTCGAAGCTCGGTGGCTTCACAGTAGTTGAAACAAAACTTGATAGAATATCCGACCGTTACTTGGGCTGACGTGCATAACCGTTATCAATCGAAGATCAGAGTGGAAGATGATCAACTCGGGGCTCATTCGGGGTCTGTTTATCCCATCAGAAACATCGATAGAATCAAGAGACACATCAATCGTGAACCGAGAGCAAACAAGGATCGGTATTAGCCGTATAGTGGAAACCGAAGAAGTAGTGGGTCTGGGCGCAACTCTATAAGAAATGAAAGGAGAAGTGATCGAGGTTAGAGCAACCGGGGACCCGTGAGCAAAAACAGCTTCGATAGGCCCATCGGGCCTAAAGAAACACTGAGGTTATCGGAATAAAACTGTAATTTCCATGCCGCCACCATTGTATCAGCTATCGGACGCATCAAAGATATCAAATGGCCCCGACCTATACAATCCGATCCAACCCAAAGGGATCCTAACCAAATATGTAAATATCATGGCACTCACGGCCACATAACGGAGGATTGCTGACAATTGAGAGAGAAAGTAGATCGATTATTCAACAACGGGCATCTTCGAGAATTCCTGAGCAACCGAGCCAAGAATCATTTCAGAAATAGGTATTCAAACAAATAGACCAAACAAGAAGAACCTCAACATGTCATTAACATGATCGTTAGTGGGGTCGATGTCCCTCAGGGGTCGATGTTGAAACGTACCAAAGTGTCCATCACGAGGGAGAAACAAACTCGAGATTACATACTGGAAAGATCCTTGTCCTTCAACGACAAGGACGTGGAAGGGATCGTGCAACCCCACAATGGGATCCTGACTAAATATGTAAATTTCACGGCACTCACGGCCACAGAACGGAGTATTGCTGACAATTGAGAGAGAAAGTAGCCCGATTATTCAACAGCGGGCATCTTCGAGAATTCCTGAGCGACCGAGCCAAGAATCATTTCAGAAATAGGTATTCTAACAAATAGACCAAACAAGAAGAACCTCAACATGTCATTAACATGTTCATTAGTGGGGTCGATGTCCCTCAGGGGCCGATGTTGAAACGTACCAAAGTGTCCATCACGAGGGAGAAACGAACTCGAGATTACATACCGGAAGGATCCTTGTCCTTCAACGACAAGGACGTGGAAGGGATTATGCAACCCAACAATGATTCATTGGTAATATCTCTACTCATAAATAAAATTCGAGCTAAACATGTGTTAATTGATCCAGGTAGCTCGGCCAACATCATTCGATCAAGGGTCGTGAAGCATCTCGGTCTACAAGATCAAATCGTGGCTACAGTCCGAATTCTAATTTAACATGGCATATGAAACCACTAAGGGTGAGATAACATTATCGGTGAACATCGCCGGGACTATCCAGGAAGCTAAGTTTTATGTAATCGAAGGGGACATGAGATACAACGCTTTGTTCGGAAGGCCATGGATTCACAACATAAGGGTAGCACCTTTAACTATGCACCAAGTGTTAAAATTCCCAACACCAGGCAGAATTAAAATAATCTACGGAGAATAACCAGCCGCAAATGAGATATTTGCGGTCGAATAGGCGATTTCAATATCCGCACTTACAACGACAAAGGGGCTGACTTCTGTCACGAAGCCAGAAACTAAATAGGATTACCGACGCCGGCTCCGACCCAACCAGAGAAATAGGGGGCTGATGAAGACGGTGATTATGATTACGGGGTACCCAGGCCTTTTATATCCCCTGATAAATCCGACACCACTAAATCGATGGTCGAGGAAATGGAACAGGTCATATTGGCCGAGCACCTACCCGATCGAAAGGTATACCTGGGCACGTGGTTAAATCCAAAGCTCAGGAAAAAATTCATTCAGTTTCTTATAACCAACATAGATTGTTTGCCTTGGTCCCACCTTGACATGACGGGGATCCCGCGGGAGATAACCACTCATAAGCTAAGCCTGGACCCAAAATCTCATCCGGTGAAGTAGAAGAGGAGACCCCAATCCGAGATCAAACATGCTTTCATCAAGGACGAGGTATCTAAACTCCTTAAAATAGGTTCCATTCGGGAGGTTAAATACCCGGATTGGTTAGCGAACGTAGTGGTAGTCCCTAAAAAATTGGAATAAATTAAGAATGTGCGTATACTATAAGGACGTGAATAAGGCATGTCCCAAGGAGTTTTTCCCTTTTTCCCAACATCGATCGCATGATCGATGCCACAGTCGGCCACGAGATCTCCGTTTTCTCGATGCCTATTCCGGGTACAACCAAATACGGATGGACCTGGGTGACCAGGAAAAAACCTCCTTCATCACTAAATACGGCACCTACTGCTATAACATGATACCATTCGGGTTAAAAAATGTTGGTGCCACTTACCAACGCCTAGTAAATCGGATATTCGAGGAACAAATAGGGAAATCAATAGAGGATTATATTGATGATATGTTGGTTAAGTCCCTGCAAGCAGAGGACCGCTTAAAACATTTGTAGGAAACCTTCAGCATATTAAAGAAATACAATATGAAGCTAAACCCGGCGAAATGTGTATTTGGAGTTAGGTCAGGTAAATTCCTCGTATTCATGGTATCTAACCGGGGAATCGAGATCAACCCTGATAAAATCAAAGCGATTGAAGATATCATAGTTGTAGACAATGTGAAGGCCGTGCAAAGATTAATCGAGAGCATAGTCGCCCTTGGGCAATTCATCTCGAGGTCCTCCGACAAGAGCCACCAGTTCTTCACACTATTGAAGAAGAAGACTAACTTCTCATGGACCCCGGAGTGCCAACGGGCCTTGGAGGAACTCAAACGGTATCTATAGAGCCCACCGCTGCTTCACACGTAGAGGATAGACAAACAACTATACTTGTACTTGGCAGTATCGAAGATAGCGATAAGTGGAGTCCTGGTTCAGGAAGAGCAAGGTATGCAATTTCTAATTTACTATGTTAGCAGGACCCTAGGTGTAATGACCCGGTCGATCGTTTTGAGAGTATTAACCCTAAACCCTATTTATTGCTCCTTCTACTTCATTTTTTGGTTATGTAACTTGCCGGAAAGGATTTATTTTTGGTTTCGAAGTGAAATGGGACACATAGTCCCTAAAATAGAAGTTTAAGTCGTAGGAATTGACCATAGTTCGAACTATGTGAATACGACTCCAGAATGGAGTTTTGATAGTTCCAATAGCTCAGTAGGGTGATTTTGGTCTTAGGAGCATGTTCCGATGTAGAATTGAAGGTTCGTAGGTCATTTTAGCGTCAATTGGCGGAAGTTGGAAATTTGATAAATTTTTGAAAGATTGATCGGGAATGGACTTTTTGATATTGTGGTCGAATTCTGATTTCGGAAGTTGGAGTAGGTCCATAATGTGAATTATGACTTGTGTGCAAAATGTGAGGTCAATCAGACTTGATTTGATAGGTTTTCGGCGTCGGATGTAGAAGTTTGAAGTTCATTAGGCTTGAATCGAAGCGCAATTTGTGTTTTAACCATTGTTTGATGTGATTTAAGGACTCAAATAATTCCGTATGATATTTTAGGACTTGTTGGTATGATTGGTTGAAGTCCCGAGAGCCTTAGGTGAGTTTCGGATAGTTAACGATTCAAATTTGGACTTACGGAAAAAAGCTGGGATTTTCTACCTTCTGGTGCAATCGCACCTGCGGAACTATTCTCGCAGGTGCACAACCGCAGGTGCGGTTGGCAAGGCACAGAAGCAGATTTGGGGTTTGGCCTGGGGTTGTGTCACAAGTGTGTGAAGGCGCCCGCATCTGCAAGCCCGCAGGTGCAAGCAAGGCTCCGCAGATGCAGAGTGAAGGGAGGGCATACAATGTCGTAGTAGAGAAGAAGCGACCGCAAATGCGGGTCCGCATGAGCGGACCTCTTACCCGCAAAATAAATGGGAACCACAAAAGCGGTTGAGTTTTCTGCAAAAGCGGTGCCGCAGGTGCGGTTAAGGAGACCGCATAAGCAGAACCCCTAGGCAGATTCTATTAATTCAAGGGCTCAAGATTTTTATCATTGTTGGACATTTGAGCTCGGGTTTGGCGATTCTTGAGAGCATTTTTGAGAGATTTCTTGAGGTAAGTACCTTGTGCTTATTTGTTTTTATCAATAACCTTGTTTCCCATTGATTTTTCCACCTAGATTGTGTGTGTTTAAGATGTAAATTGGTAGTTTGAGGCTAGGGATTTGGAGAGTTAGATTTGGGAATTTGCGTGGCGACTTGGTGTCGGATTTTGATAATTTTGGTATGAGTGAACTCGATATCGAATGGGTATTCGTATTTTGTGACTTTTACCCGATTCCGAGATGTGGGCTCTGATTGACTTTTTGGGGCGATTTTTTGATTCTTTGCTTAAGTCGTAGTTTCATTATTTAAATTAGTTTCTTGTAGTTGTATTCATTATATGTAATTGCTTTTGGCTAGATTTGGGCTATTCAGAGTCGAAAAATTGAGGGAAAGGCATCCTTATCGATTGATTGAGCAAAATTTGAGGTAAGTGACTTGTCTAACCTTGTGTGGGGGAAGCTCCCCTTTTGTTTTGGTACAGTTATAACAATTTGTGATATGTGAGCGCCGTGTACGCGAGGTGACGAGTGCGTACACAGGCTAATTATGAAAATTTCGATTTTGATGAGTAGATTTCTTTGAAATTCCTTAACTGAGTTGCCTTAGCATATGTAATGATCATGTTTATCCTAGTATCGCATGTCTACGTGCCTTGCAATTTGTGAAACATGATTAGTTGAATTACCTGCTTCCCTTGATTTGAATTAAATCATTAACTGAAAGATTTCTTGCTGCAAATTTGTTTTTCCCTCAGTTATCTGCTGCATATTTACTTTGGGACTATGAGGCAGTCTCTTGGGAGATCCCCCTGTTACATATTTACTTTGGGACTACGAGGCGTTTACTCGGGAGATCCCCCTGTCTTGCATATTTACTTTGGGACTACGAGGCGTTTACTCGGGAGACCCTAATGTCTTGCATATTCACTTTGGGACTACGAGGCGGTACCTCGGGAGATCCCTTGTCTTGCATATTTACTTTGAGACTATGAGGCGGTACCATGGGAGATCCCCCTGTTGAGCATTTACATTTGGGTTACGAGGCGATACCTCGAGAGCGCCCCTGTTGTTTACCTCTATTTGTTGTGCTGCTATTTTCTGAAACTTCTCGTTGTTTAAATTCTCAGCTATTTTAAAATATCATTATATCTCTGCCTTGCTTATCTTTTAAACCAGTAGAACCCTGACCTGACCTCGTCACTACCCTACCGAGGATAGGCTTGGCACTTACTGGGTACCGTAATGGTGTACTCATACTACATTTTTGCATATTGTTTTGTGCAGATCCAGGTTCTTCCTACCAGACCAGATACCAATAAGTTGGATCGCACGTGGATACTTCAAGGTATATCTTCCATCGTTCGCAGACCTCGGAGTCCCCCTTTACCCTTATTATGTTATTTCCCTTATTCTCTTTAGACTTTGATGTATAGAGACACTAAGTATTTCTTGTTAGAAGGTTGTGACTTATTTCTACCGGGTTTTGGGAGTTGAAATTATTGATTTGCAGTTTTATATTTATTTCATGTGTTTAGAATTGGGCTTCAGTTTTATATTATGATATTCTGCAAATTGTTAGGCTTACCTAGTCTTAGAGACTAGGTGCTAGCATGACATTCTACGGAGGGTAAGTTAGGGTCGTGACACTAGGTGAGGCCGAAACTAGGTATCCTCACCTAGAAAAGCTGGTGCTCGCTTTGCTAAGCGCCTCTAGAAAGCTAAAACCAAACTTCCAGTGTCACCCCATATGTGTCGTGACTACTTACCCATTGATTAAGTTTATGCATAAGCCCGAGCTCTCGGGCTGGTTGGTCAAATGGGCCATAGAAATCAGTGGGTATGATATTGAATATCGACCCCGAACTGCCATTAAGTCTCAAATTTTGGCAGACTTTGTAGCCGACTTTATGTCGGCCCTGATACCCGAGGTCGAAAGAGAGTTATTAATCAACTCAAGGACCTCCTCGGGCATCTGGACCCTCTTTACGGACGATGCCTCGAACGCAAAAGGGTACAGACTTGGCATCGTATTGAAGCCACCAACAGTAAATGTAGTTAGACAATCTACTAGGACTGTGAAATTGACTAATGATGAGGCCGAATATGAGGCCATGATTGCAGGTCTCGAACTTGCCAAAAGCTTGGGGGCAGAGGTAATTGAAGCTAAGTGAGACTCCCTCCTTGTGGTAAACCAAGTTAATGGGACGTTCGAGGCCATAGAAAAACAAATGCAAAGGTACCAAGATAAATTGCAGGTAACATTACATCAATTCAAAGAATGGACTTTGCAACACGTACCTCGGGATCACAATAGTGAGGCCAATGCCCTCGCTAATCTAGGGTCATCGGTCGAGGAAGACGAGTTCGACTCGGGGGCAGTCGTACAACTTATGAGATTGGTAGTGGAAGAAGGTCATGCTGAGATTAACTCAACAAGCCTAACTTGGGACTGGAGAAATAAATATATAGAATACCTGAAGACCGGCAAACTATCATCGGATCCAAAGGAATCGAGGGCCCTACATACAAAGGCAGCCTGGTTTAGCCTATCCGAAGACAGAACCCTATTCAAAAGGACATTCGATGGCCTACTCGCAATATGTCTAGGACCAGGGGACACCGAGTACGTTTTGAGGGAAATCCACGAAGACCCCTGCGAAAATCATTCACGCGCCGAATCATTGGTTCGAAAAGTTATTAGAGTCGGCTATTACTAGATCGATGTGGAAAAGGACGCAAAGGAGTTCGTAAGAAAATGTGATGAATATCAAAGACACGCTCCGATGATTCATGATCCTGGGGAGCTGCTGCATTCGATTTTGTCTCCATGGTCGTTCATGAAGTGGGGAATGGATATTGTTGGGCCCCTCCCATGGGCACCCGATAAGGCTCAATTTATATTGTTTATGACTGACTATTTTTCTAAATGGGTGGAAGCCCAGGCATACGAAAATGTCATGGAGAAAGAAGTCATCGACTTCATTTGGGATCAAATCATATGCCGATTCGGAATGCCGACCGAGATCGTGTGTGACAACAGGAAACAATTCATCTGCAGTAAGGTAAGAAAGTTTATCGAAGATCATAATATTAAAATGATCCTATCAACACTCTACCACGCTAGTGGGAACGGGTAATGAGAATCGACCAACAAAACCATACTCCAAAACCTTAGAAAGAGGTTAACTGACGCCAAAGGAAGATGGAAGGAAATACTACCCAGAATCTTATGGGCATACCGAATGACCTCGAAGTCCAGTACCGAGGCCACCCCATTCTCACTAGTCTATGATGCCGAAGCTCTAATACTGGTCGAAGTTGTAGAACCAAGTTTCAGGTTCCGATATGCAACCGAGGAATCGAACGGCAAGGCTATGACACGAGCCTAGATTTATTGGATAAAAGGCGCGAAGAAGCCCTTGTCCGGTTGGCCGCCCAAAAGCAGCGAATCGAAAGATATTACAATCGAAGAACCAACCTTCGACACTTCAATTTCGGGGACTTAGTACTAAGGAAGGTTACACTAAACACCCAAAAGCCGAACGAAGGAAAGTTGGGGTCGAACTGAGAAGACCCTTATCAAATTATCGAGATCACCGTTAAAGGATCGTACAAACTCAGGACGATGAATGGTGAGCAACTACCGAACAACTGGAACATAGCTCACTTGAAGCGATACTATTGCTAAGGTACGATCCCATTCATTTCCTTTTATTTATTTACATTACGAACTAATACTTATATGGAATCATCAAAGAACGATACAACCTTTAGGCCCGAAAGTACACGTTGTACTCTTTTTCCCTTGAACTGGAGTTGTCCCAAATGGGTTTTCCAGTAAGGTTTTTAACGAGGCAACAAGTAAATCATGCTAACATAAAATTGAAGGCCGATCACGAATCGGTATCGAAGACCACAACAGTATTCGAGGCCTCTCTTCGATCGGCCCCGAACACTAGGGGGCATCACCCTCGGATGACAACTTTAGAAAGGAAGGCAACTTTATGATTCAATGGTCTCGACTCGATCGGTAGGATTTACTGTAAGGGTTAAACGGTGAAATGAACTGTGCCTGCATAGACTGCTCGAGCCCTGGCACAAAGTTTGTACACATATGTAACTATTACGCACAAGAATATAATCTCTACCTTGCGGATAAATATTTTGTCCCTTAAAAAATTTTCTTTTCATGACGGAATTTCCTACATACGATCCCCTAAAGGTATCGAGCCCAAGTCCGCCTTATCCAAATGGCCACCCCAATCGGGGACTGCCATTCAAAAACAAACTCAGACGGCTCGGGCTATCGAAGTCAGAGAGCGCAAGACCTATTAGGCGACACCCGAACTAAAAGGGCTACGGACATACAAAAATGGCTCGGAGACATCTGAGATATGTAACAAAAACTAGGCCTTCAAAAATTTCATAACTGGTTCTAAAGGCTACCCTCGGCAAACTACAATCTAAAAAGTCATAAGTACTTTGGGGAAAAACGTTTTCGATCATGCCGAACCCCCATGATGCCTTAAACAAAATAATGTCAAAGGCAAGGTCCGAACATGACCTAACTATTTTATGGTATGGCATTTCAACCTTTGAAAACATAAAGAATAAAGTAAAGGAAAAACGATTATATAAACTGCCTAAGGGGAAAACAAGCCTCATATATTACGAAGCAATTTCTTTTACAAAGGCGTCTAAACAGCCTCATCTTCTTCGCCCCCAGTTCCGTCGGAACCATCCGAGTCTTCTTCTTCTTCTTCGGGGCAGACCAACTTCTTGGCCTTGGCTTCGGCCTCGAGCCCCTTAACGCTCTCGATCTCGACCGACAGATCGAAACCCCGAGCATGGATTTCCTCGAGGGCCTCTCTTTGAGACTGCAGCTTCTCGTATTCAACAATATCTTTCAAGCGGTCCTGGGCTGCCTCGGCATCGACCTTATATTGGGCTACCATCTCGTCAGCGTCGGTTTTAACCACCGCCGCCACTTACTTGGCCGTTTCATATTTCTTGGCCATAATTTTTTGCTCGGAGGCAGCCGAACTTAGCCGAGACTAGAGCTTTTCGGCCTTTTTTGCATGCGCCTCAGCTTTTTCCTTTGCTACTCGAAGCCGGACGATCCATCACGCCTCTCAATTCGTCGGTCTCGGCCTTAACAACGTCTATTTTAACTCGTAGTTGGGCAACCTAGTCGATTTTTTGTTGGACATGCGGATTCAGATCGTTAGTTACCGAGCCTAGCTCGTCATCGCTAACCTCAAATATCTTTACCTGTTGGGCCAGATTAGCATGCTCCTTCCGAGCCACCTCGAGCTCAGCTCGGAGGCTTTTAGCCTCCCCCTCACGCTGCTCACGAAGAAGTTGATAGGAATCTCTCTTCTTAGTGAACCCTCGGACCTCGACCTCAAGCTGTTTTAGCTCATCCCGGTATCGAAGGAAAGTCTCGTGGTGAAGCACCGAGGCCTACAAACACAAAGAGAAAATGTTAGAGTTATATGCAAAATAGTCTAAGTACAAATTTAGAACCATTGAGGAATATCTAAAGTTACCCGGTTTAACGCCTGTTGTGCTTCGTTGAACAAACAGGGTGCATCCACTTCATTCATCTTGGCCTGATCATCCTCGGTCACCAGACACCGAAGATAACTAGCCACCCCTACAGGGGCGGAGAGGACCCGGGAGTCCTCTGAAAGGGAGAAAGTGATGAATCGCTTCCGGCCAGGATCCACACTCAGGGCAGGGAATCGATTGACCAGTTTGGGACACGAGGAAGGTCCGCTTGCTCTCGAAGATGAGCTATTCCTTGGTATCTCTAAATCACCCAACCCGGTGATACCCTCCATGGCCGTAGAGTCCACTCCATCAAAAAAGCTGCGGAAGGGATCGTTCGCTCCGAGGACTTCCTCATTGAAACGTTCTTTCATTGCCTGAGCCTGATTGTACATGAATTTAGTGAACGAAGGTGATTCAGTGATCTCTATCGCACCGAGGGATTCCTTCGGCGCACTGCCCACGTCCCGGGAAGCTTTGATCTCGGCCTCCTCCTCGACCTCCCTAACTCGATGAAGATCGGCATCATCTCCCTCTGGTTCAGAGGCACCTTTCCCTTCGAGTCGTGTCAGCACTCGGGCCACCAGATTGAAGGTTTCTTCCTCCTATTCTTCTTCGGGTTCATCCCTCAGCTGATAGAGAGAACCCGAAGGTGGTGCTCGAGCGCTGGTGCTTTCTTTAGACTTACGCACCAGCCTTCTCTTTGGCTTTTTCTTCTCTAAGGTAGGAGAACTCAGGCCCCTTTTTCTTTTCTTCTTTTCACCCTGTCTTGGAGCAGGGGACTTGGTGGGGATATCATCGCTACCGAATGAGGGCCTCATTTGGACGTCCTTGGATAAACCTGCAAAAGGGAATAAAGCAAGTGAGAATTTTGCATAAGGATACCAAATATTACGCATGAAGATGATCTCACCATGTGAATGGGCCTCCTATCGGCCCTTTGAAATCTCGAGCCACGAGCGCTCGGAATAAGACCTTTGCGATACAATGCCATCGACCCACTCCTTGAGTCGAGAAACTGCGTTCGGAATCCGGGCAACAACTGCACCATCACAAAACGCCGATAAGAAGGAAGGAAAATGGCGATAAATAAAACCTTGAAAGAAAAATTATATACTTACGTTTCATGTTCCATTTCTCAGGGAATGACATATGCTCGACCGTGATCAAGTACGAGGTCCTCACTTGGACGAAGCGGCCTAGCCAACCTTGATCCTTATCTTCATCGATACTAGAAAATGCAGCTTTACTAGCCCGACGGGCGACCTTGATCAGTCCTCCCCGGGAGAGTCGGGGACTATATAAACACATAAGGTGGTCGATCGTGAAAGGGTACCCCTTGATCTTGCTCACAAAGAAACGGATCAGGATTATGATCCTCCAGAAAGAGGGGTGAATCTGACCGAGGTGTCACGACCCAAAATTCGACTAGTCGTGATGGCACCAAACCCAACCCGCTAGGTAAGCCAATTATCAACTATCCAATTCTAATGAATTTAATAAGGTAATTAATTAAAATAAAATATATGAAACCAATACATTTCCCCAAGAACTGATAGTACAAATCATCACCTTCTAAGAATAGAGTTTACAAAGCTGGTACGAAATAAATACATCATATGTTTGAAAAGTACATAAACATAGTTTTATGAATCTAAGGCTACCATGAACAAGAGGCAGCTACAACCGGAATGCAGGTACACCTTCAGATCCAGCTCCCGATGAATGCAGCAACGTATGCACGCAAGGTACAAAAGTGTAGTATGAGTACGACTGACCCCATGTACTCAATAAGTAACAAACCTAACCTTAGGTTGAAAGTAGTGACGAGCTTGTACCAAGGTCAGAGTTCAAACCCAATAACAATCAACAGTTCATAACCACATAAATCAAGTAATGAAAGAAGTAACCCAAGGAATAAATGCTCAGCTAAATAATGATTTTCAAAAATAGTTCTGCCTTTCAAGTTTATCAATAAAAGTCCCAAGTCATTTACTAAAGTTGCCAAAAATACGAATAAGTTTGAAAACAGTAATTTTTCCCAAAATTAATTTCAACAATGATAAGATGTTTTATTTTCTTTCCAGATAGCCAGTGGAAATATGCATCACTATGCCCGTAGGCCAATATGTGTGAGAAGTCATGAATGACGTGACACCGTACAACGTGCGAAAAATATATCTCTATATCTGTATGTCATGGGAGCATGTCAATGCAATGTATCTCAGTTATAAAATCATATGGATACTTCTCAGAGTATCAATTCATTCGGTCATCCCCATCAGTCAGTCCTCACAGTCACTCAATCCTCATAGTCACTCAATCCTCCCAATCGATCGGCACTCGCACTCAGTTGGTACCTGCGCTCACTGGGGGTGTGTATAGACTCTGGAGGGTCTCCTTCAGCCCAAGCGCTATAATATACACGGACAATTTACGTGCTATAGTATAAATATTTGGATCTACACGGACAACTCACGTGCTATAATAAGCCAATCTGGCCTGCTGCGGCGTGCAGCCCGATCCCATAATAATAAAGTATATAAATCCAATATGATCTGCTGCGGCGTGCAACCCGATTCTATAATTATCCTCACAATCAGGCCCTCGGCCTCACTCAGTCAGCAATCTCTCCAGTCTCTCGGGCTCACAATGTGATGAAACTAGCCCAAAATGATGATATGATGAATCAATAAATAGCAACAGAGATTGAGAGATGATATGAAATGAATGAACATGACTGAGTATGAAATTTCATTTTAAACAAATAATTCAACAACAATATGACCTCTGTGGGTCTCAATAATACTGGCACATAGCCTCAGCATGATTTTTAATATGATTCTCAACTCAATTTCTTCAACACATAAAACTCCATAGAAAATTCCAAGATTATTTGACAACAAAATTTTACGGAACCAATTACGTCATAATTGCTATAGTGCACGCCCATACGCCCGTCACCTATCATGTGCGTCAGCTTCAAATAATTCACATAATACGTATATTCAGGATTCATACCCTCAGCTCCAAGGTTATAAGAGTTACTTACCTCGAACAAGACGAATCCAATGTCGAGCAAGCTAAATAATGCTCCAGAAATCCCATTCTGTACGTATCAACTTCTGAACGGCTCGAATCTAGCTACAATTAATTAGATTCAGTTAATACTAATTATTGTAATTACTTCCATAAGGAAATACTAATTTTCCAATAAAAATTCGAAATTAACTCAAAAATCTCTCGTGGGGCTCACGTCTCAGAACCCGATAAACGTTACAAACTATGAATGCTCATTCAACCACGATTCCAACCATACCAATTTTATCAATTTCCGACATCAA
The DNA here is from genome assembly GCF_000390325.3 of Nicotiana tomentosiformis. Classification (NCBI taxonomy): domain Eukaryota; kingdom Viridiplantae; phylum Streptophyta; class Magnoliopsida; order Solanales; family Solanaceae; genus Nicotiana; species Nicotiana tomentosiformis. The sequence continues at coordinate 108,081,879 of NC_090820.1, read as the reverse complement.
CTCGACCCTCAAATCTTCAAATTAAAGTCTATGAAATTTTCTACTATTTTCAACCCAAAGCACTAATATGTTGATAGAAACAACAATAGATTCATATAATTTAACCAAAATCGAGTTAGAATCAATTACCCCAATCCATATGGTGAAAATCGCCTCAAAAATCGCTTCAATCTGAGTTTCATAGTTCCAAATATGTTAAAATGGCCGAAATCTCAAAATATAGCTTCTATCCAGGAATTTACTCTTCGCGATCGCGGACAATGCTTCGCGATCACGAAGTACAAAAATTTCCAGCCCAATATTGCCCTTCGCGATCATGGAAAACCACTCGCGATCGCGAAGAACAAACTCCCCAACTCTTCCAGACAGACTCTAGTATAATGGTCATAACTTTTTGTACAAAATTTCAAATGACAAATGGTTTAACTTTATAAAAACTAGACATCAAGGGCTACGAATTTTATTTTTGGATCATCTCAAATTCCTTATAGATTGCGAGATATAAGCTTCAAAGTCGGGTCAGTGCAGTAGAGATTTTGTTTTACGCGATCACAAAAGAGCTTCCGCGATCACGATTCACAAGGCCCAAACTGTTGTTTGCTCTTCGCGAACGCGATCAAATGTTCGCGATCGCGATGCACACCTCTGTAGACAAAAACCAGCAATTAAAAATGTCCTAAAATGGTCTAAAACCACCCCAAAACTCACCCGAGCCCCTCGAGACCTCAACCAAATATACCAACGAGTCCTAAAATATCATACGAACTTAGTCGAAGCCCCAAATCACATCAAACAATGCTAAAACCACGAACATGCCCCAATTCAAGCTTAATGAAACTAAAAAATTCCAACTTCTACATTCGATGTCGAAACCTATCGAATCAAGTCCGATTGACCTCAAAGTTTGCACACAAGTCATAAATTACATAACAGACCTATTCCAATTTTTAGAATCGGATTCCGACCCCGATATCAAAACGTCAAACACCCGGTAAAACTTCCAAAAATTTAACTTTCGCCATTTCAAGCCTAATTCCACTATGAACCTCCAGATAATTTTCCGGACACGCTCTTATGTTCAAAATCACCATACATAGCTACTGGAAACATCATAATTCAAATCCGAGGTCATTTACACATAGATCAACATCCAGTCGACTTTTCCAACTTAAGCTTTCCATTTAAGAGACTAAGTGTCTCATTTCACTCTAAATTCTCTCCGAACCCAAACTAACCAACTCGATAAGTCATACAACAGCTATAAAGCACAAACGGAGCAATAAATAGGGGAATGGGGTTGTAATACTCAAAACGATCGGCCGAGTCGTTACATTCTCCCCCACTTAAATATGCGTTCGTCCTCGAACGTGCCAAGAGTTATTTCCAAGCCATTAAATCACTATTCCTTCTTACCACGCACGTACCCGGGGGTTATCCCATGCCACCCTATTCTATATAGGCCTGACAACACATGATAATTGAAGATCATTACTTTAACCTTAGTCCGTAAAACCCTTGGAATTGAATTCCCAACATTCGGAATTTCTTACAAGACCCAAATCTCACATTTACATACTGTATAAGTCTGAACAAGCTGCATCGAGCCATAACCATAACCATGGATATAATCACATAACATACTATACCACTTGCATGCTCGTAGCACCATTCCCGATCATAGTAACTACTCCAAAACCAACCTAATACTGATATTAAACCCCATATCATACAAAAATTCGTTCCAAAACCTTCATACACTGCTGATAAGGAAAGAAACACGCGAAAATCTCATTATCACTTATCAGATCAACAAGTCATGGAGCTCTCTCGCCCCAACTATAACCATAATCACTTCCTAAGCCGACTTTCAATATTATACTCCCGAATATACCGTAATCAAACCTGATAGTACCCATTCTAGGTCCAATGACCTTATATTATTAAACACAACTATCCCGCATACACGCCACATCAATATAATTTCAGCCACCACTGCGAAAAACGTGTACCCAAATATGAGAGATGTCTCAAGGAAGAGAACCATATTGCAAGTTCAACAAGCATCACCACAACCACAATGTTACAACCAACTCCTCAAATTTCATGAAGAGGATAACCGTACGTGCATGTGCACAATTGTAGAGGAGGGAAATTAATGAATCAGATAAATTATCATAGAAATAAAATTCCCACATACGACACAGACAACTCACGTGCCATTAATATGAATCGCCTGGCATGGTCACAGGCCTCCAGTCCCAGCATATCATACAGGAGCAATTAAACAAGTACACTTGTATATGATAATGAAATAAGATTCTCATGCTCCTGGACTGGTATAAATAACACGTCATAGTGTAAGCATGTGCAAAGTCTTCTATCACACTTCAAATCGGCAATTTAATGCAGAAATAGTAACTACCCCATTTATTCAGGGAATTAGCCTCTTTGTAACCTCAAGTGTAGCCCAAATAGTTCTAAAAAAAAGGAAGAACACGAGAAATGTTATAACTTTACGCTTAACATTCAACTCTAGGCATATCATAGCCTAAGCATTCTTTCGAGTATAAATAACTGCCCCAATGCCCACATATTGGCTCAAACCTCATATATATGCATACTTATAGCGCGTAGCTATCATAAATAATTAGTGCAACTAGTGCCTCCACTGAGTTAAAATAAAATACTCACCTCAATAGGTCGCAACCCGAAACAATATACTTTTGAGAACTCCCAGTCTCCAAATTCATCGAACACAGGAATCACCATAACTGATCCCAACTCCAGCACTAAAATGACTAACACATCTTCCATTCACGATAATCCCATGAGGAATACTTTCATAGTTCTTCCGTGCCACATAGCAATAATTTGAATATTAGCAGTCTATCAACCAGGTGAGTACTGCAATACCGATGAACACCCGTAAGTCAAAACACAACGCGCCTTCTGAAATGCGCACCCTTTTCAGGAATTACCGAGCAATTATAACATTCATCGAAATATCTGAAACTGACCATGCTGTCCAATATTCGTTACCTTCTCTTCAAGACTGAACTGTCACCTTGTACATGTAAATCCTAATCCCACATAACACACCACATCTATTATGCCATCATATGACAAGCATAAGAATCCCATTATCAACTCTGAGTCACCAGCAAATTACATACCCCGTTAGTTAGAAACCTTCCTCTTGCTTCCTTTCAGGAGGAAATAACAATACACAACACGTTTCCCACACCAGTAGAAAATATCCAGTTCAAACCATGGTAGAAACCATCAAGAACACTTTGAAATCCATCTGCACATAACCAAGCTATTAGAAATAAATTCCTCTAACTTGACCAAATCACGTAGGTAACCAAAACCCAAGAATATTGCCACCAAAACATCTATAAAGTCTCACCACATCATAATTACCCCTACAAATATCACAACTGAAACACCCACTCTGAAAATACCTAATCTGAGTCTAAGGCCGCTTTATTCACCTTCCTAATACCAAAATATAAAATCCATAATGATATACAAAAATGCCACAAGTCTCGACACCATCCAACTTAAATCTCAGATTTTAGCCATAAACAAATCCGCCAAAAAATTCCAATTGGTACATATTAGTCTCGAATCTATTAGAACTTTCTCGAGAGTCACCCCCTTTGTTCAAATCCACATTACATCGCCCAAATAGACCAAAAGACACGGGGCCCATTAGCACAACAACACTCAAAGAAGTAACTCTACTTTAATACCATCTATCAAATTCATACTCGGTGCGCACTACATCATTCACAAATAACAACTGACTCATCCCACAATTTTCATATACTCATAAAGCACAATATAACCCGTATCCATAAATTTCCTTACTCGAGTCATTCTCGAACGCCACCTTTGCAGATCATCACTAATTCCCAAGTATACTTCAGACCAAAACAAAATATTTGACACATAACCATGAATTGAATTGTCAATAGCAGGCTCCCCCACTTGGCTCAAAGACATCAATTAAAACACTCGATAATTCGCAGTGCCCATACTCTATTACTTTCTTAATACCGTAGTCAGTTCAACGAAAATTCTTCTCAGGCCCATGCAACATCAACCATAAAATATCTCAATTATTCGTTAATCTCGCATTCATTCTCTTAACACTCAAGTCAACTTCATCAACCAGATTCAAATTCAAGTCACAACATATATGCCCCGCTGGCAGAAAAGAAACTCTCTATTCATATCATAAGGAACACACCTACGTAGTTTACTCCGCAAGAGATAACCCACCTGCTTAGTCTTAAATTGGCATCTGGTTATACCCTTTCGCAGCCACAATTATTATGAAATCAATTAATCTTTCTGAGTCCAAACTCATTAACCAGATACGGGAATTTAATTTGCCCCAAAATTTAACAACGTGAAAGATCTTTCAAAACATTCATACTCGAGACTGTACGTCACATCAAAACAAAAATGAATCACCTAATGGCCTTCCTTTACACGTCAAGGAAACACTTCTCGCCATATTCACATCGTCTTAACACATCCCGAAGTTACATCATACTCATCACAAAGCCATTTCACCGCTCATCGAGCCATAAATTCAACTCGTACGGACATTACCGGACATATGAGTGCAAATGTACAAGTTACAACTGAAGCTACCGAGCTTAAGCTGTGGTTCAACCATGGCCTCAAGTCCTCTAGACTGGCCCATCACGAAAAAATATAATACATATCTCGCACGTCATCCCTGAAATCACAAGCCAGCGATACACAGCTGATACCGAGCTCTCACATGCGCACACGAATGCGTGGAAGGAATTCAAAGAGTTATATTTCAAGATGAATCAATTTCGCATGATAAGGAAAGAAAGATGGGAAATTATCCTAAATGCCCTGTAACCTCTCGAAGATAAGTATGTACGTCATTGTACCGATCCGCAAGACTTTACTAGACACTTGCTCATGACTCATAGAACCTATGAACCTAGAGCTCTAATACCACCTTGTCACGACCCAAAATCCGACTAGTCGTGATGGCACCTAACCTAACCCGCTAGGTAAGCCAATTATCAACTATCCAATTGTCACGACCCAAAATCCAACTAGTCGTGATGGCACCTAACCCAACCCGCTAGGTAAGCCAGTTAATCACTAACCAATTCCAATAACAATTAATACAACAAATGAGTAAAGAAATTTTCTGAATCTCATACATTTTCCAAGAACTGGTAGTACAAATCATGAGCTTCTAAGAATAGAGTTTACAAAGCTGAAAGGAAATAAATACATCGTCTGTTTGAAAAGTACATAAACAGAGTTTTATAGATCTAAAGCTACCACGAACAAGGGACATCTACAACCGGGACGCAGGTACATCTTCAACCCAGCTCTCATCGAACACAACAACATCAGCAACCAACATATGCACGCAAGGTGCAGAAGCGTAGTATGAGTACAACCGACTCCATGTACTCAGTAAGTAATAAACCTATCCTTAGGTTGAAAGCAGCGACGAGATAACACAAGGTCGGGTACAATACCAATATTCCACATCAGTTCATAACAACAGAATACGTAATAAAAGAGGTATCTCAGAAGTAAGATGCTCAGCTCGTTCACAGTTCTAGAAAATGGGCATGCTTTTCAAGTATCTCAGTGAAAACCCAAAATCTTTTACCAAAATGCCAAAAATACGATTAAGTTTGAAAACTGTACTTTTTCCAAATATTCTTTCCACAATAAATGAGATGTTTCATTTTCTTTTCAGATAACAAGTGAAAAATACCTCTCTGTGCCCACATATCTATGTGTGTAAAAAGTCATGAATGACGTGATACTATATAGCATGAGGAAAAATGCATCTCTATGCCTGTATGTCATGTGTGCATGCAAATGCCATGTATCCCAGAAATGAATCATGTACTCACACTCTCAGAGTACTCAATCTCACTGTCTCACATCCTCTCTCATTATGCTCAATGCTCAGCACACTCAATCACTCAGCGCCGTTAACAACCTGTTGCGGCGTGCAGCCCGATCCATATATATAAATAGTCGGCTGCGTTCACTGGGGGTGTGCAGACTCCTGGAGGGGCTCCTTTCAGCCCAAGCGCTATATTGCTGTGACGTGCAGCCCGATCCAATATTGTTGCGGTGTGCAACCCGATCCAATAATATATATATATGCCCGAAGGCTTGTTGCGGCATGCGACCCGATCCATATAAAATATAATCAATATCAAATGTTGCGGCGTGCAGCCCGATCCCAAAATGCCACTCTCACTCAGGCCCTCGGCCTCACTCAGTCATCAATCTCTCCAGTCTCACTCACGGGCTCATAATGCCATGAAACTAGTCCGACAACAATGATATAATGTATCAATAAACAACAACTGAGACTGAGATATGATATGAATGAATGAATATAACTGAGTACAATATATAATGAAATCAGTGAGATGATAGCAAGAAACGACCACTATGGGTCCTAACAATATCAGCATAAATCCTAAATATGATATTTAGCATGATTTACAGCTTAACTACTTTATCACATGGTGAAAACACGGATATCAACAAAGTAAGACCATTATACAGTGCCATGGGAAAAATAGATTCTCAATTCACATGGTGCATGTCCACACGTCTGTCACCTAGTATGTGTGTCACCTCAATACCAATCACATAATACGTATTACGAGGTTTCATACCCTCAGCACTAAGTTTAGAAGAGTTACTTACCTCGAACAAGTCACATTCAATACCCAGCAATCCAAACGATGCTCCAAAAAAAGGCAATCTCGCGCGTAACGACCATCCGAACGACTCGAAACTAACCAAAAGCAACTCAAATACATCAAATAATGCCAAAGAATACAAACCAAATCGATAAAGGTCGAATCTTTAATCAAAATCCCTAAATCGACTAAAAAGTCAAACCCGGGCCCGCACCTCGGAACCTGACAAAACATACAAAATCTGATAATCCATTCAATTACAAGTCCAATCATACTACTTTCACTCAAATCCGACTCCGAATCAATGTTCAAAACGTAAAAATTCACTTTATGAAATTTTAGACAAAACCCCCAACTTTCACTTTGAAATCATCAATCCAATGCCAAAAACGAAGATGGATTCATGAAATATAACCAAAATAGAGTATAGAACACTTACCCCAATCCATATGGTGAAAATCGCCTCCAGAAATTATCCAAATCTGAGCTCCCCAACTCAAAATATGATCAAATGAACAAACCTTCGATATTAAGTATTTTTGCCCAGCTGTTCTGCCTCGTTCTACATGCCAAATGATCCCAAAACATACTTTTTATGCCTTCAATAGATTCTTTGTAAAATTTCAGTCAAGATAGACTTTTGAATTACTCTATCTTTATAATGAAAGAGATATGTTGGTTTCAATATTTAGAAATGTGGAGATTTTTAAATACGAAGTCAGTGACAATTGCGTAATTAATCTGAAAATTTGGCAACCCAATTCTTAGTAAAATGATCATAAAATCCTCATACGATGTCCAAATTCGACGATTATTTTTGCTACAAGTCCGTAATTATGATACAGATCTAATGCTTCAATCAAAATAGAAATCAGAGCTTATTTGTTCAATATGATATCATTTATGCTTGAAAAAACAGTGTCGAAACATAAGAAAAATGAGCGCAACACAAACCAAACATATCTGAAACTCACCCGAGCCCCTCGGGACCCGTACGAACATATCAAAAAATCCCATAACATAACACGGTCTTACTCGAGGCCTCAAATCACTCATAACAACATCGAAACGACAAAACACACCTCAAATCAAACTTAATGAACTTTCGACTTCCGAAAACGCACGCCGAAACATATCAAATCTACTCGGAATGAAATCAAATTTTGCACTTAAGTTCTAATACATTATACGGAGCTACTCGTGACCCCAAACTACCGAATGAAGTGAAAATGCTTAAAATGACCAGTCGGATCGTTACACCAATTCTAATAAATTTAATAAGGCAATTAATTAAAACAAAATATATGAAACCAATGCATTTCCCCAAGAATTGGTAGTATAAATTATGAGCTTCTAAGAATAGAGTTTACAGAGCTGGTAAAAAATAAATACATTATCTGTTTGAAAAGTACATAAACAGAGTTATATAAATCCAAGGCTACCATGAACAAGAGGCAGCTACAACCGGAACGCAAGTACACCTTCAGATCTAGCTCCCGACGAACACAAAAACATATGCACGCAAGGTGCAGAAGTGTAGTATGAGTACAAATGATCCCATGTACTAAATAAGTAACAAACCTAACCTTAGGTTGAAAGTAGTGACGAGCTTGTACCAAGGTCAGAGTCTAACTCCAATAACAATCAACAGTTCATAACCACATAAATCAAGTAATGAAAGAAGTAACCCAAGGAATAAATGCTCAGCTAAATCATGATTTTCAAAAATAATTCTGCCTTTCAAGTGTATCAGTGAAAGTCCCAAGTCGTTTACCGATGTTGCCAAAAATACGAATAAGTTTGGAAACAGTAATTTTTCCCAAAAATCATTTCAACAATGATAAGATGTTTTATTTTCTTTCCAGATAGCCAGTGGAAAAATGCATCACTATGCCCGTAGGCCAATATGTGTGAGAAGCCATGAATGACGTGATACTGTACAATGTGCGAAAAATACATCTCTATGTCTGTATGTCATGGGTACATGTCAATGCAATGTATCTCAGTGATAAAACCATATGCATACTTCTCAGAGTATCAATTCACTCGGTCCTCCCCATCACTCAGTCCTCACAGTCACTCAATCCTCCCAATCGCTCGGCACTCTCACTCAGTAGGTACCTGCGCTCATTGGGGGTGTGTACACACTCTGGAGGGGCTCCTTCAGCCCAAGCACTATAATATGTACGGACAACTCACGTGCTATAGTATCAATATCTGAATCCGCACGGACAACTCACGTGCTATAATAAGCCAATCTGGCCTGCTGCGGTGTGCAGCCCGATCCCATAATATTAAAGTATATAAAGCCAATATGGTATGTTGCGACGTACATCCCGATCCCATAAATATCCTCACATTCAAGCCCTTGGCCTCACTCAGTCATCAATATCTCCAGTCTCTCGGGCTCACAATGTCATGAAACTAGCCCAAAATGATGATATGATGAATCAATAAATAACAACAAAGACTAAGAGATGATATGAAATGAATGAACATGAGTGAGTATGAAATTTCATTTTAAACAAATAATTCAACAGCAATATGACCTCTGTGAGTCTCAATAATACTGGCACATAGCCTCAACATGATTTTTAATATGATTCTCAGCTCAATTTATTCAACACATAAAACTACATAGAAAATGCCAAGATTATTTGACTACAAAATTTCACGGAACCAATTACGTCATAATTTCTATAGTGCACACCCACACGCCCGTCACCTAGCATGTGCGTCACCTCTAAAAAATTCACATAATATGTATATTCAGGATTCATACCCTGAACTCCAAGATTAGAAGAGTTACTTACCTCTAACAAGACAAATCCAATGTCGAGCAAGCTAAACAATGCTCTAGAAATCCCATTCTACACGTATCAACTTATGAACGGCTCGAATCTAACACAATTAATTTGATCCAGTCAATACCAATTACCATAATTAATTCCATAAGAAAATACTAATTTTCCAATAAAAATTCGAAATTAACTCAAAAATCGCTCGTGGAGCCCACGTCTCGAAACCCGATAAAAGTTACAAATTAGAACGCCCATTCAACCACGAGTCCAACCATACCAATTTTATCAAATTCCGATATAAACTCGACCCTCAAATCTTCAAATTAAAGTCTATGAAATTTTCTACTATTTTCAACCCAAAACAATAATATGTTGATAAAAACAACAATAGATTAGTATAATTTAACCAAAATCAAGTTAGAGTCACTTATCCCAATCCATATGGTGAAAATCGCCTCAAAATTCACTTCAATCCGAGCTTCATAGCTCCAAATGTTTTTAAATAGATGAAACCTCAAAATATAGCTTCTCTCCAGGCATTTACTCTTCGCGATCGCGAAGCACAAAAATTTCCAGCCCAAAATTTTCCCTTCGTGATCACGGAAAACCACTCGCGATCGCGAAGAACAAACTCCTCAACTCTTCCAGACAACCTCTAGTATAATGGTCATAAATTTTTGTACAAAACTCCAAATGACAAATGGTTTGACTTTCTAAAAACTAGACATCAAGGGCTACAAATTTCATTTTGGATCATCTTCAAATTCCTTATAGATTGCGAGATATAAGCTTCCAAAGTCGGGTCAGTGCAGTAAAGATTTTGTTCTACGCGATCGCGAAAGAGCTTCCACGATCGCGATTCACAAGGCCCCAAACTGTTGTTTGCTCTTTGCGAACGCGACTAAATGTTTGTGATCGCGATGCACACCTCTGTAGACAAAAACCAGCAATTAAAAATGGCCTAGAAATGGTCCGAAACCACCCTGAAACTCACCCGAGCCCCTTGGGGCCTCAACCAAATTTACCAACAAGTCCTAAAACATCATACGAACTTAGTCGAAGCCTCAAATCATATCAAACAACGCTAAAACCATGAATCATGCCCCAATTCAAGCTTAATGAAACTAAGAAATTCCAATCTCTATATTTGATGTCGAAACCTATCGAATCAAGTATGATTGACTTGAAATTTTTCATACAAGTCATAAATGACATAACAGACCTTTTCCAATTTCAAGAATTGGATTCCGACCCCGATATCAAAAAGTCAAACCCCCGGTCAAACTTTCAAAAATTCAACTTTCGCTATTTCAAGCCTAATTCTACTACGGACCTCCAAATAATTTTCGGACACGCTCCTAAGTCTAAAATCACCATACGGAACTACTGAAAATATTAGAATTCAAATTCGAGGTCGTTTACATATAGATCAATATCCTGTCAACTTTTCTAACTTAAGCTTTCCATTTAAGAGACTAAGTGTTTTATTTCACTCTAAATTCTCTACGGACCCGAACTAACTAACCCGATAAGTCATACAACAGCTATAAAGCACAAATGGAGCAGTAAATAAGGGAACGAGGCTGTAATACTCAAAACGACCAGTCGGGTCGTTACACGAGGGTTACCTCGTATCTTATGCAGAAGTCGATGATGACCGGGTCCAAGGGACCCAACGTGAAGGGATAAGTGTAAACACTTAAAAATCTCTCGACGTGGGTAGTGATGACTCCGTCAGGTTCAGGAACCACCACATGTTTGTCAGCCCAGTTGCAATCCATTTTGAGTTCAGAAAGAACATCCTCGGTGATCGAGCAAATGTACCTCGAGACCGCCTCATATCGGCTTGGTATGGAAGAAGGTTTTTCAACCTTGAAATCGGCATTGATCGGGCACCCCCCCGGTAATAAACATTTTCAGAGGAGGCTCCGGTGCCGGTTCCTCGACAGCAGTGCGCAAGACGGTTTCATCGGTAGCCGGCTTCGAGAAAGAGGGAGTTTCTTTTTGGGAAACAGATTTTGAAGTCTTCGCCATTTCTTAGAAAAAATGAAGGAAAAAGAGGGAGCTAAAAGAGTATGCTTGATGATTTGGGATAAAGACAGAACATAAGTTCTTATAAAAGGATTTCAGAGTAACCAGAAAATTAATGCTTGAAAGTGTTGAAATTTCTAAGGTACGAGGTCAGAAGGTTTGAAAGTAAAGTTTGAATGAACTAATGAGGAGGTATTTATAGTTTCTCAGTGACTGTTCACATTTGGGAGTGGTCGACCGGCAACTGACGGGCATTTAATGCCATTAAGACTTGACTGACGAGACGTTTTGACTGTTTTGTCGTTTCTGCCACAAAATATCAAAGTGAGGATCGGAAGTTCATGTCGTTTCTCGTCATCTACTCTCCTAAAAATGAGGGAACTATCTATATACGGTCGTAATCGAGCTCGCCTACAACTTGGTAGATTAGGCTTGGAACGTGGCAACAAAGGACTGAAGATTGACCTCGAGTCCCACCGAGCTAGGACCCGAGGTTGGAACGCCAACATTCGAGAAGCGGTGAGTCCGGTGTCGACCTTAGCCTCGAATGAGTTCGGAAAAACATTGTTGAAATAACTAACAGAAGACCGAAATATCCGTGACCGGTCGGATATTGTGACGGGAATCTCGGCACGTATCAATAAGGAAACGACAATCAGCAAATCAAGAGATTTTTTTACCTTTTATAGAATTGTAACTAAAATAGGATTCCTCTACTATATAAAGGGGGTCTAATAATTCATTGAACACATTGTAACACGCATTCCAAAGCAATACATTATTATTCTCTTTAAGTTATTATTATTTTCTTTAAGCTTTCGTCTCTCCTGTCTTGATATCGATCGAAGCACCTGGCTCGACGGTGATTATTTCTCCAGGCCTAAGACTCTTCAATTCCTGTAGTTTGCATTTACTTTTCCATTACTTATTTCAATTATAATCTAATTTATCGTTTTGTATCAAGTTAGACCATGTATCCTTAAAATCACTTACAAATTCAATTATTACCTGATTTTGAGGGTAAACAAGTAGTTTCCCTCATTTTCATTGTTGTTTTCTTTTTGGGGATAGCTTAGTAGTTTTGTCTTTCATAAAAAGATGGTTCTCTTTTTTTCTTTCGTTTGATATGAGGTGGATGGAGGTTACTACATTCTGTGTTATCCAGTCGAACTGCTTCGTTCCTCTGCTAATTGTACCCCTTTAATTTCCAGATATTCAGTTGTTCAAAATGAAACATCTTTCGTTCCCATCTTTGGTTATTATCAAGATATTGGGGAAGCAGGAGACAAGATCCCTTTTCTTTCCCTCGCTTGCCGACTACTTGAACTGAGTCATTAACTTGGATGGTGACTATATATATTCATTTGGTAGCACGGGATATAACTCCAAAAAGTATTTTTTCAGATAATCCAACACAGGTGCAATAGTATTACGAAGACCACGCGCAACTTAGACGGTACATCAAAAATATTGGCAAGTGTACAAATTAAAGGGCCACACTAAAAGCAAGAATATGATACTCTCCGGACATTTCTTTTTTTATTTGTTTAATCATAAAGCTGATTAACTTTGTTCAATTCCAAAAGAAAAATAAAGGGTGCTAGGAAAATGGTTATGGATGATCGAGTCGAGCCCGAGCTAAGAGCCGAGCTCAATCGAGCTTTTTACAACGCCGAACTCAATCGAGCTTTTTACAACGCCGAACTCAATCGAGCTTTGCCAAAGTATAACCGAGCTCGAGCCAAGTCGAGCCCAAGTCGTCTCTTTCGTGTTTATTTTTGCATAGTGGTATGCCATTAGAAGAAAATTAAATTCATACTTTTCTATCCCAATTTATGTGGCATCAATCGAATTTCGAGAGTCAACTTCTTAATTCTGACAGTAAATTCGGACATAAAATTTTTATATTTTTCTGAATAAAATTTATATATTGCAAATTACGTAAAAAAACTCTATAAGTCACAATAATTAATAAAAATATTTAAAAGGCATATTTATTGGTTCCTACACCGGCTTTATGTTAATATACAGTAATAACCAGGTTCACAATAAAATATTTATAGATATTTAATGTGACTTAGGTCTCATTTGTTTACACTTAATTAAGATTTTCAGATCTCAATCATTAAGTACGTTTTTTTTGGTCTTAATCTTAATTATTTAGATTTTAACCATTAAATCTATTTTTTTTAATTTTACAATCACTTAATGGGTCTGAATAAATGTTAATGATTAAGATCTATAACAGAGTATTCATATCATTAAGATGCTACACATTCAAGAATTTATATAAAAATGACATTTCACTATTACTACCATACTTTAACCACAGATCATCATCACTACTGCTATAAAATTCTCCCACTATTTTAGACTACCACTACCCATTAGCCACAACCCATTACTATCATCCTCAGCCACAATGATCATTCCTATCAAGAGATCATGAGATCATCATCACTACTGCTATCAAATTCTCCCACTATTTTAGACTACCATAACCCATTAGCCACAAACCATTACTATCATCCTCAGCCACAACGATCATCGCTACCAAGCACTAATGTCAGTTGGCACTATCGCTACATCATTTACAATCATCACCATCAATAACCGTTACCACAACAATTACCAATCACTACTATCAACCACCACTATATATCACCCATTCCTGTCATCATTCACTACGTACCACCATCAATCACAATCATTAACTACTACTGTCAACTACCATCTAATACCTATAATCACTACTATCAACAAACATTACCACCAGTCACTACCAAGTCGGCATCCACAACCACCTTTGTTAGCCATCATCATCACTAATTACCATATAATTTTAAAAAAAAAATTAATATAGTATTAGAGTAATTAATAATATTTGATTCGAATGTATATTTATTAATTTTTAAATAAAGACAAGTTTTATGTATTCAGATGTAAAGAAAACAAGCAATCTTAATTATTTAGTATTCAGATTTTAATACAACATTTTAATACTTAGATGTGTTTCAGATTCTGACATTTTAATCTTAATACGCATATCAATATTCAGATGTGTATTATGATTCAGATTCCTTGATCTTAATAAAAATAAATGAGGTCTTATAGTACTTTTTATGTTGTTTCTAAATATGTAAATATTGTTTTAAAAAACATAAAGAATTTATGTCTGAATTTACATCAAAATTTAGTCAATTTGACCCTCGTCCTCCAAAAACATTCAAACAACTAATAGAAAATGGAGGGAGTATATACTTAGAGTTGTAATTTATTACCCAAAAAATAAGACGTTTAATTGCAGAATTTTATCTGATATTGACGGATTCCTAGGGCTGGGCAAATATCGGGTACAACCGATAGCTCGAACCGATAAAATATTATTGGGTTATCGATATCGGGTTATTGGATATTTAGTTCGATAACAGTTTAATATTATTTGACTATTGGGTTATCGGTTCGGGTCTCGGTTTGCCCAATTTTATTAACGGTTTAACTGATAGCCCAATAAGTTTTAATAAAATTATAATTTTACCCACTACGTATATAAAGCCACCTTATGGCTCCATTCATTCGGCAGTTACTGTTCATCTTCAGACCTTAATCCTTAGAGTAAGTTTTAAACTTTTCTGAATTTTTTATCTAAATTCTCCAGTTAAGATTTTTAGTTTTAAACTTTAAAGAATTAATTGTTCAAATTTTTAGTTTTTCTATTTATTTCTTTTGTTGCACTGATTCTTTAGTATTTACAAGATTAAGATTTTATTATTTTCCTGTGAATTACGCCCTCTCGTAGCGAGGTAGTTAGTAAAATTAGATTATTGAATGTCTTATTTCTTACTCCTACTAACTTATAACTTTAAAAATTTAGATCATTCATTGGGATTTCCAAATGCAAAGAATTTTTTTTTTCTAAAGTTAAAATTTACTCCCTCTTTTCTTAAGAGCAAAAACTCAGTTCCTTTCTCGTATAATCACGATTTCGATAATAAAAACATACATTTTTTATATGTTTTTGATTCTTATCGGGTAAACCGATAACCGAACCGATAAGGATCGATAACTGACTAACCGATACCGAATAACCGACATCTTATCGGTTCAGTTATCGGTTTAGCATATTAATAAACCGATAACCGATATGTCGAACCGATAATATTCACAGCCGAACTGAACCGACCGATGCCCCTGCCTGTCTATAATATTCAACTGCTGTAAAAATATGATGCCTTGGTGAATGGTGATCATTCACTAATAGGAGCCAGCTTGGTTTGGAGACAAGTTATGCAGAGTTGTTAGTACTAATGCAAAGATTAATAATTTACGAATTATTTTTGTTGATGATTAGTAATGTAAGGAATGTTATGAGATGATTATTATAAAAGGATTGTTATACAGTAACTAATAATGAAGAAATTATTAATTTTTGAAATTTCTTTTTGTAAATAAAACCAGAAAGAAAAAAGGGGCAAATACTACCATATGATGGAACGATAGATATACTATATTGCTCTTATCTGGGTTATTTGAGGCGGGGAAGGGGGGGGGGGGGGTGTTAGGGTCGGTAACGAGGCGGATAAGATCAAGTGAGTCTCGAAGTGACACATGGTTTGTCGTTCAATTAAATTTTAAACAATTAAACAAAAATATAACGGTAGGAATCAGTCTGATCAAATATTATAATGAAGGATAATTTTAAAAATATTCAATAGTACATGAGCAATTTTGACCATTTTCGGTAACATAAAACAAAGTGTGCCATTAAACGAGTCTACAAAGTTCAGACAAACACGTTTGGAATTTGTATATCCCATGTGATATCCTCGGCAAATGGTGAGTGATCACATGTGTTTGTTAGATAGACTCAGACATAAAAGCTACCTTCCAAAGTTTATGTGCAATCTTTAATGGAATTTCTGAGTTTTCTAATTAAGTTGGGCCTGGAATCGCAGATAAAACGAAATTCAATTATTGATTTATTCACGTTAGATGATGCGTATTACCGATAGTCAAGTTGGTTAGGTAGGTAGTAGTATTAAAGTAACATATTGTACTATTCTAATATTTTTATACATTTATTGTGTTATGCAACTCGACCGGCTTATTGTATTCATTTTTTTTCTTTTTTTCTTTTTCTTTTTTTTGCTTATTGTATTCATTCACATGTGATTATGACCTTTTTTTTTTTCTCCTTCTCATTAAATAAACCGATAAAAAGTCTTTAAATTGTTCAACTTCCCATTGCGATTAAAAGTTTAAACCAGGAGTTGATCTGTATTTGCATTACGATTCCAAGTAAACTCCGACGTTTTGGGACTTGGGAGTACATTAATTGTTGGATAACTGTAAGAGTGTAAGGCCAAATTCCAAAAGAAGAATCAATCTAAATAATCACTCAGTTAAGGGCTAAAAATAGTCAACGAATATATAATATATGTATAATCGCATGTATTCAATATATGATCTATATATACCAGTTTAAAAAAGTAAACAGTAAATTTGGTATTCTATTTGCGTAAAGATCTCATTCCAAAATTTTATATGAACTTCATATATAGCCCTTAAATAACTTGGTTAATCTATAACTAATGTAGATTGAATATTTTTGAGGTGTATTAGAACTTTTAGCGCGGATTTGGGTCCTCTCTATTTTGTATTGTTTTTTATTTTCTCAAGTTCTTACTTGAATAAGTGACGCATGTCTCCTTTTAATATTGATGATTTAAATTATTTTAAGAAAAGTTGGGTCTCAACCAAATAATAGATATATCTTTGTTCAACTTTTTGAGATTTTGACGTTTCCTCCTACAAACTCCATCTCTGGCGCCCAAGATTATCCAAAGTATGGCAAACCAAAAATCCTGGCAGCAGACCAACTTGAGCTTATTAATAATTTGAAAAGAACTGGTATACTAACACTTTGACAAGGATGAGATTAAGAGTATTTTTGAGATTACTCACCTGAGTAATTCCAATAATTCTAAGGAGTGGTATGCTCTCCTCCAAATAGAACAACGGCCGTCCCACGCAAAGTACAAGAGTAAATTTGGGTTCTTTACGTTTTAAAATTTTAAAAGTAAGTTAAACTATAAATTAATTTTCTTTTGGTATGATTTATTCTTATCGTTCTTTCATGACATATGTATAAGGATAAAATCGAGCCCACTGAGCATCCCGGTTTCCCGGTAAGGTAAACGGAGCAGGAACGTGACTGTAAGGGATCGGAGTTGGTGCGAGAAGCCCTCGTATCGGGGCTCGAGCAAATTACCTGCCCTCGAGAGCTTCGGAATTACGTCCTCCCGGTCCGGTTCGAGCCTCAAGACTTCAGAGAACATTACCAAACAACCGCACACGACTAACAAAGGGCCGTGATGTCCGTGTCCAACCAGATATCATAACGTGAATCTCGGCCCATATCGGCAGAAAATTAGTGATTAGCTTAACGGAAAATTTTTACCTTTCTTAGGATTGTACTTAGGGTAAAATTCCTACTATATAAATGGGTAAGCTTATTATTCATAATACATATTATAACACGTATACCAAGAAAATTTACTTCTATTCTCTCTATTTCTAAAAGTTATTCAAAGTTCTCAATTTTGTTCATAAGTTCTTCATAAGTGCAAGCTTAAACGGAAGGCAGGTTCCTCGTTAAGCTATTAACCGAGTCTGGGATTACCCTTATCATTGGTTTGGCTATTTATTACGTCTTTCATTTGCTTAATCTAATGTCATTAATCACTTGTATTAAATTAATTCACATATCCTTAAAATCGCGTATAAATTCAATTGTTATCCGTTTTAAGGGTAAACAGTTTGGCGCCCACCGTGAGGCTAGGGATAATAGTGATAATTTGATACAAATTTTCATAACACACTCTGTTTTACGCTTGTTCTTTGAGATTTAATTTCAGGTCAAATTAAAAATGTCAAACTCCTAATCTGCTCACTTGAACATTGATGTTGAGTCTGGCCACCATGGCGAGAACAACAATATAATGCCCAGCAAAGAGGCACCTTGTTGACCCTAACGGAGTTCCGGTCGCGGATCTAATCGATGCCAACTCACATGTGGCCATCGACACAAACTTGCCTACCGACCTCAAAAACCGCATTCGCGAGGGAGCCTGATAGATAGCTCGAGGTACATATGACGGCGAAGGCGATGAGATCAATTTACGGGTGATCTTCAAAATGTTACAAGCTCAACATGCGGCGATAGCCCAGTTGCAAAATCAAAGCCACGCCTCCAGCAGAGTTGAGCCCGAACCCTTCCAGGAAAATACCCGCATAAATGAACCAACTATAGAAAGGCCAGGTGAAGTTGAACCCGGGACCAACCCCAAAATAATAAAGATCCTTGAGGAACTAACAAAGGGGGTGGAATCGGGGAAAAAAAAGATCTAAGTCAACAACAAAAACGTGGAGACCTATAACTCCAGGGTTGATCAAATCCCAAGAGCGCCCCCGATATTGAAAGGCCTAGATTCCAAGAAATTTATCCAAAAGTCTTTCCCTTCAAGCGCAGCTCCGGAACCAATCCCGAAGAAGTTTCGTATACCCGAAATTCCAAAGTATAACGGGACCACATATCCAAATGAACACGTGACCTCCTACACGTGTGCTATCAAGGGAAATGACTTAGAAGATGATGAAATCGAGTCGGTTCTGTTGAAAATGTTCGGAGAAACCCTGTCTAAAGGAGCAATGATATGGTATCACAACCTGCCCCCTAATTCAATTGACTCATTTGCTATGCTTGCAGATGCCTTCGTAAAAGCTCATACCGGGGCTATCAAGGTCGAGACCAGAAAATCGAACCTCTTTAAAGTAAAACAAAGAGATAATGAAATGCTCAGGGAATTCGTATCGAGGTTTCAAATGGAAAGAATGGACCTGCCTCCGGTTGCGGAAGATTAGACCGTTCAAGCATTCACTCAAGGACTCAACCCCCAAAACTCATTGGCTTCACAGTAACTAAAACAGAATTTGATGGAGTACCCGGCGGCAACTTGGGCTGATGTCCATAACAGGTACCAATCAAATATTAGAGTCGAGGATAATCAGCTCGGGCCCCCCTCTGGCTCCGTATATCCCATCAGAACTAATGACAGGTCTAAAAGAGTCATCGATCATGAACTGAGACCAAACAGAGATCGGTATCAACTGTATAGCGAAGATCAAAGGGGTAGCAGATCCGGACGTAACCCTGCGAGAAATGAAAAGAGAAGTGATCGAGGTCATAATAGCCGGGGACTCGTGAGAAAAAATGATTTCGACAGGCCGCTCAAGGCCAGAGAGGCACAGGTTATTAGAATACAACTTCAGTATTGATGTTGCCGACATCGTATTTGCCATCGTTCGCATCACAGATACCAAGTGGCCTTGGCCATTGCAGTCTGATCCTACCCAAAGAGACCCCAACCTGATGTGTAAGTATCATGGCACTCACGGCCACATGACCGAAGACTGCCGACAGCTAAGAGAAAAAGTGTCCCGGTTGTTCAATAACGGGCACCTCCGGGAAATTCTGAGTGATCGAGCCAAAAATCACTTCAGGAATAGGGACACCAACAAACCGACCGAGCAAGAGGAACCTCAACACATCATCAACATGATCATTGGTGGAGTTGACGTCCCCTAGGGCCAATG
Source organism: Nicotiana tomentosiformis (assembly GCF_000390325.3). Lineage (NCBI taxonomy): Eukaryota > Viridiplantae > Streptophyta > Magnoliopsida > Solanales > Solanaceae > Nicotiana > Nicotiana tomentosiformis. The sequence goes on along the minus strand of NC_090820.1, from coordinate 108,061,649 downwards.
CTGAAGCGCACTAAGGTATCCATTACAATGGAAAAGTGAACCCGATATTACATGCCGGAGGGGACCATCTCTTTCAACGATGAGGCCGTTGAAGGCATCGCGCAACCGCATAACGATGCACTGGTAATATCTGAACTCATAAATAAATCTCGAGTTAAATGTGTGTTGATTGTTCCAGGTAGCTCGGCCAATATCATCAGATCGAGGGTCGTAGAGTAGCTGGTCTACAAGACCAAATAGTGCCTGCAGTCTTGATCATAAACGGACTCAACATGGCATGTGAAACTACTAAATGGGAGATAACCCTGCGGTGAACACCGCTGGAACCATTATGGAAATGAAGTTCTACGTGATCGAAGGGGATATGATATATAATGCTCTATTCGGAAGACCATAGATTCACAATATGAGGTCAATACCCTCGACACTACACCAGCCATTGGACTTCCCCACACCAGGAGAGATCAAGACAGTTTACGGAGAGCAGCCGACCGCAAAAGAAATGTTTACGATCTATGAGGTGATCACGATGTCCGCACTCTCAACATCAAAGAACCTGGAGTCAGTTAGGAAGGAAGAAACTAAATAGCAATCACCGACGCCGGCCCCGGTCGAATTGTAGAAGCAAGAGGCAGGCGAGGATGATGATTACGGAGTTCCTAGGTCGTCCATCGCCCCAGATGATTCCGATGCCACCAAATCGATGGTCGAAGAGTTGGAGCAAGTCATATTCATCAAACACTTGCCCGATCGGAAGGTATGTCTGGGCACGGGGTTAACTCCTGAGCTCAGGAAAAATCTCACTAAATTCCTTACAGTTAACATGCATTGTTTTGCTTGGTATCATCTAGATATGACATGGATCCCGCCAGAAGTAACCACTCATAAGCTAAGCTTAGATCCGAAGTTCTACCCAGTTAAACAGAAAAGGAGGCCTCGGTAGAAGTCAATCATGCATTCATGAAAGACGAGGTATCTAAATTCCTTAGAATAGGTTCCATTTGGGAAGTTAAGTACCCGGATTGGTTGGCTAACATAGTAGTAGTGCCTAAAAAGGGAAATAATGAGAGTTCGACATGCCTTTTATTTTATCTTTTTTAAATAAATTTTTATATAAGGCGAGTTCAATAAATCATATTATTAAGAGTAAAATAAAAAAAAGAGTAAATATACATAAAAATATCTTTTTTAAAGTAAATTAAGAGAAAGTATAGCATAAAATGGGACATGGGAGTACAATCAGACCTCTTTACATCTCTATATAATAAGTATTCACTATAAAAATCAAGTTTTTTTCGGAATCAATTTTTCAATTATGTTATAATATAAGAATGTGCGTAGATTACAAAGACTTGAACAATGTGTGCCCCAAGGATTCTTTTCCTTTACCTAACATCGATCGCAAAATCGATGCTATGACTGAGAACGAGATATTCAGCTTTCTTGATGCCTATTTCAGGTACAACCAAATCCGGATGGACCCGGACGATCAAGAAAAAACTTCTTTCATCACTAAATTCGGCACCTATTGTGATAACGTAATGCCGTTCGGACTAAAAAATGCCGGTGCCACTTATCAACGCCTAGTAAATCAGATGTTCGAAGAACAAATAGGAAAATCAATGGAGGTTTACATTTATAACATGTTAGTTAAGTCCCTGCGAGCAGAGGACCATTTGGAACATTTGTAGTAAACCTTCAACATACTGAAGAAATATAATATGAAGCTAAACCCGGAGAAATGCGCATTCGGGGTCGGGGTCTGGTCCAGGAAGTTCCTTAGATTCATGGTGTCCAACGGAGGGATCGAGATCAATACCGACAAAATCAAAGCTATAGAAGACATCACTGTCGTGGACAATGTCAAGGCCGTTCAGAGGCTAACCTGGCGCATAGCTGCCCTGGGCCAGTTCATATCAAGGTCCTCCAATAAGAGCCATCGGTTCTTCTCATTTTTGAAGAAGAAGAATAAATTTTTGTGGACACCGAAGTGCCAACAAGCTTTGAAACAAATAGGAAAATCAATGGAAGAACTCAAATGGTACCTTTCGATTCCACCCTTGATTCATACTCTGAAGGTAGACAAGCAGTTGTACTTGTACTTAGCGGTATCCGAGATAGCGATAAGTCGAGTCTTAGTTCGAGAAGAGGAAGGAAAAACATTTCCTATCTATTATGTTAGCAGGACTCTAGGCGAGGCCGAAACAAGGTATCCTCACCTAGAGAAATTGGCGCTCGCTTTGCTAAGCGCCTCCAGAAAGTTAAAGCCATATTTTCAATGCCATCCCATATGTGTCGTAACTTCTAACCCACTAAGGAACATATTATACAAACCCGAGATCTCGGGCCGATTGACTAAAGGGCCATAGAAATTAGCGGGTACGATACCGAATATTGACCCCGAACAGCCATCAAATCTCAAATTTTGGCATACTTCGTGGGCGACTTCACGCCGACCTTAATACTCGAAGTCGAAAAGGAATTGTTGTTAACCTCGGGGACTTCCTCGGGAATCTGGACCCTCTTTACGGATGATTCCCCGAATGCAAAGGGGTCCGGACTCGGTATCATGTTAAAACCGTCTACGGGTAACGTAGTTAGGCAATCTATTAGAACAATGAAATTGACTAACAATGAGGCCGAGTATGAGGCCATGGTTGCAGGTCTCAAATTGGCTAAAAGTCTGGGGGACGAAGTGGTCGAAGCTAAGTGTGACTCCCTTCTTGTGGTAAATCAAGTCAATGGGACATTCGATGTGAAATAGCAACGAATGCAAAGATACTTGGATAAATTACAGGTAATGTTGCATCAATTCAAGGAATGGACCCTACAACACGTACCCTAACTTGGGGTCATCGGTTGATGACGATGAATTCAGCTCTAGAATGGTCGTACAACTCATGAAATCAATAGTGGAAGAGGGCCATGCTGATATAACATCAATGAGTTTAACTTAGGACTGAAGAAACAAGTATATAAACTACTTGAAGATTGGGAAGTTGCCCTCAGATCCTAAAGAATCGAGAGCTCTGCGCACGAAGGTAGCTAGGTTCAGCCTGTTTGAAGGTACTTTGTTCAGAAGAACGTTCGATGGACGGCTCGACATATGCTTGGGACAAGGTACACCGAATATGGTTTAAGGAAAGTTCATGAAGGCACATGCGGAAACCATTCGGGGGCAGAATCTTTGGTTCATAAGATAATTAGAGCCGGCTATTACTGGATCGACATGGAGAAAGATGTGAAGGGTTTTTTACAGAGATGCAATGTCCGTCAGAGGCATGCACCAATGATCCATCAACCCCGAGAGCTACTACATTCGGTCCTGTCACTTTGACCGTTAATGAAATCGGGAATGGACATTGTCGGTCCCCTGCCGTGGACGCCTGGTAAGGCTCAATTTATACTGTTTATGACTGACTATTTTTTTAAATGGGTCGAAGCCCAAGCATTCGAAAAGGTCCGGGAAAAAGAAGTCATCGACTTCATTTGGGACCACATAATATGCCAGTTCAGTATACCGGCCGAGATAGTGTGTGATAACGGTAAGCAGTTCATCAGCAACAAGGTAAATAAAGTTTTCAAGGACCATAAGATCAAAAAGATCTTGTCAACACCCTATCACCCTAGTGGGAACTGACATGCAGAGTCTACGAAGAAGACCATACTCCAAATCCTTAAGAAAAGGTTGATCGATGCCAAAGGGAAATGGAAGGAAATTCTGCCCGAATTCTTGTGGGCATACCGTACAACCTCAAAATCTAGTACAGGGGCCACTCCATTTTCGTTGGTATATGGTGATGAAACACTAATACCGGTCGAGGTGGGAGAATTGAGCCTCAAGTTCCGATATGCGGCCGAAGAATCAAACAGTGAGGCCATGGGCACGAGCCGGAACTATTGGATGAGAGGCGCGAGGCCGCCCTAGTCTGGTTGGCTGCCCAGAAACAGCGGATAGAAAGATATTACAACCGAAGAGCCAACCTCCGACACTTCAGTATCGGGGACTTGGTGTTAAGAAACACAACATTGCACACCCGGAACCCGAACGAAGGGAATCTAGGACCAAATTGGGAAGGACCATATCGAGTCATCGGGATTACCGATAAAGGTTCATACAAACTCGAAGTAGGAAACAGTGCACAACTACTGAACAACTAGAACATAACACACTTAAAATGGTACTACTGCTAAGGTAAGATCTCATTCACCCTTTTTATGACTCGGACTAACACTTGCAGGCAACAACTAAAGGAGAATGTGGTTGTTGGGTTTGAAAGCACGCATTGCACTCTCTTTCCCTTGCACCGGTTTTGTCCCAAATGGGTTTTCTAACAAGGTTTTTAATGAGCCCTCTCGAGATTTTTCTCGAATACTCGGGGCCATCACCCTCGGGTCAAGATATTTAGCAAGGAAGGAAGGATACTTTGTTCTTAAACAATCTAGGCTCGGTTGTTAGGATTTATTGTAAGGGCCAAACGGTCAAGTGAGTCGTGCCCACGTAGGACACCTTATCCATAACACGAGCTTCTACACGCTTACAATATTGTACGTTACACACGGAAATAAAATAAAGTTTCTACCTTGCTAATATACATTTTTTCTTCTTAAAAGTATCGAGCCTAAGGGCTATTCCTACCCGGGAACTATCGAGCCCAAGGGCCACCCCTATTCAAGCCCAAAGGGCTACCCCCACTCGGGGACTGTCATCCGAAATAAGTTCGGGTAGCTCGGGTTAGCGAAACCCCGAGGTACAAAACCTATTAGGCAGTGCCTAAACCTAAAAGGCTACGACCACTCTAAAAATGGTTCGGAGACGTCCGAAGCCCGTAATCAAAATTGTTTCTCCCAAACGCACATGCAAGTATACGTGGTCGACAAGTAATATAGGATTATAAGTCTAGATATCGTACCCACAAGGACTTGTGATTAACTATTTACTAAATTAAACTAAGACAATTAATCTACTCAAGCAATTTTCTAAAGTGTGATTATTTATCTACAACTAATCTAGAGTAGCAAACAAAGAGATTAAAGGAAACAAGTTGGAAATATTAAAGACGAATTCAATGGGAGAAAATATTCCAGAGTTATGGGTTAGCTAACAATCCCGTTGAGTTTTCTACTTAAATTGTCTAATTAATTTATCTGGTTTATTGATTGACATGGTTAATATTACTCGTAGTCTTCTCCCGAAGTACTACTTGTCTATTCAAGCTAACCTAACGCCTATATTCCTATGGAATTAGGATTAACAAGAACGCATTAATAATTTCCGTATAATAACCAAGCAAGGTGATTAGGTATATTCCTATCCTAACCGCAAATTCGTTCCCGTTACTCGAGTTCAAGATCTTGCTCTACTCAATCTTATATGCAATCTAAAATTCACTCTCCCGAGTTCAATCCTAGATTCGTAGATAGTATTTAATTGGTGATCAAGCAATCAAATAATTAAGCGCGAGATTGAATAAATAAACCAATATGATGAAATAATAAGAACAATTCAAGCTTCAAACTACAATGTTCATGTAGCATCCAAAACTCTAGAACTAACAAACTCTGATATTAAAAGAAGATAAGAGAAGATAAACTAGTTATAAGCCTCCTCCAAGCGTGGTGTGTATTCCTCCACGTGAATTCTCCTTCAAAGTATGTTAGATCTCCTCTAAATTAGGTTTAGAACTCCTTTTATACGAGTTGAGACCGTATAGGACCGAAATAACCTTTTCCCGAACGAAGTTAGAAAACTCACATCACTCAACATCCAGGCCAGCGCCTTACGTTGGCCGTGGTACTGAAAGCAATGAGCGATTTCACGTTCCGTCTTTCAATTCTTGCGCTTCCAGGTACGTTTTTCTTTTCCTTCTTTAGTTGTTTGCTTTGAATTGCATTTCTTTGTCTTGCACTTGGGGGGACAAAACCCAAAGGGTGTCCCCCCCCTTTTTTTTATTGAATTAATTTTCTTTCTTTTTCTTCTGCATTTTATTCAATTTTGCTCCAAATCTCTTCATCTTTATACTGTTTTATTCCTACACAGTTAAAATATAATATTAACTATAAAGTAATATAATTAATACTCAAAAGACGATTAAAAGTACTAGAATGTAAGGCAAGAATAATTAAATATATGTATTTTTGGCCTAATATCACAACCCCACACTTAAACTCTTGCTCGTCCTCGAGTAAGCATTAAAACCATTCTCAATAAATCAAGCCTAGAAATACCACCACTTAAGTTGATACTAACTATTAGGCCCTATATCAACTCAAACCATTAGGTATACACTTCCTGATCATCGTACAAGATATACAAGTCACAAAAAAACAACAAACTTCTAACCTCCTAACCTCAGAGAGGGACTCTAACTCACCAAATTTAAGCTCGCTCACCTGCTCTGTCAAATAAAGCTAATAACATCACCTATTTATCATGAAACAAGTTCCCTCACAAGAATTAATAGTCCATACACTCAAATCAAAGAATGAATATAATTTAAGGACTTAGCATCAAAGAACAACTCTCGCACTCACAAACGAATTTACACGTATGCACAAAGAACCATAGGCTTGCCCATTATGTACATCTGTACTAATTAAGTATGCTCGAATAGAATCAAATAGGACATTAACGGGTTGTAATATTGGATAGGGGACGGGTAGGAGAACTATATAATAGTGACTTACACTTCCCTAAGCACTTTGCAGTTTTTAGACTTCTTCACCCATTATTTTTATCACTTAATTTTATTTTTTAGCCCTCTCTTTATCAATTTTTTCACAAGTATTTCCCCCATATCAAGAACGTTTCAATTTGTTTTTCATTCTTTTTTCATATCACATTATGTTCAAGAGGGACTTCCATCACTTTTCAGCTATTGTTGGTCACCATTTTTCACTTAATCATCCCTTTCTTCAAATTTATCAATTAATATCACAGTCTAAGCAACAATGCTCAAGGAAGCAGGGTGCAATAACTAGGGATTCAACAAAAAAATCAATGCAAAAATACGGCTTCCAAACGAAAGGCTATAGGCTTAAAGGGCTAACTAGTGGTACAATATTTGAAAAGGCTAAAGTTCACAAGACATAACAAAGAAAGCCTATTATCATCTTCTAAACAGAGCAACACTTTTATTTCATTTCAATAACATGCAGGGCAAGTTCTAGACTAAGATGCAAAACATGGAGTATATATAAGAAATCCTCACCACACATGGCACAATATCAATCAAGATGGATCAATTCTACTCTAAGACAAACAGGATCATAGCGAACGACAAAATAAGAATAAGCTATATACAGAGTCACAACCCTGAGCCTAGGTGTGAGAATGTCTACTATTTTATTCAATACTCAAGCACTCAGAGGAAAGTACTACTCACACTCATGCCTAAATATGCTAGTATAAAACATGTCACAAAGGTTTTTTTCTTCTCCCTCTTCTACTATCCCTAACCAAAAATCTAATCCTAAAAATAAAAAGGTATACCCATTTCAAGTTTCATCCCTTGGAAAATAACCGATGCAAAAAGAAAAACCAAGGAGGATTATTATCTAACTAAAATTAACTAGAAACAAAAATAAAATATTTTTGAATTTTTTATTGGATCTTAGTCCCTCAAGAAAGCTGTCCACAAAATCCATCATTAGGAAAAGTCCCAATTTTCTGATGTTTTTTTCTTTTTTCATTTTTTTTCTTTTTTATTTTTTTACAAAAACTAGTACACTAAGAACGAGTATTAAAACTATGCTAAGATAGCACAGAAAATCACCCAGACAAAATCCTCACCCCACACTTAAAATTGTGCAATGTCCTCAATGCACACTAAAAGTAACAAGAGGGTAAAAGAGACTCACTAGTAGGCCAAAGGCCGAAGCATTAGCAGCTCATGGGATACTCAGACTTCTCTCAGGTATGATCCCTTGTGCCCACACTTAGTTTCAACCACCTGCTCGATTTTTCACACGCCTAATGGCTTTATTCCATACTCCTACTACTACAAAACACAAAAACCACACTACAATGATAACACAATAAAATAAAATAAAAAACAAAAATAAAAAGAAAAATAATAGAATTGGGTTGCCTCCCAACAAACGTCTTATTTATAGTCGTGGCATGACGCCATAACTTTCACCACTTTTCCTTCCACTTTGAAGATATGAATTGCGCCCCCAATTTTGCATTAATTTTTCTGTCACGTTCCTGGGGCGGTGGTGTAAAAATAAAGGAGCCAAGCAATAGATATCGCATCTCACACTTCTTGGCCTTTAAGTGAGGTAAGTCGTTTTGCCTTTCTGGTGTTGCAAATTTTAGAATATAAGGGTCTTGTTTTTCATCTATACATCTCCCCAAAGGCTCGATCTCCATGTCTCCATCCAAACATAATATAGAAAAATATTTAGAATGAGGACCAACACGCCCCAACTCCAAAACTGCATTATTTTTGAAATCCTCAATAATATATACTTCCTCAACCTCAACATCATCCACAAGAATATGGTCTAATTATTGGTATTCTCGTTTTAGCTCCTCAATTTGGCCTAGGAGATCTTTTTCAACTTCACACAACTCATCACTAAATTATTGGGCGTTACACGCATCAACCTTTGCAGTCAATTGAGCCTCCAAGTCGCGAATAAAACTGCCAAATTGGTCGATCTCTTGTCCCAGTTCAGCTCTTCCTTCTATAAAGTGTTGTATCCCATTTGTAATTTTCTCACGGAAACCTCCATATTCCTCTAATAATTTCATGTGCATATCAAAAATACGAACATCATGTCCCACATCATCCAATCCGTTACTCCTGTCAAACTCACAAGAATTATTAGAATCAACATAAGAAGGGATTGGAGCAGGACAACAACACTTAGGATAATTATTTCAATTACCACCACAAATAGTACAGGATTGAGATGGTGAACATAACTCGGTCCTGGAAATATTTTTATAATATTGCCACAAGTGGGGTCCTTTACAATATGGACAAGGATCACAAAAACAAGAATATTTACTATCCCATCACTTTTCATTCAAAGATGTCATGTAAAAAAATGTAATACTAACTACACTAAACTAAAATTAAAAACTTAAATAGATAAAAAGTAAATATCTAATCTAGTAGAATAGTTAATTTCTAAGTCTCCGACAACGGCGCCAGAAACTTGAACAGAAATCAATTAAAAGCTTGACTTAGATAAATAATCAATATCTGGTTTATTGATTGACAAGGTTAATATTGCGCGTAGCCTTCTTCCGAAGTACTACTCGCCTATTCAAGCTAACCTAACGCCTATATTCCTATGAAATTAGGATTAACAAGAACACATTAATAATTCCCGTATACTAACCAAGCAAGGCAATTTGGTATATTCCTATCCTAACCGCAAATCCGTTCCCGATACTCGAGTTCAAGATCTTGCTCTACTCAATCTTATATGCAATCTAAAATTCTCTCTCCCGAGTTCAATCCTAGATTCGTAGATACTATTTAATTGGTGATCAATAAATCAAATAATTAAGCGCAAGATTGAATAAATAAACCAATATGATAAAATAATAAGAACAATTCAAGCTTCAAACTACAACGTTCATGTAGCACCCAAAACTCTAGAACTAATAAACTATGAGATTAAAAGAAGATAAACTAGTTAGAAGCCTCCTCCAAGCATGGTGTGTATTCCTCCACGTGAATCCTCCTTCAAAGTATGTTAGATCCCCTCCAAATTAGGTTTAGAACTCCTTTTATATGAGTTGAGATTGTACATGACCGAAATAACCTTGTCCCGTACGAAGGTGGAAAAATCACATCACCCAGTGTCCAGGCCAGCGCCTCACGCTGGCCGTGGCACTGAAAGCGGTGAGCTATTTCACGTTTCGTTTTTTAATTCTTGCGCTTCCAGGTACGTTTTTCTTTTGCCTTCTTTAGTTGTTTGCTTTGAATTGCATTTCTTTGTCTTGCACTTGGGGGGACAAAACCCAAAGGGTGTCCCCATTCATCTCCTTTAACTAATAACATGCAATTAGTTAAATTAGTTAGGAGCAAACAATTGTGGTTGGATTTTGATCAAAGGAGATGAAGATTCTAGGGTTGTGGTCGGTTTGTCAATCCTATTGATTTTGTAATTACACATGTTATTCCGAATTATCTATGATTTCTAGTTGACTGGATCATTTATATGAATAGTATGTTCCCAAAATACTATTCGCCTATCCACAATATATCAGTCATATATTCATATGGTATTAAGTCTATCATGAATGAATATAATACAATATTCAACTAAGCAAAACTGTTAGGTATATTCCTATCCTAACCGCGAAATCATTCTCCGATCCATGGTTTCAGAAACAAGCTCTCTCTAATTCTACTCTAATCTAAACACGGCTTTCCCAAGCATAGCATCGATAGTAAATAGAACTCAATTGTTGGCCAAACAATTAAGCAATTATGCACATAATTAGAGAAACAACCAAAGACGATAACTCGAATTAACGGTAATGTAATTAATAAACTTCAATATTCATGACAACCACAACCCTAGAATGCGAAGTTTAGCTCCACAAAGACATGGTAGCAAAACGACAATTCATCCAAAGAAACGTAAAGATTATTATGTTTGATGGAAGAAAGATGGAATCTGATGAATTCTGGTCTCTACGGCAGCTCTGTGCTCTCCCTTGGTCCAAAGTATGTTCGCCCCCCTCAAAAATAGGTTTAGAACCCCTTTTATACATGCTGGAGACGTGTAGGGTTGAAATCTCCAAGTCCCAGCTGAATTAGGACAAAATCCTCCCTTTGGCGTCTCGCTTGGCGCCTGGCACCAACCTGGACAACAAACATTTTGGTCTTCTGTCATTGGCGTTTTGGTTGGCGCCTAGCACCAACCTGGGCACCAAACTTATACTTCCTCCAAATTCTTCCCTTTTGACGTCAATTTGCATACAAATTCCCCAAATCACTTCCAATTGACTCCTACACATATAAATAACATTATTAAGCATGAGTCACAAATATTCACACAAAAATTAACTAGATCGAAGTATAATGCAAGGCAAATTACATGCAAAAATTTGGATTTTTAGCCAAACATAAAAAACATAAGGCCTTAAACAAAATTCTAAACTTGTTCAATTGTTACCCTCGGCAAAGGCTTAGTCTAAAAACACTTAAGCAAGCATCTTGGGGGAATTTTCGGTTACTCTGAGTTTTCACAAGTTTTGAGCAAAAATTGCATCGAGGACAGGTTTTGTTCGGACCTCCAAAACACGACTTATTACTATGTTTGATTCTATGCTAAGGCATTATAAATATTTGCAATTGTAAAAAGATGCTAAGATAATAGACTTGAAAATTGCCAAAATGGAAAAAATTTATATATTCCGGAATATCTTTACAAAGGCCCAACAAAAATGGCCTCAACAAAAAATATGTACAGGATACAAAAACAAAAAACATTCTAAGGCATTTACGCATGAACTTTACCAGAGCCCGACTCCTCACTAGAACCATCGGGGGCCTTCGGATTCTTCAGAGCCCTCTTCACCTTGGGGTTCAGCTAGCTTCTTGGCCTTGACCTCAAGTATTTTTTCCTTCCCGATCTTGGCAGATAGGTCGAAGTCTCGAGCATGGATTTTCTCGAGGGTCTCCATTCAGGATAGTCGCCTTATGTACTCAACAGTGGTCTTCAGACGGGCCTCAACTACTTCAAAATCGACCTTGTATTGGGCCACCATCTCGTCAGCATCGGCCAAGGTTATCTCCAACATAGATCTCGTTATTTCAAGCTCCTTACGAAGGGCATCCTGTTCAGCGATGGCCGATCCCAGTTGTGCTCGAAGATCCTCATTTTGCTGAGCCCATGTATCAGTCTTCTTCTTCGCCACACAAAGCTGAACTTCCATCAAAAATAGCTTGGCCTGGGCGATCTCCTTCTATGAGGCCAGTAAGTCCATCTTGCTTTTGCACCCGTCGGCCATTACTTGGATCTCGTCCATCTCCTTGCGGAGTTGGTCGATCTGGTCGATCTTCTGTTGGACCTGTGAAGTATTTTTGTTAGCCTCTACGACCGGACGCTTATTTCTAACTTCAAAAACCTTTACCTTTTCCACCAAGTTGGATGCTCCTGCCTTAAGGTCGATGCTTCTTTTTGAGCTGCATCCAGCTCGGCCTGGAGGTTCTTGGCGACCCCCTCTTGCTGCTCGCTAAGAATCTTGTACACGTCTCCTTTTTGGTCAAGCTCCTTGATCTTGAGCTCGAGTTGATTGACCTCAACCCGGTACCGAAGGAAACTCTTGTGGTGAAGTACCGAGGCCTGCAAAAGAGCGAAAAACGTGAGAAACATCAAACACAGATAACAGTAGGTCGATGGAAAGAAATGATGCCTTAACAGGTTCAGCGCCTGGTGCGCCTTATTGAAAAGGCATGGAACGTTCACCTTATTCATTTTTTCCCGATCTCCCTCGGTCACCAAGCATCAGAGGTAGCTAGCTACCCTCATAGTAGCAGACAAAACCCGGGCATCCTACGGGACGGTCAGTATAATTGATCTCTTGTGACCAGGGTCCATAATCGGAGTAGGGAACTGATTGATCGAGCTCGGCCCACCAACTTTCGAGGATGCGTCCTTCTTCGGAACTTCCAGGTCGCCCAGCATGGCGAAGTCTTCCAAAGCAGATGAGTCCACACCATTGAAAAAGGAGTGAAGGGGATCGTCTGCACCATGGACCCCCTCGTTGAACTTCTCCTTTGTCGCTTGGGGCTCCTTGAGCATGGACTCAATATAGGAGGGAGTCCCCGAGATCTCAAATACACCGGGCACTAAATTTGGAGCGGAGCCCACATCCTAGGAAGTTTCACCCCCGATATCCACGTTGGTCTTTTGAGTTTGATGGGGGGTCGATCTCACGAGAGTCCCCCTCGGATGCATCCGAGTCCCCAACATAGGTCGTCCCGTGGGTAAAAAAAATAGATTTATCCTCCGGCTAATTCCTAAGCTGGAGGAGGGAGTTGGAATTCGGCACCCGGGAACGAGAGAACCTCCTAAGCTTGCGGAGCATCCTTTTCTTTGGTTTCTTCACCTCAGAGCTCGAGGGTTTTCTCTTCCTCTTCTTTTTCCCCTCCGTGGCAGCAACAGAGGGATCAACGGATGGGGCATATCCTCATCCCCTTCCGAAGGCCTATGTTTGGTGGTCTTAGGCAAACCTGCAATAACAAAAGGGAAGAAGAGTTAGTATAATTAAAGGTAGAAACGTAGTATTGGCTACTCAGAAAGAGGCCTTACCATGAGAACGCGCCTCCCATCAGCCCTTCGAGAGTCCTCTACATGTGCGCTCAAAGTATGACATCTGCGTGCAGATGCCCTCGATCTATTCCTTTAATCGGGGAACTGCATTCAGAACCCGGGCGACAATTGTACAACCACAAGCATGAATAAGAAGATAGAAATTGAAGAAAAAGAATTTTGATGTTTAAAGAGAGATTACACTTACGAGACACATTCCGCTTCTCAGGGAATGGCATGTATTCGGAGGGGGATCAAATCTTCGGTTTTCACTCTAACGAAGCATCCCCGCCAGCCTCGGTCTCCCTCTTCATCGATACTCAAAAAGGGGGCTTTGCTTGCCCGACAAGTAAGCTTGATCAGTCCCCCTCGGAACATTCAGGGACTGTATAATCGGAGCAGGTGGTAGATTATAAACCAACGAGAATCGGTCTTGTTCACAAAGTAGCGGAGGAGGATCACAATCCTCCACAATGATGGATGGATTTGCCCGAGGAACATCTCATACCTCTTGCAAAAGTCCAAAATGATCGGGTCCACCGGACCTAGTATGAAGGGAGACGTGTAAACACTTAAGTACCCCTCCACGTGGGTAGTAACAACGACCTCTGGCCCGGGGACTACTACGTCTTTGCCCTCCCAATTGCAGTCCTTACGGACTATGGGAAGAACATCTTCAGTCACCGAACATATGTACCTCGAGACTCCTTCACCCCGGTCCTGTTTGCATGAAGGCTTCTCGACTTTAAAGTCGTCTGCAATTGAACAGCCCCAAGGCACCGCTTCAGTACCAACTGCTGGTTAAGAAGATGAAGAGGCAACTAGCCGAGGAACGGTTTTCAATGTTTTGGCCATTGTCATTTGGGGGAGTGTCTGACAATTTGAGGAAAAAAGCAAGGTTTTGAAAAACCAGGTTTTGAAGATGAAGAATAGAGTATGAAGATTTAAAGAAAATCTAGGTAAAACTCTGGAAATTACTAAGGAAATTGAAGAACAAATATGAAAATATGTAGGTTTGATGATGGGTGGAAAGCTCGAAGGTAGTAATTTGGTCGAAAAGTAGAAAAAGAACAAAGTGAGGAAGCTTTTATAGGGAAACAACTGATGCTTCGCATTCAGGGGCAACTTGTCGATGAGCAACATGTGTCCGGTGTCAGAACGACGTGACTGATGGAATATTTCGTCTCCCTCATTGTAACGAACGAAGGAAGGAACCAGAGTCATCTGTCATTCCCATCGTTTCAGCAAGCCTACTCTCTGAGAAACGAGGGGACTATCTATATATGGGTAAAACTGATCCCACTAAGCACCCCAGTTTCCCGGTGAGGTAAACGGAATAGGAATGTGACCGTAAGGAATCAGAGTCAGAGCGAGAAGCCCCTCGTATCGAGGCTCGAGCACAACACCTGCCCTCTGGAGCATCGGAACCACATCCTCCTGGTCCGGTTCGAGCCTCGATACTTCAGAGAACATTACCAAACAACCGTACAAGACTAACAAAGGACCGTGATGTCCATGCCCAATCAGATATCACAGCGTGAATCTCGGCCTTTATCGACAGAAAATCAGTGATTAGCGTAACAAGTGATTTTTACCTTTCTTAGAATTGTACTTAGGGTAAAACTCCCATACTATATAAAGGGTGAAGTTTATTATTCATAAGACACATTGTAACATGCATACCAAGGCAATTTACTTCTATTCTCTCTGTTTCTAAAAGTTATTCAAAGTTCTCATTTTTTTTTCATAAGTTCTTCATAAGTGCAAGCTTGGAACAGAAGGCAGCTTCTTCGTTGAGCCATTAACCGAGCCCGTGATCACCCTTATCATTGGTTTGGCCATTTATTACGTCTTTCATTTGATTAATCTAACATCATTAATCACTTATATTAAATTAATCCACATATCCTTAAAACCGCGTATAAATTCAATTGTTATCCGTTTTAAGGGTAAACAATATATTTTTTAACCTAAAGTCCTTGAGAAGATAATATATCATTTTAATGGAGCAACTAGTTAAAAAGGAAAACCTTTGATAATTGATATTATTTCTCAATCTTAAGACTCTAAAAGATCATTTGATTTGCAAACAAGTTATATTGAGATCACAATATATGAATTAAATAGCGATAAAATTATTTAAGAAATCTACTTTTGTTGGTAGTGTTTTGTTTATAGGACTAAGTGGAATATATAGGGTATAAATTCAAACAAGTGTTTGGTGATCAATAAATGGCAAGTGTGTCTTTTTATTATTTTATCCCAAGAGTAACAACTTTAGAATTGTTATCTCACATAGAATATGGTAGAAATAATACCATAACTGTGATATAAACAATCACATAGCTGCAAATTAAATCTAGAAATTAATAGTTCTACTAACTTTATATATAGCAGTTGTGTTCTCTTTTACAGGTGATGCACAACGCTGAAGTTAAATAGTTGTGTTCTCTTTTATAGGTGATGCACAAACGCTAAAGTTAAGCAAGAATTAAGAGCAAAATAACAAGGCATTTTGCAAGCAATTCTTGTGTGTTTCAAGTGTGCGAACCTGAAGCTACATAAACAAGATAGAAAAACCAATTCCAAGTGTATGTCTTTTATTCTAGTTCAATTGTAGTAGGGATTTTGAGTTGTACCTTTCAGCTTTCTCTAGAAGCATTTGTACTAGGTACTTTGAGTTGTATTGCTCAATCTAGAGTTAACTTGAAGTTGTCGCTAACAGTCTGAGGCTGGTTGTCACAAAGGGTTAGAGGTAATCCTTAGGTTTACAATAATTTTGTAAATGCTATTGTTTGGCTCAATGATTTAGTGAATTGTTAGAAGAAATCCTACTAGGAAGTATGTCGTGGTTTTTTTTACCTTTTGAGCCGGGTGTTTTCCACATAAAAATACTTGTGTTCTTTACATTATGCATTTATTATTCCGCAACTCTAGTGTAAGAAACTCGTGGAAGAACAAGGCCCTTCTATAATCTATGCACGCGAAAAATTGGACACCACACAAATCACTCCTCTCTTGTATGGTATTGAAGTATAAAATATCAATTTATATCAGAGCGATTATCCTTGTAACGGCTAACACCTTATGAAAAGATCAAGATGAGTGCACTACCTGAAAATTGGGAAGGGCAATCCACTGCTAGGCCACCACTCTTTAATGGCCAGTACTACTCTTGGTGGAATTCAAGGATGAGAGATAACATACATGGAGAGGACTATAAGCTATGGTACATTGTTATTGATGGTCCACTAGCTACATTGAAGAAAAATTCTAAAGGAGTAGATGTGCCAAACACATAAGCTGATTGCAATGCTGAGGATTTGAAGAAGTGAGAAAAGAATGCTAAAGCCAAGAAATGGCTTATTTGTGGACTTGCTACCGTTGAGTACAGCAGAATCCAAGGCTATTCTACTGCCAAGCAGATTTGGGACACACTACAAGTGCCCCATGAACGAAAAACTTAGGTGAAGAGATCAAGAGGAACTCTACAATACTCTAAGTATGAAATCTTTGTTATGAAGGATGGAGAAAGCATTCAGGAGATATACACAAGGTTCACTACATTGACAAATGAAATAAAATCTTTTGGTAGGATTATCCCTGAAGATGAGAGGGTTGAGAAGATACTTACCAGGGTCTTGCCAATTACTTGGAAAGCAATATCACTGTTATTCAAGAATCAAAGAATATTGCTACACTCCCTTTGGATGAATTGATTGGAAATTTCACTACATATGAATTTAGAAGACTAACCATGAAAATGGATATGCCTAAGAAGGAAGGAAGTTAAGAACTCAAAATCACTGAAAGTTCTAACATAGAAGATGATGAAATGACAATGATCACCAAAGACTTCAAGAAGTACCTAAGGAGAGGAAAGGGTTCCTCAAGAAGTGGAAACTACAGCAAAGCAAGAGTTGTAGAGAAGAAAACAAATGATAGTTGCTACGAGTGTGGAAAGCAGATCACATGATCAAGAACTATCGCTTGTGGGAAATTGAATGGAAGAAGGAAAGAGTTGAATGAAGGAACATGTTCATCTCAAGAAAGGCAACAATAAATGATCAACAAAGGCTGATGTAATGACCTGGTCAGTCGTTTTGAGTATTTTAGCCCCGTTTCCCTATTTATTACCTCTTCTATGTTATATTGTGTTTATGTGACTTATCGGAGTGTTTAGTGTTGGTTCGGGTGAGGGACACTTAGTCCTAAAGTTGGAAACTTAAGTTGAAAGAGTTGACTGGAGTTTGACTTTTATGTAGATGACCCCTGAATGAAGTTTTGACTGTTCCAATAGCTTTGTATGGTGATTTTTGACTTAGGAACATGTCCGAATATTGATTTGGAGTTTCGTAGGTCGTTTTGGCTTGAATTGGCGAAAATTAGAAAGTTGAAGGTTTGGAAGATTGAGATAGTTTGAGTGGGAGTTGACTTTATTGATATCAGGTCTGAATATTGATTTTGGAAGTTGGAATAGGTCCATTGTGTCAATTGTGAATTATGTGCGCAATTTGAGGTCAATCGGAGGTGGTTTGGCATGTTTCGGCATTAGTTTTAGAAGTTAGAAGTTCATAAGATCCTTAGCCTTGAATCAATGCGCGATTCATAGTTTTAGTGTTCTTTGATGTGATTTGAGGCTCTAAGCAAGTTCGTATCATATTTTAGTACCTTTTGGTATGTTCGGACGGGGTTCCGGGCCCCCCGAGTGTGTTTCGGATTGAGTTCAGACCAAATATTCTTGATTACTGGTACAAAATTTCATAATTACTAGTACAAAATACCGCGACTAAATACAACGTTCCCAAAAATCTGGTGTCACTGAGTACATGAGCATCTAAATGAGATCATAGTTTGATTGATAAAAACAATATCTAGAAATATAGAACAATACAAATAACTGAAGGAAGGAGAGTCAAGGTTTGTGGACGCCAAAGCAAATACCTCGAGAATCTCCGAGCTGATAAAACTCTGAAATCAGCAACCACCGTGCCTGGAAGTACCCGGATCTGAACACAAAGTGCAGAGTGTAGTATGAGTACAACTAACTCAATAAGTAACAAGTCTAACCTTTGAGCTAAAAGTAGGGACGAGCTTAACAAGTACAGTCCAAATATAGAATTAATAGGAAAATAATGTAGACATGCTTTCAAGATTAATAATAAATGCTCAAATGGGAAAAATAGACCAAGTCTGAATAATATGAGGGATATGACATCTCTATATCTATATTCCAACGTGAATGTCGTATGTGATGCAATACATTGAAGGCCTCGCGTACTCATACTCTCGGAGTACTCAACCTGACTGTCTCAATTCTCATTCATCACAATTAATCACTCAAGCACTGTATAGGGCAAATCCAGTCCAGGGTAGATCCAACCCAAATGTAAATAATAAGCCAAATCCTGGCATGAATCAATAGCCACTACGCTCACAGTGGGTGTGCAGACTTCGGAGGGGCAGATCCAACCCAAGCGTTATAATCTAAAGCCAATCTTGCCTGCTGTGAAGTACATCCCGATCCTATAATAAGAAAGCCTATAAGGCCTGCTGCGACGTGCAGCCCGATCCATAATATATATATATATATATATATATATATATATATATATATATATATATATATATATATATATATATATATATATATATAAAGCCAATATGGCCTACTACGGCGTGCAAACCGATCCTATAATCATCAGTCACAATCAGGCCCCCGACCTCACTCAGTCATCAATCTCTCCAGTCTCTCAGGCTCGCAAATCTCATGCCAATCAGCCCAAACAATGATAACATGATGTGACAACAAATGATAACAGAGATTGAGATATGATATGCAAATGAATGCATATGACCGAGTATGTAGCTTCAATTTAAGCAAATAACTCAACAGCAGAAATGACCTCGGTGGGTCCCCATAATACCGACATATGCCTAATCAAGGATTCATACCCTCAAAACTAAGTTTAGCAGTGTTACTTACCTCAAACCGTAAAATTTTCTATTCTAACAAGACCTTGCCTCAAGAATTGGCCTCTGGACGCCTTGAATATTGTCACAAATAATTGGATACAATCAACACGAGGTATAGGAATCAATTCCGTATAAAAATGCTAAGTTTCCAAATAAAATCCAAAAAGTAAACTCAAAAGTTAACAGTGGAGCGCACATATCGGAACCCAAAAAGGTTACAAAATACGAATGTTCATTCAACCATGAGTCCAACCATACCAAATTAACCAAATTCCGACATCAACTCGACCTCCAAATCCTAAATTCTAATTTTCAAATATCTAGTCCAAAATTCCTAATTTACACCTTAAAATCACGTAAACTAATCGGAATATTCAATGATAGTTCAATATAATTGACTAAAAAATAGTCACAAGTGACATACCTCAAGAATTCTCGTGAATCCCCTCTCAAATATCGCCCCCAACCGAGCTTCTAAAGTCTAAAAATGCCAAAATCCCGCAACCCCTTCGAATTTATTCTATCCTTGGGTCTTCGCACCAACGAACCATTTAAATGCACCTGCGGTTCCGCATGCGCAACACAATGTGCGCTTCTATGAAGACCATGAGAGCCACTACCTTTGCTTCTTTGATGAGCCACGCGCAGGTGCGACTCCAAGTCTGCGGGATTTCCTCCGCATCTATGTTTTCCTAGTCCCTACATTTTCCGCTTCTGTGATCATTCCTTCGCAGGTGCGACTCCGCTTCTGTGGACTAGTTGTCCACACCTGCGACCACTACCTCACTATGCCCAGCCCGCACCTTCGACCTTATTGTCGCTTCTGCTGTCACGCATTTGCGACCAATTCCATCACAGGTGCGATCGCACCAAAACTTGAAAAATTCTTGGATTCCTCCAACTCAAATTTTCAATTCGTTAACCATCCAAAATCTACCCCTGCCCCCCCAGGACCTCAACCAAATATACCAATAAGTCCTAAAACATGCTACGAAATTAGTCGAGGCTTTAAATCGCGTCAAACAACGCTAAAATCATGAATCACACTACAATTCAAGCCTAACAAAAACTAAGAAATTCCAACTTCTACATTCGATGCCGAAACCTATCAAATCAAGTCCGATTGACCTCAAATTTTGCACACAAATCATAAATGACATAACAGATCTATTAAAACTTCCGGAACCAAAATCCGAGCCTGATAACCACAAAGTCAACACTCGGTCAAGCTTCTAAATTTTCAACTTTCGTTGTTTCAAGCCAAATTCAACTACTGACTTCCCAATAAATATCCGGACACACTCCTAAGTCTAAAATCATCATACAGAGCTATTGCAATCATCAAAACTCTATTCCGGGGTCGTTTACATATAAATTAATATCCGATCAACCTTGTCAAATTAAGATTTCAACCTTGAGACAAAGTGTCTCAACTCATTCTGAAACGTTCCCGGAACCAAATCAATTATCCCGACAAGTCACATAACAATAATTAAATGTAAAATAAGCATTAAATGGGGGAACGAGGCTATAATACTCAAATGACTAGCCGGGTCATTATATTCTCCTCCTCTTAAACAAACGTTTATCCTCGAACGGGTTCCGAATCATACCTGGAGTCTTAAATAGGTATGGATATTTACTTCGCATCTCCCTCTCGGTCTCCTAGGTAGCTTCCCTGACTGGTTAGCCTCTCCACTGTACTTTCATTGAAGATATGTTCTTTGACCTCAACTTTCGAACCTGCCGATCCAAAGTGGCCACCGGCTCCACATCATAAGTCAAATCACCATCTAACTGAATTGTGCTGAAGTCCAAAACATGAGACGGGTCACCAACATACTTCTAGAGCATGTAAACATGAAACACTAGATGCACACTCGATAGACTATGTGGCAATGCAATTTTATAAGCCACCTCTCCAATCCTCTCGAGTACCTCAAACGTCCCAATATACCGAGGGCTCAACTTGCCCTTCTTCCTGAACCTCATAACACCCTTCATAGGAAAACCTCTAAGTAATACCTTCTCCCTAACCATGTAAGCAACATCATGAACCTTCAGATTGGCGTAACACTTCTGTCTAGACTGCACCGTGCGAAGCCGATCCTAAATTAACTTGACCTTGTCCAAAGCATCCTGAACTAAGTCAGTACCCAATAGTCTAGCCTCACCTGGCACAAACCAACCATCGGAGACCGATACTATCTCCCATACAAAGCCTCATATGGAACCATCTAAATGCTCGATTAGTAGCTGTTGTTGTAGGCAAACTCTACAGGCGGTAGAAACTGATCCCAAGAACCCTCGAAATCTATAACACAAACACGTAGTATATCTTTCAATATCTGAATAGTGTGCGCGAACTATTCGTCTGCCTGAGGGTGAAATGTTGTACTCAACTGAACTTGTGTGCCTAACTCTCGCTGCACTACTCTCCAAAACTGTGATGTAAACTGCGTGCACCTATCTGAAATAATGGACACTGGCACACCATGAAGGCGAACAATCTCACAGATATAAATCTCAGCCAACTGCTCCGAAGAGTAAGTAGTCCCAACTAGAATAAAATATGCGGACTTGGTCAACCAATCTATAACCACCCAAAGAGCATCAAACTTCCTCGAAGTCCGTGGGCGCCCAACTACGAAGTCCATAGTGATACGCTCCCATTTCCACTCTGGAATCACAAGTCTCTAAAGCAATCCGCCCGGTCTCTAATGCTCGTACTTCACCTGCTGACAATTTAGGCACCAAGCTACAAACCCCACTATAGTTTTCTTCATCCTCCTCCACCAATAATAGTACCTCAAGTCCTTATATATCTTTGCGTCACCCGGATGAATGGAATACAGCGAATTGTGGGCCTCCTCAAGAATCAACTCACGCAGCCCATCTACATTGGGTACACAGATCCGACCTTGCATCCTCAACACCCCATCATCTCATATAGTAACCTCCTTGGCATCACTTTGTTGAATCGTGTCCTTAAGGACAAGAAAATGGGGATCATCATACTGACGCTCTCTGATGCAATCATGTAAGGAAGACCGAGAAACCACACAAATTAGAACCTGACTGGGCTCCAAAACATCTAACCCCACGAACTGATTGTCTAAGTCTTGAACATATGATGCAAGCAATCTTTCACCAGCATGAATAAATGCAAGACTGCCCATACTCACTGTCTTTTTACTCAAGGCATCAACCACCATATTGGCCTTTTCGGGATGATACAAAATGGTAATATCATAGTTCTTTAGGAGCTCGAACAATTTGCGCTGTCTCAAATTTACATCCTTCTATTTGAATAAGTGCTGGAGAATCCGATGATCCGTAAATACCTCACAAGATATACCGTAGAGGTAATGCCTCCAAATATTCAATACATGAACGATGGCTGCCAGTTCCAAATCGTGAACAGGATAGTTCTTCTCATGGACCTTCAACTGGCGTGAAGCATAAGCAATCACTCTACCTTCTTGCATCAAGACACATCCAATAATAATACGTGAAGCATCACAATACACCATATAAGAACCCGACGCCGAAGGTAAAACTAGAATTGGAGTTGTGGTCAAGGCAGTCTTAAGCTTCTGAAATCTCTATTCACACTCATCCGACCACTGGAAGGGAGCACTTTTCTGGGTCAATTTGGTCATAGGCGCTGCAATGGCCGAGAAACCCTCCACAAAGCGACGATAATATCCGGCCAAGCCGAGAAAACTCCAAATCGCAGTAGTTAAATATGCCCTGGGCCAACTCTGAACTGCCTATACCTTCCTCGGATCCACACTAATTCCCTCACTGGTCACCACGTGCCCCAAGAACGCCACCGAACTAAGCCAAAAATCACACTTGGAAAATTTGGCATAAAGTTTATCCTCCCTCAACCTTTGTAATACAATCCTCAAATGTTGAGCATGCTCCTCATGACTACAGGAATATACCAGGATATCATCAGTAAATACTATGACAAACAAATCAAGATGTGGCTGAAATACAATGTTCATCATATGCATAAATGTTGTTGGGGCGTTGGTCATCCCAAAAGACATCACGATAAATTCATAATGACCATAGCAGGTCCTGAATGCCGTCTTTAGAATATCTGAATTCTGAATCTTTAACTGGTGATACCCAGACCTTAAATCAACCTTAGAGAATACCCTCTCTCCCTGAAGTTGGTCAAATAAATCATCAATGTGCGGCAAAGGATACTTGTACTTGATTGTAACTTTGTTAAACTTCCTGTAGTCGATGCACACCCACATAGTACCATCTTTCTTCATCACAAATAGAACCGGTGCGCCCCAAGATGACACACTATGCCTAATAAACCCATTATCAAGAAGTTCCTGAAGTTGGTCTTTCAATTCTTTCAACTCAGCTGGTGCCATACGATACAGAGGAATAGAAATAGGCTGAGTGCTCGGCACTAAGTCAATACCAAAATTAATATCCCTGTTAGGTGGCATACCCGGAAAGTATGCGGGAAATACACTTGGAAAGTCTCGCACCATCGGAACAAAATCAATAGTAGGAGCATCTGTACCAACATCTCTCACAAAGGCCAAATATGACAGACACCCCTTCCCAACCATCTGTTAGGCCTTCAACTAAGAAATCACCCTATTGGGAACATAATCTAGAGAACCTTTCCACTCGATCCTCGGCAACCACGGCATCGCCAACGTCACGATCTTAGTGTGACAATCCAGAATAGCATGACATGGAGACAACCAATCCATACCCAAAATCACGTCGAAATCAATCATACTAAGCAATAAGAGATCGACTCTCGTCTCCAATACCCCAATAGTTACCACACACGACTGATACACATGGTCTATAATAATAGTATCGCCCACTGGAGTAGATACATGAATAGGTGAAACTAAGGACTCATGGGGCATATCTAGACAACGAGCAAAATATGACGAGACATACGAATATGTGGAACTAGGGTCAAATAATATAGAAGAATCCCTGTGGCATACAGAGACAATACCTGTGATCACTGTGTCTGAAGTAACGACATCTGGCCTGGCAAGAATAACATAGAATCGAGCCCGACCGCCACCTGATCGGCCTCCCCCTCTAGGGCGACCTCTGGCTGCCTGAGCCCTGCCTCGAGCTGGCTGGGCGGGTGACATAGTAACTGGTGCGAGAGTAGTAGCCTGACTCCCTTGCTGAGCTGGAGCTCGCATAAGGCGGGAACAATACTTCCTCGCATGACCCAACTCTCCACTCTCAAAACAATCCCTCTCAAAAAATGGCGGTAAGTGTTGAGATGGACCCCGAGAGCCAGGATATCTACTAGAGGAACCTGGTGCACATGAACCCTGAATTGAAGGTGTACGAGATGAACTTTGAGCTGGAAGTGCACTAAGAGATGAGTGACCCAGACGATCACTATATGGACCATGGCTAGCTGATGCCTTACGATGACCCTGACGAGCCATCTGCGTGGGGCTATAAGGACGACCCCTGCTATTATAGGACTGCCCCCCAGAAGGAACACTGCTGGAACCACCCGAACCACGAGGCCTCTTGGCCTCCCTTTCCTCGCTCTCCTAACTACGGGCCATCTTTAGCTGCCAACCAATATCAGCCACTTCGTCGAACCTAGCACCTGCTACATTCTCCAAAATCATAACAAAACGCAACTGATAGTTGAGGCCATCAATGAACCTCCTAATCCTCTCCCACTCTGTGGGAACCAACCAAACTGCGTGACAATCCAACTCTAAAAACCTCATCTCATGCTTATTCACAACATGCACTCCTGACGTAGCTGCTCGAACTGCCTGCGCAGCTCCTCCCTGCGGGTCTGTGGCATAAACTTCTCCAAGAAGAGAACAGAGAATTCATGCCATGAAAGTGGTGCAGCACCGACTGGTCTGCTCCTATCATAGGCCTCCTACTATCTGAAGGCTGTTCCCATCAGCTGAAAAGTAGTAAATGAGACCCCACTAGTCTCCAGAATACCTACCGTGTGAAGAATCCGCTGGCATCTATCGAAGAAGTCCTGATCATCCTCCGACTCAGCCCCACTTAATGATGGAGGCTTGAGCCTCTCAAACCTATCTAGTCTCTTTTACTCCTCATCACTCATAATAGGACCCACCTGGGCCTGAATAACTGCAACCGGCTGGACTCGTAGTACCCCCGATATATGAAGTCTCTGCACTACCTCCTCTGGAATCCAGGCGAAGGGAGTGTGAGTACTTCCCCCGACCTGAGAAGTGGTTGGTGCGGCCTGAGCTGAAACCGCCTGAGCAAGGCTAGTGCAACTAATCAATATCTGGGCAAAAGTCTCCTGAAGGTCTGGAATCACGATAAGCACAGTTGGTTCCTAAGATGGTCCCACCGGATCAACTACATCTGGAATTTGGTCCTGAGCTGGAGCAACTGGTGGGTCTACAAGTGTTCCTCTAGCTATTGCACTAGCTGCACCTCGGCCTCTACAATGACCCCGACCTCTCGTGGCCCTATCTAGAGGTACTGGTAGCTGTCCATCCAATCCGGTAGCACGTGTCCTCACCATCTTTGAGAGAATAGAATAACAAAATTTTAGTTTCAGGAATCAACGAATTCGCATGACAAGAATACAAGAAAGTGAAAGTTTCCTAAGGAATCGGCATCTTCTCGAAGATAAGTACAGATATTTCCTTACCGATCCGCAAGACTCTACTAACCCTGCTTATGACTCGTGAGACCTATGTAACCTAGATCTGATAACAACTTATCACGACCCAAAATCTCACATGTCGTGATGGCGCCTATCTCAATACTAGGCAAGCCGAAAACCACAATAAATCACAAAATTCTTTACTTTTGAAAAACATAATAAATAAATTTAAGAGTAAAATACCATAGTTACTGGTAGAACAAACCGCGACTAAATACAACGTTCCCAAAAATTCGGTGTTATTGAGTACATGAGCATCTAAATGAGATTATAGTCTGGCTGATAAAACCACTGTCTAAAAATATAGAACAGTACACATAACTAAAAGGAAGGAGAGTCAAGGTCTGCGGACGCCAAAGCAACTACCTCGAGAATCTCGGAACTGATAAAACTCCGAAATTAGCAACCACCGTGCCCCGAAGTACCTGGATCTGCACACGAAGTGCAGAGTGTAGTATGAGTACAACTAACTCAATAAGTAACCAGTCCAACCTCTGGGCTGAATGTAGGGACGAGCTTAACATTTACAGTCCCAATATAAAATTAATAGTATAGAAATGTAGACATGCTTTCATGTTTAACAATAAAAACTCAAACAGGAAAAATAGACCAAGTCTGAACAATATGAGAGGTATGGCATCTCTATATCTATATGCCAATGTGCATGTCTTATGTGATGCAATACAATGAAGGCCTCGCGTACTCATACTCTCGGAGTACTAAACCTGACTGTCTCAATTCTCATTCATCACACTCAATCACTCAAGCACTGTACATGGAAATCCATCCCAGGGCAGATCCAGCCCAAATGTAAATAATAAGCCAAATCCTGGCATGAATCAATAACAACTGCGCTCACTGTGGGTTTTCAAACTCCGAAAGGGAAGATCCAGCCCAATCTCTATAATATAAAGAAAATCTGGCATGTTGCGGTATGCAGTCCGATCCCATAATAATAAAGCCTATAAGGCCTGCTACAGCGTGCAGCCAGATCTATATAATAATAATAATAATAATATATATAAAGCCAATATGGCCTCTGCGACATGCAGCCCGATCCCATAATCATCAATCACAATCAAGCCTTCGTCCTCACTCAGTCATCGATCTCTCTAGTCTCTCGGGCTCGCAAATCTCATGCCAATTAGTCCAAACAATGGATAACATGATGTGACAATAAATGATAACGGAGACTGAGATATAATATGCAAATGAATGAATATGTAATTTCAATTTAAGCAAATAACTCAATAGCATAAATAACCTCGGCGGGTCCCTATAATACCAGCATATGCCTAAGCATGATTTCTATCATGAGTCACAGCTAAATTTCGCTAACACGTGGAATACACATGGAAATAAATAATTTATTTGAATACACAGCTCCACGGAATAGATTGAATCAGAATTTCTACTATGCACGCCCACGAGTCCGTCACCTAGCATGTGCGTCACCTCAAAACCAATTATATAATACATATAATCAGGTATTCATACCCTTAGAACCAAGTTTAAAAGTGTTACTTACCTCAAACCGTGCAATTCTCTATTCCAATAAGCCTTTGCCTCACGAATTGGTCTCTGAATGCCTCGAATCTAGTCACAAATAATTCGATACAATCAACACAAGGTATAGGAATCAACTCCATATGAAAATGCTAAATTTCTTAATTAATATCCGAAAAGTCAACTCAAAGGTCAATAGTGGGGCCTACATCTCGGAACCCAAAAAGTTACAAAATATGAACTTTCATTCAACCATAAGTCCAACCATACAGAATTTACCAAATTCCGACATCAACTCGACCTCCAAATCGTATAATCTTATTTTCAAATCCCTAGTCCAAAATTCCTAATTTACACCTTAAAATCACGTAAACTAGTCAGAATATTCAACGAAAATTCAATATTATTAATGGTCACAAGTGACTTACCTCAAGAATTCTCGTGAATCCTCTCTGAAAAATCATCCCAACCGAGCTTCTAAAGTCCAAAAATGCAAAAATCCTACAACCCCTTCGAATATATTTTGTCCAGGGGTGTTCGCACCTACGATTCCGCAGGCGCGACACAATGTGCGTTTCTATGATGACCATGAGGGACACAACCTTCACTTCTGCAATGATCCACGCACATGTGCGACTCCGCATCTACGGGATTTCCTCTGCACCTGTGTTTCCCCAGCCCCTCACCATTTTCCGCTTCTGTGATCGTTCCTTCGCAGGTGTGACTCAGCTTCTGCGGACCACTTGTCTGCACCTGCGACCACTGCCTCACTCTGCCCGACCCGCACCCGCGACCATATTTTCGCTTCTACGGTCACGTACCTGTGACCAATTCCATCGAAGGTGCGATTGTACCAGAACTGGAAAAATTCCAGGATTCATCCAAGTCACATTTTAAATCCGATAAACATCCGAAATCCACCTGAGGCCCCCGGGACCTCAACCAAATATACCAACAAGTCCTAAAATATCCTACATACTTAGTCGAGGCCTCAAATCATGTCAAACAATGCTAAAACCACGAATCACACTCCAATTCAAACATTCAAAAACTAAGAAATTCCAACTTCTACATTCGATGCCGAAACTTATCAAATCCAGTCCGATTGACCTCAAATTTTGCACACAAGTCATAAATGACATAACAAATCTATTAAAATTTTCGAAACTAAAATTCTAGCCTGATAACCACAAAGTCAACTCTCGGTTAAACTTCTAAATTTTCAACTTTCGTCGTTTCAAGCGAAATTCAACTACGGACTTCCAAATAAATATTCTGACACACTCGTAAGTCCAAAATCATCATACAAAGCTATTGGAATCATCAAAACTCTTTTCTGGGGTCATTTACATATAAGTCAACATCCGGTCAGCCTTTTCAACTTAAGCTTACAACCTTGAGACTATCTCAACTCATTCCAAAAAGTTTCCGGAATCAAACCAACTACCCTGGCAAGTTACATAACAACAATTGAACATAGAATAAGCAGTAAATGGGGGAACATGGCTATAATACTCAAACGGTTACGATCATAGTGTTTGAGGAGACTGTCAATCGCAAACGTGTGAGATAGACCGCGTTCCCATATAAGGAAAGTGAGGTTAGGGCTGAGGCACACGGTGCTCTTCGCGTTCACATGGCCTTGGATGAGATCGCGTAAGTTAAGGAAGCTTGTCATCGCGTTCGCGACTGGCTTCACGCGATCGAAAAGAAGGTTTTATGAGCTGGGGAGATTTTTTCTCCGTGATAACGAGTGTTTGTCAGTGATTACAAAAGAGGATAATTGGGCATCAATGTTAGATTTCCAAAACGAGGGTTTTATCTCATTTTTCATCTTTTGGCCTAGAGAGCTCGGTTTGTGGCAATGTTTCGAGGGATTATCAAGAAAATCATCGAGGTAAGTGATTCTAACTCGGATTTGGCTATTATACATGAATCCATCATTATTTTTGTCATTTAATTAGTGATTTGAGTTGGAAAATTTGGGGAAAATATGTGAAACTTCATAAACTATTGTTTGAGGATTTGAAAGGCGATTTGAGGTCAGATTTGAGTAATTTTAGTATGGTTGGACTCGTTATCGAATGGATATTTAGATTTTATAATTTTGGTTAGGTTCTGAGATTTAAGCCTAGGGTTGACTTTTTGAGTTGACTTTTTGTTTCTCTTTAAAGATTGCAACTTTATTTTTTGGAATAGCTTTCTATGGTTTGTATTTATGGAATGAAGTTATTTTGGCTAGATTCGGGCTATTTGGAGTTGGATAATTGCGGAAAGGGATTACTAGTTGATTGAGTTAGCATGTTTTGAGGTAAGTGTCTTGCTTAAGTTTGTGTGGGGGAATTACCTCTTAGGATTGGTATTGTTTTGTATTAATTATGGTATGTGGAAGTCTTGTACGTAAGGTGACGAGTGTGTACACAGGCTATATATGGTAATTGACCGATTTTAGCTATGTAGATTCTTTTCATGCCTTTAATTGAGTTTCCATAACATGTTATATTCATCATCATTAGTCTATCTTCACATGCTTTAATTGACATTGTTAATACTTGTCTTATATCTTACTTGCTACTTGCCTTTACATGCTTAGTTGAAGTATTGTTCTTGCAATTCCTTATTCGTTATTTAACTATTGAGTTTCTTTACTTGAAGTTATTATTTCTTGGAATATCTTATTGCTGAATTATAGAGTTGAAGTATAAAGGTTGCGATTCACTTCGAGGCAATGTTGTAAATTTGTTGAAATACCATTCTTATCTAGTTATTCACTTTCGGTTGCTATAGTAGAGACTCTTGTTCTTGTTGTGGTTGAGCCATGGGCTATTTATTGTGAAAACACTATTATTGTTGACTTCTTTTACAAGTTGTGGTATTGGGCACTTGAGGTACGATTTGTGATATGTTGTGATATTGATACGCATGCGGTGGTATAAGGATAAGGGTTGATACGCATGCGACGAGATAAGGTGAGATTGATACGCGTGTTGCTAATATGTGAGCTACTTGAAGTCACGCGGTATGATAAGGTGGGCTAAAACGCGGGTAGCTATTTTGGGAAAATGATTTTTCAAACAAAATGTAAGGCTCCTGCAGTGATATAAGGAAAGATTGTGATTAGATTTGTGAAATGAGACTACGAGGCGGTACCTCGATAGTGATTCTTGTTGATACCTTTTATTTAATCACTTGTATTTTGGTTGCATCATTTCCTTGGCATTCTTATTATGTTTTTCTTTCGTGATGTCTTAATTTCCTTGGTGTCAATGTAGCTATTCTTGTTATATCTCTTCCTTGTATCACTTCCCTTGTTTTCATTATCATACTATACTTTACCTACTTAGTTTCTTTATTTATTCCAGTAGGTATCTTGACCCAACCTCATTACTACTCTACCGATGTTAGGCTTGATACTTACTGGGTATCGTTATGGTGTACTTATGCTACGCTTCTGCACATCCTTTTGTGCAGATTCATGTACTTCATACCGGCCTAGGCACCAGTGAGTCGAGCTTGAATCGGAGACTTCAAGGTATACATGTCGACGTCCGCACGCCTCAGAGTCACCCTCTATCTAGTTCTATTTCATTCTCCTTTTATTAGATATTTTTGTATAGGGATGTTCAGAATACTCATGTAGAGCTTTTGACTCGGTATCACTTAATTTTGGGAGTTATGTTCAGTTGAGTTGCGGAGTCCTTTTTTTATGATAGCTATTGGTTAAATTGAAAGTTTTATTACTATTTCAGTTAAATTCTGCATGTATGCTAGGCTTACCTAGCCTTAGAGACTAGGTACCATCACAATATCTTATGATGGGACATTAGAGTCGTGACAACAATGATTGCTACTTGGGGAGAAAGCTCAGATGAAAGCTCCGATGATGATGAACGAGCACTAATGGCTATTGGAGAATCTGATGAAGAAACCAAGGTAAGTGTTTTTCATCTCAAAGACAAGATCAAATTTTTGTCTAAAAATATTATCTGAATTACTACTAGAGCTGATTGATGAGTCTGAAGAGGTGAATAATGAAAAGGAACATCTGTCAAAAGAATGTGTCATTTTGAAGGCTAAATGCAAAAACCTGGAATTTAGGGCTTGTGAAACTGAAAGTGAAAATACTGTGTTAAAGAACCTGGTTCATGCACTTGATACTATTGTCCTAGAACTTAGACTTGAAAATCTAAAATTGAAGTTAGGAACATGTAAAAAGATAGTTGATGACAGACAACTCACTCTAGAAGAGAATTTAGGTAAAATGAAAGATGCGTTATATAAAAGGGATGAACAGGTAAGAGTCTTAAAAGAGGATCTGAACAAGGTTAAGCATGAGCTAGATAGAACTTGTAAATGGAATAGGTCCTCTATTGCACTTTCATGGCTACAAGAACATCATAGTAGCAATTGGATAGGACTTAGTTTTGGAAACTCTGCACCTAAGTGGAATCCCAAAAGAAAGTACGTCACACTCCCTAAGAATAAAATTTGCACCCATTGTGGTAACACTCGTCACTATAAGAGTGATTGCACTACAAAAGAAAAGTCAGAACAAAAGAACAAAAAGTTTGTTCTAGGGAAAAATAGGTTGCCAAGTTGGGCTAAAAAGAATTTGATTTATCCTTTTACCTATATAAAGGGACCCAAACTAGTCTGGGTTCTTTAGACTAACCCCTGATTTCCTTTTGCAAGTTCAAGTGAAGGGGAGAAGCCAAATATGGTACATGGATAGTGGCTGATCAAAGCACATGATAGGAAGCAAGAACCAGTTCCTTTCACTTGAGGACCTTAAAGGAGGTAATGTCTCCTTTGGAAATGGAAAGAAATGTGAGATCATTAGAGTTGGAAAGGCAGGTAAGTAAGATTCTCACTCTATTGAGAATGTCTACTTGATAGATGGACTGAAGTACAGTCTAATAAGTGTATCACAATTGTGTGATAGAGGTAACATGGTAGCCTTCACCTCTACAAAATACTTTGTGATGAATATTACCACTGACAAGATAGTTTTGCAGGAAAAAACGTGAATAACATATATGTGGTGTATCTCACACTTTCAGATAATGAACTCACTTGCTTAAGTGTGTTGGACAATGATCCCCTCTTTGGCACAAGAGACTTGGACATGCAAGTCTAAGCCAACTCAACAAACTAGTCTCCAAGGACTTGGTGATAGGGCTGTCTAACATTAAGTTCAATGAAGTTAAAGTTTGTGAAGCTTGTGCAAGGGGGAAGCAGGTAAGATCCTATTTTAAAAGCAAGAAATTAGTAAGTACTACCGGGACGATGGAACTGGTCCATATGGATCTGTATGGACCAATGAGGACAATGAACAATTATGTTATGGTGCTTGTTGATGATTACTCTAGGTTTACTTGGACACTGTTTTTAACATATAAATATGAAGCATTTGACATGTTCACTTCATTTGTTAGAATAACTCATAAACAACTAGGTAATCAACTTGCGTCAATTAGGTCTGATCATGGTACTGAATTTGAGAATGCTAAATTTTCTGAATTTTATGATAAGCATAGCATAGATCATAATTTATCTGCACCTAGAAGTCCACAACAAAATAGAATAGTTGAAATAAAGAATAGGACATTGGAGGAAATGGCTAGGACTATGCTACTTGCTAATAAATAGGTGCATGGCTAGCCTCTTGTTAAGAAAACTCCCTATGAGTTACTTAAATGGAGAAAGCCAAAAATATCCCACCTTAGGGCATTTGGATGTAAGTGCTTTGTGCACAATAATGTAAAAAACTCCCAAGGTAAGTTTGATCCCAGAAGTGATGAAGGATCATTCTTGGGATATTCTTCACATAGTAAAACTTATAAGATTTAAACAAAAGAACTATGTGTGTCGAAGAAAGTGTACATGTTTTTTTTATGAAACTAACATTCTTTCTAAGAGGCAGGAACCAGATGATGAAAAAATTGGGCTGGTAAGAAACTTAAATGAAGTAACAGTCCAGCCTGAAGCTACACCAGAGGAAGGAACATGTCCTTCCACCAAGGGCAACCTGACAGGGGGAACTGAACAGAGAGGAACTGATCCTCAAATCTTGAGCTAACTTATCCATAAACCTATTCCTTAGCCACAAAACATTGAAGGAACATCTATAGAAAACCAGTTGGTGGTGAAACCTTACAAGTATCAAATTTCTCATCCCATTGGGAACATAATCACTGATCCAACCTCTGAAATTAAAACTAGATCTTCTTGAAAGAACCTTTGTGCTTTTGATGCCTTTTTAACTCTTATTGAACCTAAAAATATTTCTGAGGCTTTGTAGGATATAGACTGGGTGAATGCAATGCAGGATACACTCAACCAATTTGAGAGAAGTTAAGTTTGGCATCTGGTACCAAGACTTAAGGATAGAATAGTGGTTGGCACTAAATGGGTCTTCAGAAACAAACTTGATGAAGATGGAACAGTTACAAGGAACAAGGCAAGATTGATGGTTCAAGGATATAGTCAAGAGGAGGGCATAGACTATGATGAGACTCTTTGCTTTAATTGCAAGATTGGAAGAAATTAGACCTCCTTATAGCCTTTGTTTCTTACATGGAATTCACTCTCCATCAAATGGATGTCAAGGGTGCCTTCCTCAATGACTATCTAAAGGAAGAAGTGTTTGTCAAGAAACCTTCTGGCTTTGAGAGCAAGAAATGTCCTGATCATGTGTACAAGCTTGACAAGGCATTTTATGGGCTTAAGCAGGCTCCAAGAGCATGGTATGAAAGATTGTCTAAATTCTTGCTTGATCATAGCTACAAGAGAAGTAAAATTGACAATACATTGTTCTTGAAAGAAAAAAGGTAAAGTTCTCTTGGTATTTCAGATATATGTTGATGATATAATTTTTGGAGCAACTACAGATAGGTTAAGTAAAGAATTTGCCAAGCTAATGGGGAGTGAATTTGAAATGAGTATGATGGGTGAGCTTAATTTCTTTTTAGGCTTACAAATTAAGTAAAATTCAAATGGAACTATGATCCATAAGCAAAGGTATGTGAAAGAGTTGCCGAAAAAGTTAAAATGGAAGATTCCAAAGAAATTGTCACTCATATAGCAACAACCACAAAATTGAATTTGGATGAACCTGGTTCATATGTTGATCAGAAGATGTATAGGGGAATGATTGACTCTTTGTTATATCTCACTGCTGGTAGACCTGATATTGTTTTTAGTATAGGCCTTTGTGCTAGATTCTAGGCAAATCCAAAGGAGTCTCACTTGACGGTTGTCAACTTAGTGGGATATGTTGATGCTGATTATGCAGGTTTTCTTGTGGATAGAATGAGCACTTCAGGTATGGCACACTTTCTTGGCTCATGTCTTGTATATTGGGCCACCAAAAAACAAAATGTTGTGGCATTGTCTACTGCTGAAGCTGAGTTTGTGACTGCTGCCTCGTGTTGTGCTCAATTGTTGTGGATTAAACAGAAAATAATGGAATTTAAAATTGATGTAGGTTGTATCCCTTTCTTTTGTGACAATACTAGTGCAATTAGTATGACCAAGAACTCGGTTCATCACAAAAGAACTAAGCACATAGATATTAGGCATCACTTTTTGAGGGACAACTATGAGAAATGTTTGATCACTGTGGAATTTTATACTACTTACAAGGAAATAGATGACATCTTCACAAAAGCTCTAAGTAAAGATCACTTTGAAAAGAACATGCTAGAATTAGTGATGATAAAGATCACCTAAAAGAAACCAGTTCTAACTCAATAATTGGCTAGATAATTTGTGAATTTTGTAAATAATTAGAGTAGATATTGATTAGTCTCATACTTTCATTAGTATACTCTTGTTCCATGTGCTAAAATGTCTCACTGATCTCTAATGATATTACCCTTATTTTCTTAGAAAATTCACTCTTACACAAGAGAACTTTCAGTGAATAACCTGGTTCATCAAAATTATACAATATGTATTCTCCAGCCCGCATATTTTGGAATAATTATATTTGGATCATGATCTGAAAGAGTCCTACTTAATCCCAACCTCTTTTTGAACCAATCTGTTACTAATGAACCGGTTTTACCAAACAAAACCCACGCACCATAATTGCCTAAATATTTTGGGAAGAGTCCAACGTCTCTTCAAACTGACACTCCTAAGTTGATTAGACTTCTAAAGTAGTCGTTAAACACTCTATCTCTTCCCTCTTTAAATAGATTATACCTTAACCGTTTCTTCACTACTAATCTTTGAAAAATCAAGACTCTAAATTCTCTCAACCTTCTCTTATCTATTCTACTCTCATCTAATGGACAACCCATCTAAAAATCACAAGATGACTGAAAACCCTCTTCACCACCCAAAGAACCATCACCCACACCTTAAACCACCCCTACTCCCAAGAAAGGGCATGTTAAGATGCTTGCTCATAATTTAGTCACTGACAGTGAACAAGTCAAGAAACTAAATGAGAAATTAAAAGCAAGACAAGCAGAGGAACCCCAAAAATCATATGAGTCCTTCAAGTATACAACTTAGGGGGAAAACCATGTTTCATCTGAAACAGAACAGGTAACTTATGGGCTAAATCTTTTTTTTCTGATGACGTTTCTTATGTGGCTGAAAATCTGGAGAAAAGATTTGTTCTTGTTGGTACTATAGTTGTGGTAGAGCCTGAGTCTACTGAAATAGGTGATAAAAATAAAAAGGAAAAATAAAAAGTGAGTGATGGTGTAACAGGAGATGTGAGGGGAAAGGGAGGAGAAAGAATGGTTGAATCTTCACCCACTCCTATTGGTTTGACTGAAGAAACAGGGGCAATTGTGATATGGAGTGAGGAGGCTGTTAAGGAAGGAGAAAGTTTAAGAGAAGAAGGAGGAAGTGGGTATAGAGATGCAAGTGCAGCGGAGGGGGTGGTTAGGCTGAGGAAAGGGTTCCAAGAACCTGTTCCATCTGAGAAGGAAGCCCTTCATGACCTTCTAAAAAAGGTGTCTGATAGCTACAATCCATGAAGAAAAAGAGTCCAGGAGTTAAATATCTGGTACTGTTATGGAAGGTAAGAAGAGAAAGGATGCCTCTTCTATTCCTGTAGAGACTCCTCTCCCAAGAGGAAGAGCTACAAGAAGTCAGAGGAAGCAGAGTGAGGCTAACCTTGAAAAGGCCTTAGCTGAGGTTATGATTTTGCTTTGGACTGTGATGTTTATAACCTAATGAACTTGGTCCTTGATGATTTGTGACTTTAAAATGGAAAGTGTTAACATTGTGTTGCTGTTGAGCTGAGTTGAAATAGGTTTCATATTTATGAGAAGCACAGAGTTTGTTATCATCAAAAAGGAGAAAATTGTTGGCTTGAGTAAGTTTTGTTTTGATGATTGACAAAGGAACACATGCATGAACCAGGTCCATACGCATTGTATACAAGGCACAGGTAGATTCAAGCACAAGGCATGCATGTGAAGGGGATAAGCATAAGTAGCTATATCTGATATATCCTGAACGAAAATGTTGCATAATTGATAAAGAGCAGAACTCCTTACTTGAAGAGAACTCTATCCTAGATAAGGGATGCGTTAGAAGTTGAAGATAACTAGAACCTTTTTACCAAGGAAGAGTAAAGCATTAGAACTCTAGTTAGTTCTTATTATACTAACTCTATATATATCATTTGTGTTCTCTTTTACAGGTGACAGATAAACATTGAAGTTAAGCAAGAATTGAGAGCAAAATGACTAGGCATTTTGCACGCAATTCTTGTGGGTTTCAAGTGTGCGAGCCTGAAACTACATGAATCAGATAAACTAATCAGTTCCAAGTGTCTGTCTTTTATTCTAGTTCAATTATAGTAAGGCTTTTGAGTTGTACCTTTCAGCTTTCTCTAGAATCATTTGCACTAGGTAATTTAATTTGAGT
Source organism: Nicotiana tomentosiformis (assembly GCF_000390325.3). NCBI lineage: Eukaryota > Viridiplantae > Streptophyta > Magnoliopsida > Solanales > Solanaceae > Nicotiana > Nicotiana tomentosiformis. The sequence continues at coordinate 108,024,292 of NC_090820.1, read as the reverse complement.
TGTATTTTTCAAGTTAGAGTTAACTTGAAGTGATTTAGTAAAATGTTGAAAAAAATGCTACTGGGAAGAAGGTCGTGATTTTTTCACCTTTTGAGCCGTGTATTTTTCACGTAAATATACTTGTGTTCTTTACCTTCTGCATTTATTATTCCGCAACTATAGTGTAAGGAACTCGTAGAAGAACCAGGTAATTCTATAATTCGTGCACACGAAAAATTGGACATCACACAAATCACCCCCTCCCCTTTTTGTGGTATTGAAGTATAAAAATATCATATTTGACTAGACACGATTTTTAAAAAAGAATTAAAGACTTATTTATGATTTTAAACATGTCTATCACAATATTTGTATCGGAATAAGACTTTTGAAATTTGTAATCTTATATTTTCAAAACATTTATGCACATAATTAAACACTTGTCACTAATGTTAAAGTAAAAAGGTTAAATTAAATTGCGTTCAAATTTAACAAGAGTATCTTTCCTTGCTCTGAGGAATGCCCGGTTTAACGAGAATTATCTTGTTGGTTTTTAGAGTCATCTCGGAATCTTTGGCTTATGCCATATGCTCCAAACTTGAATTCAACTTCCTTCTTCGCCAACGTCGATTTCTCACTCAAGAAACTAGCGAAAGTCCTTTCCTTCATTCTCTTTGAAGCTAAACTAATTAAAAATAAAATAAATTCATATAAATTAAAACTGAGGAAGTAGTGCAAACAAAGAATGAGAAATAAAACAAAATTTAGAAAGATAGCAAAAGGGAGAAGTGGATGTAATGTATAAAATTTTGACTTCTTCAATTTGAAGTTAAGGATTCTGATGTTACAATTCATCGCAAAGAACTAAGATGGGTACAATGAAGAACGACGTATTGACATACAAGTTGCAATGACCTAGAAAAGCTCATAATCGATCTTCAAGTATCTCACCAAAGGCGGAGCCAGAATTTCAAACTTATGGGTTCGAGATTTTAATCGTCTTAAATTAGTGGGTTCTAAATTAATAATTTATACATATTATAAAAATTTTGAGACAAATACAAGGTTCGAACCAAAGCTATTGGGTTCGACCGAACCCGCTCTCGGCGCTCTAGCTCCGCCCATGTGACTCTCACGAAGCCTTTCTACAAATGGTTTGGGCATCTTTCTCGTCTTGAATTCTTGAAGATAAAGCAAGATCTTTTAAACGATCTGGGAGCTTTTTCAGTTTTCCGCAGTTATCGATTATGAGATGAGAGAGCATGGGCGTGGCTGAATTTTGTGCCATCCATTCATTTAAGAAGAATAAGCTTGAGAGTTGTAATTGTTTGAGTTGGGGAAAACCTGAAGCAGAACAGACCATCTTTGTCCCAAGGAAAGCATCATCGCGGAGTACTAGACGCCTTAGATTACGAAGATTCTCTAATATTGGCATGGGATCTTCCTTTAGTTGAGTACTACTAAGAACCATCTCTGTGAATCTTTGTGAGATCATATTGTGTGGGGGAAGCTGGTCAATGTAACCTTCGAAGGAAAATTTTGGTGGACCTCCTCGGCACGTCAATAATTTCTGGAATACATTGTGCCTTGCTTCTGTGTAACAGTCAAAGTTCTTTATTTCAATGGATGAATGTAGCCATTTTTCTGGAGCAGTACTACTTGACATATGGTTGGTTATCGACTCAAGATCCTCAAGACTTTCTTCAACCTCTACATCTAGGTACCGGAGTTTTGTCAAATTGAAGAGATCCTGGATTTCACACAATTTGGAGGTGAAGTTCTTTAGTGTCTGAAGCTCTGCTAATCCATCCCATCGAAGTTTTTTCCCATTTTGCGCTTGGAATGCTCGTGGAAGATACAAATGTTGTAGCCTTCTCATTCTCCGCAACACATCTGGAATGATAATGTTGCATGTATCTTTGATTCTCAAATCAAGGACTTCCAAGTATGACAAGTTGCTAATATATGGCGACAACTCCTTTAGGATGCATCCTTCAAAACTCAGATACCTCAAGAATGGTAAAGCAAAAATGCCTCCCGGGATTTTTCCCTTACGAAAATCTATCCTGTCGAAATCAAGAATCCTTAATGCCTTAAATTTCTTAATATCCGACATTATGGATGGCCATACAGACTCTTCTAGTTGTTGATGCTCATGTGCCTTGATGATTCGGAGACTCCTAAGGTTTCGAGCTAATTCAGGGGTGACACGGGCATTATACTTCCCTAGATAAATAACAAGCCGGCGTGTATTACTAAAAGAAAGAGAAGGTTACCGGGTAAGATCTCCAATTTGTAAATCCATGACCTTCAAAATGTCTCCCTCTTCCGCTTTTGAGAGGCACATATCTCCCATTAGTCCAACTAGATGGCAAGACTTGAGCTCTATTATTGTCTGTCTCACACTGACCATACTCTTCTGTGCTAGACCCATCAAATGTTCTTGTGTTAAGTCCAACAGTGTCCTCTTGCTTCCACAATCCCCTTTTGAAATCAATCCCTCAATTGTCCATAAATGACACAACTTCTCTGGATCTATTTCTGGATCTTCTCTAAAATGGCCCAAGTAAAGAAAATATAGTTTTAGATCATCTGACAACTCAGCATAACTTGGAGCCATAACTTGAGAAAGATATGGCCGGGCATTTTTCTGTACCATCTCCCATTCACTTGCACTCTTTCCTGCTAATAGTTTTGCAAGTGCTATAATTGCCCCTGGTAAACCTTCACATAATTTTACCATTTCCCTACCCATTTTCTCCATTGCTGATTTCATTTCAGCTCCTGATAAAGAAAGACATGTTATCAGATACCATTTACTCTCCCATAAAAGTTACCCTACTCTATAAAATTAATATGTTAATATAAACGCATATCTAATTTATTTTTCTTCTTTTGCAATTATCCCAAAAAAAAAAAAATGTTTTTCAATTACTTGTCGTGCTTTTATATCTTTCAATTGTAACATCATATACCTGGTTCTGTCTCCAACCAAACTATCCTTTTAAGTAACTTCCAGCTGTTTTTTTCTGATAAAGGCCTCTTTTCATGTATATAAGGTGTCTGTTTTATACTTTTTGCTACTTCTCTTGCTCGAGTAGTAACCAGTATTCTACAACCTTTAGCTCCCACTGCCCCACGCAGCGTCTGCCAGTCTTCAGTTGAGCGTAGGTCTTCCAGAACAATCAAGCTCCTCGATTTTTCCAGCTGTTGGCGAACAAGTTCTGTCAAAACTTGTGCTGGCGTATCAGCATACTCTTCTACAGAACCCACAAATGACTCCATAGCATGTAGAAGTGCGTATTCGAGGATGAAGTTTTCAGATACACAAATGTTGAGGCGATGCTCTTTGAATTCGTCAACAACGCTGGTGTCATTACATATTGCATGAGCAAGAGCCGACTTGCCTGTGCCACTAAGGCCCCATATGGGAAGTACTTCGAACCTGTTTTCGTAACCCTCTGATCTATCTAGCAGAGCTCGTAAAATTGGCTCCTTTTTCTTTTTTCAGCCCAACTGTCTCGTCGTCTTGCTTGTATGCAAAGTTTTGCCTCCATTGTTGACAGTTGTTGTACCAGCTATTATTGCTTTTAAAATGAAAACCAGCGAACCGCTGCACGACTTCCGGCGAAGCAAAGTGGTTGATTTTGGCACACAAACTCGTGATCTCAGACATGGCTTTCTTCTGGGCACCACCACTATTGAGAATTTTGAAAGGCAAGAGCATTCCAGATGAACCTGCCGACCTGGATCTTGCCATTACACCATATGTTTGGACAACATCTTCGACGCGATAAACGAGCTCTTCAAATTCCTTCGCTTGGTCACTGGGCAACTGACCATCTGTTGTTAGCATCCGCTGCAAATTCTCCAGAGATTTAACTGAGTTGTTGATTGCTGTGTATGCCCCAATTACTTCTGTTTCTTCAGCCAAAGTTAACTGTCTAAGCTTTTTGATCGCGAAGACGAGGGCTAGTTTCGCCATTCCCTGGTCCTCAAAAATATTCCGCCCGCTTAAGAAATCAGCTTCTGTTTCTTCCTAAAATTAAATCTCGGATCAGTCTGCAACGAAGTCAACCGCGCGCACAATATCTCAAAAGAAAATTGAAAAATATGGGATAAGAGTTGATTCAGAAAGACTCGCCTGTTTAAAGAACTTTTTCTCGGGGTTTGGCTGCAGCAATGGATTGAGGTACTCTGCCTAGTTGCTATAAACTGCCTAAAATATATATTACTAGTGATATAACCCGCGACATTAGTAAATTTATATTATTACAAATTTAATTTAAGATAGAATAGATTAAAATTTTAATTATATATACTATAATTAATTTATATATTTGATAAATCACAAATATAAATATTTGTATTAGAAGTAGAACTAAGGTGAACTCAGAGGTGGACCCTGTATTTGAGCACAGCGGGGACACCGCGCTATCTTTAACATATATATAAGCTAGTAACGACAAAATTTATCATGCTAACTCTTTAAAAATTTAATGATTATGAGTGTTGATAAAAAAGATCTTTTAAACTATAAAATATTATACTAAAATAAAATCAAGATTAAATATTCATTAAACAGTTCAAGCAGATTCTAAGTCGTCATCGCTAAATAGACGGAGGTATGCTACTTTGCCCAGGTGATTTTTGAAGGCATAAGTATTTTGGAGTTTTTCTATCACTCTTTTTGGGGGGAAATTGACTTTTTGCTAATGGAATATTTTTTTCCCCTCCCAATTTTCTTTAGTCTTTTTATGTCTCTCTATTACCTTTTTCAACGTATAGAAAGACGTTTTTCAAAAATGTTTTTGACTATTTTATGTATAAGCTCTAAAGAACTAATCTTAGAGAGAAGCATGGTTTAAGACTTTTAAGAGAGAGATTTGAAGGGGGAAAGCTAAACTAAGTTTCGTATATGTACTAGTACTAAAATATTTTTGAACTCAGAAAAGATAAAAAAAGAGAACCAAATCCGGTCATCTTGAGAGGGAGGAACAAATGCTGCATGTAGGGGTGTTCAAAACCAAACCGAAATCGAAAATCGAACCGAAATCGAAGCTTAATGACTTATTGGTATCCGGTTAATGGTTTAACGGACGGGGAATAGATTAAAATTTTTTTATTAACGGCTTATCGGTTTGGGGGCGGATTATTCAATTTTCTTAACGGATAATTCGTTAACCCGTTAAGAATATATATACATATATATGTATATATGTATATATATATATATATATAACTCTATCTCTATGTTCTAACGCCTAATTCCTAAATAATCAGAACCCTTACGTACTATGCATCAGAAGATCCCAGGTTTGGTTTAGCTTAGCTTATTCTCCCACCCTACAACAAGATTGTTTAAGTTGTTGTCTATGGTTCACCTCTGCTTTTGTTTTTTTAAACTAATGTCTGATGTGTATGTTTAATAGAAGAACAACAGTGATGTGCCACAACTTTTTTCACTCTACAACACATGACATACTACATCATTCTTATGTAGGCGTTAACAAACATGTATGTTTGGACTCAATGTGTAATTTCCTATTCTGAATTTGTATGCTAGGCGGTTAGCAAACAATTAATGCACGCAATATAGATTGGATTAGGCCGATAAACTACCCGATAAGAGCTAAACCGATACCAATCCACCCGATATCTTATCGGGTGGCTAGCAGATTAATACATTTAAAAGCCGATAACCGTTAAGCCAAACCGTTAAGAGTAATTAACAGCCCAATCCGCCCGATAAGCAGTCCTAGCCGCATGTCAAACCAACCCAGCAATTCAGCTTTTGTCTTTGAGGGGCACATCAAATTTATTTAAGGGGTCCTTAATATATAAACAAATATACATACACAGTTTTTGCCGAACCTAATAGGTTGCGGTGACCCCTCTAGTGACCATGTAAGTCCGCCTCTGGGTGAACTACATTTCTCATTAGCAATATATATATATATATATATATATATATATATATATATATATATATATATATATATATATATATATATAGTGTACATGATATTAACACATGCGTTTAAGTATTTTAATATATTTATTTCGTTCGATAGTAGAACTTTTGTTTTTCTAAAAAAAAATTATATTAAAAAAACATGGTGATGAATTGAAATGTAAAGGAATTTAGAGAGGAATTTAGAGTTGACACTTGAAAGAAAACAAACCAAAAGAAAGAATAACATTTCCGTTAGATTTTCAGCCTTTTAGGTTTCGTGTGTAAAAAAAAATAGTCGATCAATTAAGCAGACATCCCACGTTATTAGTAGAGAATGAATCTCTTGTTGTAAAATGTTTTCTCTTGTTAATTGCAATATGCTCTGTTCTTTGCTACTTAGATTTTGTAGTTACTTCTGTCAATCTCCTATATTGCAATCAATTATAAAACAAAACAAATTGTAGTCCATCGTAACGATAAGACATTGTCAATATCAAACACATAAAATGAAGGGAAAAGAAGACATTCTTTTAACTACAATAATGAGTCATTACCTTTCACAATTTGGCAGAAGTTAGAAGCACAGTGCAACCAACAATTGAAGAAGCAGAAGGCATCGAATCAAAGAAAGATTAGAAGTGGGAATTGCCATTATACAATTCAGCCTCTCTCGGACAGTTGCACATGCATTATGTGTAACAGGCAAAGCCTTTGAGAGAGAACAAGATATGATTATTGGCATAATGTGATGAAAGAGAGAAGCAACGCTGAGACTTCCATTGAAATCAAAGAGACACAAACTTCTATTGAAGGAAAAAAGAGAAACCCTTCAGCAATTATAATGCTGCGAGTCGCAACAACAGTAACTAAATGGGATGAGAAAGTTGAAATAGTGGAGACAGGAAAAGTTGCAACGGTTTGACGTTTTACTAAATAAAGTAAATGAAAAAGTAAGGAAATATCAGTATTCTGAGGAGAAAGATAGTTTAACTTGCTGATTGTAGAGATAGATAGATTATTAAGACGGTGTTCCACTTTTTCAATTTAGATGAGTTAGTTTGATTTAACACAGAATTTAACAAAAAAAGAAGACTTTTGCAACTCGTGATCTTAAAAGCTTAAGAGGTAAAAGTTTTGTGGGTCATGATATTTGTGTGCTTATAAAAACTTCTCATTAAAGATAAAATTAGTAACATGAAGAATTTAAGTTGAATTATTTCCAAATTTAGAAATGTGTCATTTATTTTTCAACAGACTAAAAAGTAAAGTATCTCATCTAATTTGAAACGAAGGGAGTAATATATAATCTTAACCCCAAAAAATTAAAATAATTAATTTTGTATTTTAAGGTTCTATCCACACTATATTTTCGTGTATAATTTTGTATAAGGATGTATATGAGTTGCTTAAGCTTAAATAATAATAGTATGATTTTTTTCTTTTTGATGATTTTTTTAGCAAAAAATAAGCACGAAACATAGAAACATAAAAGAAAATACTGAAAAATGCAATCTGATTTAGAAATGAAAAACCAATAAATAAGAAAAAATATGTTGCAGGAATATGGGTGGTGGTGGTTGGGGGGGGGGGGGGGGGTGGGAATAAAAGATTGTTGGATAGAGATGGGTGAAATGTACAGATTTGCGAAAAAAGCAAGAGTGTTATGTATATAGCCTATATTTTGTCGGGTTACATGGTTGTAATATTTTTTCTTTGCTATGTAGATGAAATTTAGTGGTGCTGGGTTGCATTATTGTGCTAATACCACTAAAACAAATCAACCAAAATATTTACACAAATCCAAGGTGGTTAATAGAGCCTAAAATATCTAATTTCTCGTTACACTACTAGAAATCTGTCAAAATTCGTTCAAAGCATACCGATCGAAATTAGTCGGAATAAAAAAACCGACCGATGTCACAACGCAAACACATCTGAAATACACTCGAGGCCCCCGAGACCATATCCAACGACACAAACTAGTCTAAAAATATAATACGAACTCGCTTGCGCAATCAAAATACCAAAATAACCTCTAGAATCTCAAATCAGACGTCAAAACGCATGGAAATCGCAATGAACTTCAAGAATTTCTAGAACTGCAACCAAGCGTGCGAACCACATCAACTCAACTCAAATGATACCAAATTTTGCAGACAAGTTACAAATGACAAAACAGACCTATTCCAAGTTCCGAAACCAAAATCCGAGCCCAATAGCCTTAAAGTCAACCCATGGTCAAACTTAGGAAAATCTCAAACCTTTAAATGCCAACTTTCTACAATAAGCGCCAAAATGCTCCCGGTTCACCCGATACTCAACCCGAACCTACGCCCAAGTCTGAAATCATCATACGAACCTATTGGAACCTCCAAATCTCGATTCTGAGATCGTTTACTCAAAAGTCAAATCTTGGTCAACTTTTCCAACTTAAAACTTTCGAATTGAGAATTATTCTTCCAATCAACCCCGAACTTTTCGAAAATCGAAATCGACCACACGTTTAAGTCATAATACATGAAGTAAAACTGATCAAGGCCTCAAACTGTCGAACGACGTGCTAGAGCTCAAAATGGCCGGTTAGGTCATTACATTCTCCCCCACTTAAACATACGTTCGTTCGTAAACTTGCCAATAACTGCTCAAGAATTGTCCCAAACCACTATTTTACGCCTCGTGCACCTACCCGCGCCACCACGACTGATGTGAGCACATTAGCTCGAGCCAGACTGAGGATCCTTCCTTTTTCCTTGATCCACAAGCCTTAAAATCAAATTTCAACATCCGAAATTCCCTATGTGATCTGATTCTAGCATACGAATACCGTATCAATCTAAACCCATTGTACCAAATATGATTATGCATGTATGCTGAAACCACACCATACACCGCAAAATTCGTATGCCCGTAATAGCATCCTCCAACCATATAAGCTGCAAATTCACTAACCTGATACCAGTAGTATACCTCATAACACATATAAGCCCGGTCTCAACCCTCACAATACTGCAATGATGAAAGAGATGTGCAGAAACTCATAACCACCCATCAAATCAATAACTCGTGGAGTTTCTCCCCCTTGACAAGAACCGTTACCTTATTTTGACTGAATAATGACGTTTTCTCTTTAATATACCTTACATAAATCCGATTGTACTGATTTCAGATCCAATAACCTCGTCTCACCAAGTACAAGATGCTCAGGAAATAAGACACCTCAAACATTGACTAAAATCTCATATGACACCATCAATGCGCCAACAAGCTACAACTCAAATATGACATATAAGGAAGAACGAACTTTGGCAAAGAACTATCCAGCCCGCGTAGCGAATAAAACGGTCAAACAGATGCTATGAACCTATATTAGAAATGAGAAACGAGGCACACAAAATAAGTATAAGGAACCCACACATGATACCATTGTGTCGTGCATCCCGATCCAAACATGATACTCACGGTGGCGTGCCACCCGATCCAAACATAATACTCGTGGCAGCGTGCCACTGATCCATGGATAAAATCAATGCGAAAAATACCCATCAAGCCATAATGCCCAAACCCGCTAAATGCATGAATATCAACCACAAACACGTCAAATGCAGAAATACAATCCTAGGGAGACAGATAGCGCCATGCACTATATTGCTCGAGCTCGACTAGGGTGTAATAAAAGACAAGCTACACATGACCATAACACACGAGCGAATAAGCAAGCCGTCTCATAACCCACATGGCATAATAGAGTATAACATAGAATAGATGATGACATGAATAACATCCAACACCCGAAGACTCCTCCATAAGCAATGCTATGCTGAAAGAACACATCCGACCTGATGTAGATCTACTAGCGAACCTCAATTTCGATCATCCAAGAATAGGTCAATAACCATCCAAATATCCACAATGACCTTTTCATGACAAATACGATCAATCATCAAATTAGGAACAACTTCCACAGTCCACCACCAAAGGAATTAAGCGCCTATTAGTCATAACCTCTCCCATTGGCAACACCATTAAAATCTCCATACCTGATTTCAATCGCTAACAATCGAATGACTAACACGTCACACCTGTACGATCTTCCCGTGGGATATACCCCCACAACCTTTTCGCAGCAAGTAGTAAAATCTGAACATTAATGGCCATCGACCATGCTATTTCCATATTGCTAGTCAAACATCTGCATTTCAATACCTAACGCTTCTTCCACATAGCATACCATCCTCAAGTTGTTTGAAAATAGTGCAAGCATACTCTGAACATCTGAAATCCTCCCCTGCTACTTCAAGCTCATTACATTCTTATCGAAACCGAACAACAATTTTGATCCTCAACTTCCAATTTTTGTACCGCTCACTGCACCTTTTATGCCGCTACATGAGAGTCCAAGGATTTCATCATAAACCCTAAATCACCAGTAGAATAAATACTTCATTGGCTAGGACTCAAGTCTTATAAACCACCACTTATTTCAGAAGAACAATTGCAACACGCAACCGAATTCTTATAACCGCGGAAAACTTAGGACTCAAGTCGTGCCCTAATCCGCCATAACTCTTCCGGGACCCATTTACACATAATCAAGACCATCAGAATCAAATACCTCCAATTCAATCAAATTATGGAGGATGTCAAGCCCATAAGTATAGCCATGAAACACTTGTATTGCCTTACCACACCGAAGGAACCGATCATTCCCTTAACTATGCCGATCCAATCCACTACTAGGCTGACTCACATTATCTCAATTTCTTCTTGACTTGCCTTCAAAATCAATATCTCTATTCAATCACATAACTAATCCCAATCAACACTCATCCCGGGTGGCACAAATTGCGAGACCACATTGTTTCAATGCCCATAAGCCATTTCATACCCTCCTCATGCTGTCTACAGTAACTCCAACTGATACACCTGCGATGATTTGATCTTCTACGAATCTGAAGCTGTTTTCTCCATCTCTCGAGCATCGCAGACCCGATGACATTCATAGAAATAATTCAAGTCTCTTTAACACTTCGCTGCAAAGCTAATTCCTTAGCCACACGATGAACGCAAAAATTCTTAGACACCGCACTTTACTTCATGAACCCACTAGGACTATTGTTAAGAGTCACGCACTCTAACCTGGTCTCGAGTACATAACCAAACACTGGTGCTCCGTTAGCACATGAACACTTCCATAGAAGCAACCGAATGAATTCTTTTCCTTGTACATCACATCCACCAGAAGCATAAACTCTGAGTCATCCCAACACCTGCACATGATTTAATAAGGCGATATATATCACACATTCCTCAAGTCCTTGGTTCGAATTGCCCCTGATGTTTCCTTTTTGTAGTCATAATTAATCTACCAATGGACGATAACCAGACACTGTACAGGCACACAACCACGTGACCCAATCATAAACGATGGCTCCCCCACTTAGATTTACACTGCAATCACATAGATCCACACCCCACAACTACTTCTTCTTCCCAGTTACCACGATCGCACTCAATTACTCAGCCAACTTCTCGTGAGCTCTTGTTGCACCAATCATAACACATCCTGAATTATCAGCCACCATCGCACGCTCAAACTCCTAACAGTCGTACCATCTTCTTTAAGTGACCAAGCTGATATCGTAATATATGCATCCTATTGGATATAAGACAAGACTCTTTATATGAAGTTCATTAGGAGTCATTCAATCCCTAACCTTCTCACATGAGATAGCCCCCTGTGTAACCTCATATCGACCTCTTCCAACGTTATTGCTATAGTTTCATCCATCATGCAATCAATTAATCTCCCTAGATCCACACTAATCCTCTGGCCGTAAGAACCCTTTCATTAATTAACATCACTCGAAGGTCCAACAATATGGTTGAAACTCGAAGTTGTATTGCATCTAAAATGATAATCGAATACTTACATTTTCCTACATTCCAATCAATCCCTCAATGTCACGTCCAAAATTCCTAAGCACAGATACCACCTCGAGGATTATCTCCCTCGAACCATCAATGCTGAAACCGCCGATTCCATCCTGAAGTCACAACACACCGCCATCTCTGATAACTTCATCGTAGGTATTATCTCACAACACTGTGCCAAGAGGCAAACAAATGAAGACCAACATACCGTTGAGCCTCTGTGCATTCAATCAAAGATGGTGATGCCACAATGTTAACAAGACAACAACAACAACAACGACCCAGTGAAATCCCACTAGTGGGGTCTGGGGAGGGTAGTGTGTATGCAGACATTACCCCTACCCCGAGGGAGTAGAGAGGTTGTTTTCGAAAGACCATCGGCTCAATAAGACGAAAAGAGATAATATCAGTATCACCAATAGAAACCATAGGAAAAATTACATCATGAAAATGAGAAAGTAGATACAAAGGAAATGCGATAAAAAATACATAGACCCGACACTATAGTAAACAAAGGAGTAGTAAGACACAACATTGCCACCAGCTGACATCGACAAAACCCCTACCAGACTAGCCTCACAAAGGTACAAAGTAAGGGAGACTCAACTACCTCCTAACCTACAACCCTAATACTCGGTCTAACCACCGCTTTGTAAAACTTACCTTTGAGTATCGGTGGCACTCTTTTATCACATAAGACTCCAGATTCTAACCTCCACTTCATCCACCCCATCCCAACACAGTGTGTGACATCCTCATCAATCTTCCCTCGCCTATGGATAACCGACCCAAGGTACTTGAAATTCCCTCTACTTGGTATGCCCTATGATTCAAGCCTCACTTTCACGCCCACTTTCCTTGGTTCAGTGCTGAGCCTACAATCCAGGTATTCCGTCTTTGTCCTGCTCAGTTTGAAACCCTTTGACTCAAGGGCCTGTCTCTATACCTCCAACCTCTCATTAACACTGGTTCACGACTCATCAATCAGAACTATGTTATCGACGAATAACATACACCATGATACCTCCCCTAGAATATGGTGTGTTAACGCGTCCATCACCAGGGAAAATAAGAATGGGCTGAGCGCAGAAACTTGGTGTAACCCCATAACAACTAGAAACTGCTCAGAGTCTCCTCCTACTATCCTAACCCGAGTCTTAACCCCATCATACAGTCCTTAGTTGCCCAAATGTAGGCAACCATCACTCCTTTTGCCTCTAAGCATCTCCAGAGAACTTCTCTAGGAACCTTGTCGTACGCTTTCTCTAAATCAATAAACAGCATATGCAGATCCTTCTTCCTCTCCCTGTACCGTTCCACAAACTTCATAATAAGTTGTATAGCTTCCATAGTAGAACAACCATGTATGAACCCAAACTAGTTGTCAGATATAGACACTGTCCTCATCACCCTCGCTTTAACTACCTTATCCCAAACTTTCATGGTATGACTCAGTAAATTGATACCCCTATAATTGTTACAACTCTGGATATCACCTTTGTTCTTATACAACGAAACCACCGTACTCCACCTCCACTCTCCCGACAACCTCTTCGTCCTAAAAATAACATTAAACAACCCAATCAGCCAGAATGTTAACATGAATTCCACTAAATTCAGAATATATCAAATCTCGACCGTAGGAAACACCAACATTGGGCTGAAATGATAGAACATCCCTCCAAAAGGCGATGATAATAGGACACTCAGGAAGAGACATCCTGTACCACATATGCAGTACCATTACAACTCTTCAATGCCCAGTTGATACAAATGCTCAACATCGTATGAAAATGAGTAGGAAGGAAATAAAAGCATTCGCTTCAATGGAATCAAATTGCACGATGAGAAATCAAGAAGGGAAGTGCTCCTAAAAACCCTATAGCCTCTCGAAGATAATTATATACGTTTTCGTATCGATCTGCAAGACTCTACTAGACTCGCTCAAGACTCGTGAGACCTAAGTGAACCTAGTGCTCTCATACCAAGCTTTACGACCCAAAACACACTATAGGTCGTGATAGTGCCCAACGTCTCCGTTAGGTAAGCCAAAGGTGAACTACCATTATTTGTTTTATTATTTTTGAAATCATGAATCTTATTAGATAGAGAGATAAATGCATCAAAAATCGTAGATACACATGATTTAAGTAAAATATAAAGTAAAAGTGTCTCAATGGTAAGAAGAATCATAAACAAGTTCTAGAACAACCCAAAACCCGATGTCATAAATGCATGAGCATATACTAGAAAGTACAATAACAATACAACATCTGTCTGGAACACAAGATAGACAGGATAATGTAAATAATTATGATGGAGACTCCGTATTCTACGGATCGTAACATGGGATGCACCTCACTATGAAGTCCCCGCAATAGGTGCACCTTTGCGTCCAAAAGACTACCAGAAATATATTCCTGCACAATAAGTGTAGAAGTGTAGCACGAGTACGTAAATCAACGTGTACCCAGTAAGTATCTAGCCTAACCACAGAGAAGTAGTGATGAGGGGTCGAAATCGACACTTACTAGTGGTCCAATAAATCAAGTACAATAGAAAGTAAACAAGTGTAACAACTCAACCGATCATTTTGAGAGTAATAGCCCCAATCCCCTGTTTACTATTTTCCCCGTACCTTTTTCTGCTTATGTGACTTACCGGGAGGTTGTCGTTGTTGTTTCAGAGTGATCTGGGACACTTAGTCCCTAAACAGAAGCTTAATTCTTAGGAATTTTTTGATCGGTAGTGGACTTTTTGATATCGGGGTTGGATTCCAATTCCAGAAGTTGGAGTAGTTCCGTAATGTCGAATATGACTTGTGTCCAAAATTTAAGGTCAATTAGATGTGGTTTGATAGGTTTAGACATCGGTTGTGGAAGTTCAAAACTTTGAAGTTCATTAAGTTTGAATTGGAGGGTGATTCATGTTTTTATCATTGTTTGATGTGATTTGAGGGCTCGACTAAGTTTGTATGGTATTTTAGGACTTGTTGGTATATTGGTTTGAGGTCTCGGGGGCCTCGGGTGTGTTTCGAATGGTTACCAGATCAAATTTGGTTTTGGAAGAATAGCTGAAGTTGCTGCAACTGGTGTAATCGCACTTGCAGAACATTTACCGCAGGTGCGAGCCCGCAGAAGTGAGCCAATGGACGCAGGTGTGGTTTGGAAGGAAGAGACCAAAGGTCGCAGGTGTCGAGGTATAATGTAACACCCCGAACCTGGGGGGCGAGACCTGCACCCGGTGCCTAACCTATACTTGCGTACCAACTTGCGACTAAGGGACTCTGAACATATAATGTCATAATTTGTCCATGGACCACATTGCAAGACAATTTGCGAACACTGACAAAACATCAATATAAAGCTGGAGCGACTAGGCCGACATAACTACTACAGCGGGCAAACCAACAAAATATACATACAATTCTTATAAGCCCAACATACTGCATTAATTGACGTGATATGTCTACAAGCCTCTAGTGATGGATGTACTATGATCAGAGCAGGGCCCCAACCTATCCATAACATATATCATATATACACAAGATGTATATAAAACTATATACCCGACAACTCTGAAGGACGCAGAGCTTACCGATCAAGTTGAACTCGGGCAACACATACTGAGGAGGTCTACCCGTCTGTCTATCTAAACATGCAAGCATGAAATGTAGCATCCCGGTGAAAGGGATGTCAGTACGAAATAATGTACCGAGTATGTTAGGCAACAAATTAACTGAAAGCTGAAATTGAACTGATAATTTAGTAACTAAAAGTAACTGGGAGTCAAGATAATCTGAAGATATGATTACCTGTTGATACTGACTCAATTCTCTCAATATAGTATGTAAAATAGATGTCGGGCCCTATAAGTCTCGGTACATATACAACTGCTATGCCGTATTAGACTCGCTCATAGGTGCTCGACTATACTAGGCTCTGTATCTCGGCCAACTGGGCTCTCTCATAGGCACTCAGCCACAGTAGGCTCGGTATATAACTTACCATCTGATCAGAGGTTTCCCAATAGGGGCCTGCCCATCGATTATAGCTCGATGGTAATGAAAATACTGTAATACTGTAGATTTAGGCTCTCTGCTCTTTTGATTGGAAGAAGACAATACTCAATTAAATATGAAGTCCCTATAAGGAGAATACTGTAATTTATGAGACTAGGATAATGTATATAAATTCGGGAGTATGAACTTATCTTTATGCCTAGTTATCAAACACATGTAATTACGAGATCATGTCAAAATGAAGGAAGGGTGTAACCTTAACATACCTGAACCAATTCTCTTGACGATTCCTATAACACACGTAATTGCGGAAAAACATGTAACGGCGGATCGAAGTAGGGAAAATCCGTATAATATTATTGAGAAAGATTGCACCGTGATCCCTTAGAATTTGTAATTCACGTTGCAATAGCATTGTAAAGGGTCGCATGAATTCCTTTTGGAGAATTCCATCCGTAATCTCCAGCAAGCATTTCGATTCCTTTAATGATGTAGGGATGTTATTTTGCTTAATTTAGAAACGTCTTATGCCTTACCAATAAAGAGATCAAGAAAAGGTAATTCATCAAGGCATTATATCTTCATGCCATATCCAAGAATCCCCCCCTTTGTTTAGAACTTAAAAGATATATATTACGCATGGTAGCCAGTCTGGAACATAGGCTTTCTAGTAATGGCTACACTGAAACTAAGCAAATAGCAGTACTAGTACCCAACAGAGTTGAGTTATAGATGTTTACCAACTTCAGAATGTACGAGCTCTAACCCAAAAAAAAGCAACAATAGATTGTTGTGACTTGTCGGGTAGACAATCCTTTCTCTCCACAAAAATGTGATGACTTGAAGAGCACCCATTCATGAATGCTGAATTTTGCAAAGAGAATAAATTAGTGGTATAAAATCTTGGAAGGCACTATAACAAAGGTGTCTATATCTTGTCATGGAGAGTGACCACCAAATCGTGGGCATCATCTAGTAGCTTCCGTACATTAAGATGACCAACCATGTTATTGCACTCCCTTAAAATTTCATCCATGCTACTATACTTCTCAATGATTTGTTTCCTCCTCTGTAATACAGATGCTGCAATTGCATAAAGCAATATCCAAGAATCCCTACTTGTAAACATGGTATCATATGTCTTATGACTCATTTTGCATATTTTGCCACTTCGGCTTAGCTTATTCCATGTGGCAGCCCCAAAAAGATCCTTATCCACTTAATACCATAATTATCCTTACAATTAATCAATTATCCACATAATTAAGAACTATCTCAAATTACTTAAAATACTACTCACTTTTAACACACTTTATACATCCTACTATCATGGTCATGTGGTACCTTGTATGGCACTAGTCCATAAATACAGAGTATTATAGCTTGGACTGTATTTTATCCCAAATTGCCAAACTTTGACGAAACTTATTTTCTTCGATTTGCTTACCCTCTCACCTTCAAGAATTTACTTATCCCTTGTTTGAAATAGCATAATACTTGTAATCCCAAAATAATCTCATTCCCGAGCTTACGTCGATTAACTTACGACGAAACTTTAACGTACAAAAATACGAGATGTAACATCTCATTTCCGAGCTCTCATCAATTTATATATGGCGTACTTTCATGTACGAAAATATAGGATGTAACATATAACCGCATTTTCACATCCGAAAATGCGGAAGATGGGGGCGCAGAAGCGGAAGGGGCTAGGGCGTGAGGGATCACAGAAGCAGAAGAATTCCGTAGGAGCGGGCGCGCAGGTGCGGCCCATTGCTCGTAGTTGCGAACCCAGTCCCTTTAAGTCATTTTCGCACCTGCGATGGAAATTCCGCAGGTGCGGCGTCGCATGTGCGACCATGGGCCGCATGTGCGAGATTTTTGGACAGAACACTTAAATGCAAGGGTTCGCGATATTTGCTCATTTTTAACATATTGAGCTCGGGTTTGGCGATTTCTTGAGAGCATTTTTGAGGGATTTCTTGAGGTAAATCCTTTGTACTTATTTTTGATCAATAATCATGCTTCTCCATTTATTTTTTCACCTAGTTAGTGTGTATTTAAGGTGAAATTTTGGAGTTGAAACTAGGGATTTGGAGAGTTTGATTTGAGGATTTGAAGGACTATTTGGTATCGGATTTTAGTAAATTTGATATGGTTAGACTCATGAATGAATGAGTGTTCATATTTTGGGATTTTTACCCTATTCCAAGATGTGGGCCCGGGTAGACTTTTTAGGGCAAATTTTGGAATTTGTTTTAAAGTATTGATTTAATTAATTTGACAAGAGGGGTTGCTCTAGTGGTGAGCACCCTCCACTTCCATCTAAGAGGTTGTGAGTTCGAGTCACCCCAAGAGCAAGGTTGGGGAGTTATTGGAGGGAGAGAGCCGAGGGTCTATAGGAAACAGCCTCTCTATCCCAGGGTAGGGGTAAGGTCTGCGTACACACTACCCTCTCCAGACCCCACTAGTGGGATTATACTGGGTTGTTATTGTTGTTGTTGTTGATTTCATTAATTATATGAGCCTATTATAGTTGTATTTATGATATGCAATTGTGTTTGGCTAGATTTGGGCCTTTCAGAGTCGGATAATCAAGGAAAGGGTATTCATACGGATTAATTGAGCTTGGTTCAAGGTAAGTGTCTTTCCTAACTTTGTGTGGGGATATCCCCTTAGGATTTGGTATTGTTATGATATCTGAGCGCTATGTACGCGATGTGACAAATGCGTACATAGGCTATTTGCGAAAAAACCTGATTTTTATTGAGTAATAGCCCATTTTCATCCTACCCGAGTATACTAACATGTGTAGTTATCATTTTAGCCTAGAATAGCATGTCTACGTGTCCTAATTACTAATTTGAACTATTGCAGCATGTTTAGTAAGTCCTGTTTCTTTCGTAACTTGTACTTTGCGTAAATTGTAGGTTTTCTTGCTGTAACTGTTATATTCATTTGTTTGAGTTGTGTATTTATTTTGGGACTATGTGACGGTATCCCGGGAGATCTCCCTGTACTGCATATTTACTTTAGGACTACAAGGCGTTTACTCGGGAGATCCCCTTGTACTGCATATTTATTTTGAGACTACGAGGTGGTTTGTCAGGAGTTCTCCCTGCACATTTACTTTTGAGACTACGAGGAGGTTCCTCGGGAGTTCTCCCTGCATATTTACTTTGCGACTACGAGGCGGTACCTCAGGAGTTCTCCCTGTATATTTACTTTTGGGACTACGAGACGGTATATCGGGAGCGCCCTTGTTGTTATATCATTTTGCGGTGTCGTTATTGCTTGTGAATACTTGCTATTGTCTTCTCTGTTTTACTTTATGTTTATTATAGCATCTGCCTTATTATTATATACCAGTAGGGCTAGGACCTGACCTCGTCACTACTCTACTGAGGTTAGGCTTGACACTTGCTGGGTACTGTTATGGTGTACTCATGCTACTCTTTTGCACATGTTTTGTGTGTAGATCCCGATACTTTTTATCAGCCCCACTACTAGCTGAGAGTGCTTGCTGTTGTATGGAAACTTCAAGGTATATCTGCCGTGCCCGCAAACCTCAAAGTCCCCCTCTATTCCCTCCTATGTCATTTACCTTCCTTACTTCTTTTATTAGACTCTGGTGTATAGAGATATTTGTTTCCTTCCGTAGCTTGTGACTTATGATGTTCTGGGTATTGGGAATACTATGTATTATTAGAGTGATAGCTATTGTACATGCCAAGCGGCATTGTTAGTAGTTATTTAGTTACTAGTTGCAGATAGATGTTAAGTTTTACTTCAAATTTGTTAGGCTTACCTAGTCGTAGAGACTAGGTGCCATCACAACGTCTTATAGAGGAAGAATTGGGTCGTGACAACAATTATGAAGCATGGTAATTAAACACTGAAAACAAATATAGGTATTGGAACCTCCTAATCCGAGATCTAGGTTCATAGGTGTTGTGAGTCACAAGCAAATTTAGTAGAGTCTAGCGGATCGGTACAAAAACGTATGTATTTATCTTCGGGAGGCTATGGAACTGTAGAAAAAAAAATTCACTTCTTTGATTCCCTATCGTGCGAAATTGTTGATTTCGAAATTCTAAACTTCTGTATTCTATTCTCTCACAGATGGTGAGGACACGTACAACCGGATCTGATGACTAGGCACCCGCACCCCCTGCTAGAGCTGCAAGAGGTCGTGGCAGAGGCCGAGGATGTCCACACGGTGTAGCTAGAGCACCCGCACGATCTACTACAGAGGAGCCCCCAGTAGCTCCAGCTGGAGGGCAGACACTTGAGATACCTGTTGCTGCACCAGCCCTCTAGGAGACTCTAGCCCAGTTTTTTAGCATGTTCAACACTTTAGCTCAGGCTGGATTGATTCCACTTGCTCCTGCCACATCTCAGGCCGGGGGAGGAGCACAGACTCCCGTCGTCGGTACCCCAGAGTAGTGAGTTTAGGTAGACCAGGATCCAGAGATCATACCAGTGCAGCCGATAGCCCAGTTCATCCCGAGGTTAGGGCAGTAGTTTCTGAGGTGGAGCAACTCAGACTTGAGAGGTACGAGAAGTACCACCCACCTACTTTCAACGGATTGGTTACAGATGATGCTCAGGGTTTTCTGGAGGAGTGTCATCATATTCTTCGTACTATGGGCGTAGTGGAGACGAGTGGGATTTCTTTTACCACATTCTAGCTTAGAGGAGCAGCCTATCAGTTGTGGCGTGCTTATGACTTGAGTAATCCGGATGAGGTAGCTTCACTTACATGGACTCAGTTCTCAGACATGTTTTTGAGAGAATATGTCATTCAGAGCCTTAGGGACTCATGGGGCATGGACTTTGAGCAGTTGCGCCAGGGTGCTATGACTATGTCAAAGTATGCAGTCCGCTTCAGTGATTTGGCCCGACATGCACCGACCTTGGTTGCCACAGTTCGAGAGACGATTCGATGGTTTATTGAGGGACTCCACACCAGTATCCGGATTAGTATGGCCATGAAGTTGGAGATGGATATTTCTTATCAGTAGGTTGTGAGTATTTTTAGGAGATTGGAGGGCATGCTTTCCCAGGATATAGAGGAGAGGGAGGCCAAGAGGTCTCGAGAGTCTGACACTTACAGCGGTACTCGTGCCCTAGCTGCAGTTCGACATGGTAGGGGCTATGGGAATCGCCCCATTCATTTAGCTCTTCCAACCGCCAGTGGTGTTGCAGCCTCTGCTAAGCCCCAAGAGCCTTATTATGCACCGCCAGTATCTAGTGTGCCTCCTGCTCGGGGTGTTTTTAGCGGCCAGTCCAGCAGACCTAGTGTAACAACCTGACCAATTATTTTGAGTATTACAACCCCGTTTCCCCATTTACTTCTCAAATTATACTTTACAGTTGGTTTGTGAATTTCCGGGGTAATTTGTTTGGGTCTAGTAAGGTTTTGAAAAGAATTGGAACACTTAGAGCTTAAGTTAAAATAGTGATCGGATGCGGACTTATGGGTAAATGACCTCAGATTCGAATTTTGATGATTCCAATAGCTCAGTATGGTGATTTTGGACTTAGGAGTGTGTCCGAAAAATTATTTGGAGGTCCGTAGTGGAATTTGGCTTGAATTGCCGAAAGTTGAATTTTTGGAAAGTTTGACCGGGTGTTTAAATTTTTGATATCGAGGTCGGAATCCAATTCTAGAAATTGGAATGGGTCCATAATGTGAAATGTGAGTTGTGCGCAAAATTTGAAGTCATTCCGGATTGATTTGGTGTGTTTCGACACAAGATGTAGAATTTGAAAGTTCAAAGTTCGTTGATTTTGAATTGAGGTCTAATTCGTAGATACGATGTTGTTAGGTGTGATTTGAGGCCTCGAGTAGGTCTGTGTTATGTTATGGGACTTGTTGATATAATTGGTTGAGGTCCCGGGGGCCTCGGGTGAGTTTCGAATGGTTAACGAATCAAATTTGGACTTAAGAAAATGCTGGAACTGCAGCTTACTGGTGTGATCGCACCTGCGAAGATTTTTATCGCAGGTGCAAAGCCGCATGTGCGTGACATCAGTCGTAGAAGCAGCCAAGTGTGGAACTGGGCAGTGCTCGGAGGTGGGGGGAATTTGTCGCATCTGCGATGGTGTTGGCACAGATGCAGACTTGGGCTGGCGTGAGGCGACCATAGGTGCGAAGGGGAAATGCGCACCTGCGAGCCCGCATATGCGAGAAAAGGGCCGCAGATGCGAGGTTTTTGAAGGCTGGCTATTTCCGCAGGCGCGCTTTTTTGTTCGCAAAAGCGGATGCGCATGTGCGAGCCCAGGCACCCCAGGTGCGGAAATGCCTGGGCAGTGTTTAAAACGAGGGTTCCGAGAATTTTTCTCATTTTCGAATTTTGGAGCACGGTTTGTGTGATTTTGAAGAGGAAATTTTCCACACAACATAGGGTAAGTGTTCTTAACTCCCTTGTGATTATATTCTATGAATTAATGTTCATTTTTGGTATAAGATTATTGAATCTTCAAGAGAAATAGAAGGAAATTTCTATAATGTCACAAAACGAATTTTTCAAGTTTGAATATCGATTTGGAGTCGGATTTGAGTGAAACTAGTATGGTTGAACTTGTAATTGGATGAATTGTCGTATTTTGTGATTTCATCGGATTTCAAGACATGGGCCCCACGGGTATTTTTGGGGCGTAATTTTGGATTTTTGTGGAAAATATTAGCATTTTGATATGGAATTAATTCCTATAAATTGTGTGGACTGAATCAAATTAATTGTTACAAGATTCGAGCCGTTCGGAAGTTGATATGCGCATAATGGGATTTCTGGAGAATTGTTTAGCTTGCTTGACATTGGATTCGGCATGTTCGAGGTAAGTAACTCTTCTAATCTTGGAGTTGAGGGTATAAACCCTGAATATATGTATTTTGTGAATTTTTGGGAGGTGATGCATATGCTAGGTGACGAGCGTGTGGGTGTGCACTGTAGAAATTGTGACATAATTATTTCTATGAAAATTTTATAGTTAAATAATCTTGACATTTTCCACGCTGTTTTATGTGTTAAAGAAATTAGGTTGACAAGCATATTAAAAATCATGTTGAGGCTATGTGCCTGTTTTATTGAGACCCATAGAGGTCATATTGCTGTGAATTATTGTGTTAAATAGAAAATTCATACTCAGTCATATTCATTTCATTGCATATCATATCTCAGTCTCTGTTGTTATTTATTGATACATCATATCATCATTTTGGGCTATTTTTCATGACATTGTGAGCCCGAGAGACTGGAGAGATTGATGACTGAGTGAGGCCGAGGGCCTGATTTGTGAGGATATATATGGGATCGGGCTGCACACCGTAGCATGTTGCATATTTATGGGATCAGGCTGCACGCCACAACATGTTTGATATCGGCCGAGGGCATGATTATGAGGAAGAGTATGGATCGGGGCTGCCCGCCTGCAGCATACATTATTATTATAGCATGTGAGTTATCCGTGCAACACGTGAGTTGTCCATGCAGCACGTGAGTTGTCCGTGCAGATTATAGAGCTTGGGGTGAAGGAGCCCCTCCGGAGTATGTACACACCCCCAGTGAGCGCATGTACCTATTGAATACGAGTGCCGAGTGTTGGGTGACTGGGAGGCATGAGTGATTGTGAGGTATGCCCGAGTTGCAAGAGTGATTGTGAGGTATGCCCGAGTGGCACGAGTGACTGTGAGGTTTGCCCGAGGGGCTGTATATGAGTGATGTTCTGCCCGATTGTCTGTTTATGATTTTATCATTGAGTTGCATCGCATTGGCATGCACACATGAAATACATGCATAGATATGTATTTTCTTGTGCTGTACTGCATCACATCATTCATGATTTTTCACACATTTTTGACAGATGGGCATAGTGATGCATTTGTTTTTACACGGGTTATCCAGAAGGAAAATAAAACATCTTATTTATTATTGACAAGATTTTGGGAGAAATTTATTGTTTTCAAACTATTCATATTTTTGGCAACTCCGGCAAACAATTTGGGTTTTCACTGATGTATTTGAATGAAAGAACTATTATTTTTAAAATCATGATTTGGCTGAGCATTTTATCTTTGAGTTACTTCTGGTATTATTTGCTTCATGTTATTATGGACTGTTGTGGACTATTGGTTATGGACCCGCCTTGGTAGAAACGCGTCACTACTTTCAACCTATGGCTAGGTTTCTTACTTACTCAGTACATGGGGTCGGTTGTACTGATACTACACTTCTGCACATTGCGTGCAGATGTTGGCTGCAGTTGTTGTTGTGCTCCATGGTTATGGGACTTGAAGATGTACCTGCATTCTTGTTGTAGCTGCCTCTTGTTCAGGGTAGCCTTAGATTTATAAAAGCTCTGTTTATGTATTATTCAAACAGACTATGTATTTATTTCATTTCCGCTTTGTATACTCTATTCTTAGAAGCTCATGATTTATACTACCAGTTCTTGGGGAAAAGTATTGGTTTTAGATATTTTCTTTTAATTAATTACCTCGTTAATTTCATTGAAATCAGATAGTTGGTAATTGACTTACCTAACGGGGTTGGGTTATGTGCCATCACGACTAGTTGGATTTTGGATCGTGATAAGGTGGTATTATAACTCTAGGTTCATAGGTTCTATAAGTCATGAGCAAGTGTCTAGTAGAGTCTTGCAGATCGGTATGATGACGTCCATACTTATCTTCGAGAGGCTACATGGCATTTAGGATATATATGTCCCATCTTTCCTTCCTTATTGTGCAGAATTGATTCAGCTTGAAATATAACATTCT
This sequence comes from Nicotiana tomentosiformis, assembly GCF_000390325.3. Classification (NCBI taxonomy): domain Eukaryota; kingdom Viridiplantae; phylum Streptophyta; class Magnoliopsida; order Solanales; family Solanaceae; genus Nicotiana; species Nicotiana tomentosiformis. The sequence goes on along the minus strand of NC_090820.1, from coordinate 107,999,620 downwards.
GAATTTCTTCCACGCATTCGTATGCACACACGAGTGCTCGGTATCAGCTGTGCATCGCCGACTTGTGAGACTAAGTGATTGCATAGTAATTGTGAATGCGAAAGGGTATAACAAGATACCAGATTGAGGCTAAGCAGGTGGATTATCCCCTGCGGAGTAATCTATGTAGGAGTGTTCCTTATGATGTGAGTAGAGAGTTTTTTTTCTGCCGATGCGGTGTATGGGAGGAGATTTGAATTTGAATCTAGTTGAGAAAGTTGACTTGTGTATTAAGAGGATGCATACAAGCTTAGCGGATGATTGAGGTATGTTTATGGTTGGCGTTGTATGAACTTGGGAAGAAGTTTCGTTGGACTGATTGTGGCATTATGGCAGTAAGAGAGTATTGATATTGTGAGTTATGGAATGTTTTAATCTATGGCTTTGAGCCAAGTGGGGGAGTCTGCTATTGACAATTTGATTTCATGGTTAGGTGTTAAATTTTAATTTTGGTCTGAGGCATACTTGTGGGTTAGCTATGACTTATAGAAGTTGAGATCGAGGATGACTCAAATAAGGAAATTCCTGGTTAAGGATTATATTGCACGTATGAGTATATGAAATTCGTGGGATGAGTGAGTTGTTATTGGTGAATGACGTAGTGCACACGGAGTATGAATTTGATTGGGGGTATTAGAGTAGAGTTACTTCTTTGAGTGTTGTTGTACTAATGGGGCACATGTCTTTTGACCCATTTAGGCAGTGCAATTAGATGTGAGCAAAGTGGGTGACTCCCGAGAAAATTCCAGTGGGTTTGAGAATTATTTATAGCAACTGAGAATGTTTCCGTACTTGTGTATGGATAAAATCCGAGATTTGCGTTTGATGTTGCATGGACTTGCGGGAATTCTATATGACTATGGATTCTATATTTTTGTATAAGGAAGGTAAGAAGAACAATTTCAAATTCACATAAGGTATTCTCAGAGCGAGTTAGCAAAGTGGGTGACTCCCGAGAAAATTCCAGTGGATTTGAGAATTATATATAGCAATTGAGAATGTTTCCGGAATTGTGTATGGATAAAATCTGAGATTTGCGTTTGATGATGCCTGGACTTGCGGGAATTCTATATGATATGGATTCTACATTATTGTATAAGGAAGGTAAGAAGAACAATTTCAAATTCACATAAGGTATTCTTAGAGTGAGTGTTATAGTAGTGGTATTATTGAATGCGCTTAAGAAGAATACAGTTGCTTATGGGCCGTAAGGCGTTGTGGTTCTATGCTAGGTTTGTGGGGTGAGTTGTGGTTAAAGATCATGGTTTCTTATCAAGGAGAAGTATCAATTTCAAGAAAAATTCTGAAGGGACTTGGAGAAATAGGAAAACTTGGTAGTAGGTTGGATCAGTATGGTAATGGATATGATCGGTTCTTTGAGTGCTTATGATGTAGGGGGTTTTCTACAGGTGCTTTGTGGCAATACACCTGGACTTGACGGCCTGCGTGGCTTGGTCGAGTTAGAGAAATTTAGTTTTTAGGGCTTAATTATGTGCAAATGGATTCCAAAGTATTCTTGATGGTTTCTACCGGTGTGGAGAACGTGTTGTGTATTGTGATTTCCTCCCGGAAAGAAGCAAGAGAAAGGTTTCTAACTAAAATGGTATGTAAATTATTGGTGGCTGAAAGTTGATAATAAGATTCTTGTGCTTTTCACATGATGGCAAGATAGATGTTATGTATTGTACAAAAGCTAGATTTTCATGTACAAGGTGGCAGTACAGTCTTGAAGAGAAGGTATCGAATGTTGGACAACATGAGCTATTTCAAATAACTAGAGGAATACTATAACTACTTGGTGTTGTATGAGAAAGGGGCGGACTTCGGAAGGCGCATTGTATTTTGACTTATAGATGTATAAATTAGTATTGCGGTACTCACATGGTTGATAGACTGTTGATATTCAAATTTTGTCAAGTGGCAAAGAAGAACGTTTAAAGTATTTATCGTGGAATGATCATGTATGAGAGAGGTGTTAGGCATTCAGGCGGTGGAGATGGAATCAAATATGGTGATTCGCGTGTTCTATGGATTTGGAGATTGGGAGTTCTCAGGAGCGGATTGTTTCATGGTTGTGGACTGTGAAGTTATGGCCGGAGCTAGCCAGATGATAGAATGTGTTACGATTCAGTCAATATGGATTTTCGGAAGAATTGTTATCTATTTGTGGGTAACCCGAGTTGATTTGGCGGTCTATTGGTAGGCGCAATTAAGAGGTGTATTCTACACTGAGCCGAAATGGTTGGTTCCATACTGCTATTGTTGAGGGATGTGTCATTCGGGTGATGTTGAGCTTATTCGTGTTCTGAGATGATCTGTGAGTTACTCCTTTATGCTACGAGCAGTTGTGATTCATTAGTTATGTGCACAGATGGTGCGGTTCTATTTGAGCTTTATAGTGAAATTTGATCGTGATGAGTATTTGGGTATTGCATGATCGGTTGCGTAATGGTTATGTTCTTTCAGGTTTTGTGTGGCATTTTTGTCATTTTGCCTCTTTGTGGTTATTGATTTTGAGCAGGGTGGCTCAGGGTATATAATATGGACCAACGTTTGGATGGGGACACCTATTGCAGTGGAGCTATGTTAAGGTATGAACCTTGTGTTAGAATCGGGTGATGGTTCTACGATGTATGATGAATTTTCAGCATTTCGTCGTGGCGGTACTTGTTAATCTTGCGAGGCAGTTCTCTCATTTGAGTCATTTTCATGACTGAGTACATTTGAATTGTTGCATATTGGTGCACGGATGGCATGGGCTGTGGCTCTTAGTTATATTGGTGCGGCATGTCCATGAAATAGTTGTGTTTAGTAATATAAGGTCATTGGACCTAGAATGGGTACTATCAGGTTCGATTACGGCATGTTCAGAACGATAATATTGAAAGTCGGCTCAGAAAGGGATTATGGTTCTGGTTAGGGTGAGAGGGCTCTGTGACTTGTTGATAAGGTACGTGGTCATGAAATTTCGCGTGTTTCTTTTATTATCAACAGTGTACGAAGGTTTTGGGATAAGGTTTGGTTCGATATGGGTTTAATACTAGTATGCGGTTGGTTTTGGAGTAGTCACTGCGATCAGGAATGGTGCTACGAGCATGCGAGTTGTGTTATATGTTAGGTGAGTATGTTCATGGTTATGGCGATAGTTATGGGTTGATACAGCTTGTTCAAACTCATAAAGTGTGTAAATGTAAGATTCGTGTCTTGAAAAAAATTCTAAAGGTTGGAAATTAAATTCCAAGGTTTATGGGCTAGAGTTAAATTAATGAATTCAATTGGATTGTATTGTCAAGCCTATATGGAATAGGGTGATGTGGGTTCACCCCGAGTACGTGTGTGGTAAGATGGAACAGTGGTTTGTTGTCTTGGAATCAACTCTTGGCATGTTCGAGGACGAACATATGTTTAAGTGAGGGAGAATGTAACGACCCGACCGATCGTTTTGAGTATTACAACCCTGTTTCCCCATTTACATCTCAAATTGTACTTTACAATTGTTATGTGAATTGCTGGGGTAATTGGTTCGGGTCCAGTGAGGTTTTGGAAGGAATTGGAACACTTAGTTCCAAGGTTTAAAGCTTAAGTTAAAATAGTGACCGGATGCGGACTTATGGGTAAACGACCTCGGATTTGCATTTTGATGATTCCAATAGATCTGTATGGTGATTTTGGACTTAGGAGCATGTTCAGAAAATTATTTGGAAGTCCGTAGTGGAATTTGGCTTGAATTGCCGAAAGTTGAATTTTTGAAAAGTTTGACAGGGGGTTTGACTTTTTGATATCGAGGCCGGAATCCGATTCTGGAAATTAGAATGGGTCCGTATTGTGAAATGTGACTTGTGTGCAAAGTTTGAAGTCATTCCGGATTAATTTGATGTGTTTCGTCACAAGATGTAGAATTTAAAAGTTCAAAGTTCGTTGATGTTGAATCGAGGACTAATTTGTCGTTTCGATGTTGTTAGGTGTGATTTGAGGCCTCGAGTAGGTCCGTGTTATGTTATGGGACTTGTTGATATAATTGGTTGAGGTCCTGGGGGCCTCGGGTGAGTTTCGGACGGTTAACGGATCAAATTTGGATTTAAGGAAATGCTGGAACTGCTGCCTACTGGTGTGATCGCACCTGCGATGATTTTTATCGCAGGTGCGAAGCTGTATGTGCGCGAGATCAGTCGCAGAAGCGACCAAGTGTGGAACTGGGCAGTGCTCGTAGGTGCGAGGAATTTTCCACATCTGCGAGGCGCAGGTCCGAAGGGGAATGCGCATCTGCGAGCCCGCAGATGCGAGGTTTTGGAAGGCTGGCTATTTCCGCAAGCGTGCTTTTTTGTCTGTAAAAGCGGATGCGCAGGTGTGAGCCCAGGCACCGCAGGTTCGAAAATGCCTGGGTAGTGTTTAAAACGAGGGTTCCGAGAATATTTCTCATTTTCGGATTTTGGAGCACGGTTTGGGCGATTTTGGAGAGGAAATTTTCCACACAACTAGGGGTAAGTGTTCTTAACTCCCCTGTGATTATATTCCATGAATTAATCTTCATTTTTGGTGTGAGATTATTGAATCTTCAAGAGAAATAGAAGGAAATTTCTATAATATCACAAAATAAATTTTTCAAGTTTGAATACCGATTTGGAGTCGGATTTGAGTGAAATTATTAAGGTTGAACTTGTAATTGGATGGATTGTCACATTTTGTGAGTTTCATCGGATTTCGAGACGTGGGCCCCACGAGTGATGTTTGGGGCGTAATTTCGGATATTTGTGGAAAATATTTGCATTTTGATATGAAATTAATTCCTATAAATTGTGTGGACTGAATCAAATTAATTGTTACTAGATTCGAGCCATTCGGGAGTTGATACACACATAATGAGATTTCTGGAGCATTGTTTAGCTTGCTCGACATTGGATTCGGCTTGTTCGAGGTAAGTAACTCTTCTAATCTTGGAGTTGAGGGTATGAACCCTGAATATATGTATTTTGCAAGTTGTTGGGAGGTGACGCACATGCTAGATGACGGGCGTGTGGGCGTGCACTGTAGAAATTGTGACATAATTGTTTATGTGAAAATTTTATAGTTAAATAATTCTGACATATCCCATGCGGTTTTATGTGTTAAAGAAATTGGGCTAAAAAGCATATTAAAAATCATGTTTAGGCTATGTGCTAGTATTATTGGGACCCACAGAGGTCATATTGCTATGAATTATTGTGTTAAAATAAAAATTCATACTCAGTCATATCCATTTCATTGCATATCATATCTCGGTCTCTATTATTATTTATTGATACATCATATCATCATTTTGGGTTATTTTCCATGACATTGTGAGCCCGAGAGATTGGAGAGATTGATGACTGAGTGAAGCCGCGAGGCCTGATTTGTGAGGATATTTATGGGATCGGGCTGCATGCCACAACATGTTGCATATTTATGGGATCGGGCTGCACGCCGCATCATGTTTGATATCGGGCGAGGGCTTCATTGTGAGTATGAGTGTGGATTGGGGCTGCCCGCCTGCAACATACTTTATTATTATAGCACGTGAGTTGTCCGTGAAACACGTGAGTTGTCGGTGCAGATTATAGCGCTTGGGCTGAAGGAGCCCCTTCGGAGTCTGTACACACCCCTAGTGAGCGCAGGTACCTACTGAGTGCGAGTGCTGAGTGCTGAGTGACTGGGAGGCATGAGTGATTGCGAGGTATGCCCGAGTGGCAAGAGTGATTGTGATGTATGCCCGAGTGGCACGAGTGACTGTGAGGTTTGCCCGAGGTGCTATATATGAGTGATGTCCTGCTCGAGAGGCTGTTTATGATTTTATCATTGAGTTGCATCGCATTGGCATGCACACATGACATATAGGCATAGAGATGTATTTCCTTGTGCTGTACTGCATCACATCATTCATGATTTTTCACACATTTTTGATAGATGGGCATGGTAATGAATTTGTTTTTACACGGGTTATCCGGAAGGAAAATGAAACATCTTATTTATTATTGACAAGATTTTGGGAGAAATTTATTGTTTTCAAACTATTCATATTTTTGGCAACTCCGGCAAACGATTTGGGTTTCTACTGATGTATTTGAAAAGAAGAACCATTATTTTTGAAATCATGATTTGGCTGAGCATTTTATCTCTGAGTTACTTCTGGTATTATTTGCTTTATGTTCTTATGGACTGTTGTGGACTATTGGTTATGGACTGTCGGAGTCCCCCTATATTCCCTCCTATGTCATTTACCTTCCTTACTTATTTTATTACACTTTGGTGTATATAGATATTAGTTTCCTTACGTAGCTTGTGACTTATGATGTTCCGGGTTTTGGGAATACTGTGTATTACTGAAGTGATGGCTATTGTACATGCCAAGCGACATTGTTACCAGTTATTTAGTTACCTGTTGCAGATAGTTGTTAAGTTTTACTTCCATTTTTGTTATTTCCGCATTTTTGTTAGGCTTACCTAGTCGTAGAGACTAGGTGCCGTCACGACGTCTTACAGAGGGAGAATTATTTCATGACAACAAGTATGAAGCATGGTAATTACACAGTGAAAACAAATATAGGTATTGGAACCTCCTAATCCCGATTCTGAGATCGTTTACTCAAAAGTCAAATCTTGGTCAACTCTTCTAACTTAAAGCTTCCGAATTGAGAATTATTATCCCAATCAACGTCCAACTTCCTGAAAATTGAAACCGACCACACGTACAAGTCATAATACATGAGGTGAAGTTGAACAAGGCCTCAAACCATTGAACGACACTCTAGAGATCAAAATGACCGATCGGGTCATTATAATACAAACCGATGTCCGTCAAAAATTTCAATTTATTTTTTCCCGCCCAGGATCAATTGTTTTTTATCGATAATAAAAATTTATTCTAAATATAATATATAGTTTCCGATCGAAATTGGTCGGTATTAGTGGTCAAAATGGTCAAATACTTATAGATTGTTGTTATTTACAATCTACATATATATAACATCCTAAATTGTATATATATTTACACACACACACACACACACACATATATATATATACCAATCGTATGATTTGACCGAGTATATATTGTTGTTTGCTAAAACTTAGGTTTTAATATAGCACTACATCTCATAACACTATACATTTTGTTTTTAAATGTGTTATAGCGTGTTGGATGCCGATACTTAGACTCGACCACTCCAACATTAAAACTCAATATATATTTAACTTATTGAGACCGTTAGAACGCCCGAAGTCGGTCAATTTCAGACAAGATCCAAATTATAATTGATAAATTACAATTTTAACCTTTAAAATCTATAAATATCCCCATTCTTCTTCTTCTTCTTCTTCTTCTTCTTCTTCTTCTTCTTCTTCTTCTTCTTCATCATTGTTTTCTCACAATTTACTCTCTAATTACTCTAATTCTCTCTTGATAATATTGCTTATTGCTCTTAAATTCTCAATTAAATATAATTTCAAGTTTCATCAAATATTTATTTTAGTCACTTCAAAATTATAATTACCAAATATCAAGTATTAAAGTGAAGTGTGGTATACATATTCAATATCATCAACTATCAAGTATCAGTGTATCAACTGAAGTTTGATATCAAATTCAGTGCGACATCCGGAATCCTAGTACACTCGTTCCATCTGTTTTTCTTCTTTGGTGTATATTTTTATTTTATTATTTAGAATTACTAATTCAATTTCTTAATTTAATTTACATAATGGATATATGTAGAGCAACCAAAAAAGCGTGTACTAGTAGGGGTGGTAATAGTAAGAGTAAAACTTCTAAAAAGTCAAGAGGTGGTACTGGTTCTTATAGTAGCTTTACACATATTTCTGAAAGTTCACCTGAATATTTAAATATAGATTATGAGAAACTTCAAGGAAATTATGGTATAGATGATAATTTATATGATATTCAATCACCTGATAATCTTGAAACACCACCAGCTACACCTGGTAATGCTAGTCAAACACAAAATATTAGGCGTGGAGGTCGTGGTAATACAGGTAGGCCTCCACTCCCTATTAAGAGGAATCGAAGATTAAGAAGTAAGTGTTGGAATATTTTTGAAAGACTAGAAGAAGATACAAATTATGTAAGATATCAAATTTGTAAGGAAGTTTATAAACATGAGACCAGAGGTAAGCAAGGGGGAACAGATCAACTTCGTAGGCACATGGTAGATAACCACCCTATTGCATGGGGTGCTGATGAGGAAGGTGGGCAACAAGAACTTAACCCTGGTACTGGCGGTTTAATGGGTAAATACGATATAGCGAAAGATCGGGAAGAATTAGCTAAAATAATTATTTTAGGTTGTTTACCTTTGAGTTTTGCTGCTTCACCATATCTTATTACTTATATTCAAAGAATTTATAACAAAATTGCATCTACACCCACCACTTCCTAAAATATTTCATGTTAGGTGTACATGTCATATTTATAATTTAATTGTGAAGAGTGGCCTTGAATTATTTAGAAATGAGATCACTTTAGTTAGAAGAGCTATTGGTGTAATTCAAAGAAATAATAGAAGTGCTAGATTAAATGCATTTAAGGAAAAATGTATACAGTATGGACTAAAACCAAGAGTCATGCCTGAAGAAATAGTTACTAGGTGGAATTATACTTATTTATTCTTAAGATGTTGTCATAAATATAAAATGCTTATAACTGAAGTTTCTAATTCTCATTGTACCGATCATAACTATTTGTTAACATCTAGAACTTGGGATGTCATTGAAGATATTGTAAAAATTTTACAAAAATGTGGCTATACTTGGGTTTTCTGGAGCTTATTATCCTACTATTGCAAATGGTTTAGTTCATATTGCTGAAATTTCTCTTGTACTCCATAATTTGAAGAAGAAAGAAGGATATACTTATGTTGTTGAATCTATGCTAGATAAATTTATGAAATATTTCTACCCAAATTCCCCTATTTACCTAATTGGTGCTATTTTAAACCCTTCTATCAAAATGCCCACTTATCGCCAATTAATCACTGCATTATATGTTTATATGGATATTGGACCAATTAAAACCCCTGATGTTGAAACTTGTATTTTAGATCTACACAAACATTTACAAACTTTATATAATTATTATACTAATATTATTGATGCTTCTGCTGCTATAAATGCAAATATTCCTTCAAGTTCAGTTTCAACATTTGCATCTGGTGCTTTGAAGGATAATGATGGTGTTGAAGATTATTTGATTTGGTCTACACTAGGAGAACATCAACAAACCAGTAGGAGGAAATTTAATTCTACTTGCAAAAGTCACAAATTTCTACCGCTGACTTGGTAGAGGAGCAACTCAAATCAATTTCCTGTTCTTTCGACCATGGCTCGAGACGTGCTAAATGTGCCGATTTCAACATCCGCATCACAGAGCGCATTTAGCCTAGCAAGGCAGCAACTAGGAGATACTCGTCATTCATTGGGCTGCAACGCTTTGGAAATTTTAGTGTGCTTTATAAATTGGATAAGATCAGAATGAAAAAATCAAGGGCGAGAAGAGGTAGATGAAGCAGAGGACCAAGAAATTAGAGATATAATGGTTTATGGTTATGATTCAAGCAATGCCGGAAATCAAGAACCTCATGTTGATATGGATGAACTTACAAAAATGATGCAAAGCATGTGATGTACTCTTTCTTATTTTTATAATTGTTGTAAAATTTTCATTTGCAAGTTCAAAAATAAAAATAAATTAAAATAGAACTTGCAAATTAATTGAAGTATTATTTATTATTCAATGAAAATATAAAACGAAAGCCTTCAGAGTTTGATCCTTACATATGGTCTTATTAAATAATTTTTCGTAGCCACTTACTTTCAAATTTAAAATTTTAAAATTCAAATTTAAAATTTAAAACTTTAAACTTTAAACTTTAAATTTTACAGTTTAATTCCAAGCCTTAAAAGTTTGCAAACACTTAAGTATCAATAACATTGAATAAGAAAAAACATAATATACTAAAAAAAAGTAACACGGCCCGGTCCGGACCCGTTAAGCCCGAACCCGAACGGGCCCTATTTAACCGAGATTTCCCAACCCGTTACAATCCTGGTTAGCCAGCCCACTATCTAGCCCGGACCACTAACCGGACATGCTATTTTGTTTTCATGTCCAGCCCGGACCAGCCTGTCCTGTTAACATCCATAGGTAAAGGTTCAATGTAGGGGTCAACCAGTCAAAGAGGCGACTTGGTAGACCGAGGAGGACACGTGGAGCAGACATCCATACTTACTCGGCACTCCACGTACGATTCTAGACCCATTCGTGGATGACGTTTCTTTAAGAGGTGGAGAATGTAACGACCCGACCAGTCATTTTGCTTTCTAGATCCATGTTCCTTTAAATAAGACTCCCCGTATGTGATTCTACTATTTTATGACTTGCAGGGATGGTTAGTTCGGGTTTGGAAGGGTTCGAGTTCAAATCAGAACACTTAGTTCCTTATTATTGGCTTAAAAGAGTTAAGTTTGACTTGGGTCAACATTTGTAGTAAATAACCTCGAAACTAGGATTTGACGGCCCCAATAGGTTTGTATGATGATTTTAGACTTTGGAGTATGTTTGGATCGGGTTTTAGATGACCCGGGAGCGTTTCGATGAATAAAGTTGAAAGTTGGCGCATTGAAAATATTAAAGTTCTTTAAATTTGGTTTGAAGTTAGTTTTGGTGTTATAAAGGTCCGTTTGGGATTCTGAGCCTTGGAATAGTTCTGTATGATGATTTAAGACTTGCACGCAAAATTTAGTGTCTTTTCGAGTAGTCCTTGTATGATTCAACGCGTTCGGAGCAAGTTGAAACATTAAAGTTCATAATTTGATTCCATTTGGTTTTGGGGTGCGATTCTTAGTTTTGTTGTTGTTTTACGATTTTAGAGGGTTCTAGGTGGTCCATATTATGTTTTTGGAGTTGTTGGTGCAGTTGAATGGGGTCGCGGCGGGCTCGGGTGCGTTTCAAACTGCCCGAAGCTAAGTCCAAAACTGCTGGTGTGCTGGTTCTAGTTTGCTTATCTCGAACGTGGAATGACCTTCGCATTTGCAATAAAGGATTTGGGGGATTGAACTTTTTGCTCTTCGCGTTCGCGAAGATGAGGCCGCGTTCGCGAAGCTTTAGGACTTGTGGCTTTCATGTGAGCGATGGCCTTGTCGTGTCCACGTATAAAGATTTTGGGCCAAGGGGTCTGTGGGTCATTGCTCTTCATGTTCGCGAAGGGCTAATCTCATTCGCGATGCTTGGGCTGGCCTAGCCTTCGCGTTGGAGAGGACCCTGTCGCGTTCGCGAAGAAGGGGAGGTTTGTAATTCCTACCCAATGTAAGTTTAATACATAGATTATGGGTAGATATTAACATGTAAAGTTGTGGAAATCATGGGTTTAGTTGAAAACCCTAGGTTTTGATAAAAATGGATTTTAACCACGAATATGATTATAGAATTGGGTGAAAATTATATATTTGAGTTCATGAGGTTATGGGTAACATTTATCTTCGAAGATTTCCAAAACCCGGGTACGTGAGCCCGGGGCTGGATTTTAGGAATATTTTAATTTGGGTTGGGTAATTATTCTAATAGTTAAATTGTGAACTTGTGAGTGTATATTGATTAATTTATATAATATTTGGCTAGTTTCGGGTTGTTTGGCACCAAGTTGAAGATTTAGAGCGGATTTGTGGACTGATAGTGAGCTTGAGAATGAGGTAAGCCTCTTGCCAAACCTTGTAAGAGGGAACTCATTCCCTTAGGTGTATATTTTTGTGTACTACTTGTGTTGGGAGCTACGTACTCACTAGGTGACGAGAATTTGTATGTAGATATATTCCATGAAATGTCTGGGTAGTCTTAGATCCACATCATGCTTTAATTGTGCTGTTATGTTTGTTATGCATACTAATTATCTTAAATAGAGCTGAGACTAGGGAGTTTAAAGTTGTAAATTTCCAATTTAGATTTCTTATTTTTGGGAAGAGTTGAGAAATACATAATAACTTTGAGAAATCCATGTCCACTCGCATCTCAAGTACTTGTACGAGCGAGGTAAATTTCTCTACTCTCATGTGAGCGGGCCGTTCGTCTCCGCAGTATAATAGATGCATCTATGGTTTGTGTCGTTCGACCCTCGAAAATGCACACAATATTTTTGGATTGGGATGTACGACCTCGGCATATATCATGCGTGATAATACTCAAAGCCCGATTACACTTGATATTTCATTATAGCTTGAGAGGTTATAATTTATTTAATGACCAAAATTGATTTGGAAATAGTATGTGTTAAATGGAGATTTTTGAATTTACTATCAGTTAAAGAATCATTTATTCACTGCTTGTACCTATTCCATGCCTATTTAGTATTTATGTATTTTATTATTCACCCATAGTAAGTGTCGATGTCGACCTCTCGTCACTACTTCTTTGAGGTTGAACTAGGTACTTATTGGGTACATGTTGTTTATGTACTCACGCTACACTTCTGTACTAATCGTGCAGGATCTAAGGTAGGTGCATCAACTGTCCATTTAGGAGTGCACCCCCATTACCCCGAGGCTTAGTAGTGAGTTGCATTCTATGTCCGTCCTGCAACACCCAGAGTCTCTCTTTTGTATTTACTTTCTGTCTACTCTATTTCAGGTTAATTCACCATTGGCTTACCTAACGACGACGTTGGGCGCCATCACGGCCTATAGGAGAAAATTGGGTCATGACATTCAGGTTGTTTGGCACCAAGTTGAGGATTTAGAGCGGATTTGTGGACCGGAAGTGAACTTGAGAACGAGGTAAGTTTCTTGCCTAACCATGTAAGAGGAAACTCATCCCCATAGGTGTATCTAGTTGTGTATTACTTATGTGGGGAGCTACGTATGCACCAGGTGACGAGAGTCCGTGCTTAGATATATTCCATGATATGTCCGGGTAGTCTAGATTCACATCATGATTTAATTGTTCCATTGTGCTTATTATGCATATTAATTAATTTGAATAGAGCTGAGGCTAGGGATTTTAAAGTTGCTAATTTTAAATTTAGATTTCTTATTTTTGGAAAGAATTGAGGAAAATACATAATACCTCTGAGAAATCCATGTCTTCTCGTGTCACAAGTACTTCCGTGAGCGAGGTATATTTCTCTACTCTCATCGGAGCGGGCCGTTCGCCTCGGCAGTATAATAGACATATCTATGGTTTGTGTCGTTCGACCCTCGGTAGTGCACACAATATTTTGGATCGGGCCGTACGACCTCAACATAAATCGTGCGTGATAATACTCGAATCCCGATTACACTTGATATTATTTTATGGCTTGAGAGCTTATAATCTATTTAATGACCAAAATTGATTTGGAACTAGTAAGTGTTAAGGTGAGACTTTGGAATTTACTATCAGTTAAAGAATCATTTATTCACTGCTTGCTATTGTGTTATTATTATTATTCACATATTCCATGCCTATTTAGAATTTCTTCTTTTTCTTTGCTGGCCCATAGTAAGTGTCGATGTCGACCCATTGTCACTACGTCTTCAAGTTTAGACTAGATACTTACTGGGTGCATGTTGTTTATGTAATCACGCTACACTTCTGCATTAATCGTGTAGGATCTGAGTTAGGTGCATCTGTTGTCCATTCAGGCGCGCACCCCCATTATCCGGAGGCTTAGTGGTGAGCTGCTCTCTGAGTCCATTCTCCAGCACCCACAGTCTCTCTCTCTTTTGTATTTAGTTTTTGTCTATCTCACTTTTAGACAGTAGCTTAGGTATTTTGTATATTCTACTAGTTGCTCATACACTTGTGACACCGGGTCTTGAGAACATGCTAGCAGACACTTTATTAATTTTGAGTATTTATTTCATCATATTTGCTCTTTTATTAGTTAACGCTTTACTTTATTAAATTTTCCACTTTTTATTTACTTAGTAAATAAAAATCAACTACTTTGAAATTATTAAAACAAATAAATATATGGCTAGTTCACCATTGACTTGCCTAGAGACGACGTTGGGCACCATCACAACCTATATGAGGAATAAGGTTGTGACAACATGGTATCAGAGCACTAGGTTCACGTAGGTCTCACAAGTTATGAGCATGCCTTATTGAGTCTTGCTGATCGGTGAGGAGACGTCCGTACTTATCTTCGAGAGGCTTACTCTTCTTTCATCTCCTATTGTACAATTGATGTTGTGCTAAGTATCTTTGTCTTATTCTTTCACAGATGGTGAAAACACAAGCGGTAGATGTACCCGACAATGGAGGAGATGCTCCCCCTGTTGCTAGAGGCCGAGGCAGAGGCCGAGGGAGGGCTCCATCTTGTGGTAGAGGATGATGGCATCCTAGAGTTGCTCTAGTTGTGCCATCAATGGATCTAGTGGAGGATCCTATTATTGAAGAGCAGTGCGAGGTACCCGTAGTGGAGCCTGCCTCAGTGGATTTCATATCAGTGCTAGGATTCCAGATCCCTACCGCTTAGGCTCCAGGGCATGCAACTGCCGTGTATCAGACCCCGAGCACACCTACCATGGGCGGACCTCAGCCAGTTGTATCAGCTATACCTGAGCCCAGACCAGCTGCGGTCTGTAAGCCGCAAAAGCTATTGGATAAATGGACAAGGCTATATCCTCCTCTCTTTGGAGGTGAGCGACATGAGGACCCCCAGGACTGTAGTGATCTTTGTAGGGACAGACTTTACAACATGAGGATATTGGAGTCCCACGGGGTGCATTTTACCACCTTTCAGCTAGAGGACATGACCCGTAGATAGTGGCAGTCCTATCTTCACAGGCCAGTAGGTTCTCCTCACTTGACATGGGACTAGTTCACACGCCTCTTTCTGGATAGATATATTCCACTGTCTCAGAGGTAAGAGCTACGATTTCAATTCGAGCAGCTTTACCAGGGTCAGAAGTCGGTGACTGACTTTGAGGCGAGATTCTCTGACTTGTCTCGCCATGCACTTATGTTACTTCCTACCAATGTACAAAGAATGTAGAGGTTTGTTGCGGGTTTGTTCTCTGGTATCCAGGCCACTATGGCTCGAGAGGTTGCGATGGGGAATTCTTACGAGCTGGTTATGGAGATAGCTCGGAAGATCGAGTCTGTTCGTCAACGGAGCCGAGAGAAGACATTAAGGGACAAGTGGTTTTGGTATTCTAGAGGGCTTAGTGGTTCCCTGTATAGGGGCAAAGGTCAGTTTATGAGGGGTCAGTCTAGCAGGCCCATATATCCAGCACCGCCGCCTCCTCGGGGTGCTCCATTGCAGCCCTATTTCAGTGCTATTCTAGAGATCTCCTACCGACCTCCATCTATTCAGGGTTCCTCTAGTGGGTATTCGGGCTATCAGTGTCAGACTTCAGGTTAATAGTCCACCGTTCTGATGGGTTATTTTGAGTGCATGGATCCTGTCCACATGATGCGATTTTGTTCCAGACTTTAGGGCAAGGCAATACAACAGGGTCATTAGCCTATGATTACAACACCAGCTGTCCAGCCGCCCAAAGGTGGATGGCAGGTAGGTAGGGGCCGTCCTAGAGGTGGAGGCAAGTTAGGTCGCGCTCCAGCTAGGTTCTATGCTTTTCTAACCAGACTAGATGTAGTAGCCTCAGATGCTGCGATCACATGTATTATTTTTGTCTGCGATAAGGATGCTTCGGTACTATTTGATCCAGCATCCAGGGTCTACATATTTATATGTTTCATCTCTATTTGCTCATTTTCTGAGTGTTCCTCGCGAGTCCTTAGGTGTTCCTGTATATGTGTCTACACTAGTGGGCGATTCTGTTGTTGTGGATCGTATCTATAGGTACTGTATCATGCCTTTCTGTGGTTATGATAGTAGAGCGGATCTTCTGTTGCTTGATATGACCAACTTTGAGGTCATCATGTGCATGGACCGATTATCTCCATATCATGTTGTCCTTGATTTCCATGCCAAGACTATTACCCTGGCGATGCCAGAGTTGCCTAGATTGGAGTGGAAGGGTTCATCTGTCAGTGCATCTAGTTGGGTTATCTCTTTTATGAAGGCTTGACACATGGTTGAGAAGGGTTTATTGGCTTATATAGCTTATGTTCGGGATACTACTACAGAGACACTAGCGATTGATATAGTACATGTGGTCCGGGAGTTCTCCGATGTGTTTTCTTCTAATCTACCAGGAATTCCACCGGATCCTTATATCAATTTCTATATTGATTTGGCTCCAAGTAGCCATCCTATCTCTATTCCACAGTACCACATGGCTCCAAAATAGTTAAAGGAGTTGAAATAACAACTCGAGGAATTTCTAGATTCCAGGAAGATGGAGAAAATTCACAGTTGGCCTCGTCCTACCACATCGACCGAGATCAGGAGCTTTTTGGGTTTAACAGGTTATTATTTTCGATTTGTGGAGGGATTCTCATCTACTTCAGCATCTTTGACTAGATTGACCTAGAAGGGTGCTCCGTTCCGGTTCAGGGATGCACACTGTATATTGTGACACTTCACGTGTTATATTTGGTTGTGTATCGATGCAAGAGGGGCGAGTTAATGCATATGCTTCATGTCAGCTGAATCCCCACGGGAAG
The DNA here is from genome assembly GCF_000390325.3 of Nicotiana tomentosiformis. NCBI lineage: Eukaryota > Viridiplantae > Streptophyta > Magnoliopsida > Solanales > Solanaceae > Nicotiana > Nicotiana tomentosiformis. The sequence goes on along the minus strand of NC_090820.1, from coordinate 107,983,005 downwards.
AATTACCCCTACACGATTTTGAGTTGGCCGCGATAGTTCATGCTCTCAAGATCTAGAGACATTATCTTTATGGGGTGTCTTGTGAGGTTTACATCAATCATCGCAGCTTGCAGCATTTGTTCAAGCAGAGGGATCTCAATATGAGGCTGCGCAGGTGGCTCTATTTACTAAAAGATTATGATATTACCATCGTTTATCATCCGGGAAAGGTGAATGTGGTTGTGGATGCCTTGAGCAGAAAGGCTGAGAGTATGGGCAGTTTGACATTCATTTCAGCAGAGGAAAGGCCGTTAACTTTATACATTCAATCCTTGGCTAACAAACTTTTGAGGTTGTATATATCAGAGCCCAACCGAGTTCTTGCATATGTCATCGCTCAGTCTTCATTATTCGAGCAGATTAAGACTCGTCAATATGACGATCCGCACTTGTTGGTTCTCATAGAGACTGTACTACATGGTGGTGCCAAGGAGGTTGCTATCTGTGAGGATAGTGTCCTGCGACTCTAGGGTCATCTATGTGTCCCTAATGTTAATGTGTTGAGGGAGATGATTATAGAGGAGGAGCATAATTCTCGATATTCTATTCATCCAGGTGCTACAAAGATGTATCATAACCTGAGGCAACAATATTAGTGGCGGCGGATGACGAAGGACATAGTTGAGTATGTAGCGAGGTGCCCAAACTGCTAGCAGGTTAAGTAAGAGCATTATTATGGACTTCGTAGTTGGGTTGTCACGAACCTTAAGGAAGTTTGATGCATTTTGGGTCATTATCGATAGGTTATCCAAGTCTACACACTTCATTCCAGTTGTGACCATGTATTTTTCAGAGAGATTGGCCTAGATTTACATTCAGCAAATTGTTCGGTTGCATGGTGTGCCTGTTTCCATCATATCAGATAGAAGCCCTCAATTTACTTCGCATTTCTAGAGGGCAGTACAGAGTGAGTTGGGAGCCAGGTAGAGATAAGCATAACCTTTCATCCCTATACCGACGGGCAGTCGAAACGGACAATTCAGATCTTGGAGGATATGCTTAGAGCATGTGTGATTGACTTCGGAGGGCAGTGGGATCGATTCTTGCCTTTGGCAGAGTTTGTTTATAATAATAATTATCACTCCAACATTAAGATGGCTCAATTTGAGGCTTTGCATGGTCGACAATGTAGTTCGCCCATCAGAATATTTGTGCCCGGTGAGGCTATGTTATATGGTATTGATCTGGTGAATGATGCCTTGGAGAAAGTGAAGTTGATTCAGGAGTGACTTCGCACAGAACAGTCCAGACAGAAGCGTTATGCAAATCGAAAGGTGTGTGACTTATCATTTATGGTGGGCAAGAAGGTTCTCTTCAAAGTCTTTCCGATGAAGTAAATCATGAGGTTCAGGAAGAAGGGAAGTTTAGCCCAAGGTTTATAGGTCCATTTTTGGTGTTGAGATGAGTTGGGGAGGTTGCTTATGAGCTTGATTTGCCTCCTAGTCTATCGGGGGTTCATCTAGTTTCCATGTGTCTATGCTCCAGAAGTATCATGCCGACAGGTCACATGTGTTAGATTACAGTATGGTTTAGCTAGATGAGAGCCTGTGTTATGAGGAGGAGTCAATTGCCATTGTTTGCAGACAGGTTCACCAGTTGAGGTCCAAGAACATTTCCGCGATAAAGGTTCAGTGGAGGGGTCACCTAGTCGAGGAGGAAACTTGGGAGACCGAGGAGGACATGCGTATCATATATCTACACTTAGTCGGCACTCAGGTACGAATCTAGACCCGTTCGAGGATGAACATTTGATTAAGAGGTGAAGAATATAATGACCCGACCGGTCATTTTGCTTTCTAGATCCCCGTTTCCCTAAATAAGACTCCCCGTATGTGCTTTTTTTTATTTTATGACTTGCAGGGATAGTTAGTTCGGGTTGGAAGGGTTCGGGTTAAAATCAGAACACTTACTTCCTTAATATTAGCTTAAAATTGTTAACTTAGACTTGAGTCAATATTTTGAGTAAATGGCCTCGCAAATGGGATTTGATGGTCTCAATAAGTTCGTATGATGATTTTGGACTTGGGCGTATGTTCAGATCGGATTTTGGATGATTCAGGAGCATTTATGCGCTTAATATTAAGAATTGGCGCATTGAAGGTTTTTAAGTTCTTTATATTTGGTTTGAAGTAGGTTTTGGTGTTATCGAGGTCTGTTTGGGATTTCGAGCCGGGGAATATTTTCGTATGGTGATTTATGACTTGCACGCAAAATTTGGTGTCATTCCAAGAAGTCTAAGTATGATTCGGCACATTCGGAGTAAGTTGGAAGAACTTGAAGTTCACTTGTTGCTTTGATTTGTTTGCGGTGTAATTCTTAGTTTTGATGTTGTTTTATGTGTTCTAAGGGGTCGAGCGAGTCTGTCTCGTGATTTCAAACTTATTGGTATGTTTGGGCGAGGCCCCGAGGGCCTCGGGTGCTATTCGGAAGAGGTGCGGAACATGGTTGAGCTTGGACGGAGGGTTGAAGCAGCAGGGGTTCTGGTGCAATCACACCTGCGAAGAATTCGCCGCAGATGCGAGCTTGCAGAAGCCAGCTATTGATCGCAGAAACGGCCTGCATAGACTGGCCAGCATTCGCAGAAGCAGAGCAGGAACCACATTTGCGTGAAAGTCGATCGAAGAAGCGAAAGGGGACCAACCAGCCTGGGTTCGTAGATGCGACGCATTCACCTGGTGCAAGAATGGCAGATCTGGGAATCGTCTGCACCTGCGATGATTTTGCCCACATAAGCAGAGTCGCAGGTGCGACAGTGTGATCGCAGGTGCAAAAACCCCTGAAGGCGGTGAGGTCAATTTAATGTCGGGACTTAGGCTATTTTGGTCATTTCCTTCACTTCTTGGACGATTTTAGATCTCTTTGAAGAGGAGTTTTCACCTAGCACTTTGAGGTAAGTAATGTCTATATGAGATGAGTTTAATACATGCATTTTGGGTACATTCTTAACACATAAATTTTAGAAATTGTGGGTTTAGTTGAAAAACTTAGGTTTTGATAAAAATAAGATTTAACCACAAAAATGATTATGGAATTGGGTGAAAATTATATATTTGAGTTTGTGATGTTATGGGTAACAATTATCTTCGAAAATTTCTTGAATCCGGGCACATGGTTGGGTAATTACTCTAATAGTTAAATTATAAACTTGTGAGTATATATTGATTAATTTATATAATATTTGGCTTGTTTTAGGTTGTTTGGCACCAAGTTGAGGATTTAGAGTGGATTTGTGGATCGAAATTGAGCTTGAGAAGAAGGTAATGCTCTTGCTAAACCTTGTAAGAGGGAACTAATCCCCTTAGGTGTATCTTGTGCTGTATTACTTGTGTGTGGATCTACATATGCACCAGGTGATGAGACTCCATGCGTAGCTATATTCCATGATATGTTCGGGTAGTCTAGATTCACATCATGCCTTAATTGTACCATTGTGCTTATTATGCATGTTTTGAATAGAGTGGAGGCTAGGGATTTTGAAGTTGCAAAGTTTAAATTTAGATTTCTTATTTTTCTATAGAGCTGAGGAAAATACATAATAACTCTGAGAAATCCATGTCCTCTCGCGTTCATGTATTTCTGCGAATGAGGTATACTTCTCTACTCCCATGGGAGCGGATCGTTCGCCTCGACAGTATAATAGATGCATCTATGGTTCGTGCTATTCTACCCTCGGCAATGCACACAGTATTTTCGACCGGGCCGTACGACCTCGACATATATTATTTTATGGCTTGAGAGCTTATACTCGAAGCCTGATTACACTTGATATTATTTTATGGCTTGAGAGCTTATAATCTATTTAATGACAAAAATTGATTTGGAACTAGTAAGTGTTAGGGTGAGACTTTGGAATTTACTATCAGTTAAAGAATCACTTATTCACTGCTTCCTATTGTGTTATTATTATTATTCACATATTCCATGCCTATTTAGAATTTCTGTTTTTTATTTGCTGGCCCATAGTAAGTGTCGATGTTGACCCCTCGTCACTACTTCTTCGAGGTTAGACTGGATACTTACTGGGTACATGTTGTTTATGTACTCACGCTACACTTCTACACTAATTGTGCAAAATCTAAGGCAGGTGCATCTGGTGTCCATTCAGGCGCGCACCCCCGTTATCCGAAGGCTTAATGGTGAGCTGCTCTCTGAGTCTGTTCTACAGAACCCGTAGTCTCTCTTTTTTGTATTTACTTTCTGTCTATCTCACAATCAGACAGTAGCTTAGGTGTTTTGTATATTCTACCAGTTGCTCATACATTTGTGACACTGGGTCTTGGGAACATGTTAGTAGATACTTTATGACTTTTGAGTATTTATTTTATCATATTTGCTCTTGTATTAGTTTACGCTTTAGTTTACTAAATTTTCCACTTTTATTTATTTAATAAATAAAAATCAACTACTTTGAAATTTTTAAAAAGGAATAAATATATGGCTAGTTCATCGTTGGCTTGCCTAGCGACGACGTTGGGCGCCATCACGACTTATAGGAGGAATTGGGCCGTGACAAAACATGTTTAGCAATTAGGAAATAAATTAACACAATAACTTTAGAACACAAAGAAACGGATGAACAAGCTCACAATGGAGACATAACAAGAAATAATGACTTAAAGTTAGAATAAATCACAAATAAGAGAGGTATTGTGTATCAATGATATCAAATAAGAATATTTCAACAATAAGGGAGACAATATGTCACAATGATTTCAAATAAAATAACTCAAAAATAAGAGAGGCAATTGTTTACTCTTAAAAATATATAACAATTGAATTTATACGCGGTTTTAAGGATATGTGGACTAATTCAATACAAGTGATCAATGACGTTAGATTTAGCAAATAAAAGACGTAATAAATGGCCAAAACAATGATAAGAGCGAGACCTGACTCGGTTAATGGCTTAACAAGGAACCTGCCTTCGGTTCCGAAATTGCATTTATGAAGAACTTTATGAACAAAAACCAGAACTTTGAATAGCTTTTAGAAACGAAAAGAGCAGAAATATATTGCCTTGATATGCGTGTTATAATATCCCTAATGAATAATAAGCTTCCCTTTATATAGTGAGGGAGTTTCACCCTAAGTACAATCCTAAGAAAGGAAAATATCTTCCGTTTTGCTAATCACAGATTTTCTGCCGATATGGGCCGAGATTCACGCCATGATATCTGGTTAGGCACGGACATCATGACCCTTTGTTAGTCTTGTGCGGTTGTTTGGTAATTCTCTCCGAAGTCTCGGAACTCGAACCAGACCTGGAGGACATGGTCCCGATGCCCCCAAGGGTAGGTATTTTGCTCGAGCCCTGATATGAGGGGCTCCTCGCTCTGATTTTGACTTCTTACGATCACGTCCCTGCTCTATTTTCCTCACCTTAATGGTCTCAGTATTACCCGTATACAGATAGTCCCCTCGTTTCCCAGAGAGTAGGCTTACTAAAACGATGGGAAACGACAAATGGTTTTGTTTCCTTCCTTCGTATATTACGACGAGAGAGAAGAAACATCCCATCAGTCGCATCATTCTGACTTCGGACACATGTCGCTCATTGGCTAGTTACCCTTGAATCCTCCCCCTGTTCGTTTTCCACTTTTAGACTAAATTGTTACCTTCGAGCTTTCCAGCCATCATCAAACCTTCTTGAAACCTTCATATCTTCATCCTTGTTCTTCATTCTTCATAGTGATTTCCATATTTTCCCCAAACTTTCTTTAAATCTTCATACCTTGTTTTCATCTTCAAAACCCGTTTCTCCAAAATTTGTGTTCTTTCCTCAAATTTACAAACCTCCCCTATATGACAATGGCCAAGAAAGCGAAAATTGTTCCTCAACAAGTTGCATCTTTATCTTCTCAATCGACCGCTGGTACTAAAGCGGTTGCCCCTAAACTGGTCGCCCTCGAAAGGGCTTCCCCGGATGTGGTTGCTAACGAACGAGCCCTTGAGCCCCCTTTGAAAGCGTTCATTCCCGGGGGTTTCTCAATTGCAGATGACTTTAAAGTCAAAATGCCCTCGCGTAAATAGGACCGGGGTAAAGGAGTATTGAGGCACATATGCTCTGTGACTGAAGACGTTCTTTTCATAGTTCGTAAAGACTGCAATTGGGAGGGAAATGACTTAGTAGTCCCCGGGTCTGAGGTCACCGTTACTACTCACATGGAGGGGTACTTAAGTGTTTACACTTACCCCTTCATACTAGGCCTAGTGGACCCGATCATTCTGGACTTTTGCAAGAGGTATGAGGTGTGCCTCTAGGAAATCAATCCGTCGTTGTGGAGGATCGTGATCCTCCTTTGCTACTTTGTGAACAAGATCGAGTCTCGTCAGTTCACGATCGACCACTTTCTTTGATTATACAGTCCCCGAATGTTTCTAGGGAGAATGATCAAGCTTACTCGCAGAGCTAGCAAGGCCCATTTTTTGGGTATCAATGAAGACCGAGACCGGGGCAGGCAGAGGCGCTTTGCCTGAGTGAAAACTGAGGATTTGATCCATTCCAAATACATGCCATTCCCTGGGAAGTGGAATACGTCTTGTAAGTGAAATCCTTCTTTGAACGTCAGAATTCCTTTTTCTTCAATTACTTTCTTCTAATTCATGCTTGTGGCTGTGCAACTGTAGCCAGGATTCCAAATGCGGTTCTCCGACTAAAGGAGTGGATCGAGGGCATCTGTACTCATATGTTGTACTTTGAGCGCACATGGCTCGTACTCTAGAAGGGCCGATGGGAAAACCGTTTCCCGGGTAAGGCCTCTTTCTGAATAGCCAATACCATGTCTCTATATGTTATTACACTAATTCCTCTCGCCTTTTGTTATTGCAGGTTTTCCTAAGACCACCGAACTTAGGCCTTCGGAAGGGGACGAAGATGCGCCCCCGTCCGTTGATCCCTTAGTTGCTGCCATAGAGGAAAAGAAGAGAAGTAAGAGACAACCTTCGGGCTCCCAGGGCTCCTAGGTGAAGAAACAAAAAAAAGTGTTCTTCGCAAGCCCAGGAGGGGCTCCAGGTCACGGGTGCTTGATTTCAACTCTCTTCTCTGGCTTAGGCACGACCCAGAGGATGAACCTATTTTTGTTACCCATGGGACAACTTATCCCGGGGAATCAGAGGCATCCGGGGGGGAGTCTCGTGATATTGAACCCCCTTTGACTGAAAAGATCGATGTTGATACTTGGGGTAAAACTTCCCAGGATGTCGACTCTGCTCCAAAGTAAGCGCCTGGTATAATTGAGATCTCGGGGATGCTCTCCTACACTGAGTCCATGCTCGAGGAGGCCCAAGCCAGAAAGGAGAAGTCCAATGAGGGGGCCATGGTGGGAACGATCCTCTTCTCTCCTTTTTCGATGGTGTGGATTCGTCTTCTTTGGAAGACGTCATTAAGCTGAGCAACCTGACATTTCTGAAGAAGGACACATCATCGGAAGGTGGAGAGCCGATCTCGAGCCCAAATTTTATCAAACAGTTTCCTTCTCCGATTGTGGACCCCGGTCGCAAAAGGTCAATTATACTAACCGCCCAGAGGATGCCCAGGTTTTGTGCGTGTAAAGCCCCGTTAAAATTTCCTAATGATTTATGATTTTAAAGTGCGCCAACGGTATTTGGGAATAACATGTTCGACTATTAAAGGAGACCCATGGGATAGAACCACATCATTTTAAAATTCAAAATATATGTTTAAGGTATGTTTGAACATAATAAGGAGTTTTGTGAATGGCAAGAATTCGTGTGGAACAAGTTGGATACATTAAGTGGAAAGGATGTCATAATTAGCATAAGATCCTACTTCAAATGCATGCTTCTATCAAACTATAATGACTTAGGAGGTGATCTACCTATCCAATTAAAGCCCTTTGAGTCTAGTTTCTAACTCTTCCAACCGTTCGTTATTTAGACACTCTTACAAGAAGTTATGACCAAATTCCCAAAGGCTGAAAGAATATAACCGTGCTAAGGTATGTAGCGCGCTAGACCGTGTTATATCCCTCGCGAAGCTAGGTCTGTAGTGTGCTAGACCGTGCCTATCCTGGTTTATTGCTCGCTATAGAGCGTGCCTAACCTGGTCTATAGCTCGCTACAGAGCATGCCTAGCCTGGTCTATAACTCGCTACAGAGCGTGCCTAGCTTGGTATGTAGCCCGGTCCGGAATTTCGCAGTATCCATTTTTCTACCTTTATAACCCGAACCAACTTCGATAAATGACCCTTGAAGATCATTTTGGAGAAACAATCTGATATTTTTAGAGAGAAGTGAGAGTGTTCTAGATAGAGGAAGAAGCTCAAGTACTTTGTTCATCAAGATCTTGTCCAAGCCTTGAAATCCAACAAGAAATCCCTCAAGTTCTTCATTTAAGAGGTAAGGTTTCATAGCTTAGTTTTCAATTTAGGATTTAGGTAGAAGATGGTTGATTGAGAGTATGATTCTTGGGTGTGAGAGTATTATTTATACATGCATGTACCAATAACGTTTATGGGAAGATTGTTGAGCTTAAATAAGTAAGGATTGGAATGTGCAGTGAAGGAAATCTTGTAGAAGAACCTTGTAGCCAAATATGTACACCTAGTGTTTGATAAAATGCTCAAATGAGCTGAAACCATGAATATCTTCCTAATTATGATTCAATTTTGTCATGTCTCAAAATAGATTGGGATTGCTAGAATTTTCGAAACGTTGTAGTAATTTAAGAAAAGTTCAAAGCGAGGTATGTTGGCTAAACTTCTTTCCTAGAATTGAATTCCATGATTTTCTTGTAAGTCCTAAGTTATCCTTTATAAATTAACTAGTTCGAATAAGCTTTGTGATGAAAGGTATATGTTCAAAATGTATTCTGGATGATCTTATCATATGATGTTATCCTTCGGGAATGTGTTCAAAGCATGAGTTGGATATAAAAATAGTATGACTCCAAGTAGTGTTTGAAGTGAAGGCTATTATGCCAAATTGTGTAAGAAGTCTCAATGTGCCTACGACTCTTAATTGCTCATAGGTCTACTAAAAGTCGTAATTAGAGACTCTTTGTTGTCGATAATCTATAAAGATGCTTGAAAATGAAAGTATGGAATATAAGATACTGTCACCGTGCCATGAATGAAGAATAATATGTATGGAAAAAAGGGAGCCAATGAAATAATGATGTTGTAAGTAATTGAAAGTACTAATGAAGTGACAGTATGAACATGAAATGTGGTTGTTTGCCTAAATGAGAATTATGAGGTGTTGTATGACCCAATGGTTTCAACTATATTTGTATGCTTCTGAAATAATGTATGTAAATGACTTTGATGTTAATTCCTCAAGAATCAATAACTTAGCTAATGACCTCAATATGTCAAGTGAGTGAATAACAAGATGAAAGGGATATGTCCTATGCGAAATGATGATGAACCTTATGAAACGAAATTGGGCTCATGTGCCATTGAAATTGACTTATTGATTCACCATGTATGTTCTAATGTAATGTGCTATGTTTCTCCATGATGAGCATAAACATGAAGTGCTCCAATGATCCGGGAACTTACGACTTTAATGTAATGTTAATCATGTCGCTTTGAGTTTATATATGGTTATATTCATAATGATGTGCATGAATCCTATAGACGGTCTATGAAAAGCATAGGTATATATGTGTATGAATCCTATGGACGGTCTATGAAATGCATATGTATATATGTGTATGCAATCCTGTGGACGGTCTATGAACCTCATAGGTATATTGTGTATGAACCCTATGGACGGTCTATGAAACGCATAGGTATATTGTGTTATGAAATCCTGTGGACGGTCTTTGAAACACATAGGTACATTGTGTTATGAAATCCTGTGGACGGTCTATGAAATGCATAGGTGGTGTATGAACCCTATGGACTGTTTAAGAAACGTATAGGTATATTGTGTTATGTTATCTTATGGACGGTCTATGAAACTCATACGTATATTTTGTTATGCAATCCTGTGGACGGTCTATGAAACACATAGGTATATTGTATTATGACATCCTGTGGATGGTCTATGAAACACATATGTATATTGTGTTATGAAATCCTGTGGACGGTCTATGAAACGCATAGGTATATTGTGTTATGAAATCTTGTAGATGGTCAATGAAACGCACAAGTGTATTGTGTAAGTAAACACTGTGAACGGTCGATGAAACGCACATGTGTATTGTGTAAGTAAACACCGTGAACGGTATATGAAACACATATGTGTATTGTATGGTATATGTGAATCCTATGAACGGTCCATGAGACACATAAGTGTATTGTCTATGGAATTCTATGAGCGGTCTATGAAAGACATAAGTGTTTAATATGACATGTGAATAATAAGGACGGTTTATGAAATGTATAGGTGTAAGATAAGAAAGGTATATGGACGGTTTAGTGAGACGCATTGTTAACGCAGACATTACGTGACATTTGCATTGGCCTTGTTTGAACATGCTGTTTCAATTACGTTGTATTATGTATTCCACGCATAGTTCATATGGATCAGTTAATCCTAAATAAAATTTAAAATAATGTACTTCATATGACACCATGATTTCATACGTTATTCTGTTTGCCTTACATGCGAGTACTATTCCACATGTACTCACGTCCCTTATGTCGGGGGCGCTACATCTTTTAATAGAGGCAGGTATACTTCTACAGGATGTTTTGGATCTTTGGAAGGGATCTTTTGTGCAACAGATTATGGTGAGCCCTCTACAATTCCAGTGGGCATTCAATTCTAGTTGGTTTTATGTACTTAGGTATCTATTGTCATAGAAGCTCCATATACAGTGTGGGTCAGGTACTTAAGGTTTTGAGTTTAGTCATGTATTTATGTTCACAGATATTTATGAATCTATGTACCCATCACGAGAGAAAAAGAAAAGAAAAAAAATATTTATGGGCCATTGAGCCAAATGTATTCAAATATGAAAGTCGTGATTTAATTATGTTTTGATAAATCATTCATGAGTTATGATGAGAGGTTGATGTAACGTAGGCTTGCTCGACTGAGTTCACTTGGTTGAGCTCCGGTCATGCTCCTCGAGTTCGGGGCGTGACAGTGCGCTCATGTCTTAAGGAAGAAGCATATAGACTTGGTGGAGAAGGTAAAAGTTTTTGAAGTTAGAAACGAGGGTCCAGTTGTAGAGGCTAACAACAATACTTCACAGGTCCAGCAGAAGATCGACCAGATTGACCAACTCTGCAAGGAAATGGACGAGATCTAAGTGATGGCTGATGAGTGGAACAGAAAGATGGACCTACTGGTCTCCGAGAAGGAGACCACCCAGGCCAAGCTATCTTCGGTGGAATTTCAGCTTTGGTGGCAAAGGAGAACAATGATACACTGGCTCAGCAAAACGAGGATCTCCAAGCACAACTGGGCTCGGCCATCACTGAGCGGGATGCCATTGGTAAGGAGCTCTAAATAATGTGGACCATGTTAGAGATAACCTCGACCGATGCTGTCGAGATGGTCGATAGTACTAGGCCGATGTTGAAGCAGTCGAGGCCTACCTGAAGACCACTGTTGAGTACATGAGGCGGCTATCCCAAAGGGAGACCCTCGAAGAAATTCATGCCCGAGGCTTCGACCTATATGCCGAGATCGAGGAGGCAAAAAGACTTGCAGTCAAGGAAAATAATCTAGTTGAACCCCAAGTTGAAGAGGGCTCCGAGGGTTCTGAAGAATCTGAAGGATCAGGCGGTTCTGATGATGAGTCGGGCTCCGATGAAGATCAGGCGTAAATGCTTTTGGATTTTTTCTGTTTTTGTATCCTGTACATATTTTTTGTTGAGGCCTTTTTTGTTGGGCCTTTGTAAAGATATTCTAGAATATATGAAAATTTCCCCTTTTGACAATTTTCAAGTCTTTATTATCTTAGCATCATTTTATAATTGCAAATACTTCTAATGCCTTGAAGTCTGAACAAAACCTGTCCTCGATGTAATTTTGCTCGAAACTTTTAAAAATTTGGAGTGACCAGATGTTTTCCTGAGATGTTTAAGTGTTCTTAGACGATGCATTTGCCGAGGATAACCTTTTAACATGTTTAAATATTTGTTGAAGGCCTTACATTTTGATTACAGACTTTGGACGTCTTCGAACCATTTTTAGGGTGGCCTTAGCATTTTAGGTTTGGGCAATGCCTAATATGTTTTGTGCCTCCAGGTTTTGATATCCCGAGCCAACCGAACGTATTTTAGACAATAGTCCCCGAGTGGGGGTATCCCTTTGGGCGCGAATAGGGGTGGACCTTGGGCTCGATAGTCCTCGGGTACGAATAGTCTTTATGCTTGATACTTTAGGAAGCAAAAAAGTATGTAATATCAAGGTAAAAATTTTCTTTCATTTATGTGTCTATCGTACAAGATTGAAAGCGTGTAAAATCTTGTATTATGGATAAGGTGGCCTACGCGGGCACAGTTCACTTGACCATTTGGTCCTTACAATAAATCCTAACCACCGATCCTAAATTTTCTCAAGCGCAAAGTTTCATTCCTTCCTTGCTAAAAAGCTTGACTCGAGGATGATGACCCCTAGTATTCGAGGTCAATATCGAGAGGGCTCGGATACTGTTGATGTGACCATTCACCACGATTTAAAATCAGTCTTCGATTCTAAGTTAGCACGATTTACTGTTGCCTCGTTAAAAACCTTGCCGGAAAACCCATTTGGGACAAAATCGGTTCAAGGGAAAAGAGTGCAACGCGTGCTTGCACACCTGACAACCACATTCTGCTTTGGTTGTTACCTGCAAGTGTTATCCGATTCATAATATTAAAAAAGGTGAATGAGATCATACCTTAGTAGTAGTACCATTTTAAGTGCATCACGTTTTAGTTGTTCGGTAGTTGTACACCGTTTCCTGCTTCGAGTTTGTATGAACCTTTACCGGTAATACTGATGACTAGATATGGACCTTCCCAATTCGGTCCTAGCTTCCCATTGTTCGGGTTCCGGGTGTGCCATCTTATGTTTCTTAACACCAAGTCCCCGGTATTAAAGTGTCGTAGGTTGGCTCTTTAGTTGTAATATCTTAATATTCGCTATTTCTTGGCGGCCAACAGGACTACAGCGGACTCATGTCTCTCATCTAATAGTTTTAGGTTCATGTTAATGGCTTCACCGTTTGATTCTTCGGTCACATATCAGAACCTGAGTCTTGGTTCTCCCACTCCGACCGGTATTAGTCCTTCGGCACCGTAGATCAACGAAAATAGAGTGGCCCCGGTACTGGATCTCGAGGTTGTATGGTATGCCCACTTGACTTGGGGAAGAATTTTCTTCCATTTCCCTTTAGTATCGATCAACCTTTTCTTAAGGCTTTGATGTATAGTCTTGTTCATAGACTCCGCCTGTCCATTCCCACTAAGGTGATAGGGTGTTGATAAGATCTTTTTGATCTTATGGTCCTCGAAATAGTTTCTTACCTTGCTGTTGATGAATTGCTCCCCATTATTATACACTATCTCGGCTGGTATTTTGAACCGTATATTATGGGGTCATAAATGAAGTCGATAAATTCTTTTTCCTGTACCTTATCGAATGCTTGAGCTCCGACCCACTTATAAAAATAGTTAGTCATAAACAATATAAATTGAGCCTTATCGGGTACCCATGGCAGTGGACCGCCAATGTCCATTCCCCATTTCATGAATGCCCAAGGTGACAGGATCAAATGCAGTGGCTCCACGGGTTGGTTAATTGTTGGTTCATGCCTTTGACAACCATCGCATCTCTGTACAAAGTCCTTCGCATCTTTCTCCATGTCGATCCAGTAATAGCCGTCTCCGATTATCTTACAAACCAAAGATTTTTCCCCCGAATAGTTTCCGCAGGTGCCTTCGTGAACTTCCCTTAATACATATTTGGTGTCTCCTGGCCCCAAGCATATGGCAAGTGGGCCATCGAAAGATCTTCTGAATAGCGTACCTTCGGACAGGCTAAACCTGGCCACCTTCGTGCGTAGAGCTCTCGAATTTAGGATCTGAGGGAAACTTCCTAGTCTTTAAGTAGATTATATACTTGTTTTTCCCATCCGAAGTTAAACTCGTTGAGTTTATCTTGGCATGGCCTTCTTCCACTACTGATTTCATAAGTTGTAAGACCATGCCTAAGCTGAATTCATCGCCATCAATCGATGACCCCAAGTTAGCTAGAGCATCGACTTCGCTATTTTGATCCCGAGGTATGTGTTGTAGGGTCCATTCCTTGAAACAATGCAGCATTACCTGTAATTTGTCTAAGTACCTTCGCATTCATTCCTCTTTTACTTCAAAATGTCCCAATGACTTGATTTACCACAAGGAGGGAGTCACACTTATCTTCAACCACTTCAGCCCCTAGGCTTTTAGCCGATTCGAGACCTGCAATCATGGCCTAATACTCGGCCTCATTGTCAGTCAATTTCATAGTTCTAATAGATTGCCTAACTACGTTGCTCGTAGGCGATTTCAATACGATGCCAAGTTCGGACCCCTTTGCATTCGAGGCACCATACGTAAAGAGGGTCCAGATCCCTGAGGTAATCCTTGAGGTTAATAACAATTACTTTTCAACTTAGGGTATTAAGGCCAGCATAAAGTTGGCCACGGAGTCTGGCAAAATTTAGGATTTGATGGCAGATTGAGTCTGATATTCGATATCGTATCGGCTAATTTCTATGGCCTATTTGGCCAACCGAACGGAGAGCTCGGGTTTGTGCATTATGTTCCTTAGTGGGTAAGAAGTTACGATGCATATAGGGTGGCATTGGAAATAGGACTTTAACTTTATGGAGGCGCTTAGGAAAGCGAGCACCAATTTTTCTAGGTGAGGGTACCTTATTTCTTTCTTTCCTAAAGTTCTACTAGCATAATAGATAGGAAATTGCATACCTTCCTCTTCCCGGACTAAGACTCCACTTACCTCTATTTCGGAAACCGCCAAGTACAGGTACAGTTGCTCGTCCGCCTTCAGAGTATGGAGCAAGGGTGGAACTGAAAGGTACAGTTTGAGTTCTTTCAAAGCTTGTTGGCACTTCGAGGTCCATGAGAAATGTTTCTTCTTCTTCAATAATGAGAAGGACCGATGGCTCTTATCGGAGGACCTTGATATGAACCGGTCCAGGGTGACTATGTGCCCGGTTAGCCTCTGAACGGCCTTGAAATTGTCCACCATAGTGATATATTCTATAGCTTTGATTTTGTCTCGATTGATCTTAATCCCTCAGTTGGACAGCATGAATCCAAGGAACTTCCCGGACCCGACCCTGAATGCGCATTTCTCCGGGTTCAGCTTCATATTGTATTTCTTCAGTATTTTGAAGGTTTCCTGCAAATGTTTCAAATGGTTCTCTTCTCGCAGGGAATTAACTAAACATGTCGTCAATGTAAACCTCCATTGAATTTCCTATTTGTTATTTGAACATATAGTTTACTAGGCATTGATAAGTGACACTGAAATTTTTAGTCCGAACTACATTACATTATAATAATAGATGTCGAATTTAGTGATGAAAGAAGTTTTTTCTTGATCGCCCAGGTCCATCCGGATTTGGTAATATGCATTGAGAAAGTTGAGTATCTCGTGCCCGGCCGTTGCGTCGATCATGCGATCGATGTTAGGTAAAGGGAAAGAATCCTTGGGGCATGCCTTGTTCAAGTCATTGTAATCTACGCATATTATTAATTTATTTCCCTTTTTTGGTACTACTACTACTACGTTAGCCAACCAATCCAGGTATTAACTTCCCGAATGGAACCTATTCTAAGGATTTTGGATATCTCGTCTTTGATGAATGCATGCTTGACTTTGGACTGAGGCATCATTTTCTACTTAACCGAGTGGAACATCGAATCCAAGCTTAGTATATGAGTGGTTACTTCTGGAAGGATCCCCGTCATATCTAGGTGGGACCAAGCAAAACAATCCACGTTAGCTATAAAGAATTTAATTAGTTTTTTCCTGAGATCGGGAGTTAACTCTGTGCCCAGGTACACCTTTCGATCAGGCAAGTGTTTGATCAATATGACTTGCTATAGCTCCTCGACAGTCGATGTGGTGGCATCGGAATCGTCAGAGGCGATGAACGACCTAGGAAATCCGTAATCATCATCGTCGTCTGCCTCTTGCTTCTCCGTTCCGGTCAGGGCCGATGTCGGTGGTTGTTATTTAGTTTCTTTCTTCCTAACCGACTCCGGGTTCTTTAATTTCGAGAGTGCAGACGTCGGGATCACCTCATCGACCGAGAAAATTTCTTTCGTAGTTGGATGCTCTCCGTAAACTATCTTGTTCCCTCCCAGTGTGGGGAAGTTCAATGCCTGGCATAATATCGAGGGTATTGCCCTCATGTTGTGAGTCCATGGCCTTCCGAATAGAGCATTATATCTCATCTCCTTAGATCACATAGAACTCTATTTCTTGAGTGGTTCTGGCGGTGTTCACTGGTACGGTTATCTCCCATTTAGTAGTTTCACATGCCATGTTGAATCCGTTTAAAATTCGGATTGCAGGCACTATTTGTTCTTGTATACCCAGATGATCTACGACCCTCGATCTGATGATATTGGTCGAGCTACCTGGATCAATTAACATATGCTTAAATTGAGATTTATTTATGAGTATATATATTATTAATGCATCATTATGATGTTGGACGATGCCTTCAACGTCCTCATCGTTAAAAGAGATGGTCCCCTCCGGCATGTAATCTCGGGTTCGCTTTTCCCTCATAATGGACACCTTAGTGCGCTTCAGTATTGGCCCCAGGGGGACGTCGACTCCACCAATTATCATGCTAATGACGTTCTAAGGTACCTCTTGCTCGGTCTGTTTGTTGGAGTCCCTATTCTTGAAGTGATTTTTGGTTCGATTACTCAAAATTCTTGGAGGTGTCCGTTATTGAATAACCGGGCCACTTCTTCTCTCAGTTATCGGTAGTCTTCGGTTCTG
This sequence comes from Nicotiana tomentosiformis, assembly GCF_000390325.3. NCBI lineage: Eukaryota > Viridiplantae > Streptophyta > Magnoliopsida > Solanales > Solanaceae > Nicotiana > Nicotiana tomentosiformis. The sequence goes on along the minus strand of NC_090820.1, from coordinate 107,966,034 downwards.
TGGCCGTGAGTGCCATGACACTTACACATCAGGTTAGGGTCTCTTTAGGCAGGATCAGACTGCAATGGTCGAGGCCACTTGGTATCTTTGATGTGTCCGATGGCAGAAATGATAGTGGCAACATCAACGCTGAAGTTGTATTCCGATAACCTCGGTGCCTCCCTGTTCTAGAGTGGCATATCGTAACCGTTTTACCTCATGAGTCCCTGGCCATTATGACCTCAATCTCTCCGTTTTTCATTCCTCTGAGGGTTACGTCCGGACCCGCTACCCCTTCGATCTCCGTTGTATGGTTGATACCGATCTCTATTTGGTCTTGGTTCATGCTAGACAACTCTTTTAGGTCCGTCACTAGTTCTGATGGGATAAATGGACCCGAAAGTAGCCCTGAGCTGATCATCCTCGACTCTAAGTTTTGATTGGTACCTGTTATGGACGTCAGCCCAGGTTACCGTCTAGTACTCTATCAAATTCTATTTTAGCTTATGTGAAGCCATAGAGCTTTGGAGGTTGAGTCCTTAAGTAAATGCCTAAATGGACCAATTTCCGCAACTGGAGGCAGGTCCATTCGCTCCATTTGGAAACTCGACACGAATTCCCTGAGTATTTCATTGTCTCTTTGTTTCACTTTGAAAAAGTCTGATTTTCTGGTCTCGACCTTTATGGCCCAGACGTGAGCTTTCACGAAAGCATATGCAAGCATAGCAAACAAATCAATGGAATTGTGGGGTAAGTTGTGATACCATATCATTGCTCATTTCGACAGGGTTTCTCCAAATATTTTCAGTAGAACCGACTCGATTTAGTCACCCTCTAAGTTGTTTCCCTTGATGGCACACATGTAGGAAGTCATGTGCTCATTCGAATCCCCGGTTCCGTTATACTTTGGAATTTCGAGCATACGGAACTTCTTCGGGATTGTTTTGGTACCGCGCTCGGAGGGAAAGACTTATGGACCAATTTCTTGGAGTCCATGCCTTTCAATATCGGGGGTGCTCCTAGGATTTGATCAACTCTGGAGTTATAGGTCCACTTGTTTTTTGTTATCTTCGATCTTCTTTTACTAAGATTCCACCCGCTTTGTTAGTTCCTCAAGCTTACTTATTATTTCGGGGTTTGTACTGGATTCAACTTCACTTGTCTTTTCCGTGGTATGTTCATTTCTTCGGGTGTTTTCCCGGGATGATCAGGGTTCAACTCTGCTAGGGGCGTAACTTTGGTTCTATAGTTGGGCTGTCACTGCATGTTGGGCTTGCAATATTTTTAAGATCACCCGCAAATTGATTCTATCGCCTTCCCCATTGTGCGTACCCCAGGTTGTTTATTGGGCTCCTCTAAGAACTCTTTTCTCGGGGTCGGTAGGCAAGTTTGTGTCGATAGCCACATTTGAGTTGGCATCGATTGGGGCTGCAACTGGGACTCCATTGGGGTCAGCGTGTGGTACCTCCTTCATGGGCACTATATTATTGTTCTCGCCATGGTGTCCAGACTCAGCATCAACATTCAAGCAAGCATATTGAGAGTTTTACATTCTTAAGTTAAGCTGAAATTAAAATCTCAAAGAACAAGCATAAAATAGAGTGCGTTATGGAAATTTGTATAAAATTGCCACTATTATCCTTAGCCCTATGGTGGGTGCCAAACATTTTACCCTTAAAAATGGATAACAATTGAATTTATACGCGGTTTTAAGGATATGTGGGTTAATTCAATACAAGTGATCAATGATGTTAGATTAAGCAAATAAAAAACATAATAAATGGCCAAACCAATGATAAGAGTGAGATCGGGCTCGGTTAATGGCTTAACGGGGAACCTGCTTTCGGTTTCGAACTAGCACTTATGAAGAACTTTATGAACAAAAACAAGAACTTTAAATAGCTTTTAGAAACAAAAAAAGGAGAAGTATATTGCCTTGATATGTGTGTTACAATCTCCCTAATGAATAATAGGCTTCCCCTTTATATAGTGAGGGAGTTGTGTGCTAAGTACAATCCTAAGAAAGGTAAAAATTTTTAGTTTTGCTAATCACTGTTTTTTTGCTGATACGGGGCAAGATTCACGCCGTGATATCCAGTTGGGAACAGACATCACGACCCTTTGTTAGTCGAATGTGGTTTTTTGGTAATGCTCGACGAAGCCTCGGGCTCGAACCGAACCCGTAGGACGTGGTCCCGATGCCCCCGAGGGCAGGTATTTTACTCGAGCCCTGATACGAGGGGTTCCTCGCTCTGATTCTGACTCCTTACAGTCACATCCCGCCTCTGTTTGCCTCACCTTAGTGGGCTCGGTTTAACCCGTATACAGAGACATGTAACGATGATTTCGGGTAAAGATAAATCACAATGGGAGAGATAACATGTAATAAAAAGGCAATAACTCTCGTTATAGCATATAAGAGTATATTTTGCAACAAAGGTACAACACGAGTCAATCAACTTCCAATAAGGCATGTAAGGATAAATTTAGCAATAGAGGATACAACGTGATAAGGCAACTTCATTTTAATGTGCATAAGAAACCCAAGTCTAAATGGTCAAATTTTCAGATTTAGCCCATGTACACACTCGTCACCTTGCGTCAAACTTTCACATATTACAATTATCACAACCACCACAATTCCTAAGGGGTATTTCCCTCATACAAGGTTAATCAAGTCACTTACTTCACTTAGCAGTTCACAATTTAACCAATCACAACCTTTCCTTTATAATTTACCTCTGTTCGATCCAAAACTAGTCAAAATTGACTCAGTAATATCAATTAGTGCATTGGAAATTAATTCTATAACATAAAGGTTCGATTGCTACATTTTCCCCAAAAGTCAACACCCGGGCTTGCTCGATCAAACTTGGGCCCACTTGGTCAAACCCGAGATGAAGGGTAGATTTCGACTACCCATAATCCTATGAGTTTAATTACACGATTTGTATTCGAATAAGAGTCCAATTTGACTCTCAAATCAATGAATTTCATATTTTCGATTTTTTACAAAACCCCCAAAGTTTCACTTTAGATTCATCAAATTAGAGACCAAAAACAGAGATGGAATCATGAAATATAATCAAAACCGAGTCCAAAATACTTACCCCAATCCATATAGTGAAAATCCTCTCAATAATCGTTCAAATCCGAATTCCCTAGCTCCAAATATGTTGAGATGATCTTATAAAGAATACTACCCAATAAAAACACTAACCTGGTCGCTAAAAGCCCAATTCCCATCATTAAAAGTGACAAGAGTGGGTTGCTCTAGTGGTGAGCACCGCCCACTTCCAACCAAGAGGTTGTAAGTTTGAGTCACCCCAAGAGCAAGGAGGGGAGTTCTTAGAGGGAGGGAGCCGAGGGTCTATTGGAAACATCCTCTCTACCCCAGGGTAGGGGTAAGGCCTGCGTACACACTACCCTCCCAGACCCCACTAGTGGGATTATACTGGATTGTTGTTGTTGTAAAAGTGCCAAATACGGTCGCTAAAAGTGCGCACAAGAACCTGCTTGCACCAGCAATTTGTTTTTTTTTTACCCAAAAGGCTTTAACTCCATCATACGAACTCGTAATTCGACGATTCTTATTCTTATGAGTCACAAATAATAATATGAACCTAGTCATTCAATCAAAACTCAATTCAGAGCTCATTTGCTCAATGCGATACCAACTTCGCTCGTTAAATAATTAACACATTCTTCTAGGTAAAAAACCCAATCACGACATAATGAAATTATACTAAACATTCCAGAACATTCTTATAAATCATTATCAAACTCCCAGAAGTCTCAAAATCGAATTTCGATCTTTAGAACTAAAAATGGACCTTTGAATCATTACATGCTTATGCTAAAAACAAATGTGAAAACACCAAACACGTTAAAAAAACCCGTATGAGCCCCCCGGGACCCCATACAATCATACCAACAAGTCCCAAAATACAATAAGAACTTACTCGAAGCCTCAAATTGCCTCTAACAACACTAGAATCACGAATCAATTCAAGTCTAAGAAACTTATGAACTTCCGAATACCAAAACTAATACTGAATTGATTCATGCCTCAAACCGCCAAATGACATGCTAGAGCTCAAAATGAGCGGTCGGGTCGTGACATATTTCCCCACTCAAACATATGTTCATTGTCGTGCATGCCAAGAATCGTCCCAGGGTTGTCCGAACATCATTTTCTGACACTTCGTGCACCTACCCATGCCACCGCAGACCATAAGAATACATTGGCTTAACTCAGATTGAAACATCCTTCCTGTTACCTTAGCCCTCATGTCTTAGAAGCAAATTCCAACATCCGAAATTCTCTAAAAGGTCTGGTTCTCACATGCACACCCCGAACAAATCTCAAGACATTGTACCATAACATGATCATGCACCCGTGCTGAAAGCACACTGCGCCATAATAGCATAAATTTACTTATCCAACGCTCGTAAGATACCTCATAATACTTAAAATCCCTGTTCCATCTTCCATAATACCACCTCGATGAAAATGACGTACATTATCTCATAACTATGTTGTAACGACTCGTGCGACCATTTTAGGTATTATAGCCCCATTCCCCCATTTACTGCATTTTTTTCAATGCTCAATTATTGTTATGTGACGTGCCGAGGTAGTTTCTTTAGTTACGGGAAGGTTTCAAAAATTAATTGGGACACTTAGTCCCAAGGTTGGAAGCTTAAGTTGAAAGAGTTGACCGGATGCTTACTATATGTAAATGACTCTAGAATAGCATTTTGATGATTCCAATAGATCCGTATGGTAATTTCGAACTTAGGAGTGTGTCTATATGGGAGGTCCGTAATTGAATTTGGCTTAAAATAGAAAAAATTGGAAAAATTAGAAGTTTGGAAAGTTGAGGAGTTTGACCAAGAGTTGACTTTATGGTAAACGGGCTCGGATTTAGGTTCCGGAAATTAGAATAGGTTTGCTATGTCACTTATGAGTTATGTGCAAAATTTGAGTTCAATCAGAATTGATTTGGTACGTTTCGATATCGATTGTAGAAGTTAGAAATTCGTTAGCTTCAATAGGCTTGAATTGAGGTGCGATACGCATTTTTTATGTTATTTGATGCGATTTGAGGCCTCGACTAAGTTCTTATTGTGTGTTAGGACTTGTTGGTATATTTGGTTGGGGTCCCGGGGGCCTAGGGTTTGATTCGGATTGAATTCGAGTTGAGAATGGGACTTGGGAAAATACTGGAGCTTCAGTTCTGGTGCACTCGCACTTGTGAGGGTTTTTTACGCTGGTGCAACCATGCAAAAGCGTATCAGGCACCGCAGGTGTGAGTTTGGCTGGGCTACTAGATGATCTCAAGTGTGAAGGGTGTGCCGCGTCTGCGAGCTGGCAGATGCGGAAGGTTTATCGTAGAAGCGGAAATGGAAGTGGAGGGATTGACCACAGAAGTGGAAGATCGTTTGCAGAAGCACAACCGCAGGTGCGGGCTAGGGAGAGTAGGTGCGTGAGTTAGGGGCCTGGTATGATTTCACAGGAGCAAAAGTTTGACCGCATAAGTGATATCGCAGAAGCGAAAATTTTCCGCGGGCGCAAAAGCACTGAGCAGAATACAAAATGGAGGGGGTTCCGAGATTTTATCATTTTTGAGACTTTGGGAGCTCGGATTGAGGCGAGTCTTGGAGAAATTTTCAAGGACATTGTTAGGGTAAGATATTCTAACTCGGATTTGGATTTTATATGTGAATCTATCATTGTTTACATCATTTAATTAGTGTTTGAGTTGGAAATTGTAGAAAGTTTCATAGACTTTAATTCGAATATTTGAGGGCCGAGTTTTGGTAAGAATTTAGTAATTTTGGTATGGTTGGACTCGTCATTGAATGGGTGTCTAGATTTCATAATTTTTGTGACTTTCGAGATGTGTGCCCTATGGTTGACTTTTGTGTTGACTTTTTGACATTGATTGAGAACTTAGCTTTTTCATATGGAATTGATTCCTATAGTTTGTGTTGATAGTATCACATTCTTTTTGACTAGAGGGTGATACTCGTGGGAAGGGCTTGCTAATAGAGTGATTTGATTTGCTGGAGGTAAGTATCTTATTTAAACTTGCTTCAGGCACTAGTTTCCTGAATTGCTATGATAGCTACGTGCTACTGAGTGCGCACATGTGTGGGAATGAACCCATGTCCGGGCAACGGGATTTATTTATTTATGATTGGTTTATGCCCGAGCTTTTATGAGCTGAGGATTTACTGTTAAGCTATAAGCTATGATGTTCCCCTATTTGTAGCAATTGTTGTGAACTGTTTGAGCTATGTTTGAGGCTACATAGAGGTTTAATCCTTGAACGAACTTAATAACTATGTTTCAATGACTAAATTGTCTAATTGAGCTACGATAGCACACTTTGCACATGCCTACACTTTTGCATATCTTTTTTACCAGTCCAGGAGCATGAACAACCTTATTTCATTCATCATATACATTTATACTTGCTTAACTGCTCATGTATGATATTTTGGACTGGAGGCCTACAACTATGCCAGGTGGATTATATTATTGGCACGTGAGTTGTTCGTACAACACGTGAGTTGTCCGTGCGGATATTGATATTATTGGCACGTGAGTTTTCCGTGAAACACATGAGTTATCCGTGCAGATCCATATTTTGATATTATTGGCATGTGAGTTGTCCGTGCTGATCCACATATTGATTTCATTGACACGTGAATTATCCGTTCCGCACATGAGTTGTCCATGTAGTGTGTGGAAATTGCATTTCCTTGATCATTTATTTGATTTAGTTGTTTTTCATCCTCTACATGTTATGATATTATCTGAGCAGGGTATTTGAGGTATTGTGCACATGCACCTACGGTTATGCTTTTCACGATATTTGATGAGTTGGTTGTAAATATTGTTTTGTGTTGATTTATAAAGGCATAACCACATCAGAATGGCTAGTATCATCAATAATTTAAGCTTCTCTTACCTTTTCTTGTTTATTTACGATACTTATTGAGTTGGTTGTACTCATACTACACTCTGTACTTCATGTGCAGACCCAGGTACTTTGAGACACGCACGTTTCTAGTGTTAGAGCTTGTTCAATTTGAATACTATCGAGGTAGTTGCTTGGTGTATGCAATTCTTGACTCTCCTCTTTTATCTCTAGTTTATCTATTTATGTTGTTCTACCTTCCTAGACAGTGTTTCAGTAGTCAGACCATGTTAATGTATAAACGCTCATGTACGCAATGACACCTAGATTTTGGGGAAATGTTTTATGGAGTCATGGTATTTTGTATCAGTATTTATGAGATTTCACTCTTAAACTTACTTTTGTTATGTTTTCAAATTAAAGATGCGTGATTTATTATAATCCTTGGCTTGCCTAGTATTGCGACAGGTGCCATCACGACATATGAGATTTGGGTCGTGACAAGTTGGTATAAGAGCCTAGGTTACATAATTCTCACGAGTCATGAGCATGTTTAGTAGAGTCTTGCGGATCGGGAAAACTTCACTTTCTTACATTCTTGTCATGCGAATTTATTGATTTCGGGGACTAAACTTTTGTTATTCTATTCTCTCACAGATGGTGAGGAAACATGCTACCGGATCGGGTAGACGGCCAGTAGTACCACTAGCTAGGGGCAAGAGGGGCAGGGGTCATGGTGGAGTCCGATGTGTAGCTCATACAGAAGATAGAGCATCACCTGTAGACCCACCAGTTGCTCTAGCTCAGGAGCATATTCCAGATGTAATTGAGCTAGTGGGACCAGCTCAGGCACCAGCTATGCCCATTATTATTCCAGGCCTCAAGGAGTCTTTGGCCCAGATATTGACTGTTTGTACTAGCCTTGCTCAAGAGGTTTCAATCCAGGCTACACCAGCCACTTCTCAAGCTGGGGGAGGTACTCAGACTCCTATCGCCTGCACTCTAGAGCAGGTGGTGCAGAGACTTCAGACACCGAGGGAAATACAACTCCAGCCGGTTACAGTTGCTCAGGCCTAGGTGGGTCCCATTATGGGTGATGAGGAGTAGAAGAGACTAGAAATGTTTGGGAGGCTCAAGCGTCCAACATTCAGTGGGGCTCAGTTAGCGGATGCTTAGGGCTTCTTGGATAGGTGCCAACGGATTCTTCGCACGGCGGGTACTCTAGAGACTAGTGAGGTCTCATTTACTATTCTTTAGCCGACGGAGGCAACCTTCAGATGATGGGAGACCTATGAGAGGAGCAGTCACATCAGTGCTACACCACTTTATGGCACGAGTTCTCCATTATGTTCTTGAGAAGTTTGTGCCACTGACCCGCAAAGAGGAGTTGCGTAGTCAGTTCAGAGTTAGCTCGTCACATGAGTTGTTTCGTTACCATAGAGAGGGAAAGGATTAGGATGTTCATTGATGCCCTCAGCTATCAGTTTCATTTTATTATGACTTGAGAGAAAGCATTAGGTGCTAGGTTCGACGAGGTGGTTGATATTGCTAGGTGGATGGAGTTGATCCGTAGTCAGGAGCATGATGAGAGGGAGGGGTTCGAGTGGTTTCAGTGGTGTTCTTTCTGGGGGTCAGTATTATCACAACATGGGTCATCCTTACAGCCCCGCTTAGATGGCTCGTCTAGTTCATCGTGGTGCATTAGTTAGCCACAATTCTTATAGTGCTCGTTCATGTCAGTCGACATTCAGTGCATTACCAGCGCAGAGTTCTTACCATGCCTCGTTTGCTTAGGTTTCTACATGCAATTCTTCAGGTTATTAGGAGTAATAGCTCCGTCAGAGGAGAGGTTATTGCGAGTGTGGGGACTTGAATCATCTCAAGAGGGATTATCCTAGACTATTGAGTGGGGTTTCACAGTAGAGTTCTGGGTCAATGATACCGGCACCAGCAGTTGCACCACCTGCTCAGCCAACTTGAGGTAGGACTCAGGCAGATAGAGGTCGCCACAGAGGGGGAGGCCAATCAGGTGGCGATCAGGCTCAATTTTATGTTATTCCTGCCATGCCAGAGGCCGTTGCTTCAGATATAGTGATCACAAGTATTGTTTCAGTGTCCCTTGGGGATGATTCCACATTATTTGACCTTGGTTCTACTTATTCCTATATGTCATCCTATTTTTCTCATTATTTGCATATTCCCCATGAGTCATTAGTGTCACATGTACACGTATCTACGCCGGTAGGGGATACTATTATTGTGGACCACGTGTATTGATCGTGTGTTGTGACTATTGGAGGATTGGAGACAAGAGTTGATCTCTTATTACTTAGTATGGTTGAATTCGATGTGATTTTGGATATGGACTGGTTGTCTCCATGTCATGCTATTCTGAATTGTCACACTAAGACCGTGACATTAGCGATGCCGGGGTTGACTAAGATCGAGTGGAGAAGTTCTCTAGATTATTTCCCCAGCAGGGTGATTTCTGATCTAAAGGCCCAACATATGATTTCCTACTATTGACTCTATTTCGATAGTACGAGACTTTCCGCATGTGTTTCCTGCAGACCTGTCGGTCATGCCATGCGACAAGGATATTGATTTTTGTATTGACTTGGTGCCATGCACTCAACCCATTTCTATTCCTCCATATTGTATGGCATCAGCAGAGTTGAAGGAATTGAAAGAGTAATTTCTTCTTGATAAGGGGTTTATTAGGCCTAGTGTGTTGCCTTGGGGTGCACCAATTCTGTTAGTGAAGAAGAAGGATGGTACTATGCGGATGTGCATCGATTATAGTCATTGAACAAAGCTACGATCAAGAACGAGTATCCTTTTCCATGCATCGATGATTTATTTGACCAGCTTCAGGGAGCGAGGGTATTCTCTAAGATGTTTTTGAGGTCTGGGTATCACCAGTTGAATATTGGGGAATTGGATATTTTGAAGACAACATTCATGACCTGTTATGGTCACTATGAATTTCTTGTGATGTCTTTTGGGATGACCAACGCCCCAGTATCATTCATGCATCTGATGAACCGTGTATTTCAGCCATATCTTGATATGTTTGTCATAGTATTTGTTGATGATATCCTGGTGTACAAACGTAGCTAGGAGGAGCATGCCCAACATTTGAGGATTTTACTATAGAGATTGAGGGAGGAGAAACTTTATGCCAAGTTCTTCAAGTGTGAGTTTTGGCTTAGTTCGATGGCGTTCTTGGGACACTTGGTTTCCAGTGAGGGGATTGAGGTGGATCCAAAGGAGATAGAGGTGGTTCAGAGTTGGCCCAGACCGTCCTCAACTACTGAGATTTGGGATTTTCTCGGCTTAGCCGGATATTATCGTCGCTTTGTGGAGGGTTCCATTGCATCACCTTTGACCAAATTAACCCAAAAGGGTGCTCTATTCAAGTGGTCGGATGAGTGTGATGAGATCTTTCAGAAGCTCAAGACTACCTTGACTACAACTTCAATTCTAGTTTTGCTTTCAACGTCAGGATCTTATACAGTATATTGTGATACTTCTTGGATTGGTATTGGGTGTGTCTTGTTGCAGGAGGGTAGAGTGATTGCTTATGCATCATATCAGTTTAAGCCCCATGAGAAGAACTATCATGTTCATAATTTGGAATTGGCAGCTATCGTTCATTCATTGAAGATTTGGAGGCATTATCTCTACAATATGTCTTGTGAGATATTCACAGATCATCAGAGTCTCCAACACTTGTTCGAGCAAAAGGATCTAAATTTGAGGCAGCAAAGATGGTTGGAGCTGCTAAAGGACTAAGATATTACAATTCTATATTATCTTGGGAAGGCCAATGTAGTGGTCGATGCCTTGAGTAGAAAGGCGGCGAGTGTGAGTAGTCTTGAATTTATTCCTGTTGGTGAGAGACCACTTGCATCAGATGTTCAGGAGCATGGTGATGGCAATGGTGTTATTGTTGGATATGATGGGGTGTTACGGATGCAGGGTCGCATGTTTATGCCCAATATGGATGGGCTACATGATTCAATTCTTGATGAGGCCCATAGTTCGCGGTATTGTATTCATACGGGTGCCGCAAAGATGTATCAGGACGTGAGGCAACATTGTTAGTGGAGGAGGATTAATAAATATATAGTGAGGTTTGGATCTCGGTGCCTAAATTGCCAACAGGTGAAGTACGAGCATCAGAAACCATGTGGATTACTTCAGAGGTTTGAGATTCCGAAGTGGAAATGGGAGTGTATCACCATGGATTTTGTAGTTTGGGCTCCCACGGACTTCGAGGAAGTTTGATGCTATTTGGGTAATTGTGGATCGGTTGACCAAGTCTGTGCATTTCATTCACTTTGGGACTACTTATTCTTCGGAGTGGTTGTACCGATGTCCATCATTTCAGATCAAGGCACGCAGTTGATATTGCAGTTTTGGAGAGCAGTACAGCAATAGTAGGCACACAGGTTCAATTGAGTACAACCTTTCACCCTCATATAGACGGACAGTCCAAGCATACTATTCAGATATTGGAGAATATGCTACGCGCTTGTGTCATAGAATTCTAGGGTTCTTGGGATCAATTGTTGCTGCTTGCACAGTTTGCCTATGACAACAACTACCAATCAAGCATTCAGATGTCTCTGTATGAGTCTTTGTATGGGAGAAAGTGTCGGTATCTAGTGGGTTGGTTTTAGCGGGTGAGGCTAGGCTATTGAGTACTATCTTAGTTCAGGATGCTTTTCTTTGGACATAGTTAAATTGATTCAGGATTGGCTTCACACGGTGTAGTCTAGGAAGAAGAGTTAAGCCGATCAGACGGTTTGTGATGTTGCTTACATGGTGGGGGAGAAGGTATTACTCATATTTTTGCCTATGAAGGGTGTTATGATATTCGGGAAGAAGGTCAAGTTGAACCCTCTATATATTGGGTCTTTTGAGGTGCTTGAAAGGATTGGAGAGGTGGCTTATAAACATGCATTGCCTCCTAATCTATCGAGTGTTCATCCAGTGTTTCACGTTTTCATGCTCCAGAAGTATGTTGGTGACTCGTCTCATGTTTTAGATTTCAGCACGGTTCAGTATATGGTGATTTTACTTATGATGTGGAGTCAGTGGCCATTTTAGATCGGCAAGTTCGAAGGTTGAGGTCAAAGAACATAGCTTCCGTGAAAGTGTAGTGGAGAGGCCATCGAGTGGGGGAAGCTACTTGGGAGACCAAGCATTAGATGTGGACCAGATATCCACACTTATTTGAGACTCCAGGTATGATTCTAGATCAATTCGAGGACGAACATTTGTTTAGAAGGGGGAGAATGTAAAGATCTGGCCGATCTCTTTGAGTATTATAACACCGTTCCCCCATTATTGATTTTTTTTCCTCTGCTCAATTATTGTTATGTGACATGTCGGGGTAATTGGTTTGGTTACAAGGATGTTTCAGATTGAATTGGGTCACTTAGTCCCAAGGTTGAAAGCTTAAGTTGAAAAGGTTGACCAGCTATTAACTTATGTGTAAACAACTTCAGAATAGTATTTTGGTGATTCTAATAGCTCTGTATGGTGATTTCTGACTTAGGAGTGTGCTTGGATAGTGATTTGGAGGTCCGTAATTGAATTCGACTTGAAATGGCGAAAGTTGGAAAAATAGAAGTTTAGAAGGTTGAGGAGTTTGACCAAGAGTTGACTTTGCAGTTAACGGGCTTGGAGTTTTTTTCGAAAATTGGAATAGGTCCGTTGTGCCACTTATGGCTTGTGTGCAAAATTTGAGGTCAATCGGAATTGATTTGGTAGGTTTTGACATCGATTGTAAAAGTTAGAAATTTGTTAGCTTCACTAGGCTTGAATTGGGATGCGATTCTGGATTTTGATGTTATTTGTTGCGATCTCAGGCCTCGAATAAATTTGTATTGTGTTTTAGGACTTGTTTGTATATTTTGTTGAGGTATGGGGGGCATCGAGTTTGATTCGGATTGAATTCGAGTTGAGAATGAGACTAGGGAAAATGCTGGAGCTTCAGTTTTGGTGCAATTGCACCTGCGTGAATGTTTTTGCATGTGCGGCCACGCGGAAGCGTCTCAGGCATCTCATGTGAAAGTTTGGCTAAGCTACTGGATGATTGCAGGTGCGAAGGTTGTGCCGCATCTACGAGCTCGCAGATGCGGAACCTTTATCGCTGAAGCAGAAATGGAATTAGAGGGCTAGACCGCAGAAGTGGAAGATCGTTCTCAGAAGCGCACCCGTTGATGCGAACTTGGGACCATGGGTGCGCGAGTTGGGGGACTGGCGTGACTTTGCATAATCGAAATTTTGAGTGCAGAAGCGGTATCGCATAAGCAAAAATTGGCAGTAGGTGCGGAAGCACTCGGCGGTATACAAAACGGATAGAGTTCCGAGATTTTATCATTTTTGAGAGTTTGGGAGATCCGATTTAGGCGAGTCTTGGAGGAATTTTCAAGGAAATTGTTGGGGTAAGATACTCTAACTCGGATTTGGATTTTATATGTGAATTTATCATTATTTTCATCATTTAATTAGTGTTTGTGTTGGAAATTGTAGAAAGTTTCATAGACTTTAATTCGAAGATATGAGGGCCAAGTTGTGGTAGGGATTTAGTAATTTTGGTATGGTTAGACTCGTCATTGAGTGGGTGTCCGAATTTCGTATCTTTTGTGAATTTTGAGACGTGGGCCCTATGGTTGACTTTTCAGTTTACTTTTTGACATTGATTTTGATCTTAGCATTTTTCATATGGAATTGATTCCTATAGCTTGTGTTGATAGTATTACGTTCATTTTTACTAGATTCGAGCCTTCCGGAGGGTCATACGCGTGGGAAGGGCTTGTAACAGAATGATGTGATTTGTTGGAGGTAAGTATCTTATTTAAATTCAGTTGAGGCACTAGTGTCCTTAATTGTTATGATAGCTACGTGCTATTGAGTGCATACAGGTGTGGGAATGAACCCATGTGCGGGCAGCGGGATTTATTTATTCATGATTGGGTTATGCCTAGGCTCTTATGAGCCGAGGATTTACTGTTAAGCTATAAGCTATGATGTTCTCCTTTTTGTAACAATTGTTGTGAACATTTTGAGCCATATTTAAGGCTACATAGAGGTTTAATCCCTGAACGAACTTGATAAATGTTTTTCAGTGACAAAATTGTCAAATTGAGCTACGATAACACACTTTGCACATGCGTACACTTTGGCATGTCGTGTTTTTCGAAAAGGAATTTTTAGATATGATAGTGTCGTGAATGACGGATAACTTCTGGTAGAGCTATGAATGCAAATTTGAACATTACGGATGTATAAGGCAAGTACTCGAGCGGTTACCGGACAAAAGGGTAATCAGTTCCTGATCATCGGTTATGTTCGAGATGATTGAAAGATGTGAACATTGTGAACAGAAACCGGAGCAAGAATTGCTCCTGTTTGTAGAACGATTACCTCCTGAGTTACCTGCAAAACTTAAAACACGATGCACATGAATATACGGGGTTATTGCGAAAATTTAAACATGATGTGAATTCCCTTCGGACCTTGAGAGTTGTCTTCGGGCGATGAGGATGATGTCCTGGGCCATGAGGCGTATGATAAGGAATTTGTATGTCATGAAATGGTGTCCTTATTCCATGAGCATGGTGCCTATGGACTACGACGCCATTGAATAATGATATGAAATTTCGAGAGATCCTCCGGCAATGGGATGATGTCTTCGGGCTATGAGGGTGATGCCTTTAGACTATGTTTCCTTCGGACAATATGGCAATGTTTCAACCTATGAAATGTAACGATGCGGGGATATTGGTCATTTGTTAGAGGTATCAACTGATGCTTGGTTGTATGCAAGAATGAGATAAGACATCACTTAGCCTTATGTGTGATGAGGGTAGTGTTTAGCCCTGTGTAGAGGAAGGCAGTGCTTAGCTTTATGCAATAATTGAGGCAGTGCTTAGCCTTATGCAAAGAATGGAGACAATGCTTAGTCTTATGCAATAATGGAGGCAGTGCTTAGCCTCATGCAAAAGATGGAGACAATGCTTAGTCTCATGCAAATAAAGGCAATGCTTAGCCTTATGCAATAATGGAGGCAGTGTTTAGCCTCATGCAAAAAATGGAGACAGTGCTTAGACTCATGCAAGGGAAGGCGGTGCTTAGCGTTATGCAATAATGAAGGAAATGTTTAGCCCTATACGGGAATGGAGACAGTGCTTAGTCTGATGCAAGAAAAGGCAATGCTTAGCCTTATGCAATAATTGAGGCAGTACTTAGACTTATGCAAGGAGTAGAGACAATGCTTAGTATCATGCAAGGAAAGGCAGTGCTTAGCCTCATGCAAGTAATGGAGACAATACTTAGTCGCATCCAAGGAAAGACAATGCTTAGCCTTATGCAATGGTGAGGGTAGTGTTTAGCCACATGCAAGGAGTGGAGACAATGCTTAGTCTCATGCAAGGAAAAACAGTGCTTAGCCTTATGCAATAATGGAGGTAGTTCTTAGCCTCAGGCAAGAAATGAAGACAATGCTTAGTATAATGCGAGGAAAGGTGGTTTTTAGCCTTATGTAGGAAGAGAAACGATTAAATGTGAGAGGGAAAAGTGATTCTTAGCTTGGCGCATTTATGTTTGGCGACTTTTGTCGGTGTGAAGATAGTGATCTTGTTGTATGTATATATTTGCAGACGTTCTTGTTATGTCCATTATGCCTTCATCCAAAGAAAAATCGTGAGTTTTGGGGGGGGGGGGGGAGGTTGGTTTGTTATCTTGATTCCTTGCTTTGCCTTCTCTCGTGTCTAGAGGTCTTGTTTGAGTCACCCTAGGTAACGTCTAGCTACTACAGAAAATGAAATTTTCGAAAAATATGCATTTATGATAAATCATTTATATAACAATGCAATTTGTTCAAAATATGTGATGACGCATAAAACAAATAATGTTCGAATCGGAGACTATGACATGTTTTGAGACATTGCAACCTCCTCGACTCAGAATTTTGAGGACCCTTCTCAAAATTCTGCCCTATTTTATATGCGTATTTCTGGCGATATATTTCTTGGTGATATTTAACATAATGTTATCCGAAAAACTTTGAATCGTGCCCCAGTTTCTGACCATGGGGGGGAGAAGTCTAATTCTGATGTGATCGAACCCACATGGCTACCTACATATCCCCTCTTAAATAGGAATCAGGCAAGCGTAGTTCAGGTTACATTAAATAGAAAGTTCAAAAATAATCTTAATCATAATATCTCTTGACTGCGTCCGAGTTGATAGGTTTTGGCCATATTTCTCCATCCACCTCTACAAGTATAAGTGCTCCTCCTGTCAGTACTTGGTGAACCATGTAAGGGCCTTGCTTGAGAATTTTCCTTTTGCTTCATCCTAATATGGAAACATTTGTTTTAGCACTAATTGCCCCAGTGTGAATTGCCTTAATTTAACCTTTTTGTTGAAATTCCCTGCCATTCTATTATGGTAGAATTGACTGTGACACACCACGTTCATAGTCTTACCATCAATGAGAGACAATTGTTCGTACAGGTTCTGTATCCATTCTGCGTCGCTGAGCTCGGCTTGTATGATTCTTAAGGAAGGAATCTCCACTTTGGCAGGGATAACGGCTTCAGTACCATAGACTAGTAGATAGGGAGTTGACATACTAATTGTGGTGTGATACCCGAGCAAAGCAAACTGTAGCTTCTCATTCCATTGCTTGTAATTTTTCACCATTTTCCTCAATATATTCTTGATATTTTGTTGGCGGCATTTACCACTCCGTTCATTTGCGGCATGTATATTGTAGAATTCTGATGCTTGATCTTGAATGTTTCACACATTGCTTTTATTTTATCACTGTTGCGATTCGTGGCATTGTCAGTAATAATTGACCCAGGTACTCCAAATTGACAAACAATATGATCCCGGACAAAATCTGCTACGACCTTCTTAGTCACAACCTTATAGGAAACGGCTTCGACCCATTTAGTGAAGTAGTCTATAGCTACCAAAATGAACCTATTTCCATTTGAAGAAGTGGGTTCAATTGGTCCAATGACATCCATGCCCCAAGCAGAGAAAGGCCAGGGTGAACTTGTTTCATTGAGTTCGTTGGGCGACACTCGTATCATATTAGCATGTATCTGGCATTGGTGATACTTTTGAAGATATTTGATGCAGTCTGTATCCATAGTCTTCTAGAAATATCCAGCTCTTAATATCTTCTTGGCCAAAATGAAGTTGTTCATATGAGGTTCGCAAGTTCCATCATGTATTTCTTCGAGGAATCTAGATGCCTCTTTGGCATCAACTCATCGCAATAGTCCCAAATTAGGAGTCCTTCTATAGAGAATTCCTCCACTTTGAAAGAAATAGTTGACCAATATTCAAAGCATACGCTTCTAAGTGTATGTAGAACTCTCTGTGTATTCTCCCTTTTCCAAGTATTCCTTGATATCGTGGAACCATGGATTTCCGTCAAACTCTTTCTCAACATAAGCACAAATAAGTTGGTTGCTTATGAATTCCTATTGGGATAGGATCAAATTCTTGTCTGGATGTTGTATCATAGAAGACAAGATGCTAATGCATCTGCGAAATCATTCTGAATCATTGGAACACGTTTGAATTATATCTTTGTGAACTTCTTGATCAATTCTTGTACGCAATGCAAGTATCAAAATATTTTAGTGTTCTTGGGAGTCTATTCTGCTAGTACATGGTGTACCAGCAGACCAAAATCTCTGATTACCAGCAACTCCTAAACGTTCATGTCTATGGCCAACCTGTGTCCCAAGATGCAGGCCTTATATTCCTCCGTACTATTGGTGCAAGGGAACCTGAGTTTACCGAATACCGGATAATGTTAACCGATTTATGATACTAAAATAGCTTTGATGCCCACTCCTTTGAAGTTGCTGCTCCATCAAAGAACATCCTCCAACCATCATATGCTTTAGAAATATCTTCACCTGCAAATGACACTTCCTCGTCGGGAAAATATGTCTTCAATGGTTCGTTTTATCCATCTATGGGATTCTCCGCCAAGTGATCATCCAACGCTTTCCCCTTGACTGACTTTTGAGTCACATAGATGATGTCGAACTCACTTCGCAATATCTGCTCCATTGCTAACTTACCCGTAGGCATCGGTTTTTGAAAGATGTATTTTAGTGGATCCGTCCTTGATATAAGATATGTAGTGTACGCATAGAAATAATGTCCCAAATTCTGGGCTATCCATATTAAATCACAGCATGTGCATTCCAACAGAGAGTACTTGTAATGCCCTTAAACTTTCACCAAGGAATTTAAGGTTTCTTGGTGCCGAGGTAGGCTAATGGGTTTGAGGATTATAGAAAACGAGCCACGGTATGGACCTTTTGGGTTGAAGAATACACTAAAGTGTTGATGGGAATGTTTGGTAGAAGAAGGCGATTCAGTAAATTGACCGCAGAACTGTTCCGCAGACCGCATAAGCATCATAGAGTGGAACAGAAAATGGGCAAATTTTGAAAAATAATTCTGTTGGCTGAAAAATGATTCTACGGCCGCATAACCATTATGATGGCTGCATAATCATTCTGTGGGCCGCATAATCATTCTGCTGCCCACATAACGATTCTGCTACCACATAATTGCACCACATAATTGACTTCGAGGGTCATTTTTGGAAAGTTTCTTATCCGATCCTATTTGGATATAAGGCCCGAGGGAGTCAATTTACTAGATAAAATATGATATTTTGGAGAGAGGAGAGAGCTATTATAGAGAGAGAAGGAAGTGCACCAACATCTTCATGTTTCAAATTCTTGCTCAAGTTTTGGAGATTCATGGGAAAAATCTACAAGATCCTCATCTAATAGGTAAGGTTTGACTTCCTAACCCTAAATTTCAGAATTTGGATTGAAAGTAGTCATGAAAGTATTATTCTTAGGTATGTGAGTTGCTCTTTGTACATGAATGTAACCATAAGGGTGGTAGGGAGGTTATTGAACAAAAATGAGTAAACTCTTAGTATTAAATTAGTTTTGGGGTGAAGAAAATCTTGTAAAAGAACCTTGTATTCAAATTTGCACACCTAGTGTCTGATGAAATACTTAAATGAGGTGAACCCATGAATATATTCCTAATTATGGTTCATTTTTGTTATGTTTCTAAATAGGTTGAAGTTGCTAGGATTTTCGGAATATTGTTGTAATGTAAGGAAAGTTCAAGAAAGGTATGTTGGCTAAACTACTCTCTTAGAATTGAATTCCATGATGTTCCCGTAAGTTTCAAGTATGGTTGGCTCAATTTCCTTGTTCCCATATTCCGAGTTCTTCCCAATAAATTCGATTGTCCCGAGTTGAGAATTATGTATTCAAAATATGTTCTGAAAGTTCCTATCACATTATGTTATCCTTCGGGAATGTGTTCTAGAATGATATGTGTATTAAAATGTTATGACTTTGAGTCGTGTTTCAAATGAAAGTATATTATGCTAAACTTGGAAAGAATACTCCATGCGTCTAAAACTTATATTGCATCTTGAGGTCATTATCTAGGTTCATGACTCTTGAGGACTTAACAATCGAAGTTATTTACATACATTAATTCAAAAGCATACAACTACAGTTGAAACTATTAGGACAGACAACACCTCATAATTCTCATTTAGGCAACTACCATATTTCATATTCATACTATCACTTACTTGTACTTGCCATAGGTGATCATAGAACATTAAGAGCATTTAGAACATTTAGGAACACCATAGCCTTTACCCGCAAGAATGTAGACGCTTATAACACATTGGAAACAAAAGTACAAATACGTTCATCTCATAACCTTTCACACCATATATCACTTAATTCGTACTTTCAACCACTTACAACATCATTATTTCATTGGCTCTCTTGGCCATACATATGATTATTCTTTCACGGCACAATGGCCGTATTTCATATTCCACACTTTCATATATTTCCTTCCGTGGATCATCATCATAAATATCAACATATAGAATATTCCTAAAATCACAACTTTAGGTTCATTGGTAATGAATACTTTAAACACAATGAATTGCTTTCCAAGAAATGGAGTAAAATGATTAGCAATCGAAGCACAAGTTAAAATCATAAACGAGTAACACACCATTTATTCTTGAAATACTTTTCCCCAAAAGGGAAATACACAATTTCCACCCAAGAATATGTAAGAACGCAAAACACATTGAAACTACTTACAAAGCATAGCATTAGTTAAAATAGCCACATATGGGCATCCCTTGAGTTCATAAGCATTTAGGCAATTCTATTTTCGAAGTCAATTTTGGAACAGTTGAATCAAAGTTCATTTCATAATCTTTCTCACATCATTTCATTTCATTGGCACCATTGGCCACAAGTATAACTTTCACTCTTGGCGTGTTGGCCACACTGTATATCCCCAATTCACTTATTTCACTTCCAACCAACTTTATAGATTATCAACAATAATACATTTCCAATCAAGACTTTAGGTACACATATGAGTAATTAAGAGTCGTAAGCATATTGAGATTTTCTCACATAATTTGGAATCATAACCTTTATATGAAACACGACTCAAAGACATAGAATTTTAATATACATATCATTCTTGAACACATTCCCAAAGGATAACATAAGGCGATAGGAACATTTGGAACACGTTTTGAATATATAATTCTCGACACTTTGCTTATTTGAAATATATATTGAACATATATCTTTCAACACTAACCTATTCGGAATAGCCAATTTTATATTGAACAACTCGGGACTTACGCAAATTGCATGAACATCGTGGAATTCAATTCTAAGAGAGAAGTTTAGCTAACATACCTCAATTTGAGCTTTTCTTAAATTACTACAATGTTCCGAAAATCCTAGCAACTTTAATCTATTTAGAAACATAACAAACGTGAACCATAATAAGGAAGATATTCATGGTTTTAGCTCATTTGAGCATTTTATCAAACACTAGGTGTGCAAATTTGACTACAAGGTTCTTCTACAAGATTTCCTTCATTCCACAACACAATCATTAATTATTTGAGCTCAACAATCTTCCCCCAAACCTTATTGGTACATGAATGAATAAATAATACTCTTACACCCAAGAATCATACTCCCAATAAACCATTTTCTACCCAAATTCGAGATTAAAGACTAGGGTGTGGAACCTTACCTCTTAAGTGAAGATCTTGTGAGATTTCCTTGTTAGATTTTAAATCTTGGACATGATCTTGATGAACAAAGAACTTTAGCTTCTTCCTCGCTCTATAACACTCTGACTACTCTCTAAAATCATCAGATAATTGCCTAAAAACAAGCCCCAAAGGCTATTTATCAAAATGGGACCGGGTTATAAAACTAGGAAAATGGACACTTCGAACTCAGGTCTGCGGTCGCAGAATGGACCGTGAAACTAATGCCCAGAACTAGGCTATACTGGTTAAGTCTGCGACCATTCTACGGTCCGCAGAATGACTCTGCGGTCGCAGAATTGGCCGCAGAATCATACTCTTCCAGCCTTTGGTAATTTGGTCATAACTTCTTGTAGGAGTGTCTAAATGACGAACGATTTGATGCGTTGGAAACTAGACGCAAATGGATTTAGTTTCATATGTATATCATCTGCTAAGTATTTATAGTTTGGTATCAGTATGCATTTGAAGTACGATCTTGTGCGAATTGAAACATCCTTTCCACTTTAATGTGTCCAACTTGTTCCAAATAAATTCTTGCCATTCATAAAACTCCTTAATATATTCCAACACACCTTAAAAATATATTTTCATTTCAAAATAATGTGGTTCTATCCCATGGGTCTCCTTTAATACTAGAACACGTCATTCCCAAATACCGTTGGCGCACTTTAAAATCTTAAATCATTAGGAAATTTTAACGGGGCCTTACAGAAATTCATTGTGTTTAAGGTCTTCATTACTAATGAACCTAAAGTTATGATTTTAGGAGAATTCTATTTGTTGATATTTATGCTGATGATCCATGAAAGGAAAGAAATTAAAGCGTGGAATGTGAAATACGACCACTGTGCCATAAATAAAGAATCATATGTATGGCCAAGAGAGCCAACAAAATGACAATGTTGTAAGTGGTTGGAAGTGACAGTAAGGTTATAAATGGTGTAAAATGTTATGAGGTAAATGCAATTGTATTTCTGTTTCCCTTATATGAAAATCAAAAATGTTTTTTTTGGGAGTATCGTTAGTCACCGAGGAAGGGTAGGTTGACATAACCTAACCCCGGAATACACCGCATACATTGGGGTAAGGCAGCAGGGCCGCTTTGTGTAGAGATTATGATTGTGAATACATCTCTACCCTCATACATTGGGATGAGGCGGAAGGGCCGATTTATGTAAGGATTTTGGTTGTGCATACACCTCCGCCCATATACATTGGGGTGAGGCGGCAGGGCTGCTTTGTGTAGGGATTGTGATTGTGAATACACCTCCACCCACACACATTAGGGTGAGGCAGTAATGATGCTTTGTGTAGAGAATGTGGTATTGAAATTACACCTCCACCCGTACATATTGGAGTGAGGTTGCGGGGACGCTTTGTGTATGGGTTGTTGCAAGGGATCTCCCAACAAAAAATCAAGTTACTATCATGTTTTCAAAACTGTTATGTTTTAACTTAGTATTTGGATGTCATTGATCGTTGCTTATTGTTTCCATAGTTTTTCTTTTTTTATATTGGCATTCTATTTTGAAAGAGGACAGTTAGCTTTACATACTAGTACTATTCCATATGTACTAACGTCCATTTTGTCGAGGGCGCTGCATCTTCAATGGATGCAGGTGGTTCGACAACGGACAGATTTGGATCTCATTAGCAGTTACTCCCTATACAGAAGTTTTTGGTGAGCCCTACTCTATTCGAGGCCTGATGTCACTTGATGTTGTACTTTGTGTTTTGAGGTATAGCCAGGGCCTTGTTGCCAACACTTCCATACTACTTTTCTGTTGTACTTAGAGGCTCCGTAGATAGGTTGTGGGTGGTGTTTGATGTTGGTAATTAAACTAGTAAGTGTTGGTATTTGGGGAAAACATGTTTTTCATCATATCTATAAAATTGTAATATTTTGGAAATCATAAATGAATATCCTTTAGTAATGGAAAGGATTGTGGAATACTTGACTATTCTCATGTATATTACTTGTACTGATTCTTATGTGGGTAAAGGGCAAGGTTGGGTAGAAGGAATCTAGCATGATTGCTTAATTGGGATATCTCGATTGAGCACCGGTCGAACTCTCCGAGGTCGGGGTGTGATAATACTGGGCCTCGTAAGGTGTGAACTTCTTGCTAAAATAAAATATCGCCTACTTTTTCCTCCCAGTTTCATCATGTTGCCCCAAAGCGCAGCCAAAAGCTCCATCATGCACGGATAGATAAAGTAGCAAAGGTCTTCCTTGTTCTGGCGGGACCTACACTAGCAGTTTAGATAAATAATCCTTGATTTTGTCTAAGGCTTTTTGGCATTCTTTAGTCCAACTTGTTGTAGCATCTTTCCTTAACATTTTGAAGATCGGCTGACATATCACCTTTGATTGTGCTATAAAGTGGATGATATAATTGAGGCTTCCTAGAAAACTCATCACATCCTTCTTATGTTTCGGCGGTGGCAAGTCCTGGATAGCTTTCATTTTTGACGGGTCTAGCTCAATACCTCGACGGCCATAAAACCTAGCAATTTTCCAACAGGGACTCCGAAGGCACATTTTGCGAGGTTCAATTTCAAATTGTATTATTGAAGTAACATCATCCACGTATACCTCTATTTTCTTGTGTATCATGTCATGGAAGATAGTTGTCATGGCCCTCATAAAGGTGGCCTCAGCATTCTTCAAACCAAACGGCATCGTTTTGTAGCAATATATCCGTCATGGTGTGATAAAGGCTTGTTTTGGCATCCTCTTCGTCTATCCAAATCTGGTGATATCCTGCGAAGGAATCAACAAAGGATTGGAGTTCATACTTAGGCCTTGCACTGTTCATATCTCGGTAATCAATACATACTCGGACTTTCTCATCCTTCTTCACAACCAGCACAATGTTGGCTAACCAGGTCGGGTATTCGACCACTCGATGAACCTTTGCTTTAATTTGCTTGGTAACCTCCTCCATTATCTTTAGACTCATATCTGGCTTGAACTTTCTGAGCTTCTACTTTACCGGTGGACACAGAGGATTGGTAGCTAGCTTGTGAGCTACTATGGATGTGCTTAACCCAGTCATGTCATCGTAGGACCATGCGAAAATATCCTCATATTCCCTTAGAAACCTAACATACTCTTCCTTCTCTAACGATGATAGATGAATGCTTATTTGACTATTTCAGAATCCCCTAAGTTAACGTCCTCAGTTTCCTCCAAGTTAGACTTTGGTTTGTTTTCAAAATTCTCTACTTCTTTGACAATTTCTCAGGTATTATATCATCTTCTAGATCTTCCGAATCAATGTCCTTATGTTGCGTTGTCTCATTACGTGTCACAGTCGTAGGTTTATCAAGATATGTAATAATTACGCTGAAAATAATGGAGAAAGATAATAATAAATACAAAAAGCAATAATGCATTAATAAAGCTTAAAACTGTCAACAAATACGACTCGATGGTTTGAGTAATTATTTCAAAACAAATACTAAAATGTCCTAAATACTCAAAAACAATTTAAAAATAAGTCATGCTAATTTTGCCAGGCTACCCAGATACTCGGCGAGCCCGGGATGGTGCAGCGGTCCAGTTCTTGAGAATAGCTACTTCTCCCACTGTTTGAATGGTAAGGTCTCCCTCCTCCTCCTCCTCCTCCAAAATGGCATTGCAGTCCATCTCTTCCTCATCCAGAAACGTCTTCCTCATACCGGCCAAAATCTCATCTTCCTCGGATCCCCACATCATGTCAGTCTGACGGAATGTCTAGTGAAAAGGTGGTATGGGTTGTTCAAGCGGATATTAATGGGCGCGCCATGACGGTATCCAATCCTGATGTTCTTACACGGTATATTCATACCTGAGTCCAAAAGTTATGACCATGATACTTTGGTCGTATGGGTTTTGTGATCCCCTGAAGCTTTCGGCCAAGACCCTTGCCCGGTTCCTATACCATCCACAACAATATGCTTTCTATCTTAGTGCTCCACCATCGATCCTTTTCGAATGCGTTCACCCGCTTAATGCAGTGATATGTTTTTCCGCCCAATTTTCTCCTGTTTTAGATGACTGGAACGGTCTGGTTGGTGTAAATAGGGTTGCTTCCATCTCCATGAATGATCATTTCCTGATGAAATGGATATCTATACGAGAGTCTTGTTCAGGTGTTCAACAATATAATACTCCTTTGCTTGTACCTCCCTTGCTCGAAATGATCAACAATCCCAAGAAGCAAATAATGAAAACATAAACTCGGCGGTGCACCCATCCCAAAGAGGTAATGGTTGGCTCATCATGATGAAGGCGATATGATTTGCTATTCCCATAACGCTAGTAGAGAAACTCACAAGGGGTGTATGATTTCTTTAGACAGAGCAGTTCATCATTCTTCTTAAAACCCAACATTTTTAGAAAATCATGTGGAGTGCGATTTTCGACACCAATAGTCCTGGACTATCCCATGGTAACTTGGTGAAACCCCATATTTCTTCCAGGAGAGAAGTCATTTCTATATTGCCAAATCTAAAAACATCTCTTTTCTCGTCCCAGAACATGGTAACGGCCTCGATCAGTTCCATATTTGGTCGAATGTTTAGCAAAGATGACAGGTCACCAAGTACTCTCCTCATATGATTTCTATCACAGGGTTCAAGGTATTTCCATCGGTCAATTAGCAAAGGAAGGGTATTTTGGACCATACTGAACCTGGGGATTTCGTGCTTCATTTTTAGCAAACAAACAAAGTTTAGCCTTTTCCCCCTCCAGATTCGACTACTTACACAATAATGATCAACATGCTGGCACGCTTTCTCCAAGTAATGCACATACTATGATGGTATCCTTTTGGTATTATGGAAATTCCGTCGGACTTTGGACAAGGTTTGTCTAAGAGGGTTGTTACGTCAGTGACGCTTCAATTCGTACTAGGTTTAGCATGATGCCTGTACATTTCAAATCGGAATGTGGTTTCTAGAAAGGTCTACACTGGTACTCCTAAGTGAACAACTCGAGAGGGAAAGACACGGGACTGTCAACTAGTCTACGACAAATAAGCCTTTTTGGTTTAAAAGGGTGATTTCAGGAAAGTGCGGACACTCATCAAGCGCCACTATGTTGATAATAGGCATGAGTGGAGTATGATGCGGAGCATGCTTTATGCATAAATAATAACACGTTGCCAAGTATTTGCATGATAAAAGTGCATAAAACAGTAAGTAATATGATAAAGATGAGAAGGAGTAGGAACAAAAGTGAAAAGAAAAACAAAAAAGAGAATTCAGTTTAACTCATGAAAACGTGTGATATTGTAATGAAGCAAGTAGGGAAATAGGGACAGGGGAGTCATGATATAGCAATCGTAGACAAGAGGAAAGAAACAGAGAGAGGTCATACATGACATAATAAAGGAAAACATGGAGGGGATGTTCATATCATAGCAATTTAAACAAATAAAGGAAAATAAGGGAAAGGGTGTGCATGTCATAGCAATTTAAACAAATAAAGGAAAATAAGGGAATGGGTGTGCATATCATAGAAACTTAAATAAACAAAGGGAAATAATGGAAATAATCCACATAAGTCAACTTCGTTATGGTAAGACGCTAAATATTTCCCCAGGAGATTCGCCATGTTGTTGTGCCTCGTTTTCTCGTGAAAGCAGGCTTCGACATGTGACAACTCTTCTAAATGGGTATTAAAGGAGAAGAGTCGTCACCTAATGATTTTAAGGTATGTTAGGGCACCCATTTGCAAATAACTTTATTTGACTAGTCAATGTCACCAAAGATCAGGTAAGGGCTCAAATTACCTCAAAGAGAAGGTGTTAGAAAATATTCGAGGTCCACGACTGTGGTTCCCTGCCGAATTTACACTATGTGGATTAGATAATTAAACTAGGTAATTATAGAAGTAAAGAAGGATGTAGAAGTTGAAAATTCTATTATAACATAGACTAGTGTAAGGAAAATAACATAAGAATTAACTATATGAATAATTGATACAAGTTTTAAAGATCACAAGGAACACAGCTGTGTTGATCTATGACCATTGACTAAAGGTCAACAACAAGCATATAAAGAAAGGGGGCTCCTAAGTTTTTTAGCCTAAAGGATCACCTCGTACAATATAAATAATATTTCGCAACTCCTTTGAGGTAGGGGGTTGCTCATATTATTCAGCGGGCACAGACTATCATCTCCTGCTACCCAATTACTATGTTTAAGTTGTTACTTAAAGGTACTCTAATTCAATTCTAAGTCGTATCCTATGTATGCATTACCCGTCCCATGCCTATGGCCCATGAGCCTTTAGACCTGCTATTTGGGTGGTTCTAGACTTTATTTAAGGTGCTCAAAATGGTAAAGACTAGGAGACATTCAAAACAAGTAGGACTGCACATAATAACAATGAAGATCTTAAGTTAGCCTCCACACATAAGCACAAAAGCACGCGATCAGATTTATGCAGCAGACGATTTCAGAATTAAGATGTATTTGGGTTGTTAAATCCTATAGGCATGGTTCCTATATGATTCTGATTAATATTATCCATGCAGTACTGCAGCGTATAGACAGGTTAAAGCATCGCAAGTCCTATAGTCATGATTTCTAATTGTTTCCACGATGAGGCAGTGAAGCGATATGAGTTATCAGATTACTAGTGTTGCTTTTATAAGCATGCTTCTTAGGTAGATGATAGTGTCCTGTAGGCATGGTTTCTAACAGTTGAAATATATTTATATAATTATCCCTATAGGCATGTTGTCTAAGTATGATAATGATGTGAAGTAACAAAGTGACTGATTAATTGATTATAATCCTATAGTCATGATACCTAAAGGATCAGCGCGCTAAAAGCAATAGAAACAATTGATTGATCAATTAATTGAAAACCTATAGACATGTTATCTAGATGGGCAGTAACAAACGCGTGTTATTTATCCTATAAACATGTTGTCTAAATGGGCACAATAGTAAACCTAGAAACAAGTACAACAAATACTTAAATATGCTTCAGACATGTTGAGTGAAGCAATAGCAAATAGAGCACATATACCATATAGGCATGTTTTCTACCCTTTCAATAAAGTATTAGAATACCCAAGTCCCCCTTTTTATTGGTTTCCCCTATCATTTGTTATTACATGTTATTACAGCCTGACTGGAATAATACAAACCCAATATGAACAATTACAGAAGGAGACAACTATAAGCCCAATGATAGACCTAGTACAAAATAACCCAGCATGTTTCTTGGCCTTCGACAACTCCCTTTCATATAACCAGTAGACTCAAATTCCCATCTCATAAAACCAGTGTAGTAAGTCTGAATCCATTAGCCAAACCCAACATCACATAGAACCAAATACCAAGCCCAAACGAATGACTCACACTCGAACATAATCACACAAGCAACCGACTATATGTTGAATTAATTAAACACACATAAGATAAATTCATGTCTGCATTTTAAAGGTTCAGGGGGACATGATTGATCATAATAAGCTAGCAAACCACTCAAAATAGAGTATCAAAGTAAATCATGATCCATAATTAGTCTAAAGGACTTTAGATATAAGATTTTTAACATGAAAGTCTAGCAGAATCAAAGACAAGAACAAGTGAAATAGTAGTCTTCTCATGGAAGTTCTAGCATGAGAGCCTAGTGATGGTGGCATAAAGAACAAGCTAGTGGGCATAGTTTACCATCGTTGACAAGCAATTACTTAATTGAACTTAACATGCTGAGCATCAGTCAAAAGTTCATAAACATTACCAGAACTCATAGTAGGTAAAATATGTTACTTCTAGATTAACAGGATAGGTAGGCATCAGGACTTATACCAGTTAACCACATATAGAAGAAGAGGCTATATATTGGAGTCTTAGGCAATATTTGAAGAATACAGAATTAAACAAGTCAAAAGAGCACACATTAAATAGCAAGAAAATGTGTCATGCTTGTTTGGAAGTTCAGGCTATACTGGAATTTAGAAATTACATGAGCATGGATCAAACATAATAAAGTTAACAAGTTGTATATGAATGACTCAATAAGAAGTAATACATTAAAACAAATTCTGGGCATGAATTAATCTATCACAAGATTCTGAAACAAGCAGATAGATGAACTCATGACAAGCAGCAAATATAAGCATACACAAATGCACTAGGCTAAGCTGGCTTAAGATAGTCAAAAGTCATGGGCACACATCGATCTTAGATTTAGGCATGTTTTGATACTAAGAAACACAAGGCTACAAGATAACTTCAGGGCAAAGAAGACCAAAAATAGAGACAACATAATAGCATATTGGTTCATCAAAGCTTAAATGGTATGGATATACAAAGAATGAACACAAGCACAAGAGAATGAAATTGCGAGAGTCAAAGGTACTTACCAGCTACTGATTAACAAGCAAGTAGACAAAAGAACAACTCAACAATATCTCGAATACCAGTAGAAAGACAAACAATAAAACCCAAAATCTCAGTGCGTCAAAATTCCCAAAGGCTTTGGATGAACCCCATGCAGTCCTCACACTAAGAGAGGTCTAAAGATCAAATTATGGTGGCCTTGGCTTTCAGCCGGCCAAGAGCTCAAGTTTTAGAATAGTATAGGACGAGTGAGAGCAAGAATACGCTGAACAAGTTATGTCTAAGGGAGTTAGGGGAGGGGTTTTTTATTGTAGAAAAATTAGACACACAAATAAGGAAACACAGTCGATTAAACACAAATAAGGAAAGAAGAGCATGCAAATCAATTTAGAATCAATTTAGGAGAAAAATCAGGCAAACCCTAGTACAAGACGGAGAACAAAAATAGTCAAAGATCTCACTTAATCGAATCTATATAACCTGGTGATAAATGTATCAAGTCAAGAACATGACAATAATATAGAATCAGAGTTGAACGAATGCCTGTTGATGAGCTTCCATAAATAATCCAGTACCAAACTCATTATAATGTTTAAGAGATGGTAAAAATCTCAGTGTGTGTGAAAAAGTAAAGGAAACATGGAAGATTCCATGTGATATCGAATTGGGATTGGAGTTTCAGTGAAGGCGGCTAGGGTTTTCTAAGATAAAGGGGAGAGATTGAGAGGATTCAAAGGCGGCTGCCTCAGAAGAATGGTGTTAGAGTTTGGGCGAGTGTAATTAAACACAGGGGGAATGGTTGTGGATCATTGATCATTTAAGATCATCGACCGAGATTAGAGAAGAAACGAGGTGAGTCACTTAAACGGGTACCGACCGGGTTTTCTAAAGGGTCATTTGGTCTGGGCCAGGGGTAATGGGGCCAAGGGTTTTAGGGTATCTAGGGTGCATATTTGGTCCGAAAATCAACTTAGGAATTGGGCTGGATTTATAAATAAAATAATTAAGGGAAATAATTTAGTAAAATAGTTAAATAAATATAAAAATAATATTAATGCAACTTAAAATTTTAAAATAATAGATGAATGTTATAAACAATTACTTTGAACCTGAATAAAATGAAAAATAAAATTAATTGTAAAGTATAGACTATTATTGCGAAGAATGCATAAATAGTTTTAAAATGAAGATGTAATTAAATAAAATGAAGTAAAATATTATAAAGCATATATATAGATGTAAACAATAAATTTAAATGATTAAGTCATCAAAAAATAACTTGAAGGAGTAATTAATAAATATTTGAAAAATACAAGAAAATCAGTTTTAAAGCTTTGACAATTATGGAACATTATAGAAAATACATATATGACCCTTGTAAATTAGGTAATGATGCAAAATGATATTTTTAAAGTATATGGAACACATTATAAAATATGAAGGAATATTTGGGTATCAACAGCTACCCCTCTTTACCCGGGAATAATGAAAGAGTTAACGGGTAAAATAAATAATGACCAATTTTGTCTGAAATGAGAAGGGATAATGTGTTTTCAAAATATGGGGGCCGAACCCTAGATCCTGAGTTGCCTACATATCCCAGTTGTTATGGGAATCAGACCGTGTGTAGTTCTGGATCCAATGGTGAACGAAACCGATGGAGTTGTTATAAGAGCGGTCTTGTGTTTTGAAAAGGATTTTTTAGATATGATAGTGTCGTGAATGAAGGATAATTTATGGTGAAGCTATGAATGTGAATGCGAACGTTACAGATGTATAAAGCAACTAATTGAGCGGTTATGGGACAAAAAGGTAATCCATTGCTGATCATCGGTTATGTTCGAGATGGTTGAAAGATGTGACGTTGTGAACGGAAATCGGGGCGAGAATTGCTCCTGTTTGTAGAACTGTTACCTCCCGAGTTACCTGTAAACTTAAAACACAATGCACGTGAATATACGATATTCTTGTGAAAATTTAAACATGATGCAAATTCCCTTCGGACTATGAGAGTTGTCTTCGGGCGATGAGGATGATGTCCTTAGACCATCAAGTCATGGGGCATGAGGCGTATGATAAGGGATTCGCATGCCATGAAATGGTGTCCTTGGGCCATGAGGATGGTGCCTCTGGACTATGACGCCTTTGAATAATGATATGCAATTTCGAGAGATCCTCCAGCCACGGTATGATATCTTCGGTCTATGAGGGTGATGCCTTTAGACTATGACGCTTTCAGACAATGTGTCGAATGTTTCAGCCCATAAAATGCAATGATGCGGGGATATCGGTCATTTGATAGAGGGAACTGCTGATTCTTGGTTGGATGCGAGAACGAGACAAGACAATGCTTAGCCTTGTGTGTGATGAGGGCAGTATTTAGCCATATGCAGAGGACGGCAATGCTTAGCCTTGTGTGTGATGAGGGCAGTATTTAGCCATATGCAGAGGACAGCAATGCTTAGCCTTATGAAATGATGGAGGTAGTGCTTAGCCTCATGCAAAGAATAAAGACAGTGCTTAGTCTTATGCAATAATGGATGCAGTGCGTAGCCTCATGCAAAGGATAGAGACAGTGCTTAGTCTTATGCAAAGGAAGGCAGTGCTTAGCCTTATGCAATAATGGAGGCAGGGTTTAGCCTCATGTAAAGAATGGAGACAGTGCTTAGTCTCATGCAAGGGAAGGCAGTTCTTAGCCTTATGCAATAATGAGGGTAGTGTTTAGCCCTATGCGGGAATGGAGACAGTGCTTAGTCTCATGAAAGGAAAGGAAATTCTTAGCCTTATACAATAATGGAGGTAGTGTTTAGCCTCATGCAAGGAGTGGAGACAATGCTTAGTCTCATGCAAGGAAAGCCAGTGCTTATCCTCATACAAGGAATGGAGATAATGCTTAGTCTCATGCAAGGAAAGGCAATGCTTAGACTCATGCAATGGTGATGGCAATGTTTATCCACATGCAAGAAGTGGAGACAATGCTTAGTCTCATGCAAGAAAGGTAGTTCTTAGCCATATATAATAATGGAGGCAGTGCTTAGCCTCATGCAAGGAATAGAGACAATGCTTAGTCTCATGCGAGGAAAGGCGGTTCTTAGCCTTATGTAAGAAGGGCAACGATTAAATGTGAGAGGGAAAAGTGATTCTTATCTTGGTGCGTTTGTGTTTGGCGACTTCTGTTGGTGTGAAGATAGTGATCTTGTTGTTTGTATATATTTGCGTACGTTCTTGTTATGTCTATTGTGCCTGCATCCAAGGAAACATTATTAGTTTGGGGGGGAGGTTTGTTCGTGCTCTTGATTCCTTACATTTCTTTTGCTCGTCTTGAGGTCTTGTTTGAGTCACCATAGGTAACGTCTGGCTACTACAGAAAATGAAATTTTCGAAAAATATGCATTTGTGATAAATTGTTTATATAACAATGCAGTTTGTTTAAAATATGTGATGATGCATAAAACAAATAATGTTCGAATCGGAGACTGTGACACGTTTTGAGATATTGCAACCTCCTCGACTCGGAATTTTGAGGACCCTCCTCAAATTTTTGCCCCAGTTTAAATCCGTACTTCTAGTGATACATTTCTTGGTGATGTTTAACATAATGAGATCCGACAAACTTGGAATCTTACCCCAGTTTATGACAATAGGGGGGAGGAAATCTTATTATGATGTGACCGAACCCATGGGGCTTCCTACATATCCCCTCTTAAACGGAAATCAGGTCAAGCGTAGTTCAGGTTACATCAAATAGAAAGTGCAAACATAATCTTAAACATAATATCACTTGAATGCGTCCGAGTTGATAGTTTTTGGCCATATTTCTCCATCCATCTCTGCAAGTATAAGTGGTCCTCTTGTTAGTACTTGGTGAACCATGTAAGGGCCTTGCTAGTTAGGTGAGAATTTCCCCTTTGCTTCATCCTAATGTGGAAAGATTTGTTTCAGCTCAAATTTCCCATGTGTGAATAGCCTCAATCTAACTTTATTGTTGAAAGCCCTTGGCATTCTATTCTAGTACAATTGACCATGACACACCGCGTTGATTCTCTTACCATCAAAGAGAACCAATTGTTCGTACCAGTTTCGTATCCATTTCACATCACTGAGCTCGGCTTCTTGTATGATTCTTAAGGAAGTAATAATCTCCACTTCAGCAGGGATAATGAATTCAGTAACCGTAGACCAGTAAATAGGGAGTTGCCCCAGTTGACATACGAACTGTGGTGCGATACCCGATCAAAGCAAACGAAACTGTTTATCCATAAGTTAAAACCTCAGTTAACTTTTCCAACTTAAGCTTCTAAATTTATCTTCAAAATCAACTCCGAACTTCCCGAATTTCAAATCCGACAATACGCGCAAGTCATAATACCTGGAGTGCAGCTTCTGAAGGCCTCAAACCGCCAAACGATGCACTAGAGCTCATAACAACTGGTCGGATCGTCACATAATTCTACCACAGATGGGTTCTTCCCCATTTCCCTCTTTTCTCTATCTCTCTTCCATCTCTTCTTCTCCTCCCTATAGTCGCGATTCCCCCAGATCCCCACCAAAAATTAACTCATATCTCCCTTCTCACCCAAAAACAAAGCACCTAGAAGTCTCACTCTGCTCCCCAGTCACGGTTCCGCCGGCACCCACTGCCTCTTCCGCCACCACTGCTCCGTCGGCACCCATAGCACACTGGTCATCCTCCGTCACCCAAAATCAAACCCCTCTCCTAGAATTTCAAGGTTAGTTATCTATATTGTTTTAATTTAAATAATTGTAATTATTTTAATTATATAAATTAGGGTTTAGTTAATGTTTTTACTCATATTGATTATGTTTATGCTAGAATTTCTATGTTAGAAGATTAAGATTATGCTAGGGTTACAACTTATGATAGATTTTGTTAAATATTTAAATTTTTAATTTTTATTTTAAGAACAAAGTTATATGCATGACAAAAGACAAAGATAATTAGATTAAAAGTAGAATTTATTTAGGGATATATGTGAACTTTCAAATCACTTATTTTAATTAAATATTAAAAGAATTTATTTAGGGATATATGTGAACTTTCAAATTACTTATTTTAATAAAATTTTAAAAGAATTTATTTAGGGATATATGCGAACTTTCAAATTACTTCTTTTAATTGAATTTTAAAAGAACTTACTTAGGGATATATGTGAACTTTCAAATTAATATAACATGTAATTTAGTTATTTTCTGTGTAGATGGAATATCGTAGTTGGTTGTATAATAATAATTATTCTAATCGTCATTTGTTTAGGCAAGAATTTATAGAAGAGGTTAATAAATTTATTAGGCATGCAATGTCACTTGAACCATTTCAGTTTGGAGGGATGATTAGGTTTCCTTGTGTGAAGTGCAAGTGTTTGTAGTTTTTGGGATCGGGGGATGTTAAGACTCATCTTTATAGAAAGGGTTTTATGGATAATTATTCTGTATGGACTAGTCATCGAGAGGTTGATGGTACTGATGGTGTATATCATAACATAGTTGTTTGTGAAAGTAGTAGGTCGATGTGGAATAAAATTCAACATCCTAGATACCATGAAATGATTGCGGATGCTTTTGGGATGCTTCGAGTTTGAACCCCTGAAAGTGTTTAACAAGCTCCTAACGAAGAGGCAAAATATTATTATAAACAGTTATAGGTCACTAGTCATCCACTAATTGAAGGGAGTATGCACTCTTAGTTGTCTGCTGCGGTTAGATTATTAAGTATTAAATCTGATACCAATATTTTTCAAGCGAGAATGGATTGTTTCATTGGCCTTATGAGTGAACTAGTTGACCCAACTTTCAACATACCTAAAGATTTTTATAAGGCTAAAAGATTGGTTTCTAAGTTAGGACTCTCATCTATGAGAATCAATTGTTGTGAAGATGGTTGCATGTTGTATTATAAAGGTAATGCAGATTTAGAAAGTTGTAACTTTTGTGAAAAACCTTGTTTTAGGCGGGTTTCCAGAAAGTTTTAACTTTCAAAGAGGTTGTACACATCATTGAGTTGTACGCATCGATGAGTTTCGCTCCTCATATAAGATGCCACTATAAAAATAGAAGGCCGCCTAGTGTTATGTGTCATCCTTT
This sequence comes from Nicotiana tomentosiformis, assembly GCF_000390325.3. Lineage (NCBI taxonomy): Eukaryota > Viridiplantae > Streptophyta > Magnoliopsida > Solanales > Solanaceae > Nicotiana > Nicotiana tomentosiformis. The sequence continues at coordinate 107,930,472 of NC_090820.1, read as the reverse complement.
AGATGGGGGAGCTTGGAAGAATTTTGATAGGACGTATCTAGATTATGCTAGTGAACCGATGAATGTTTGGTTAGGTTTGTGTGCTGATGGTTTCATGCCATTTTCTATTTTTGCAACACCATATTCATGTTGGCCAATCTTTATTACGCCATATAATATTCCTCCTGAAATGTGTATGACTAGTCCATATATTTTATTAAATTCTGTTATTCCCGGTCCCCGTAATCCAAAGGGTTTGATTAATGTATATTTGTAATCTCTGATTGATGAGCTAAAACAGTTGTGGTATGATGGAGTTCAAACATATGACATATCAACTAAGAAAAATTTTAACTTGCGTGCTAATTTAATATGGACCATTAATGATTTTCCTGCTTATGGAATGTTGTCTGGGTGGATGACTACTGAAAAGTTAGCATGTCATTACTTCATGGAAAATGGTAAAGCATTCACTTTAAGACATGGCCGAAAGCAGTCATGGTTTGATTGTCACAGTCAGTTCTTGCTAGTTGATCATGAATTCGGAAGGATGAAGAATGATTCAAAAGGAATACACTTGAACATGATTTTCTACCTCCAATTTTGTCACGTGAGAAAATTTGGGAGAGGGTTCAGAACTTTGCTAAAGTTATCGAGGCCCGACCTTCTAGATTTTCTGGATATGGTGTTATTCATAACTAGACAAAACAGAGCATAAGAGTTGCCATATTGGAAGGATAATCTTCTTAGAAACCCATCACAAATATATGTTTGTTCTTCAAAGACTTATGTTTTACCACATTAAGGGAAGAAAATCTATTTCAAATGAATCAGAGCATTCCTGTAATCAATAATAAGCTGGAATAGATTTTTCCATATGGTTTATTTGATATGATGGACACCTTCCAATTCACCTTGTACAGGAGGCGCGACTTCGAGGGCCGGTTCAATGCAGGTAGATGAATCCATTCGAGAGGTAATGATCAAACCTTGATTCATTCTTGTATTTTTCTGTAACATTATCGTCTAATATGATAATGTGCAGGACTATCGGCAAGTGTAAACGATTTATTAAACAGAGGAATACGATTGAAAGGTCCTTATGTGAATCCTATCTTACAAAGGAAACTGCCATTTTTGTTCTTACTACTTCGATATTCATATGCCATGTGCTAGAAATAGGCCCAATTGGCACAATATCATGATTGATAATAATCCATTATATCCACCAATGTCCATATTCAATCAACTAGGCCGAGGTTCTAAAGATCAATAAAAAGAGGCCTAAGTAGTATGGAGTACAAATCAGCTTCAAATCATGTGTTGCTAAATTGTTTGGAAGTTCAACCGATTCTTAAGTAAAGTGTTGACGTAAGATTAATTTGCATGGACTACTATTTAATTTGGTTGATGTAACAAACAAAATTTTCAATATGTCGTCCAGTGACTTCATGAGTGAATTTGGCCATGATGTTGTATATTCTACATTTGAGGCATGGTTTAAAGAGTGTGTAAATGCATCTTACATACTTTATCACATGTAAATATACATACTTGGTCACTTGTGAATATACTTGCTCACTTGTGATTTATTTAACACTACATGTAGGTCAATAATCCAAACAACGGTGTTAATCAATTTTTTAAAGATATATCTTGGGGACCTGGACCTACGGTTACAACTATGTCTAAGTATTTTGTGAATGGTTATAAATTTCACACCGAGGACTGCTCCAAGTATAAAAAAACGATAATAGGGGGGTATGTATCAAATATGGTGAAGGAAACCAGGATGGGAAAATGATTATTATGGTGTGATCCAAGAGATGCTAGAATTATCATATTCAGATTGGCCAAATAAGAAGATCATACTTTTCTGATGCTAGTGGTTTGACCCAACACCTAGAAGAGGTACAAATGTACACTGGCAGTACAACATAATTGAGGTTAATAAAAAGAGAGAGTATGATCGCTATGATCCTTTTATAATTGCAAAAAAAGTTAGGCAAGTGTATTATGCTCCATATCCATTGCGGATGGATACGACTGATTGGTTAATTGAAATCAAAACTAAGCATGTTGGTAGGGTGAAAGTTGAGAATGTGCTATATGATGCTTACCAAAATGATACCTCAAGTGTTAACCAAATGGTGGATGACAGTTAGAAAATGACTTGGAGAATCCTCAACACATATCATAAGAAGTTGATATGGAGGAAATAACAATCATAGAAAATGGGGACGAAGAATCACCTGATGAAAATGAAATAAGTGAAGAGGAAGAATTTTCGGACAAGGAAGGATACTTCGAAGAGGACTAGCATTTAGTTTTTTCAAGCGCTCTCAACTTATATAGATTTATATTCTCAATTCTAACATTTTCTTTAATTTATGCAGGTGACCGGTAGGGGTCGAGGTAGGTCTAGGAAAGATAAGAGGCATATTGATCATGAGGATAGTGCTACACCCTCGCTTCCTTCCACTCCACACTTGCATCCCTCCGTTGTTGATGACCGACAACAATCTTCTAGGAACACATATTTTCCACCACATCCATCTACTCATCAGACTACCTACCATTCGCCTTCCCAACAGTATTCTTACCATTCTCCACCACAGGGCTATACCCCACTTCCTCCACATGATCCTGCATATCGTTACATGGGTTCACCGAGTCAGTAGTCACATGGCCATATGGTGATACGCCCGTCATCTGTTCCATTTGATTCACCATCAGCTGGATCACATCCATCTAGATTTCAGCCACCCGGATCCCAGCATGGGTCTAGATCACATCCATCTTCATCAGCGACCCCGTATCTCTCTCCACGGAGTTCATCTCCTAGCATTATTAGACTTCACCTTCGGGACAGTAGCATTGAGCCAGACACCTCCCCTTTTACGCATGCTTTAGATTCATTGGAGTATGATGATCCAGAGGAAGTGCAGTATAATCGTTATCATAGGATGATCATCAGGCCTGAGGGCAATGGGTAAGATATATTTATTACTTTTTTTTGCTGTATTATAATAGATAGTCTTGTTTATTTAATGTAATTTCTATGTTATAGGTTCATACCTAGTCATCAGACTATAAAGATAATCACTGAACCTCTTGGCCAGTTATATGATGCACCCTATGCGTCTTGGAGTGAATTTCCACCGGAGTTCGTGGAGCAAATTTCCAACCAATTTAAGATTTTAATACAATTCTTATCTATTTAAGCATTATATTAATAATATTTGTATCTAGTGTTACACACTTAATTTGCACACTAAGTGTGCCTGGGAGGACCGGCATAATAGTGCCATTCTTGCAAATTTGAGTTCAAATGTCGTATAGACTATCTGATTCCTTCTGTTCTGCACGGAAGAAGAGGAAGAAACCTTCATGGTTTCTACTGCATTTATGGGAGAATCTGCTGAGGTAGTGGACTACTGAGAAATTCAAGATGAGGAGTGAACAAAGAAAGAAGGCCCGAGCATCTGAGAAGGGTGGCTTCTTGAACTGTGTGAGTGCAAGAAGCATGGGGACTGTGAGGAGACTAATGGTAATTCCTTAAAATATTTAAATCTATTTTTATCGAACTATATTTATATATTTTAATTTAGTTAACACGTTTTATTATTTTCTTGGAAAAACATATGGGAGGAAGATGACTCATGATAAGTTCATCATGGAGACTAGCATCCGGAAGAAGAAGGCACCAACAGATCCAAGTAGATGGGTCGAGGACCGGGCGAAGACTACATATGTAAGTTTCATAACTACTATAACTTTAAATTAATGTTTATAATATTATATAGTTAATAATTTTCTATCTTCTAAATAAAGGGTCGCTACAAGACTACTGCAGAGGAGTACACTCAGAGCTTGCCACCGAATGAACAAGGCGAGCGGCCTTCTAATTCAGTCAAAGAAGCGCAGAAGATATGGTTGGATGTTGTCAGTGGTCCTAAAAAGGAGATAGCATACGACCTTCTAGAGAGATCATTTCGGCGTTATAGGACTGTATTGCAAGGTATAGGGACTTCCGCCCAGGGCGAGGCACTTGATAGGTCGACTCTCTCGGCTATGGAGAAGAAGATTGCAAAGCTATTAGCAGAGCTTGAAGAGGCAAAGGCTAGAGAAGAAAAGAGAGATAAAAATTTTGATACCCTTCAAGGTCAGCTAGAAGAGGGACGGATAATTTAATGTCCTTCAAAGTCAGCTAGACAATCTTCTTGCTAGTGGTGCTTTCCTGATTCCCCGGTCTCGTGAGTCTTTCCCATATGCTAATCTTTCTTGTCCTGATCCTTCGAACCATGCCGACGATGAAACTTCTAGTAGTGGAAATGGAAATGATGTAGTACAAAATACTCATTGAATGATGTTTGAACTTTTAACTTGTGAAACGTTTTGTTGTTGGATATTTTGAAACTCTATAAATATTATTAATATAGTTTGGATTGTTGTGATTGTTGTTGTTATTGTTGTTCTTATTTTTATTATTGTTATTGTTGGTTGAATGTAAGAAATGTAACGCTGCCATTATAGGTGATTGGTTGCTGGCAAGTGGTGCAACTATAAAACAGTTGTATTCTACCAAAACCTTACCTAGAAAACCGACCGTCTACCGGTCGAAGTCGGTCGGAAATGTTCAATTGAATTTTCCAGAAATTTAAAATTACAGACCGAATTCTGTCGGAATTTTGATTTTAAATTTTAAATATTTTAATAATACCGACCGATTTTGGTTGGAAAAAAGCAACTCTAAAAAATATGAATAGTTAAGATTCTGACCGATAGCAGTCGCTAATTTAAAAATAATTAAAAATTATTTTCAAGAATAGTGGCTGAATTCGGTCTGTAAATTAATTATTTTGTGTTAGGTTATTTGGTCAAAGTGCGTTGAAAATTATCGACCGATGTCGGTCAAAAATATCGACCGTCTGCGGCCGCCTCGCATTAGAGACCATTATTTTTTCGACGAATTGAAGTCGGTTGGAAATCAATCGATTTTTGTTCGATTCCGACCGATTTCAATCGGTTTTTCTAAACGCTTTTTGACAGTTTTCTAGTAGTGTTATATTCATGTCTTTCCCTTATTTAAAATTTTGACTCTACTAAAATTTAACAACTATTAAAAAGAATACCAATTGTAGAAAATCAATCATTTTTTTATGGAAAAGTAAATAATATTCAAGAACACAAATATATTGTATAATTATGTATAACTTCTTGCAGGTTTACGCACCTACATTGAGAGCATTGAGAGAGCAAAAGAAAAAAGTTGTTCCTATAAGCAAGAAAAACGGAAGAATCACGTTCAAACTCAATTGAATTTATTTCATTATGTCAGTTTTATCTAGATCTTGTAGTAGGTTTTTTGAGTTGTAACCTTATTTGTTTTTCTGAAGCATTGTGTAAGGTTTTCTTGGTGAGATTGTTTATAGTTAGGCTAAGAGTCTAGCTTGAAGGTAATAACTGCAATCACGTTGATTGCAGACTGTTGTGCGACTAAGATTTAATCTCTTTGATTATAAAGAGTGTTGAGGCCTTAAACTACTCATTGTTTTAATGAAGTTTTGTGAGAGAAATCCTCGCGATTTTTACTACTTTGAACAATGAGTTTTTTACGCAAAATATTTTGCCTTTTTTATTTTTCGCACTTGTTGTTATAGGGATTTGAAGAACCTAGGTGTATACTCTAGTTCTTGTGAAAGTAAATGAACTACGGGGTTTTGGGTAGGCAGATTTTAATAGATTTAAAAATTATTAATACACTAATTCATTCCCCTTCTAGTATATACATTATGTTTTCTAAATTGATTGATTTTTTTCATTTGTCACATAATGACATAAACTTGGTCATTTTTGAAGATTGATCGTTGATCCACTTTCATAAAATGTTTAATTAGTCCCGTCGTTGGTTTAAGAGAAGCATATTTTCTGATATACTAACATGTTTTGTGTTGAAAGGCACCAATTTAGGGGGGGAAATTAAGAAATAAAACAGAATCCTAAGTGTGGAAAAAAGAAGAAAAAAAGAGAAAAATAACATAAGTGATGGAACAGCACGAAGCATGTTAACCATATCATGGATCAGTCATGTAGGCACAATAGGGGATAGGCCCAGTTGTATATTCTCCTTTATAAATTCTGTAGCTTTGTATCTATAAGCACAACATGTATAAGTAAGCCCAAATGTACAATACCCGGGTCCAACAATAAGAACAGGGATATTCTAGAATGTAAAGGATAACAATTCATTTTTGTCTCTTGGATTTTTCATGAAATAAAACATATCGTTTCTCTCTCTCAAGCTAGGTTTTGTTCGATTTCATTTCAAAAATATATTTAGATATAAGAATCTAACACAATATCAGAGCCATGGAATAGATCGAACTTGTCATCATCTATCGTCCGACTGTACTGTTCACCGGAGTTTTTGACGTTTTGTGTTCCGAGGTTTCTCTCAGATGGTGAAAATTTTGGGGAGTTTTTGTGTTTTCTCTCCTTCAACACTCAGAGGTCTTTTCTCTTTCGCTATTTGTCATAAATCTGGTAAAAGTTCATCAATTTTCATTTGCATGATCAAATTTGGTAAAACTTAGGTTTTCTTCCCCAAATTGCTAGGGTTTTTGTTGTAATTTATTGTACTGATTATAATAGTTCATTGTCGTATCTGTGATTTCTCGCTTACTTCAACATAAGTACCACTAGTACTGCAAACTCCGAGAGCTTCGTCGAATTTACAGTAGATCCCTCCTATCCTTTCTATGTTCACCCGTCTGACAGTCTTGGTAGTCAATTGGTGACCATTCCTTTCAATGGTACTGGTTTCGTTCATTGGCGCATTAGTATGTTGACCTCTCTCTCCACTAAGAATAAATCAGGATTAATCATGGTTAGAATACCTCAACCACAGACGGGTTCTCCTTATTATCCTTTCTGGGAGCGTTGCAATAAAATGGTCAAGGCCTGGATTATCAACTCCTTAACCATAGAAATTGCAATTAGTGTTATGAGTTTTCCTACTGCCAAAGAGGTTTGGCAGAACATTAATGATATATATGGTCAATCAAATGAGTCCAGATATATACAAATTCAAAGAGAAATTAGTGCATCTTCTCAGGGTGCTTCTGACATAGCTAGTTATTTCACCAAAATGAGAAGCTTACGAGATGAGCTGACATCTGCCTATGTTGGACCAGCATGTTCTTATGGTGCACTTCCAAAATTCATAGAAGACCAACATATGTTTCAATTTCTCAGTGGGTTGAATGATTCATACTCTACTGTCAAGAGTAGTATTTTATTGATGATCCCACTTCCCTCCATTAGTAAGGCATATTTCCTTCTACAGCAAAATGAAAGTCAGAAGGATGTAAAATCTACACCTCCTCGGGTTCTCTAGTGATTCTGCAGCATCTTTCTCTGTTTCATCCAGCATCCCTCAACCCACTAACAAATTCTACAACCAGAAGGTCAGTTTTGACTCTAAACGGTAATCTTCTTCTGTCTCTTGCAAGTACTGCAAGAAGCCTAGGCATACTGTGGACAAGTGCTACCGGCTACATGATTTTCCAACTGAATTTAAGTTCACTAAGAATAAAAGAGTTGTTGCATGTGCCCAAGTTGAGGAACCTACTGCTGGCATACTCGCTGGTCCTAGAAATCCTTCTGATTCTATGGATTTTGGCCTTAGCAAGGAGAAATAACCACACCTTGTGACACTTCTTCAACAAGCACAAGTTTCGCCAAACTGTATTCAATCTTCCTCTCATGCAGAACAATTTAGTTTTGCCAATTTTGCAGATGTATGCCATCTTCCAGAAGTACAATATGTTGTTCATTGTTTGTCTGCTCAGTTAGGTAGAAGTCCTTGGATTGTCGATCAGATGCCACTAATCATATGACCTCACACAAACATTTTGTACACAATATTTAACCTCTAGCCTCTCTTTATTTAATAACATTACTAAATGGTTATAAAGTGAAAGTCATTTCTACTGGATATTTACATTTTAGACAAGATATAATTTTACATAATGTACTTTTAGTTCCTTATTTCCAATTTAATCTTATTTATGTTCATCAGTTCTTTCTCAATTAAAATGCATTGCTATATTTAACGACCCGACCGGTCATTTTGATCTCTAGTGCATCGTTCAGTGGTTTGCGGCTTATAGTACCTTTACTTCATGTATTATGACTTGTACGTGTGGTCGAGGTTGAAATTTGTGAAGTTCAGAGTTGATTCAGATGAAAATTTATAATTCGGAAGCTTTAATTTAAAAAAATTGACTAAGGTTTGACTTTTAAGTAAACGATCTCGGCATCAGGATTTGAAGGTTCCAATAGTTTCGTATGATAATTTCGGAGTTGTGCATATGTTAGGGTTGAGTATCGGGTCACCCGGGAGCATTTCAGCGCTTATTTTGGATCGTTGGCATTTTGAAGGTTTTAGAATTTCTAAAGTTTGGTTTGAGGTGGACTTTGGTGATATTGATATCCGTTTGGGGTTCCGAGCCTTGGAATAGGTTAGTATCGGGATTTGCCTTTCACGCAAAATTTGGCGTCATTCCGGAATGTTTAAGTATAAATCGGACGCATTCGGCGAAGTTTGAATGTTTGAAACTTTAAAGAAAGGTTTCGATCGTCAATTTGTAATTTTGATGTCTTTTGTTATGGTTTGGGGCTTCGACTAAGTCTGTGTCGTATTTTGGGATGTGTTAGCATGTTTAGATGGGGTCCTGTGGGCTTTGGTGCTAATCAAATTGGAAACAGATTGAGATTGGACTTAGAAGAAGTATTGAGGCAGCTGATATCTTGCGCCATCGTACCAGTGTGGAAAGGGCTGCAGATGTGAGCTCGCGGAAGCGAACAAAAGGTCGCAGAAGCGAAGGGGAGTGAGGTTGGGTTGTTGGTCGCAGAAGCGAAATTGGGGAAGGAGAGGTATTTCCGTAGAAGCAGAGGAATGGTTGCAAGTGCGCCTTCGCAGGTGCAAAGCTTGACCGCAGATGCGGAGGAGGGATTTCTTAAGGGAACCACAAAAGCAGAATTTTCAACGCACCTACGGGACCGCAGATGCGGTCAAGTAACCGCAGGTGCGATGATCGCTGGGCAGAGGGCCTTTTTAAGTACGTGGGTTTGGCTCATTTTCATTTTATTTCTTCCATAGGAGCCGACCTTGGAGCGATTTTGGAGAGACATTTTCATCGTCTATCATGAGATAAGTAATTTCTACAAGTTTTGAGTTAAATATTCGAATTTGGGCTTGTAAACACATGGAAAATTGTGGAAATTTTGGGATTTTAAAAGGAAAACCTAGAACTTGGTATTTCAAATTTTAACCATGATTTTGGAAGTGAATTTAGGAATATAATATGTATGGGTAATGATTTGCTTCAAGAAGTTTTGAAATCCGAGAACGTGGGCCGGAGGGTTGACTTTATTGAATTTTCGAGCGGAGTTGGGAATTATTATGAATTGATTAATTATAAGCATTGGAGTATATTGTTGATTGATTTGCCCATTATTTGGCTAGTTTTGGACCGATGGGCATCTGTTTGAGGAGTTAGAGAGGCATTGGAGTCGGTTATGGAACTTTGAATCGAGGTAAGTCTCATATCTAACCCTGTGAGGGGGAATTTACCCCTATGTATTGTTCTTGTTGTATGCTACATGTTGTGGGAGCTACGCACATATGAGGTGACGAGTGTCTGTGTGTATGCTACAGTTCCTGATTATGTCTGGGAAGACTTCGCTTCACACCATGCTTTAATTGTATTATTTGAGTTATCCTTGACTGTATAATTACCTTATTTTGCTTTGCGGCCTGAGACTAGGCTTGCATATTGTGATTTACTCGCTATTGTAAAGATTTGACGAGTTACTTGATTAGTCGCGGAATAATTGTGTTTTCCCTTACAAAATTCTCGCGCGTTGTGCGTTTCCATTGAAAGGCTTCTTTAAATTTCATAACTCACACGTATCTTCGTGAGTAGGGTCAAGGACCCGTTAAAGCTTCACATTTTCATAGGAGTATGCCGTTTGCCTTAGTTGTATAATAAATGTATATATGGTTCGTGTCGTTCGACCCTCGGCAATGCACACATTATTATGGGATTTGGTCGTACGCCACGACATTTATAAAAATACTCTTATGGGATCGGGTCGTTCGCCTCGGCAACGTCATACGTAATATTTGGCAAGAAGCCATCGTATCCGTGAGTTTTCCTAATTTGAGTTATGACGATTTATCTGGTGGGGACCATTTTCCATATATACACCGGTTGAGGAGGTGACCGATAATTGAGAGTTTACGTTTACTGTTCAGAGGAGGATCGTACAACGCGCTTAAATTTGTTTACACTATTTTTACCATGCCTCATACTAGTTTACTTTCTGTTGTACTTGATTTATTGGACCACTAGTAAGTGTCGATGTCGACTCTTCGCCACTACTTCTGTAAGGCCCCGTAAACATTTCCTAATGATTTAAGATTTGAAAGTGATCCAACGGTATTCGGGAATAACGTATTCGAGTATTAAATGAGACCCATGGGATAGAACCACATCATTTTGAAATGAAAATATATGTTTAAGGTCTGTTGGAACATAATAAGGAGTATTGTGAATGGAAAGAACTTGTGTGGAACAAGTTCGATACATTAATTGGAAAGGATGTCCTAATTCGGACAACATCATACTTCAAACGTATTCTTCTACCAAACTATAAAGACCTAGGAGGTGATCTATCTATCAAATTAAATCCCTTTAAGTCTAGTTTCCAACGCATCAAACCGTTTATTATTAGGATATTTCTACATAAAGTTATGGCCATTTTACTGGACTTATGTCATATGCGCGTGCAGATGTGCGGCCGTGCATATTTGGGAGTTTCTGCCTTGTGTGCGCGGCCACTTGCCCAGGTGCATGGCCGCGCACATAGGAGCCCATTAAATAACCTCAAGGCCGAGTAGAGAGAGTGTTTAAGTCATTTTTGAGCTAAAATCTGATAATATGAGTGTGTGAGAGTGCCCTAGAGTGGGAGAGTGATCTTCAACAAATTATCCTTCGATTCTTGCTCAAATCTTTGAAACTTAACAAGGAAAACTCACTAGGTCTTCATCCCAGAGGTAAGATTCTACACCTTAACCCTAAATTTCAAAATTTATTAACAAAAAATGGGTAATTAGCAAGATCTAATAATGTTATGGTAAATCATGCATGTGTAATGATGAGAGGTTAATGTAAATTAGGCTTGCTTGACTGGGTTTACTCGGTTGAGCACTGGTCGCGCTCCCTGAGTTAGGGTCGTGACAACTTCTCCGGGGTTAGGCTAGATACTTACTGGGTACACATTGATTTACGTACTCATGCTATATGTGCTGCACTTTTTGTGTAGGTATATATATTCCTGGTGGTCTTTTGGGTGCGGAGGCGCGACTATTGCAGGGACTTTATGGTGAGCTGCATTCCATTTTACTCACTTGATTATTAAGGACTTAAACCAAGTATGGAGATTCTGGTACTATCGCTAATGTGAGAGTTTATGCATGAGAGGCACTCTATTCCTTGGGTTGTGGACTGTGGGAGTTTGTTCCGGATTGGATGGCTGCTCGTATGTGTCGTAAATAGGGTTATTGAGGATCCTTGGAAGGTTATTAGCCTAGTATAGGATAATCGAAATCGGCTTGAGGTCCTCTAGTAGATTTACATTAGATCGGATGTGTTCATTCAACATAGTACTGCTTATGGAGGAGTCTTCGAGTGTTGGGTGTTATTCTTGTTTTCAAATATTCTCACATGTGTTGTTTTCATGTGTAGCTTGTCGAGCTCGAGTTTTGTAGTGCATGGCTCTATCCGTTTTCCCAGGGTTTTATTATGCACTTGGCGTGTTTGTGGTAGATATTCGGGAATTCCGTATGTATGAGCATTTTGGCTCGATGATAATTTCCTTATTGATTATTATGAGTGGATCGGGTGTCACGCCACCACGGGTATGTTGTTTGGATTGGGTGGCACGCCGCAACGGTATCTTGTGTGGATCGGGTTGCACGCCGCAACAGTGAGATGTTGAGTATGGTTCCCTATACTTATTTTTGTGTATTTGTTTCTCATTCTCTGAAAAGGGTTCATAGCCTCTTTTTGGCCATTTTATTCGTTACGCGGGTCGGGTAGTTAGTTTTCCAGAGTTCGTTCTCTCTTATGTATCGTATTCGGGTTGTAGCTTGTTTGCACATCGATAGCGTCATATGGGATCTTGGTCAGTGTTTGAGGTGGCTTATTGCCTGAGAAGCTTGTACTAGGTGACACGAGGTTATTGGACTTGAAATCGGGGAAATCGGATTTATGTAAGGTATATTAAAGGAAAATGTCACTATTCAGTTCAAAATGAGGTAATGGTTCTTGTCAAGCGGAGGAACTTCGTGGGTTATTGATTTAACGGGTGGTTATCAGTTTCTATGCATCTCTTTTGTCATGGAAATATTGTGAGAGTTAGAACATGGCTTATATGTGTTATAAGGTGTATTGCAGGTATCGGATGTGTGAAATTGCAGCTATTGTGGTCGGAGGATGTTATTATGGGCAGACGATTTATGCAGTGCATGGTGTGATTTCAACATAGGTGCATGATCAGGTTTTGGTACATTGTGTATGGATTGATACGATGTTCGTATGTTAGAATCGGGTCTCGTGGAGAATTCCGGATGTTCGAATTTGTTTCTAAAGTTTGTTAGCTAAGGTTATAGGGAGGATCTTTAGTCTGGCCCGAGCTAATGTTCTCACATGGGTTATAGTGGCACGAGTAGGTGCACGAGGTGTCAAATAGTGATTTTGGACAACTCCGGAACTGATCTTGGCACGTTAAAGGATGAGGGAGAAAGAAACGACCCGACCGGTCGTTTAGAGCTCTAGTCCGTCGTTCGGCGGTTTGAGGCCTTGATTAGCTTCACCTCATGTATTATGACTTGTACGTGTGGTCGGGGTTGAATTTCGAGAAGTTCAGAGTTGATTTGGATGGATAATTCTAATTTCGTAAGCTTTAAGTTGAAAGAATTGACTAAGGTTTGACTTTTGAGTAAACGACCTCGAAATCGAGATTTGAAGATTCCAATAGGTTTGTATGATGATTTCGAACGCGAGCGTATGTTTGGGTTGAATATCGGGTCGCACGAGAGCATTTCGGCGCTTACTGTGGAAATTGGCATTTTGAAAGTTTTTGAATTTCCTAAGTTTGGTTTGAGGTGGACTTTGGTGATATCGATGTCCGTTTGGGGTTTCGAGCCTTGGAATAGGTTAGTATTGTGATTTGTGACTTCCACGTAAAATTTGGCATCATTCCGGAATGTTTAAGTATAAGTCGGACGCGTTCGGAGAAGTTTGAAAGTTTAGAGAAAGGTTTCAATCGTCAATTTGTAATTTTGATGTTGTTTGGCATGGTTTTGGGCTTCAACTAAGTCTGTATCTTGCTTTAGGATGTGTTGGTATGTTTGTATGGGGGCCTTGGGACCTCGGGTGCGAATTGGATGGGAAACAGATCGAATTTGGGCTTGGAAGAATTATTGAGGCAACTAAGATTTGGTGCCATCACACCTACGTGTAAAGGCCCGCAGGTGACAACTCACGGAAGTGGCCAAATGGGTAGCAGAAGAGGTGGGGAGTGAGGTTGGCTAGATTCAGAGGTGCGAGGAACCCACCGCACCTACGAGCTCGCAGGTGCGGGCTGTTGGTCACAAAAGTGAAATAGGGGAAGGGGAGGTATTTTCGCAGTAGCGGAGGAACGGGCGTAGGTGCGCCTTCGCGGGGTATGAAAGCTTGCCCGTAGATGCGGAGGAGGGGAGGCCTTAAGGGAACCGCATGAGCGGAATTTTCAACGCACCTGCGGGTCCGCAGATGCGGTCAAGTAACTGCAGGTGCGATGATCGCTGGCAGAGGACCTTTTTAAGTACGTGGGTTTGGCTCATTTTCATTTTATTTCTTCCATGGGAGCCGACATTGGAGCGATTTTGTTACACCCTATATTTTCGTACTTAAAAATGCGTCATAAGCAAACTAATGTAGGACCAAAAATGAGATAATATTTAAAAGTATATAAATTAAGATAATCATGTTACCTCTGAGGTTACAAATATTGAAGATCATGAACAACAAGTACAAAGAGGGTTGGACGGTTCAGAAGCTAAAGCAATTGAAGAAAACAATGTTTCGTCGAAAGTTGACAAGTTGGGAATATTATAACATCTACCTTTGGGGTGAGACTAGGGTGCTTAACATAATAAGGAGATTATGTTATGATTTATATTAGTCGTATGAAATCCGTGTGTTATGTTTTGAAGTCAAGCAAGTTGTGGAACAAAAGTCGATGAAAGTCATCACAAGTTACATTCATAAGTTTTACTGAAACTTTGGGTCAAATGTAACTGCGATTTTCTCCCAATATACTTAGATTTATGGGGTGTTCCACCCACCAAAATAAATATCTATGAGTCTATTTTCCAACGCATTAAACCGTTGGTCAATATGACATCGGAGTAGAGAGATATGGTCATTGTTTCAATACTGCGCAAGCTGCTAGGTGACAAGTAGGTGTGTCACCTACTTGCTTAAATGAGAGCCCAAAAATGGGCCATTTCGGGTCGTCCAAAGAGGCCTTTTAAAGGCCTATTTTCTTCATATATTAGACTTAAAATAGAGCATAATAACCAGACATAAGCTCTACAAAAATCCTCCGAAAGATTTCCCACAAACCCTAATTGATTTTCTCTCCCTTTCAAGTTCTAATTGGAGGTAAAACCTAGAATTTGAAGAACCAAGATAGGAGCTGAGTTATCCAATAAATAAGGTGAGTTTACTACTCTCTTTCATCCAGTTTTTCTTCTATAAATTCATGATAAGTCGTTCTATACTTGTAAGAACTCACGGGACGGTGATCGGAAGCCGTGAGTTCGAGTTATTCACTTGTAGCGGACTGTTTTGTGGACTGTTTTGTGTTGCTATTGGGCTGTGTGTTTTACTACTATTTTGTGGAGTTTTGGAGGAGGAAGGGGGTGTAGAAACACCATATAAATGTAGGGTGGTTGTCTGGTCGTTCGTCATAACATTTCTGGGTCGTTTGACACTACTACGATGGTCGTTTTGTGTATGAAGAGATTGGGATGTGTTGGGCGGTTTTGTAGTATTTGATGGCGTATATAGGGCTGGAAAATGATGCATATATGTTGTTATTGTTCTGTTCTTGTATTGTTGGTGTTATCTTGAATTTGGAGGAAGTAAGGATTATAGGGGAGATGCTGTCCGTTTTAATACAAAATAAGTTGTCGTTCGTTGTACGATAGTTGTACCTTTCGTAACTTAACGATAGTATTATTATCATTCTTGTAGATTAAGGTGCGAAGAGGTGTGTTCAACTTAGTGATTAGAAGTATTGTGATAAGGTATGTTAAGGCTAAGCCCTTCCTTCATTTTGGCATGATCTCATGGCTACATGTGTTAATAATGAGACATAAAGAGAAGTTCGTATTCATGAATTTATTCACATTATTCTAGTCTCATAAGTTACAATATTATTCCTTATCGAGACTTCATATTCAGTTTAGTTTTGTCTTTATTCAGTCAAGAGAGCAAAGGGTATATATATATATATATATATATTCAGTCAAGAGAGCAGAGGGTCTATATATATACACAGTATTACACTATTTTCACCACCATCGAGCTATAATCGGTGGGCAGGTCCCTATTGGGCAACCTCTGATCAGATGGTAAGTTATATATATCGAGCATACTGTGGTCGAGCGCCTATGAGCGAGCCCAGGATGGCCGAGATACAGAGCCTAGTATGGCCGAGCGCCTATGAGCAAGCCTACTACGGCCGAGCATTTACACGTACCGAGCCTTATAGGGCCGGACATTTATTTTACTTACTATATTGAAGGAGTTTAGTCACTATCAGCAAGTAAGTATATCTCCAGATCATCTTTGACTCCCAGTTACTTTCAGTTATTATATTATCAGTTCAGTTTCGATTTTCAGTTATGTTATTGCCTTAGATACTCAGTACATTATTTCGTACTGACGTCCCTTTTCTGGGGGCACTGCATTTCATGCGTGCAGGTTCAGACAGACAGATGGGTAGACCTCCTCAGTAGGTGTTTCCTGAGTTCAGCCTGATCGGTAAGCTCCACGTTTTTCGGAGTTGCCAGGTCTAGAATTTTGTGTACATCTTATGTATATCTGTATATATGTTATGGGTAGGTCGGGGCCCTATTCCGATCACAATATATCTATCAGTAGAGGCTTGTAGACATATCCTGTTGGTTATCATTCTTGTAGATTAAGGTGCGAAGAGGTGTGTTCAACTTAGTGATTAGAAGTATTGTGATAAGGTATGTTAAGGCTAAGCCCTTCCTTCATTTTGGCATGATCTCATGGCTACATGTGTTAATAATGAGACATAAAGAGAAGTTCGTATTCATGAATTTATTCACATTATTCTAGTCTCATAAGTTACAATATTATTCCTTATCGAGACTTCATATTCAGTTTAGTTTTGTCTTTATTCAGTCAAGAGAGCAAAGGGTATATATATATATATATATATATATATATATATATATATATATATATATATATATATATACAGTATTACACTATTTTCACCACCATCGAGCTATAATCGGTGGGCAGGTCCCTATTGGGCAACCTCTGATCAGATGGTAAGTTATATATATCGAGCATACTGTGGTCGAGCGCCTATGAGCGAGCCCAGGATGGCCGAGATACAGAGCCTAGTATGGCCGAGCGCCTATGAGCAAGCCTACTACGGCCGAGCATTTACACGTACCGAGCCTTATAGGGCCGGACATTTATTTTACTTACTATATTGAAGGAGTTTAGTCACTATCAGCAAGTAAGTATATCTCCAGATCATCTTTGACTCCCAGTTACTTTCAGTTATTATATTATCAGTTCAGTTTCGATTTTCAGTTATGTTATTGCCTTAGATACTCAGTACATTATTTCGTACTGATGTCCCTTTTCTGGGGGCACTGCATTTCATGCGTGCAGGTTCAGACAGACAGATGGGTAGACCTCCTCAGTAGGTGTTTCCTGAGTTCAGCCTGATCGGTAAGCTCCACGTTTTTCGGAGTTGCCAGGTCTAGAATTTTGTGTACATCTTATGTATATCTGTATATATGTTATGGGTAGGTCGGGGCCCTATTCCGATCACAATATATCTATCAGTAGAGGCTTGTAGACATATCCTGTTGGTTAGTGCAGTATGTTGGGTTTGTAGGCCTGGTATGTATAATTTGGTGGTTTGTCAGCTGTAGTAGCTATGATGGCCTTTTCGGCCTAGCTTTATATTGATGTTTAGTTAGCGCTAGTTTCCATTAAGTTTTATATTTTGCTTCGCAAATTGTCTTGCAAGGTGGCCCCATGGCCAAAGTATGACATTATATGTTCAGAGTCCCTTAGTCGCAATTTGGTACGCCAGGTTAGGCGAGGCACCGGGTGCTGGTCTCGCTCCTAGGTTCGGGGCGTGACAAACTTGGTATCAGAGCAGTTCTGTCCTAGGGAGTCTACAAGCTGTGTCTAGTAGGGTCTTGTTTATAGATGTGTTGTGCACCACATTATATAAGCAGGGAACTACAGGGCATTTAGGAGTTGGTTACCATTTTTTGAAATCTAAATCGTGCCATAGAACTGAGTTATAGGAAATTTGAATTAAACTTATGTGTTGGTATTTGCATGCACAGATGACGGTGACTAGGAAGACTACGGCTAGCTAGAGGAGAGATACAGCAGCATGTGAGGGGACCAGCAGGGTACCCCCAGTAGATGGGGCCCAGTCTGAGACTCAAGGCGAGACCCCTACTCAGCCATTACCGGCTCCTCCACCAACTACGGAGATTCCTAGGGAAACCGCACATCCAGTTCCCCCTCCACTTCCATCAGATCAGGACTTGAGAAGTGCGGTGCATTTGTTGACACAGTTGGTAGCTACCCAGCAATAGGCTAGTGCATCAGCTAGTGCAGGAACTTCTGAGGGGTCTGGGAGTTCAAGGGTCCGAGAGTTTATTGCTTTGAGTCCCCCAGAGTTCACGGGGACAGATTAGAGGGAGGACCCGCAGGATTTCATAGATCAGTTTCACAGGATCTTTCGTGTTATGCATGACACGGAGAAAGAGGCAGTTGAGCTAGCAACTTTTCGACTCCGAGATATAGCCATCCTTTGGTACGAGGGATGGGAGGGGTCAAGGGGACGTGATGCACCTCCAGCTATTTGGGAGAATTTTTCAGATGCCTTCCTTGACCAGTACTTACCACGGGAGATCTGACAGGCTCGAGTCGATCAGTTTCTAGCCCTCAAGCAGGGTAA
Organism: Nicotiana tomentosiformis; assembly: GCF_000390325.3. Classification (NCBI taxonomy): domain Eukaryota; kingdom Viridiplantae; phylum Streptophyta; class Magnoliopsida; order Solanales; family Solanaceae; genus Nicotiana; species Nicotiana tomentosiformis. The sequence goes on along the minus strand of NC_090820.1, from coordinate 107,912,118 downwards.
TATGAGTGTTCGAGAGTATAGTCTCCGTTTTAACTCATTGGCCAGATATGCACCATCCATAGTTGCTACTATGCGGGACAGGATTCACAGGTTTATAGCAGGGTTAGCCCCAGAGTTAACCGAGGCATGTGCCACCACTGCATTGCAGGATAGTATGGATATCTCCCGGATTCAGGCATTCGCCCAGAATATAGAAAGGGGTAGGCGTCGACAGCAGGGTACAGAGAGGGCTGAGCAAGGGCAACGTAAGAGGATGAGATTTCCTAGGTCTCAGGAGCAATCTCAGGGTAGTTATAGGACCCAGTACTTCGGACGGCCACCTAGGCCTCCGCCACCTCAGTTACAGGGTTACAGGTATGACCGCTAAACTCAGTCAGGACCAGGTGAGAGCTCACGGGCGTCGGGTTTGCAGCGATAGTGAGGTTCTGCGCAGACATGGTCATTTCCTCCGCGGTGTGACATATGTGGTAGAGGACACTTGGGCCAATGTCGAGCAGGTTCTGATGCTTGTTATATATGTGGGCGTCCGAGGCATATGATGCGAGATTGCCAAAATAGAGATTCTGGGGGAATGGCACAACCAGCGAGTTCAGCAACAGGATCATCTATGTCTGTGTATCCTTCAGGGCGCGAGTCTCAGTCTTCGGCTGGTAGAGGTCGAGGAAGAGGTAGAGGTTCCAGTTCAGGTAGTAATCAGAACTGTATCTATGCTTTAGCAGGTCGACAGGACCAGGAGTCTTCACCAGACGTTGTGACAGGTATATTAACCATTTGCTCTCACGATGTTTATGCTTTGATAGACCCAGAATCTACTTTATCGTATATTACCCCATTTGTCGCGAGGAAGTTTGGTATAGTGCCTGAAATACTAAGTGATCCTGTTGCGGTATCTACACCGGTCGGAGAATCGATTATTGCTAGACGGGTTTACCGAGATTGTACGGTGACAATTTGTAGTCGTCCGACCTCAGCTGACCTAGTTGAGCTAGAGATGATGGATTTTGATGCTATCATGGGCATGGACTGGTTGGCATCTTGCTATGCCATAGTTGATTACCGAGCAAAGGCAGCCAGATTTCATTTTCCGGGTGAGCCAGTCCTTGAATGGGTAGGTAATACACCAACACCCAGAGGTTGGTTTATTTTCTATCTGAAGGCGAGGAAAATGATCGCAAAAGGGTGCATTTATCATATTGTGCGAGTTAGAGATGCAGATGCTGAGATACCTACACTTCAGTCTATTCCCGTAGTCAAAGAGTATGCAGATGTGTTTCCAGATGAGCTTCCAGGTATTCCTCCAGAGCGAGAGATTGATTTTAGCATCGATTTGCTTCCAGGAACTCAACCAATATCCGTCCCTCCGTATAGAATGGCACTTGGCGAATTGAAGGAGTTGAAGGAGCAGTTAAAAGATTTGCTGGAGAAAGGTTACATCAGGCCCAGTACCTCACCTTGGGGTGCACCAGTACTATTTATGCGGAAGAAAGACGGCTCGCTGAGGATGTGTATCGATTATAGGCAGCTGAACAAGGTAACTATTAAGAATATATCCACTTCCAAGGATCGATGACTTGTTTGATCAGTTGCAGAGGGCTAGATGCTTTTCAAAGATAGATATGAGGTCGGGGTACCACCAGGTCAGAGTTCGGGAAAAAGATATTCCGAAGACAGCCTTCAGGACCCGATATGGCCACTTCGAGTTCCTTGTCATGTCCTTCGGGTTGACTAATGCACCTGCTGTATTTATGGACTTGATGAATAGCCTATTCCGGCCATTTTTAGATCTGTTCGTGATAGTATTTATTGATGATATTCTGGTTTATTCCCATTCAGAGGATGAGCATGCGGACCACCTGCGAGCGGTACTCCAAACCCTCCGTGATCGTAAGTTGTATGCTAAGTTTTCTAAATGTGAGTTCTGGTTGAAGTCTGTAGCATTCTTGGGGCATATTGTATCAGATGAAGGGATAAAGGTGGACACTCAGAAGATTGAGGCCGTGAAATCTTGGCCTAGACCTACCACTCCGATAGAGGTTCGTAGCTTTCTAGGCTTAGCAGGATACTATCGGAGGTTCGTAGAGGGTTTTTCTTCCCTTTCGGCACCATTGACGAAGTTGACACAGAAAGAAACTAAGTTTCAATGGACAGAGGCTTGTGAGCGGAGTTTCCAAGAGCTTAAGAACAGGTTGACCTCAGCTCCAGTTCTAACACTTCCAGAGGGTCTAGAGGGTTATGCCGTGTATTGTGATGCATCAGGTGTCGGGTTAGGATGTGTCCTGATGCAACATGGGAAGGTAATTGCGTATGCTTCAAGGCAGTTGAGGAAGCACGAGAGGAATTATCCGACCCACGATCTCGAATTAGCTGCGGTTGTCCATGCATTTAAGATATGGCGGCATTATTGATATGGTGTTCATGTTGATGTATTTACTGATCATAAAAGCCTAATATATTTCTTCAAGCAGAAAGAGTTGAATTTGTGACAGAGGCGATGGCTTGAGTTATTGAAAGATTACGATGTTAACATTCTCTACCATCCAGGGAAAGCTAATGTTGTAGCAGATGCCTTAAGTCGCCGATCTATGGGTAGCTTAGCACATGTAGAGCCCGAGAAAAGACAATTAGCTAGAGAGATTCATCAATTGGCTTCGTTGGGGGTTCGGTTAGTAGATTCTGAGGATGGTGGAGTTGTAATCCAAAACACTGCAAAATCATCCCTCATAGCTGAAGTCAAGGAAAGGCAGTACGAGGACCCAGAGTTGGTCGAGTTGAGAGAGCGAGTTCCGCAGCAGAAGAAGCCATTGTTAGAGCTCAAGGGAGATGGGGTTCTCAGATACAAGGGTCGTTTGTGTGTTCCAGATGTAGCAGGGCTACGAGACAGGATTATGTCAGAGGCACATTATTCATGGTATTCCATCCATCTTGGGTCGACGAAGATGTATCATGACATTAAGGATGTGTACTGGTGGAACGATATGAAGAAGAACATTGGTGAGTTTGTCGCCCAATGTACTAGTTGCCAGCAAGTGAAGGTAAAGCACCAGAAGCCCGGAGGGCTAATGCAGACTATAGAGATCCCGACATGGAAATGGGAGGCGATAAACATGGACTTTATCACGGGTTTACCTCGTTCTAATCGTAAGTTCGATTCCATATGGGTGATAGTCAATAGGCTCACGAAATCAGCTCACTTCCTACCGGTCAGATCTACATATACAGCAGAAGATTATGCAAAGTTATATATTAAGGAGATAGTGCGGCTACACAGAGTACCAGTTTCTATTATATCTGACCGTGGGGCTCAGTTTACAGCACATTTTTGGAGGTCATTTCAGAGAGGTCTAGGGACTCAGGTGAATCTCAGCACAGCTTTTCATCCACAGACTGATGGACAAGCCGAGCGCACAATTCAGACGCTCGAGGATATGTTACGAGTATGTGTGTTGGATTTTAAAAGAAGTTGGGATGAACATCTACCTCTTATCGAGTTTGCATATAATAACAGTTACCACTCTAGTATCCAGATGGCTCCGTACGAGGCTTTGTATGGGCGTAAGTGCAGATCTCCTATAGGGTGGTTTGATGTTGGGGAATCTAGGTTATATGGGCCAGACCTAGTTCAACAGGCCATAGAGAAAGTAAAGCTTATCCGGGAGTGACTGTTGACAGCTCAGAGTCGTCAGAAGTCATATTCTGACGTGCGGCGACGAGACTTAGAGTTCAGGATTAATGACTGGGTATTCTTAAAGGTATCACCTATGAAGGGCGTGATGAGGTTTGGAAAGAAAGGCAAGCTTAGCCCACGGTATATTGGGCCTTATAGGATCATTCGGAGAGTGGGCCAAGTAGCTTATGATTTAGAGTTTCCCTCAGAATTGGAGTCTGTCCATCCGGTTTTTCACGTATCTATGCTACGGAAGTGCATTGGCGATCCTACCCGAGTGGTACCCATGGATGATGTACAGATTACAGAGGACTTGTCATATGAGGAAATTCCAATTGCCATCCTAGAACGACAAATCCGCAATCTACGAAATAAGGAGGTAGCTTCCGCAAAGGTTTTATGGAGGAGCAAGAATGTAGAAGAGATGACGTGGGAATCGGAGGAAGAAATGAAGTCTAAATACCCCCACCTATTTCAAACTGAAGATATGGCTCGAGATGGGATGCTACAACACAGCTCTATTCAGGCTAGCAGGTCATCAGGTAAGCTTTTATTTTTCACTTTTGGTATTTATGATTTACGGTCGGTGAGGCAAAGTGTTGCTATTTATAAACATTGGCCATATGTGGCATGCATATTATGTTTTCTGGCTATGTGTAGGTTGGTTTTAACCTAGTGTACGAAGGATACTCTGGCAAAATTTTCCAAAGTCTCTAAGAGTAAACATTCGAGGACGAATGTTCCCAAGGGGGGAATGATGTTACGCCCTATATTTTTGTACGTAAAAATGCGTCATAAGCAAACTAATGTAGGACCAAAAATGAGATAATATTTAAAAGTATATAAAGTAAGATAATCATGTTACCTATGAGGTTACAAATATTGAAGATCATGAACAACAACTACAAAGAGGGTTGGACGGTTCAGAAGCTAAAGCAATTGAAGAAAACAATGTTTCGTCGAAAGTCGACAAGTTGGAAATATTATAACATCTACCTTTGGGGTGAGACTAGGGTGATTAACATGATAAGGAGATTATGTTATTATTTATATTAGTCGTATGACATCCGTGTGTTATGTTTTGAAGTCAAGCGAGCTATGGAACAAAAGTCGATGAAAGTCATCACAAGTTACATTCATAAGTTTTACTGAAACTTTGGGTCAAATGTAACTGCGATTTTCTCCCAATATACTTAGAGTTATTGGGTGTTCCACCCACCAAATTAAATATCTATGAGTCTATTTTCCAAAGCATTAAACCGTTTGTCAATACGACATCGGAGTAGAGAGATATGGTCATTGTTGCGATACTGCGCAAGCTGCTAGGTGACAAGTAGGTGTGTCACCTACTTGCTTAAATGAGAGCCCAAAAATGGGCCATTTCGGGTCGTCCAAAGAGGCCTTTTAAAGGACTATTTTCTTCATATATTAGACTTAAAATAGAGCATAATAACCAGACATAAGCTCTATAAAAATCCTCCCAAAAATTTCCCACAAACCCTAATTGATTTTCTCTCCCTTTCAAGTTCTAATTGGAGGTAAAACCTAGAGTTTGAAGAACCAAGATAGGAGCTGAGTTATCCAACAAATAAGGTGAGTTTACTGCTCTCTTTCATCCATTTTTTCTTCTATAAATTCATGGTAAGTCGTTCTATACTTGTAAGAACTCACGGGACGGTGATCGGAAGCCGTGAGTTCGAGTTATTCACTTGTAGCGGACTGTTTTGTGGACTGTTTTGTGTTGCTATTGGGCTGTGTGTTTTACTACTATTTTGTGGAGTTTTGGAGGAGGAAGGGGGTGTAGAAACACCATATAAATGTAGGGTGGTTGGCTGGTCGTTCGTCATAACATTTCTGGGTCGTTTGACACTACTACGGTGGTCGTTTTGTGTATGAAGAGATTGGGGTGTGTTGGGCGGTTTTGTAGTATTTGATGGCGTATATAGGGCTGGAAAATGATGCATATATGTTGTTATTGTTCTGTTCTTGTATTGTTGGTGTTATCTTGAATTTGGAGGAAGTAAGGATTATAGGGGAGATGCTGCCCGTTTTAATACAAAATAAGTTGTCGTTCGTTGTGCGATAGTTGTACCTTTCGTAACTTAACGATAGTATTATTATCATTCTTGTAGATTAAGGTGCGAAGAGGTGTGTTCAACTTGGTGATTAGAAGTATTGTGATAAGGTATGTTAAGGCTAAGCCCTTCCTTCATTTTGGCATGATCTCATGGCTACATGTGTTAATAATGAGACATAAAGAGAAGTTCGTATTCATGAATTTATTCACATTATTCTAGTCTCATAAGTTACAATATTATTCCTTATCGAGACTTCATATTCAGTTTAGTTTTGTCTTTATTCAGTCAAGAGAGCAAAGGGTCTATATATATATATATATATATATATATATATATATATATATATATATATATACACACAATATTATAGTATTTGCACCACCATCGAGCTATAATCGGTGGGCATGCCCCTATTGGGCAACCTCTAATCAGATGGTAAGTTATATATACCGAGCCTACTGTGGCCGAGCGCCTATGAGCGAGCCCAGGATGGCCGAGATACAGAGCCTAGTATGGCTGAGCGCCTATAAGCGAGCCTACTACGGCCGAGCATTTACACGTACCGAGCCTTATAGGGCCGGACATTTATTTTACTTACTATATTGAAGGAGTTGAGTCAGTATCAGCAGGTAAGTATATCTCCAGATCATCTTTGACTCCCAGTTACTTCTAGTTATTATATTATCAGTTCAGTTTCGATTTTCAGTTATGTTATTGCCTTACATACTCGGTACATTATTTCGTACTGACGTCCCTTTTCCGGGGACGCTGCATTTCATGCATGCAGGTTCAGATAGACAGACGAGTAGACCTCCTCAGTAGGTGTTTCTAGAGTTTAGCCTGATCGGTAAGCTCCACAACCTTCAGAGTTATCGGGTCTAGGTTTTTGTGTGCATCTTATGTATATATTTATATATATAATATGGGTAGGTCGGGGCCCTGTTCCGATCACAATATATCTATCAGTAGAGGCTTGTAGACATATCCTGTTGGTTAGTGCAGTATGTTGGGTTTGTAGGCCTGGTATGTATAATTTGGTGGTTTGTCAGCTGTAGTAGCTATGACGGCCTTTTCGGCCTAGCTTTATATTGATGTTTAGTTAGCGCTAGTTTCCATTAAGTTTTATATTTTTCTTCACAAATTATCTTGCAAGGTGGCCCTATGGCCAAAGTATGACATTATATGTTCAGCGTCCCTTAGTCGCAATTTGGTACGCCAGGTTAGGTGAGGCACCGGGTGCTTGTCTCGCTCCTAGGTTCGGGGCGTGACAGATTTCATCGTCTATCATGAGATAAGTAATTTCTACAAGTTTTGAGTTAAATATTCGAATTTGGGCTTGTAAACACATGGAAAATTGTGGGAATTTTGGGATTTTAGAGATAAACCTAGAACTTGGTATTTTGGATTTTGACCACAATTTTTGAAGTGAATTTAGGAATAAATTAGTATTTGAGTTTGTAATGTTATGGTTAATGATTTCCTTCAAGAAATTTTGGAATTCGGGCACGTGGGCCCGAGGGTTGACTTTATTGACTTTTCAAGCGGAGTTGAAAATTGTTATGAATTGTTTAATTATAAGCATTAGAGTATATATTTGATTGATTTGCACATTATTTGGCTAGTTTACGATCGATGGGCATTGGTTTAAGGAGCTAGAGAGGCGTTGGAGCCGGTTATGGAACTTCGGAGCGAGGTAAGTCTCTTGTCTAACCTATGAGGGGGAATTTACCACGTAGGTGCTTTTCTTGTTATATGCTACATTTTGTGGGAGATGTGCACATATGAGGTGACGAGTGTCTGTGCGTATGCTAGAGTTCCTGATTATGTCCGGGTAGACTTAATTTCACACCATTCTGTAATTATATTATTTGAGTTATTCTTGCTTGTCTAATTTCCTTATTTCGTGTTGTGACCTGAGACTAGGCTTGCGTAAAGTGATAGACTCGCTATTGTAAAGATTTGATGAGCTACTTGATTAGCCGCGAAATAATTGTGTTTTCCCTTACGAAATTCTTGCGCGTTGTGCATTTTCATTAAAAAGCTTCTTTACATTTCATAACCCACACGTATCTTCATGAGTGGGGTCAAGGATCCGTGAAAGCTTCATATTCTCATGGAACTGGGTCGTTCGCCTCGGCAGTATAATAGATGCATCTGTGATTCGTTCCGTTCGACCCTCGACCGTGCACACATTATTATGGGACCGGGTCGTATGCCTTGGAATTTCTATAAATACTCTTATGGGATCGGGTCGTTCGCCTCGGTAGTATCGTGCGTAATATTTGGCAAGAATCCATCGTATCCGTGAGTTTTCCTAATTTGAGTTGTGACGATCTATCTGGTGGGGATCATTTTCCATATATACTCCAGTTGAGGAGGTGACCGATAATTGAGGGCTTGCGTTTACTGTTCAGAGGAGGCATGCTTAAATTTGTTTACATTGTTTTTACCATGCCTCATACTTGTTTACTTTCTATTGTACTTGATTTACTGGACCACTAGTAAGTGTCGATGTCGATCCCTCCTCACTACTTCTCGGGAGTTAGGCTAGATACTTACTGGGTACTCATTGATTTACGTACTCATGCTACACTTACTGCACTTTTTGTGCAGATATATATATTCCTGGTGGTTTTTTGGGCGCAGAGGCGTGGCTATTGCAGGGACTTTATGGTGAGCTGCATTCTATTTTACGATCTGCATCATACAAAGTCTCTATCAGAGTTATTTACATTCTCCTGTCTAATTTGTATTCCAAACAGATATTGTATTTTATTATATTTCTTGGTAGATGTTCATGCACTTGTGACACCGGGTTTTAGGGGTTCCTACTAGATGTTCATTATTGTAGTTCACGTAATTATTATTATTTTATCTTGTAATTTATACTTTATACGGAAATTTATAAAGAGAATTCACGGCCACTTATGAGTACCCGATGTTTATTTTATTTATTTAATGGGATTTATAATTTTAGAATTTTTAAAATGAGTAATTAAGTCGATAATTCATAGTTGGCTTGCTTGATGGCGACGCTGGCCCTATGGCCACACAACAAAGGTTGTCCTTCCCTGAAAGTCACATTTATTCAACTGCCTTATTTCAATTGGTCCACATAGAAATTTGGGCCCTTACCATACTAGAACATATCATGGTTTTAGATATTTTATCACTCTAGTGGATGATTTCACTAGGGTTACATGGACACATTTGCTTTCTTACAAAAGCAATGCCCTGACTATTATAAAGGCATTTACCTCCATGGTCAAAGTCCACTTTAATTCCTCTGTTTAAACTTTCAGATTTGATAATACTTGTGAACTAGGTGGCAGTTCTGAAACTTTAGTTTACTTCAATGAAAATGGGATATTACATCAAACTACTGCTCCACACACTCCACAACAAAATAGGGTAGTTGAGCGAAAAATAAACACCTTCTAGAAACATCCATGGCCTTACTTTTTCAAACCAAGCTTCCAACAAAATATTGGGATGATTGTGTTTTGATAGCCACATATATTATCAACAAATGCCTTCCTCTATCCTAAATAACTCCACACCCTATGAAACATTGCATGGTGTTTCTTCCACATATGACCATATGAAATCTTTTGGATGCCTTTGCTTTGACACAACTCCCAAACTCGGGAGAGACAAATTTCAGTCTAGAGCTATTGCTTGTGTTTTCTTAGGTTATCCTTGTGGTAAGAAATGATATAGTCTTCTAAACCTCTCCAATCATTCTACTTTTTTTTTTCTAGAGATGTTGTGTTTCATGAACACATTTTTTCCTATTTCTCTTCCTTCTCTCCTTCTACTTTTCCTCATCCCCCTATTGATTCTATCAATCCTTCTCCACTTGTGATTTTTCCTTCTCCTCCAACGTATACTTCTTCTCCTCTTCCCTCTCCACACTCTACTCCTGGTCCTCTGACAATTCCAAGGTTTCAACAGTTGCGCTACACTTGCATGAACCTCCGTTTTACCAATAGACTGCCTCACACCCTGCTTGGCTCTATGCTTTATGAATCTCAGGCTCTTGAAGCAAACAATAGTTGGTACATTGTTCCACTTCCCCCTCATAAGAAAGTTATTCTGTATAAATGGGTTTACAAGATTAAACAGAAGTCTGATGGTTCCACTGAGAGATATAAAACTAGATTAGTTATTAGAGGGGATACACAAAAAGAGGGGATTGGTATTACTGAAACTTTTTCCCCAGTAATCAAATTCACTATTATTAAATGTCTTCTTTCCTTGGCTGTCAAGGAACTGGACTGTCTACCAACTTGATGTGAATAATGTGTTCCTTCATGGTGATCAACGTGAAGAGGGCTACAAGAAAATTCCTCTTGGCCTTCAAGTTTCTTGTTCTCTCTCCTCCTCTTCCTCTTCCCCATTGGTATGGAAACTCAATTCATTATATGATCTTAAATAAGCTTCTAGATAATGGTTTTCAAAATTTCTGAAGATTTGTTATCTTGGGGATACTTTTCAAGTAAGAATGATTATTCCCTTTTCACCAAGTACACTGGTGGCTCTGTGATACCTTGGCAATCTATGTGGATGACATTTTATTGGCTGGGGATAATATTTCTGAACTTGATGATTTGAAATCTTTTATGGATGCTCGGTTCAAAATTAGGGACCTTGGCTCCATTCATTATTTCTTGGTTTTGGAGATCAGTAAGCTCCCTCAGGGGTATTTGATGGCTCAGACCAAGTTTGTCATTGATTTGCTTGACGAATTTCAGTGTGAGCACTTCACACATGTGGTTACCCCTATTGAGAGTTCAACCAAATGCTACAATGGGACATCCTATCTCTGACCCTAGTATTTACAGGAGACTCATAGAAAAATTAAAGTTTTTGCAGCACACCAGACCAGATATAGAATTTTCAGTCCAATACTTGAGCCAGTTTCTTCACGCTCCATGTGTTCCTCATATGTTGGTTGTGTTGCATGTAGTTAGGTATTTGATGAATGACACTGATTTGGGCATTCTCATCTCCTCTTCCTCTGATATGTCTCTCTTGGCTTTCTCTGATTCTGTCTGGGCTGCATGTGCCCAGTCCAAGAGGTCCATAACTAGTTATTATATCACTTTTGGGGGTTCTCCTATCTCTTAGAAGAGTACAAAGCAGCCCACTATTTCATTGTCTTCTGTTAAGGCAGAATATAAAGCCTTGCGAAAGGTGAGAGGAAAGCCAGTCATTTTATCCTCTCAGCGATATTCTGCCTAGTGAAATCATCCACCTCTTGGTGGGTGATAAGAACTCTCTAGATCTGCTCAAACTGAAACCTCAACTCTTCCCTCTGAGAGGGTGAAATATACTTGTCCAGGAAGATACGAGTGAAGCTGTCCCATGTTATGGGAGGAGAATCTGCTGGTCTGCCAAGAACGTAAGACTACCACCATCTACGGGCTCTGTCCTCTAGCTGAAAAGTAGCAAAGTCTACCCCATGAGACTCCAATATCCTCATATTGTACAGTCTATCCTTGTACCGATCAATGAAATCCTGGGGATCCTCATGTCGCTCACCCCCAAAAATAGGAGGATGTAGTCTAATCCATCTGTCCAATAGTTTCTGCGGATCAGCGGATACAATTGGCCTGGGCTCAGGTGTAGTTGTTGCCACTGGCTGGGCTCCACCCACGGGTAGTGCACCCTGGGTCTGATATACAGCAGCTGCTTGTCTATGAGCCTGTGCAGTAGGGGTCTGTGCTCCCTCGCCCGCCTGAGATGTGGCTAGGTCTGCGAGAAATAAATCGACCTGAGTCATATTGTCCATGAACCGCAGCATACTACCCATGACATCCTGAAATCCCGGTGTAGATGTGAAATTCAATAGAGCTGGCTATGCCACAGGCACCTCATCCTGTTCCTCAATAATGGGGTTCTCTGCTGGACCCACTGGCGGCATAACTGGAATAGTCCTGGGACGCCCTCGCCCTCTACCACAGGCTGGAGCCCTCCCTCGGCCTCTGCCTCAGCCTCTAGCAACTAGGGGAGTAGCTCTTCCCTGATCTGGAACCTCATTAGAGCGTGTTCTCACCATCTGTGAGAGAATAAGAGAAGGATATTTAGTACTTCATTAATTGCACGATGGAATATGAAGAAAGGTAGTTTCCTAACACCCTATAGCCTCTCGAAGATAAGTACAGACATCTCTGTACCGATCCGCAAGACTCTATTAGGTCTGCTCATAACTTGTTAGACCTATGTGAACCTAGTACTCTGATACCATGTTGTCACGACCCAATTTCACCTATAGGTCGTGATGGCGCCCAACACTATAGCTAGGCAAGTCAACTAATAAATTAAATATATAGCGATAAAATTTAAATCCAAGAAAAATAATAAGACACCAAATTCTACCAATGTGTGTGCCAAGACCTGGTGTCACAAGTGTATGAGCATCTAGTACATTATACAAAACCTCAAATATTGTCTGAAATAAAAATAGACAGAATAAAAAATACAAGGAGAGACACTGGTAGCTGCAGAACGGCTCAGAAAGATAGCTCACAACTATGCCCCTGGATAACGTGAGTGTAAGACGATAGGTCCCCCACTAGTACTTGCCTCAGGTCCTGCACAAAAAGTGCAACAAGTGTAGTATCAGTACGTAAACAATGTGTACCCAGTAAGTATCAAGCCTAATCTCGAAGTGGTAGAGACGAGATGGCCGACTTTGACACTCACTATGGGTCAATAATAATAACTGGAATAAAACTAGAATATTTAAATCAGCATGATTCACAAAATTTATAATAATTTATTTAATTAGCAGAAATAATAAAGTCCTTCAAATGCAACAATTTCTAATTTATCAAATAGCTTTACAAGATGCAACTCAATTTCAATAAATTTTCAATTCATCAAATAACTTTACAAGTTGCAAAACACTATCCAAGTATCGTGTATTTATTATTATTATTAAGCACGATTTCTGTCGAGGTTGTACGACCCGATCCAGAATATCGTATACACTGCCAAGGGACGTGCGGCACGATCCATAGATGCATCTATCCTGCGAGGCGTTCGACCCGCTCCACAAGAAATGAGGACATTTTCTTATGTACCTCCGGAATGAGAATATATTTATTATAAGATAAATTCAGGAGAAAGAACAATTTCTCTTAACAATTAATTAATTTAAACAGAAAAAAATCAAGCATATGAAATTTTCATCTTTTAGTATATTTATCTAACAATTCACAATATATATTTATATTTATATCAAATAATTTAATTAAGTAAAGAATACAGTTTACATAAGTAATTCATGCTTTTGAGTCCTAAACTACCCGGACTTTAGCATTAATAGTAGCTACGCATGGACTCTGGTCACCTCTTACGTACGTAGCCCCCACAATTAGCAACAATTATTACTTCAATTACTTATGGGTAATTTCTCGCTCACAAGATTAGACAAGAGACTTACCTCAATTTACTCCAATTTAATCCACTAGTAGGCCTTTTTCTAGATTATCCAACTTCGACTGGCTCGAATCAAACCAACAATAATTCGATACAATCACTAAAATTTATAGAAATCAATTCTATAAGAAAATACTACATTTTCAATAAAAATCCCGAAATTAATTAAAAATTCGTCCGTAGGGCTCACATCTCGAAATCTGGCGAAAGTTACGAAAACCAATAACATATTCAATTACGAGTCCAACCATACCAGTTTCACTCAAATCCGACTCTGAATCAATACCGAAATCTAAAAAATTCATTTCTATGATATTTCTAAAGTTTCCCAAATTTCAATCTCAAAACACTAACTAAATGATGAAAACAATGATATATTTGTATATATAGACCAAATCTGAGTTATAATCACTTACCCAAATGTCTTTCCTTGAAAATTTATCCAAAATCGCCTCTGCTCAAGCTCCAATTTATTAAAAATGGCGAATGGGACGAATGCCCTCTTTTTATAAAACTGCCCATACAGCCTTCGGAATGGGCCTCGATCGTGGCTTCGACCATGGCCCTCGAGCCTAAGCCTCGATCGTGGCTTCGATCACAGGATCGATCTTGGACTTCGGTCATGACCTCGATTATGGCATCGAGCCTGGCCCTTCGATCATGGCATCGAACCTGGCCCTTCGATCGCGGCTTCGATCACAAGCTCGATCCTGAGCCTCGTCAACTCTGGGCTCGATACCTGGGCTCGATATCTGGGCTCGATCACAACCCAGAATATACAACAGAAGAGGAAAAATTACAGCAGCTCTTTAAGTCCAATTTTTGATCTGTTAACCATCCGAGGCCCTCGGGACCTCAACCAAACATACCAACAAGTCCTAAGATATCATACAAACTTATTTGAAACCTTAAATCACCTAATACAGCGCTAAAATCACGGATTATACTCCAATTCAAGCTTAATGAAATTTAAATTTTCCAACTTATACATTCGATGTTGAAGCCTATCAAATCATCTCAGATTGACTTCAAATTTTGTGCACAAGTCATAAATGACATAACAGAGATATATGAAAATATTTGGAACTGCATTCCGACTCCGGTATAAAAAAGTCAACTCCACGGTCAAACTTCCAAACTTAAATTCTTGTTTTAGCCGTTTCAAACCTAATTTCACTACGGACTTCCAAATAAAATTTCAATCATGCTCCTAAGTTCAAAATCATCATACGGAGCTGTTGGAATTATCAAAATTCTATTCCGGGGTCGTTTGCACATAATTCGATATCCGGTCACTATTTAAACTTAAACTTTTAATTTTTTATCAAAATTCCATATCTCGGGCTAGGGACCTCAGAATTTGATTCCAGACATATGCACAAGTCCCAAATCACGATACGGACCTACCAAAACTATCAAAATATTAATCCGAGTCTGTTTGCTAAAAATGTTGACCAAAGTCAACTCAGTTGAGTTTTAAAGCTGTAATTCACATTTTAATCCATTTTCCACATAAAAACTTTTCGAAAATTTTACGAACTGCGCACGCAAGTTGAGGAATGGTAAATAGTGATTTTCAAGGTCTTAGAACATAAAATTAATTATTAAATTTAAAGATGATATTTTGGGTCATCACATACTCCATGAAGTTTTTCTCGTCATTAAGTAACAGGGAAACAAATTTGGGGACTAAACTATTGGAGTATGAATTGTTTGTCTTTACCTACAACTTGAGATAACATATTTCAACAATGGTGGTATGCTCCCCTACATCATTTGGAATTTGAGAAAACAGTGACTAAGATCGAATTGAGATGCCGTCGGAATGGTAAAGGTGCATAAATTGTCGTTCTTCACTACTTCACTTTGGAATAGTTTCGTGAAATCCCCAACGTTAAAAGTGCAAAACATTGTCGTCCTTATTGTCAAGTTCTAGTTCCATTCGACCGATTTCGGGCCACCGATTGATATCAACATTTGTTAGATTTTACGGATTTCTTTTATACCGGTGGCTGTTTTCTTCATTCTTGTTTTTGTTTTTGGCTTTGAAAAGGGTTATGAAAGGGACTTTGAAAGATGAGGAAGATGGACAAGAACTTGGACAATAATTAAGGATAGAAGGTAGTGGTGATGGGGGAAGAGAAGGGGCTGGGGCAGTGAGGTGATGTGGTACAAATACTTGGGTCCGGTAATAGGTAAAATAGTGGGTGAATTTTCAATTAGAATAAAATTGGGGTGTATCTTTTTGTTCGAGAGCTGCCACGTGGAATTCTATCTAAATTAGGGGCAAATAAGTGCAAATAATATAACGGTAGGGATTTAATTGAACGAATAGTATAAAGAAGGGTATATTTAAACTATTTTTGTTAGCGGAATGATATATTTGACCCTTCTACGAATATAAATTGGGAGAAGGAGGTTCGGCTAAACACCTCATGCCACCTCGTAATGGTGGGTCCATAAAGAGAAATATTCTATTTGCTTTAGCAGTTGTGAGTTAATTGAGGAAATTAAAACGGGGTAGCTTAGCTAGAATAGAAAGCAAAAAATATTAGAGGAATGGTGAAATATTGGAATTGGGGTCAACATTGTTATTTCTTTAAGGGTTAATTTAGAGACCTCTCTCACGTTTGGCCTCATTACAGTCACTTCCCTTGTGGTTTACGATATTACGCATACCTCCTTTATTTTAATTTTGTTGTAATAATTCTCTAAACATATTTATAATTAATTCCTAAAAATTATAATATGACTAATTTACTTCTTTTTAATATACTCTTCTCTTTAATTAATTTTTCAAACATTTTTTCTAACCCCAACCCGCTTCTATCCCACAAGTTTTCTCAACACCAAGAATCTTGAAAAGCAAACTTTAAAAGCTAATTGAAGTATCCAAACGTTTTGGCTCACCATATCTTGCCATGGATATTGGAGTATGCATTAGTGTATGGAGATTATAAAATATCCCTATATCGCAAATTAGGATCATATGGCCAAATTAAGGATTGGATATTGTGATGAGAGTAGACATCCAAAAGGAGATGATGCCAAAGAGGAATTTTGGGCAAATCTGAAGTATTTGTGTATTTTGGTGTTAAAGAGTGAAGATGCATTGGCGGGAATTGTGACGATTTGAGATAGTCTGATTTCAAGTCTTTGACTTATTCATGATTAAGTTAGCTAACGATCTACCACCAAAGTATGTGGTGTAGCGGATGTGGTTGCTCTTCCCTTAATCAGAGGTCTCGAGTTCGAGCTCTGGGTATGGAAAAATCATTGGTATGGAGCGGTCACGCGGCATGAATTCAGATATAGTCGGGCTCTAATGCGAATGCCGGACAATAGATGAGAAACAAAAAAAAAAAG
Organism: Nicotiana tomentosiformis; assembly: GCF_000390325.3. Classification (NCBI taxonomy): domain Eukaryota; kingdom Viridiplantae; phylum Streptophyta; class Magnoliopsida; order Solanales; family Solanaceae; genus Nicotiana; species Nicotiana tomentosiformis. The sequence goes on along the minus strand of NC_090820.1, from coordinate 107,895,564 downwards.
GTAAACTAACGATCTTAATGGTTTTATTATTTCTTCAATCAATGGATTAGTATAACTTTGTCTTGCATTGCATCACCATAAGACCATTTTAAGCATGAACAAGACATTCTCGGTTCAAGAGTTTTCTCTTGCAAAATAAGTTTTTAAAAAATGATGTTAGTAAAATTAATTAAGAGAAGAGTATATTAGAAAAGGCCAATTAGTCGTATCATAATTCATAAAAATTAATAATAAATGAGTTTAGAGAATTGTTAGAACAAAATTAAAATATGGGAGGTATGCGTAATATCGTAAACTACAAGGTATATTACTGTAACGAGGCCAAAGTTGAGGGGAGTTTTCTGAAATTAAATCTTTCTTTAATTTCTTGATATCTCTCCGCATAGAGAGAAAAACTAGCAGAGAGAAATGGCGGATACAGCAGTGGACTTTGTGATAGATAACCTGAAGCAGCTATTGCGTGATAACACAGATCTAATTGCTGCGATAGTAGATGATGTTAAATCTCTCCTTGTAGAGCTTCAGAATTTGCATGCCTTCCTCAAGCAAGCAACCAAGAACCGCAGCCACATTCTGAAACATTTAGTCGAAGAGTTGATCACAGCAGTCAACGAAGCAGAAGTTTCCATAGATAAATTTGTGATTAAGGCCAAGTTACACCAGAAAAAAGGGATAAGAAAGATGTTCGATTGTGGCCATATTATGAAAGCTAGACAGTGTGCAACAGAGATCAAATCCATCAAGGAGAAGTTGAAAGAAATTCGTAGAGAAAATGCTTATCACATTCAATTTGAAGATCACCAAAACGTCAAGGATCAGGAACTGAGAAAGGTATACACAGACATCAATCAATACTATGACTTACATGAGAAAACTAAAAATACATTGAAAGTTTGTTCCTCCTCTTAATTCTTTACTCTAATTATATATCTCGTTTTCATTGAACGTTCAGAGTGACTAAAATCGTATTAGTCCGATTAGGTACATCCGGCTGTCTAGTTCCTTTAAAATGTATTGTTGCTTAAATCTCATTTTGTTTTTGTCATCTTAGGTTCCCCTACCAGAGGAAGAGGATGTGGTAGGCTTTGATGAGGAGGCGATTGAAATAATCAACCGTCTTTGTAAAGGATCAAATGATCTGGAGATTATCCCGATCGTCGGAATGCCAGGTCTTGGCAAAACAACTCTCGCAAATAAGATTTTCAAGGATGATAGGCTTCAATATGAGTTCTTCACATGCATCTGGGTATATGTCGCTCAATCGTACAATCGGAGAGAAGTATTTCTAAACATTATCAGTAAATTCACCCGAAATGTTAAGCAATTTGAATATGAGGCTGAGGAGGATCTAGCTGAAGCAATAAGGGAGTTTTTGGGGAAGGGCGGAAAATATCTGATTGTCCGGATGATATATGGACATTGGAGGCTTTGAATGAACTCAAAATTGCTTTTCCCAATAACCATAAAGGTAATAGAATCATGTTGACTACTCGAAACAGCTCTTTGGCTAATAGTTGCAATAATTTCCCTCATAAATTAAAATTTCTAACAGAAAGAGAGTGTTGGTTGTTACTAAAAAAGAAAGTTTTTCGCAAGGATGAATGTCCCCTGGAATTTGAAGAACTCGGCAGGCTCATAGCTAGGAAATGTATGGGGCTACCCTTAGCGACTGTTGTGATTGCAGGAAGCCTAATTGGGAGATACACAAGAAGGGAGTGGGAACTAGTGCATCAATGTGTGGGTGAACACATCTATTCAATAACCAAGAAATTGGTGCAGATGAGCTATGATAGTCTGCCATTCAACTTGAAGGTTTGCTTCTTATATTTAGGTGCTTTTCCTAGAGGTTTCGAGATACCCGTCTGGAAGTTAGTCCGATTGTGGATCGCCGAAGGGTTCATTCCAGACCAAAGGCCATTAACCCTTGAAAGTGTAGCAGAGGAATACTTGAATGAGCTCGTCAACAAGAACTTACTGATGGTAATGCAAAGGACTTCCAACGGACAAACAAAAACATGTCGGGTACATGATATGTTACACGAGTTCTGTAGGCTTGAAGCTAGTGAAGAAAACATTTTCAAAGAAATAAAACTAGGTGTCGAGCAATCTTTCCCAAGAAACCAGGAATGAGCCACCTATCGTCGCCTTTGCATTGATTCCTCTGTTGTGGAATTCATTTCCAGGAAGCCTTATGGTGAAGGAATTCGGTCATTCTTATGTTTCTCCTCTGAGAAGATTACGAAACCCGCACCTGAGGTGGGGACAATCCCGAAAGCCTTTCCACTACTCAGGGTTTTTGATGTTGAGCCCATCTTATTTAGTAAATTCCAGAAACAGTTTTTTCAGCTATATCTTTTGAGATACATTGCTTTATCAAGTGCATCTTTAGCTTTCATTCCTAAATACATAGAGGACCTGTGGAATCTACAAACTTTCATAATTTCGACTCAACAAACGACTCTTCACATACAAGCAGATATATGTAACATGCCACAACTTAGGCATTTTCATACAAATACCTCTGCTAAATTGTGTCGCTCTGCCGCCATAGAAACCAACAAGCCTACCTCAGTACATGGTACTTTACAAACCCTTTCTACAATAGAGCCTGAAAGTTGCACGGAGTATGTGTTTGCAAGGTGTCAATATCTTAAAAACTTGAGTATTCGTGGGAAAATAGAAGTGCTTCTTCAAGCCAACAGGGTTGGGCCATTCTTGAATGATCGAAATTTAAAATGCCTTGAAAAATTGAAGCTAGTGAATGATCTCTCAGCAGGTGGGAAACTGCATCTTCCTTCAGAAAATATATTCCCCAAGAGTTTGAAGAAGATAACTTTGTTAGGTACCGGGTTGGATTGGAATGAGATGGGTAGACTTTGCAAGTTGGAGGTCCTTGAAGTCCTCAAGCTGAAAGAAAATGCATTTACTGGCGAATTGTGGGAGTCAAGGGATGGCATTTTTCCATCTCTTAAGGTGTTGTTGATTGAAAGGTCAGACCTAGTTTCTTGGAAGGCATCTAGTGAGCAGTTTCCCAGATTAGTGAGGCTTGTCCTTAGATCATTACACAAGCTTGTGGAAGTCCCTATAGAACTTGCCAAAATACGCAACCTTCAAGTGATGGAACTAGAGAATACAACCAGAACAGCGGCTGAATCAGCCCGAGAAATAAAATCCTGCAGTGTGTGCACTGGATTCAAGCTATCCATCTTCCCTCCCGATCTCTGATTGCAACTAGTCAAATCACTTCCATCAGAGGTCAGACAATTGCTTTCTTTCTTCTTGTATACAGATTTCAACTTCATCTGTTTAGAGATTTCTCATCTTAATTTCTAAGACATGCTTTTTTAATATAATCGTTTAGTGTTATAATTTTTCACTAAGTTATAAGTTAAAATGCCATTCCACCAAGAGAGGTACTTAGCTTCTGTGGAATTGAAGTCCTAAATTAAAATTCTCAATAAGTTGAGCACTGCTTTATGGTGTGAGCTACCCCTTTTACTCTCTCCCCCTCCTATTCTTTAGATTTTATATGTAGTTGGTTCTTCATTAATGCAGGAGAATTTAGTTTCTTGATGTCAATTTATCATTATCCAGATGTTGCCTGATGAATTTTTTGTTTAGATTTGTGTTAGTGAGGATGGTTTCACTTGGTTACACCGACTACTTTGCATTCCTTTATTAACTCTAGTTGATCTGTCGAACTTTCAACAATGCTGTCTCGCTAACAGTGTTTGTCCTCCTTGCAGCTCTGGTCAAGGCTTTGCATGGGACGTTTTGTTCTACATACATTTGTTGTGGTGCATCTAGCTTACCTATATATTCTGGAGTCTTGTTTTGATGTTGCTTGCACTTGGCTAGTATTGTCCGAGGTCTGTGTCAGTGGGGTTTTGGCCTTGAAGTTGTGCATTGGTTGTATTGCATCTACATTGCCAGTATAATCCGGAGCCATTCTTGGGCGTTATCAGCTGCAGTTTGCTATATTCTCCTACTGTTTTTTCAGTTTAGGGCTCTTTTTAATATTAAGACTCCTCTTGGCTTGCATTGTATTTAGCACTATTTCTTCATCCATCTGCTAGAGGTGCACCTAATTTTATTTTTCATAGCTTGCTTTGTGACTGATATTTGGGACCTTGTCTCCTCGTTGTGCTGTTTTCTGATTGGGATTTTGTTTGTGTAATGAATTTTATGGCCATGTCTATTTTTCATCGTTCTGCTAGGAGCCTACCAAATAATATTGGTCATATAGCTTACGCTGGGAAGTTTATGCCCGTGACTATTTTTGAAGCTAGCTAATTTGCAAGTTGGGCTGTGACCATTTTGCTGAGCATAGTAGCTCTGCTTCTTTCTCTGCATTGTTCAGAGTTGCAGAGTTGTATATGCACACGTATAGAGCAAGTAACAAAACATGGAACACATAAAAACGAGAGAAGACTGGGATAATGTATCTAAGAGAGTTGGATGGTTAAGTTTACGGTAAGGTTTGCTAGTTTAATTGATGTAATTAATTGATTTGAATTGAAAGGAGATCTTTCACTATTAAGAACAATAATAATGAAGTCACTTTAAACTTGATTATCAAAACTAAAGTGTTCAGACTTGTTGAGGAAAAATTATAAAGAGAGACTTAGAATTATGAACTCCCCTTGATATCACTACCAATTAATTAAACGATCTTAACCAAATCTCTCGTGGACTCATCAAAATTAAAGTGATATAAGTCACTAACCCTCCTGCTTCATTTCTTGATTAGTAGGATATAGGTTGTTGTGGGGTCCATCCCTATAAATGAAATAAAAGAAAAAAAAACAAAAATAAAGAAGGAAACACCAATCTGATAGCCAAATCTAGATTTGGAACAAAAGCAAATCGGCAAGTTGGCAACAACAATTGGCAAACCAATCAATTTGATTGGCTGGAGTGGACGGTCACTTTGCCTATAAAAAGAAGCTCTTGGCTTCTTTGTTGAAACACTGTAACTATCCGGCCGGTCGTTTTGAGCGTTCTAGCCCCGTTCCCCCATTTACTGCTCATTTTATGCTTATTAGTTGCTATGTGACTTACTAGGGTAGTTGATCGGTTCCGGGGATGTTTCCGAATGAGCTGAGACACTTAGTCTCAAGGTTGGAAGCTTAAGTTGACAAGGTTGGCCGGATGTTGACTTATGTGTAAATAGCTCCGAAATGGAATTTTGATGGTTCCGATAGCTCTATTGGGTGATTTAGACTTAGGAGTGTGTCCGGATAGTGATTTGGAGGTCTGTAGTTGATTTAGGCTTGAAATGGCGAAAGTTGGAAAATTAGAAGTTTTGGAAATTGAGAAGTTTGACCGAGAGTTGACTTTGTGGTTATCTGGCTCGTATTTTGGTTTCGGGAGTTGGAGTTGGTCCGTTGTGTCATTTATGACTTGGGTGCAAAAGTTGAGGTCAATCGGACTTGATTTGATAGGTTTCAACATCGATCGTAAAAGTTAGAATTCCTTAGTTTTCATTAGGCTTGAATTGGGGTGCGATTCGTGTTTTTGATGTAATTTGAGGGCTAGACTAAGTTGGTATCGTATTTTAGGATTTGTTGGTATGTTTGGTTGAGGTCCTAAGGGCCTCGGGTGGAGTTCGAATGTTAACGGATCAAGTTTGGAATTGAAGGATTGCTGAAGTGCACCAGGTCTGGTGCGATAGCACCTGTAGAGTTTTGGTCGCAAGTGCGTGGCCACAGAAGCGGAGGATTGGTTGCAGATGCGGCTTGGGCGAAGCTGGGCAATGGTTGCAGGTGCGAGGGTTTGTCTGCACCTGCATGGTCGCAGATGGAGAGAGGGGTCGTAGGTGATAGGTCGGAAAGGGAGCCTGGTGGCGCAAGCGCGGAATGTTTTTCGGAGATGCAGATGCGCATCTGCGCATGGGCGATCGCAGATGCAGAAGTGGTCTGGATGTCTTTGATCGCGAAAGCGATGGGATATCCGAAAAAACGGAACAGCAGGTGCGGTCAAATTGAGTGCATGTGCGAAAGAGCTGACAGTGTTTAAATTCGAAGGGTTCCGAGGTTTTAATCATTTTTGAACATTCCAAACTCGGGCTAAGGTAATGTTTGAGAGGGATTTCGAGGGGTTTCTTGAATTAAGTTGCTTGTGGTCACTTTTATTCAATAATCTTGTTTCCCCATTGGATTTCCCACCTAGTTTGTGTGTTTTTGAGGTGGAATTTGGGAGTTTGAGGCTATGAATTTGGAGAGTTTAATTTGGGGATATGGTATCGGAATTTGATACATTTGGTATGATTGGACTTGTGGTTGAATGGGCTTCGGATTTTGTGACTTTTATGAGTGGGTTGCTCTAGTGGTGAGCACCCTCCACTTCCAACCAAGAGGTTATGAGTTCGAATCACCCCAAGAGAAAGGTGGGGAGTTCTTGAAGGGAGAGAGCCGATGGTCTATTAGAAACTGCCTCTCTACCCAGGGTAGAGGTAAGGTGTATATACACATTACCCTCTCCATACCTCACTAGTGGGATTATACTGGATTGTTATTGTTGTATCGGGTTCCGAGACATGGGTCCGGGGGTTGACTTTTGAGTTGACCTTTTGACTTTTTATTAAGAACTTAGTATTTTCTTATGGAATTGATTCCTTTTGCTCGTGTTGATTGTATCGAATTGTTTGTGGCTAGATTCGAGACATTTAGAGGTCGATTCGCGAGGCAAAGGCTTATTGGAGTAGGGATTTGCATGGTTTGAGGTAAGTATCACTTCTAAACTTGATTCTGAGGGTATGAAACCCCGAATAATGTGTTATGTGATTGGTGTTGAGGTGACACACATATTAGGTGACGGGCGTGTGGGCGTGCACCGTAGAAATTGTGACTTAGTCAATTCCATGGAACTATATATTGGAAGCTTAAGTTGAAAAGGTTGACTAGATATTGACTTGTGTGTAAATGGCTCCGAAATGGAGTTTTGATGGTTTCGATAGCCTCGTTGGGTGATTTCGGACTTAGGACTGTGTCTGGGTAGTGATTTGGAGGTCTGTAGTTGATTTAGGCTTGAAATGGCGAAAGTTGAAAATTAGAAGTTTTGGAAATTGAGAAGTTTGATCGAGAGTTGACTTTATGGTTACCGGGCTCGGATTTTGGTTCCAGGAGTAGGAGTAGATCCGTTTTGTCATTTATGACTTGTGTGCAAAATTTGAGGTCAATCGAAATTGGGGTGCGATTAGTATTTTTGATGTTGTTGGATGTGATTTTAGGGCTCGACTAAGTTCGTATCGTGTTTTAGGACTTGTTGGTATGTTTGGTTGAGGTCCTGGGGGCCTCGGGTGGAGTTCGAATGGTTAACGAATCAAAGTTTAGAATTGGAGGATTGCTGAAGTGCACCAGGTCTGGTGCGATCGCACCTGCGGTGTTTTGGTTGCAGGTACGTGGCCGCAGAAGCGAAGGATTGGTTGCAGATGCGGCTTGGGTAAAGTTGAGTAGTGGTTGCAGGTGCGAGGGTTCGTCCGCATCTGCGTGGTTGTAGATGCGGAGAGAGGTCACGGGTGCGAGGTCGGGAAAGGGAGCCTGGCGGCGCAGGCGCGGAATGTTATCCTTAGATGCATCTACGCATGGGCGATCGCAGATGCGGAAGTGGACTGGATTCCTTAGATCGCAGAAGCGATTAGATATCTACAAAAGCGGAATCGCAGGTGTGGTCAAATTGAGCGCACGTGCGAAAGAACTGACAGTGTTTAAATTTGAAGGGTTCCGATGTTTTAATCATTTGACATTCCAAGCTTGGGCTAAGGCGGTTTTTGAGAGGATTTCGAAGGGTTTCTTGAAGTAAGTCACTTGTGGTCATTTTTATTCAATAATCTTATTTCCCTATTGGATTTCCCACCTAGTTTGTGTGTTTTTGAGGTAGAATTTGGGAGTTTGAGGCTAGGTATTTGGAGAGTTTAATTTGGGATTTGGTATCGAAATTTGGTAAATTTGGTATGGTTAGACTCGTGGTTGAATGGGTTTCCAGATTTTGTGACTTTTATCGGATTCCTAGAGATGGGTTCGGGGGGTCAACTTTTGAGTTGGCTTTTTGACTTTTGATTAAGAACTTAGTATTTTCTTATGGAATTGATTCCTTTGGCTCATGTTGATTGTATCAAATTGTTGTGGCTAGATTTGAGGTATTCATAGGCCGATTCACGAGGCAAAGGCTTATTGATGTAGAGATTTGCATGATTTGAGATAAATAACACTTTTAAACTTGGTTATGAGGATATGAAATCTCGAATTTTCCCCTCCGGAGTTTGTACACCATAGTGAGCACATGTACCTACTGAGTGTGAGTGCCGAGTGACTGTGAGGAATGAGTGACTGTGAGGATGGAGTGACTATGAGGACTGAGTGATTGATACTATGAGAGTGTGCGTATGATTTCATCACTGTTTTGTACTTCAATTGGCATACATAGCTGATATGTAGATATCGAGATGTAATGTATCTTGTTTCAATTGAACTTGATATGTTTTACCTGTTTGGGCTTTAACTGTTTAACTTGAAAGCATGCCTACATTTCTGTACTGTAATTTTGTAATTGAACTGTACATGTGAAGCTCGTCACTGCTTTCAGACCAATAGTTAGACTTGTTACTTACTGAGTTGTTTGTACTCACGCCACACACTACACTCCATGTGCAGATCTAAGTGTTTTCGGACACTGTGATTGCTGATTATTAGAGTTTACGGTCATTCGAAGATTATCGAGGTAGCTGCCTTGGCATCTACAGACCTTGACTCTCCTCTCCTATCCCTCGGTTTTTACTTATTCAGTTTCAGTTTCTTAGACAGTGATTCAGAATCTGTATTTGTATAGATGCTCATGTACTTAGTAACACCCTGATTTTGATAAAAACTTCAGTACTGGGTTGTGACGATTTTATCCAGTATTTATGAGATTTTCACTTGTTTGAGCCTGTTTTGATATATTTTAAATTTGTTTTAAATTTTAAAGTGTTGGAAATATCTGAATAATCGACTTGCCTAGTATCACGATAGGCGTCATCACGATCGGTTGAGCTTTGGGTCGTGACAAACACAAAGAAAGAGAAGCAACACAATTTGCAGAGCATTTTCCAAGCATCGTGAGAAAGACTGTGTGGGAAAATAGAGAGTGTGAGCGATATTGTAGTGAGGTGGGAATCTCAATAAAGGGTTATTTGTTTGAGTATATAGTGGTTCCTGGAGTTTTTACTCGGGACTACGGAGTGTACATTTCTCATTATAGTGGATTATTGCTCCTCTGGGGGCAGTGATGTTTTTCCTTATTCAAAAGGGTTTTCCACGTTAAATTCTTTGTGTCCTTGTTGTTCTTTTTATTCTTGTTAGTTATCGTATCTCGGTACTACGTTATTATTCTGCTGTTATTACCATAAATATTATTTTCTGTTGGCAATTTATTCCCAACAACTGGTATCAGAGTTTCAGGTTATTCTCATTCACAGAAATATTGTTCACGTTCGGTAGTACTATACTCGGTGAAAAATAAAATGTTCGGAGTAAAGTACGAAGTAGTAAAATTCAACAGAGATAGCGATTTCTCAACATGAAAAAGAAGGATGAGGGATCTACTCATCCAACAAGGATTACACAAGGTATTAGACAATGATGCCAAGAAACCCGATATCATGAAAGCTGAGGATTGGGCTGACTTGGATAAAAGGCTACTAGTGCAATCATGTTGCACATATTAGACGATGTGGTAATAAAAGCATTGATGAATATACAACATGTGGCATTTGGACAAGGTTAGAAAGTCTATACATATACAAAACGATGACAAATAAATTGTACCTAAAGATGTGTTATATGCCCTACATATGGGTTAAGGCACAAATGTTTTGTCATATTTAAATGCTTTTAATAGATTAATCACGCAACTTGCTAACCTCGGAGTAAAGATCGAGGAAGAGGATAAAGCCATTTTGCTCTTGCACTCATTTCCATCTTCGTACGATAATTTGGCAACAATCATCCTGAACGGTAAAACCACTATTGAGTTGAAAGATGTCATATCAGCTCTTCTACTCAATGAGAAAATGATAAAGAAGCTTGAAAATCAAGGACATGCTCTCATTATAGAAGGTAGAGGTAGGAGTTACCAAAGGAGTTCAAGAAACTATGGTAGATCCGGAGGTCGTGGGAAGTCCAAGAACCAATCCAAATTAAAATCCTAAAAATGCTACAGTTGAGATCAACCGGGTCACTTCAAAAGTTATTGCCCAAGTCCAAGAAAGGGCAAAGGTGAAAGCAGTGGCCAGAAGAATGATGACAACACAACCGCCATGGTGCAAAACAATGATAATATTGTCCACTTTATAAATGAGGAAGAGGAATGCATTCAATTGGCAGGTCCAGAGTCGGAATGGGTGGTTGACTCAGCGGCATCTCACCATGTCACACCGGTAATAGAAATGTTTTGCAGATATATAGCAGGTGATTTCGGCACTATGAGAATGGGTAACACGATCTACTCAAAGATTTCGGGGATCGGTGACATTTGTATCAAAACAAATGTCAGATGCACATTGGTTCTAAAGGACGTGCGGCATGTACCTGATTTGCGGATGAACTTAATCTCGGGAATAACTTTGGACCGAGATGGATACGAGAACTAATTTGCAAATCAAAAGTGGAGACTCACCAAGGGATCATTGGTGATTGCAAAGGGAGTTGCTCGTGGCACGCTGTACAGGACAAATGCAAAAATATGCAAAGGCAAATTGAGCGTGGCACAAAATGAGATTTCTGTAGATTTGTGGTACAAAAGAATGAGTCATATGAGCGAGAAGGGATTACAAATTATTCGCAAGAAATCACTCATCTCTTATGCCAAAGGTACAACAGTAAAGTCTTGTGACTACTGTTTATTTGGTAAGCAACATAAAGTCTCATTTCATACACCGTCTGAAAGAAAATTGAATATATTTGATTTGGTATATTCTGATATTTGTGGTCCAATGGAAATTGAATTAATGGACAGTAACAAATATTTTGTTACTTTTATTGATGATGTTTCACGAAAATTATGGGTTTATATTTCGAAAACCAAAGATAAGGTGTTTCAAGTTTTCCAGAAGTTTCATGCTCTGGTGAAAAGAGAGATAGGTCAAAAGCTAAAGCGTCTTTGAAGTGACAATGGAGGTGAGTACACTTCAAGGGAATTTAAAGAGTATTGTTCGAGCCATGAGATCAGACATGAAAAGACAGTTCCTGGAACCCCACAGCACAATGGTATAGCTAAGAGAATGAACCGCACCATTGTTGAGAAGGTGAGAAGCATGCTCAGAATGGCTAAACTGCCTAAGTCATTCTGGGGTGAATCAGTTTAGACAACCTGTTACCTGATCAATAGGAGTCCATTAGTTCCATTGGAGTTTGACATCCTGGAGAGAGTTTTGACCAACATGGAGGTATCCTACTCGCATATGAAGGTGTTCGGTTGGAGCATTTTTGCACATGTACCAAAGAGTAGAGAACAGAGCTGGATGATAAAACAGTTCCATGCATATTCATCGGATAAGGAGATGAAGATTTTGGGTACAGATTGTGGGATCCTGTAAAGAAGAAAGCCATTAGAAGCAGAGATGTAATCTCCCGAGAAAGTGAAGTTAGAGTTGTAGATGATCAGTTAGAGAAGGCCAAGAATGGTATAATCCCTAACCTTGTTACCATTTCTTCTACTTCTAGCAATCCCACAAGTGCAGAAAGTAGGACCGACGAGGTTGCCGAGCAGGGGGAGCAACCTGGTGCGGTCGTTGAGCAGGGGGGAAAATTGATGATGATGTTCAGCAAGTGGAGTACCCCACTCAGGTAGAAGAACAACCTCAACCTCTAAGTAGATCATAGAGTCCAAGGGTGGAGTCATGCGGGTACCCTTCCAAAAAGTATGTCCTCATTAGTGATGGAGGGGAGCCAGAAAGTCTTAAGGAGTTGTTGTTTCATCTAGAAAAGAACCAGTGGATGAAAGCCATGTAAGAAGAGTTGGAATCTCTACAGAATAATGATACGTACAAGCTAGTTAAACTTCCAAAGGGTAAAAGACCACTCAAATACAAATGGGTCTTTAAACTCAAGAAAGATGGAAATGGAAAGCTGGTCAGATACAAAGCTCGATTGGTGTTAAAAGGCTTCGAACCAAAATAAAGTTATTGATTTTGGTGAAAGTTTCTCCTTTGTTGTCAAAATGACTTCTATACGAACAATTTTAAGCTTAGCAACTAGCCTAGATCTTGAAGTTGAGCAGTTGAACGTTAAAACTACATTTCATCATGGAGATTTGGAAGAGGAAATTTATATGGAGCAGCTAGAAGGGTTTGACGTAGCTGGAAAGAAACACATGGTGTGAAAATTGAATAAGAGTTTTTATGAGTTGAAGCAGGTACCAAGGCAGTGGTACAAAAAGTTTGACTCATTCATAAAAAGTCAAACATACATGAAGACCTATTCTGATCCATTGTATACTTCAAAAGCTTTTTTGACAACAACTTTATTATTTTGTTGTTGTATGTGGATGACATGTTAATTGTAGGAAAAGACAAGTAGCTGATTGCCAAGTTGAAGGGAGACTTGTCTAAGTCCTTTGACATGAAGGATTTGGGCCCAACACAAAAAATTCTGGGGATGAAGATATTTTGACAGTGAACAAGCAGAAAGTTGTGGCTATCTCAGGAGAAGTACATTGAACGTGTACTGGAATGCTTCAACATAAAAAATGCTAAGCCAACCAACACACCTCTTGCTAGTCATCTGAAGTTGAGCAAGAAGATGTATCCTACAATAATGGAGAACAAGGAGAGCATGGCCAAAGTTCCCTATTCCTCTGCCGTTGAAAGATTAATGTATGCAATAGTATGTACTAGATATGATATTGCTCATGCAGTTGGTGTTGTCAGCAGGTTTCTTAAAAATTATGGAAAAGAATACTGGGAAGCAGTTAAGTGGATACTCAGGTACCTACCGCATGAGATTGTTTGTGCTTTGGAGGATTTGATCCAATCTTGAAGGGCTATACATATGCTAATATGGCATGTGACATTGATAACAGAAAATCCACAACTGGATATTTTTTCACATTTTCAAGGGGGGCTATATCATGGCAGTCAAGGTTGCAAAAGTGTGTCACACTCTCTACAACTGAAGCAGAGTACATTGTCGTTGTTGAAACTAGCAAGGGGATGATATGGCTGAAATGGTTCCTTCAAGATCTTGGCTTGCATCAGAATGAGTATGTCGTCTATTGTGCCAGTCAAAGTGTAATAGACTTGAGCAAGAACTCCATGTACCATGCACAGACCAAATATATTGATGTGAGATATTAATGGATCCGAGAAAAGGTAGAGAGTGAATCTCTGCAAATCATGAAAATTTCCACAAGTGAGAATCCTGCAGATATGTAGACCAAGGTGGTAGCAAGGCACAAGTTCGAGTTGTGCAAAGAACTTGTCGGCATGCACTCAAGTTAGAAGTCTTGTGTTACCTTCTTCAGGAGAATGGGTCTGAAGGGGGAGTTTTATGGGGTTCATCCCCATAAATGAAATAAAAGAAAAAGAAAACAAAAATAAAGAAGGAAACACCAAATCCGATAGCCAAATTTAGATTTGGAACAAAAGCAAATCGAAAAGTTGGTAACAACAATTTGCAAACCAATCAATTTGATTGGTTGGAGTGGACAGTCACTTTGCCTATAAAAAGGAACTCTTGGCTTCTTTTTTGAAACACATAGAAAGAGAAGCAACAAAGTTTGAAGAGATCATTTCTCAAGCATCGCGAGAAATAGACTGTGTGGGGAAAATAAAGAGTGTGAAAAATATTGTAGTGAGCATAGACGGACCTAGAATTTTTATGCGACGGGGGCACATTATTCTGCTCAATTAGTGCCCCCTAAAGGCTTTTAATGTTCTAAGTTCCAACTACTTTAAATTAATCATTTTCAAGGTATCCATACAAGATTTTGACCGAAGTTTCTGGGGTCCGGTAACCCTTTACCATTACACGTACGTTTGCCTCTAGTAGTAAGGTGGGAATCTCAATAGAGGGTTATTTCTTTTGAGTATGTAGTGGTTACTGGAATATTTACTGGGGACTACAGAGTGTACAATTCCTTATTATAGTGGATTACTTTGCTCCTCTCGTTCCCGTGATGTTTCCCCTTATTTAGAAGGGGTTTTCACGTTAAAATTGTAACGGCCCAGCCAGTCGTTTTGAGAGTAATAGCCCCGATCCCCTATTAACTACTTTTCCCAAATCTTTTTCTGCTATTTTGACTTGCTGGGATGATTGTTTTTGAGTTTCGGAGTGTTTTGAGACACTTAGTCCCTAAATGAGAGCTTAAGCCTTAAGATTTGGACCGTAGTTGGAACTATGTGAAGACGACTCCGGAATGGAATTCCGTCAGTTCCATTATATGATTTTGGGTTTAGGAGCATGTCCGGATTGTGTTTTGGAGGTACGTAGCTCATTTAGGCTTGAAATAGCGAAAGTCAAATTTTTGGAGTTTTGGGCCAGTAATGGAATATTTGATATCAGGGTCATTTTTTGATTTCGGAAGTTGGAGTAGGTCCACAATGTTGATTATGAATTGTGCACAAAATTTTAGGTCAATCGGACGTGATTTGATAGGTTTCGGCATCGATTGTAGAATTTTGAAGTTTCAAGTTCTTTAAGTTTGAATTGGAGGGTGATTCATGATTTTAGTGTTGTTTGATGGGATTTGAGAGCTCTACTAAGTTTGTATGGTGTTTTAGGATTGGTTGGTATGTTTGGTCGAGGTCCCGGGGGCCTCGGGTATGTTTCGGATGCTCAACGAGTCATCTTTGGACTTAGAGAAGTGGCACCTTCATCACGTTCGCGAGAGGTGCTTCGCGATCGCGTAGTGCATCTGGGAAAGGCAGCGAAGTTGTTCTTCGCATTCGCGATGTTGTTCCCACATTCGCGAAGGTGTGGGACCTTAAGCCTACGTGTTCACGATATGGTCCTCGCGTTCGCGTAGAGGAACGAGGCAGAGGAAGCTTTGGGCATTAAGCCTACGCGTTCGCGAAGAGGTTCTCGTGTTCGCGAAGGGTCCTTCAGTGGAAGGTACGCGTTCGCGAGAGTCCCCTCGCATTCGCGAAGGAGGAATTTTGGGCCAGTGGAAGATTGTTTATCGCGTTCGCGATCGTGATGTCACGTTCGCGAAGAAGAACGCACCTGGGCAGAATTTAAGGTTCAAAAACGAGGGTTGAGTTCATATCACAAAAAAATGATTGAGAGCTCGGTAGAAGGCAAAATTTGGAGAGATTTTTGGAGGAAGTTTTTGGGTAATGATTCCTAACTCCTTTATAGTTATATTCCACTAATCTATGGTTGATTTCATCATTTAATTTCGGATTTGGGGTGAAAAATTGAGAAAGATTCTTAGGCCGAATTTTGGGGTTTTGATCGAGATTTTGGTATTGGATTAGAGCAATTTTGGTACGAGTAAACTCGTGAGTTAATGGGTGTTCGTATTTTGAGACTTTTACCCGATTCCGAGACGTGGGCCCGGGGTGACTTTTTGGGTGTTTTTCCTAATTTCACGCTTTAGCTTCGAATTAATTAGCTAAATTAGTTACTCGTAGTTATATTTACATTATGAAATTTATTTGAATAGATTCGGGCCATTTGGAGTCGGATACTCGTGGCAAGAACGTGTTTTCGAGGTGATTTGAGTGGTTTGAGGTAAGTGGCCTGCCTAACCTTGTGTTGGGGACTTCTCCCCTAGGATATCTTGATATTATTTGATGTATGGGCGCCGTGTACGTGAGGTGACGAGTACGTACACGGGCTATTATTGCAAAAATCCTGTTTAACCTTTTTAAATCATAAATTGTTTCTCTTATTAAGTCGTACTAATATGTTTAATTGTGTAGTTTAGACTAGAAAAGCATGTTTACATGTTTTAACTGCCTAATTGACATTATGTGCATCATGTTTAGCTAAGTTCTCATTTGCCTTATCTGTGTCCAGTATAAACTGTATAACTCGATGTCATACTTGTCATTTCATCTTGCGTTGCATGTTTACTTTGGGACTATGGACGTATTCCGGGAGATCCCCCTGTACTGCATATTTATTTTGGGATTACTGACGTATTCCGGGAGATCCCCCTATACTGCATATTTACTTTGGGACTACAGACGTATTCCGGGAGATCCTCCTGTCTTGCATATTCATTTGAAAGTACGGGACGGTATCCAGAGAGATTTTCCCACTGTGTTTACCTTGTTTTGAGCCGAGGGCTCCCTTAACTATTAAATTTTTGAGAATTTCTCTAACTATGTTACCGTAAATTTCACTTATATCTTTTACTGTTTAATTTATTATATTTACTCCGGTAGGGCCTTGACCTGACCTCGTCACTACTCGACCGAGGTTTGGCTTGGCACTTACTGGGTACCATTGTGGGGTACTCATGCCCTTCCCTGCACATATTTTCGTGTGCAGATCCAGGTGCGAGCTATCAGCCTCGGGGTTAGTACGTGCTGCTGATTCTAGGAGACTTCAAGGTACTTATGCTTACGTCCGCAGATCTTCGGAGTCCCCTTCTACTCCCTCGTCTAGATATTTTCTTTATTATCCTCAGACTTCTGTATAGAGCTACATAGATTATAGCAGCTTGTGACTTAGTGATATTCTGGGTCTTGGGAAATTATTTTATATATGCCGAGTGGTACTACTCTTGGCTATTTATAATATGTTGTTTATCTTTAAAATGTTGTGTTTCTTATATTTTTCGCAATATTAGGCTTACCTAGTCGTAAGGACTAGGTGCCATCACGACACCTTACAGAGGGATAATTTGGGGTCGTGACAAAAATCTTTGTGTCCTTGTTGTTATTTTTATTCTTGTTGGTTATCGTATCTAGGTACTACATTATTATCCTGCTGTTATTACCGTGAATATTATTTTATGTGGGAAATTTATTCCCAACAGTTGCCGCATCCGATTTCGATTCCAACTTTCATTTCTTAAGTCAATTATCAAGTAAAGCTCATATCCGATTGGCAATCATTAAAGCAAAAAAGATAAGTAATTGAATACACTATAGAAAATTATAAATCAAGGGTGTCACTAACATTCAATCCATAGTTACATACAAGTAAATAGGGATGGAAAACAGGGCGGGGTAGGGAGGGAGAAACCTTAATAGGGCAGGGTATAGGAGCATCTAAATGGGACGGGGCACGACAGGGCAAAACTTCATTTTTGGAAAAATGGCGCAGGGCAGGTAGTAGGTCACAATTTTATCCAAAATTTAGGTTTCATCTTAGAGAAGAAAAAAGGATTACAACTTATTTCCGTGAGCTCCTAATGGGTCTTTCATTAGAAGTTCCCAAATAGGTCTTGCGTTAGAATATTTTGAATTGGATATATCACTTATACATTGAGCATTTCTTGCAAGTAATTTAAATGTTTGAATCAAATAATTGGATATATCACTTTAGAACTTTCGCCTTGATCTCGCATTTTCTTGGTTTGTTTCTGGGCTGCAAGAGCATCTTTCTTTTCCCAAACCATTTTTGCAATATCGAATTCAGGTTCTTCTTTAAAGGGTTGGGTGAAAGAGATAGGATTATTTGAGGTAGTATGAAAAGTAAAAAAGGTGTAGTCTAATTTTGGTGGGGAATATGCTTGTGCTGACATGGGGTAGAAGGTATATTTTAAAGGGAAAAGTGAAGTTTTTTGTGACTCAAAGCGGTTATTTCTCAAAGGTTGAATTTGTTCCTTGATTGAAATCGTCTCCTTTTGTTGTTGTTGGAAGAACTGGAAAATTGAAGTTCCTGGCGGAAAAATCTCATATTGTAAATTTGTCAATCTTAGCTCCAAGGCTTTGATTAGTCATACATGGTGAGACGATGTCTGCTCCACCTTTTTTTCAATTGTTTCCGCTTTGCTCATCATCTGGTTTTATGAGTGGGCCACATTTTGTATGGTATTGCCAATATTGTTGAGCACTTTGTTTTGGCAGATGAAATTTTCTGATTTTCAGTTCATTATTGCTTCGATGTCACTTTTGGTGGTTTTTTTCCTGAAGGTAGTACTATATTTTTCTTGAGAATTTTTGGAGCATGGTCGATACCCTCCTTTTCAAAAGGTTGAAGTGAAGGAAAATCTTGGGTATGACTGGAACTTGAAGGGCTCAACATGAATATTTGTGGTTGTATGGACTTTTGGGTTGATAGAGTTTTAGGTTCAGGTGGATTTTCGGGTTCTAGGTTACTAGCTAATGGTGGTTTAGGTTTTGGTGTGGTTTCACTATCTTCCCAGCTTGGAGTGGAGTTTTCTGGTAATTTTGGTCATTCTTGGGGTTTGTAACTTACAAGGAATTCATATTTACCTGGACGGCTTAATGATCTAATTGAAGGGTCTTTATTTTCATATTTGGCTTGAAATTTCTTTTCAGTAGTTTTTCCCTTTTTCTTGGATTTTGGTTTGGTCTCGTTAAGGCCAAATCTTTCCCAATGATGCAGGTGGTGTTCATCATATTCTCTAATTGGATCTTCCATACAGTCTTGGCAGTCGCAACCGAGATCCTAAGGGCAGTGTCCCGTAAAGGGGCATTTGTACCACCAAACTCTTCCGCCGTCTTTGTCGAAATGTTTACACCAGTCATGTTCTTCCATGATAGCTTGTATATTCCAGAAGTGTTCCCTTTCAGGGTCAGGGTCAGGGTCAGGGTCAGGGTCTGTGTCTTTGGGTTGGATCATTTGGCAAGAAAAGCTAGTTTTATTGGGTTTTTTGAGAGGGAATGATCAAAGGTTATGGAAACGGTTTTGTCATTTCTTTTGGTAAAATTTGGCTCACCAGATTGCAAAGATTCTTCTAGTTCTCTTAGCTTTTCATAATTTGTGATCCAGGAATCAGGAAGAATTTTAACTCGTTCATCTCTGGAAATTTGCATGGGTATTTAGGTGCACATGGTGTTTCCTTTGGTAGCATCAATATTCAAGAGTAAAACATTTTCTCTTCCGGGAAGGCAGAGATTCATGGCATGATTTTGGACCCTCCACGCCATTTGGTGATGAAGAGTGGCTTGGATAGAATCTTTGGCTTATGGGGCACCTTGGATTTGGACTTGGATTTTGAGTGCTTCGGTTAAGTATGGGTCATAAAGGGACATGTTAAAATTTGGAAAGATAGTTATGAAGACAGTTCCTGCATTCATGATAACTTCTGGAGTACCCAAATTTGCATGTTGGTACTCTAGGTATCTTGTATCTAGAAGAGAAAGTCGATCAACAACAGATTGACCTTTTCTTCCATGATAAGTCAGAGCAATTCGGATAGTACCAAGATGGATATGGGTAAAACCATGATCTCTCCATTGTCTGGGAAAATCATCTGGAATTTGGAGGGTAATAAATTGTTCCTCTCGAGTGGGAAGAATAGGATGCTGGTCAAGTTTTGAGGCAGCAACACATTCTTTGACTCCTTTTGATTTGTGTTGGACTAAGGAATGTATTTGGGTCCATGGTGCAAATGATTTTTTGGCAAAAGCCGAGTAAGGGTTTATAAGGGGTAGTTCAGTGGAAGATACTTTATGTTCGTCGGGTAGGATATCTACTTCATAGAGGTAATCATATATTTTGGACAAGGTTTTATATATAGTAGGAGACATTCATTTTTGCAAGGTAAGAGGATGATGGAAATGACTCAGACATATTTAGTAAATTGTTCCTCCCTCCGAAAGGATAACCTGGCTCTAATACCACAGTATGGTGAACAGAAAAAGAGACTCCAAGAAAGCAAACTGTATCATAAATACGAAAGTTTCCCTATAATAAGGGCTAGCTATTTCCAAGCTACACTAACAATTAATTTTCTTATAGTCGCAAAACTTTTCCTACAAAGGGGCTGGCTTCACAACCTATAAGGGACGGTTTGCCCAAGCTACACAACTCAAAAAACTTTTGAACTATAACCAACTTTAGCTGTTATAACTCAGAAAACTTTCGTACTACAATAAGCTAACTTTCTTAGAGTATTCTTACTCTATTTTCATACATAGACCGGCCTTTCCATCCATTAGAAAGAAATAAAAGAGGGAGATTTAGAAGGAAATCATACGTAATATATCACAAAGGTTTACAAAGGTTACAAGATGATCTTAAAACTACTACATGGCCTCCTTTATATAGGATTAAGAAGTTATTACAAGATAAACGTATATTATAAAATAAACCTATCTTACAAGGCAAACCAATATACGGGTGGGTCCCTTTGTACATGTGAAGGACCTTAGGCAAAGCAACTAAAAGGCTTCTGAAAACACGTGAAAGAGGTGAAATATACATGATTTAGCATGTGAAAGTTTGTGGGAGCATGTGAAAGCATGTGAGAATAGGGTGCTGCATGTAACGAAGCATGTGGAAGCATGTGAAAGTGGGACCCGGATGGTTTGGAAGGATGTGGAATTTTGTCTTGGAATGGGTAGATCATTTTTTTTAGGGTTTTTTGGTAGATAATGTCGGATTATGGTGGGATTAGCAGGGATTTGGATAATTATCTTTCACTAATTTTCTCGGTTTGTCTTCTAGGCATCTTTTCAAAGATCTTGTGTAGTAACGCCTAGAACTTGACGGTTCTTCTTCGCTATGTTCCTTCTCCTTTGGATTGAGGGATGTGATCCGCAACCTTATCTATTAATGTATTATACCACTGTTTTGAAAGGCTAGGTGTAAGGCGAGTCGTTTTACATATGCCTCAGCGCGGAGTAAGCCCTGTAGGTATTTAATTTTTAATATTTTATAAAATAATGTAATTGCAATAAATATTTATAAATAAGTAAAATTGCATAAAACTTGAAGAAAACTATAAATATGTGAAATATATATATATATATATATATATATATATATATATATATATATATATATATATATATGTATGTGTGTGTGTGCGCGCGCGCGCTCCATCCCACAAAAAACTACTCAAAATAATATATTATACGCTACTTAGAAACACAAGTAACTTGGGTCGAAAATAATAAAGTTTTCTACATGGAGGAATAAAAAGGATGACTAACCTTCAATTTGAACTTTGAACTTGCTGCTATGAAGGAGAATGAAGTTCTCTTTGTATTTGTGGAATTTCTTTTTTGAATATACATTTCTTTTGGGAGATATTAGCAGCCTAGTGGACAAGATAAAGAATTGAAAAATACCATGAATTAGGGCTTCAATCAATAAAAAGGTCTTGACTTTTAAATTTAATACATTTCAGTTCCTTTTTAAAACTGTTGAGTAATTACCAAGCTGAATTTTGAGAATTTGGGTATTATATGAACGACTTATTCAACAAATTTCATTTTAATTTGAAAATGTCTCTGGGGCTTACGCCTCACTAAAATAGCGCGCGTCAAACGCCCGGACGTACACCTCAAACTCCCGGGCATACGCCCCGAAAGCCCGGACATACACCCCGAATTGCTGGTCATACGCCCCGCTCTTGAGACTTTCGCCCCACACCATCGCCTCGGGGCGTTTTTGGTGCGCCTCGCCCCAGGACTCACCCCGAAAACGCCTTTTAAAATACTGTATTATACAACATAGAATTACTTAAGAGTCTTAATTGAGTTAATGAACTATTTAGCATGCTCTACAACAATTCTTGTATATAAGGAACTTTGATTCGAATGAAGTCCATAAAAATGAATTGATATGGAAAGGAAAACATAGTACGACTTCTCATATAGTACAACAAAAACAACATACCCAGTGTATTCTCACAAGTGAGGTATGTGAAGGGTAGAGTATACGCAGATCTTATCCCTGCCTTTAAAAGACTGAGAGGTTATTTCCGGAGAGTTCTCATATAGTCATATTTTTTTGGGTTTCAAAATAGTGTTTTTCTTGGATGTTTGAAGATGAGATTAAACCATTTTGCTCATCATACTTTGACTATGAGATAAATATTAAAATAAAACTGAGTATTTACTGTGCACTAATCCATGTTCAACTAGCACTTTTTTAGTCATCAAATTCTTGCAAAGAAGTCTAATTGAAATAACAGTCAGTAACTACAGAAATTGGAAAATTTCAAAAGTAAAAAAAGAAGTTGGACATAATATTAAATGGATAAAAATGAAAAAGTTATTTAATTTTGACAGCAAAAATAAAAACATGTAAATGGAGGGTTAAAGGGTAGGGCATGGTAGGGCTAAACAGGGCAAAGCAGGCATGATCTAAATAAGGCAAAGAGCTAAAAGAGGCGGACAGGACAAAGCAAAATTTTAGTAGGGAAAGACTTAACCCGCCCCGCCCTCCCTGATTGCCATCTCTGCAAGTAAACTCACCTTCTCATGGAATTAACAAATAACGACAGACATTAATTAGAACACCAAATTTCATGAATAACAAGCAAATTAGAGCGGAGATGGAAAACGTTGAACACGTTTGGACATAAGAATTTTTTTTCTTTTTTTCTAAATAAAATCACTTTTTTCGAAATCGGTGTTTGTTCATAAAATTTTCAATTTTTACTTAAGATTCATTTTGAAAATTTACGAAAATTTGAAAAACTCCAAAAAACTATTTTTCAAAATTTTCACTCAAATCACTCACAAAACTTCAAAAACAGCCCAAAATTATATTCATGTCCAAACACAACACTAAATTTCAAATACCATTTTCACTTGAAAATATTTTTCCTCATATTTTGGAATTTTACAATTCTTATGTCCAAACGCCCACTAAGTGTCCCAATTTGGAAGTCCGGGGGGGGGGGGGGGGGGGAGAGGGTGGTGATTGTGTCCTTTTTTAAATAAAAAAAGAATTAGTCGTTTTCGGTTTCGATTTTTTCAGTATTTCGGTTCAATTCGGTATTAAATTTTCGGTATTTCGGTATAACGGTACGGTCCTCGGTATTAGGATCTTGACAATTCGGTATACCGAAATACTGAATTTTTAAAGATCATATAGGACCTATACACTGCCCAGCCCAAGTGCCCGACCCAAAATTTTAATTCTCTAGGAGCCCAACCCAATAAGACTACCCAGACCCCAGTTAGGCATTTACCCTAGTTTCACACTTTGTCTTTCACTTTCACTTGGAATTGGTAAATAGAAACCTAAGAGATCAGCTAACGGGCGACGGCTGTGACCAGTGAGAGAACTCAAAGAAGTGAGAATTGAGAAACAATCTTCAATCTTCAACTCTTCAAGACTTCAACATGTTCGTAACTTTTACCCACATGTTGAAACAATCTCTTGAGAGAGAATTTTGTAATCAAGAGATAGTTTTCCTCTTCCTCCTGTGTTTTCTGCTTATTCTCAGTTCATCCATTTCAAGATTTATCCTCCTTGTTTGAATTTCATTAGTACTAGTTTGAGAAGTTTGTTAAATTATGTAATGGTTGTTTCATTTTATATGACATTGTCTCATTCATACATTGTTCAGAAAAAAAATATTTTTTTTTTAAATTTAGAAACTTGTTAATTTTAAATTTTTCTTTTTTCCCTTAATAATATGCTCTTATAACCACCAAAAAAAAATCATGGCATATTTAAGTCTACAAATCTCAGACAAGAAACAGTATTTCTTTGTGTCTGCCAAAAGGCAAAAACCCAGAAAATGGAAAAAAGGAAAAAGTGATATGAATAGAATCCACTGTAGAAGATTAATGATCAATTGCGGACGAACTTTTAATTGACTTATGATACCTCTGCATGTTTCCTTTGGTCTATCTATTATGACTATCATCTCCTTCATAATTGCTTACCCTTTTGATCATTTTCTCCTCATATTATTCTCCAACCCCCTCTCCTGCCCTTGGCTTTGGATTCTCTTTCATCTTTTTCTATCATTCTGTATAATAATGACTATGATTGAAATTCAACCGTTTCTTTATTGGTCCTCCTTTTGGGTTGTGGATTATGGTGTTTGATAGTTTTCCTCTTCCCCAATGTTTTGGCTTGCTGCTGCTTATTCTGTTCAATTGTGTAGACTTGATGCCTCTGTTAATTTAAATAGAGATGGTTCTTACTTCTCATTTTATTTGTGAACTTAAATAGAGATGCCTCTCATTTTAATTGTGAACTTATCTATTACTCATAATAAATGAGCTATACCAAACAATTATTTAATTATTAAGACTTTTATTTGGTTCTTAATTTGTGTTTATATTTGTTTTAATTTTGTATAGATGGCAGATGAAAATAGAGTAAGTGATGCCGGTTCAAGTGAAAGTTTACCTATTACTGAATATAGCAACACCAACACCATTGATACTCAAGATTCTAAGAAAAGAAAAGCCATGCAATCTAGATCCGACGTTTGGAATCATTTTGATAAATTTGAGGTAAATGGGGTTGGTAAAGCAAGGTGCAGATATAGTAAGCAAGCTTATGCTGCTAATTCATCTAGGAATGGAACAACAAGATTGAAAAATAATTTGACTAGATGCAAAGAATACCCACCTAACATTGATAAAGATAACAGTCAAACAAAGATAAATTTTCAATCTTGCCAAAATGATAGAGGATCGCTTTGAAAATTTGATCAAGAAGTGATTAGGAGGGCCTTAATTGAGATGATAGTTATTGATGAACTACCATTTAGCTTTGTAGAAAATGAAAGCTTTATTAAGTTTATGAGAATAACTCAACCACTATTTCGTCTTCCTTCTCGTAGAACAATAACAAGGGATTGTTATGAAGTTTATGGTGAATTAAAGCAAAATCTAAGGTCTTTTAGAGAAGCACAACCAAAAAATTTTCTCACAACAGACACATGGATTTCATTACAAAGAATAAATTATATGCGTTTGACAACCCACTTCATTGATAGGGATTGGAAGTTTCATAAAAAAATACTAAATTTTTGCCCTATCACTAGTAATAAGGGTGAAGAGATGGCTAAATCTATTTCTAATTGTTTGCTTGAATGGAAATTAGACAAAGTATTCAATATTACAGTAGACAATGCTTCTTCAAATGATGTCACAGTAAAAGAATTGTCTAAAACGTTAGATATGTGAAAAACTAATATGATGAGTAATAAACATCTTCATGTGAGATGCATGGCTCATATACTAAATCTAATTGTGCAAGATGGTTTGAAAGAAATTGATGCTTCTGTCACACGTGTTAAAAATATTGTGAGGTATGTGAGATCTTCGCTTGCAAGGACCTTAAAGTTTAAACAGTGTTGTGCACATGTAAAGGTAGAATGTACCAAAATATTGTGTTTGGATGTTCCTACTAGGTGGAATTCCACCTATTTGTTGTTGGATATGGCACAAAACTTTGAAAAGGCCTTTGACAAGTTTCATCTTTTTAATGATGGATTTTCTTCTTATCAATGTTCTCATCTTTTTGAAGATGGTAGTAGTGCAGGTCCTCTTGAATTTGATGATTGGGTGAATGTGAGGAATGTGATAGAGTTTCTTGCATGATTTCACGAGCTCACCAAAAAAGTATCAGGTTCATATTATGTCACTTGTAATTCCTATTTTGAGGATGTATCTGAACTTTATTGTCATTTGAAAATGTGTTTAGTTAGTGAGGATGAGCATTTGAAAAAAATGGCTGAGCCGATGCAAAAAAAGTTCAAGAAGTATTGGGGTGAGCCTAAAAAGATGAATAAAATAATTTTTATTGCTTCCGTCTTGGATCCACGTAACAAATTTGAATATATAGAGGGAGCACTTAAAGAACTTTTTGGGGAGGAAAAAGGGAAGAAAATAAATGATGAAGTGTATGCTCATATGAATTCTTTGTTTGAAGAGTATCTAAAAAAGTATTCAACTTGATCTTGTCCTCAATCTCCATCTAGTTCTACTTCATCTAATAACACATCTAATACATCTAGTGGGAGTGTTATAACTGTATTATTTATAAGGACGAAGTTTCACTTGAAGAAACAAAAGGAAGACAATGGAAGTGGGGGTGCTAAATTGGAGTTGGATAAATACATTGTGGTCGAGTCTATAATGTTCATTCAAAGAGGAATGGCACATATTGTTTAAGGAAGCATATTAGGCATTGTCTTGAGCGTCTTCCTGAAATTCGTATTTAAGAATTAAGACTAAGTTGATTCGAGTCTATTAGTATGAATTTGAATTAAGGGATGCCCTCTCTGTTTTTGTTGCACTGTGTTTAATTCAGCTGCTACTGTTAATTCTGCTACTGCTACTATTATTTTTGCTACTGTTAATGATGCTACTGTTAATTCTGCTACTGTTAATGCTACTATTGTTGCATATATTTTCTGCCAAAAGATTACATTTAACTTGGTCATTTTCAGAGAAACAATTTGCAGCATGTTAATGGCTTAATGCTGCTACTGTCGCATGTTTGCTGAATAGTGGATTAAGGCATTAAGCCACAAGAATGCGAGTTGTCTCCAAATGCCAGCATTAAAAAATGCATCATGTCTATTTACTTCTTTCTGAAGAAATGGTTGTTCAATTTCATTGTATTTCTTGGCTGAACAGTCAGACAGGGCATTGAAACATAGGAGAATTGTCACTCGTTAGTGTTGCTTATTTAGCGAATATTAAACCGAAATCGTATCGAACCAAAATAAGAAATACCGAACCGTACTGAAATACTTTGGTACAGTATTTGGTATACATAATTGATAAATCAAATACCGAAATACAGAATCAAAATTCTTAAATACCGAAGAAGCAATAAAGCGGAAG
Organism: Nicotiana tomentosiformis; assembly: GCF_000390325.3. Taxonomy (NCBI): domain Eukaryota; kingdom Viridiplantae; phylum Streptophyta; class Magnoliopsida; order Solanales; family Solanaceae; genus Nicotiana; species Nicotiana tomentosiformis. Next base: position 107,868,887 of record NC_090820.1, on the reverse strand, counting down.
AAGGTAATATGCAGATGCAGAAAATGTAAAAGTGACACGATTTTCTTTACCAATTCGGATTCAATATGAATCCTAATCAAATCCCCTTGGTTTACAAGAGGTCTCCTATGCACACACCAACTATTTTTCAAACTTGTTTCACTCTCGATTCATTTTTTTAAAAGCAAATATACCACTCGGCTTGATGCCTTGTGGTGAATATATAAATAATAATCTATTCTTTTGATACAATGGTTCACTAATATTTTTCTGGCTCTCTTCTCTCTTTTATGGGGTAAAATTGATTTATACAAATGGTCGAATGACTACATGATACGTGGAATCGAAGATAGGCAAAAGGCAAGTCAAGTAATGACCAATACTGAATACACAACCAATACCAGATACAAAAAATGTAACCGACATCGGGTAAATTTCAAAGGGAGCATGGTCAATGGAAGAAAATTATTTGTCATCGGATCACATTCAATGAGGGAATATTCTCTAACATTAAATAAGCAATCGTTACAGAGAATATTTGCATTCATTGTCTGCCGTTACATGCTCATCAATGGCTCATTTATCATCATTTAAGAAGAGCTTGATCCTAGGATCTTGTTTCCCTGGGCAAAATTATATATAGTAGGCTTAGCAGCCATTGTAAGGACACGAAATACTTTCTGCATAATAAAACTTTGTCTCGTTATTTTTACTCTCAATTTAACAACTTTGCTTACACTTTATCGTTACTCTCAGTTTTGCTCGCAGGGACATTGTGTTCGGAGCCAGACTTATCATCTTCTTCAATTTCAATTGCTATTATTAATATTTATTTTAAATATATATTATTTTCTCAATCAAATCAATTCGCTTGTCTATTAATTACGTAACAAATTCAATTGTAATATTTTACGGGTAAACAATATACACAATAAATTGACTATAAGTGAATTAATATACTTGTTAATAATAGAAAAAAGAATTGTAATTGGGTAAACAACTGTACTTATTTATTTCTTAAATTTTTCCAATATATAGGTTCTTGATTGACATGTTGAAAGTACCGGGCGGGGGAGGGGGGTGTTGTTGCCATTTTTCTGAATAATGCTTAGTTGTAACGACCCGACATGTCGTTTTGAGCCCTGACGTGTCATTCGACAGTTAGAGGCCTTGAGTATCTTTACTTTAGGTATTATTACTTGGACGTGTGGTCGGAATTTAATTTTGGAAAGTTCGGAGTTGGTTTGGAAAGAAAATTCTAAATTTGAAAGCTTTAAGTTGGAAGAGTTGACCAAACTTTGACTTTTGAGTAAACGGCCTTGAAATCGGTATTTGAAGGTTCCTACATGTTCGTATGATTATTTCAGACTTGGGCGTATATCCGTATCCGGTTTCGGATGACCCGGGAGCGTTTCAGCGCATATTGTGGAAGTTGGCAGTTTGGAAAAGATTTCCTAAATTTGAGTTAAAGTGCATTTCAATGTTATCAATATTCGTTTGGGATTTCGAGCCTGGGTATAGCTCCGTATGGTGATTCTGGTATTGGGAGCACGTCCGGATATGGATTTGGAGGTCCTTAGGTCATTTTGGGGTCATTTGGCGAAAGTTAGAAATTTGAAGGTTTTTGAGAAGTTTGACTGAAAGTGGACTTTTTGATGTTGGGGTCGGATTCTGATTCTGGAAGTTGGAGCAGGTCTGTAATATCGAATATAATTTATGTGTAAAATTTGAGGTCAATCGAACGTGATTTGATAGGTTCCGGCATCGAAAGTAGAATTTTAAAGTTCTAAAGTTCATAAAGTTTGAATTGGGGTGTGATTTGTAGTTTTGATATTGTTTGATATGATTTGAGGCCTCGAGCAAGTTCGTGTTATGTATTGGGACTGGTTGTTATGATTGGACGGGGTCCCGGGGCCTCGGGTGTGATTCGGGGTGGTTCCGGACTAAGCTTGGGTGTTTTGATGCTGCTGGTTGTTGGTTCTCGTGTTGTTCTTTGCGTTCACGAAGAAGGAATTTTTGTTGTCCGTCATCTGACTTCGGCAGCTTATATCTCTCAATATATAATGAATCCGGAGATGATGTAAAAATGAAAGTTGTAGCCCTTGGTGTCTAGATTTTGGAAAGGTAAACCATTTGTCATTTAGAGTTGTGTAAAAAATGTTATGTTGGATAAAATACAGACTGTCCGAGAAGAGTTTGGAAAATCTCTGATGCATGAGGCTGACTTTGGAAGCTTATATCTCGCAATCTATAAGGAATAGGGAGATGATAAACATATGAAAGTTATAGTTCTTAATGTCTAGTTTCCAGAAAGTCAAACCATTTGTGATTTGAAGTTTTTTATAAAACGTTATGACCATTATACTAGAGGCTATCTGAGAAGAGTTTGAAAATGGCTTTTGAGAATTTTGTGCATCGCGAATGCGATGGGGGTTCGCGAACGCAAAGAAGGGTCGCCTCGACAGTGTATAAGTCTGAAAAAATTGGTTTGGCTCATTTCATCTCATTTCCTCCATGGGAGCCGACCTAGGAGCGATTTTGGAGCTCCATCTTCATCATCTATGTCAAGGTAAGTGATTCCTACTTATTTCAAGTTAAATACTTAGTTTATATACGAATTTAGGCGTGACAATTCATGGAAATTTGTAGAAATATGGGATTTTGAAGAAAAACCTAGAAATTGATATTTTTAGATTTTGATCACGAATTAGGTCATGGTATTGAGAATAAATTATATGTTTGAGTTCGTGATGTTATGGGTAATGCTTATCTTCGAAAATTTTCGAAATCCGGGCACGTGGGCCCGAGGATGATTTTTATTGACTTTTCGATCGAGGTTAGAAATTGTAGTAGATTGAATTATAACGAGTATTAGAGTATATATTTATGTATTTGCACATTTATTGACTAGTTTTGGAGCGTTGGGCATCGGTTTGAGTTGTTTGAAAGGCTTTGGAGCCTTTTATGGAATTCCAAAGCGAGGTAAGTCTCCTTTCTAACCTTGTAAGAGGAAATTAACCCCATAGGTGAACTAAATTATTGTGTGCTTCTATTTGTGGGGGCTACGTACACACGAGGTGACGAGAGTCCGTACGTAGCTACTAGCTATGCCTATGTCCGGGTAGTTTTAGGCTCACATCATGCCTTGTTGATATTGTTATTGATTTATGTTTATAGATTGCCTCGAGAGGGAGCGATATTGAGTTTGGTTATTAAATGTTTTGAAAGGAGTTAAAATTGATAAACTTGAGATTTAAAAGGTTTCATTTGAACTTCGTAATTTCAAAAAGGATTGAGGAATTCTATAATAACTTAAGAAATCTATGTGTGACCGCGTCGCATGTATGTTTCGCGAGCGGGGTAATTTCCTTAAAAGGCTACACGCTGAATTTCTCTTATTTTGAAAAGAATAAAGAAAGAGATAGGATTTTAATGTTAAAATTATATTTGACCGCGACAAATATGATCCGCGAGCGGGGATATTTCCTTAAAGTTTTATTTGACCACGTCGCACGTATGGTTCGCGAGTGAGGTATTTCTTTCTACCACTCTTATGGAATCGGGTCGTTCGCCTCGGCAGGATTTACGTACCACACTCTCATGGGAGCGGGTCATTAGCCTAGGTAGGTAAATAGATACATCTATGGTTCATGCCGTTTGACCCTCGGCAGTGCACAGTTTACTTTTATGTTGGATCGAGCTGTACGCCTCAGCATTTCCTATATATATTATGCTCATGGAATTGTGCGTAATATTGGCAAGAAGCTGGTGTATCTGAGGTTTTTCCCTGATTTAAATTATGACCACCTCTTTGATGAAATCCACCATCTCTATATATGCTCCAGTTACAGAGGGAACTTGTTAGTAGAGAACTCGAGTAAAATTGTAAAGAGGTAAATTATGCCACGTATTTTATACACGTTTATTTCGTATATTTACTCGGTTTCATATCTATTCACTTCTTTATTGTACCTGATATTGTTGGACCACTAGTAAGTGTTGAAGTCGACCCCTCGTCACTACTATTTCGAGGTTAGACTGGATACTTACTGGGTACACGTTGATTTACGTACTCATACTGCACTTGCTGCACATTTTTGTGCAGGTGCATATATGTCTAGCAGCCTTGCAGGCGCAGAGGTGTGGTTAATGCAGAGATATAGGTGAGCTGCATTTTCATCTACGATCCGCAACCAGCAGAGCTCCCTTCAGAGTTACTTATATATTTTTCTGTCTAATTTGTATTCTGGACAGGTATTGTATTTTATTTTATCTTCCTAGTTGACGCTCATGCACTTGTGACAGCGGGTTTTGGGATGATTACGGGTTATTCAGTATTGAAATCGTTATAAACATTATTATTTATTCTGTTAAGTCCATCTTTTACTATTAAATGGAAGAAAAAATCATGATTTCAAAATACTAAAATGAGAACCAAATTAAGTATTTATTTTTGGCTTGCCTGACAGCGGTGTCCGACGCCATCACGACCTTTAATGGATTTTGGGTCGTGACATTAGCAGCCGACTAATTTACAAGTTAGTCGACTATAAGTTAGTGCAGAAGTATAATCAGAAAATAAGTGTAGAATAAAATATGCAGAACATTAAATGACACTGGATGTTTTTATACTGGTTCATATTTAATGTGAATCCTAGTCCAGTCCTCTTGGGTTGCACAAGGGTTCTCTCTTCAAATCTCCTTGATATTCCGAATACACTTTTGTTGATGAGTTTCCTACGCACACATCAACTACTTTCTTTATGCTAAGTTAACTCTTAATTATTTTTTATACAACGCTTCACCAATGATTTTCTCCCTCTTCTCTCTAGATGTTACGCAGTAAATCAGATTGAATTACAATGCTTTCAAAGAGTAAAACAAAGATCTTGAAATTAGTCAGACAAAAGAATACTTCATTCTTCTAGGTTTTAGAATATATATAACTTCAGCGAGGATCTAGTTATGTATCTAGATTGATGCTGATTTAGAGAGATTGGTAACCTTAGGGAATTGATGCTTGGAATGAATTTTGATTGATGATTCTTACCAAGTTTGGCATCATTTGGAGTTCGTTTACCAATGGGCTTGGCTTAGCCAAGTTCATTGGCATTGTCGTAATTAGCTGAACCTTGCAAAGGCTATGTCTCTTTCCCCAGAAATTGGAAGGGGATGAAATTTCATCGAAGTGTGAAGGAAGTCAAGACAAATTATTGAGAAAAAAATGGTGCCTCATTTGTAATTCAGAGTAGAGAGAAAGGTCCATTATGATGTTGTGGCCAAAACATGTCAAGTGAGAAAATATGGACTTTTTCTTTTTAAGCATATCTAAGGGGGGAAGAGGTGTTGAATGCTTAGAGCCATCCTCCTATGTACGTGCTGCAACCAAGCCGGACCAAGTGACCAACCTTGAGGGGAACATCAAGGGCCTGCCTAGGCATCTTTAAGGAGTGTGCAAGGTATCCATACGAGTTATGGAACTCTTTGGATGTCGCCATGTCTTAGGGCTAGCGTTGGGCACATAACTAGTGTCAGAGGCTTGACGTATGGAATGACTAGGCCCTGCGGACTACCGTAGAGAAGGATAAATACCTATGTGTTGATTAAACACTCGAGGGCCACTCTTAAGAGCCTCGTGTGTCGACTTGTGAGCATGGCTTGGGTTCAGTCTTGCAAGCAGAGTCCGTTGGCCTAGACGTGTAGCTGTGGGGCGACGATGCACTAGGCAGGATAGAAGTATGTTGTGAGGGATATTGTCACGACCCTAATTTTCCTTTGTAGGGTATAGTGATGGCACCTACTCTCTATGACTAGGTAAGGCTCATAATTTGCGGAATAACTGAACATAAAATCAAAAACTCAATCCTCAACGACTGAAATAAATAAAAACTACAAATTTAATAATTACAATTCCCAAAATCGGGTAGAAATAAGTCACAAGCTTCTAAGAGAAATACTAGGTGTATCTATATATTAGAGTCTACTAAAAGTAAGAAAAACAACATGATAAGGATAGAGGGGGATTCCGAGGTCTACGGACGCCGGCAGATGTATCTTGAAGTCTCCACGTACGGTTATCTCACTGGTATCTGGCAAGATAGGAAGAACCTAGATCTGCACAAAAAAGATGTACAGAAGAGTAGCATGAGTACACTACAATGACACTCAGTAAGTGCCAAGCCTAACCTCGGTAGGGTAGTGACGAGGTCAGGTCAGGTCCTACTGGAAATAATAGGAAATACGACAGAAGATATCTTACAGTTAAATATCTAATTCACATCAAGGAAAGCATGTAATTCAACTAAGCATGTTGCACAAAATTTCAAGTAAGAGTGAAGGCATGTAGACATGCGATACTAGGCTAAACATGATCACTACATATGCTAAGGCAACTCAATTAATGAATTTAAAAGAAGACTACTCAGCAGGAACCAGAATTTTCACATTTAGCCCGCGTACACATTCGTCACCTCGCGTACACGACACTCATATGTCACAACTTGTTACATATCTATCACGACCCAATTTCTCCTCCGTGTGACGTCGTGACGGCACCTAGTCTCTACAACTAGGTAAGCCTAACATTTGCGGAATAATGAAATGAAAACATAAATTTAACCAACTATTCAAAAATACACAACAACCCCAAAACCTGCAACATCGTGAATCACAAACTACAGAAGAAAATCTAATGTCTCTATACATCAGAGTCTAACAAAAGAAAAATACAGAAAATAATGAACATAGGGAAGAGTAGAAGGGGACTCCGGGGTCTGCAGATACGGCAGATATACCTTGAAGTCTCCAAAGTGTCCTGGCTCATTAATAGTGCGGCTGATAAGGAGCACCTGGATCTGCACACGAAAAACATGTGCATAAGAGTAGCATGAGTACACCACAATTGGTACCCAGTAAGTGTCAAGCCTAACCTCGGTAGAGTAGTGACGAGGTCAGGTCCGGGCCCTACTGGAATATGATAATAAGGCAAGGCAAGAATGAAATATCGCAGTAAAATAAAGACTAAAATTTAACAAAAAGGAAATTCATAGAAGGTAACAGCTCAGAGCATAGAAATACAATAGGGGATCTCCCGAGATACTGTCTCATAGTCCCAAAGGTAAATGTGCATGGGGATCTCCCGGAATACCGTTCCGTAGTGCCAAAGTAAATATGCACGATAGGGGGATCTCTCGGAATACCGTTCCGTAGTCCCAAAGTAAATATGCAGTGCATGGGGATCTCTCGAAATATTGTTGCGTAGTCCCAAAGTAAATATGCAGTATATGGGAATATCCCGAAATACCGTTCCATAGTCCCAAAGTAAATATGCAGTACATGGGGATCTCCCGAAATACCGTTCCATAGTCCCAAAGTAAATATGCAGCTAAACAATAGAATTCAATAGTTACGGCACGAAATTCTATAGTTCAACCTAAGTACTAGTTAAGGAAGATAGGTAAATTCACTAAACATGTTGCACGTAGTTCAAGTAAACAGTTAGGGCAAGTAGGCATGCAATTCAAATCTAGAAGGATACTACACATGCTGATGAAACTCAAATAAGAAAGAAAACAGGTTATTACTTAGTAGAAAAATTGGGTTTTTACACAATTAGCCCATGTACGTACTCGTCACCTCACGTATACGGCGCTCAAATATCAAAACAATACAAATTCTAAGGGAATCCCTCCCCCCCCCCCCAGTTTAGGCAAGCCATTTACCTCGAACCAAGCTCACTCAATCGGTCATAATGCCTTTCTCACGAATATCCGGCTCTGAATGACCCAAATCTAGCCAAAAATAATTACATATCATAAATACAACTTTAATAGACTAATCTAATTAATGAAATCAAGATTTTAACAAAATATCCGAAATTAACTCGAAAATCGTCTGTCGGGCCCATGTCTTGGAATCGGGTAAAAGTCACAAAATACGAACACCCGTTCACTCACGAATCTAACCATATAAATATTACTCAAATCCGACCACAAATCCCCTATCAAAACTCGAAATCTTTGTTAAAGAAAGTTTTCCACTTTTTTCCCAATTTCAAACCCAAAATCCGAAATTAAAGAGAAAATTAATGATAGATTAGTGGAATATAACCAAAATGAAGTGTAGAATCATTACCCAATCGATATCTCTGAAACTCCCTCAAACGCTCGTCCAAATCCGAGCTCCCAACTCATGTTTTTGATAAAATGGCAAAACCCCCGTTTTTGGAATGTTTAAATACTGCCCAGGTAATCCTTCTTCGCGAACGCGGCCATCTCATGGCGTTCGCGTAGAACAAAAATCCACTGATTGAAATTTCTCTTTCGCGAACGCGAGAGTCCTCTCGCAAACGCATAGCTTCACCAGCCAGACCCTTCGCGAACGCGTTCTCCTCTACGCGAATGCGTAGAACAAATCCATGGGTTCCTAACTGTTCGCATAGAACAATTCTATGCGAACGCATCCTACTGCTTGCGTTCGCGATGCTTCCACTGGCAATAGCTTCGCGAACGCGAAGAACAAACTTCTGCAACAAAACCCAGAAAAAATCTGTTATCTTTCCAAAGTCCAAACAGATCCGTTGGGCATACGAAACACACCTGAGCCCCCCGAGACCTCAACCAAACATACCAACATGTCATAAAACACCATACGAACTTAGTCGAGACCTCAAATCACATCAAACAACGCTAAAATCACGAATCACCCTCCAATTCAAATTTAAAGAAACTTGAAACTTCCAAATTTGACAACTGATGCCGAAACCAATCAAACCACGTCCGATTGACCTCGCATTTTGCACACAAGTCATATTCAACACTACGGACCTACTCCAACTTCCTAAATCGGAATCCGACCCCGATATAAAAAATTCCACTACCGTCCCAAAACTTCCAAAAATTCGACTTTCGCCATTTCAAGCATAAATGAGCTACGGACCTCCAAAACACAATACAGACACGCCCCTAAGTCCAAAATCACACAACGAAGCTAACGGAATCGACGGAATTCCATTCCAGAGTCGTGTTCATACTGTTCCGACTACGGTATCAAATCCTAAGGCTTAAACCTCCATTTAGGGACTAAGTGTCCCAAACAATTCCAAAAACCAAAATGAAACCCCTCGGCAAGTCACAATAGCAGAAAAAGATACGGGGAAAGTAGTTAATAGGGGATCGGGACTCTAACCCTCAAACGATCGGCCTGGTCGTTACAATATCACATCTTAGACAAGTCACTACCTTAAATCTCGCTCAATCTATCAGTAAGAATGCCTTTTTCTCAACTTTCCAACTCCGATCGGCTCGAATCTAGCCAAAATATTTCATACTATAAATATAACTATAAGAAACTAATCTAATTAATGAAATTAAGACTTTAACAAGAAATTAGAAAATCGCCCCAAAAGGTCGACACGGGCCCACATCTCGAAATTGGTTAAAAGTCATAAAATACGAATATCCTTTCAACCACGAGTTCACCCATACCATAATTACTCAAATCCGATACCAAAATCCCGATGAGAACCTCAAAATTTGGTCTAAGAACTTTCTCCCATTATTTCCCAAATTTTCCACCCCAAAACACTAATTAAACATAATCATGAAAACTAATCAAAACTAGGTAAGAATCACTTACCCCAAACACCCACGTGAAAATCTCTCCAAGAATCGCCTAAACAGTGAGCTCTCAAGTCCAAATGGTCAAAAATGACATAAACCCTCAATTTTGGGATTTTAAGTCCTGCCCAGGTGCTTCCTTCTTCGCGAACGCAGAAGTTTTCTCGCATTCGCGAAGCACAACAATGCTTCTGCCCAAAAACCTTTTATGTGAACGCGAGGTCCCACTCGCGAATGCGGCACTTTCCATGCCTGACCCTTCGCGAACGCTTGCACCTCTGCGCGATTGCGTAGGCTAAAAGCTTGAGGCCCCAACTGGCTGTTCCTCTATGAGAACGCGGAGTCCCTGATGCAAAAGCGTAGACCTTAGACTCCACAACTTCGTGAATGCGGGACCCTCATCGCAAACACGAAGGCAAAAAATCCCAGCAACACTTAACTCCTCTACTCAAACACAGGAGCAACATCGCCAACGCGTAGAAGGAAACCACACACCACAACTCTTGAAGCTTCAACCATCATCTAAGTCCAAATTCCAATCTATTAACCATCCAAAATCCACCCGAGGCCCCCGAGACTTCAACCAAACCTACCAACAAGTCTTAAAACATCATACGAACTTAGTTGAGCCTTTAAATCACATCAAACAATGCTAAAAATACAAATCACAAATCGATTCAAGCCTAATGAAATTTAAAACTTCCAACTTCTACATTCGACGCCGAAACCTATCAAATCAAGTCCGATTGACCTCAAATTTTGCACACAGGTCATAATTGACATTACGGGCCTATTCCAGCTTCCGGAATTGGAATCCAACCCCGATATCAAAACGTCCACTACCGGTCAAACTTTTCAAAATTTAACCAATTTTCCAGCTTTCGTCAATGGACACTAAAATGATGGACACTGAAATGACCTACGGACCTCCAAATCAACATCTGAACACGTTCCTAAGACAAAAATCACCCTACAGAGCTATTGGAACCATCAGAACCCCATTCTGGAGTCTTTTTCACACACTTCAAACTACGGTCAATTCCTATAACTTAAAGTTCCATATTAGGGACTATGTGTCCCATATGACTCCAAAACCAAAAACCAAATTTTAGCAACGATATATGACAATCATAGGCTTTTTATGAAGATGCACATGAAAAAGGCCTAGGATTGAGGGTTTCCCTACTCGGGCAAAGCACAACCATGTGTCAATGCACAAGGCAAGTGTCAAGCTTGAGGATTGGACTGTTTGCGCGCGAGCGATCAATACCAGCGAGGGAATAACATCTCCGTAGCCAAACCCGGGTGTGTGCAATGTCAAGACCTAGATTATGAAATATGCCACAAGAATATGTCAACAAGACAAGGCTGAAGCCTTGGCATCAAACCACTACTAAAAAATGCCAAAATTTTGACCACAAAATCTGTTAGAAAGCAGTCGGAAATCTTTATTTCCGACAGATTTCCGATGAATTTCAAGTGGTCGGAAAAATGATGGTCACAAAATATTTGGCTGGATGAAATTAATGCTTGTGCAGTTGACTGGATGGAATTGTGCAGTTGAGTGGATGAAATTAATGCTTGCGACCACTTTGGTCAGTAAATTTGCGACCGATTAATCACACTATTATTAATAAAAATTAATTATATATTAAATTTTTCGACCAAATCAGTCAGAAATTAAGAATATCCGACCAAACCAACTTCCGGTCACTTTGGTCGGAAATCAGTCGCAAAATTTGGTAAAATACAACAGAATTTTGCTATATTTTAAGTCACGCCCCCTGCCAAATCAAAAAAACAATACACAACAGCCAATATCATAATACTATATCTATTGAACCTAAAACAATAAGTATAAAACTTGTTTAAACATAACAAAACCATTTATTCTATTAAACCACATAAAAATCTAAAGCTTTCAACCAAAATCACATTACACCAAGTCTAAAACGAACAAAGTTTTGCACCAACCAATCAAGTCTAAATATCTTATTACACAATCCAAATTACTACCGATCCTCATCGGTTTCATTCTCCTTATTGTTAGATTCTTCCATTGTATGACGTTATTTTCTAAGGTTTTCCATGAATGTCTGCATCATACTTATTGTTTCTTGAGCATTGTTCCATTTTTCAGACAATTCATTGATTTGTGTCCGCATAGTCTTAGTTTCATCGGGTGAAGCATAAGAACCACTAAATAATGCGGTTGGACAACTGGACGACGGCTGCACTCCAAGTAAGTAGATTCTATCTTTATTTATTTTCATGAGAAATAAAAAAATTTATTTAAATGAGCAAGAGAAGAAACATACAACTTGTGAAAAATGATATTAAAATGAAGTCATATATAAAAAGTTAAAGAATATATTATACCTTTATTTACTCCACCGGCTACTTGTATCCATATCGAAGTCATATCTTCGGTCGTCAGTTGAGAATCGGGCTGAGTTTGTTGCCACTCCTCCATTCTTCTTTGATACCCTTCCTGAAATGTTGTTGACAAACATTATATAAAAGAATTATTATTATTATTATTATTATTATTATTATTATTATTATTATTATTATTATTATTATTATTATGTGCCTCCTGAAATATAGTAGCATGAGACACATTTCCCGCATGTGCCTTTTCTTTTCAAAATCAAAACTATGAGTTTATTACTTGAATCTGATATAAGTAAAGCTACGTAAAATTTTATAAATAAATTACCAATCTCAATCGATGGGCCGCTGAACTAATTGAACCTCCGGTGCGCAACGAGCCACCCTTACTGGAGGCTCTGTTTGCCTTCGCTTTTACACTCTTTTGCTTTCATTATTCGATATTCCACTTCTCCAATAATTAAAGTCAGACATCTTCACGCAACCATAAAGGCCTACTCCCATCTTTTCGAGCAACAGAATGAGTATCTTTAATCTTTTTCTGAGCTCTCTTCTCGAAATTAGCATTCACTTGAATTTCATGTTGAGGCTGTTATACACACATAGTCTATAATTAAAACAAATGCTAGACGAACACAGTAAATATTATATAAATTATATTTATTTGTACCTTAAATTGAAGACACATATTCACTCTGATTTGGTATGGAATATCTCTCAAGGAATTCCATGGCTCAAGGAAAAATGGCTTCATACTTCCACATCCATATGTGTGGCCTGAAAGGATGGCAAAAACCTGTATTATATGTAAAATAAACATTCGTTAAATATATATATAAATATTTATTCTAATAATTAAAAATTAAAGAATTACTTACCGTTCCCATGGGGTACGATAATCATTCAATGCAAATGATCGTACTCTACAGTTGTCACGACCCCAATTTCTCACCTTAGGATGTTGTGATAGCACATACTCTCTAAGACTATGTAAGCCTAACACATGCCGATTTACTCTGATATTAAATAATGGGATAATGATGATAAAATCGGCTAATAGGAACCTCATGCCCACAATAACAATCACCTTCGCACGGCAAAGCCCACGTGCTACCATGTACTTTGCAACCGTGATAAATATTAATTTAGATGAAAGGAAGATATATTTAGATATCATAAAATATAATAACAATATTGAATAGGGTAAGCTGTCAAATGAAATAATGAGTTTATTTAAGAAATCAAGTAAAGTAAAATAATATACAATTTGTATGAAATAGAGTATAAGATGGTTTTAGTTTAGAAATCCATAAAATTGAGTAAAAGTATCATTTTTAAACAAAGCAAAATATAAGTTTAATTAACTAATTAAATATAGAATTTGTTAAAGAAAAATATGATAACAATTTTAAGTAAGGTAACCATCTAACAGGGTGATGAGTATAAATTGAGAACCCAATTATAGTGAAAATGCGACATCCATTTAGAATAATAAGGCACCGAGTGAGTTGACGAGTTCTATCTTAAGAGGACCATAAAAAAAGCATATTAATAATTCCTTTATTTAAACCATTATGCTACCAACAACTCAACAAAATATGATATAGTAACTCCACACAATTAAATTCACATGGACAATCAATTTACCAAGTTATAATAGAGGCACAGATTGGCATGTTAAAGCAACAAAATAAATAACGTAGAATTCATGGCTCACAAAGGAAACCACAATCGTTCCAACACCAAAATAACAACGAATAACCAAACACAATCAAATTGCGAATGAATGATTGAAGAAATAACAATGACTGTTCAAATCAATAAGTTGTCCCAAGATGGAATGTACAATGAAAATCACAACCGAGGTACCGCCTCGTATGCCTCGTATTCACATTTCACAATTTCAATAAGTCTTTCCTTATACCGCCGCGTGATCTTTACATTTGAAATAGGTTTTAAAAATAGTTTTTTTGAAATAGCTACACGCACTTTAGCCCATCTAATGACACTGCATGGCTTCACGTAGTTTCCCTACAAGCAAAATGCGTATAAAGTCCACCTTATACCACATCCACATTAACCCCAAGCCTTATACAGTCGCATGCACGTCAATACCACGTCACAATAACAACTCGCACCGCAAGTGCCCATATATCATAATTTTCAAACAATCAACAATATCTATGTTTCCACAATAATAGCCCATGGCTCCACCATAACGGGTACAAGAATATCAACAACAAAAATGAATGTAAAATGCCCAACAAGAAAGATGTTTCAACAATAACAATTCCCCCCTAAACATGATAATGGCCTTCACAACCTCAACACCAACAACTCAACGATGAGATAATGTATAACCACAACATTAAATAAGAATGACTCACAATGGAGGAGATAACGTATAACAATAACTTCAAATAGTTGGAATCAACATGGAAAGACATAACATAAACAATAACTTTAAGTAATGATAATGAAGAATGAAGGGGATAACATGAACAATAACTACAAATAATGATAATTAACAATGAAGAGATAACATGTAACAATAAAAGAGGCATCAAGTTCAACTAAGGCATGAGAGCAAATTATCAAGTAGGATGTAGAAGAAGTTTTAAACAAGTCAATTAAGGCATGCACAAATAGACTAACACAAACAAGAATAGATTAACTAAGAGAATTTAGAACAGGCTATGACATTTCAACTAAAGCATGGAAAATAGTCTAAGTAGCCTAAACCGGCCAAATACCATATCCAACCGGTGTACTCACTCGTCACCTTGTATACACGTCTTTCACATAGCACAAATGAATCAATTCAATACCAATCCTAAGAGGTAGTTCCCTCACACAAAGTTAGGCAAGACACTTACCTCAACTAGGCCAACTCAACCCTATAGAATAGCTTTTCCCTTAATATTCGCCTCTATACGGCTCAAAGCTAACCAAAAATGACTTAATAACATCAAACAATGCAAGATAAACCAACTACAATAAATAAAGCTATGATTTTTATATTTTCCCTAAAATGTCAACACAAGTCAACGTCTGGACCACCTTAGATTCATAATCCAAGCTTATCCTAGCGAAGCCCGAACCAATACAAGCTCACATGAATGAAAACTAACTCAGGCGGAGTCTGGTAGCTTAACCAATTTAAACATCTCTCTTGGGCGTTCATAACCCAAGAGTTCAACCCACACTAGTTGGGTCCCATATCTCCCGAAATACTCCTCCAAAACTCGCCAAATTCGAGTATATTATTATCCTAATAAAGGAGAACAAAACTCCTAAAGGAATCGGGAAATAAACGCCTCTAACTCATTTTCAATTTTTAAAATTCAGGACATAACCCCAGGTCTTGATTTAAGGAATTAAATGGGTATTCAATTAAAATCATGTATTAAAACTTAAACCAATGGAATAAATCAAAGGGAAATACTTAGGTTATGGTTTAGACCTTATACCATGGAAGAAATTTGAAGAACATCATTAAATTTTCCCAGTCCCAAACTTTCAAGATGAGAAAAACTCACACAACATTAATAGCCAAAAACACCCAGTTGTCATGCCTCATTTCTTGTGCCAAACAATCTTGAAACTCACTTTTGACACCTCCAGTAGATTCCTCGTATAATTCCAGTTAAGTTAGGCTTTTGAATCACTCCATTTGACCTTATAATGAAGGAGATATGTTGGTTTCAATATTTAGAAATAGTGCATATTTGTTAAATACGAATGCAGTGTCAATTTCGTAATTAATCTGAAAAATCTGGCTATCCAATTCTTAGTAATATGACCATAAATTCCTCATACGATGTCGACACCTGATGATTTCAGTTGATATGGTTCTAATATTACGATACGGATTTAATGGTTTAATCGAAACACGAATCAAATGCCGTTTGTTCAATATGGTTACCTTTATGCTCAAATCGACGTCGAAATTGAAAACATGCACCATACAACCCAAACATATCCAAAACTCATCGGAATTTAACCAAACTTTGTGGACATGTCAAAAATTAACATACAAACCTATTGGTATAATTAAAACCTGATTCTGTGTCCGTTTATCCAAAAGTCAAACATTGCTTAACTCTTCCAACTTAAAGCTTCTAAAATGAGAATCATTCTTCCAAATTAATCCCGAACCGCTCGAAAACCAAAACCAACCATACGCGCAAGTCATAATACATAATATGAAGCTACTTAAAGTCTCAAACCACCGAATGGAATGCTAAAGCTCAAAACGGTCGGTCGGGTCGTTACATTCTCCCCCACTTAAACATACGTTCATTCTCGAACGTGCCAAGAATCGTTCCAAAGCCATCAAATCTCAATATAACCTCACCATACACATAACCATGTGTGATCCCACGTCACCTCAATCCATATAATTCCGACAACACCACCTAACAGTGGATCCTTACTTCTTAGTCCATAAACCTTAAAACCCAAATTCCCAACATCCGGAACTCATTATATGACCCGATCCTTGCATCTATGCACCGTATAATTCAGAACAAGATGTATCAATCCATAAACATATCTCAATACATAATCACATGATATACCACATAACTCAAATACTCATATCAATAACTTCTGATTGCAATAGCTTCTCGATAACCAACCCGACACCGGTAACAAACCTCATATCAACTAAAACCTTGTTCTGAACCTTCGTACACTGCCAATAATGAAAGAAACATACAAAAACTTATAACCACCCATCAAATTAACAAGTCGTGGAGCTTTCTTACCCGATAAGAACCATAGCCAAAATCTAAGCCGACTAGTGACACAATTCTTGCAAACATACCTTAATCAAATCTGATGGCACTCATTTCAAGCCCAATAAACTCATGTCATCAAGTATAAGCTACTCGACCGAATTGTCACACAAATCCTACTTAGAGCCACATATCATGCAATCCGTGCACCAACGAACAATATCTCGAATATACCTAATGATGGAAAGAGAATGGAAATAAGGAAACCATCTCGCCAACTCAACAATACCACCATGAAGCGCAATGCTATCAATCCACCACACAAGGGGAAACATAACACACGAAATAAGCACAAAGGATCATATCCTAGCATAATGCCGCTGCGATGCATGACCCAATCTAACAGCGGTCCACCTGGAATACGTCGAACCATGATACTCACAACCAACAACCTTAAGCATATAAACTTCAAACACACGAAGCGCGTGAATTGTGCTTCGCACCCCAGGAGCAATCTCAATCGAATTTTGCTACAAAGCCCAAACATAATTGTATCGGTGTGCAGATAACCAATAGATCATAAACCATCGCAGCATAGGAGAGTAACAAATGAGACATATTAGAACACAAATCTGATCCACCCTAACCGATAACGTACCCCTCCACAATAGTTGTGCTGAGTAGATAAATCTGACCCGATTTAGAACACACATCCTTATTAGACCTACTAGTAGCCTCCAAATCAATTCTGATCCTTCAGAAGGAGGTAGATAGCCTGCGAAACACAATAACATATCTATAGTGCATACCATCAGTTACCAACCTCTTAACATACCTTCACCGTTCACAACCATGGAACAATATGCCTCGAGAACCCTCTTAGTCTTCAAATCCTTAGAATATTAGAATCTCCATATCCGATCACAACTACACACAAAAATAACCGACACATTCCTCACATATGGTCAGCCCAGGAGAAGTACTTCTATAATTCTTTCATGCCACAACACAAAATCTGGACATAAGCAGTCGATGAACTAGGCGATTACCGTAATACCAGTCACGCATCCGTAAGTCAAAGCACAATACGCCTTTTGGAGTGCGCACCCTTCTTAGGTTGTATCAAATAATTCTAGAATTCTTCTAAACATCTAAAATCATTCGTGCTATCTAGAACTCATGACCCTATCCAAGCAAAAATCATAACACGCCACACATTTCTTATGCCAGTAGCAGACATCTAGCTCAAGTTATGGTCGACACTATCAAGAACTCTTCGAGGTCAGTCCGCACATTACCAAGCCATCAGAACTGAACTTTCCCAACTCAACCAAGTCACGCAAGTTGTCAAACCCAAAGTATTACCACAGAACACTAGTGAAGCATTACCACACCAAAAGACCAGTTACCTTTGTTGCTATGCTGACCTAACACCACCGAGCTAAACCATTTCTTCTAATCCTCCTCGACTTGTCTTCAGGACAACACTTTCCCTTATCAGTACACAATGATCATTAGTCAAAGCTCGCTGCTGAAGATCCTAGCATGGACCACGTCGTCCGAAAACCCATAAACCGATGTATTTCCTCTGGAGCACCCAACAATGCTGCAATCGAGATACCCACTCTAAAGAGACCTTCTGAAAATCTGAAGATGTTTCTCTAACCTCTCTGATACGGGAATGTATATTTAGAAATAATACAGATATACCACAAGTTCCAGCACCATCCCATGAAAATCTCAGTTCTTACTCATGTACAACTTTGGGGAACCCCTCAACACTCCATATATACCTCAAACCCAAGACTGATATGACACTTGGCCATGCAATCTGATCGTCGATAGTAGATATATGCTTCAAGCTGAATCAATGTCGCATGATAAGGAATGAAAGGAGTGGTTCCTAATAGTACTATAGCCTCTCAAATATAAATACAGACGTCTCCATATTGATCCACAAGACTCTACAAAACTTTCTTTTGACTCGTAGCACCTATGAACCTAGAGCTCTGATACTAATTTGTCACGACCCCAATTTCACACCTTAGGATGTCGTGATGGCACCTATTCTCTAAGACTAGGTAAGCCTAATACGTGATGGTTTTAAAATAGGATTAAACTATTTAATCATTTATCATAAACCATTAAATGACATACATAGATGCAAGCGGCCAATAGTTATACATTTTCCAAAACCGGTAGTACGGAGTCATAAGCACTAATAAAACACACTACAATTTCTAAACACAATACTATTTTGAATTACAATTTAACAGTAGCATAATGAAGTAAGATGGTGACTCTGAGGCCTGCAAACGTCATGCAGGTATACCTTGAAGTCTCCAACCGCACAAACGCAACTCTCAACAACACAATTAGAATATCTGGATCTGCACAAAAATATACAGAAGCATAGCATGAGTACACCACAACTGTACCCAGTAAGTATCAAGCCTAACCTCGGTAGAGTAGTGACGAGGCCAAGTCAAGACACCTACTAGACATATAAACCTATTCAAGATATATAAGCTAACAATGGAAAGAACATCAATGTAAGACCAACGATGGAAATGTTATTGATTTGCTACCAACAATGAAGTAATAAAAACATAAATGGCAGCAAGTAGTAAGTGAGTAATAAAGAAACAACATAATCAGAACACTGATGAGATATAAATGAACTCAAATAATGAAAAATCGGATGACAACTCAAATAATTAAACCACTCCTAACGCATGAACTTACAACAAGAATTGTCTCGAGGCACCACACTTCATAAACCACAAGTCATGAACCACAATTTTCAAATCTTACATATATGGCACCTCGTGCTCACAACAACAATAACCTTCGCACAGCAAAGCCCGCGTGCTACCATATACTTTGCAACAGTAATAAATATTAATTTAGATGAACGAAAGATATATTTAGACATCATAAAACATAATAACAATCTTGAATAAGGTAAGGTATCAAATGAAATAATGAATTTATTTTAGAAATCAAGCAACAACAACAAGAAGCCCAGTATTTTTCTATAATTGGAGAATACTGGAAAATAAGGCTTCGGCGGTACAACCATTCGCAAGAAAAGGGGGGGGGGGAAAGAAAGGTACAAGAAAGGTGTGGCGAATATAAAGGAAGAGAGAGACAAAGAAAGGGGAGGGAGAAAAAGGGGGAAGAAACATGGAAAAGGAGGAGGAGAGATAGAGAGAGAGAGAGAGAGAGAGAGAGAGAGAGAGAGAGAGGGAGACAAGGAGGAGAAGACTTACCTTGTACCTGTTGATAGAAGTCACCAGTGGATGGAAGTTCGTGAGAGAGAGAGAGAGAGAGAGAGAGAGAGAGAGAGAGAGAGATAAGTTAAATTAACGAATTAAATATAGAATTTGTTGAAGAAAAACATGACAACAATTTTAAGTAAGCTAAACATCTAACATGGTGATGAGTACAAATTGAGAACCCAATAATAGTGAAAGTGCGACAACAATTTAGAATAATAAGGCACTAATTGAGTAAAACGAGTTCTATCTTAAGAGGTACATCGAATAAAGCATGTTAATAATTATTTTATTTAAACCATTATGTTATCAACAACTCAACAGAATATGATATAGTGACTCCACGCAATTAAATTCACATTGACAATCAATTCACCAAGTTATAACAGGGGCGCAGATTGACATGTTAAAGCAACACAGCAAATCACGTAGAATGCATGACTCACACAAGAAACCACAATCGTTCCAACACCAAGATAACAACGAATAATCAAATACAATCAAAATGTGGATAAATTATTGAAGGAAGAACAATGGCCATTCAAATTAACAAGTTGTCCCAACATGGAGTGTACAAAGAAAATCACTGCCGAGGTTGTCACAACCCAATTCTCCTATAGGCCGTGATAGCGCCCAACTCTGTCACTAGACAAGCCAACAGTGAACTAACCATGTGATTACTCTTTTTAATAAGTTTCTAAGTAATTAAATTCCATTAATTAAAAGGTTAAGAAACATCAATTTTAAATAAATAAAACGAAAGCAGCTGAGTGCAATCATAACAATAGTAATAATCCAAGACCATAAAGTATGCTAGTGTGTCTGTGCCAAGACCTGGTGTCACAAGTGTATGAGCACTAATAGATTATACAAAACCCTAGCTACTGTCTAAAATGAAATAGACAGAAAATGAATGCAAAGGAGAGACTATAGGTGTTATGGAACGGCTAAGGAAGCAGCTCACCACTAGGCCTCCAGGTAACGGGGATGCGCGCTAGTGTGATTGCCAGATACACCTGCCTCAGATCTTGCACGGTTAGTGCAGAAGTGTAGCGTGAGTATATAAACAACATGTACCAAGTAAGTATCAATTCTAACATTGAAGAGGTAGTGATATCAAAGAGATAATAAAAAACAATTTTTATCAGGCACGACTATGCTTAGGTCGTACGTCCCGATCCGGAATAATATGTACACTGCGGAGGATCGTGTAACAAGAACTATAGATGCATCTATCTACTACAGAGGCATTCGGCCCGCTCCATAAGAAGATAGGATACTTTATGAATAATTTGTTAAAAAACTAATGCGAGTCTAATACACAGAGAAGCACAATTTCTAATAACAGTCAAGTAACCTGCCAAAACTCGATCTTTAGAATTTTTCTTATCAAGTTCCAATATAATTTAAGCACTTAAATTAACAAAACGCAAGTAAGAGTAGCTCGATCTTTCCAATATAATTTAAGCTCGATCCTAAACTACCTGGACATAAACAAAATTAGTAGCTACGTACGGACTCTCGTCACCTCGTGCGTACGTAGCCCCCACAATTAGGAGAAAATAGTAATTTAAATCACATATATGGTAAAATCCCTCTTACAAGGTTAGGCAAGAGACTTACCTTATCTCAAATCTCGCTTTCCATCCTCAAATTCACACTAAAGCCTCAACTCGGTGCCAAAAAATCCGAAACTAGTCAAATGTTGCATAAATTAATCAATACATGTTCAAAAGTTCATAATTTAACTATTAGAGTAATTACCCAACCCAAATTGGAAGATTCCTAAAATTCACCCCCGGGCCCATGTGACCGGATTCTGGAAATGTTCGAAGATAATCGCTACCCATAAACTTACGAACTCAAATATAAAGCTTTCATCACATTCCATAATCCTTTTCGTGGTTAAATTCCATTTTTATCAAAACCTAGGTTTTTCATCTAAACCCATAATTTTCACAAATTTACACGTTAAAATCTACACATAATCTATGTATTTAACTCACATTGGATAGAAATTATTTATCTCCAAATTACTAGGTGAAAACCCCTCTCAAGAAGCTCCAAAATCGCCCAAAAAGTGAGAGAAATGGGTTAGAAATGGCTTAAGTCCCATAATAAATGAAGCCTTCTACCTCCAGGACTACCGCATCTGTGGCACCGCTTCTACGGAACAAGGTCCTCTTCTGCGGAAATTCCTTAGGCTGGCAGGCTTCGCTTCTGTGGACGGGATCCCGCTTCTACGGATGGTTAAGCGCATATGCGGCCTACTCATTGCAGAAGCGAGGCCGCTTCTACGCGTGCTTCTCTGCTTCTGCGGACCACTAGCCAATTGCAAAAGTCTATTCTACAGCCAAGAGCTTGCATCTGCGGGATCGCACTTGAGGCCAAAAGCTCGCAGGTGCGGGCACACCAGAACTGGTGCACCAGCAACCCTTTTAAGCTCTAAAACGATAAGTGCATCGTCCATATTGCACCTCGAAGCCCCCGAGGCTTCGTCCAAACATACCGACAAGTTTTTAAACAGGATACGGACTTGCTAGAACCTTCGGAATGCGGAAAAAATACCAAAACTAAGAATCGCACGCCAAACCAAATCGAATCAACTTATGAACTTCAAGTTCTTCCGACTTTCTCTAAACGCACCATATTATACGTAAACTACTCGGAATGACACCAAATTTTGTGTTCAAGTCTTAAATAACCATACGGAATTATTCCCAGGCTCAGAATCCCAAACGGATCTCGATAACACCAAAACCTACTTCAAACCAAATTTAATGAACTTTTAAACCTTCAATAAGCCTACTTTCAACATTAAGCGCTGAAACACTCCCGGGTCATCCAATACCCGATCCGAACATACATCCAAGTCCAAAATAATCATACAAACCTATTCAAACTTTCAAATCCAGGCTCCGAGGTCGTTTACTCAAAATGGTTACCAAAGTCAAACTTTGCCTTTTAAAGCCAAACTAAGGAACCAAGTATTCCGATTTCAACCCGAACCTTTCCAAATCCCGAACTAACCATCCCCACAGGTCAAAAAATAGTAAAAGCACATACGAGGAGTATTAATTAGGGGAACAGCGATCTAGAAAGTAAAATGACCGGTGGGGTCATTATATTCTCCACCTCTTAAAAAAATATTCGTCCTCGAACGGGTCTAGAATAATCCCTGGAGTGCTGAATATATGTGGATATCTGCTCTGCATGTCCTCCTCGAACTCCCAAGTCGCCTCCTCGACTTGTTGGCCCCTCCACTGAACTTTTACCGCTGAAATCTTCTTGGACCTCAGCTAGTGAACCTGTCTATCAACAATAGCAACTGGCTCCTCTTCATAACCCAGGCTCTCATCTAACTGAATCGTGTTGAAGTCTAACACATGCGACCTGTCGGCATGATACTTCCGGAGCACAGACAAGTGGAAAATCGTATGAACTCTCGATAGACTGGGAAGCAAAGTAAGCTCATAATCAACCTCTCCAACTCGACTCAACACCTCAAATGGACCTATAAACCTTGGGTTCAACTTTCCCTTCTTCCCGAACCTCATGATTCCCTTCATCTGCGAAACCTTCAAAAGAACCTTCTCGCCCACCATAAATGATAAATCACGCGCCTTTTGATCCGTGTAACTCCTCGGTCTGGACTGTGCTGTACGAAGTCTCTCTTGAATCAACTTTACCTTTTCCAAGGCATCCTTTACCTAATCCATATCATATAACGTAGCCTCTCCGAGCTCAAACCATCCAATGGAAGAATGACATCACCGACCATATAACGCCATAAATTGAGCCATCTCGATGCTATACTGATAACTGTTGTTGTAAGAAAACTCGGCCAAAGAAAAGAATCGATCCCACTACCCTCCGAAGTCAATCACACATGCTCTGAGCATATCCTCCAAGATCTGAACTGTCCGCTCCGACTGCCCATCGGTATGCGGATGAAAGGTTGTGCTGAGATCTACCCGGGTCCCCAAGTCATATTGTACTGCCCTCCAGAAATGTGAAGTAAACTGAAGGCCGCTATCTGATATGATGGCAACAGGCATACCATGCAACCGAACAATCTCCCGAATGTAAATCTGGGCTAACCTCTCTGAAGAATACATGGTCACCACCGGGATGAAGTGCGCCAACTTGGTCAAACTGTCGACAATGACCCAAACTGCATCAAACTTCCTCAAGGTCTACGGCAACCCAACTACGAAGTCTATAGAAATGCGCTTTTATTTCTACTCAAGTATAGTCATCTTCTGGAGTAGGCCACCTGGCTTCTGATGCTCATACTTGACCTGATAGAAAGTTAGGCACCTCTCTACATACTTAACTATGTCCTTCTTCATCCACCGCCACCAATAATGCTTCCTCAGGTCGATATACATCTTCGTAGCACCTAGATGAATAGAATACCGAGAATTGTGTGCCTCCTCTAGGATCTTCTCCCTTAAGATATCAACATTATGAACACATAGGCGTCCCTGGAGTCGTAGAACACCATCATCACTGATAATAGCCTCCTTGGAACCACCCTGCAGTACCGTCTCTCTGAGAATAACGCATGCAAGAACTTGGCTGGGCTCTGAAATATTCAGCCTCACAAGTCTGTTAGCCAAGGACTGGATGTCCAAAGTTAGTGCCCTCTCCTCTGCTGAAATGAATGCCAAACTACCCATACTCTCCGCTTTTCTGCTCAAGGCATCTGCAACTACATTCACCTTTCCCGGATGATAATATCATAATCTTTTCGTAACTCGAGCCACATGCGCTGCCTCAAATTGAGATCCTTATGCTTGAACAAATGTTGCAACCTGCGATGATCGGTGTAAACCTCCCTGGACACCCCATAAAGATAATGCCTCTAGATCTTAAGTGCATGAACAATCGCATCCAACTCCAAATCATGTATAGGGTAATTTTTCTCGTGGGGCTTCAACTGACGCAAAGCATATGAAATAACACGCCCCTCCTTCATCAATACACAACCCAAACCATCATGCGAAGCGTCGCAATACACAATATACATCCCTAAATCGGAAGGCAACACTAACACTGGTGCTGAAGTCAATGCGGTCTTGAGCTTCTGAAAGCTTGCCTCGCAATTATCGGACCATCGGAATGGAGCACCCTTTTGGGTCAATCTAGTCAAAAGTGTTGCAATATATGTGAAGCCTTCCACAAACCGACAATAATACCTTGCTAACCCCAGGAAGCTCCTGATCTCAGTCATTGAGGTAGGACGAGGCCAACCCTGAACTACCTTAATCTTCTTGGGTCGTACCTTAATACCCTCGACTAATACAACATGCCCCAAGAACGCCACGGAATCCAACCAAAACTCATACTTGGAGAACTTAGCAAGTAGCTTCTGTTACCCCAAGGTCTGAAGCACCACCCTCAAATGATGCTCGTGCTCCTCCATGCTACGCGAGTAGATAAAAATGTCATCAATAAAGACAATGATAAATGAGTCAATATATGGCCTGAACACTCGGTTCATCAAATCCATAAACGTCATCGGGGCATTATTCAAGCCGAAGGACATCACTAGAAACTCATAATGGCCATATCTAGTCTGAAAAGCCACCTTCGGAACATCCGAATCCCGAATCTTCAACTGATGGTACCCCAATATAAAGTCAATCTTAGAGTACAACCTGGCACCCTGCAACTGGTCGAACAAATCATTAATACGCGGCAACGGGTACTTGTTCTTAATGCTAACTTTATTCAACTACCGGTAAGCAATACACATCCGCATAAGACCATATTTCTTCTTTACAAATAACACTGGTGCACCCTAGGGTGATACACCCGGCCTGAAGAACCCCTTTGTTAGCAACTCCTCAAGTTGTTCCTTCAACTCCTTTAACTCTTTCAGAGCCATGCGATATGGTGTAATAGAGATAGGTTGGGTACCTAGAGCCAAATCAATACAGAAATTAGTATCACGGTTTGGTGGCATGCTTGGATCAATGGGGAATACATCGGAGAACTCCTGGACCACGGGCACTGAATCAATAGCCGGAGTATATGTGGTAGTATCCCAAACATAAGTTAGATAAGACAAACAACCCTTCTCCACCATGTGTGGAGCCTTCAGAAAAGAAATAACCCAACTAGATGCACTAACAAACAAATCCCTCAACTCCAGTCTAGGCAACTCTGGCATCGCCAAGGTAACGGCCTTGTCATGACAATCAAGAATGGCATGATATGGAGATAACCAGTCCATTCCCAAGATGATCTCAAAGTTGATCATATCGAGCAACACAAGATTCGCTCTAGTTTCATAACCACATAATGTAACAATGCAAGACCGATAGATCCGATCCACAATAACAGAATCATCCACCGGTGTGGACACATAAACAGGAATACCCAATGACTCATGAGGAACACCTAAGAAATGAGCTAACAGAGATGAAACATATGAATATGTAAACCCTGGATCAAATAGTACCAAAGAATCCCTACCTTAGATAGAAATAATACATGTGATCATGGCATCTGAGGCCACCTGACTGGCCTCCACCTCTAGGACGGCCCCTACCCGTCGGCCCTCTGCCTATGGGCTGTCGGACGGCTGGTGTGGCAATTGGTGCTGGAATCATAGGCTACTGTCCCTGATGCACTGCCTTGCCCCGAAGCTTGGGGCAGAACCTCCACACATAACTGAGATCCCCGCACTCGAAACAACCTTTCAGTATGGTGGACTACTGACTTGAAGTCTGATCATGATGTCCTGAATACCCATTGGAGAAACCCTGAATAGCCGGGGGTGGTAGGAACTCTCTGGCATGGTGCTGAAATAAGGTCGCACAGTAGCACCTCGAAGAGGCAGCGATGCTGGATATGTGGGCCTGCTAGACTGACCCCTCACAAACTAGTCGTTGCCCCCAGCGGGGTCACCTATGAACTCTCCAAATTAACGAAACCGCTTATCCTTTGTATCCTGCTCCCGGATACGCTGACGTACACCCTTGATTCTTTGAGCTATCTTTACAACTAGCACATAAGAAGTCCCCATCTCAACCTCTCGGGCCATGGTGACCTGAATGCCAGTGTGCAAACCTGCATCAAACCTCTGCACTCTCTCTGCATTGGTGGGAAGTATCATAAGTGCATGGCGAGACAACTCAGAGAACCTCGCCTCATAGACGGTCACTAATATCTGACCCTGCTGGAGCTGCTCAAATTGAAACTATAACACTTCTCTCTAAGAGGGCGAAATATACCTATCAAGAAAAATACGGGTGAACCAGTCCTAAGTCATGGGAGGAGAATCTGCTAGTTTGTCGAGAAGATATGACTGCCACCACCTAGGGACCCTGCCCTCCAGTTGGAAAGTAGTAAAATCCACACCATGGGACTCCAATATCCTCATGTTGTGCAGTCTGTCCCTGCACCGATCAATAAAGTCCTGGGGATCCTCATGTCGCTCACCTCCAAAGACAGGAAGATGAAACCTGGTCCAGCTGTCCAATAGCTTCTACGGCTCACCGGCCGCAGATGGTCTAGGCTCAGGTATAGCTACCGCTACTAGTTGGGCTCCACCTACGGGTAGTGCGCCCGGGGTCTGATATACGGCAGCTGCATGCCCATGAGCCTGAGCAGTAGGGGTTTGTACTCCCCATCCCGCCTGCGATGTGGCTGGGTCTGCTAGAAATAAACTAGCCTGAGTCATAGATTCCATGAACTACAGCATACGGCCCATGACCTCCTGGAATCCCGGTGCGGACATGAAATCCATCGGGGCTGGCTCTGCTGCAGGAACCTTGCCCTGCTTCTCAATAATAGGATCCTCTACTAAATCCACTGGTGGCATGATTGGAGTAACTCTAGAACACCCTTATTCTCTACCACGAGCCGGAGCCCTCCCTCAGCCTCTTCCTCGGCCTCTGGCAATAAGGGGAGAAACTACTCCATGATCGGGCACATCTGTCGTGCACGTTCTCACCTTCTGTGATGAAATTGGGTGAAATATATTTAGCACAACATCAACTACACGATAGGAGATGAAGAAAAAGTAGTTTCCTAACACGCTATAGCCTCTCGAAGATAAGTACGGACGTCTCCGCACCGATCCACAAGACTCTATCAGGCATGCTCATAACTTGTGAAACCTATGTGAACCTAGTGCTCTGATACCATGTTGTCATGACCCAATTCTCCTATAGGCTGTGATGGCGCTCAGCTCCATCACTGGGCAATCATAATAATAGTAATAATCCAAAACCATAAAGTTTGCTAGTGTGTGTGCCAAGACCTGGTGTCATAAGGGCATGGGCGCTAATAGATTATACAAAACTCTAGCAAGGCAAGTTAGGGCACATCTGCTCCTCCATGATCGGGCACATCTGCCACGCGTTCTTACCTCTAAATTTCTAGATGAAATCCCCTCTCAATAAGCTCCAAAATCACCCAAAAGTGAGAGAAATGGGTTAGAAATGGCTTATGTCCCGCAATAAATGAAGCCTTCTACTACTAAGACTTCCGCATCTGCGGTCACTAGGCCACGTCTATGACACAACTACTGCGGAACAAGGTCGGCTTCTACGAAAATGCCTTAGGCTAGTAGGCTTCACTTCTGCGGATGGGATATGACTTCTGCAGTCCCACTTCTGCGGAAGGTGAAGCGCATATGTGGCCCCCTCGCACCTGCGGGCTACTCATCGCAGAAGCGAGAGCGCTTCTACGTGTTCTTCTCTGCTACTGCGGACCACTGGCCAATTTTCAAAGGTGCTTCTACGGCCAAGAGCTCGCATCTGTGGGCTTGCACCTGCGGCCAAAAGCTCGCAGGTGCGGGCACACCAGATATGGTGCACCAGCAGCCCTTTTGAGCTCTAAAACGATCTATGCAACATCTGGATTGCACCCGAGGCCCCCGAGGCCTCGTCCAAACATACCAATAAGTTTGTAAACATAATATGGACTTGCTTCAACCCTCAGAATGCAGAAAACAACATCAAAACTAAGAATTGCACGCCAAACCAAATCGAATCAACTTATGAACTTGAAGTTCTTCCAACTTGCTCTGAATGCCCCGAATCATATGTAAAGTACTCGGAATGACACCAAATTTTGCGTGCAAGTCTTAAATCACCATACGGAACTATTCTGAGGCTCAAAATCCCAAACGGACCTTGATAACACCAAAACCTACTTCAAACAAAATTTAAAGAACTTTTAAACCTTCAATAAGCTAACTTTCAACATTAAGCGCTGAAACGCTCCCGGGTCATCCAAAGCCAGATCCGAACTACGCCCAAGTCCAAAATCATCATACTAACCTATTGGAACTGTCAAATCCCGATTCCGAGGTTGTTTACTTGAAATGTTGACCAAGGTCAAACTTAACTTTTTAAAGTTAAACTGAGGAACCAAGTGTTTCGATTTCAATCCGAACCCTTTCAAATCCTGAACTAACCGTCCCCGCGGGTCATAAAATAGTAAAAGCACATATGAGGAGTCTTATTTAGGGGAACAGGGATCTAGAAAATAAAACAACCGGTTGGGTCGTTACACAGTTACCGCCTTGTATTCACATTCCACAATTTCAATCACAATTTTTTCTTATACCGCTTCGTGAGCCTTACAGTTGAAATAGGTTTAGAAAATAGTTTTCCCGATATTGCTACACGCACTTTAGCCCATATTATGTTGTTGTGTGGCCTCACGTAGTTTCCTAACAAGCAACACGCATATAAGTTCCACTATATACCTCTGCATCCACATTAACCCCAAGCCTTGTCACACCTTAATCGAAATGGAATTATTATTTATTTCAGAGTCGCCACTTGAAATAATTTATGGTGTCCCAAGTCACCGATGTATTTTAAATCCCAAATCGAGGAAATTGACTCTATTTTTATTGTCCGCGAACACAGAAGATCGGGTAAGAAATTCTGTTAACCCGGGAGAAGGTGTGAGGCACTCCCAAGTTCCGTGGTTTTAGCATGGTCGCTTAACAATTAATACTTGGTCTAATTATCTGATTTATTACATATTTAAAGCCTATTGTGCATTTTTACTTTTTAACCGCTTTTAATTATTTATGAAATTATTTCTGGAACAAGTCACGATGTCATGCACTTGTCGTTTTGGCACATATCGCAAACCGCGCCACATGAAATGCACCCGCGATTTACGACATAACCCTAGGTCTTGATTTGAAGAATTAAATGAGATTTCAATTAAAATTATGGATTAAAGCTTAAACCAAGGGAATGAATCAAAGGGAAATACTTAGGTTATGGTTTATACCTTACCCCATGGAAGAAACTTTAAGAACATTCTTTAATTCTTTCAATATCAATCTTTCAAGATGAGAAAAACTCTAACAACATTAATAACCAAAAATGCCCAGTTGTTCTGCCCCGTTTCTTATGTCAAATGATCACGAAACTCGCTTATGATGCCTCCAGTAGATTCCTCGTAAACTTTCAGTCAAGTTAGGCTTTTGAATCACTCCATTTGACTTTATAATGAAGGAGATATGTTGGTTTCAATATTTAAAAATAGTGTAGATTTTTTAAATACGAAGTTAGTGACAATATCATAATTAATCTGAAACATCTGGCAATCCAATTCATAGTAATATGACCATAAGTTCCTCATACGATGTCGAAACCTTATGATTTCAGTTGCTATGATTCCATAATTATGATACAAATAAAATGATTTAATCAAAACACGAATCAAACGCCGTTTTCTCAATATGGTAACCTTTATGCTCAAATCGACGTCGAAATCGAAAATAATCACCATACAACCCCAACTTATCCAAAACTCATCGAAATTTAACCAAACTTTGTGGACATGTCCAAAATCAATATACAAACTTATTGGAATACTTAAAACCCGACCCCGAATTCGTTTACCCAAAAGTCAAACCTTGGTCAACTCTTCCAACTTAAAGCTTCTAAAACGAGAATCATTCTTCCAAATCAATCTCGAACCGCTCGATAGCCGAAAACAACCATACACACACGTCATAATACATAATGTGAATCTACTCAAAGTCTCAAACCACCAAATGGAGCGCTAAAGCTCAAAATGACGGTCGGGTCATTACAACAGTCTCACCAGCATACTGTCTCCATGAAGGAGCAACTGAAGGAGTATTAGTAGATGGGGATGCAGCCGCCTGAGATCCTCCAATATCCAGTCTAGAAATACTAGGAGTATATGATGATGGAAATTATAATAGAGTGGATGATGATGGAGGCATCAAAGATAAACTATCATGCTAACTGTAATACCCGATCTGGGATGGAATCAATGGTGAACCATCATGCTGACTAGCCGGGACATGATGACTCAAAGGTGGCAAATTAGGTGTGGGCATAAAATTAATGGTAGTGGAGGCTGAACCATCCTGGGTCGGCATAGAGTAATACTATAATGTGCTAGCCAGGGGAAAGGGATTCTGAAAAACTCAGGTGGTAATGAAGTAGTCGACTGAGAAGGACGAGGAGGACTCATCCTAGGCATATGTGAAGGAATGTGATCACTCATGGAAGGCAAAGTATTTGTTTTCTTCTTAGATTGTTTCGGTTCTTTACCCTTAAAAATCATGTGTGCAATTTAAGTAAAACAAAATATAATAATAAAAAAAAATCAATAGGTAATAATATAAAGGAATTCTTCTACATATTACAACAATTAAAAAAAGAACATATGTAAAGTCCAACAAGATATAAATATAAAATAATAACACAAGGAATAACATAAGAAATCAAACAAGTCATAAAATACACAAACAACTCAATCCTCACCGCTTTCTTCATATTGATCATTTTCATTTTCATCATTGCTTTTTTTTTATTTTCATCATATAATTCTTCATCCTAGCTCGCTTGATATTCATCACTTGAATCTCCATCCTCGTTTTCCGTGGATGTTCCTTCCTCATACTCACTTTGATTTGATCTAAGGACTGAAGGCTCGAATACCTCATAAAGGCCTTCACTATCCTGCAATTCACCGGCTAGACCATTATCCACCATTGCTTCAACACTTGAAATGTCATTCTGGTATGCTACATCTAATGCATCATCGACCTCAACTCTACCACGGGCTTTATTTTTATCACTACCCGCCATGCATCCTGCTTCTTGCACAAAGGATAAGGTGTGTAATACACATGTTTCACATTTTGTGTCATGATAAATGGGTCATAGAGTCTATATTTCCCGTGCTCTTTATTTTAATTATTTTATATAGAGGATGCACCTTTGTACATCTAGTAGGTGTTGGATCATACTATTTACACTAAAAGAGTACCAACCTTTTCTTCAGCCAACCAACACTATACTCGAGTTCTAATATCTGTTGAAGCACACCACAATAATCAACATCACCATCAACTTTCACACACATGCCACTATTATTGGTTTTTTGTCCTTGGATGATTCTTATGTATGAAACTTGTACCCATTGACGGAGTACTTAGACATCATTCTGACCTTAAGGATAGGTCCCCAAGCAATGTCACGCAAAATGGATCATGCACGCTATTATCTGGATTATGAACCTAGATCGAACCTAATATATAACAGTTAATTAGAAATTAAAAAGTACGTATGACTGATAATAATTTGCGTTGAAAAAAACTTCGCTAATACTTACAAAGTGTTTAAAACATTCTGCAAACCTAGGATAAACATGCTCGTGCCCATATGTACCCACAAATCAACTGTCCGATAGATTTGAAACTTTCTATAACAACCCAAGTTGTCGTTTTAAGAATTAACACCTCGTTCAGTGACTTAAGGTCTCAAGCAGCCTCATAATATGTATTATGACCTGCGTGTGTGGTCGAGATTGGTTTTTCTAAGATTCAGAATTTAATTAAAAGAACAATTCTCATTTTGAAGCTTAAAATGAAAAGAGTTGACCAGAGTTTGACTTTTGAGCAAACGGTCCCGGAATGGATTTTTGATGATGTCAATAGCTTCGTATGGAAATTTCAGACTTAGGCGTATGTCCGGATTTGGATTTGAAAGTCTGTGGGACAATTCCACGCATTATGGCAAAAGTTGGAAAAATATAAGATTTTTGGAGAGTTCGACCGAAAGTTGAATTTTTGATAACGAGGTCGAAATTCGATTCTGAAAATTGAAACATCTCCATTATATTATTTAAGACTCCTGTACAAAATTTGAAGTCATTCCGGATTGATTTAATACGTTTCGGCGCAAATTATAGAATTTGGAATTTTCATAACTGGTTGAGAGACTAGTAAAGTTAAAAAATTTGGGAGTTTGACCATGGTAAGTATCGGGTCAAGACGACCTTGTTTCAGTATTTTGAGTACGCGAGCAGGTCCATAGTGTGTTTTATGATTGAAATTCATATATGGTTTGTGTCTGGGAGGTTACGGATGCGTTTCGGGGTGGTTTTGAATCATTTCGGAGAAGTTTGGGTTTTACTAGTTTCTGGTGTGGCACTATTCATCCGCAATTGCGAAAATTGTTCATCCGCAATTGCGAACACTGTTCATCGCAATTGCGAACACTGTTCATGGGAGGTTACTGTTCATTCGTAAATGCGAAAGTTTTGTACGCAAATGCGAACCTAGGCAGAAACTTAAGGATCGAAAATATGTCATTTCTTCATTTTTTATTGGGATTTCTTGACCTCGATTTTTGTGTGATTTTGAGAATTTCTTCACGACTTCGACTGGGGTAAGTGTTCTATATCCGAAAGTGATTATATTTTATGAATCTATAGATATATGCATCGTTTAATTTGAGTTTTAATGGAGGAAATTGAGATTTTTGTAAAACCTTTCAAAAACGAAAATTCAAGATATGGAGGACGATTTGTTAGTAGAATTCGATAAAATTGGTATGGTTGAACTCGTATCGGAATGGGTGTTCAGATTTCGTAAAATTTCTGTCGGGTTCCGAGAGGCGAGCCCCGCATTGACTTTTGGTTGACTTTTTAGAATACAATTTTAAGTCGACGTTTTATTATCCGGAATTATTTTCGATGAATTTTAATGAAGTTATACAATTAATTTGGATAGATTTGAGTTGTCCGGAGATCAATTCAAGCAAGAAGGCGATTTTGGAATATCGGTATAACTTCAAAAAGGTAAGTATCTTGCCTAACCTTGAGTGGGGGAATTACCCCTTAGGCATCGAGTCTTATGTTCCATTTGTGAAATTTGAAAAGTCATGTACGCGAGGTGACGAGTACGTACTCGGGCTTATATGTGAAAATTTTATTGGTTTAAAGTCTTAGGAATTTTATTTAGTAAAATGGATAATTGTTGGCATTTATTAAATCATCTATTTGTAGTGCCTCAACCCTTGTTGTCGAATTTATTTTTATATGATAATTTGGTGTGATTGTCACTTGAATTTTTATGTGAATTCCGTGTGTTTGTTGATTTATATTTCCTGGAAATAATTTTATTATTGATTTTCCATCTGAAAATAATTAATTAAATAAGTTTAAACTGAGGCGTTAATATAATTAACAAGAATTTGGATTAATGAAGGTGTTGCCCTATACGAAGTATATTCCATCTCTGTTGATTGTTTTGAGGTTATATATACGTTGTGTGAAGCCTTGGGCTATTTTTGAGAAGCTCAGAATGGCCATATCTAGTATGGAAGACGGTCTTCAGAACATCTGAGTCCCGAATATTCAACTGATGGTATCCCGATCTCAAGTCGATCTTAGAAAATACCCTAGCACCCTGCAACTGGTCAAACAAGTCATCAATATGCGGCAATGGGTACTTGTTCTTAATGGTGACTTTGTTCAACTGGCGGTAATCAATACACATCTGCATAGTCTCATCCTTCTTCTTCACAAATAATACTGGTACACCCCAAGGTGATACACTCGGTCTGATGAATCCCTTTGCTAGAACCTCCTCACGATGTTCCGTCAACTCCTTCAACTCTTTAGGAGCCATACGATACGGTGTGATCGATATAGGCTGAGTGCCTAAAGCCAAGTCAATATAGAAATCAATGTCACGATCTAGAAGCATGCTTGGTAGGTTAGAAGGAAACACATCGGCGAACTCCCAGATTACTGGCATCGAATCAATGGTCGGAGACTCTGCGATGGTATCCCGAACATAGGCTAGATAACCCAAACAACCCTTCTCGACCATATGTCGAGCCTTCAGAAAAGAGATAACCCGACTAGATGTACTGACAGACGAACCCTTCCACTCCAATCTAGGCAATTATGGAATTGTTAAGGTAACAGTCTTGGAATGGAAATTAAGGATGGCGTGATATGGGGATAGCCAGTCCATGCCCAGGATGACCTCAAAGTCGGTCGTAACAAGTAACAGAAGGTCTGCTCTAGTCTCGTAACCACATAATGTGATTACACAGGACCGATAAATCCGATCCACAACCACAAAGTCACCCACAGGAGTGGACACATAAGCAGGAGTACCCAAGGACTCACGAGCAATGTCCAGGAAATGAGCGAACAGATATGATACATATGAAACGGTAGACCCAGGATCAAATAATACCGAAACATCCCTACCACAGACAGAAATAATATCTGTGATAACGGCATATAAGGCCATAGCATCTGGTCTGGCTGGGAAAGCATAGAATCTAACTGAAGTGACGACTGGCTGTCCCCCACCTAGCTAAACAATAGTTGGGTGACCTCCCCCTACCTGGCCTCGACCTCTAGGACGGCCCCTGCCCGCCTGTCCCCCACCTCTGGGCGGTCGGACGACTGGTGTTGTAATTATGGCCTGATGACCCTGTTGTACTGCCTTGACCCAAAGTCTAGGACAGGTTCACTTCATGTGACCCGGATCTCCACACTCGTAACAACCTCTCGGTACCATAGACTACTGCCCCGAAGTCTGACCCCGATGGCCTGAATACCCACTAGAAGAACCCCGAATGGATGGTGGGCGATATGAACTCTCTGGCATGGCACTGAAATAGGCACTGGAAGAACCCTGATGAGCTGGTGGGATGTCACGCCCCAAAACCGAGGAGCGCAATCGGCGCTCAACCGAGTGAACCCGATCGAGCAAGCCTGTTAGATTTCATTCTACCCAAACTCATCCATGAATAGAGAAAATACATATTATCATTAATTAGACGAAAATGTGTTCATGTCTACAATACCAATTCATTTCCAATAGTTTCATCATTTTTAAAGTCTCAAATGGACAAGTAATACATCCACAACATAACATAGTTTGTCTTTCTCCAGCACGAATACACAACCCACACTATGTCTAAGAGCCTCTATAGATAAAGAAGAGTGCAGTGATAATGCCGGCAACAAGGCCCCGGCTATACCTCAAACAGAATACACAAAGTACAAAAGATTTATGACCCCGGAATGAAGTGGGGCTCACCAAGTCAGCTGGGAAGAAGGTGCACTGCTACAAATGATCAATATCTCCTGCTGTGGA
This sequence comes from Nicotiana tomentosiformis, assembly GCF_000390325.3. Lineage (NCBI taxonomy): Eukaryota > Viridiplantae > Streptophyta > Magnoliopsida > Solanales > Solanaceae > Nicotiana > Nicotiana tomentosiformis. The sequence goes on along the minus strand of NC_090820.1, from coordinate 107,832,451 downwards.
ACCACCTGCATCCATTTAAAGATGCAGCGCCCCTGGAAAAAGGGACGTTAGTACCGTCGAATAGCACTAGTATGAATAATTAAACACCCTCTCAATAGAATGACAAATAATACAAATAATATTATCATAATATCAATGAAAGACTTAATCAACATCAAACCTCAATTTAGGATCGAGACAATGTTCAAATTAATTTCCAGATCTCACATTGGGAGATTTTTAGTATCGATATACCATTGTCCACAATACCATTATTCACAAAACCAGTACCACCGTACTCTCAGCGCGGAGTTCGATCACGACCCGATCAGCTAGGCCATCTCATTAGAGGCATTAACCATAATTTTTCTCAATATCAATACCACTGTCTTTAACACGGAGTCCGATCACGACCTGATCGGCTAGGCTATCCATTAGGGACATCAACCACAATTACCATTTCAATTACAATTTCCAGCACAATCACCACCATGTGTGCGGCACGGTGTCCGATCACGACCCGATCGTCTAGGACGTCTTATTTGTGACATCAACCTTTTTATATCAATCATCGCATTTCATATTACTTTCACATCTTTTCATTTCATTGGCACTAGTGGCCAAAATTATAAGATCATTCTTGGCACGTTGGCCATATTCAGTATTTCATGCTCACATTATCAATTTCAAATATCATCCTCATCATCAACAACAAACACAATTCAAATCAAAGTGTGTAGTACAAATGTGAGCAATTTAGAGTCTAATGCACATAGAGATATCTCACAAATTTTGGCATAATATCCTTCATTTGAACTTGACTTAAGGTCGAAACATTATTAATGCACAGCCCATATTTTAACACATCCTCAATTGGTAGCATAACATGAATAGAGCATTTGTAATGCTTGTTGAACATATATCGTTCAACCTAATCTTACTCGGAATAGCCAATTTCATAATGAATCACTCGGAACTTACATAATTTACATGAATATCGTGGGATTTAAATCTAAGAGAAGAGTTTAGCCAACATACCTCACTTGAGCTTCCTTACACTATAAAATGTTCCGGAATTCTTAGCAACTTCAATCTATTTTAGAAATATAACAAATTGAATCAAAATAAGGAAGATGACCATGGTTCTAGCTCACTTGAGCATTTTATCAAATATTAGGTGTGCATAAGGTTTCAATGTCCTTTTTATGAAGGACTTCATCATCCCACAACCCAATCTTTACCATTTTTAGCTCAACAATCTTCCTACACCCTTTGATAACACATGCATGTAAAATAAATAACTCTCATTCCCAGAAATTTATCTTGCTAGTTACCAATTTTCAGAAAATTTCGAAATTAGTGTTTAGGGTGTAGAATCTTATCTCTAGGATGAAGACCTAGTAAACTTCCCTTCTTAATCTTCCAAAACTTGAGCAAGAATTGAAGAAAAATTATGGAAGAACACTTTCTCACTCTAGGGCACTCTCTCTCACTCTAAAATATCAGATTATGACTCAAAAATGGCCCAAAGAGTGTATTTAACGAAATAGGGTCGGGTTTTAAAAATCCAAAAATGGAGCTTCGGAACAAGGTATGCGATCGCATAACCGATATGCGGACCGCATATCGTTCGCATATTTGGTTACAAAATAGCCAAAAGAACTGCCTGTGTATGCGGTCACTATGCGGTCGCATAATGAACCTCATAACAGTTATGCGATCGCATAGTCGACCGCATAGTTGCTTCCAACTGACCCAATCAACTGCCTCACTCTGCGGCCATTATGCGGTTCGTAGAGTGGTTCTGCAGTCGCATAATGGACTGCAGAAATGCACTTTTCAGCCAAAAATATTTCTTTACTTTCTGGTGCATTGTTCAACCCAAAAAGAATTTCTACCAACCTTAAACACGTAAGCCTATTCTGGCATCAAGAAACATTATTTCCTTTGCAAACTTTACCGGGATTTACACTTAAGTACTTCGAAATTTTTCGGGGTGTTACATGGGAGATAAGAAATCTCTGTCATAGAACTGAAATAGGGTCGCGCCGGAGCACCCCGAGGAGGTGGTGGTGCTGGATATGTGGGCCTGCTAGGCTGACCCCTCCCAAACTGCCCTCTGCCCCTGGCTGGGGCACCTCTACACTCTCACAGAATTGGACCCTCTTCTCCTGTTGTATCTGCTCTCTACCCCTCTGGTGGTAGCCCTCAATCCTCCGAGCAATCTCTACTACTAGCTGATAGCCAGTACCAATCTCAACCTCCCGGGCCACACTAGCCAGCATACTGGGGTGCAACCCCGCAACAAATCTCTGCACTCTCTCTGCATCGGCAGGAAGTATCATAAGTGCATGGCGAGACAACTCAGAGAATCTCGCCTCATAATGGGTCGCTAACATCTGACCCTGCTCGAGCTGATCGAACTGACCTCGCAACTCTTCCCTCTGAGAGGGTGGAATATATATATATATCCAAGAGAAGTTGTGTAAACTGGTCCGAAGTCATGGGAGGAGAACTCGCTGGTCTGCCAAGAAGGTAAGACTGCCGCCATCTACGGGCCTTGCCCTCCAACTGGAAAGTAGTGAAATCTACCCCATGGGACTCCAATATCATCATGTTGTGCAGTCTGTACCTGCACCGGTCAATAAAGTCCTGAGGATCCTCATTCCGCTCGCCCCCGAAGGTAGGAGGGTGTAGCCTAGTCCATCTGTCCAATAGATTCTACGGATCGCTGTCTGCAGCTGGTCTAGGCTCTGGTGCAGCTGTGGCAACTGGCTGGGCTCCACCCACAGGTAGTGTATCCGGAGTCTGGTATACTGCAGCTGCGTGCCCAGGAGCCTGAGCAGTAGGGGTCTATTCTCCCCCTCCCGCCTGAGATGTGGCTGGGTCTGCTAGAAATAAACAGCCTGAGTCATGGTGTCCATAAACCGCAGCATACAACCTATGACCTCCTGAAAGCCCGGTGCTGACTTGAAATCTACCGGGGTTGGCTCTGCGACAGGCACCTCACCCTGCTCCTCAATGATGGGATCCTCCACTGTATCTGCTGGTGGTGCTACTAGGGCAGCTCTGGGACACCCTCGTCCCCCACCTCGGGTCGGTGCCCTCCCCCGGCCTCTGCCTCGGCCTCTAGCAACGGGAGAAGCAGCTCTTCCCGGGTCTCGAACGTCCGTCGTACACGTCCTCACCATCTGTGAGAGAATGAGGAAAAGGAACTTAGTACACCATCAATTGCACGATAGGAGATGAATAAAGAGTAGTTTCCTAACACCCTATAGCCTCTCGAAGATAAGTACGGACGTCTCCGCACTGATCCGCAAGACTCTACTAGGTCTGCCCATAACTTGTGAGACCTACGTGAACCTAGTGCTCTGATACCATGTTGTGACCAACCAATTCCATCATAGGCCGTGATAGCGCCCAACACCATTGTTGGGCAAGCCAACACTGATCAAACTAATTGTTTCCCATTTAAATAAATTACTAGGTGGATAACATTTCCTCATTTTTTAAAAAGATTTAGAAATTTGCAAACGTGACATAATTAAAAGGAAACAAACAAGTACTAATCGTAATCATGTAAACAAATCCAAAATCATAATTCTACTAGTGTGTGTACCAAGACCTGGTATCACAAGTATGTGGGCAATCTAGTAGAATATACAAAAGAGTACTAGACTACTGTCTGAAAGGAAATAGACAGAAAAATAAAGCATAAGAGAGACTCCAGCTGCTGTAGAACGGCTCGGAAGGCAGCTCACCGTGAAGTCTCGAGAGGGGGATCAAAACTGCGTTACAGACTGGTAACCAGATGCACCTGCCTCATATCCTGTACATTTAAGTACAGAAGTGTAGCGTGAGTACATAAATAATATTTACCTAGTAAGTATCTAGTCTAACCTCAAAGAAGTAGTGACGAGGGGTCGACTCCGACACTTACTAGGGCCAATAACATGATAATATGAAATTCTAACTAAGCATAATATACAACAATAAGACTCAGAACAAGAAATAACTGAACAAGTTTTCACCATATTTAAGAGCTTAAATCACTTCATTCCTTTAAAACATATGATCACACAAAACAATGACTTTGTACCAAATATGAAAGGAACTTCATGTTCTATTATCACACACGAATACCACCGAGGATGTTCGGCCCGATCCAACATAAATGTAAATTATGCACTGCCGAGGGTCGAACGACGCAAACCATAGATGCATCTATTACCCTGCTCGCAAATAATACATGCGATGCGATCAAATATAAATTTATCAATAAGTCATAACCCTTTCTTGATTCTTTGCAAAATAAAGACAATTCGGCATGAAGCTTTTAAATCCTTAAAAATCCTCGACTTAGTTCCATTTGATACAGTTAACAAATATAATCAAATAACGGTGTCCACAAGCATGGTGTAAACCTAACACTACCCGGACATAAATAGGAATAGTAGCTACGTACGGACTCTCGTCACATCGTGCGTACGTAGCCCCTGCAATTAACAACACATATTAATTAAGTTCACCTATAAGGTAAGTTCCCTCTTACAAGGTTAGAAAAGAGACTTACCTCATCTCAAATCTTACTTCTCAATTCAAGAATGCGCTAAAACCTCCAAATTTAATGCCAAGCGACTCGGAACTAGCCAAATATTATATAAATCGATCAATCTATGCTCAAAAGTTCATATCTCCACTATTAAAGTGATTACCCAATCCAAATTGTAAGATTCCTAAAATTCACCCCCGGGCCCACACGCCCGTATTCCGAAAATGTTTGAAGAAAGTTGTTACCCATAACCTTAGGAACATAATATATGATTTTCACTAAGTTTCATGATCATTTTCGTGGTAAAATCTCTTCTTTTTTTTTATTTAGCCCTAGGTTTTTCAGCTAAACCCATGATTTCTACCAATTTTCATGTGGAAATCAACCCATAATATATGTACTAAACTCATATTTAATAGAAATTACTTACCTCACAAAGCTAGGTCACAATCCCCTCCTTAGAAGCTCTCAAATCGCCGATGAGTGGGAGAAAAATGTGATAAAAATGGCCTTAACCTATAATAAATAAGGCTCACTGCCTCCAGTGGTTTCCACACTTGCGATCATAGGGCCGCAAATGCTATCCCGCACCTACGGCAAGACCTTCACAGGTGCGCCTTTTCCACGCCTGGTCAGGCTTCACATCTGCGGACACTAGGAGCTGCATCTGCAAGCCCTTTCCGCTCTTGCGACAACAATGCCTGCACCTGCGGTCACGCAAGTGCGTAAATTCCTCCGCACCTGTGATGCCAGGCTTCCTTCGCATTTCCGCTTCTGCGGATCAAGGCTCACACCTGCGAGCTTGCACCTGCGGCTGGCCAAGCGCAGGGGCGGTTATGACAGAGCTGGAGCTTCAGTAGCTACTCCCAACTTCTAACTTAGTCTGAGCCTCGTCCGATTGACCCCCGGGGCCCCGCCCGAACATACCAAAAAGTTTGGAATCATAAAACGGACTCACTCAATCTCTCGGGACACCCTAAACAACATTAAAACTAAGAATCGCACCCCAATACCAATTGAATCAAACTTAAGAACTTCAAGTTCTTCAATTTAATTCTAATGTGCTGAAATGTACTTAAACTACTCGGAATGACACCAAACTTTGCGTGCAAGTCTCAAATGATATTACGAAACTATTCTTGGTCTCGAAATTCCATTTGGACCTCGATATCACCAAAACCCACTCCAAACCAAATTTAAAGAACTATTAAAACCTTCAAGAACCCACTTTCAATATTAGGTGCTGAAACGCTCCCAATTCATCCAAAAACCGATCTGAACATACGCCCAAGTCCAAAATCATCATACGAACCTATTGGAACTGCCAAATCCCGATTACGAGCTCGTTTACTCAAAATGTTAACCAAAGTCAAACTTGGCCTTTTATGCCAACCTTAAGGAACCAAATGTTCCGATTTCAACCTGAACCCTTCCAAATCCCGAACTAACCATCCCCGCAAGTCATAAAACAGTAAAAGCATGTATGGGAAGTCTTATTTAGGGGAACGGGGTTCTAAAAAGAAAATCAACCGATCGGTCCATTACACATAGGTTCTACAAGTCTAGTTGAGTCTTCCAGATTAGTACGGAGATGTCTGTACTTATCTTCGAGAGGCTACAGAACTGTTAGGAAATTTCCACTTCTTTTATTCCTATCGTGCAGATTTGTTGATTGTGGAATTTGAGCCTTTGTATCTCTATTCTCTCATAGATGGTGAGGATACGTGCTACCGGGTTAGCTGAGCAGGCATCCGCACATACTGCTAGGGCTGCAATAGGCCGGGGCCGATGAAGGGCACGTGTCGCGACTAGAGCACCTGTTAGAGCAGCAGTTGAGGAGCCGCCAGTAGCTCCAATTGGGGGACAGGTACCAGAAGCACGTGTTGTTACCCCCGGACTTCAGGAGACTTTAGCACAGTTCTTGAATATGTTTGGTACATTAACTCGGGCGGGATTGATCTCTGTTGCACCAAATATTTCACAGATTGGGGGAGTAACTCAGACTCCTACTGCCCGTACTCCATAGCAACAAGTTCATATTGATCAGGTTCCGGGTGTAGTACCGGTATAGCCTGTTATTCCGCTTCAGCCTGAGGTCAGGCCAGAGGCATCAGAAGAAGAACAAAATAGACTTGAGAGGTTTAAGAGGTATAGTCCCCCTACTTTCAGTGGCACAGCTACAAAGAATTCCCAAGGATTTCTAGAAAAGTGTTACTGTATTCTCCGCACTATGGGTATAGTAGAAGTGAGCGGAGTTGCCTTTACTATATTTTAGCTGTCAGGTGCAGCGTATCAGTTGTGGCAAATCTATGAAGAAGGTAGACCAGCCGATGCAACACCACCAACTTGGGCTCAATTTTCGGAAATGTTATTGAAAACGTTTGTTCCCTAGACCCTACGAGATGCATGGCGCATAGAGTTTGAATAGTTGTATCAGGGTACTATGACAGTGTCAGAATATGCTATCAGGTTCAGTGAATTAGCCCGTCATGCACCTATCTTGGTTCCTACAGTCAGAGAGCGGGTCTGCAGATTCATTGAGGGGCTCGATTATGATCTTAAAATATGCATGGCTCGAGAGATGCAAATTGATACTCCATTTCAACAAGTAGTGGAGACTGCGAGGAGGATTGAGAGTGTTCTAGGTGAGGAAAGGGAGTCAAAGGAGGCCAAAAGGTCTCGAAGCTCTGAAGGGTTCAGTGGATTTCACTCTTCAGCTATGACCCATTATGGCGGAGGCTCGAGCACTCGGCCAGCTCAGTCCGCACTTCAGGTTACTCGGGGTGCTCCGGTAAGTTCTTATAGTACACCACCGACACGAGATTCTTACAATGGTTATTTCAGTTATCCAGCACAGACTCAGTACGAGCAGTCACGACCTCAGAAGGGTTGTTATGAGTGTGGCGATATTAGGCACATCATGAGAGATTGTGTACCAGACTTGGGAGAGGCAAATTTCGTCAAAACATTCAGGCTACATGCTTTATTCCAGTTAATATTCCACGTGCACAGCCAGTTAGAGGTGGAGGACAGGCGGGTAGAGGGCTCCCTAGAGGGGGAGGCCTAGCCCGTTGATATATTTGTTATGGTGTGGCTGATGCCACTACACCAGATGGTGCCATTACTGGTATGATCCCAATTTGTTATAAAAAGATATTTTTCCTTAATTTGATCCAGTTCTGAATATTGAGGCGAGTCCTCCTATTATGCTCCGCTTATGGATAAGCTTCGTAATTTTGTGAGCCACTTATATGTTTATTCCTATTTGGGAGATTTGGATGTTATCCCGTGTCTATCATTTTTATTTTGTACACTACTGAGGGCTATAAGTCCAAAAGTGACTTTATATTACTCACTACAGTGGGTTTTGATGTGATTTCGGAATAATTGATCTCAATTTTATGAATTATATGCCCTATTGGTATTGGGGTTCATTATGTGTTGTGGAAATTGTTTACGAAATTCATTAAAAAGAATAAATAAAGGAAATTAAAGATTTCAGTTGGCACAATATGCAAAATACTTGTGATACAGAGTTGAAGACCAGATCCTCGCATTTTTATATGATATGAAATATTTAAAATGGGCTACAAGCCGCGGTGGAAGTTACATAAGGACGAGATCCTTGTGGAAAATAAATTGAGTTTAATTTCTCCCTTTATGAAATTTAAATTTGTACTATAATATTAATAGGGAGTCATGCCCGTTAGGCTTATTCGATACTTCTTGTATGTGTTTCTGTGCACATTTAACCATATTCGTGCTGTAAATATTGAGTTTTAGCCTATAAGGTAAGTGCCCAAGTGGCATTAAATGCGACTCGTTAATTCGGATAAATAATTAAGAGGTCTTCATGCCTCGCATGTTGCTGTCAGTGCTGCGAAAATTTTAAATGAGATTTTTGGTTAATATGATATTAATTGAGGATGTTGGAATTAATTATAAACAACTATTATGACCAGAGATGTGGTTATGGGAATATGTATGATGTGTGTGTGAACACGAAATTTGCTACAGCCAGTGGAGACTAACACGGTGTGTTAATATGAAAAATCAGGCATTTGAAATTGATTGGAGAGTAAGGAATTGGCTTTAAAGCTTATAAGTATGGATAAAAGAAACAATATCTACTGAGACGGTGTTGTCGGGCCCTTGTTAGATTTACGGTGACTTAGAATCACCCGTGAGTATGTGTGCAATAATGCACTTAGTAATTTAAAGTCCTCAGAAAGATTCCTGGCACGTTCGAGGATGAACGTGTGTTTCAGAGGGGGAAAATATAACGACCCAACTTGTCATTTTGAGAATTAACGTCCCCTTCAGCGATTTAAGGTCTCGAGCAGCTTCACAATATGTATTATGACCCACGTGTGTGGTCGAGATTGGTTTTCGAAAGATTCAGAATTTAATTAAAAGAACAATTCTTATTTTGAAGCTTAAAATGAAAATAGTTGACTAGAGTTTGACTTTTAAGAATGGATTTTTGATGATGTCAAGAGCTTCGTATGGCGATTTCGGACCTAGCATGTGTCCGGATTTGGATTTGGAAGTCTGTGGGACAATTCAACGCATTATGGTGAAAGTTGGAAAAATAGAAGGTTTTTGGAGAGTTCGACCGAAGGTTGAATCTTTGCTAACGAGGTCAAAATTCGATTCAAAAAATTGGAACAACTCCATTATATTATTAAAGACTCGTGTGCAAAATTTGAAGTCATTCCAGATTGATTTAATACGTTTCAGTGCAAATTATAGAATTTGGAAATTTCATAACTCATAATTCGATTCGAGGCGCGATTCGTAGTTTCGGCATTGTTTGATGTGATTTGAAGCCTCGACTAAGTTTGTATCATGTTTTGGGACTTGTTGGTATGATTTGACGGGGTCCTGAGGGGCTTGGGTGTAGTTTTGGATCATTGGTTAAGAGATTAGTAACGTTAAGAAATTTGAGAGTTTGACCATGGTCAATATCAGGTCAATACGATCTTTTTTCAGTGTTTTGAGTACACGATCAGGTCCGTAGCGTGTTTTATGATTGAAATTCATATATGGTTTGTGTCCGGAAGATTCTAGATTAGTTTCGGGGTGGTTTTAGATCATTTCGGAGAAATTTGGGTTTTGCTGATTTCTGGTGTGGCACTATTCATTCGCAATTGCGAACACTGTTCATCCACAATTGCTAACACTGTTCATCGCAATTATGAACACTATTCATGGGAGGTTACTGTTCATTCGCAAATGCGAACCTGGGCAGAAACTTAAGGATTGAAATTTTGTCATTTCTTCATTTTCGATTGGGATTTTTGGAGCTCAGTTTTTGGGCGATTTTGAGGATTTCTTCACGACTTCGACTGTGGTAAGTGTTCTATATCCGAAAGTAATTATATTTCATGAATCTGTGGTTATATTCATCGTTTAATTCGAGTTTTAATGGAGGAAATTGGAATTTTTGTAAAACTTTTCAAAAACAAAAATTCAAGATTTGGAGGACGATTTATTATTGGAATTCGATAAAATTGGTAAGGTTGAACTCGTATCGGAATGGGTGCTCAGATTGCGCAACAATTTTGCCGGGTTCCGAGAGGTGAGCCCCGCGTTGACTTTTGGTTGACTTTTTACAATAAAATTTTAAGTCGACGTTTTATTATCCGAAATTATTTACGATGAATTTTAATGAAGTTATACAATTAATTTGGATAGATTTGAGCTGTCCGAAGGTCAATTCAAGAAAGAAGGCGATTTTGGAATATCGCCATAACTTCAAAAAGGTAAGTATCTTGCCTATCCTTGAGTGAGGGAATCACCCCTTAGGCATCGAGTCTTATGTGCCTTTTGTGAAATTTGAAAAGTCGTGTACGTGAGATGACGAGTACATACTCGGGCTTATATGTGCAAATTTTATTGGTTTAAACTCTTAGGCATTTTATGTAGTAAAATGGATAATTGTTGGCATTTATTAAATCCTCTATTTGCAGTACCTCAACCCTTGTTGTCGAATTTGTTTTTATATCATAATTTGGTGTAATTGTCACTTGAATTTTTATTTGAATTCCGTGTGTTTGTTGATTTATATTTTCTGAAAATAATTATATTATGAATTTTTCATATGCAAATAATGAATTAAATAAGTTTAAACTGAGGCGTTAATATAATTATCAAGAATTTGGATTAATAAAGGTGTTGCCCTATACGGAGTATTTTCCATCTCGGTTGATTGTTTTGAAGTTTTATATACGTTGTGTGGAGCCTTGGGCTATTTTTGAGAAATTTATTGATTTTACTATATAATTGGAATTGGTTGTGGTCATTGAGAAAATTGTGATAGGAATTGATTATGTTATGTTGTCGTGATAATATTCCGTGTAAATTGTTATGTGATTTGAGTTATTATTATGAGGATATATGGGTGTCATTTCATTGTTGATATTATGTGGGTATAAGGGTGGCATTTCACTGTGGTTATGTGTGTTGGGATATTGTTTGGACGGAGTGATAAGGGTGGCTATTGATATTGTCAGGACGGAGGGATAAGGGAGGCTATTATAGGAGTGATAAGGATGGTTATAGGAAAGATAAGAGTGGCTATTGTTAGGGATGATATGTGATAATATGGAGTTATTGTGTTGGTAATTTTTATATGATGATGTGGGGTTATTGTATTGGTAATTTTCATATGATGTTGTGATTTTTCTTGCGTTTATTTTTGTATCTTGTGCAATTTCTCTTGTTATTTAGGTAAACTTGATAATAGTTTGATCTATGATGAAATTGGGAGCTTGCGGCTATTGCCAGGCGGATTATGAAATAAAATGTGGGCACAAGGTGTCGTGAGTAAATAATGATGATATTGGCACGTGAATTGTCCGTGCAGTTGTGATATGAAAATATGGGCACGAGGTGTCGTGAGTAAATGATGATGATATTGGCACGTGAGTTGTTTGTGCGGTTGTGATAGAGAAATTGGCACGAGGTGCCGTGAAAATATGAAAGTGAGTTAAGACCCGTATTTTATTATATTTGAAAGAGATTTATTTGAAAGATTTATATTGAGAAGATATTTATTTGAAGGAATTATATTTGAAAGAGATTTATTTGAAAGAATTATATTTGAAAGATATTTATTTTAAGGGAGTATATTCGAAATATATTTATTGAAAAGTATTATATCCCGGATATTATTATTTGAAAAACATATAGGCGAAAGATTTATATTTGAAGGACTTGATTAATTGGTTGTACTTATATTCATTATTTGTTGAGCAATATTATAGTGTTCTTGTTGTCGTGCTGTGTATATCACTGGTTGATTATTGTTGCCATCATTGTTATTTATTTTCTATTATTTTTGTATACTATATTGCACAAGTTATTAGACTACTGAGTGTTTTGACTGTACCTCATCACTACTCCACTGAGGTTAGTCTTGATACTTACTGGGTATCGACTGTGGTGTACTCATACTACACTTCTGCACATTTTTGTGCAGAGCCAAGTATTGGAGATATAGTACTCGGCCAGAGTTAGAGTGTGATCGCAAGGATTCAAGGTAGAGCTTATTGGTCATCACAGTCCCTTGGAGTCTTTCCATTTTTATTGTACTGTTAATTATTAATCAAACAGTATTGAGTATTCGATCTTTGAGATCATTTCATGTATTCAGTTAGAGTTCGTGACTTAGTATTAACAGTCTTGGGAGGTTGTTTGTAATTATTTCCGTTGTTGGTATTGAAACTAGTATTTAATTATATGTTTTTAAAAAAATTGGATTGAATTGTAATTATAATCGGCTTACGTAGTCTTAGAGACTACATGCCATCACGACGCCTATGATGGAATTTTGGGCCGTGACACTTTCATTAGTTAAAATGATTGATAATTGACCTTGAATGTAAGTCGACAATATAAATGTACACTTACGTATAATAAGGTTGGACTTCGGGATAATTTAGTAGAACATGTGTTGTAGCTAACTTTAGCTCCATCTCAATCAAACATCGTGTTGGACTACGTTTTGGCCGTCTTTTCCAGGTTGATTGAATATGAAAAAGGGTGGTGCCAATGGATCGGTATTGCCACCATCATCATGCCGATCAGGTCTATTTATTAAACAAGGTACATCATGTTCAAAATAATATAAACAGAAATAAGAAGTTTCTCTAGCCAGATATGCCTGACATATCGATCCCTCAATCCTTAATCTATTTTTTACGGTCCGCTTACATTTTTCAATCATCCTACATAGCACGATTTTAAGATGAAATAATGTTTAACTAAAACATATAAGGATAATTGATTAAAGATAATTACCTCTCGAAGGTAAATATCCATGTACATTGAATTGGCCCTCTTAGTAGTACCTCTTGCGCAATGTTAATTGGAAGATGTTCCATGACATCGAAAACACCTAGTGGGAAAACTTTTTCCAACTTGTTTAACGTTAAGCGAATGTTACAATCCATGTAAGCTAGGTTCTCCGCCCTGTATGTGTTAGAGAACAACTCCTTGAAAAATAAGCATATCTCTGTGATGGGCTTCCATATTCTATCAGGTAAAGCATTGGATGCAATAGGCATCAAAGATTCCATGAAAATGTGACAATCGTGACTTTTCATAAACGTCAACTTCCCTTATTTCATGTCATCACACCTAGATAAGTTTGATGCATACCCATCAGGCATCCTCAAATTATTAACCCAATAATAAATCTCTCTTCTCCCATCCAAAGTGAATGTGTAACTGACATTAGGCTTCTGAATCTTGTTGTTCAAGTATGTCAAGTACAACTCAGCTCGCCTACAGTATTCTTTCAAATCCATCATAACCTTCAAGTTATCCTTTGTCTTGTTGCTTACATTCATCACAATATTAAATAAGTTATCAAAAATATTCTTCTCTATATGCATGACATCAAGATTATGCCGAAGAAGATTGTGCTTTCACTAAGGTAACTCCCAAAATATGTTTTGTTTTATCAAGTTGTGTGTTACACCATATCACGGTATCTTATTAGGCAATGGATACTTTGTTATCTTAAGTAAATTCCTAACTCTATTCCAAATCTCTTGAGGCGATAAGACATGCGGTGGCTCCTCAAAATTAGTTTTGTTATTCATAAATGCACTAGTATTTCTCCTAACCTCATGATCCATTGGCAAGAAGCGGCAATGAAAGTCAAACCATGTGTTCTTGCCTTCATATTTCAAAGTGAATGCCTTTGTGTCTTCCATACAAGTCGGGCAACCTAACTTTCCGTCAATTGATCACCCAGACATCATTCCATAAATAGAAAAATTATTTATAGTCCATATCAAAGCAGCATAGAGTCTGGAGTTTTGCTTAGTTAATACATCATAAGTTTCCACACATTGATGTTACAATAACTTCAACTCATCAATTAGGGGATGCATGTATATATTAATATTTTTGGATTGCGTGGACCAGGAACAATACAAGTTAGAGATAAATATTGACTTGTCATACATAATTCAGGCGGCAAATTATACGGCGTAACAAACACTGGCCAACATGAATATGATGCAACAGACACTGCAAATGGAATGAATCCATCAGCACATAATCCCAACCTAATATTTTTTGGTTCACCGACAAAGTCTGGGAACACCCTATCAAAATGCTTCTATGCTTCTCCATCTGACGGATGACATAGCACACCAACTGGCCTTCTATATTCATAATGCCATGTCACATGAGGAGCAGAACTCATTGATGCATACAACCTCTTTAACCTTGGTATAATGGGTAAGTAGTGCATCGCCTTCACTGGAACCTTGTTTTGTTTAGCACTTATGACTTCTTTGTAATGCGGATGGTTACAAAATTTATAATTTTCTAAAGTTGCATCATCCTTATAGAATAACATGCAACATTTCTCACAACTATCAATCCTCTCCGATGAAAGACCCAACTTGGAAATCAATTTCTTTGTCATATAAAAATCTTTGGGAAAGTCAATCTTGGTGGGATTAAATTCATTCATAAGGCCAATGATAGAATCCATGCCCGTTTGAGAAATAGAATTATCTGATTTAATACTTAATAATCTAACTACAACAAACAACTTGGAATGCAATGTGCCTTTATAAAGCAGACAACTAGCTTCCTCTAACTGTTTGAAGAATCTCCTAGCCTTATCATTTGGTTCAGATTGAGCACTAGGGAACATCTCAAAAGCATCCCTCATCATTTTATTAAATCTAGAACTTTTAATATTAATATTCTCTGCTATGGGACTATCTTCTTCCCCACCAAAAGAGTTCTGAAAATGAACATCATCTACACTAGCATGACTCTCCTCATGAAAAATCCAAATATAATAATTTTCCATAAACCCCTTCTTATATAAATGAATATTAACAATATCGGGGCCCAATAACTTAAGACACTTGCATTTCACACAGGGGCACCTAATCGTCCTTTCGATAAGGAAATCATCAAGTGTCTTTGCCTTAGCAATAAAGCTAGCAACTCCTTCTATAACTTCATCTCGCAACCCCGTACGATTTGGATGTTTCCTATCATACATCCATCTACGATACCCAAATTTCATCTACACATAGAAGAGAATTAGAACTTGAAATATATCTATGTTATTTACACTAACTAATAAATTTTATTATATTCTTCAAAGGTTACTTATCTAAATAGTTTAATTATATATTTTAGGGTAATATAATATTTATCCATCTTATACTGTAATCTAAAAAAGTTTTTGCATTTATCCAAATTCATTAGTAAACTAAATGGCAACAATTAGAGTTAAACATTATATTCAAGAAACCTTAAAATTAATTCAATTTCAAACTAATAAATTTATTATATTTAATAAACTTTAATTTTACAACCATTTCAGATGTTTACTCACTATTTTTAAAATTATACTAGCTACATCACATTTTATAAGTTTACCCACTGGGCTTCGTTGTTATCAAACAAAAGGAATAGTCGTAATTAACAAATATTTAAACTATTTCAACATATAAAAATTAAGAAATCATATAAAAATTAAGGCATTTAATATAAATAGCATAATTGTTTAATATAACAAGTAAAAGGAATTCAAATATTTAGGATATATAATAACAATTATGCAAAACAAATTGACTAATCTACAAGAATAATTTAATAATTTACCAACTAATGTCTAACAATTCAACTAATTTTCCTAGCAATTAAGCCATAGAACAATTTTCAAAAAATTAAATCTAACCTTGCTATGAAGAAATCTACGGCTGGATGAGGTGAAGATGGTAGGGGCCGCTACAACTAAAAGCTTCTGGAGATGCTGGCCGCTACAAGAAAATAGTTAGGGTTCCGCGGCACGAGAGAGAAGAAGAAGAAGAAGAAGAAGAAGAAGAAGAAGAAGAAGAAGAGAGGAGGAGAAAGAGTTATACCTTGGAGAAGGGGGATGGTGGAAGTGTGGAGAAGCTCAAATTTTTCAACGGGGCGGAGAAAAAATGAGAGGAGGAAAAAGAAGAAAGAGAGGAAGAGAATAGAAGAGAGACGAGGAGGGTTTTTTTTAAAAACCATTTTCGACCTATTCGGTCGGAAACATAAAATAATATATAATTTTAAAAAATGTTTCTGATCGATTTGGTCGGTTAAAGCACTGACAAGTCAGGCTTTGGTATTCACAACATTTTTCGACCATATCGGTCGGAATATTAAAAAAAATAGTTTTTTATTTTATTTTTTTTCCGATCGAGTCAATCGAAAACCTAAATCTAGTCAAACTCCGAAATTTTAACTTTTATTGACCGATTGAATCGGTCCAAATTTAATTCCCGCTTTTGCGGCAAAATTAGCGACCAAAATTGTCGGTACAAGGTCGAAATATATTAAGAAAAAAATTATTTTTTTTGGCTATTTCCGATTGAAACGGTTGCAAATTTCCGACCTCTTTTTTAACTCAAAAATTTTCAGTCGGAATTTTGACATTTTTAGTAGTGAACGGGCAGCACATGAGAAGCTTAACCTTTGAGGCAAGCTTCGACCACGTGATCGTGCTAGAAAACCTAGAATAAGAGAAGGATGGCTTGTAGTCAGGTGGGACTATAGGCGCCTCACGAGCTATTTGAGTGCCGCTTACAGTTTGGAGGAGTCGGCCCGTGATAGTAATCATGCCACCGTTGGAAGAGTATTTTTCTAGAGAAAGAATATTTAGTTCTTTACTAGCTTAGATTTCTTGGACAATAGAGGTGGGCAAGGGCGGGAGTGCGCATGTGTGTGTGTGTGGGGGGGGGGGGGGGGGGCAGGGATTGGGTAGAAGTGGGTGTGCGTGGGGAGGATTTAAACCATCAATTAGAAAGTTTCAGAAAATATTTTTGCACTCCTTTGTAGCGAAGTTATTTTTTTGAAATTAGAAAAAGATGAGTGAAATATTTTCTCCAATATATAAGCAAACCAAACCGAGAAAAGTAGAAAATATCTCCACACCAAACACACCGTAGTAGCTCTCGATTTGGTCAACTAATAAGTGAACCGCATTTTCTTTTTCTTTTTTCGATTTCTTTTTCTTCCTTTCGTTGTTAATCTAGACATGGGCTTTTGTCTTTAGTTAATGCACATGCCAGCGGAGGGTGATACTGCGAGAAGAATTACTAAATTTATTTCTAAATTTAAAAATATATTATTTATTTTAAAATAGACTAAAAAGGACAATTAACAAAGAAATGGAGCTAGTACTTAATTTATGAGCAGCCAGCAAGTAGAATCATGAACTGAACTGAACCAAGAGTTGACCACGATGTCGGAGCTAGTGCTCCGGTTAGCCGCGGAAAGGCTTCAGAGTTTAGTGTTGGCAGATCAAGAAACTGCACCGTTGAATCGATCAGCTAGCGGACATTTATATGCCATACTAGGAGAGCTAAAGCGGATGCAAGTTTGGTTGAAAGGGAAAACACAACACGATGACAGAGTAAGGAAAATTGAAGAGCTTGATTATCAAATCGAGGATGTTATTGAAACTTATCGTGTTTTTTTGAAGATCAAGAAGAAGCTTATCAAACATAGAGATATTTAACGGTATCAAAATTATATGTATGAGATACGCTTTGATTCCTTTCGCTCTCCGGAAGATCAAATCTGATATTGCGAGCATCATCAAGGAAATCGAAGAAGCAGTTCCTGTAGCAGATAGCTTCGAAAATCAAGGTCCGACGAGAAGCTCTCGTGCTGTGTACAGCAGTCTATTTGGGCTTAAAGAAGACCAAAAGCGAGTGCGTCAAGTTATATTATCTGGAACAGGGTCCAACATCCCTGAGTCATCCTCCCAAATTGGGGTCCCCGTCATCCCAATATGTGGAGCTGTTGGCTCGGGCAAGACTACTCTTGCTAAAAGAATACTATACGAGGACCCAATCGTTACTAAGGAGTTTAACACTCGCATCTGGGTTAATGTTTCCGAAAAGTTTGAAATCAGAGACATACTTAGACAAGTACTTGTTTCTTGTCATGGGTGGATGAAGCACATGTTTTACAGCTCCGAAGAACAACTGCTTGAACGAATAGAGGAAAGACTTAAATCTCAGAGGACCCTAATTGTCCTGGATGATATACGGTCAATAGAAGCTTGGGAAACCGTGTGTAAAACATTTCCAAAATTAGACAAACGTAGCATTGTACTGGTAACCACCCGGGTAGGATATGTAGCGGAATACATATGTAGAAACGAGTTTGTGCATACAATGACGCCCTTGAACGAGGAGGCTTTGTTTAGGGAGGCTCTCCCTCCCCGGGCGGATACAGGTCTGTTATTTTTCCTAGTCCAAACTTGTTTCAAATTACCCTTACCTTTAATTTAATGTATACGATATTTGGTATGATCATACAAGTCTTTTATTTTATTTTTTTTGAAAATTATTACTTAGTTTCCGGTGATCTATATTTTATCTAGCTAAGCTCACTGCCTCAAAATCTCCACGTGCCCGTCCAACTAGTGGCGGAGCCAGAATTTCCGTTAAGAGGTTAAATTATATAAAAGTAAACATACCAGAAAATTAAGGGGAATTAATACATAATATATATACATATAATTTTTTTTACCTGCCTACACAGTCTATTTTTCCCGCACATGCCTTTCTATAAGATGGCTCCGCCACTGCGTCCAACAAGCAGGATTTTTAGGGATGAAGCAACTGCATCCACAGACCACCCTTTGATTTGCTGCAATCACGGTCTTATTTCATTTGAAATTCCTTTACGTTTTCGGCTGCTCTGCCTCCATACCCCACAAGGGGCGCTTCCACCTTTGACCCCGCATTGGGACAAAGGAACAACGTCGAGGCAACAACTAACACACCGTCGCGAACACCAGCACCATCGATCCCATCTATATTCAGTTCAATCCCAATTATCCATTCAACACACTTTAACATACATGAATATTATTCTTTGGTCTTGAATTCTCAAGTAATAGCAGAATACTAAGCTGGTTTGTTCTTATTCTACATTAAAGATAAAAACTTCTTGTGAGCTAGCACAAAATTATTGGTTCACCTATCTTAGATATAAGTATTCCTGTTATGTTATTTCTTTTGAAACTTTTTGGCATTGCTTACAATAATATACTACTCCATAATGATGACTTTCAGTTATTCTGGATACAAGTATTAAGTTAAAGTCTTACACATTGCTTTCTGTCTTCAGTTTACTTTTCTAGATTAATATCCTTAATACTTTCTGACTCTTACAAGAAAGTACGAGCTGTACACATTTTTCCAGCAAGGCAATTAATCAATATATAGTTGTAGGAATAAGTTTATTTGCTCCTGCTACTCTACCTGCCAGCTTCTTCATCTTCCCCTCAAGAAACAGATGAAGCAAATCTATACTTATAACTTCAAGCTGTTACCACTGCCGCAAGCTTAACTTCGTGTATGTTAATATCTACTCCATCTGTCCCAATTTGTGTGATACTTTTCTTTTACGAGATTCAAACTTCTTAATTTTGATCATGCATTTAAACATAGAGGATTTTAGTTTTTCGAGATAAATTTTATATATTTGGGAACTACGTAAAAAGTACTATAAGTCGTAACAATTAATAATTTAAAATATTTAAAAGACATATGAAAAGTTTACGATCAAAAAATAATTTGTTTGACTCTCGGAAAAAAAGAGAACGCATGTTGGTCTTGAGATCTCTTGGCAGGTATATATGGAAAAATATTCAGCTCTATCAACCACCACTCTTTATGACATTTTGATAATTCTGGTGGTGTAAAAATAAGTGTATATGTCAGTGCATGAAACATTAAACTCATTCTGTTACGAAAATAGGAAGACAGACATTACAAGTGATTTTCATGTAATTGAGATTTTTTCTATTGTCTGAATTCTGTTGTACAGTTTATAATGAGTTACCAGACCACTTGAAACCATGCTTTGTGTACTTGGGTCATTTCCTGGAAGATCAAGAGATAGATCCCGAGAAGCTGTCCCATTTGTGGATGATTGAAGGCTTATTATCAACTGGAGAAAGCGCTAGAGGGGAGAGCACGATGGAAATGACAGAGCGATATCTCAGAGAATTGACACTTAAGGGCATAGTAAAGGTGCAAGCAGAGGAAGTTCCCACTACTAAGAAATTCAAAGCTTGCTGCATTGTTCAAGGAATAGAAAACTTCTGTGTTTCAAATTGTGAACAAAAACGTTTTCTCAAAATCATAGATTTAAGAGAAAAGGACTATTCGCTCTCATCAATTGATGAGCCACGTCGACTTGTGATATATCTGGGCAATCATAGAGTTGATATTGAGCCTAAAGTTGCTAAAATTATTCGGAGTCTTCGAGTGGTTCTTGGAAACATGCAGCAAATAGAAAATGAATTTATCTGGCCGAATGAAATGCTTAACCTCGAGGAGTTCAGAGTACTCAGAATTCTTGATTTCAATGGGATTGATTTTCGAGGCCAGAAACTACCAACAGGTATATTTAATCTTGAACTCTTGAGGTATCTGAGCTTCAAAGGATGTGTCCTAGAGGAGTTGCCATCTTCTATTAGCAAGTTGTCCTACATGCAAGTTCTTGATTTGAGAGTGAAAGAATTAATTGAAATAAAAATTCCAAACGTCCTAGGGAACATGAGGAGGCTGAACCATTTATATCTTCCACTAAAGTTTGTAACTCAAAATGGTAAAAAACTGGGACTCAATAGCTTGACTGAACTTGCAACACTCGAAAACTTCAATACGAGGTTGTGCAAAGCTGACGATATCTTTAAGCTTCTTAAACTCCGGTATTTGGGAGCAAAGGTGGAAGGAGATTTTGACGATTTGGTGTCAATCACCAATTACATGAAAACAACATTAAGCAACTTTCTGCATTCCACCGTTGATGTCATTGATTTTGATTGCTACGCGGAGGAAAGGCATTCAGTTCTTAGAGAATTGTTTCAGTGTCAAGCTGCTCGCATCTTGCGTTTTAAGGGACATATTGGCCGCCTACCATCATCTGATGAAATCTCGCCAAGTTTTACTCAGTTAGTTCTCAATAAATCTCATCTCAATGAAAGTTCCATGCCAACCTTGGAAAAGCTTCCTAATTTAGGGGTGCTTGTCCTGTCTGATGATGCTTATATTGCGAAGAAAATCATCTTCTCTGATTCAGGTTTCCCTAAGCTCAAACGTTTAGAACTCTTGAATTTGTGCTTCCTGGAGATATTTGAGGTGAAAAATACGGCCATGCCTATACTTTGCAGCTTAGAAATCAGGAACTGTGAGAAACTTGAAAGCCTCCCTGATTGTCTGGATATCCGTGCTTCCAACCATTTCTTGAGTATCATTTGGCCTGAAAAGGGAAGGCAGTGAAACTCCCTTAATAGTGAGGTATCCATGAAACGATGCTTTCTAATACACTTTTATCTTTTGGCATTGAAAGTGAGACTTGTTATTATGCTTCTCTTTTCAGCTACACTGGTTAATTCAACGTTTTCAATATGATTGTTGCTTGAGATAGTAAGCTTTTCCAGGATCACTTTATCGATTTTGAAGATTTAAGCCATCATTTCCTATCACATTTTATGGAAAAAGAAATGCATCGACGTTACAACTTACATTTTTCATTGTATACAATTCGGCCAAAACATACAATTTGCATATAATGTGCAGTTATGTTGTATGTCATTAGTACATATTTTGTATATTTCATGTATATCCCTGTATGTCCAGTAATACATTGGACATACAAATAACATACATACAACAAAATGTTCTTTCTCCTCTTCGAGTTTCAATCTGAAATTCCAATTAAAACCAATAATATATTTACCAAACTCTCTCACAATTGATATATAAACTCCAAAAGAGATTTTCAATCTTTTGCAACAAGACTCAATCCAAATTAATTATAAAAAAACTTATTTTCGGTGTAGATAAATTTAGTTTGATTATAAGGAGCGATTTTAATCCAAAGTACAAGACTAAAGATAGATATATAGTTTGTATGTGCCTTTAAACTTGTGGCAACTTCTTCACTTCTATAGCGGGCTTGTCTTGACTTTGCAATGTCGGCACTTGCAACAACACATAGCTGCGCACCGCGTGTTGGGGCTATTGCTGGTGCGAATCGGCGAGGCAAGTGTATGTATGGCCCATAAGTGGTGTTCGGCTTGTGTGGCTAGGTTGGATCCCTGCTTGAGCATGGACGTCATATTTCGCATGCCATCTCAGTCATGGCACAAACGCAAATTAGGCTTGTTCGGTGTCGGTTTTCTGTGTTGCATACCTAATGCCCAGGCATTATCATGTACAGTTGGTTGCCTTTTTCCCCTTGTGCTCCACATGCGGGGTGAACCAAAAGCTGCAGTTGTGTCCCACAGCGTCCTTGCGTTGTCGTGCGATGACTTGGTCCATGACTAGTATGCTCGAAGTTTCGAATTCGGTAAACACAATGGGCATGAGGTCTTCATTGGCTCCTATTTGTCCAAAGAATGCTCCTTATGTATGACGGTCGAGCTCGTCTTGGAGTTGGTCGTGCCCTTTGGGTTGGCCATACTCAGGCGACGCCGACATCAATGAGGAATACTACCTGGTTGATCCTGCCAGTAGTCATATGCTACTTTCAAAGATTAAGCCATGCATATATAAGTATGAACAAATTCGGACTGTAAAATTGTGAATGGCTCATTAAATCAATTTTATTTTGTTTGATGGTATCTACTACTCGGATAAACGTAGTAATTCTAGAGCTAATACGTGCAACAAACCCTGACTTCTGGAAGGGATAAATTTATTAGATAAATGTCAACGCGCGCTCTGCCTGTTGCTGCAATGATTCATGATAACTCGACTGATCGCACGACCATCGCGCCGGCGACGCATCATTTAAATTTCTGCCATATCATCTTTCGATGGTAGGATAGTGGCATACCATGGTGGTGATGGGTGACGGAAAATTAGGGTTCGATTCCAGAGAGGGCATGAAAAACGGCTAACACATCCAAGGAAGGCAGCGGGCGCGCAAATTACCCAATCCTGACACGGGGAGGTAGGGACAATAAATAACAATACCAGGCTCTGAGTCTGGTAATTGGAATGAGTACAATCTAAATCCCTTAACGAGGATCCATTGGAGGGCAAGTATGGTGCTAGCAGCCGCGGTAATTCCAGCTCCAATAACATATATTTAAGTTGTAGCAGTTAAAAAGTTCGTAGTTGGAAATTGGGATGGGCCGGTCGATCCGCCCTAGGTGTGCACAGGTCGTCTCGTCCCTTCTGCCGGTAATGTGCTCCTAGCCTTAATTAGATGGGTCGTGCTTCCGATGCTGTTACTTTCAAGAAATTAGAGAGAGAGTGTGTGTATGTGTGTATATATATACACGCAACGGGTGCATTTTCCTTTCATCCTGTCAACTCACCAAGTACAACTTGACTTTTTATTCAACAACCAGTAACAGTGAACTCTCATTACAGTTCACTTGATTATGTTCTTGTTTTAGAAGAGACACGGAAAGAAAATGAAAAAGTTGGAGTCTAATCTCTTACTTTATATACATAATTATAAGTATGTTAGATAATTAAGGAACCTCCGTAATAATGGTAATTACGTTTATTATTTTGCATATATAAGTAAATTTATTTTGACATGCATAAATGCAGTCCAACCCGTTAATTTGATACCCCTAATTTTAAGCATCCAACTTATTAATAACACTAACACATATTGAGATTCAAACTCCTCTACATATATAACATACACTCGATAAGTTCCTCTATTAGTTGTTTTGTGTAGACTATCTTTTTATGTGTTCTTTGGTTGAATTTGTAATTTGATTCATTTCAACTTAAAAGCCTTCTATATTTGTCTCTCATTCACTGAAATTATTAAGTAGGAGTAACAAGATACTGAAACAACCTTTTTCCTATTTTATATAGCATCAACAACAAATGTTAACTGAGAGTGATGAATCATGGGTTTAGCTACGCATGCCACATCATTCATTTGTCAAGACTTCATTAGTCGCATACAATACCTTTGTTTTTTCTTCTTTTTCTAATTCTAGATCCATTACATGATTGGTCGATATTCTCTGTTGATTATAAGATAAATTATTTGTAATACAAAAATTTTGTGTCTTGATTCAATTGTATTTTCAGCAATTATAATACTGTTAGGCTTTATCATATACAAAATACCAAAAAGCTCACCGCTTAAAAATGTGAATATTGGTCCCGTACTTGCACGTGCCATATATATATATATATATATATATATACACACACGCAACGGGTGCATTTTCCTTTCATCCCGTTAACTCACCAAGTACAACTTGACTTTTTATTCAACAACCAGTAACAGTGAACTCTCATTACAGTTCACTTGATTATGTTCTTATTTTAGAAGAGACACGGAAAGAAAATGAAAGAGTTGGAGTCTAATCTCTTACTTTATATACGTAATTATAAGTATGTTAGATAATTAAGGAACCTCCGTAATAATGGTAATTACGTTTATTATTTTGCATATATAAGTAAATTTATTTTGACCTGCCTGGATGCCGTCCAACCCGTTAATTTGATACCCCTAATTTTAAGCATCCAACTTGTTCACATGAGAGTGCAACTTCAACGTCTACATATCTAATTGCATTATATTTAATAGGAAGACTTTTAACAAGTCTCTCTCTCTCAATATGTAGTGTTTAGTTGCACTTTATTTAAAATGAAGACTTTAATCAGTCTCTCTCTCACAATATATAATGTAATGAGGCTCAGATGTGAAAGAATATCATAATAGTATTAGAAAACAACATTATCTATAGTTAGCTTTAGCTCAGATGTGAAAGAATACCATAATAGTATTAGGAAACATGACAACATATTTTCTAATCTAATCGTTTAATAACCTAGTTAGCTTTAGTTTGAAAATATTTAGAAAGATATTCAAAGAATTGAAAAACAAATCTACAACAACGAAGTTCAAACACGAACAATTCAAGTTCAAATGCATTAGATAAAAATTAAGATAAGAAATAGATACAATTTATTTGCCTACTATTTTCAAGCGTAATTACATTACATATTTTAAAGTAGTACATAATATAAACTTCGAAAATATGGACGTAGTGGTTAATAAAAAGTGACAACATATGATTGCAAAAATTATTTTTCACTAAAAATAAAAATATAATCATTTACTTCCTTCATTCCAGTTTATGTGAACATATTTCTTTTTTGTCCGTTCAAAAAAGAATGACCTCTTTCTAAATTTAGAAACTATTTTATTTAAACTTACAATTTCTACTTTAATGAGAAGCTTTTATAGCCACACAAATACTTTGGGCCCATTTTTGACTTGTTTAGGACCACACATTCCAAAGTTTCATTTTTTCTTAAACACCGTGTCCAGTCAAACAAGTTCACATAAATTAAAACGGAGGGAGTATATATATATATATGACAAAAGTGAGTTGCTCTACTGGTGAGCACCCTGCACTTTCAACCAAAAAATTGTGAGTTTGAGTCACCCCAAGAGCAAGGTGGGGAGTTCTTGGAGGGAGGGAGCCGAGGGTCTATCGGAAACAGCCTCTCTACCCTAGGGTAGGGGTAAGGTCTGCGTACAAACTACTCCCCAGACCTCACTAGTGAAATTATACTGAGTTGTTATTGTTGTATTAATTTTGGGGCCTTACTATTTTGGAGGCTAAAGGGCCTTTAGGGTTGAGCCGCCCCTGATCCCCACTCATGATTCTTAGTACTGTGAAAATTTTGACTCCATGCCAGATGTAGAAGAAAATGTGGATCTATATATAGCATTGGTTATCTGTTGCCCCAAAATCCAAATTCAGAACTTTTTTCTGTTTGATCATCGTCAATAATCATATCATAAAAAAGTGTAGTCAGATCAAAATAAAATTAAAAGAACGGTGTCCGCGTTTACATCCTTTTATTTCTTTTGAAACCTCAAATATGTGCGAATTAGAACATCAACTGAAAACATCTACTGAAGTAACTGAACACAGGTGTAAACATAATACAAGGGCATACTTCCCTTACTTCCCATATTTGATGATTGGAGAGAAGGGAGTGCTTCCAACAATAAAGTCGTAACATTAACAAACCTAGTGTATTCCCATAAATGGAATCAAGGGAGAGTAGTGTGTATGCAGACTTTACCCTTATTTTATAAAGATATAGAGGTTGTTTCCGATAGACTCTCGACTCAAGAAACAGTGAAGATAAAGCAACAAGTAGCAAACAATAATAACAACGGTATATTGAGTTAACGGGCAGGAATGACACACCATGTAATAGTAAAGAACCATAAATAAAATAATACAAAAATAATCCTAGTAGTTCTGGTAAGCCTATGAGGAACATATACTATCTTTCAACCTACAACCTTAATCCCTGAACTCCACTTCTTTCTATCGTGGGTCATATTTTCAGTAAGTTGGAGTAATGACATGTCTCGTACCTCCTGTCCGGTGCATCTATGTCTCTTGCACCAACAAAAAGTCGCAACAGTTGCAAAATCAACGGCTCGTGAACAAGTATAAGAGGAAATTACTGAAATTAAAATACGCAAAGAAAACACATCCTATAAACAATTATTTACAAGAAACATTCTCTCTATTGAACGACAAGAGTTTATTGCTCTAGTGGTTAGCACCCTCCACTTCCAACCAAGAGGTTGTGAGTTCGAGTCACCCAAGAGCAAGGTGGGGAGTTCTTGGAGGGAGGGAGCCGAGGGTCTATCGGAAATAACCTCTCTACCCCTGAGTAGGGATAAGATCTGTGTATACATTACCCTCCCCATACCCTAATAGTGGGATTATACTGGATTGTTGTTGTTGTATTCCCTTTATTGAACAAGTAATGATCAAGATCCAAATTTCCTTTTCCTTATTTGTGGCAATACATCAGTCATCATCAAGTTTCTATCCAGTAATCTGATTCATCTCAACCAAGAGAACACTATCAATATATATATATATATATATATATATATATATATATATATATATATATATAGCAGAAATCAACGACATATCTTTTTACTAGAAAATAGACCTTGGACAAAACTCAACCCCAAAAGCTATTAATCAAGGAATGACCTAGACCATATAAGAAGACAACATTCCATTTTCTCTACCAACGTACGGAATGTAACATCTCGCATGTCCTTGGATGCACATTTGGAGTGTGAACTACATAACATAGGGGCCAAACACTGGGTAAACCACGAACTGAGATGGCTTTGGCTTTGATCCCACAAAATGCAGCAAGGCACTGCTTTCCGGTAGTGTCTACTTCCAATAACTGATGGTTGTTTATACCAACTACATAAGGCCTGTTTTATGCTTCCTTGCATGACCCATTGAATCCCAAAAATACCAAGAAACATTGACTAGATCTGGCAAGTAAATTGCAGTGGAGGAGAGATCAATGATACTACACGCCAATCCTCTATGTATCCTACTCAATACGGGCATATTTCATTCAACACTGGTAAAATTTGCATTTTAAGGCAAATTAAGGGTCCTCAAAACTGGAGTTCTATAAATCTCAAATTTATTCCTATCCTGACTCAATGCATATGTAAATAGAACAACTAATTAATCCCAACTAATTGTCGTAGTCTACATGGATCTTTTGCTTTAATTGTGTTCTATCTTAGCTATATATCCGTGTTGATTCCTAGAGAATCAGAGATTGTAAGTATTTTGAGATTCTATTTCAGGTCTAACTCATCTTTTTAAGCAACTTTAATCACCACAGTAGAGACCGGGGAGGTTTACGTAGGACATCTACAAATCATCTCATGGTCCTTCTCTCATTTTATCATCCAATTGGGCTACTTGCCCACTAAGTCTGTTATGATCATTTCTAATCTTTTTAATCATTTCTAATTTTGTATAATTGCACATCCATATTAAAATTCACATTTCTACTATATTCATCTTGTGGATATATTAGGTCATTAACATTCACTCACATATGACACCATTGGTCTCACAATCGTTCTGTAGAACATCCTTTTCAACTTGCAATGGACCTCTGATGCAATCCTTTTGTGCAAATGTTTGGTATTGCAGAACGCACATCCATATTTTGAATAATTGCACATCCATATTAAAATTCACATTTCTACTATATTCATCTCGTGGATATATTAGGTCATTAACAATCACTCACATATGACACCATTGGTCTCACAACCGTTCTGTAGAACATCCTTTTCAACTTGCAATGGACCTCTGATGCAATCCTTTTGTGCAAGAGTTCTGTCACGACCCTAAACTCAAACCTGTCATGATGGCGCTTATCGTGGAACTAGACAAGCCGACTCATTTTTAAAACAAACCGATATTTTCATTTCAAAATAGAAGTGCGGAAAAGAAAAGCCCGACATCGGGGTGTCACTAGTCATGAGTATCTACTATAATTTGTCTGACAATATCGAGACTAACACAGTATGGAACATAGCTAAATGCAACTAAAGGAAGATAAGAGGGAGAAGAGCAGGGCTGCGATCGCCAGGCAGCTACCTTGCTATCCCGGAGAAAATCTGTAACCGGAATAGTCAACAACCGCTACCGTGTCCAAATACGCTTGAATCTGCACACAAGGTTCAGGGAGTAATATGAGTACACCAACTCAGTAAGTAACAATAGTAAATAAAGACTGAGAAGCAGTGACGAGCAATAAAGCATATAAATTCATATCATGAAATCTCGGTAAAATACAACATGCTTTAAAAATCAGTGTTTGAATCAAATCATCTCATTTAAATCCAGTTCTAGTAAAAATCATTTAAAGAAATTTTTCAACAGTTTCAAACAGAGGCTCAATGCTAATGTGAGCAAAAATTGATGAAATCATAAACAGCCGCTCGGGCAGACCACACAATCACTCATATACATCCCCTCGGGCATACCTCACCATCACTCATGCTTCCCAGTCACTCAACACTCGGCACTCGACACTCGCACTCATTAGGTACCTGCGCTCACTGGGGGTATGTACAAACTCTGGAGGGGCTCCTTCAGCCCAAGCACTATATCAAGCCAAATTATTGCATAATCATTCAGGCCCTCGGCCTATATCAAACATGTTCGGCGTGCGGACCGATCCCATAAATATCCTCACAAATCAGGCCCTCGGCCTCACTCAGTCATAAACCTCTCAAGTCACTCTGGCTCTCAGTATAACAGGGTATTCAGCTCAAAACAACATTTATATGCATCTAAACAGAGTAATAAAAACTGAGTTATGTAGTAAACAGGTATAACCATGACTGAATATAGATTTTCAATCGAAAACAGTGAGAGAATAGTAAGAAAAGGCCCCTAAGAGTCCAAACAGCACTGGCACAAGGCCCAAACATGGCATTCAACCCAATTTATAGAAACTCTTTCTAAAACACATAGGTATCATATAGTTTCAACAAAATATGCAACTTTACAATTGCTACGGGACGGACCAAGTTACAATCCCCAACAGTGCACGCCCACACGCCTGTCACCTAGCATGTGTGTCACCTCAAAATAGTAAACTGATACGTAATACGGGGTTTCATACCCTCAGGATTAGATTTACAATCGTTACTTACTTCAATCCGAGCAAATCTCTACTCCTCAATGCCCTCGCCTCTCTAATCGGGCCTCCAAACGTCCCGAATCTAACCACAAGCAATACAATACGATCAATATAGGTTAAAGGAATCAATTCCACAAGAAAAATACCAAATTAGACTCAAAACCGGCCCCCGGGTCCACGTCTCGAAATCCGACAAAATTTACAAATCTAGATAGCCCATTCACTTACGAGTCCATACATACGAAATTTATCCAAATCCGACATCATTTGGTCCCTCAACTCCTTAATTTAAACTCACCAAAATCCCAAGTCCTAACCCCCTATTTTCATTCCAAAATCCTACTATTTAATGATGAACAAAGCCATAGATTCACGAAATTTATATCATTATGGGTTATAATCACTTACCCCAATGTTGCTCCTTGAAAACCTTTGAAAATTGTCTCTCTCTAGAGTTTCTCAAATCCAAAAATTAAAAATGAAGACAAAACCACGAGCTGGGGTTTTTCTGGCCAGCACAATCGCACATGCGGCCAAATGTCTGCTCCTGCGGAACTGCACCTGCGGTTGAATCCTCGCACCTGCGAGAACCACTGAAGTCCTAAAATTCTGCACCTGCGCCCCAGGTTATGCACCTACGGGCGCGCACCTGCGCAACACTTCCGCTTCTGTGGAACCGGCTCAACTTATCCTTTCCGCATCTGCGCTCAAGGCCTCACACCTGCGGGCTCGCAGATGCGGCCAATCCTTCGCACCTACGTTCCCAGCCTTGGCATTCCATTTCCACATTTGCGGCTCCCCTTTCGCAGGTGCGGAAACACCAACAGAATTCACACTAGTAGCTCTCAAACACCAAAAACCAATCCGTCGACCATCCGAAACACACCCGAGGCCCTCGGGACCTCAACCAATAATACCAACAAGTCATATATCAATATACGAACTTAGTCAAGCCTTTGGAACACTCAAAACAACTACAAAATACTAAATTAACCTCAGATTCAAGCCTAAGAACTTCTAAATTTCCAAATTCTACAAACGATGCCGAAACTTACCAAAACACGTCCGAATAAAACCAAATTGTGCACACACGTCACAAATGACACTATGAACCTACTCCAACTTCCGAAATTCCATTCCGACCCCGATATCAATTTTTCCACTGCCGATCGAAATCGTCAATTTTCTAATTTTTGCCAATTCAAGCTTAATTCCACTACGCACCTCCAAATCACAATCCGGATACGCTCTTAAGTCCAAACTCACCTAACAAATCTAATGGAGCAATCAAAATTTGAATCCGAGATCGGTTACACATAAGTCAATATCCAGTTGACTTTTTCCAACATAAGGTTCTAAATAAGAGACTAAGTGTCTCAATTCACTCCGAAACCACTCCTGACCCGAACCAACTAACCCGATATAACATAATATAGCTGAAAAGCACAAAATGAAGTAGAAATGGGGAAAACGGGGCTATAACTCTCGAAACGACCGGCAGAGTCATTACATCCTCTCAATCTTAAACAACCGTTCATCCTCGAACGAGTCTAGAAACATACTTGGAGTCTCGAATAGGTGTGGATATCTGCTTCGCATCTCCCACTCGGTCTCCCAGATGGCCTCCTCCACAAGCTGACCTCTCCATTGCACCTTCACCAAAGTTATATCCTTTGACCTCAACTTCCGAATCTACCGATCCAAGATGTCCACCGACTCCACATCATAAGTCATATAACCCTCCAACTTAACCGTGCTGAAGTCCAAAATATGTGACGAATCGCCAACATACTTCCGAAGCATGAAAACATGAAACACTGGATGCACACTCGACAAATTGGGTGGCAAGGCAAGCTTATAAGCCACTTCCCCTATCCTTTGAAGCACCTCAAAAGGCCCAATGAACTGGGGGCTTAACTTGCCCGTATTCCCAAACCTCATAACACCCTTCATGGGTGATACCTTCAGCAAAACTTTCTCCCCAACCATAAAAGACATATCACGCACCTTCCTATCTGCGTAGCTCTTCTGCCTAGACTGTGTCATGCGAAGCTACTCCTGAATCAATTTTGCCTTATCTAATGCATCCTGAACCAAGTCTGTACCCAAGAGCCTAGCCTCACCCGGCTCAAACCATCCTACCAGAGATCTACACCTCCTCCCATATAAAGCCTCGTACGGAGCCATCTGAATCCTCGACTGGTAACTGTTGTTATATGCAAACTCCGCGAGTGGCAGAAACTGGTCCCATGAACCCCCAATGTCAATGACACAAGCGCGCAACATGTACTCTAATATCTGAATAGTGCACTCGGACTGCCCGTCCGTCTGAGGGTGAAAAGCCGTGCTCAACTCAACCTGAGTACCCAACTCTCGCTTCACGGCCCTCCAAAACTACGATGTAAACTGAGTGCCCCAATCTGAAATGATGAAAACTGGGACACCATGCAGGCGAACAATCTCTCTGATGTTAATCTCAGCCAACCGCTCTGAAGCGTAACTAGTACCAACTGGAATTAAGTGCGCGGACTTGGTCAGCCGATCCACAATCACCTAAATAGCGTCGAACTTCCTCGAACTCCATAGGAGCCCAACTACGAAGTCTATGGTGATCCGCTCCCACTTCCACTCTGGGATCTCTAACCTCTGAAGCAAGCCACTCGGTCTCTGATGTTCGTACTTAATCTGCTAACAGTTGAGACACCGAGCTACAAACCCAACTATATCATTTTTCATCCGCCTCCACCAATAGTGTTATCTCAAATCTTGGTACATCTTCACGACACCCGGATAGATGGAATACCGCGAGCTGTGGGACTCCTCAAGAATCAACTCCCTGAGCCCATCTACATTAGGCACACATACCCGGCTCTGCATCCTCTACACGTCGTCATCACCAATGGTCATATCCCTAGCATCACCTGGTTGTACCTTGTCCTGAAGAGCGAGCAGGTGTGAGTCATCATACTGACGCTCCTTGATACGGTCATAAAGAGAAAACCTGGAGACCACACAAGCCAACACCCGACTCGGCTCTGAAATATCCAATCTGACAAGCTGTCCTGCTAAGGCCTGAACATCCAATGCCAAGGGTCTCTCTGCTGCTGGAAGATATGCTAAATTCTCCAAACTATCCGCCCGGCGACTCAAAGCATCGGCCACCCATTGGCCTTCTCCAGATGGTACAAAATAGTGATATCATAGTCCTTAAGAAGATCCAACCATCTCCGCTGATGCAAATTAAGATCATTCTATTTGAACAGATGCTTCAGACTCTGGTGATCAGTATAAACCTCATAATAAACCCCATACAAATAATGACGCCAAATCTTCAAGGCGTGAACATTGGATGCTAACTCGAAATCATGGACAAGATAGTTCTTCTCATGGGTCTTCAACTGGCGCAAGGCGTAGGCAATCACCCTACCCCACTGCATCAAAACACAACGAATGCCTATCCTCGAGGCATCACAATACACGGTGTAAAAACCTGAAGCTGATGGCAGAACTAACACTGGAGCTGTGGTCAAAGCAGTCTTGAGCTTCTAAGAGCTCACCTCACACTCATCCGACCACCTGAATGGAGCACCCTTTTGGGTCAATTTGGTCAAGGGCAAAGCAATAGATGAAAATTCCTCCAAAAAACGACAGTAGTAACCTGCCAAACCAAGAAAGCTCTGAATCTTTGTAGCTGAGGACGGTTTGGGCTAACTCTGAACCGCCTCTATCTTCTTCGAATCAACCTGAATACCCTCATTTGATACCACGTTCCCCAAGAATGCCACTGAACCGAGCCAGAACTCACACTTTGAGAACTTTGCATAAAGCTTCACCTCCATCAATCTCTGTAATACAATTCTCAGATGCTGAGCATGCTCCTCCTGGCTAGGAGATCCAAATATGGATGGAATACACTGTTCATCAAGTGCATGAATACTGCTAGGGTATTGGTTAGCCCAAAATACATCACCAAGAACTCATAATGGCCATATCGGGTCCGGAAGGCTGTCTTATGAATATCCGAATCCCGAATCTTCAGCTGATGATACCCAAAACTCAAATCAATCTTGGGGAACACCCTCGCCCCCTAAAGCTGGTCAAATAAATCATCAATACGAGGCAAAGGATACTTGCTCTTGAATGTGACCTTGTTCAACTGCCTGTAATCAATACACATTCTCATGGAACCATCCGTTTTCTTCACAAATAGAACCGGTGCACCCCAAGGTGACATGCTAGTCCGAATAAACCCCTTATCAAGGAGTTCCTGAAGGTGTTCTTTCAATTCCTTCAGCTCCGCCGGTGCCATATGATACGGTAGATTAGAAATGGGCTGACTGCCCGGCACCAAATCAATACTAAAGTCAATATCTTTGGTAGGCAGCATGCCCGGCAGGTCTGTAGGAAACACATCCGGAAAATCACGTACTACTGGAATAGAATCAATAGTAGGAGCCTCTGCACTAACATCCCTCACAAAAGCCAAATAGGATAGACAACCTTTCTCAACCATACGCTGAGCCTTCAAGTATGAAATCACCCTACTCGGTACATAATCTATAGAACCGCTCAACTCAACCCTCCAAAATCCCGGCATCGCTAAGGTCACGATCTTAGCGTGACAATTTAGAATAGTATGACATGAGGATAACCAATCCATGCCCAATATCACATCAAAGTCAACTATACTGAGCAATAATAGATCCACTCGGGTCTCCAGACCCCTAATAGTCATCACACACGACCGATATACGCGGTCCACAATAATAGTATCACCCACAGGATTATATACATGAACAGATGAAACTAAAGACTCATGGGGCGTATCTAAAAAATGAGTAAAATATGAGGAAACATATGAATATGTGGAACTAAGGTCAAATAATACAGAGGCATCTCTGTGACAAACTGAAACAATACCTGTAATCACAGCATATGAATCCATAGCATATGGTCTGGCAGGGAGAGCATGGAAACGGGCCTGACCACCCCATGATCTACCTTCCCCATCTAGGGCGACCCCTAGCTTACTGACCTCCACCCCTTGCTGACTGGGCGGGTGGTGAAGTAACTGGTGTTGAAGTCGAAGGCTGACTCATCTACTGAGATAGACCTCCATGACGATAAGGACACTGCCTCCATATATTCCCCAACTCCCCACACTCGAAACAACTCCCTGGTGCTAGTAGCGGGGACTGAAGGGAGCCCCGAGCACCGAGATAACTAATAGGAGGACCCGACATAAACAAACTCTGACCCGATGGAGCACGTGAAGAACTCTGTACTGGAAGGGCACCAAGTGTTGAACGACCCTACTGATAACTGTGAGAACCATGGCCAGATGATGCACCGCAGTGAACTAGGTGAGCTGTTTGAAATGACGACCTCTACCGTGCTGGAACTAATCCCCAAATGGAGCACCGATAAATCCACTGTGACCCCGAAGCCTCTTGGCCTCCCTTTCAACCCTTTCCTGACTGTCAACCATCTAAATCTGCCGAGCAATGTCAACAACCTCATCAAAAGTAGCACCCGACACCCTCTCCCTGGTCATGAGAAACTGTAGTAAAAATCGATACCATCAATAAACCTCATGATCCTCTCCCTGTCTGTGGGAACTAACCAGATAGCATGACGGGCCAACTACGAGAATCGCATCTCATACTACATCACAGTCATATCACCTTGGCAAAGCTGCTCAAACTGTTTGCGCAGCTCCTCTTTGCGGGACTAAGGCACGAACTTCTCCAAAATGACCACGGAGAACTGCTGCCAAGTAAGGGGTGCTGCGCCAACAGGCCTACGCCTCTCGTAAGTTTCCCACCATCTGAGTGCAGCCCCGAAAAATTGAAAAGTAGTGAAGAAGTCCCCTCAAGTCTTCAAATTACTAGATGTACGGAGTATCCTCTAACATCTGTCCAAGAAGTCCTGGGCATCCTCTCTCTCTCTCTCTGTGCCATTGAAAGGTGGAGGCTGGAGTCTCCCAAACCTCTCCAACCTACGTTGATCATCCTCAGGTATGGCAGGAACAGCATAGTCCTGAGCAGCTACAACCGGCTGGGCTGGTGGTGCCTCTAGTGTCTGGAATCCCTGTACCACCTGCTCTGGTGTGCCGGCAGCAGGAGTCTGAGCACCTCCCCGGCCTGAGAAGTGGCTGTTGGGCCGGAAGAGAGACCGCCTGAGCAAGACTAGTACACACTGACAGAATCTTAGCTAGGGCCTCCTGGAGACCTGGAATCACAACAAGCACAGGTGGTGCCTGAGCAACCGGAACCTGGTCCTGATCTCGGACAATTGGTGGATCTGCAAGTATGGCCCCAGCTATTGTGCGGGCTGTACCTCTACCCCTATCGCGGCCTCTACCATGACCTTGGCCTCTCGCAGCCCTGGCTGGTGGTACTGGTGGCTGTCCAACCTATCCGACAGTACGAGTCCTCACCATCTGTGAGAGAATGAAATAATATATGTTTAGTTATCAGAGTCAACAGATTCGTACGACAAGAATACAAGAATGTGGAAATTTTCCTAAAGGTTCTGCAGCCTCTCGAAGATAAGTACAGACGTCTCTGTACCCATCCGCAAGACTCCACTAAACCTGCTCATGACTTGTGAGACCTATGTAACCCAGGCTCTGATATCAACTTGTCACGACCCTAAACTCAAACCTGTCATGATGGCGTCTATCGTGGAACTAGGCAAGACAAATCATTTCCAAAACAAACTGATATTTTCATTTCAAAGATAATTTCAAGGCTATTTAACATGAAAACCTTCGTAAAGGAGTTCAAATCAAAACAGAAGTGCAGAAAAGAAAAGCCCGATATCGGGGTGTCACTAGTCATGAGAATCTACTACAATTTGTCTGACAATATCGAGACTAATACAGTCTGGAAAATAGATAAATGCAAATAAAGGAATATAAGAGGGAGAAGAGCAGGACTGCGATCGCTAGACAACTACCTTGCTATCACCGAGAAAATATGCAATCGGAATAGTCAACAGCTGCTACCGTGTCAAAATACGCCTGAATCTGCACACAAGGTGCAGGGAGTAACATGAGTACGCTAACTCAGTAAGTAACAACAGTAAATAAAGACTGAGAAGTAGTGATGAGCAATAAAGCATATAAATTCATATCATGAAATCTTGGTAAAATACAACATGCTTTAAAAATTAGTGTTTGAATCAAATCATCTCGTTTAAACCAAGTTCCAGTAAATATCATTTAAAGATGTTTTTCAACAGTTTCAAATAGAGGCTCAATGCAAAGGTGAGCAAAAATTGATAAAATCATAAACAACCCCTCGGGCATACCTCACAATCACTCGTATACAGCCCCTCAGGCATACCTCACAATCACTCGTATACAACCCCTCAAGCATACCTCACAATCACCCGTAAGCAACCCTCGGGTATACCTCACCATCAGTCATGCCTCCCAGTCACTCAATACTCGGCACTCGCACTCAGTAGGTACCTGCACTCACTGGGGTGTGTACAGACTCCGGAAGGGCTTCTTCAGCCCAAGCGCTATATCAAGCCATGATGCGGTGCTATATCATGGCATAAATCAATCAGGCCCTCGGCATGCACACCGATCCTATAAATATCTTCACAAATCAGGCCCTCGGCCTCACTTAGTCATAAACCTCTAAAGCCATTCGGGCTCTCAGTAAAATAGGGTATTCGGCTCAAAACAATATTTTTATGCATCAAGGCCCAAAACACTTTCTAAAACACATAGGTATCATATAGTTTCAACAAAATATGCAACTTTACAATTGCTACGGGATGGACCAAGTCACAATCTCCATCAGTGCACGCCCACACGCCCGTCACCTAGCATGTGCGTCTCCTCAAAATAGTAAAATGATACGAAATCCGGGGTTTCATACCCTCAGGACTAGATTTCTAATCGTTACTTACCTCAATCCGAGCAAATCTCTACTACGCAATGCCCTTGCCTGTTGAATTGGCCTCCAAATGTCCCGAATCTAACCACAAGCAATAAAGGAATTAACTCCACAAGAAAAATAACAAATTAGACTCAAAACCCGAAATTAGCTCAAACCCGGCCCCATGTCTCAAAATTAGACAAAATAGTCACATCCCTAGAATCACCTCGCTAAACCCTGTCCTGAAGAACGAGCATATGGGGGTCATCATACTAATGCTCCCTGATACGGTCATAAAGAGAAGACCTGGAGACCACACAAGCCAATACCCGACTCGCCTCCAAAATATCCAATCTGACAAGCTGGCCCGCTAAGGCCTAAAGATCCAATACCAAGGGTCCCTCTGTTGCTGGAAGATATGCTAAACTCCCCAAACTCTCCGCCCGACGACTCAATGCGTCGGCCATCACATTGGCCTTCCCCGGATGGTACAAAATAGTGATATCATAGTCCTTAAGAAGCTCTAACCATCTCTGCAGACGCAAATTAAGATCTTTCATCTTCAAAAAATGCTGCAAACTCCGGTGATCAGTATAGATCTCACAATGAACCCATATAAATAATGACGCCAAATATTCAAGGCATGAATAATGGCTGCTAACTCTAGATCATGAACATGATAATTCTTCTCATGGGTCTTCAACTGTCATGAGGCATAGGTAATCACCCTACCCTCCTGCATCAGAACACACTCAATACCTACCATCGAGGCATCACAGTACACAGTGTAAGAACCTGAAGCTGATGGCAAAACTAACACTGGAGTTGTGGTCAAAGCAGTCTTAAGCTTCTGAAATCTCTCCTCACACTCATCCGGCCAGTTGAATGGAGCACCCTTTTGGGTCAATTTGTTCAAGGGCGATGCAATAAAGGAGAAACCTTGAACGAACCGACAGTAATAACCCGCCAAACCCAGAAATCTCCGAATCTCTGTAGCTGAGGACAGTCTGGGACAACTCTGAACCGCCTCTATCTTCTTTGGATCAACATGAATACCCTCATTGGACACCACGTGCCCCCAAGGATGCCACTGAACCGAGCCATAATGCATATTTGGAGAACTTTGAATAAAGTTTCTCCTCCCTTAATCTCTGTAGTACAATCCTCAAGTGTTGAGCATGCTCCTCCTGGATACGAGAGTACACCAGGATGTCATCAATGAATACAATAATGAAGGAGTCCAAGTATGGCTGGAATACACTGTTCATCAAATGCATGAATGCCTCTGGGGAATTGGTCAGCCCAAAAGACATCACCAAGAACTCATAATGGCCATATCGAGGCCTGAAGGCTGTCTTAAGAATGTCCGAATCTTGAATCTTTAACTGGTGATAACCGGACCTCAAATCAATCTTGGAAAACACCCTCCCTCCCTGAAGCTGGTCAAATAAATCATCAATACGAGGTAAAGGATACTTGTTCTTGACTATGACCTTTTTCAACTACTTGTAATCAATACACATTCTCATGGAGCATTCATTCTTCTTCATAAATAGAACTGGTGCACCCCAAGATGACACAATAGGCAGAATAAACCCCTTATCAAGGAGTTCCTGAAGCTGTTCTTTCAACTCCTTCAACTCCGCCGGTGCCATACGATACGGTGGAATATAAATGGGCTGAGTGCCCTGCACCAAATCAATACCAAAGTCAATATCCCTATCAGGCGACATGCCTGGCAGGTCTACAGGAAACACGTCCAGAAAATCACGTACCACAGGAACATAATCAATGACAGGAATCACAACACTAACATCCCTCATAAAAGCCAAATAGTATAGACAACTCTTCTCAACCATCCGCTGAGCCTTCAAGTGTGAAATCACCCTACTGGGTACATAATCTACAGAACGGCTCCACTCAACCCTCGAAAATCCCGGCATATTCAACGTCACGGTCTTAGCATGATAATCTAGAACAACATGGCATAGACATAACCAATCCATACCCAATATAACATCGAAGTTAACCATACTGAGCAACAAAAGGTCCACTCGGGTCTCCAGACCCCCAATAGTCACCACACATGACCGATATACATGGTCCACAATAATAGTATCACCCACATGAGTAGATACATGAACAAATGAAACTAAAGACTCACGGGGCAAATCCAGAAAATAAGAAAAATATGAGAAAACATATGAATATGTGGAACCAGGGTCAAATAATGTAGAGGCATCTCTGTGACAAACTGAAACAATACATGTAATCACAACATCCGAAGAAATAACATCTGGTCTGGAAGGAAGGGCATAGAAACGGGCTTGGCCAGCCCCTGATTGCCTCCCTCTCTAGGGCGACCCCTAGCTGACTGACCTCCACCACTAGCTGACTGGGCGGGTGGTGAAGTAACTGGTGTTGAAGTCAAAGGTTGACTCCTCTGCTGAGATAGACCTCCATGATGATGAGGACACTGCCTCCACATATGCCCAAACTCCCTACACTCAAAATAACTCCCTGGTGCTGGTGGCGGGGACGGAAGGGACCCCCGAGCACCGGGTTAACTAGCAGAAGGACCCGGCATGGACAAACTCTGACCCGATAGAGCACGTTAAGAACTCTACGCAGAAAGGGCACCAAGAGATGAACGAACCTGCTGATAACTGTGAGAACCATGGCCAGATGATGCACCGCGATGAACTGGGCGAGTCGTCTAAGCTTGTCTGAAATGATGACCCCTACCGTGCTAGAACTGACCCCCAAACAGAGCACCGCTTAATCCACCCTGACCATGAGGCCTCTTGGCCTCCCACTCAACTCTCTCCTGACCTAGAACTATCTCAATCTGCCGAGCAATGTTCACAACCTCATCAAAAGTAGCACCTGACACCCTCTCCCTGGTCATGAGCAACTGTAGCTGAAAAATGAGACCATCAATAAACCTCATGAACCTCTCCATGTCTGTGGGAACCAACCAGATAGCATGACGGGCCAACTACGAGAATCACATATCATACTGTGTCACAGTCATATCACCATGGCAAAGCCGCTCAAACTACCTGCGTAGATCCTCTCTCCGTAACGAGACACAAACTTCTCCAAAAAGACCACAGAGAACTGCTGCCAAGTAAGGGGTGTTGCGTCAAAAGGCCTACGCCTCTCGTATGTCTCCCACCATCTGAGTGCAGCCCCGAAAAACTAAAAAGTAGTGAATGGGCATCCTCTAACATCTGTCCAAGAAGTACTGGGCATCCTCTCTCTATGTGCAACTGAAAGGTGGAGGCTGGAGTCTCCCAAACTTCTCCAACCTACGCTGATCATCCTCAGGCATAGCAGGAACCACATAGTCCTAAGCAGCTGAAATCGGCTAGGCTGGAGGTGCCTCCGGTGTGTGGAATCCTTGCACCACCAGCTTTGGTGTGCCGGCAGCGGGAGTCCGAGCACCTCCCCCGGCCTGAGAAGTGACTGCTGTGGCCGAAACAGAGACCGCATGAGCAACGCTGGTACACGCTGACAAAATATGAGCTAGGGCCTCCTGGAGTCCTGGAATCACAATAGGCATAGGTAGCGCCTGAGCTGGTGCATCGACAACCGGAACCTGGTCCTGATCTGGGACAACTGGTGGATCTAGGTACGGCCCCAACTACTATGCGGGCTGCACCTCTACCCCTACCGCGGCCTCTACAGCAACCTCGGTCTCTCGCGGCCCTGGCTGGTGGTACTAGTGACTGTCCATCCTTTTCGGTAGTATGAGTCCTCACCATCTGTGAGAGAATGAAACAATAGAAGTTTAGTTACCAGAATCAATGGATTTGCATGACAAGAGTTCAAGAATGTGAGATTTTTCCTAAGGGTTCTACAGCCTCTGGAAGATAAGTACAGACGTCTTCGTACCGATCCGCAAGACTCTACTAAACCTACTCATGACTCATGAGACCTATGTAACCTAGAGCTTTGATACTAACTTATCACGACCCTAAACTCATCTTGTCGTGATGGAGCCTATCGTGGAACTAGGCAAGCCGACTCATTTCCAAAACAAACCGATATTTTCATTTCAAAGATAATTTCAAGGCTATCTAACATAAAAACCTTAGTAAAGGAGTTCAAATCAAACCAAAGAAAAAGCCTGACATCAGGGTGTCACTAGTCATGAGCATCTACTACAAATTATTTGACAATATCAAAACTAACACAGTGTGGAAAATAGCTAAATACAACTAAAGGAGGATAAGAGGGAGAAGAGCAGGGTTGCGATCGGCAGGCAACTACCTTGCTATCCCCGAGAAAATCTGCAGCCGGAATAGTCAACAACTGCTACCGTGTCCAAATACGCCTGAATCTGCACACAAGGTGCACTGAGTAATGCGAGTACGCCAACTCAATATGTAATAACAGTAAATAAGGACTGAGAAGTAGTGACGAGCAGTAAAGCATATAATGTCCACATCATGAAATCGCAGTAAAACACAACATGCTTGTAAAATCAGTGTTTGAATCAAATCATCTCGTTTAAACCCAGTTTCAGTACAAAATCATTTGAAGATATTTTTCAACAGTTTCGAACAGAGGCTCAATGCAAAGGTGAGCAAAATGATGAAATCATAAACAACCCCTCGGGCAAAACATCACTCATATACAACCCCTCAGGCAAACCTCACAGTCACTCGTAAATAACCCCCCGGGCATACCTCACCATCACTGATGCCTCCCAGTCACTCAGCACTCGGCACTCGGCTACGGGACAGACCAAGTCACAATCCCCAATGGTACACGCCCACATGCCCATCACCTAGCGTGTGCGTCACCTCAAAATAGTAAAATGATACGAAATTCGGGGTTTCATACCCCCAGGACTAGATTTACAATCGTTACTTACCTCAATTCGCGCAAATCTCTACTCCGCAATTCCCTTGCCTCTTGAATCGGTTTCCAAACGTCCTGAATCTATCCACAAGCAATACAATATGATCATTATAGGCTAAAGGAATCAATTCCACAAGAAAAATACCAAATTAGTCTCAAAACCCGAAATTGGCACAAACCCGCCCCCCAGGCCCACGTCTTGAAGTCCGACAAAATTTACAAAACTAGATAGCTCATTCACTCACGAGTCCATACATACAAAATTTCTCCAAATCCGACATCATTGTGTCACTCAAATTCTTAATTTAAACTATCTAAAATCCCAAGCCCTAACCCCCTATTTTCACTCTGAAATCCTACTTTTTAATGATGAACAAAGCAATAGATTCACAAAATATATACCATTATGGGTTAGAATCACTTTCCCCAACGTTTCTCCTTGAAAACCTTTGAAACATCACCCCTCTCTCGAGTTTCTCAAATCCAAAAATTGAAAATGAAGACAAAACCACGAGCTGGGGCTTTTCTGCCCAGCACAATCGCACATGTGGCGAAATGTCTGCTCCTGTGGAACCACACTTGTGAGAACCACTTAAGTCCTCAAATTTTTCACATGTTCCCCAGGTTCCGCACCTGCGGGTGTGCACCTACGGGCGCGCACTTGCACAACAGTTCTGCTTCAGCGGAACTGGCTAAACTCTTCCTTTCCGCATCTGCACTCAAGGCCTCGCACCTGTGGGCTCGCATATGTGGAAAATCCTTCACACCTGCATTCCCAGCCTTCGCCTTCCATTTCCGCATCTACGGCTACTCAAACGCAACTGCGACCTCCCACTCTGCAGGCATGGAAATACCAGTAGCAGCAGCTTCAGCTGCATTTTCTTTTCCAACTTCAAAAATTTGTCAACCACCCGGAATCACACCTGAGGCCCTCGGGACATCAACCAATAATACCAACAAGTCATATATTAATATACGAACTTAGTCGAGCCTTCGGAATACTCAAAACAACATCAAAACACTAAATTAACCTCAATTTCAAACCTAAGAACTTCTAAACTTCGAATTCCACAACCGATGGCGTAGCCTACCAAACCATGTCCGAATGACCTCCAATTTTGCACACATGTCACAAATGTACTACGAATGTACTCCAACTTCCGAAATTCTATTCCGACCCCGATATCAAATTTTCCATTACCGACCGAAAATCACCATATTTCTATTTTTTGCCAATTCAAGCCTAATTCCACTACGGACCTCCAAATCACATTCTGGATGTGCTCGTAAATCAAAAATCACCTAACGGAGCTACAACAACTATCAAAATTCAAATCCGAGGTCGTTTACACATAAGTCAATATCCGGTTGACATTTCCCACTTAAGCTTCTACTTTAGAGACTAAGTGTCTCAATCCACTCCGAAACCACTCTAGACCTAAATCAACTAACCCGATACATCATAATATAGCTGAAAAGCACAAAAGGAAGTAGAAATTGGGGAAACGGGGATATAACTCTCGATACGACCGGCCAGGTCGTTACAGACCCCTGAATGGAGTTTTTATAATTTAAATAGCTTCGTATGGTGATTTCAGACTTAGGCGTATGTCCAGATTTGGATTTGGAAGGCAGTAGGACAATTCTGCGTATTTTGGCAAAAAATACAAAGTTGAAGT
This sequence comes from Nicotiana tomentosiformis, assembly GCF_000390325.3. NCBI lineage: Eukaryota > Viridiplantae > Streptophyta > Magnoliopsida > Solanales > Solanaceae > Nicotiana > Nicotiana tomentosiformis. The sequence goes on along the minus strand of NC_090820.1, from coordinate 107,788,422 downwards.
TTTAAAATATTTATAAGTTTAACCGAGGGTTTATTTTGTTGATAAAGGGCACGGATTTCGTTTCTGAAAACTTTATTAGTTTCGTTTTGTCATTATAACTTATGCACAAAATCTGAAGTCACTCAGCATTGATTTGATACGTTTTCTCACAAGATATAGAAGTTGGAAATTTAAAAAATTCATAAGTTCGATATGCGGTGCAATTTGTAATTTTGACGTTGTTTGATGTGATTTGAGACCTCGAGTAGGTCTGTATTGTGTTTTAGGACGTGTTGGTATATATGGTTGAGGTCCCGAGGGCCTCGGGTAGATTTCAGATGGTTAACAGGTCGAAATTGTGGACTTTAGATGTGTTGAGGAGGTCTAGTGCTGGTTCTTTGCACCTGCGCAAATATTTGCCAAAGATGCAGACGTGTTATCTGAGGAATACTTGGCATCTGTGAAGGGGAGGTGCTGTGGCGAGTTCCGCTTCTGTGGATGAAGATGTATAGATGCGCAAGCGCTTCTCCAAAGGCCAGAATGCTTCTGTGGAGACATAGGTGCTGCAATTGCTCAGCAGGTGCGGTCCTGGCCCTTTGAGTGATAGTCGCAGATGCGACATTCGGGCTCGCAAATGCAAGGTCGTAGATGCGATGGAATTCTCGCAAGTGCGTAACTGGGTAGAAACATAACGGGATTAGAATTAGTCATTTCCTTCATTTCGTTTTAGATTTTTGGAGCTAGATTTTGGGTGCTTTTGGAGGGGTTCTTCACGAGCTTGATTAGGGTAAGTGTTCTATAGCCGAAAGTGATTATATTTCATAATTCCAAGAGTATTTTCATTATTTAGTTGCGAATTTAATGGAAGCAAATGAGAAATTGTGAAAATCTATCAAAAACGAAAATTTAGGTTTTGGAGGGCGATTCGTTATCGGAATCAGATAATTTTGGTATGGTTGAACTCGTATCAGAATGGGTGTTCAAATTTTGTGAAATTATGTCGGGTTCTGATATGCGAGCCTTGGGTTAAATTTTTAATGTAAAAAATTAAAGTCGACGTTTTATTATCCGGAATTATTTCTAATGAATTTTAATGATATTATGAAATGATTTTGGCTAGATTTGAGCCGTCTGGAGGTTGTTTCATGCAAGAAGAAATTTTGGAGTATTGGCATAACTTCATAAAGATAAGTATCTTGCCTAACCGTGTGTGGGGGAATTACCCCTTAGGCATTGAATCATATCTGTAAATTGTGTAATGTGGAAGCCATGTACGCGAGATGACGAGTATGTACTCGGGCTTATATATTAAAAATTCTATATATTCAATTAGAGTTCGTGATTCAGTATTACCAGTCTTGGGAAGTGTTATATTTGTTTTCGCTTTTGGTTTCGAGACTTGTATAATTTTTGTTTTTAAAAAAGGCTTGAATTGTAATTATAATCGGCTTACCTAGTCTTAGAGAGTAAGTGGCATCACAACGCCTGTGGTGGGATTTTGGGTCGTGCCAAGTTGGTATTAGAGCCCTAGGTTCATTTGTTCTATGAGTCACGAACGAGTTTAGTAGAGTCTTACGGATCGGTACAGAGTCGTCTTTACTTATCTTTGAGAGGCTACAGGACTATTAAGAAATTTTTCACTTCTTTCATTCCTGTCGTGCGAATTTGTTGATTTCAGAATTAAGCCTTTGTATCTCTATTCTCTCACAGATGGTGAGGACACGCACTACCGGATCAGCTGAGCAGACTCCCACACACCATCCTAGAGTCGCGAGAGGCCGGGGTTGAGGAAGGGCACGTGTCAAATCTAGAGCAAATGTAAGAAAAGCGGTTGAGGAGTCGCCAGTAGCTCCGGTTGGGGGACAAGTACCGGAGGCACCTGTTGTTACCCCCGGACTTTAGGAGACTTTAACATAGTCCATGAGCATGTTTGGTACTTTTGCTCAGGCGGTATTGATCTCCGTTGCACCAACTACTTCGCAAGATTGGGCAGGAGTTCAAACTCCTACCGCCCGCACTCCAGAGCAGCAGGTTCACATTGCTCAGGTTTCGGGTGTGTGGCAGGTACAACATGTTATGCCGGTTCAGCCTGAGGTCAGGCCAGGGGCATCAGAAGAGAAGCAAAAGAGGCTTGAGAGGTTCAAAAGGTATAGTCCACCTACTTTTAGTGGCACATCTACAGAGGATGCTCAGGAATATTTAGAAAAATGTCACCATATTCTTCGCATCATGGGTATTGTGGAAGTGAGCAGAGTTGCCTTTACTACATTTCAGCTGTTAGGTGTAGCGTATCAATAATGGCGAGTTTGTGAAGAGGGTAGATCAGCCGATGGAACACCACCCACTTGGACTCAGTTTTAAGAGATATTTTTTAAGGAGTTTATTCCCCAGATCCTCCAGGATACGTGGCATGCAGAGTTTGAACGGTTGCGCCAGGGCACCATGACTACGTCAGAATATGCCATAAGTTTCACTTAGTTAGCCCGTCATGCACCTAATTTGGTTCTTACCATCAGATAGCGAGTCTGCAGATTCATTGAAGGACTCAGTTATGATCTTAGATTATGTATTTCTCGAGGGCTACAATCCAATACTCCATTTCAGCAAGTGGTGGAAATTGCCAGGATGTTAGAACATGTTCGGGATGAGGAAAAAGAGACTGAGGAGACCAAGAGGCCTCAAAGTTATGGAGGATTCAGTGGATTCTACTCTATAGCTATGACTCATTATGGCATAGGCTGGGGTAGTAGGCTAGCCCAGTCCGCACGTCAGACTACTCGTGGTGCTCCGGTTAGTCAGGGTACTCAGATGCTGTAGTCATCTTTTAGTGCACCATCGACACAGGGTTTTCATAGTGATTATTCTAATTATCCGGCACAGACTCAGTACAAGCAGCTACGCCCACAGAGGGGTTGTTATGAGTTTGGTGATACCAGGCACATCATGAGAGATTGTCCCAGACTTGGGGGAGGCATACTCCATCAGGGCATTTAGGCTACAGACCCCATTTCAGCTTCTACTCCACCTACATATCCAGTTAGGGGTGGAGGACAGGCGGGTAGAGGGCGTCCTAAAGGGGGAGGCCCGGGCCATTGATATATTTCCTATGGTATGGCTGAGGACGCTACACCAGATTGTGTTGTTACAGGTACGATCTCGATTTGATAGGAATATTCTCCTTAATTTGTTTCGGTTCCGTGTACCAAGGTGAGTCCTTTTATCTTGCTCCACTTATGGGTGAGCTTCGAAATCCTATAATCTACTTATGTGTTTACCCCTGTTGGGAGATTCTATGGTGATAGTTGTGTATATCATTCTGTCTTGGTCACTAATGAGTGCTCTGAGGCTAAAGGTGACTTTCTGTTACTCATTTCTATGGTGATAGTGGCACTTTAACGGAATTTATCTGAAAGAAGAAATTGAAGGTTTCGGTTGGCATGATGTGCATAATACTTGTGATTCAGAGCAGAGGATGGGATCCTAGCATTCCATGTGATTTGATATGTTTGAACTGGGCTACGTGCCGCGGTGAAAGTTATATTAGGATGAGATCCTTGTGGTAAATTCATATGTTTTAAATTCTGATGTATGAAATTTATTGTATTATAGCACTGATAAGGAGTTATGCCTGTTGGGCTTGTTTGATAGCTCTTTGGTGTGTTTATCTATGCATGTTAGCCATATTCATGTTGTATTTATTGGGTTTTAGTTTACGAGGTATATGTCCAGGTGACGTTAAAATACGACTCGTTGATTCTAGTGAATAATTATGTAGTCTCCACGTTTCTTACATAGTTTTTAATATTGTGACGGTTTTAAACAAGGCTTAAACTGAGATGAGGTTAATTTCCGGTACTATAACCGATTATGGGCAGCCATTGTGGCTAGAGTTATTATTATGGACCTATGTATGATGTAACGACCCGACTTGTCGTTTCAAAAATTTAAGTCCCGTTCGACGGCATAAGGCTTTGAGAAGCTTCGTATTTCGTGTATTGACTTGCGTGCATGATTGAATTAAGTTACCGGATGATTCAGAGTGATTTGGGACACTTGGTCCCTAAAATGGAAGCTTAAGTCTTAGGATTTTGACCGTAGTTAGAACTATGTGAAGACGACTCCAGCATGGAGTTTCGTCGGTCCCGTTAGCTCCGTATGATGATTTTATACTTAGGAGCGTGTCCGACAAATTATTTGGAGGTCCGTAGTGGAATTAAGCTGGAAATGGCAAAAGTAGAATTGTTGAAAAGTTTGAACGGTGGGTTGACTTTTTGATATGGGGGTCGTAATCTAACCCCGGAAGTTGGAGTAGGTCCATAATGTCGAATGTGACTTGTATGCAAAATTTGAGTTCAATCAGACGTGATTTGATAGGTTTCGACATCGATTATAGAAGTTGAAGTTTCAAAGTTTATTAAGTTTGAATTAGGGAGCGATTCATGATTTCGATGTTGTTTGATGTGATTTGAGGCTTCGAACAGGTCCGTGTTATGTTATGGAGCAGGTTGGTATGATTGACGGGGTCTCGGGGGCCTCGGGTGTATTTCGGGGTGGTTTCGGACCAAATTGGAGTTGTTTGGACTGCTGTTGCTGGAGTCTGGCTTCCTTCTTCGCGAATGCGAAGGGAGTCCTGCGTTCACGGAGAGGAATTTCAAGGGCTGTTGGTTTGTCCTTCGCGATCGCAAAGCAGTGGACGTGAATGCGAATAAGGATCTAGGCAATCCTTCGCGAACGCGGCTAAGGCAACGCGAACGCGAAGAAGAAAAGAAAAGTTGGGCCTGAGATCGTTTGTCCTTCGCGAACGCGAAGGAGCTGGTCAACTGGTCATTGCGAACACGACGAGGAGGTCGCAAACGCGAAGAGGAAATGATGGGGCAGGAATAGTTGGCTTTCACGAACGTGAGACATGGCTCGCGAAGAAGGCGTACCTAGGCATAATTAAAAGTCCCAAAACGGGGGTTTGAGTTCATAGCATAAAATCAAATTGGGAGCTCGCTAGAAGGCGATTTTTGGAGAGATTCTTACGTGGGTGTTTGGGATAAGTGATTCTCATCCAGTTTTGATTAATTTCCATGATTATGCCTTTGAATCCATCATTTAATTCGGATTTAAATGGAGAATATTCCCGATTTTCGTAAAATCTTCCAATAACAAAAATTTAAGATTTGAAGGTCGAGTTGTTATTGAAATTCAATAAAAATTGGTATGGTTGAACTCGTATCGGAATGGGTGTTCGCATTTCATAAAATTTATGTCTGGTTTCGAGAGGCGGGTCCCGCGTTGACTTTTGTTGACTATTTGGAATAAATTTTGAAGTCGATGTATTATTATCCGGAATTTATTTTCGATGAATTTTAATGAAGTTATACAATTAATTTGGATAGATTTGAGCGGTCTGGAGGTCAATTCAAACAACAAGGTGATTTTGGAATATCGGCATAACTTCAAAAAAGTAAGTGTCTTGCTTAACCTCGAGTGGGAGAATTACCCCTTAGGCATCAAGTCTTATATCCCATTTGTGAAATGTGAAAAGCCGTGTATACGAGGTGACGAGTATATTTTCGGGCTTATATGTGCAAAATTCATTGAATTAAAATCTTGGGTAAATTGTGTAGTTGTTAGTATTTATTAGATCATTTATTTGTCATGCCTAAATCTTTGTGGAATTTGTTTTTATATGACAATTTGATGTGATTTCGTGAGTATTGTTGGTTTGATATTTCTTGGAAATTAAATTTCAATATGATTTTTTCCTATGCAAATAATTAATTAAGCAAGGTTAAGAATAAGTGTTAATGTAATTATCTAAATTTGGATTAATGAAGGCTTTGCTTTATGCTGAGTAATTTCTATATCTATAAATTATTTTTGGGTGTTATACACATTGTGTGGAGCCTTCAACTATTTGTTGTAAAATTAATTGATTTGATTGTATCTTTGGAATTTTAATTGTGGCCATTGGGCAAATTGCGATATGAATTGATTTTGTTGTATTGCCGTGATAATTTCCCGTGTATATTGTTGTGTTGTGTGAGTTATTATTTTGGGGAGATAATGGTGGCATTTCACCGTTGATATTATGTGGGTATAAGGGTGCCATTTCACTGTTGTTGTGTTTGTTGGAATATTATCTGGACGGAGCGATAAGCGTGGCTATAGGAGCGACAAGGGTGGTAATAGGAGCGATAAAAGTGGCTATTGATATTATCTGGGCGGAGCGATAAGGGTGGCTATAGGAGTGATAAGGGCGGAAATATGAGCGATAAGGGCGGCTATTGTAAGGGACGATATGTGATGATGTCGAATTGTGGTGTTGGTGATTTTCATGTGATATTGTGATTTTCTTGTGTTTAATTTTATACCTTGCGCAATTTGTCTTGTTGTTGTTAAATTGATAACAATCTGATTTATGTTGAAATTGAGAGTCTGTGGCCTATGCCGGACGGATTATAAAATAAAATATGGGTACGAGGTGCCGTGAGTAAATAATGAAGATATTGACACGTCAATTGTCCGCACAGTAGTGATATGAAATGTGGGCACGAGGTGCTGCGATTAAATGATAATAATATTGACACGAGAACTATCTGTGCAGCTATGATATGAAACGTGGGCACGAGGTGCCGAAAAAATATGATGATTTAATTATGGGCACGAAGTGCCGTGGAAATATAAAAATGGGTTGAGACCCGTGTTTACAAAAATATAAAAATGGGCTGAGATCCGTAATTTTATGATTTTGAAATGAGGTGTCACATGGCGACTTTTTAATTGAAAGTATTATATTCAAAATATTTATTTGGAAGGATTTTTATTCAAAAAGAATTATATGAATGAATTGTATTTGAAAGATTTTTATTCAAAAAGAATTTTTTTTTCTTACTGTGGATATCACTAGTTGTTTTATGTTGCCTTTATTGTTATTTTCTTTCTATTATTCTTGTATATCATACTGCATATGTTTTTAGACTAGTGAGTGTCTTGACTGTACCTCCTCTCTACTCCACTAAGGTTAGTCTTGATACTTACTAGGTACCTACTGTGGTGTACTCATACTATGCTTTTGCATATTTTTGTGCAGAGCCAGGTATTGGAGATATCGGACATGAGCAGAGTTAAAGCGGGATCGTAAGGATTCAAGGTAGAGGTGCTTGATCGCCGCAGTCCCTTGGAGTCTTTTCATTTCATTGTACTGTTAATTTTTAATCAAACAATATTGTATATTCGGTCCTCATGATCATTCCATGTATTCAGTTAGAGTTTGTGACTCAGTACTACCAGTCTTGGGAGGTTATATATTTATATTTGTTCTGCTGTTAGTTTTGATTACTTATTTTTTTTTAAAATGGCTTCAAAATGTAATTAAAATCGGCTTACCTAGTCGTAGAGACTAGGTGCCATTACCACGCCCATGGTGGGATTTTGGGTCGTGACATATGATGTGTTAGGACGTGTTGGCTTATTTGGTTGAGGTCCCGGGGGCCTCGGATAGATTTCGGATGTTAACAGATCGAATTTTTGGACTTTAGAAGTGTTGAGGAGGTTTGGTACTGGTTCTTCGCACCTGCGCAAATATTTGCCATAGGTACGGACGTGCTTATGCAAGGAATACTTCACTTTTGCGATGGGGAGGTGCTGTGACGAGTTTCACTTATGTGGAGGAAGATGTGCAGATGCGCAAGCGCTTCTGCAAAGGACTGAACGCTTCTGCAGAGCCGCAGGTGCGACAATTACTCCGCAGTTGCGGTCCTGGCCCTTTGAGTGATAGCCGCAGATGCGACATATGAGCTCGCAAATGCGAGGTCGCAAACGCGATGGAATTCTTGCAAGCGCGAAACTTGTCAGAAACATAAGGGGATCAGAATTGGTCATTCCTTCATTTCGTTTTGTATTTTTGGAGCTCGATTTTGGGCGATTTTGGAGGGGTTTTTCACGAGCTTGATTGGGGTAAGTGTTCTATATCCCAAAGTGATTATATTTCATAATTTCAAGAGTATTTTCATCATTTAGATGCGAATGTAATGGAAGAAATTGAGAAATTGTGAAAATCTATCAAAAACAAAAGTTTATGATTTGGAGGGCGATTCGTTATCAGAATTGGATAATTTTGGTATGGTTGAACTCCTCTCGTAATGGGTGTTCGAATTTTGTGAAATTATATCGGGTTCCGAGATGCGGTTCCAGGTTGACATTTTAATGTAAAAAAGTAAAGTCGACGTTTTATTATGCAGAATTGTTTCCAATGAATGTTAGTGATATTATAAAATGATTTTGGATAGATTTGAGCCGTCTCGAGGTCGTTTCATGCGAGAAGCAATTTTGGAGTATCGGCTTAACTTCGTAAAGATAAGTCTCTTGCCTAACCTTGTGTGGAGGGATTACCCCTTAGGCATTGAGACGTATGTGTAAATTGTGTAATGTGAAAGTCGTGTACTTGAGGTGACGAGTACGCACTCAGGCTTATATGTGGAAACTTCTCTAGGTTTAAAATAAAAGGCATCTTTTATGTATTTAATTTGAAATTTGTTGGCACATTGTTATATCTTTATTTGCCATGTCCACTATTACATGCCTTGTTTGAAGTTGTAGTTGCAAGTACATTCTTTACTTGTCGAGTTGCTTGTATATGCTTATTTGGAATTGTTACCACTTGACCATTTCATGAATACTTTTATTGTCAAGTTGCCCTTTTTGTGGAAACACTTTTATAATTGATTTTTTTTGTGGAAACACTTTTATAATTGATTTTTTTACTGAAACTTATTTAAATGAGAATTTAAGTTATAAATAGACATTAATTAGTGCACTTGAGGTTTTGATTAAAGGAGATGTTGTTTCTTGCTTAGTCACCTTTCAATTCATGTTGTTGTTATTGAGACTGTGTACATTGTGGTTGAGCCGTGGGCTCCTTATTATAAAATTTTGTTATTGTGTGATTTCTCTGGAAATTGTGACATTGGGCACTTGAGGTGCGACTTGTGATACATTGTGATATTGATACGCATGCGGTGGTATAAGGTTTGGGTGTTAAAATGCATATGATGAGATAAGGGGGCTTGAAACGCGTAACTAGTAGGGGAACTACTAGAAACCATGCGGTATGATAAGGTGGGCTAAACGCGAGATGCTATTTAGGGGAAAATAATTTTTAAAAACTAAATGTGAAGGCTTCCGCGGTGATATAAGGAAAGATTGAGAATTTATTTATGATTTAGGACTACGGGGCGGTACCTCGGGAGTGCCCTGTTGATATTTCTCTATTGGTGCACTTGTGTTTGGTTGTTTTGTTCCGTTTTATAACATCCCTTATTTTATTTTGTGATGCATTAATTGCCTTAGTTTGGTGTAGCTATTCTGGGTGTATTTCTTTAATTGTCTCATTCCTATTGCTGTCATTTATGTTGTTGTTGTACTCAGTGTTGTTGAGCTGAAGGCTTGGTGTGGTTGTGGCATTGAAATTATTTTTAAGAAATGCATGTTCTTTATGGTTGTTATACATTTTGAGTTACTTGACTTGTTGTTTCTATGTACTATTTGATGTACTTGAAATTTCTTGTTGATTTGGGCTGCAGTAGTACACTTGCACATGCATACACTATAACATACTACATATACCAGCTCATGAGTACGAAACTTGACATTTATTGATTATGTCCATGTACTCTGGTACTACCCGTTCCATGTTGAGATTGTGAGACTGTGAATATGCCGGGCGAATTATGTTATTGGCATGTGAATTATCCGTGTAGCACGTGATTGTCCGTGCAGATAACCATATTGATATTATTGACATGTGAGTTCTCCGTGCAATACATAAGTTATCCGTGCAGCACATGAGTTGTCCGTGCAGATCAACATATTGATATTATTGGCACGTGAGTTGTTCGTGAGATTATAATTTGAGATGTGGGCACGAGGTGTCGTGAGTATATGATGGTGGGTTGAGACCTGTGATTTATTATTATGAGATTATGATTTAAGATGTGTACACGAGGTGCCGTGAGTATATGATGGTGAGTTGAGACCCGTGATTTAGTATTATGAGATGAGGTACCACAGAGAGACTTTGTTGTGAGAAACTTGTGATAGTCAGTTTGATTAATTGATTGTCCCTAGTGTTCTTTATCTGGTTTTACTGATGTTTTCCCGATATTCTAATTACTTTATTTCTTTTATGCACGTGTTGAAATTGTTGCTACTTACTGAATTCTTGCCTTCCATTATTATTTGTATATTGCTATATTACACAGGTTATTTGACTAGTGAGTGGTCTTGACTGTACCTCATCACTACTCCATCGAGGTCAGTCTTGATACTTACTATGTACCGATCATGGTGTACTCATACCATACTTCTGTACATATTTTGAGCAGAAGCAGGTATAGGAGATATCAGACTCGAGCAGAGTTAGATTTGTTGATCGCAAGGATTCGAGGTAGAGCTAATTGGTCATCGCAATCCCTTAGAGTCTTCCATTTTATTGTACTGTCAATTATTATTCAAACAGTATTGTATATTTGATCATTGAGATCAATTCATGTATTCAGGTAGAGTTCGTGACTAACTATTACCAGTCTTGGAAAGTGTTATATTTGTTTCCGCTTTTGGTTTCGAGACTTGTATTAAATTCTGTTTCACAAAAAAAGGCTCGAATTGTAATTATAATCGGCTTACCTAGTCTTAGAGACTAAGAGACATCACAACGTCTGTGGTGAGATTTTGGATCGTAACAATACCATATCTACTATTTTCTAACAATCACCCATATATCTCAACAGGAATAGAAGATAGAATATTTTGTTGGATTTTCTATATATGAGTACAATGCATCGAATCTAGTGTCTCGTAGACTATGAACCAGACCTACAAAGCTATGATTAAACTTATAGAATAATTGGTGAAGTTTAGAACTTCTATGAACCAAAAATTCTTTTGTAAGCCCAGGGTCTTATCTATCACATTATAGTCGCACAATCTTCATCGTTATCGCGGTTTTGTGCTAAGAGGCCATGCGTGCGCTGGTTTTCATGAGTGCTTTAGAAATTTTGACACAAATTTCATAGGAGCGACACCACCTCACATTCATATAAGTCCATCCATCAAGTGTATTCTGCAGCGAAATACACCACCTACAAAAGGCTATGGATTATTAGATTAAGAGCTTAATAACTCAGCCTCACATTCATTGCAGTCTTGCACTAGATACACCAACCATAGGAAGAGACATAATTTAATAGTGCATATTTTATCAATTAATGACTTATTATTACCCATATGAACCTACTTCATGGGGTCTCCAATCACATAGGTTGGATAACCATCATTGTGGATATTTGTCAAATTTGGCAAAAGTCTCATTCCCCTCGATGTTTCATTTGTAAATCAAAGGATCAACCAAATCCTCTTTTGACTACTCAAAATATGAATGAAAAAATTTTCATCTCTAAACAATTACTTTATCACATAATGTCTCAAGAGAATGTGTCTATTCTTCCCATTAAAAGATTTATTTTTTTGATATGGCTATAGCGCCTTGGCATTCACAATTCATCGACACACATATTGCTGGTTTAATTCCTAGTGGAATACTCACCAAGAGGTTGCTTAATTAAATTTATTGCAGATAATTTTAATCCCCAACACCCCTCAGAAAGGTGTTCACATTATCACTAGTGAGCTTTTCCTCATCAAAATCAGAAATTCAATATCATCACCATAGCTTTCTAAAATAGTGGAAAATCTACATACAGAATACTAACTCGTAGTCTTCTCAAATAGGGTATAAAATCATCTCAAGTGCCTTTTGAAATATTCAACACATAATAGAATTTATTTTCTTTTGGTATCTTTTATATTCAAATACCAAAGTAAAAGTTTCTAAATACAGATGCAACTTTAACTTCTACAAAAATATCCTAAATAGGAAAAATATCATAATTCAACAATTTCTTCACCCAAATATTTAAGAAATCCAAAGTAAAATACCGTGACCCCACAGTCAAAACCTTTAAGGTAGGAGGATAATATTTTTCATAACTTATAAGAAGTATTACCAACTTCTCATATATAAGTCATTTTATTTTATAAATATCAGGCTAATAATATAGTTTTACTCAGATAATTATGTATAGTTACCGACACTATGTCATCATAAACACTTATTTTAAGTAAGTACAAGTAATAGCATTTTCGAAATTAATTTTAAAACACTAATAAATCACGGTTACAATACTCACTGCCCATATAAAATTTAATTTTGTTTGATGCAATCTCATCATTCTCAAAAGAAATCTTCACTCCAATTTTTCCTAATAATTCCACAAGAACCAAATCTGCCTGAATATTAGAGTTATGGATCACCCAACTAATGCCAATATTTTTCAGGATTGAGTATAAAAAGAAATTTTCCATTCTATGAACTTGAGTAGTTCTTGAATCACCAAAATAAATAAATCATTCTTCTTGTTCTTCAACTTGGGTGTAGGACACAAAATTAACTATGTTAATACAAATATACTTAGTAGCACAAGAGTCTAACATCTAATCTCTTGCATTAGCCATAAGATTCACTTTAGAAATAGCCACAATAATTATATCATCTGCTTACTTAAATTTATTTTTGACGTTGAAGGATTATCATTTCTCTCGAATACTCTTCTACGATGAAAAATATATGATGGCTTAATGTGCCCCCACAAAATAATTATTATTTTCCGTAAAGTTTGATCTCAAATAAATAACTTATAATCATAAGAAGAAAAATCAGTCATTATTCAACATTAACCCAAATGATCAAGAGATAAGCAAAGATTGTTTTTAGATCATAAAGTACTTTCACCAAAATACAATATACTTTTCTTCTCCAATATATATACTGTCACCACAAGAATCACAAATTTCGTAAGGCTCTTCCATATTGACATTAATAAAATTTATTTTCAGCAAGGCAAGGGAAAATTGACAACAATATACATACATGAGTTCTTTAAGATATTTGTATAATAACCATTTTGCCAAAATCGGATTTAGAATTACCCAATTGGTCACTCATAGTCTCTAGCAACATAATAAACTGTAAAATATTGATGCATTAGAAAATTAAACATATCAAGTGGAGGATGTTACCATTCGTCTTTACAGTCCATTAGAATTTCATAAGCAGTATTATCCATAAGAACACAGTAAATATTCTTAAGATTGTTGTAAATCTTATGGAAATACTTGATCATGAAACTTGTAGGAAATTCTTTAAAGCTTGAGGCGTGTCAAATTCAATGTCCATAAGGATATTTTACCCGATTTGGGTGTATCCCCCAAGATTCAACAAGCTCATCTAGTATAAAACTATGAGCATAAGCTAACAAAGATTTATTCTTGGTAGAAAATCCAACAGAAGGAAGGAGAGTATTTTCTGTATTCTTAGTCTCTCCCACAAATGGGAAGTGTAACGACTCAATCGGTCGTTCTGAGTATTTGTACTTGGATCAGTAGTTTACAGGCATTAGTAGCTTCGTATGATTTATTATGACTTATGTGAATCGTCGGTTTTTATTTTCAGGTTATTCGGAATCGAATTGGAAGAATGGATTTCATTGTTGAAGCTTTAAATTGAGAGATTTGATCAACTTCGATTTTTTATGAATTTGAACTCGGAACGGAGCTTTGATGGTTCCGTTAGCTCCGTTGGATTATTTTAGACTTAGGAGCGCGTCTAAATTGCAATTTAAAGGTTAGTAGTGAAATTTGGCTTGAAATGGCAAAATAGTATTTTTTTTGGAAAATATGACCGGGAGTGAACTTTTTGTTATAGGATTCGGATTGTGATTTTAGGGAATTGGAATAGATTCGTTATGTTATTTGGGACTTGTGCGCAAAAGTTGAAGTTATTCCGGATTGATTTTCTATGATTTGGAATGCGTTATTGAATTTGAAAGTTCGAAGTTTATAGATTTTGATTTGAGGTGTGATTTGTCGTTTTTATGTTGTTATGTATGTTTGGAGGCCTCGAGTAGGTCTGTATTGTGTTATGAAACTTGTTGGTATATTTGGACGGGGCCCCGAGTGGCTCGGATGAGTTTTGGATGAGGTTCATATCATTTTCACTTCATGTTGCATTGCTGAAGGTTGCTGGTTCTAGTATGATCGCACATGCGATTGGTTTGCACAAGTGCGATGGCCGCAGAAGCAACAAAGGCGCCGCAGATGAGATATGAGAGATGGATGAGGAGGCCCGCAGAAGCAGAGAAAAGGGTGCAGGTGCGGATGCGCAGGTGTGTCGAGTGGAAGCGCAGGTGCGAGGGTTGCTGGGCAATGCCATTTTTCGCAGATACGATGTTTTATCGCAAAAGCGGTGGTCACAAGTGCAACGAATTGTTCGCAAATGCAGAAATCGCTAGGCAGAACCTATAATTCAATGTCTTTGGTTTTTATCTTCATTTTCGGATTTTGGAGCTCGGATTGGGTGACTTTGGAGAGGAGATTTTCCACACAACTTGGGGTAAGTGTTCTCTACTCATTTTTTTTATCTTATATCACGAATCTTCCTTCGTTTTTGGTAATTGGATTGTGAGTTTTATAGAGAAAATCGGGGGGTTTGGCCTAAAGTTTCATAATATGAATTTTTGAGTTTTGAACATCAAATTTGAGTCGGATTTGAATGAAACTAGTATGGTTGGACTCGTAATTGAATGGATTGTCAGATTTTGTGAGTTTTGTCGGGTTCCTAGGTGTGGGACCAGGTTGGGTGTTTGGCCGATTTTGGGCCTTTGATTCAAGATTTGATCTTTTTCGACCGGGATTGGTTCATGTTGCATTGTTTGATGTATTTAAGTTGTTTTTGGTTAGTTTCAAGTTGTTCGGAGGTCAGAACGCGCGAGATGGCATTTTGGAGCATCGTTTGGCTTGCTCGGTATTGGAATTGGCTTGTTCGAGGTAAGTAAATCTTCTAAACTTAGTGTTGAGAGTATGAAATCCCGAAATACGTGTTATGTGATTGGTATTAAGATGACACACATGTTAGGTGACAAACGTGTGAGAGTGCACCATGTGAATTGGGACTCTGTTATTTCCATGGCAATGTATAGTGGTCCTACTTTGTTGATGTCCGCATTTTCACCATGTGATAAAGTAATTGAGCTGTCAATCATGCTAGATATCATATTTAAGCTTTATGACTATACTACTAGGACCCATAGTAGTCATTTTTTGCTGTCATTTCACTGATTTTATTGATATTTTGTACCCAGTCATATTCATGCATTCATATTATATTTCAATCTCAATTGTTATTTATTGATATATCATATCATTATTGAGGGTCTAGTTTCATGACATTGTGAGCCCGTGAGTGAGACTGGAGAGATTGATGACTGAGTGAGGCCTGGGGCCTGTTTATGAGGATATTGATACTATAGCACGTGAGTTGTACATGCAGCACGTGAGTTATCCATGCGGATCCAGATATTGATATTATGGCACGTGAGTTGTCCATGTGGATTATAGCGCTTGGGCTGTAGGAACCCCTCTAGAGTCTTCACACCTCTAGTTAGCGCAATTGATATTTGTTTTGAGAGATGGATCTTCCCTGGACATGGATCTTATCTGAAGCATTTTATACTTAGAGATGGATCTTCTCCACGGGCTGGATTGGCCCTACTCGATACTGAGTGACTGGCGATCAGTTGATGTATATATTCAGGGATGGATCTTCCCTGGGCCGGAATGGCCATATACAGTACCGAGTGATTGAGCATGATGAGTAGAATGTGTGAGAAAGTGAGATTGAGTACTCTGAGAGTGTGAGTACATGAGTTCATCTCTGAAATATATTGCATCGACATGCACACATGACATGCAGGCATAGAGATGTATTTTTCTCATGTTGTACGGTATCACGACATTCATGACTTCTCACACATGTTGACATATGGGCATAGTGAGGCATTTGTTTTACACTGGACATTTGGAAAGAAAATGAGACATCTTAATTATTATTGAAAGGATTTTGGAAAAAATTACTGTTTTCAAACTTACTCGTGTTTTAGCATTTTCGGTAAAAGATTTGGGTTTTTACTGAGATACTTGAAAAGTAACGCCTATTTTCTGAAACCGTGAACGAGCTGAGCATTTTATCTTTAAGTTACTGCTTTTATTACTTGCGTTATGTTGCCATGAACTATTATTGGTTATTGGAGTTGGACCCTGACCTTGGTACAAGCTCGTCACTACTTTCAACCTAAGGTTAGGTTTGTTACTTATTGAGTACATGGGGTTGGTTGTACTCATACTACACTTCTGTACCTTGTGTACAGATGTTGGCTACTGATATTGCTATGATCGACGGGAGCCAGCATTGAAGCTGTACCTGCGTCCCTGGTGTATCTGCCTCTTGTTCATGGTAGCCTTAGATCTATAAAACCCTGTATATATATTTTTCAAACAGATGATGTATTTACTTCATTTCAAGTTTGTAAATTCTATTCTTAGAAGCTCATGATTTGTACTACCAATTCTTGGAAAATGTTTCATATTTAGATATTTTATTACTTAATTGCTTTATTAATTGTTATTGGAATTGGTTAGTGGTTAACTGGCTTACCTAGCGGGTTAGGTTAGGTGCCATCACGACTAGTTGGATTTTGGATCATGACAGGAAGAGTGTGTGCATATATAGGTAAAAGAAATCAAGAGATCATGATAGATGAGTAATGGTCCAACGGTTACAAATGTGTATAAATGACCCATTATTCTATGAAATAACGACACTAACTATTGAATAAAATGAATCTAAACAATTTCAAAAAATATAAATCTGGACACTTTCTTTCGAGATACCATATCCACTATTTTCTAACAATCCCCCACATATCTCAAAAGGAATATAAGATAGAATATTTTGCTGGATTTTCTACATATGAGTACAATGCATCGAATCTGGTGTCTTGTAGACTATGAACCAGACCTAAAAAAAAAATATTAAGCTTACAGGACAATTGGTGAAGTTTAGAACTTCTATGAACCAAATATTCTTTTGTAAGGCCAGGGTCTTATCTATCACATTATACTCACACAATCTTCATATTTATCGCGGTTTTGCACTAAGAGGCTATGTGTGCGCCTGGTTTTCATGAATGCTTTAGAAATTTTGCCACAAACTTCACATTCATATAAGTCCATCCATCAAGTGTATTCTGCAGCGCATTACACCACCTACAAAAGGCTATGGATTATTGGATTAAGAGTTTAATAACTCAGTATCATATTCTTTGCAGTTTTGCACGAGATACACACACCATAGGAAAAGACATAATTTAATACTGCATATTTTATCAATTAATGACTTATTATTACCCATATGAACCTACTTCATGGGGTCTCCAATCACATAGGTTGGATTACCATCATTGTTGATATATCTCAAATTTGGCAAAAGTCTCATTCCCCTCGATGTTTCATTTGTAAGTCAAAGGATCAGCCACATCCTTTTTTGTCTACTCTTCCCAGTAAAAGATTTATTTTTTTGACATGGCTATTGCGCCTTGGCATTCACAATTCATCGACACACATATTGCTGGTTTAATTCCTAGTGGAATACTCGCCAAGAGGTTGCTTAATCAACCTTATTGCAGATTATTTCAATACCCAACACCCCACCGAAACTTGTTCACATTATCACTAGTGAGTTTTTCCTCATAATAATCTGAAATTCAATATCATTATTGTAGCCTTCTAGTATAGTGGATAATTTACATACAAAATCCTAACTCGTAGTCTTCTCAAATAGGGTATAAAAATATCTCAAGTTCCTTTTGAAATATTCAACACGTAGTAGAATTTATTTTCTTTCGGTATCTTTCATATTCAAATACCAAAGTAAATTTTCTAAGTACAAAAGCAACTTTAACTTCTACAGAAATATCTTAATTAGGAAACGCGTCATAATTCAATAATTTCTTCACCCAAATATTTAAGAAACCCAAAGTAAAATACCGTCACCCCCACATTGTCAAAACTTTTAAGGTAGGGGGATAATAATTTTCATAACGTACAAGAATTATTAGCAACTTCTCATATATAAGTCATTTCATTTTATAAATAGCAGGCTAATAATATAGTTTTACTCAAATAGTTATGTATAGTTATTGTCACGATCCAAACTAACCCTGTTGTGATGGCGCCTATCGTGGAACTAGGCAAGACGACTCATTTCCAAAACAAACCGATATTTTTATTTCAAAGAAAAATTCAAGGCTATTTAACATAAAAAACTTCGTAAAGGAGTTCAAATCAAAAGCAAAAGTACGGAAAAGAAAAGCCCGACATCGGGGTGTCACTAGTCATGAGCATTTACTATAATTTGTCTGACAATATCGAGTCTAACAGTCTGAAAAATAGCTAAATACAACTAAAGGAAGATAAGAGGGAGAAGAACAGGGCTGCGATCGCCAGGTAGCTACCTTGCTATCCCCGAGAAAATCTGCAACCGAAATAGTCAACAACCGCTACCGTGTCCAGCTACACATGGCTCAGCACGCAAAGTGTAGGGAGTAACGTAAGTACGCCAACTCAGTAAGTAACAACAATAAATAAATACTGAGCAGCAGTGACGAGCAATAAAGCATATAAAGTTCATATCATGAAAATTCAGTAAAGTACGTCATGCTTTAAAAATCTGTGTTTGAATCAAATCATCTCGTTTAAACCCAGTTCTAGTAAAAATCATTTAAAGATATTTTTGAACAGTTTCAAACAAAGGCTCAATGTAAGGTGAACAAAAATGATGAAATCATAAACAGCCCCTCGGACATACCTCACAATCACTCGTATACAGCCCCTCAGGTATACCTCACAATCACTCATAAACAGCCCCTCGGGCATACCTCACCATCACTCATGCCTCCCAGTCACTCAGCACTCGGCACTCACACTCAGTAGGTACCTGCGCTCACTGGGGATGTGTACAGACTCTGGAGGGGCTCCTTTAGCCCAAACGCTATATCAAGCCAAATCATGGCATAAATCAATTAGGCCCTTGGCCTATATCAAACATGCTGCGGCGTGCAGCCCGATCCCATAAATATCCTCACAAATCAGGCCCTCGGTCTCACTCAGTCATAAACCTCTCAAGCCACTCGGGCTCAGTAAAAATAGGGTACTCAGCCCATAAACAACATTTATATGCATCAAAACAGAGTAATAAACTAGAGTTATACAGTAAACAAGTATAACCATGACTAAGTATAGATTTTCAATCGAAAATAATGAGGGGATAGTAAGAAAAGGCCCCTAAGGGTCCAAATAACACTGGCACAAGGCCCAAACATGGCATTCAACCCAATTTACATAAACTCTTTCTAAAACACATAAGTATCATATAGTTTCAACAAAATATGCAACTTTATAGTTGCTACGGGACGGGCTAAGTCACAATCCCCAATAGTGCACACCCACATGCCCGTCACCTAGCATGCGTGTCACCTCAAAATAGTAAAATGATGCAAAATCTGGGGTTTTATTCCCTCAAGACTAGATTTACAATCGTTACTTACCTCAATCCGGCCAAATCTCTACCCTTTGATGCTCTTGCTTCTCGACTCGGCCTCCAAATGCTCCGAATCTATTTACAATCAGTACAATACCATCAATATATGCTTATGGAATGAATTCCACAAGAAAAACTATCAAATTAACCCAAAATCCCGAAATCGGCTCAAACCCGACCGCCGACCACGTCTCGAAATTTGACAAAATTTACAAAACTAGAAATCCCATTCATTCACGAGTCCATACATATGAAATTTCTCAAAATCCGATATCATTTGGTCCCTCAAATCCGTAAATTAAACTCTCCAAAATCTGAAGCCCTAACCCCTCATTTTCACCCCTAATTTCCACTAATTGCATGATTAAACAACAGAAAATCACCATATATACGAGTATTAGGGCTCAAAAAACTTACCTCACTGATAACCCCCTGAATCTCTCTTCATAATCACGTCAAAAGCTCCAAAGACCGACTTGAAAAATGGTGGAAATGAACCAAATTCGCGAAGTGTTCTATTTATGGTTTCTGCCCAGGTCTTCGCACCTGCGGCCAAATATGCGCTTCTGTAACGCCGCACCTATGGAATTTCCATCACAGGTGCAAAACTCACTTAGGATCCCAGGTTACGCATCTGCGGCCAACCATTCGCACCTGCGCGTAACACTTCGCATCTGCGAAGCCAGTCATTTTCCTCCCTTCCGCATATGCGCCCCAGGTCTCGCATCTGCGGGCTCACAAATGCAATAGCCTTCTCGCACCTGCGCATCCTGTCTAGTCCAGCACTGCCCGCATATGCGAACTCCCATGCGCACCTACGACATCGCACCTGCGGCTCCCCCCTCAACAGAAGCGGAAATATCAGTAGCAGCAGCTTCAACTGAATTTTCCAACTTCAAACAATCCGTTAACCATCCGGAATCACCCCGAGGACCTCGGGACCTCAACCAAAAATATCAACAAGTCATATATCAACATACAAACTTAGTCGAACCTTCGAAACACTCAAAACAATTTAAAAACACCAAATTACCCTCGAATTCAATCCTAAGAACTTCTAATCTTCCGAATTCTACAAACAACGCCGAAACCTATCAAAACATGTCTGAATGACTTCAAATTTTACACACACATTAAAAATAACATCACGAACCTACTCCAACTTTCGAAAATCCATTCCGATCCCAATATCAAAGTTTCCACTGCCGACCAAAAATCGCCAAATTTTCAACTTGTGCCAATTCAAGCCTAATTCTACTGCGTACCTCCAAATCATATTTCGGATGCACTCCTAAGTCCACAATCACCTAACGAAGCTAATGGAACTATCAAAATTAAATTCCGAGATCGTTTACACATAGATCAACATCCAGTTAACTTTTCCTACTTAAGCTTCTTCTTTAGAGACTAAGTGTCTCATTTCACTCCGAAACCACTCCGGACCCGAACCAACCAACCCGATAAACCATAATATAGCTGAAAAGAATAAAAGTAAGAATAAATGGGGGAAACAGGGCTATAACTCTCGAAACAACTGCTTGGGTTGTTACAGTTACCCACACTATGTCATCATAAACACTTATTTAAATAAGTACATGTAATGACCCGACAAGTAGTCTTGAGCAATTACACTTTATCTGGTAGTTTGAGGGTATGAGTAGCTCCGTATGATGTATTATGACTTGTGTGAATCGTTGATTTTGGTTTATAGATTATTCGGAATCAATTTGGAAGAATGCATTTCATGATTGAAGCTTTAAGTTGGATGAGGTGATTAAGTTTGACGTTTGTGAATTTGACCCAAGAACAAAGTTTTGATGGTTCTGTTAGGTCTGGATGTTGATTTTGGACTTGGGCGTATGCCCAGATTTTCTTTTGGATATTTCTTGAAGGATTCAGCACTAATTGATGAAAATTAGAAATTTGAAGAATGGGAAACTTCATAAGTTTAACCGGAAGTTGACTTTGATTATATTTGAATCAAATTGTGGTTACGGGAATTGGAATAGCTTAGTTATGTCATTTGAGACTTGTGTGCAAAATTTGAGTTCATTCTAGGTTGATTTGATATGTTTCGGCGCACGTTTTGGAAGTTGAAAGTGCAAAGTTCATTAAATTTTGATTTGAGGTGTGATTCATCATTTCGATGTTGTTATGTGTGATTTGAGGCCTCAAGTAAGTCTATGTAATGTTATGAGGCTTGTTTGTATATTCATACGGGATCCCGAGGGGCTCGGGTGCGTTTCGGACGGGATTGAGATCATTTTGGAATTATTTGGTTAAGGCTGGTTTGGCAGGGATTCTAGTGTGACCGCATCTGCATCTGCAGAGCTATGGGCGCAGATGCGGAGCAGCAAAAGAGGCAGAGTGGTCACAGGATCGGAAAGGTCTATGTTTGGAAACATCGCATATGCGATGTTTTGGGCCGCATCTGCGTTATCGTAGAAGCGATTGTTGAGGCGCGACAGTGGACGTCTGCGCAGATGCACAATGATATTGCACCTGCGATGTCGCAGATTTTTTTTGCAGGTGCGAAGAGCCATATCTCCAGTTGATTCCGTAGAAACGGACTTCAGGTTGCAGAAGCGATGCCGTAGAAGCGGCTAAATTGTTTGCAGAAGCGAACACGCCTGGGCAGAACTATATTTCGAGGCTTTGATCAGTTATTTCACATTTTGGGCGACTTTGGAGAGGAATTTCACCACACGAATTGGGGTATGCATTCTTAACTCGATGTTGATTATATTTCTTGATTCTATCTTCATTTTTGGTAGTTGGATTATAAATTTTAAAGAGAAATTGGGGGTTTTAGCCTAAAGTTTCATAGAGTGAGTTTTTGAGGTTTGAATATCGATTCGGAGTCGGAATTGGGTAAAACTAGTATAGTTGGACCCATAATTGAATGGGTTGTAAGATTTTATAAATTTCGTCAAGTTCCGAGGTGCGGGACCGAGTTGGACTTTTGATTTGATTTTGGACTTTTGATTAAAGATTCGATCTTTATCAATTGGGTTTGTTTCCTGTGGCGTTAATTGATGTATTTGAGTTACTTTTGGCTAGTTTCGAGCCATTTGAAAGTTTGTACGCGTGGGATGGTATTTTTGTAGCATTGCTTGGCTTGCTAGGTATTGGATTTCGCTTGTTCGAGGTAAGTAACTCTTCTAAACTTGGTGCTGAGGGTATGCACCCCTGAATATACGTGATATGTGTTTGGTGTTGAGGTGACGCACATGTTAGGTTACAGGCATGTGGGTGTACACCGTGTGCATTGTGACTTGGTTATTTATGTGGTACTGTGTAGCTACCTAATCTTATTTGTATCTATAAAATCTCTATGTGCTAGAGTAATTGAGATGTGATCCATGTTAGAAACCATATCTAGGCTATATGCTTATCATATTGGGACCCGCTGAGGTCATTTCTGAGCTTACATTGCAATTACATACTCAGTCATATGAATTCATTTGCATATCATATCCCAGTCTCCGTTATCATTTTTTGATACATCACATCATCATTTTGGGCTAATATTCATGAAATTATGAGCCTGGGAGACTAGAGAGATTGATGATTGAGTAAGGCCGAGTGCTTGATGGTGAGGATATTGATGGGATCGGGTTGCATGACACAGCTGAAATTAATTATTTATGATGGGTTCGGGTTGCACGCCGCAACATGATTTATTGATTTATGCCATGATTGGCTTGTTATAACGCTTGGGCTAAAGGAGCCCCTCCGGAGTCTGTACACCCCTAGTGAGCGCATGTATCTATTGAGTGCGAGTGTCGGGTGATTGGAAGGACTGAGTAACTGGAATGACTGAGAGGATTGATACTCTGAGAGTATGCATATAGTTTTATCACTGAGTTGTATTGCATTGGACATGCACACTTGACATACATGCATAGAGATGTATTTTCCTCATGTTGTACGATATTGCATCATTCATGACTTCACATACACATTGACATGTAGGCATAAATATGTACTTTTCCTCATGCCATTTGATAATAAAACATTTATCTGTTGAAAAGTTTTGCAAACAAAATCACTATTTTACAAACTTGCTCATATTTTGGTGCTTTCGGTAAAAGATTTGGGTTTTCACTGTTATACGTGAAAAGCATGCATATTTTCTGGAAGTGTGAACAGGCTGAATATTTTATCTCTGAATTATTCTTGTACCACTTTTATTATTTTTTATGAGCTATTGTTGGCTATTGGTGTTGGACTTTGACCTTTGTCCCACCTCGTCAATACTTTCAACCTAAGGTTAGGTTTGTTACTTACTAAGTACATGGGGTCGGTTGTACTCATACTACACGTCTGCACCTTACGTGCAGATGTTGGATGTTGATGTTGCTGTGCACGGGGGGAGCAGAATTTTAAGATGTACATGCATTCCGGTCATAGCAGCCTCTTGATCTTGGTAGCTTTAGAATTTTAATCTGTTCCTGTATAGTTCAAACAAATGATGTACTTTATTTCATGTCAGCTTTGTAAATTTTAAATTTTAGAAGCTCATGATTTGTACGACTAGTCCTTGGAAAGTTGTATAAAATTCGGTTATCTCATCTTTGATTCACATTAGTGTTGTTATATTATGTTATTCATGACGGTTTGAATTTCGGGTCGCGACAGTACAAGTACTAGCATTTTTGAAATTAATTTTAAAACAAAAATAAATCACGATTACAATACTCACTGCCCATAAAAATTTTATTTTTGTGTGGTGCAATCTCATCATTCTCAACGAAAATCTTAACTCCAATTCTATCTAATAATTCCACAAGAACCAAATTGGCCCAAATATTAGAGTTATGGATCAACCAACTAATGCCAATATTTTTCAGGATTGAGTTTAAAAGGAAATTTTCCATTTTAAGAACTTGAGTAGTTCTTGAATCACCAAAATAAATAAATTATTCTTCTTGTTCTTCAACTTGGGTGTAGGACACAAAATTAACTTTGTTAGCACAAATATACTTAGTAGCATAAGATTCTAACATCCAATCTCTTACATTAGCCATAAGATTCGCTTGAGAAATGACCACAACAATTATATCATCCGCTTACTCAAATTTATTTTTGACTTGCAAGATTATCATTTCTCTCGAATACTCTTCTACGTTGAAAAATATATGATGGTTTAGTGTTCCCCCACAAAATAATTATTATTTTCAGTAAAGTTTGATCTCAAATAAATACCTCATAGTCATATGAAGAAAAATCAATCATTATTCAATATTCACCCAAATGATCAAGAGATAAGCAAAGATTGTTTTTAGATCATAAATTACTTTCACCAAAATGCAATATACTTTGCTTCTCCAATATATGTATATTGTCACAACAAGAATCACAAATTTCATAAGGCTCTTCCATATTGATATTAATAAAAATTATTTCCAGCAAGGCAAGGGCTGACAAAAGCAATTGACCACAATATACATACATGAGTTCTTTAAGATATTTGTATAATAACCATTTTGACAAAGTCGGATTTAGAATTACCCAATTGGTCATTCATGGTCTCTAGCAACATAAGTAAACTGTAAAATATTGATGCATTAGAAAATTAAGCATATCAAGTGGAAGATGTTACCATTCGTATTTAAAGTCTATCAGTATTCCATAATAAGTATTCTCCATAAGAACAAAGTAAAATATCCTTAAGATTGTTAAATCTTACGGAAAATACTTGATCACGAAACTTGTAGGAAATTTTTTAAAGCTTAATATGTGTCTATGACACTGTCTTTAAAGATATTTCATCTAGATAATTCACTTCTAATGCTCAAGTGAATCTCTCGAATTCACTCAATTATTAGTTCAAACGTTCAGTAAAAACTCCTCTCTCGATTAAATCTTAACACAATATGAACCAATTTAAGCACGTGAAGATATGCAAGAATGCTTAATGGATTTGTCTTTAGGAAAATCTTTTTCTATTATTCTCCTAATTAGGTTTAATCAATGATTCAACTGGCCTCTTTTGATTACTTAGAGGAATGTATGAACTCAACCAACACTATAATGCAACGATATCACAAGCTATGTCTCTCTCGATTACATGAACAAGTGACTATAGATGCAATAATTAAATCATCTAAAAATGCTTCAATACATAAAACTAGAGTTATAATCCACAAAAAATCAGTAATACACCAAATCCATCAAACCCTAAATGGAACTACTCCATAGATATGGAGGAATTCATCACAAATAAAATTATAGTATAGGAAAACATAAATTCAATCCAAACTCGGGTCTTGAGTGAGGAAGTAATGCTGAAATCCTTGTGGTCATGTTCTTCCCAATTCCTCCTTAGCCTTCTTAGGTCCAAAGTATGTCAAAAACTCCAGAGAATATTCACTCTTTCCTAAGTAGGGTCGGGCCTAGACGAAATCACCCTTTCCTAGCTGAAGTAGGATATTCACTCTGTAAAATATACATAGGCACGTCGCATGGGGCAACGCGCCATGTGTGAAATTAGTGGGAAAATCCAGAGAGCTCAACATATGTCAGGCAGGAAGAATTGCACTGTTGGGCGCACCACCCACAGTAGTGCAAAATTCTCAGAGTGTTGCTTTTTGCTTGCGTTTTGACGTCTAGACTTGGTCCTCGACCCTCGAACACGATCTCTGCCTAATCCTTTGGGCTATTACTCATACTTCAAAGCTCCAAATAGCCTGAATTATCTCCACAACCTCTATATAACTCGGAATCACTCCTACAAGGCATAAAACACACAATAAGTGCAAAACACTACTAATTTAAAGCTTAACACAAGTAAAGTGCAATGACTTAGAGTGCAATAAGCACCTAAAATACGGGATTATAGTCTATCATCAGAACTGCCAAAACAAAATATGGTAGAGTATCCAGTAGTAACCTAGGCCGACCTCCAACAATAGATACCAATCGAAAATCAGAGTCGAGGACGACCAACTCGGAGCCCCTTCTGGATCAGTTTATCCCGTTAGAGCCGACGATAGGTCTAAGAGAGTCTTCGATCATGAACCGACATCGGTCCGAGACCGGTATCAATTATAAAGGGGAGATCGAAGGGGAAACAGGTTCAGGCGTCACCCCACAAGGAACGAAAAAAGAAGCGATCGAAGGCCCAATAGTCGAGGTCTGATGAGAAAAAATGGTTTGGACAGGCTGCTCGTGTCCAAGGAAGCACCAAGATTGTCGGAATATAACTTTAATGTTGATGCTGCCAACATCGTATCATCCATTAGGCGCATCGAGGAAACCAAGTGGCCTCGTCCATTGCAGTCCGACCTTACCCAGAGAATCCTAACTTTATATGCAAGTATCATGGCACTTATGGTCACAAGACCAAAGATTGCCAGCAATTGAGAGATGAAGTTGCCCGGTTGTTTAATAATGCGCACCTACAAGAATTTCTAACTGATCGAGCCAAAAACCACTTCAGAAATAGGGACGCCAGCAAACAGACCGAACAAGAGGAATATCAGTACTTCATCAACATGATCATTGGAGGGGCCGATATGCCTCAAGGGCCAATGATAAAACGCACTAAAGTATCCATCAAGAGGGAAAAGTGCACCCGAGATTACTTCCCGAAGGGAACCATTTCATTCAGTGACGAGGATGCAGAGGGCATCGGGCAACCTCATAATGATGCACTGGTAATATTCGTAGTTATCAATAAATCTCGAGTTAAACGTGTGTTGATTGATCCAGGTAGCTCGGCCAACATCATCAAAATGAGGGTCGTAGAGCAATTGGGATTACAAGATCAATTATTGCTATAGTCTGGATGTTGAACGAATTTAACATGGCATGCGAAACCACTAAAAGAGAGGTAACCCTGCCAGCGAATACCGCTGGAAAGATCCAAGAAATAAAGTTTTATGTAATCGAATGGTACATAAGATATACTGCTCTATTCGGAAGACCATGGGTTCACAACATGAGGGTTGTACCTTCTACTTTACACCAGGCGTTGGAATTCCCTACACCGGGAGGAATCAAGACTGTCTACAGAGAACAACCAGCTGCAAATGAGATGCTTACAGTCGACGAAGTACTCCCGGTGGCTACCGTCTTGGGGAACATGGAGTCGACCAGAAAGGACAAAGTTTAATAGCAACCACTGTTGTCGTCCCCGGCCGGACCACAGGAATGAGGAGTAGACAAAGAGGATGATTACGGAGTTCCAAGATCGTTCATAGATCTTGATGATACAGACGCCACCAAATCGACGGTTGAAGAGTTGGAGCAAGTCACACTGATCGAACACCTACCGGATCAAAAGGTATACCTGGGCATGGGGTTAACCCCCGAGCTCAGGAAAAAGATCATTAATTTTATTAAAGCTAACATAGATTGTTTCGCTTGGTCCCATCTTGACATGACAGAGATCCCTCCGGAAGTAACCACTCACAAACTGAGTTTGGGCCCGAAGTTCCATCCGGTTAAGTAGCAAAAAGATGCCGCATTTCGAGGTCAAACATGCATTCATCAAGGATGAGGTATCTGAACTCCTTAAAATAGGATCCATCTGGGAGGTTAGGTACCCGAACTGGTTAGCTAATGTAGTAGTAGTGCCTAAAAAGGGAATAAGGTAAGAATGTGTGTAGATTACAAAGATCTGAACTAGGCATGTCCTAAATATTTCCTTTGCCTAACATCGATCATATTATCGACGCGATGGTCGGGCACGAGATACTCAACTTTCTCGGTACCTATTCCAGGTATAACCAAATTTGGATGGACCCGGGCGATCAAGAAAAGACTTTTTATCACTAAATTAGGCACCTATTGTTATATCGTAATGTTATTCGGATTAAAGAATGTTGGTGCCAGCTATCAACGCCTAGTAAACCGGATGTTCAAAGAACAGATAGGAAAATCAATAGAAGTTTATATTGACGACATGTTAGTCAAGTCCCTACGAGGACCATTTGGAACATTTCCAGGAAAACTTCCACATATTGAAGAAATATAATATGAAGATGGACCCGGAGAAGTGCGCATTCGGGGTCGGATCGGGAAAATTCCTATGATTCATTGTATCCAATCGAGGGATCGAGATCAATCCCGACAAAATCAAAGCCATATAAGACATCACCATGGTGGACAACATCAAGATCGTTCAAAGGCTGACCGGGCGTATACCTTCCCTGGGTCGGTTCATATCGAGGTCCTCGGAAAACATCTAGCTGTTTTTCTCACTGTTGAAGAAGAAGAATAACTTTTTCTGGACCCCGGAATGACAACAATCTTTGGAAGAACTAAAACTGTACCTATCGAGTCTTCCCCTGCTCCACATTCCAAAGGCGGATGAACAATTGTACTTTTACTTGGCAGTTTTCGAGGTAGCGGTTAGTGGAGTTTTGGTTCGGGAAGAGAAAGGTGCGCAACTTCCTATGTACTATCTCAGTAGAACTCTAGGTGAGGCCGAAGCAAGGTATCCTCGCCTAGAAAAATTGGTGCTCGCTTTGCTAAGCGCCTCTAGAAATTTAAAATTGTACTTTCAGTGCCACCCCATATGTGTCGTAACCTCTTACCCATTGAGGAATATAATGCACAAACCCAAGATCTCGGGCCGGTTGAACAAATGCTCTGTCGAAATCAGCATGTACTATATCAAGTATCTACCTTGAACTGCCATAAAATCTAAAATTTTGGCAAACGTTGCGGCCGACTTTATGCCGGCCTTAATACCCGAAGTCAAAAGGGAATTATTCCTAACCTCGGGGACTACCTCAGGAATTTGGACCCTTTTTACGGACAGTACCTCAAACGCAAAAGGGTCTGGGCTCGACATCGTTGTAAAACCACCTACGGGGAATGTAGTTAGGCAATCTATTAGAACTATGAAATTCACTAACAATAAGGCTGAGTGTGAGGCCATAATTGTAGGTCTCGAATTGGATACAAGCCTTGGGTCCGAGGTAAACAAAGCTAAATGCGACTCCCTCCTAGCGGAAAATCAAGTCAATGGGACGTTCGATGTGAAAGAGGAACGAATGCGAAGATACTTAGTCAAATTACAGGTAACACCGCATAAATTCAGGGAATGGACCCTGCAGCACGTGCCCCGATATCAGAACAATGAGCCCAATGCTCTGGCTAACTTGGGTTCATCGGTCGATGTTGATGAATTCAGTTCAGGAACGGTGGTACAACTCATGAAGTTAGTGATAGAGGAAGGCCACGCCGAAGTAAATTCGATTAGTTTAACTTGGGATTGGAGGAAAAAATACATACACTACTTGAAGAACGAAAAATTGCCCTCGGATCCCAAAGAATCGAGGACCCTGCGTACCAAGACTACCAAATTTTGCTTGGTCAAAGGGACATTGTTCAGAGGAACATTCAACAGCCCGCTAGCCAGATGCTTGGGATCAGAAGATACTGAATATGCCTTGAGAGAAGTTCACGAAGGCACTTGCGGGAACCATTCAGGGGCAGAGTCTTTGGTTCACAAATTAATCAGGGTTGGCTATTACTAAATCGAAATAGAGAAAGATAAAAAGGAATTAGTACGAAAGTGTGATGACTTCCAATGACACGCCCCAATGATATATAAACCAGGGAAAATACTCCACCTGGTTTTATCTTCGTGGCCATTTATGAAGTGGGGAATGGACATCGTCGGTCCCCTATCGTAGGGCACCCGCTAAGGCTCAATTCATACTATTCATGACCGATTATTTTTCCAAATGGGTCAAAGCTCTAGCGTTCGAAGAGGTCCGAGAGAAAGAAGTCATTGGCTTCATCTGGGACCACATAATATGTGGATTCGGGATACCGGCCGAGGTTGTTTGTGCTAATAGGAAACAATTTATTGGAAGCACCGATCTTAAAGTGTCGGTGGTTGGCTTTTCAGTTGTAGTATATTTCTATTCATTGTTTCCGGGCAGCCAACTAAACTAGGGCGGCCTCCCACCTTTCATCTAACAGTTCAAGGCTCGTGATCATGGCCTCACCGATTGACACTTCTGTCGCATATTGGAACCTGAGGCTCAGTTCTCCCACTTCGACTTGTATTAAGGCTTCAGCACCGTAGACCAACAAAAATGGGGTGGCCCTGGTACTTGACTTAGAGGTCGTACGGTATGCCAACAGGACTTTGGGAAGAATTTCTTTCCATTTTCCTTTGGCATCGGTCAATCTCTTTTTCAGGTTTTAATGTATAGTCTTGTTTGTTGATTCTGCATGTCCGTTCTCACTAAGGTGATAATGTGTTGATAGTATCTTCTCAATTACTCTTTAATCATGTTAATAATCGGACTAACATTTGCAGGCAAACGGCCGAGGAAGGATGTGGGTATTAGGTCTGAAAGCATGCGTTGCACTCTTTTTCCCTTGAACCGGTTTTGTTCCAAAAAGGATTTTTCGGCAAGCTTTTTGACGAGGCAACAGTAAAACGTGCTAACTTAGATTCGAAGACCGATCTCAAACTGGAGTCAACGATTTTTCTCTTCATATCAATAGTATCTGAGCCCTTTCAAGCTCGACCTTGAATAGTGGGAGCCATTACCCTCGAATTATAGTTTTTAGCAAGGAAAAAAGAAAAACCTTGTATGTTAGAAGCTAAGGCTTAGTGGTTAGGATTTATTGTAAGGGCCAAACGATCGTATGAATCGTGCTCATATAGTCCACTCTAGCCATGATACAAGTTTTTATGCGCTTTCGATCATGTACTTTACACACTGAGAAATGAAAGAAAGTTTCGCCTTGCTACTACGCATTTTCTTGCTTCTTTAATTCCGGATCCTAAGAGCCCACGGGCTATCCCTACTCGGGGACTATCAAGCCCAAGGGCTACCCCAACTCGGGGACTGTTGCCCGAAGAAAGTTCGGACAACTCGGGCTACAGAATCCTGGAGGCACCAAACTTATTAGGCGGTGCCCAAATACAAAAGGCTACGGCCACCCTAAGAACGACTCAGAGATATCCAAAGCTCGTAATTAGAAAGTAAGGCCTTTATCAAAACTCGAACCCTGCTTAAAGGTTACCGTACCCTCGGCAAAAGCATCGTCTAAAATCACTTAAGCATCTTGAAAACTTTTGGTCACATCGAGGTTTCAAAGCATCGAGCAAACAAAGTTGTATTGAGGTCGGGCTCCGTTCGGACCTCCGAAAAATGAATGCCCCATAACTACATTTGATTCTATTTTAAGGCATCAAAAATATTACATGAATAGAAATTATAAAAAGATGTTGGAAAAGTAAAGAGACGATATTGCCAGAAAGGGAAAATTTCATATATATTCCGAAATATATTTACAAAGGCCCAATAAAAATGGCCTCAAAATAAACAAAAACGAATATACCTGAGGGAAAGCAAAATGGGTACTAAGGCATCTACGCCTGGTCTTCACCGGGGCCTGACTCGTCACTAGAACCGTTGGAGTTCTTAGATCCCTTGGAGTCTTCGGCACCCTTAGTCTCGTAAAGCTCATTTTCCTCGGCCTCAATCTTCTTAGCTTCCTCGATCTTGGACGATAAATTGAAGCCTCAGGCATGGATCTCTTTGTGGGTCTCCCTTCGGGATAACCGCTTCATGTCTTCAGCCTTCGTCTTTAGGCAGGTCTCGGCTGCCTCCACACCAGCCTTGTACCGAGCCACCATTTCCTCGTCATTAGTGGAGGTTGTGTCCAATTTGGACTACAATGCCTCATATTCTCTTCCGAAGGCATCCCGCTCTGTCACAGCCGAGCTCATATGTGCTCGGAGATCATCATTCAACTGAGACCACTTGTCAGCTTTGTCCTTTGCCACCCATAGTTGGCTCTCATATAACACTAACTCCGCCTTAGCAGTTTCCTTCTCTGAAGCCAGAAGGTCCATCATGACCTTCCACACTTCTGCCATGGCCTTGACCTCGTTCACTCGGCTCGGAGTTGGTTGATCAGGTAGACCTTCTGTTGGACCTGCAATGTTTTGTTGTTAGTCACCATGACTAACTTCTTAGTTTTAGCTTCAAAGACCTTTATCTTTTCAACCAGGTCGGCATGTTCTCATTTTATGATCGAGGCCTCCTTCTGAACTTTGTCCAGCTCGCCCTGGAGGTCTTTAAGGGCCTTATCCTATTTCTTATTGAGAAGCATGTGCATGTCCTTCTTTTGGACCTATTCTTTGAGCTTGAACTCGAGCTGGCTGGTTTCCAAGCGGAACCAGAGGAAGAATTCATGATGGAGCACTGAAACCTGTAAAATAGTGGAACTAGTAAGGGACATCAAGGGAAAACTTAAGCAGGATTCATGAAGGGAGTATAAAAGTGTAAGAATCTTACCCGGTTCAGCGCCTGTTGTGCCTCATTAAAAAGACTTGACGTGCCTACCTCGTTCAACTTTGCCTGGTCCTCCTCGGTCACCAGACATCAAAGGTAGCTGGCTACCCCAACCAGAGCAGACAGAATCTAGGGATCCTCCAAGAGTGTGAGAACAACCGTCCTCTTGCGCTCGGGGTCCACGCTCGGTGCAAGGAATTACTTCACCAATCTTAGTTTCATACTAGGCCCGTCAGCTCCCGAAGGCACGTCCTTTTTCGGTATCTCCAGGTGACCCAGCCCAGAGAAATCTTCCAATGTGGACATGTCCATTACATTTAAGAAGGAGTAGAGATGTTTATCACACCGGTAGCCTCCTTTGGAATAGAAATGACTTCTCAGGAGTTCACAGTCCACTTCGGCCTCTCGAGTCGGAAGGGGATCAGCCTCATGGCTGCTTTCCTCGGTTGCCACCTACTCCCCAGCAGGGGTCGATCCACGGGTGACAAAGATGACATCTTCTTCAGGCTCATCCATGAGCTGGTGAAGCAAGTCGGAGTCCAGTACCCTAGACTTAGTATTCTTCTTAGGCATACGAGCCTAGGTAGCTTCCTTTTTTTATCTTCAACTCGAGATTCGAGGAATACGAGGACTTTCTTTTCCTTTGCTTCTCCTCCACGGTAGCCCGGGGTTGTCCCGAGCCTAAGTTTGGTGGTCTTAGGAAAATCTATAAAGAAAAAGAGAAGGTCAACATCGTGTAAGCATGGGTGTGTAGTAATAACTATTTAGGGAAGAGCCATACCATGAGAACGGGCCTTCCATTTGCTCTTCAAAGGTTTGTGCCACGTGCGCTCGTAGTATGACATCTGTTGGCAGATCCCTTCGATCCACTCCTTGAGTCGGGGGACCACATTAGGAACCTGAGTAACAACTGCACGACCATAAATACTGGCGATGAGAGAAAAAATGAAGGGAAATTGACACCTAAAGAAAGACTACACTTACGAGATGTCTTCCACTTCTCGGGGAATGGCAGTAACTCGAGAGGGATCAGGTCTTCATTCTTTACCCGAACAAAATGCAATTGCCAACTTGGTCTCGACCTTCGTCGATGCTGGAAAAAGGGGCCTTGCTAGCTTTACAAACAAGCTTGATTAGTCCCCCTCGGAAAATTCAAGGATTGTACAGACGAGGTAGGTGGTCGAGGGTGAATCGAGGAGATTTAGTGTTGTTCACAAAATGGCATACCTCTTGCAAAAGGCCCGGGACGAGTTGATTTTCCCGAGGCACACCTCGTACCTCTTCCAAAAGGCCAGTATTACTGGGTCTACCGGGGCCAACATGAAGGGGTAAGTGTAAACATTTAAATACCCATCCACCTAGGTAATGATATCATCCTTAGGCCAAAGAAAAACCACGTCTTTGCCTTCCCATTTGCAGTCCTCTCAGACTATGGGAATGGTATCCTTAGTGATTGAGCATATGTATCTCCATGATCCTTCACCTCGGTCTTGTTTGACGGAGGCCTTCTCGACCTTGAGATCGTCCCTGATAGAATAGCCCCCAGGTATGAAGATTTTCATAGGAGGCTCTGGAAGCACCTCAGGGACATCTACCTCAACTTGTGCGGCCGAGTGGGAAGTAGAAGGGGTCGTTTGTTGTGGTACAGACTTGGAAGTTTTGGCCATCGTAAATCTGGGATAGTATATGAAGATTTGAAGAAGGCGTATGAAGATTTGAAGGTAATAAGTGAAGATATGAAGATATGAAGTTCTAGGTTAAAAATCCAAGAAACAAACACGAAGGTTTGAAGATTAAAGATGAATATGTAAAGGTTCAAGAAGTTAGGTATGAAGATTTGAGAAAGTTGAAAGCCTTTATAAAGTCAAAGGTAAGAGCTGGGATCAGAAAGTAAAAGAAGTGAACAGGGTCGAAGCTTTTATAGGGGGAAATGTAATTAATATGCGATGTTTCACATTCAAAAACAATCAGCTGATGATCAACACGTGTCCAAAGTCAGAACATCGTGACTGATGGGACGTTTTGGCTTATCCGTCATCTTGGTTGTAACGTACGAAGGAAGGAACCGGGGTTCATCTATCGTTTCCCATAGTTTAGGCAAACCTACTCTCTGGGAAACGAGGGTACTATCTGTATACTAGTAGAACCTGGGGCAACATACACCCTGAGTTTTCGGTGGGTCAAAAGGAAGCAAGGATATGAATACACGAATCGAAATTGAAGCTGAGAACTTCTTGTACCAAGGCCCGAACGGAATGCTCGCCATCAGACTTGATCAAACAACTCACCCCGGGCCCGGAATGAGTTCTGAGACTCCGGGAAGAACAGTTGTAGGCGACGGATAAAGGGTCGTGATATCCAGGACCAACCGGATATCACTGTGCGGATCTCGCTCAATGGCGGTTACAAATTAGTAATTAACGAGAGAGGGGGAGTTTTACCTTTTCTAGATTTATACTAGGGGTTAACTCTCCTACTATATAAAGGGGAAGTTTTTTCTTTGATAAGACATTGCAACACGCATATGAAGGCACTACAAACTTATTTCTCTGCTTTGTAGTTATTGAAAATTTCTTATTTAATTGTTGTTCTTCATAGACATCTAGCTTCGAACCAAGGGTTCAGTCGAGGGCAAAATCACTGTTCAACGCAAATTCGAGCTCGGACGTAACATAATAATTGGTTTGGTTATTCATTCTATATTTAACTCGTTTATCAAACATTCTTGATTATTTGTGTTGAATTAATCCACATATCCTTAAAACCGTGCATAAATTCAATTATTATCCGTTTTAAGGGTAAACAACGTTAATTCCAATTTGAGTATAAAAATCTCCCAAAAGAGAATACCTAAACAAAGTTTCTACATAAGCATAAAAAAGGTACAACTCAAGAATAACTTTACAACAAAGAACTAAAATTTGAAAATAATCGACATGGCACACTGGTAAGGTACAAGTTCACCGTCTGGTTCATTAGTCACGTTAAAGCTTCAGAACACTGCACAGTGTTTGCTCGCAAATTCACTCTTTGA
Organism: Nicotiana tomentosiformis; assembly: GCF_000390325.3. NCBI lineage: Eukaryota > Viridiplantae > Streptophyta > Magnoliopsida > Solanales > Solanaceae > Nicotiana > Nicotiana tomentosiformis. The sequence continues at coordinate 107,752,589 of NC_090820.1, read as the reverse complement.
ATGCACTTAATCTTTTGTGTATTTTCTCTCAGTGCAGAACGTGATTGCGTTCAAAATGAAGACTTAGATAATATGTAGAGTTATTGATTTCGAATGGCTCATATTGACGGCTATAAGCGAAAGATTGTAACAAAATACCAATCTTCACGAAAGAATAATATTTATTAAGCTATGTATAGTACGAATCTCGGTTAATATAATGGTTTGTGAAGGGATATTTAATTTAAAATGGTATAAAAGCCTATCAATATTATTATGATATTTGTCATGTGAAATCAGATATCGCAATGTGAATAGGAAAATATATCTTAAAAGATGAAACAATAAAGAGAGAGTTATGTTTTACAAGGCAAATATCTAGACCAAAATGTTTGAATTAGCCATGGAAATGAAGAAGAAAAGCGAAGTAGGCAAGCAAAATTAGGAATTTTCACTTATGGCATTAACTGAAAGAATTGTACAGAGGTGTAGATGCTGTAATATACACCTCCACTAACTAACTAACTGGCCTACACTAACAATAATTATAAAAGACTCCAACTTTGCGTTATTTATAGATTGACCCCAAAACTAATCTAACATGATATACTTCAATACTCCCCCTCAATCTAGAGGATGAAGTATATTCAGTAAACTCAACTTGCTTAATAACAAATGATGTTGCCCAGAAGTTAACCTCTTAGTAAGTAGATCAGCCAACTGATCTCGAACAAAATGACAGTCAATTTCAATATGTTTAGTGCGCTCATGGAATATAGGATTGGCAACAATCCGCATAGCAGCCTTGTTATCACAATAGAGAGTAACAGGTCGAAGAACATGCACAGCTCACTCTGCAAAAAGTCACAGTAACCAAGTGAGCTCAACAACAACAGTGGCCATACTTCTATACTCAACTTCTGCATTGCTCCTAGATATGGTGTGTTGCTTCTTAGACTTCCAAGAGATCAAAGAGTCCCCAAGTTTGACTAGGTAGACACTAACAGATCTTCTAGTGACAGGGAAAGCACCCCAATTTGAATCACAGAATGCAGTAAGAGAATGCATAGGTGATATCTTCAGGAGAATGCCAAAACCTATTGCATTTTTGAGATATCTAACCACCCTAAGAGTTGACTCCATAGGGAACCTTTTAGGAGCCTGCATGAATTGGCTCTGACTCTGGAAAACAAAGGATATCTCAGGCCGGGTAACTGTCAAGTACAAAACCTTGCCAATAAGCTTCTGATAGCTGGTAAGATCTACCAAAGGATCAACAGTAGATGACCAGCATGCCACTTTATCAAACTCCAATATGGTCAATTTTTGATTGATTTCTAGAGGAGTTACTACTGGCTTAGCTCCGCTAAGACCTAGTTCTGAGATCAACTCTAGAGTGTATTTCCTTTGATTGAGTAGGACACCATGTTTGGACCTCAACACTTCAATGCCAAGGAAGTACCTTAGTTCACCCAAATCTTTGACTTTAAACTGTTGATGCAATGAATGTTTGGCCTCTTTGATCAACTCAAGATTGCTACCAGTAAGTAACAAATCGTCTACATAGATCAATATCACCACAATATCATGTCCAACCTTCTTAGTGAACAGGGAATAATCAAACTTACTAGGTGTGAAACCTACATGTAACAGGACTTGAGTAAGCTTTAAGTTTCACTGTCAAGATGCCTGCTTGAACCCATATAATGATTTCAATAGCGTGCAAACCTTCTTGTTCTCCCCCTGTCTCTGAAATCCCTGTGGAAAATCCATGTATACCACTTCTGAGTGATACAAAATTTGGCGAGCGCAAAATACACACTAAACCATGCTCGCTAGTCGAATATAGTAAATTAAAATATCGTATCCACATGGATTGGAGTTAAACAGTATTATCGTAGTTTGTAGCTAGATTGCTATCCAAGGTGATCAACAATTTAGGGTTATGTGATTAAAACTAAATTTAACTAAGAATCTATTCTATTGGCTAATGACAATCAACGCAAGTATTAAGCAAAGGAAGTTATCAATTGCGAGAAGATAGGGTCGATAGGATAGGTGCAAGATAAATGTTTGGTATTTAAATATAGATAATTAACTTTTAATATTCAAGTGAGTCTCTCGAATTCACTTTATTATTAGTTCAATTGATTCGTAGAAATTCCTCTCTAGATTAAGCCTCAACCTCACTAGATGAACCAATTTTAAGCACGTGAAGATATGCAAGAATTCGTAGTGGATTGGTATTTTGGAGAACCTCTCTCAATTATCCTCCTAACTAAGTTTAATCAACAATTCAACTAGCCTCTTCCGATTACTAAGAAGAATTAATGACTTCAACCAACAAAATATAATGCAACAATATCACAAGTTATGCCTCTCTCGATTACATTAACAAGTGAATATAGATGCAACAGTTAAAACATCCAAAACGATTTAATACATAAAACTAGAGTTAGTTATCCACAAACAAGTATCACTACACCAAATTCATCAAAATGTCACGACCCAAAATTTCCCACCTACGGGACCGTGATGGCGCCTAACATTTCACTTGTTAGGCAAGCCAACGTTAGAAAATTGTTAAACCAATTCCTTATTTCTATTCAGAAAATAACAATAATTAACTAAGATGAAATATAATAAGTACGGAATATTATAAAACTGTATTAATTACTATCACCCGGATCTGGAATCACAATTCACGAGCATTTTAGAATTTATTACAAGTAATAGCCTGAAAGAAATACAACTGTCTGAATGAAAGAAAACAGTAGGACAAAGATAGGCGGGGACTTCAAGGTCTGTGAACGCCGACAGATCTACCTTGAGTCTCCGGACAGCGGGCCAATAGCAAATCTCGATCAACCTGAGCCGGTATCAAAATCTGCACAGAAAGTGCAGAGTGCAGCATCAGTACAATCGACCCTATGTACTAGAACGTGTCGAGCCTAACCTCGGCGAAGTAGTGACGAGGTTAGGAAAAGACACCCACATATAACCTGAACAATATAATCATGCTAGTGGAAACAACAGTAAATAAAGTAATAACATAAAAATAATGGGAAGGGAACATACAATGGAGGAATACAACATAAAGAGTGAGAATAATGAAAAGACAGAATTAAACCGAAAATCCTTAAAAGAATTGAGCAATTAACACAGCAAGAAAAACTGCATGGTATCACCCTTTGTGCTTTTACTCTCGACCTCACCAAATAAATAAATAGATCGGTGCGACATCATCCTTCCTGCATTAAACCTCTCATAATATACACGGCATCACCTTTCGTGATTTAAACCTCTCATAATATAAACGGCATCAACGTTCGTGCTTTACACTCTTCCTCATAATATAAATAATACATGCACGGTATCACCCTTCGTTCTTTACACTCCTCCTTACCAATCAAAAAATCAATAACAACGGATAGATAAGAGTATCACAAAGAAACTAGTATTTCACCCATAATCAATAGCACATTGTAATCTCAACCTTGAATCAATATTCGAAAGTTACCAAATCTCAGTGAAACCAGATATGAGTCATCCAACGTTTCAAATAACCCGCTAAGCATGGATAGTAGAATTTAAAGCTATAAAATAGTCAAGAATAGAATTTCACTCGCATGCTATGACTCGACAACGATGCATAGATGCTCGTCACCTCACCTATATGTCGTATTTAACAACCAATCATATAGCAAATGAACATATAATACGTATTCCCTCAAGCAAAAGGTAGACACGCTACTTACCTTGCTCCGAAGGCCACTTAATTCTCAATCACAACTTTTCATTTGGAATTCACCTCCAAACCACTCGTATCTATTCAAAAATGACTCAATAAAATCAAATATTGCTAAAGGAATCAATTATATTTCATAAATTAAATTTCCCAAATTTTCCTCCAAAAAGTTGAAAAATCGACCCCGGGCCCGCTTGGTCAAAACCCGAGGTTCGAACCAAAATCCTTTTACCCATTCACCCACGAGCCCGAATATGTAATTAGTTTTTGAATCCGACCTCAAATTGGGGTCTAAATCCTCAAATTTTTAAAATCCCTAGTTTCTACCCTAACCCTAATTCTACAATGAAAACTCTAGATTTTAGGTTGATAATTCATAAAATGTAATGGGTAATTGAAATAAAATGGTTTAGAATCACTTATCAACACTTTGGGGAAGAAAATGACTCTTGAAAATCGCCTCTACCCGTTTGGTTCTTGAAAATTGTTGAAGAAATGGCTTAAACCCGTGTTTGGAGTCTGTTTTAAGTCACTAGATAGGCCTTCATCGCGTTCGCGAAAGGCCTGTCACGACCGCGATACACAGCGGCCTAAGGCCTTCGCGTTCGCGAGTCTTTCTACGTGTTCACGTAAGGCAGCTCCCCACTAGACTTCGCGTTCGCAACCCAATGGACGCGTTCGCGTAGAAGAACATGACCCCCTCCCCCCCAGGTCCCTTAAACTATCGCATTTGCGTAAGACAGATCGCGTTCGCAAAGGGTACCACACCCAACGCTTCGCGTTCGAGACCAGTCCTTCGCGTTTGCGAAGAAGAAAATTCCCCTGCCCCCATTTTACTTTTAGCGTTCGCGACACTACCTACGCGAACGCAAAGAATGGCACACCATAACAGCTGCTGCAGCAAAAATCTCAGATTTTGTAAGTGCAAATCACCTCGTAGCCTATCTGAAACTCACCCGAGCCCTCCGAGCTCCAAACCAAACATGCACACAAGTCTAAAAACAGCATACGAACGTGATCGCGCGATCAAATCGCCAAAATAACACATAGAGCTACGAATTTAGCACCAAATCGAATGAAATTCTTAAAAACACTTTAAAATTTCTATTTTCTCAACTGGACGTCCGAATCACGTCAAATCAACTTCGTTTCTTACCAAATTTCACTGACAAGTCTTAAATATCATAATGAACCTGTACCAGGGTCTGGAACCAAAATACGGACCCGATACTAACAATGCCAAATATCAATCAATTCTTAAAAATAAATAATTTTCAAACTTTTAATTTTCATCAAAAATTCATAACTCAAGCTAGGGACCTCCGAATTCAATTTCGGGCATACGCCCATGTCCCATAATTTGATACGGACCTACTGGGACCGTCAAAGCACGGATCCGGGCCCGTTTATCATATATGTTGACCGAAGTCAACTAATATCAACTTTTAAGGCAAAAGTTCTTATTTTCATTAGTTTTCAACACAAAAGCTTTTCGGAAACCTGCCCGGACTATGCACATAAATCGAGGAGGGTAAAAATGAGATTTTAAGGCTTAAGAGCGCATATTTGAGTTCTAAAACATAAGATGACCTTTTGAGTCATCACATACTTCACCTCTAAAACAATCGTTCGTCCTTAAACGGACATAGAAAAGTACCTGGGCTGGTGAAAAGGTGGGAATATCTACTCCGCATATGGGACTCAGACTCCCAAGTAGCTGCCTTAATAGGCTGACCTCTCCACTACACTCGAACTGAAAGGTAACTCTTTGATATCAACTGGCAAACTTGTCGGGCTAGAATTGCCATCGGCTCCTCCTCGTAAGTCAAATCCTTGTCCAATTGGACAGAGCTGAAATCTAACACATGGGACGGATCATCGTGATACTTTCGAAGCATGGACACATGGAATACCGGATGAACAACTGCTAAACTAGGTTGCAACGCAAGCCTGTAAGCCACCTCTCCCACTCTCTCCAGAATCTCAAAAGTTCGGATATACCTAGGGATAAACTTGCCCTTCTTTACGAACCTCATTACACCCTTCATGGGTGACACCCGAAGTAACACTCTCTCTCCGACCATGAATACAACATCACGAACTCTACGGTCGGCATAACTCTTCTGCCTGGACTGAGCTGTGCGAAGTCGATCCTGAATAATCTTGACCCTATCCAAGGCATCCTGTACTAAGTCTGTGCCCAACAACCAAGCCTTTCACAGCTCGAACCACCCAACTTGCGACCGACATCGCCTACCATATAATGCCTCATAAGGAGCCATCTGAATGCTCGACTTGTAGCTGTTATTGTAGGCGAACTCTGTAGGGGGCAAGAACTAATCCCACGATCCTCCGAAGTCTATAACACAAGCATGGAGCATATCCTCCAAGATCTAAATAGTACACTCGGACTGCCCATCCGTCTGAGGATGAAATGTTGTGCTCAACTCAACCCGTGTACCCAACTCATGCCAAATTGCCCTCCAAAAGTGCGAGGTAAACTATGTACCTCGATAAGAAATGATAGACACGGGCACACCGTGAAGACAAATGATCTCCTGAATATAAATCTCTTCTAACTACTCCGAGGAATAGGTAACTGCCACATGAATGAAGTGCGCTGACTTAGTCAACGTATCCACTATAACTCGCACGGCGTCGAACTTCCTCTGAGTCTGTGGGAGTCCAACAACAAAGTCCATAGTGATACACTCCCACTTCCACTCAGGAATCTCCATCTGCTGAAGCAAGCCACCGGGTCTATGATACTCATATTTGACCTGCTGACAATTCAAGCTCCGAGCTATGTAAGCAACTATATCTTTCTTCATCCTCCTCCACCAATAATTTTGCTGCATGTCCTGGTACATCTTGGCAGTGCCCGGGTGAATAGAATATCGAGAACTATGAGCCTCATCCAAGATCAACTCATGAAGCCCATCCACATTAGGCACACAAATACGACCAAGCATCCTCAAAACTCCGTCATCTGCAATAGTAACCTGCTTGGCACCACCTTGCCGCACTGTGTCTCTAAGGACAAGTAAATAAGGATCGTCATACTGCGAATCTCTGATGCGCTCAAATATACTGACTATATGCAAGGCTACATATACTGACTTACTTTCTACTCAAAGTATCGGCCACCACGTTGGCCTTCCCAGGATGATACAATATGATGATATCATAGTCTTTCAATAGCTCCAACCACCTTCTCTACCTCAAATTGAGTTCCTTCTGCTTGAAAAAATACTGCAAGCTTCGATGATCAATAATTACCTCACATGGCACGCCGTAAAGATAGTGCCTCCAAATCTTCAATGCGTGAACAATGGCTGTCAGCTCTAGATCATGAACATGGTAATTCTTCTCGTGAACCTTGAGCTTACGTGAAGCATATGCAATAACCTTGCCACGCTGCATCAATACTGCACCCAGACCAATACGAGATGCGTCACAATATACTGTATAAGATCCTGAACTTGTGGGTAACACCAATACCGATGTCGTAGTCAAAGCTATCTTAAGCTCCTGAAAGCTCGCTTCACACTCATCTGACCACCTGAACGGGGCACCCTTCTGGGTCAATCTAGTCAACGGAGCTGATATGGATGAAAACCCCTCCACAAATCGACGGTAATAGCCCGCCAAACCCTGGAAACTACGGATCTCTGTAGCTGATATGGGTCTAGGCTAGTTATGGGCTGCCTCAATCTTCTTAGGATCCACCTGAATACCCCCTGTTGATACAACGTAACCAAAGAAAGCAACTGAACTCAACCAAAACTCACATTTTGAGAATTTAGCATATAACTAGCTATCTTTTAGAGTCTGAAGAACGATCTGAAGGTGCTGCTTATGCTCCTCTCGACTGTAGGATTAGATCAAGATATCATCAATAAACACAACCATAAAGGAATCCAAGTAGGGTTTGAACACTCGGTTCATCAAATCCATGAATGTTGTTGGGACATTTGTTAGCCCAAATGACATAACTAGAAACTCAAAATGCCCATACCGAGTCCGAAAAGCTATCTCAAGAACATCGGATGACCTAATCCTCAACTGATGGTAGCCAGATCTCAAATCAATCATTGAAAATATCTTGGCACCTTGAAGCTAATCAAATAAATCATCAATCATCGGCAATGGATATTTGTTCTTGATGGTGACTTTGTTCAACTACCGATAATCTATACACATCCTCATTGATCCATCTTTCTTCTTCACAAACAACAGAGGTGCACCGTAGGGTGAGACACTAGGTCTAATGAAGCCCTTATCAAGTAAATCTTACAACTGCTCCTTCAATTCTTTCAACTCTGGCGGGGCCATGCTATATGGCGGAATAGAAATAGGCTGAGTGCCCAGAGCCAAATCAATGCATAAATCAATATCCCTGTCGGGTGGCATTCCTGGCAGGTCTGCAGGAAACACCTCTGGAAACTCACGAACAACCAGCACCGAATCTATGGAAGGAACCTCCGCACTAGAATCACGGACATAAGCCAAATAAGCTAGACACCTCTACTCGACCATATGCCGAGCCTTCACATAAGAGATAACCTTGCTGGCAGAATGGCCAAGATTCCCTATCCACTCTAATCGAGGAAACCCCTGCAAGGCTAAGGTCATCATCTTGGCGTGACAATTTAATATAGCATGATAAGGTGACAGCCAATCCATACCCAGTATGACATCAAAATCAACCATGTCGAGAAGTATAAGATCTACACGAGTCTCAAGACTCCCAATGTTGACCACACACGAACGATAAACACAATATACAACAATAGCATCTCCCACTGGTGTGGACACATACACAGGAGCACTCAAAGAATCACAGGCACACAACCAAATACGAAGCAAAATAGGATGACACATAGGAGTAAGTAGATCTCGGATCAAATAGAACTGAAGCATCTCTACTGCAAACTGAAATAGTACCTGTGATAACAGCGTTAGATGACTCAGCCTCAGGCCTGGCTAGGAAAGCATAACACCAGGGTTTGGCCCCACCACCCTAAACTACGTCCCTGGGACGGCCTCTAGCTGGCTAGTCTACACCTCTAACGGCCTGACCTCCACCTCTAACTGTCTAGCCCCTACCTCTGACTGCCTGACCCCTGCCTCTGGCTGGCTGAGCAGGTAGTGCAGCAACTGGTGCCGGAACCATAGCACGAGAACTCTGATGTTGTGAGTTGTCCGTTGCCCGAGGGCAAAATCTAGCAATGTGCTTCGGATCACCACAAGTATAACCTAACCTCGGCTGTTGTGACTGCTGACCCTGAAACTGACCTTGTCGACCTGAATAACCACCTTTGATAACTATGGAGTGGAGGTTCACTAAAAGGAGTTGGTGATGTACTATAGGCTAGCTGGTCGGAATAACACATTTGAGGGCCACGACTACCTGAGGCACCGTGGGATGACTGGAGCGCTGAATGAAACGACCTGGGACAATGGCCTCTACCAAAAGTACTCCTGGCTCTAGATGAGGCACCGCTGAACTCACCGGAATAACGAGGTCTCTTGCCAGACCCTTGACCTCCCTGAGTAAGAACCATTTTGACTCATCTGGCGACATTAGCAGCCGCTAGAAAAGAAATCTCACTCCCCGTCTCCTTAGCCATCTGCAATTTGATAGGCTGCGCAAGTCCATCAATAAACCTCCTCACCCTCTCTCTCTCGGTGGGAAGCATAAGAATGGCATGAAGGTATCCAAACGGGTCTCATACTGAGTAACAGTCATACTGCCCTGCTGGAGACGCTCAAACTAACGGCAATGCTCCTTTCTCAATATGATAGGCAGAACCTTCTCAATGAAGAGCTGAGAGAACTGATCCCAAGTAAGAGCAGGTGACCCAGCTGAACAGTCTGGGCTGGAACCTCGTCATCAAGCTCTATCTGAGGCTCCACTGTTGGGGCTACTGCTCGGACCCTAGGCTAAGCCCTGCCTCGGCCTCTGGCACGGCCTTGACCTCTGCCCCGCGTAGGAGCTGTCACTGGAGGCTCTGGCTGCTTCTCAGCTGAGGAAGCGGTACGTGTTTTCGCTATCTGTGAGAGAATAAGAGTAGAAGAGTTCAATCAGTATTGAGAAAGCAAAATCGCACGACAAAGAAGAATATAAGTGAAACTTGTTCCTAAACTTCATAGCCTCTGGAAGATTAGCACAGACGTCTCCATACCGATCCTCCAGAATCTACTAAGCTTGCTCGTGAATCGTGAGACCTAAGCAACCTAGTGCTCTGATACCAACTGTCACGACCCAAAATTTCCCACCGACGGGACCGTGATGGTGCCTAACATTTCACTTGCTAGGCAAGCCAATGTTAGAAAATTGTTAAACTAATTCCTTATTTCCATTCAGTAAATAACAATAATTAACTAAGATAAAATATAATAAGTATGAAATATTATAAAACTGTATTAATTACTACCATACGGATCTGGAGTCACAATTCACGAGCATTCTAGAATTTACTACAAGTAATAGTCTGAAAGAAATACAACTGTCTGAATAAAAGAAAACGGTAGGACATAAAAGATAGACGGGGACTTCAAGGTCTGTAAACGCCGACAGATCTACCTTAAGTCTCCGGATAGCGGGCCAATAGCAAATCTCGATAAACCTGAGATGGTATCAAAATATGCACAGAAAGCGCAGAGTGCAGCACCAGTACAACCAACCCCATGTACAGGTAAGTGTCGAGCCTAAACTCGGCGAAGTAGTGACGAGGCTAGGACGAACACCCACATATAAACTGAACAATATAATCATGCTAGTGGCAACAATAGTAAATAAAGTAATAACATAAAAAAAATGGGAAGGGAACATACAGTGGGGGAATACAACATAAAGAATGAGAATAATGAAAAGACAGAATTAAACCGAAAATCCTTAAACGAATTGAGCAATTAAAACAACAAGGAAACCTGCACGGCATCACCCTTCGTGCTTTTACTCTCGACCTTACCAAATAATAAAATAGATCGGCACATCATCACCCTTCGTGCTTTACACTCCTCCCCACCAATCACATAATCAATAACAACGGATAGATAAAAGTATCACAAAGAAACCAGTATTTTACCCATAATCAATAGCACAATGTAATCTCAACCTTGAATCAATATTCGAAAGTTACCAAATCTCAGTGAAACCAGATATGAGTCACCCAACATTTTAAATAACCCGTTAAGAATGGATAGTAGAATTTAAGGCTACAAAATAGACAAGAATAGAATTCACTCGCATGCTATGACTCGACAACGATGCATAGATGCTCGTCACCTCACCTATACGTCGTATTTAATAACCAAACACGTAGCAAATGAACACATAATACATATTCCCTCAAGCAAAAGTTAGACATGATACTTACCTTGCTCCGAAGGCCACTTAATTCTCAATCATAGCTTTTCCTTTGGAATTCACCTCCAAACCACTCGTATCTATTCAAAAATGACTCAATAATATAAAATATTGCTAAAGGAATCAATTATATTTCATAAATTAAATTTCCTAAATTTTCCTCCAAAAAGTCAAAAAATCGACCCCGTGCCCGCTTGGTCAAAACCCGAGGTTTGAACCAAAATCCTTTTACCCATTCTAAAATATATGATGACCTTTTGGGTCATCACACAAACCCTAAAGAGAACCAATCTGTGGATATGGAGTAATTCATCTTAACAATGTTTAAGTTAGAGGAAAACATTAAACAATCCAAACCCTTGTCTTGAGTGAAGATTGAATGATAAAATCCTTGGGCTTTTGCTTCTCCACCTCGTCCTTGGCTTACTTAGGTCTAAGATATGTCAAAAGTACCAAAAATAATATTTTTCCATGTATTTATACTAAGTAGGGTCGGGCCCGAATGAAAATACCTTTTTCTACCTGAATTTGGAAAATACTCAGTAAAAAATACATAGGCGCGCCATATGGAGCAACGCGCTAGGCGGGGCGGTTGTGGGGAAATCCAGAAAGCTTTTAATTTGAGAGGAACAAAAATATGTGCAGTCGCGGCTGTAGTGAATTCTCAGAGTAATTTGTTTTGCTCGCTTTTTGATATCCAAGATCAGTCTCTGACCCCCGAACGCGATCCTGGCTTAATTCCTTGGGCCTTTACTCATATTTCAAAGCTCCAAATCACTCTAATTAGCTACATAATATTTACATAGCTCGAAATCCTCCTACAAGGCATAAAATACACAATTAGTACATAATACTAGCGATTAAAGCTCAAACTCAATTAAAGTGCAGTAAATTTGAGTGCAATAAGCGACTAAAATACGAGATTATAGCCTACCATCAACACCCCACACTTAAAGCATTGCTCATCCTAGAGCAACCAAACTACTCTTTATAAAGACACGACCTTATTTAGAAACTCCCTTAACTCATTAAACCAAGAATATTTAAAATAGACTAAGTATAGTAGTGTAACATCCTAGGTTCAAGATTTGCCTCACAAGTACCACGCATTATTTATAACTCACTCACTTACTCTAACACAGAGGTCAACGACATTACCTTCCCTTTATGAATCAAGTGCCCTCATAACAATAGAGAGTAGTTCCATACACCATCAAATTTAATAACAATCAGGAACTCAATATAGAAATAATTCACTCACTTTCAGAAACAACATTCATATGCCACAAAATATGAACCATAGGCTTGCACGTGGTGTACTGCTCTACTAATCGAGCTCATTCAGTCAAGGATCAAATAGGACTTTAGCTGGTTGTAATGTAGGATGCGGGACAGGTAGGATACATTTAGATATAAGAGTGACTACACTTCCCTAAGCACTTTAATACATGCATTTCATTGTTCAAAACCCCATATTTATGTCAAATTAATACTCCACCTTCACATCAATTTATATTAACTCCCAACTTCTTTAAGCATAAATACAGCAAGAGTTACCATTTATCAAAGAATATGTTTTACAACAATACACTATGTATATTTATTTTATTTTATTTTATTTTTTCAATTTAAGTGGTTCTTAGTTTTTTACAAATCAATGCACCTTTATCCTTATTTCATTAGCTCTACTCAAAAACCAACCCAATCACCCCACACTTCAACTTTTACAAAGTTCATACAATTTCAAGTGCTTACGAGAGGTACAAGGTTCAAATAGATGGTCAATTCAAACAAATGAGTAGGGCTTGCAATGTGGTTGCCAAATAAACAAGATTACAAGCTCAACCGGGTTAACTAAGACACATCACAATTAGGTGGGTAATAACATATAATTGACTCAACAAAGAAACGTCTATATCACTTCAAAGATTGAACAAAACTACCATTTCGCGTTGCAAACACACGGGGCAAGTTCTAGCACAGAATACAACAAAACCTCACACACACATGGCACATAACTCACTCAAGATTGGACTATCAAGACACTCTAGTCCACGCAGTTAAGCAAAGTTAAAATCATACAATTTAAAGTACTTATGCAAGAGTCAAAAACTGAGCCAAAGTGTCACAACTAAAGCACTCACTATTCTCAAGGCATAACCAAGTCAAGAGATATTTCTTTCAATTCAAATCATAGCACAATAGTTCCTACACCTAACAAAATAAAAACTAACTACACCGGGTTCAAACAAAACCCTTGAAAAAGAAGTGCGACACAAAATAAATCAAGGGAAAATTATTACACTACCTAACAAAAGAAAATCTTTTTGCCTTTTTCTTTCGACTTTAATCCCTCAAGAAACTCGCCAAATGATATCCATCGTCGGAAAAAGTCAAAAATTTTAATTTTTTATGGTTTTTTCTCATTTTTCTATCTTTAACTACTAAAACAACAAAACTAAATTACTAACACATATACATACAACATACAATTTTCCCCACCCCACACTTTAAGTTGTGGCATGTCTCCATGACATACAATTAAAAAGCATAAGGTAAAGGAAACTCCCCTGAATTTTCAGTCAGATCTGAGTCGAAGTCGAGCTCCATTCCACGTGCCCAACCCAATGCACACATCCATGCAGATAGCTTCTTCTCAGCCTTATTTGGGTACACCCCACACTTATCTTTCTCAATCACTGGGGTTATACCCTATATTTTTGTACGTAAAACTGCGTCGTGAGCAAACTAATGTAGGACCCAAAAATGAGATCATCTTTGAAAATATATAAAGCAAGTTAATCATGTTACCTCTAAAGTTAAAAATATTAAATATCATTAACAATAAGTACAAAGAGGGTTGGAAGGTTCAAAAGCTAAAGGAATCGAAGAAAATAATGTTTCGTTGAAAGTCGACAAGTCGGGAATGTTATAGCATGTACTTTTGGGGTGAGACCATGGTGTTTAACATGATAAGTAGATTTTGTTATGAGTTGTGTTATTAGTATGATAGTCGTGTGTTATGTTTTGAATTCAAGCGAGTGGTGGAACAAAAGTCGATGAAAGTCATCACAAGTTACGTTCATAAGTTTTACTGAAACTTTGGGTCAAATGTAACTGCTATTTTCTCCCAATATACTTAGAGTTATAGGGTGTTCCACCCATAAAATTAAATATCTATGAGTTTATTTTCCAACTCATTAAACCGTTTATTAATACGATATCGGAGTAGAGATATATGGGTATGTTTGCGAGACTGCGCAGACTGTCACCTACTTGCTTAAATGAGAATCCAAAACTGGGCCAGTTCGGGTCGTCCAAACATGGGCCAGTTCGGGTCATTCAAAGAGGACTTTTTAAATGCCTATCCCCTTCATATATTAGGCTGATAATAGTGCAAAATAACCAGACTTAATCTCTGCAAAAATCCTCCCAAATATTTCCCACAAACCCCAATTGATTTTATCTCCCTTTCAAGTTCTAATTGGAGGTAAAGCCTAGAGATTGAAGAACCAAGATAGGAGCTGAGTTATCCAACAAATAAGGTACGTTTACTGCTCTCTTTTATCCATTATTTTCTACTTTAGATGCATAGTAAGTTGTTCTATATTTGTAAGAACTCACGGGACGGTGATCGGAAGCCGTGAGTTCGAGTTATTCACTTGTAGCGGATTGTTTTGTGGATTGTTTTATGGACTGGACTGTTTTGTGGATTGTTTTATGGACTGTTTGATGTTGTTGTTGGGATACGTGATTTACTATTATTTTTTGGAGTTTTGTAGGAGTAAGGGTGTGGAGAAATACCACATAAATGCAGGATGTTGGTCTGGTCGTTCGTCGTAACATTTTCGGGTTGTTGACACTACTACAATGGTCAGTTTGTGTATGAAGAGATTGGGGCGTGTTGGGCTGTTTTGTAGTATTGTGTGGCATACATAAGGTTGGAAAATAATGTATATATATTGTTATTATTATTTTTGGTGTTGTTGGTGTTATCTTGAATTTGGAGGAAGTAAGGATTATAGGGGAGATGTTGTCTGTTTTAATACAAAATAAGCTTGTCGTTCGTTGTGCGATAGTTGTACCTTTCGTAACTTAATGATAGTATTATTATCATTGTTGTAGATTAAGGTGAGAAGAGGCGAGTTCAACTTGGTGATTGGAAAGATTGTGATAAGGTATGTTAAGGCTAAGCCCTTCCTTCATGTTGGCATGATTTCGTAATTATATATGTTTGATAACGAGGCATAAAGAGAAGTTCATACTCCCGAATTTATATACATTATCTTAGTCTCATAAATTATAGTATTCTCCTTATCGGGACTTCATATTCAATTGAGAATTGTCTTCTTCCAGTCAAGAGAGCAGAGAGCCTATATATACAGTATTACAGTATTTTAATTACCATCGAGCTATAATCGATGTGCAGGCCCCTATTGGGCAACCTCTTATCAGATGGTAAGTTATATACCGAGCCTACTGTGGTCGAGCGCCTATGAGCGAGCCCGCATGGCCGAGATACATAGCCTAGTATGGCCGAGCACCTATGAATGCCTATGAGCGAGCCTACTACGGCATATCAGTTATATATACCGAGCCTTATAAGGCCGAACAATTATTTTACTTACTATATTGAAGAAGTTTAGTCAGTATCAGCAGGTAAGGATATCTCCTGATTATCTTTGACTCCCAGTTACTTTCAGTTAGTATATTATTAGTTCAGTTTCAACTTTCAGTTATGTTATTGCCTTATATACTCGGTACATTATTTTGTATTGACGTCCCTTTTTCTGGGGACGTTGCATTTCATGTGTGCAGGTTCAGATAGACAGACGGGTAGACCTCCTCAGTAGGTGTTTCCAGAGTTCATCCTGATCAGTAAGCTCCACGTCCTTCATAGTTATCGGGTCTAGATTTTCGTGTACATCTTCTGTATGTATACATACATGTTATAGGTAGGTCGGGGCCCTATTCCGATCACAATATATCCATCAGTAGAGGCTTGTAGACATATCCTGTTAGTTAGTTCACTATGTTGGCCTTGTAGGCCAGGTATGTATATTTTGGTGGTTTGTCAGTTGTAGTAATTATGATGGCCTTGTCGGTCCAACTTTATATTGATGTTTAGTGTCACGCCCCAACATCGGGGAGCGCGACCGGCGCTCGACCGATTGAACTCGGTTGAGCAAGCCTAGTAAACATTTCCTACCCAACTCATTCATGATCCAAAAAGGGAATGCGTCACCATTTGTAAAACAGGGGAGAGATCAGTTATATAAATATATAAATGTTGCTAGTTCATTTTTCATTATATGCATTATGCCATAGTTAAGTTTCCAAAATTCAACTCAATCCAACGACCGCCCCAACATACATACATGACCCAAAAAATGTCTACGGAGCCTCTAACGGTACAAAAGAGCAACATGACAATACCGGCAACAAGGCCCTGATTATACCTCAAAATATGAAAACTTATACAAAAGAAGGACTACATGACCCCTGGGATAAATGGGGCTCACCAAAGCTGTTGTGAGGAGAGAAAGAGAGCACCACTATCTGCGATCGGCACTATCTGCGATGGAACCACCTACATCCATTCAAAGATGTAGCACCCCCGACAAAAGGGACGCTAGTACTGTCGAATAGTACTAGTATGTAAGGAAAACACTAATCTTAGTAGAATGAACAGTGAAATAAAGAGAAGGCAGTCATAATAATAAATAAGTACTTCATAGAAATACAAATGAAACACCAAGTAAGGTTCACATAGTTTCCAATTCAATCTTTCCATTTTTTTAGATTAATAATCTTTAGTGCCAAAGCCACAACTCATAATGCCACCGTGTTTTTACACGGAGTCCGGTCTCGGCCCGATCGGCTAAGCCATCTCACTTGAGACATAACCTCTTCCACTTGTTCACTCAATTCACATCTCTTTCCCATCTTTCATTACATGGCACAAACAGCCTCATTTATTAAATAGTTCTTGGAACTTGGGCACATTTTACAATTCAAGCCTTTCCCTTTTTATTCAATCAAATAACGTCATCATTTGTGTCGATAAGTACCATCATATAAGGTATTTCATACATAATGGAAGGAGCTTCGAAAATCATAGTCACGTTCTCAAATAGCATGATGACATGGTAAACATCTAAAATATTTAGGGAACATGAATCTTCCAACCCAACACACTAAGGCAAACAATTCTAGTATGATCAAGTCAGAACTTACACCAAATATTCAGACACCAGGAGTTCAATTCTAGGAAGAAGAGAGTTAGCCTTACATACCTCAATTGCGTTTCTTTAGAATCTACAATTTTCCGGAACCCTTAGCAACCTCAATATATTTAAGCAATATACAAATTGAATCCAAAATTAGGAAAACATTCATGGTTCTAGTTCACTTCTTATTTTTCCCACTCTCTTTATCACATGCATGCAAGATAAACAACTCTCACACCCATGGACCATCATATTAATACCCCATTATAGCTATGTTTGAAATTAAGAGTTGGGGTGATGAAGTCTTACCTTTTTTGATGAAGAGATTGAGTGCTCTACTTGAGTATTTCCAAGCTTTGAGTGATGGATGAAGATTGATTGATGAAAATTAGTTCCTCCCTCTAGAACCCTCTCTCTCTCTCACTAGAAATATCAGAAATGAGCTCAAAATAGACTAGATGGGGTGTTTTAACGAAATGGGGGTCGGGTTTTAAATTAAGAAAATGGTGCCCCGACACAGGTCTGCGGTCGCATATGCGACCGGATAATGGTTATGCGGTCCACAAAGTAACCGCATAAATGGACCTCAAGGGCCTGAACTTACGGCCTAGGTATGCTACTAGTATGCGGTCCGCATACTCATTCTGCAGTCGCATAATGCACCGCATAACTCCCTCCGCAAAAACTCAAGAGGGATTATGCGGTCGCATAATCGACCGCAAAAAAGACCTTAAGTTGGCCAAACTTACTTCTTCACTCTGCGGCCATTATGCGATCCGCAGAGTGATTATGCGGCCGCATAATGGGCCGCAGAAATGCGCTCTTCTGCAAAATACTTTCCTCTCAGTCCGTAGGGTACTGTTCAATCCAAAAATTCTGAACCGCGGCGAAGAATTTTCTACTATAGTAACGCAGGAATCTAACTTGGTACCACGAAACCCCAAGTTTTTGGTTTAAATTTTTACGGGTCCTTACATTTAGTCAGCGCTAGTTTCCATTCAGTTTTATATTTTGCTTCACAAATTGTCTTGCAAGGTGTCCCATGGCCAAAATGTGACATTATATTTTCAGAGTCCCTTAGTCGCAAATTGGTACGCTAGGTTAGGTGAGGCACCGGGTGCCAGTTTCGCTCCCAGGTTCGGGGCGTGACAACTGGGACCTTCTCATTCGTGCTTTTCACTCTCCACTCAACACTTGCAGCTGGATTTTCCTTTTTTACTCCAGTTGCTAGATTCATCTCAAACGTCATTGTTTCCTCGCCCACTCTAAGCATGAGTTTTCTATCATTTATATCCAGTATAGCTCAACCCATTGCTAAAAATGGTCTTCCTAGGATGAGGGGGGCCTCCTTGTTCTCCTCCATATTTACCACTATGAAATCTACAGGAAAGACAAACTTATCTACCCAAACTAATACATCTTCCACTATCCCCTCGGGTATTATAGTTGTTTGGTCTACCAACTGCAAAGATATTGGTGCAGACCTAATCTCTCCAAGCTCATTATCCAGTTTCCAATAAATAGAAAAAGGCATTAAATTAATTGAAGCACCATAATCACACAAAGACTTATCAAAATTAAGAGTGCCTAACAAGCAAGTTATTGTAAAACCTTCTGGATTTTCACACTTTTTTGGGAGTTTGTTTTGCAAGATCGCGCTGCAATGCTCTATGAGCTTAACCACTGAGGTCTCTTCTAGATTTCTCTTCTTTGTCAGGATTTCCTTCAAGAACTTAGCATAAGCTGGCATTTGGGAGAGAACTTCAGTAAATGATAAATTTACAGTAACTTGTTTCAACATATCTAGAAATTTCTCAAATTGCTTGTCCAGCTTCTCTCTATAAAGCTTCAGGGGAAAAAGTAAAGCAGGCATGTGCTTACTTACATCATCAGATTCCTCCCTTCTTGAAGTTTCCTCCTTCTTATTTTTCTCAGCTCCCTTCTTGCCTTTATTTTTCTCAGTCTTTCTATCATCTTCAATTTTCAGCTCCTTCCCACTTTCTTTTTCAGGCGCAACTTCTTTGTGAATTAGAGTGGGATCTTTCAACACTTTTCTGCTTTTCAAGATTACAGTATTTACCGTTTTTTTGGGATTATTTTTAGTATCAAGTGGCAGAGCACCTGGAATTCTCTCAAATAATATAGTTGCAATTTGTCTCACTTGTCTCTCCAAGTTATGCAAACCTGTCCCACGTTCTTTGATAGTTGCACCATGAGCATCCAATCTCTCATTAGTCTTGACAATGAATGACTTCATTAGATCATCTAATTTAGACTGAATTGGTTATTGAGGCTGAAACTGCAGCCTCGTCTGATTCACAAAACCAGCACTTCCTTGAAATCTGAAGTTATTTTGTTGACATGCATTTGTTGTACCCCTAGGTGAACTCAATGAAAAACTGGGGTGCTTCTGACCCATTGCATTAAAGTTATAATTATCCACAACATTAACTTCCTCAGTTAAGGCTTGACACTCATGAGCAGGGTGTCTTCTTTCACATATATCACATGTTGCATGAGGCTCATTATGTATTGAAGCTAAAGTCAACTTCTTTATTTCTTTTGCCATGGCATCAAGCTGAACTTGTACCGATGTGTTAGCATCAACCTAGTGAACACCAGTTGATCTTATTCTTTCAGCAATTTCATAGGGCCACTGATTTGCATCTCCAGACAATTCATCTAGAATAGTGACTATCTCCTCTGGTGTCTTCTTCATCAACAGACCTCAAGTTATGTTGCTCAATGTTCTACGTGAAGCTGGTGTCAATCCATCCCAAAATTCCTGGAGTTGCATCTAGAGTTCAATTCCGTTATGTTGACACTTTCGCACTATCTCCTTAAACCCCTCCCAAGCTTCAAACATAGTTTCAGTCTCATTGTAACATAAGTTATGGATTTCTCTTCTAAACTTGCCCGTTTTAGCTGAGGAGAAATATTTAGCAAGAAATTTTTTGGTCATCTCCTCCCATGTTCTAATCGATTCTTGGGGCAAGCTTCGATGTCAGTGCTTTGCATCATCTTTAAGTGTGAAGGGGAATTCCCTTAGGTAAGTTGCATCTTGTGACACATCATTGTATTGAAAGGTGTTCATTATCTCCTCGAAGTCCATCAGATGATTATTTGGATCTTCGTTTATCTTTCCTCTGAAAACGCAACTATTTTGAAGCGTTTGGAGCAACCCTTGCTTCAGCTCAAAATTATTAGTTGCCACTGGATGTGGCCTCACACTTGATAGGCCTTGGTTGTAAACTGGTCTAGCATAATCACCAAATGGTCTCCCTTAGCCGGGAGCTATGTTTCTGAACTGGTCTACACCCACGGGCTGATTCTGAGCCATTCTTCGAGCCCTCTCCTCCTCATAGGCAATTTGTGCATCTCTAAGTGTTGCTTCTTAAGCATCCCTTACAGCTATCTCTCTGAGTTGGATTTCCCTCTCACAGTCAAATTAACATTATCATCCTCTCCATCCATGTCTTCCTTGGTTGAGGATTGCACAACCTTATCTACTTTCTCGGCGAGATTTCTTTCTTTCCTCAACTATCGCAGATGTGTCTCAATTTCTAGTTCGTATGGTTGCAATTCTTTATCAGAAGATCGAGTCATGCACCAATCTAACTTGTAGCATGCGCACAATCAAAGAGCACCAAACATAAAAAGGGAAAAATAAAATAAAATAAAATAAAAAATTCCTAAATTAGCACTACAGACTATTTCAAACACTATTGATTACCAATCCCCGGCAACGACGCCAAAATTTAATGAGCGTAAAACACAATAAAATATGCTATCTAGTCGAATATAGTAAATTAAAATATCGTATCCACAAGGATTGGAGTTAAATAGTATTATCGTAGTGTGTAGCTAGATTACTATCCAAGATGATCAACAATTTAGGGTTATGTGATTAAAACTAAATTTAACTAAGAATTTATACTATTGGCTAATGACAATCAACCCAGGTATTAAGCCAAGGAACTTATCAATTGGGAGAAGATAGGGTCGATAGGATAGGTGCAAGATAAATGTTTGGTATTTAAATCAAGATAATTCACTTTTAATGTTCAAGTGATTCTCTCAAATTTACTTGATTATTAGTTCAATTGATTAGTAGAAACTCCTCTCTAGAGTAAGTCTCAACCTCACTAGATGAACCAATTTTAAGCACGTGAAGATATGCAAGAATTTGTAGTGGATTGGTCTTTTGGAAAACCTATCTCAATTATCCTCCTAACGAAGTTTAATAAATTATTCAACTAGCCTCTTCCGATTACTAAGAAGAATTAATGACTTCAACCAACAAAATATAATGCAACAATATCACAAGTTATATCTCTCTCGATTACATTAACAAGTGAATATAGATGCAATAATTAAAACATCCAAAACGATTCAATACATAAAACTAGAGTTAGTTATCCACAAACAAGTATCACTAAGCCAAATCCATCAAACCCTAAAGAGAACTACTCTATGGATGTGGAGTAATTCATCTTAACAATGTTTAAGTTAGAGGAAAATATAAAACAATCCAAACCCTTGTCTTGAGTGAGGATTGGATGATAAAATCCTTGAGTTTCGCTTCTCCACCTCCTCCTTGGCTTACTTAGGTCTAAGATATGTCAAAATTTCCACAAATAACATTTTTCCATGTATTTATACTAAGTAGGGTCAGGCCCGAACAAAAATACCTTTTCCTATGCGAATTTGGAAAATACTTTGTAAAAAATACACAGGTGCACTGCATGGGGCGACGCGCCAGGCGGGGCGATTGTGGGGAAATCCAGACAGCTTTTAATTTGACAAGAATATAAAAATGTGCAGCCGCGGTGCATGGAATAGAATGTGCAGCCGCAGCGCCCCATGCGTCGCGGCTGCGATGAATTCTCAGAGTAATTCATTTTGCTCGCTTTTTGATATCCAGGCTTGGTACTTGACCCCCGAACGCGATCCAGGCTTAATTCCTTGGGATTTTACTCTGACTTCAAAGCTCCAAATCACTCGAATTAGCTTTATAATATTTACATAGCTCAGAATCCTCCAACAAGGCATAAAATACACAACTAGTGCAGAACACTAGCAATTAAAGCTCAAACTCAATTAAAGTGCAGTAAATTTTAGTGTAATAGGCGGCTAAAGCACGAGATTATAGCCTACCATCAATCATCTTTCAATAATGCATTAAATACATCCATCTGGTATAATTCTCAGTCATTAGAGGCTACAAGTTTAATAACTGACCTAACTGTCACCATTTTAGCAACTGGTGAGAAGGTTTCATTATAGTCCAACCCTTCTTGTTGGTTGTATCCCTTAGCTACTAGGAGAGCCTTAAATCTTTCTATCTCACCATTAGCCTTATACTTGATCTCGTATACCCACTTAGATCGTATGGCATTCTTCCCAGGAGGTGAGTCAACAACTTCCCATGTTTTGTTTTCTTCCAAAGCAAAGATTTCGTGCTTCATTGCTTCAATCCACTTAGGGTCTTTTACTGCCTCTTTGAAAATGTGAGGCACTCTTAAGGATGAAAGAGCTAATATGCTTCTTCTGCACTTCTGTGATAGTTGATCATATGAAAAGAAATTAGAAATGGGGTATTGAAAATGTGAAGACTTTGGACCATTGGTCACATAGTCTTGCAACTATATGGGAGGTTGTTTGCTTCGGGTAGAATGCCTGGTTGCTATAGTAGAATTGAACTTATACATGGGAAGACTAGTGGAATAATTGTTAGGAGTGTGGAGGCATGGGGATTCTACTATCTCTAAATTAGTACCAGGAACATCTGAGACAGGTACTGGATTAACTGTACTGTCTACTATTGGATCTTCTATCTGGTCAGCAACTTTATCAACAAGTGTAGTTGATTCTTCTACCTCTTATGTTGTTACTGCAGGAGGAATGTCATACAAAAAATCTACATATTGATCCACTATTGGTGGAGCAGTTTATTGGTGTGACTTTGCAAAAAAAAGTCATTTTATCTAAAAACAACATCCCTTCTAACAAAAAAGGTGTTAGTAGATAAATCATATAGCTTGTAGATTTTTTGAGTGGTAGAATAGCCCATGAGCACAACTTGTTTTGCTTTAGCTGTAAATTTATCCTCCTTCAACACATTAGTGGCATGGCACAAACAACTAAACACCCTGAAGTGGGACAGTGAAGGGTCCCAACCATACAGTAATTCAAAAGGACTTTTCCCATCTAAAATTCTATAAGGCAATATTCATTATATAAACTACAGTTTGCGCACATTCACCCCAAAATTTATGTGGGATAGATGCTTGAAACTTCAAGTCCCTTGCAATAACTAGAATATTCTAGTGTTTCCTTTCCACTAATCCATTTTGCTATGGTGTATACACACAGCTACTCTGATAAATTAAAACATGTGTCTATAAGCGCTCATTCCACTCATTATTGAAGAATTCAGTCTCATTATCAGTCCTAATGACCTTGACTGTAGTATTAGATTGAGTTTTCACCATGCATAGAAATTGTTTCAAAATAACTATAGTTTTACTCTGCAAAAATGCATTAAAAATTCAAGTTGCTCTGGAGAAATCATCCCCATCTATGAGAAAGTAGTTTTTATTATCATGGGTTGTTGTTTGATATGATCCCCATACATCCATATGTACTAACTGAAAGGACTTAGTACTTCTACTCTCACTATTAGGAAAGCTTAACCTAGGATGCTTTGCCAAAGGGTAAACAGTGCACTTATCATGAACAACATGATCTACTTTATGATGTAAAAAGAGATATTTTGCATTACTAGAATAGAGGCATGACCTAGTCTTTTATGCCACAATCTACTAGATTATGCACTTGTCTTGCTTGATGCATTAGCTTGAGCTACCAGATTCCTGACACTTCTTCCTTTCAGCAGATACAAGTCATCATGCTCCTACCAATCTCTTTCACTCTGCCATTGTAAAGATCCTAAAATATACACAATTCAGGCAGAAAGATGGCAGTACAACATAAATCCCTAGTTAGTTTGGAAACTGGCATTAGGTTAAACTTTAAGTTAGGGACATAGAGCACATTTTTCAGCTTGGTATCTCCTGTCAAACTAGCACTACCAATATGTGTGATATCTGTGCTATCTCCATTAGGCAGCCTAACCTTATTGTTTCCAGAATTATCAACATTCTTCACATCACTTAGTAGATTCAATATTGAAACCATGTGATATGTAGCCCCTGAATCCACTATCCAATTTTCTGTATGCATACTTGATGAAAGAGAGACAGTTGTACCTGCCATATGCGCTTGAGATTGTATCTCAGTAGGTTCATCTTTGTTGAGCAAATTTACATTAGCAGGTCTCCATTTATGGCATGTGAGGTCCCTTGAGTGATGTTCACATTAGCAGGTCCTGCAACATTGTTAGTTAATGAAAGAATACCTTCTGATTGTTGGCCTTTTGTCTGGTGTCCTCTGTTATTCTTGTAACCATCTGGAGAGCCAATTAGCTTGTAGCAATTCTCCTTAGTGTGTCCTATCATGTGACAATGCTCACACTGCACAGGTTGTTTCTTCTAGCGATATGGCGAACCTCTCCCAACTTGTAATGATATAGGATCAACCTTGTTCATCCCAGTGTTACCGGGGCTTATGGTTTGTTGGCTCTCATCTTGTGTGATCATGGCATACGCTTGATTGAGTATTGGATCAACTATCTTCTTGAGGATCTGCCTACGTGCTTGATCATAGGTATCATTGAGACCATTCAAAAACTTCATCATCCTTTGTTGCTAAAGATGCACCATATGCTCCTTCAATTTATGACAACCACAATTTGGAAAAGGCACTAAAAAGTTATACTCAGCGCACAATTCTTTCAGTTTGATAAAGTACACAACAACAATATCACTTCCTTGCGATAATTTCAAAATTTCACGGTGCAATTGAAGATCCTTACTCGATTCACTTTGTCAAAACGCTCCTTAAGGTCTCCCCATACGGCACGGGCATCATATGCATAAATGATTCCACTAGTTAATTTCTTTGAAAATGAGTTCATAATCCAGGAATGGGCAATCGCATTACATGTCTCCCACTCCTCATGAAGCGCCTACTTGAACAGTGACTTTTTACAAGTTCCTGTTACAAACCCTAGCTTATGTTTTTCTTTCAGTGCGAGTCGCATTGATCTACTCCGTAGACCGTAATTCTCAGATGCAGTGAGTTCGATGGGAGTCAAAACCAGACCAGGCGTATTAGAAGGTTGCAAATATAAGGGATGAGTGTGATCAATTTTTTCTTCCGCCATTGGAGATAAACAAAGAAGCTCAAAGAAAGAAAACCATAGAAATATCGAAATATCGAACTTGAGAAACTTACGAATTGTCCAGCTATGCGAGTGATACCAACCACAGCACAAGAAATTCACTCTCTTATGGCTCTGACACCATGTTAGAATTAGCCATGGAAATGAAGAAGAAAAGTGAAGCAGACAAGCGTCATTGGGAATTTTCACTTATGGCATTAACTGAATAAATTGTACACAGGTGTACAAGCTATAATATACAGCTCCACTAACTAATAAACCGACCTACTCTAACAATAATAATAAAAGACTCTGACTTTGTGTTATTTACATATTGACCCCAAAACTAATCTAACATGTTATACTTCAATAGTTCAATACAAAATGAACAATTACCAATGCCTATTTATATTTACAGGATGCACACACAAGGAGTGAAATTAAAATATAAAATCTGGACAAGCTCTGACTAAGTCGGGCCTATTGGGCCACTAGGCTGTGGGCCACTAAAATGGACTCTAACAATAGGCTAAGTAAATAGAGAATTATACACATATAGATATTGCGTATATAGCATACTAGTGTTGATAAGGTTGTTATAAACACATACCGAGTATAGAGGCAGATGCAGCCTTACAGTCCAGTTTCATATGAATTTAATATGTTTTATGTGATGTATAAATTTTATGAGTAAGGATTCATTAAAATTACAATAAATAACAAGTTTGTCCCTCCTTATGCTTAGAGTCTCAATAAAAATGCTACTTCTTACTATTCATGTTTAGTGTAACCACATGGATATAATTAGTGATTAGCTGTATGAATTTAGTTAATTGCACAGGTTAATTAGTATAGTTGTGTTTAGTTATTAATTGATTTGGTTTTTATTTGTCCAATTCAGTTTTGAACCTCGTGTGTGTTTGTCCTTAGGCTTAGCCTCATAGAAATTGGGCCAGTTTCGGGTACACATGCCCATCAGAATTATATGGTCCAATAGGAAAGGGCAGGTAGTGAGTGTGAGACTAGGGGATAGTTTCTTTAGGCCCAAGCCCAGTTGTTTGTTGTGTTAACCAGAGGTAAAAGAAAAGGAAAAGTGGTAAATTAAGAAGTAAAAGTGATAGAAGATTCTAGGAGGGTGTAGAAAGGATTGATTTGCAAAACATGAGAAAGAGTGGGGGTGCAAAAGAGAGTAAAAGAAAGTTACAATTGTTTGCCTAGAAATAAGGGAATCATTTTCTGTATTTTGACAGATACACACACTCATATTCTCTAATAACAGACTCTGCACATTCCCTCACCTCACATACCTCACCCTCATCTTTTCTTATATATATATATATATATATATATATATATATATATATATATATATATATATATATATATCACTCTCTCATAGCCAGACCTAACTGAACACACACTCCTCTACAAAATTTATTTTTTTCTTCACACTAATTTCTTCAGAGAATTTACTCACATTCTACACAGATCATATACACATTCAATCATACCCTCATTTTCATCTTCCACACACGCAACAGTAGCTAAAAACACTTTCGAATTCCAATCTAAAAGGCTGAAAAATCAAAAAGGGTTCAAAGCTGGCTCCCTAACTTCACTATTTCTGGGATTTTCGAAGTCATTCTGGGTTCTTTTTTGTTCTTCTACATCCTAGATGGTTTGAGCTGAAGAAGTTGTGTATTTCTTGTTGTTTCTTGAGAAAATTAACTCCCATAGAAATAATATTCACGGTATACGATTATAATAAATACGGATTACTAAAATACTGTAACCAACGATAATAATAAAAGAAACAAGGACATCTAGATTTTTACGTGAAAATCCCTTCTGAATAAGGAAAAAAAAACCCGGCCCTCGAGGAGAAACTGATTTCACTATAGTAAGGATTTTACACTTTATGATACCAAATAAAATACTCCAAGACCACTAAACACTCAAAAGAAATAATCCACTAAACACTACAATACCGCTCAAACTCTCTATATTTTTTCTCACAGAGTATTTTGCTTCTTACTTTATAAATCACTCAATTTCTCTTTGTTTTGGTGTGATTACAAATGAAGGTAGAGGCACCTATTTATAGTTGAAGAATGATCATATTGATGTATGCAATGACATCAATTTACTTTAAAAAACTAGCTGCCCAAATTGAACTTCTAAATTGGTTAGCTTGACAAAACCAAAAAGAAGCTTCATCTTCTTTCACATGGGCCATGGGATGGAACTAATAAATCTCCCCCTCCAGTCCCATACACTGAATGAGGTAACTCCAGTTTCTCATATAGAGTTCATGCCAACAAGTTCTTTGCATAGCTCAAATTGTCTCTTGGTACCACCTTGGTCAACATATCTGAAGGATTCTCACTTGTATGGATCTTCTTGACCTGCATAGATCCATCCTCTATTCTTTCTCGAATCCAGTGATATCTCATGTCGATATGCTTCGTCCTTGCATGATACAAGGTGTTTGTGCTCAGGTCTATTGCACTTTGACTGTCTCAATAGATGACATACTCCTTTTGATGTAATCCAAGCTCTCGAAGGAACCATTTCAGCCAAACTATCTCCTTGCCAGCTTCAGTAGCGGCAATATACTCTACTTCAGTTGTAGAGAGTGCAACATGCTTTTGCAACTTCGACTGCCATGATATAGCTCCCCCTGAAAAAGTGAACAAGTATCCTGTAGTAGATTTAAGATTATCAAGATCACCTGCCATATCAACATCTGTGTAGCCCTTCAAGACTGGATCTTATCTCCCAAAACACAAGCATTCATCTAAGGTTACTTTTAGATACCTAAGTATCCACTTCATAACTTCACAATGTTCTTTTCTGGGATTATCAAGAAACCTTCTAACAGTACTGACAGCATGAGCAATATCATGTCTGGTACATACCATTGCATACATCAAGCTCCCGACGGCAGAGGAATATGGAACTTTAGCCATACTTTCTTTATCTTCGTTTATTGTAGGACACATTGTCTTTATCAACTTCATATGACTAGCAAGAGGTGTGCTAACTGGTTTAGCACTCATCATGTTGAAGTGTTTAAGTATACGTTCAATATGCTTATGTTGTGACAGCAACAACTTACTATTTGTCCTATCTCGGACAATCTCCATTCCTAGAATTTGTCATGCTGGACCTAAGTCTTTCATGTCAAATGACTTAGGACAAATCTTCCTTCACCTTGGCAATCAACTTCTTGTCTTGTCCTACAATCAGCATGTCATTGAGATATAACAACAAGATGATAAAGTTAATGTTAGAGAATTTTTTATTGTATACACATGGATCTGAAAATGTCTTTATGTACGTTTGACTTCTCATGAATGAGTCAAACTTCTTGTACCACTGCCTAGGTGCTTGTTTCAACCCATAAAGACTCTTTTTCAACTTGCACACCATGTGTTTCTTCGCCTTTACTTCAAAACCTTAAGGTTGCTTCATATAGACCTCTTCTTCCAAATCTCCATGCTGAAATGCAGTTTTCACGTCCAACTGCTCCACTTCAAGATCTAGGCTAGCTGTCAAGCTCAAGATTGTTCGAATAGAAGTCATTTTGACAACAGGTGAGAAAATTTCATCAAAATTAATACCTTTCTTCTGTTCGAAACCTTTTACCACAAATCGAGCTTTGTGTCTGACCAACTTGCCATTTCCATCTTTCTTGAGCTTAAAAACCCACTTGCACTTGAGCGGTCTTTTGCCTTTTGGAAGTTCAACCAGTTCATACATTTTATTCTTCTGTAAAGAATTCATCTCTTCTTGCATGGCTTCCATCCACTGGATTTGTTCCGGATGAGATAGCACCTCCTTGAAATTCTCTGGCTCCCCCTCATCAGTGATGAGGATATACTTTGAAGAAGGATACCTTATGGACTCTACCTTCTCTCTTTTAGATCTTCTGAAAGGTTGTTGTCCTTCTTGTTATTGTTGTTGCTTTCCTTCTTCCTCTTGTGGACTAGGGTTCTCCCCCTGCTCAGCAACCTCTTCATCTACGCCTTTCGTGTGCCATTCTTCACCTGTGGAAGGATTACGTACAAGTACAGTAGGAGTAGTAACAAATTTAGTAACTGTACCATTATCATTTTTGGTATTTGTTGATTGATCACTATCTATCCCGACCACATCTTCTCTGTAGATCACATCTCTTCTTCTGATGATCTTTTTCCTTTATGGGTCCCAAAATCTGTAGCCGAACTCTTCATCTCCATAACCGATGAAGATGCACGATATAGCTTTGTCATCCAACTTGGTTCTCTACTCCTTCGGCACATGTGCAAAAGCTTTACATCCAAACACTTTCAGATGGGAGTAGGACACCTCTTTGTTGGTCCAGACTTTCTCTGGAATGTCAAACTCAAATGGAGCTTATGGACTTCTGTTAATCGAGTAACAGGTTGTGCGAGCTGCTTCACCCCAAAATGACTTTGGTAGTTTTTCCATTTTGAGCATACTTCTCACTTTTTCGACAATGGTGCAATTCATCATTTCAGCTACACTATTATGTTGTGGGGTTCCAGGAACTGTCTTCTCATGTCTGATTTCATGGCTTGAACAGTAGTCTTCAAACAACTTTGAAGTATACTCTCCTCCATTGTTTGTCCTGAGACGGTTTAATTTTTGACCTGTCTCCCTTTCCACCAGAGCATGGAATTTCTGAAATACTTGAAATACCTGGTCTTTAGTTCTCAAGAAATAAACCCACAATTTCCGTGAAGCATCATCAATAAATGTGAGAAAATATTTGTTACCTTCCATTGATTCTACATCCATTGGACCACAAACATCAGAAATGATACCATGTGTTATTTTCCAAATAAACAATAATCACAAGAATTCAGAGTTGTACCTTTTGAAAATGAGATGAGTGACTTTTTGGATAGGATCTGTAGTCCCTTCTCACTCATATGGCCCAATCTCCGGTGTCATAAAAATGTAGGCGTATCATCTACAGCCGCATGTAATCCATTTTCACATATCTCAACGGTTGTCTTGTACAATGTGTAGAGAGAAACTCCTTTAGCAATCAACAATGATCCCTTGGTGAGTTTCCACTTCGTATTGGCAAAGTGATTCTCGTACCTGTCTCGATCTAGAGCGATCTCTGAAATCAAATTCGTTTGCAGATCTGGTACGTGTCACACATCTTATAAAACTAATGTGCATCCAACATTTGTCTTGATACAAATGTCGCCAATCCCCACAATCTTTGAGTGACTGGTATTTCCCACCTTGACCATTCAAATGTCTCATGCTTTGTACCTACAGAAGAATTCTCTTACCGGTGTGGCATGGTAGGATATTGTTGTATCAAACACCCATTCAGACTCTTGGCTTGCTAAGTGCATGCATTCATCCTCCTTGTGAACGAAGAGAACTACTGAATCATTGGTGTGCACTGCAGCGATTGTGATCATTCTTCTGGCCACTGCTCTCGCCTCGACCTTTCTTTGGGCACTCTTTTGAAGTGACCGGGTTGACCATAACGGTAGCAATTTCTACCCTTTGACCGGTTCCTGGACTTTCCACGAGCTTTGCATTTATCACGGCTACTCGATACTCTATAAAAACCTCTTCCTCTGTTATCCATGATAAGAGTCTGCCCCTGATTTTCGGGCTTCTTCCCCATCTTATCATTGAATAGGATGGCTGATGTGACCTTCTTTAAATCGATGGTATCTCTTCCATGCAGGATGGTTGTTGCCAAATTATCATAGAAAGATGGCAACGAGTTTAGAAGCATGATAGCCTTATCTACTTCAGTGATTATTTCTCCAAGGTTTGCCAGCTGCGTTATTAATCCATTGAACATATTTAAATGGGACAAGAAATTTGTACCTTCACTCATATGGATGGCATAAAGTTGCTTTCTCAAAAACAATTTGTTTGTTAAAGATTTGGACATGTATAGACTTTCTAGTCTTTTCCAAATATCACATGCACTATTTTCATCCCCAACATTATTGAGTACTTCATCGGACAAGTGCAGTCTGATTGCACTAGCAGTCTTCTTATCCATGACTAAGGGTGGCATGTGGGCCGGGCCTATTCCTAAGTGGGCTTCGTAGGCCCGGTCCTAAGTGGGCTGGTCCTATATGGGCCGGTCCTAAGTGGGCTCGGTCCTAAGTGGGTCGGTCCTAAGTGGGTCGGTTCTAAGTGGTCCCGGGCTTTGCGGGCTTCTTGTTGGAACCGCACCGGGATCGGGACCACGAACTAACATTCTCGGGCTTAAGTGGGCCGGTCCCAGGCCTAACTGGGCCCAACAGATACTTTTTATTTTTTAATTTTTTTTTTATAGAAGTTAGAGAAAAATAATGGTAATAAAAATATCTAAGACAATTCCTTGTAAATTATATTATAGAATTGTGACCTAAATTTTTTAATTTAAATTTAAAGACAAAAATAAGCTATATTCGATATATAGTATAGTATAAATTTAAAGACAAAAATAAGCTATATTCGATATATAGTATAGTATATATATACTATATTATACTATATATACATGTTAAGTATATCAAATATATATTGTAACGACCCGACCAGTCGTTTTGAGTATTATAACCCTGTTTCCCCATTTACTGCTCAAATTGGACTTTACAGTTGTTGTGTGACTTGCCGGGCAATTGGTTCGGGTCCAGTAAGGTTTTGGAATGAATTGGAACACTTAGTTTCAAGTTTTAAAGCTTAAGTTAAAATAGTGACCAGATGTGGACGTATGTGTAAACAATCTCAGAATTTAATTCTGATTATTCCAATAGCTTCGTATGGTGATTTTAGACTTAGGAGCGTGTTCGAAAAATAATTTGGAGGTCTGTAGTGGAATTAGGCTTGAAATGACGAAAGTTGAATTTTTGGGAAATTTGACCGGGGATTGTCTTTTTGATATCGGGGTCGGAATCCGATTCTGAATTGGGGTGTGATTCATGGTTTAACCATTGTTTGAGGTGATTTGAGGGTTCGACTAAGTCCGTATGATGTTTTAGGACTTGCTGGTATATTTGATTGAGGTCCCGAGGGGATCGGGTGAGTTTCGGGGTGGTTTCAGACCATTTCTAGGCCATTATTAGTTGCTGGTTTTTGGCCAAAGAGGTATGCATCGCGATCGCGGACAAATGGTCGCGATCGCAAAAAGCAATTTTGCTATTTGGGCACTGTGAATCGCGATCGCGGAAGCCTTTTCGCGATCGCATAGCAATTTCTCACACATGCTGACAGATGAGCATAGTGATGCATTTGTTTTACACTGGTTATCTCGGAAAGAAAATATGATATTTTATTTATTATTAAAAGGATTGTGGAAAAATTAATTTCTTTCAAACTTATTCAATTTTTTGGCAATTTCGGCAATCGATTTGGGTTTTCACTGATGTATTTAAAAGAAAGAACTATTATTTTTGAAATCATGATTTGGCTAAGCATTTTGCCTCTGTGTTTCTTCTGGTATTATTTGTTTTATGTTGTTATGGACCGTTGTGGACTAGTGGTTTTGGACACCGGCCTTGGTAGAAGCTTGTCACTACTTTCAACCTACAACTAGGTTTGTTACTTACTCTGTACATGGGGCCGGTTGTACTGATACTACACTTTTGCATATTGCGTGCAAATGTTGGCTGTTGTTATTGCTGTGCTCGATGGTTGCGGGATCTGAAGATGTACCTCCGTTCCTATTGTAGCTGCCTCTTATTCAAGGTAGCCTTAGATTTATAAAAGCTCTGTTTATGTATTATTCAAATAGACTATGTATTTATTTCATTTCCGCTTTGTATACTTTATTCTTAGAAGCTCATAATTTGTACTACCAGTTCTTGGGGGATATATAAGATTAAGATCTTTATTCACTTAAATTGCTTTAATAATTATTATTGGAATTGGATAATTGAAAGTAGGCTTACCTAGCGGGTTGGGTTAGGTGCCATCACGACTAGTTGAATTTTGGGTCGTGACAAGGTGGTATCCAAGCTCTAGGTTCATAAGTTCTACAAGTCATGAGCAAGTATCTAGTAGAGTCTTGCGGATTGGTATTATAACGTCCATACTTATCTTTGAGAGGCTACAGGGCATTTAGGATATATACTTCCCATCTTTCTTTCCTTATCGTGCGGTATTGATTCATCTTGGGACATAACTCTTTGAATTCCTTCCACATATTCATATGCACACATGAGCGCTCGGTATCAGTTGTGCATCGCCGGCTTATGATTCTATGAACGCGGTTCGAGGTGAGTATTCTGTGTTTTGGTGATGGGCCAGTCTGGAGGACTTGAGGCCATGGTTAGACCTTAGCTTGAGCTCGGTAGCTTCAGTTATAACCTATACAATTGAACTCATATGTCCAGTAATGACCCTATAGTGGAATTTGTGGCTTGATGAGCGGTGAAATGGCTTTGTGATGAGTATGATGTAACTGCGGGATGAGTTAAGACGATTTGAATGTGACAATAAGTGTTTCCTTGAAATGTAAAAGAAGGCCATTGGGTGCTTGATTTTTGATTTGATGTGACGTATAGTCTCGAGTGTGAATGTTTTGAAGGATCTTTAACGATTGTTAAATTTTGGGACAAATTAAATTCTCATGTCTGGTTAGTGAGTTTGGACTCAGATAGACTAAGTGATTTCATAGTAATTGTGACTGCAAAAGGGTATATCAAGATACCAATTTGAGGTTAAGAAGGTGGGTTATTTCCTACGGAGTAATCTACGTAGGTGTATTCCTTATGATGTGAGTGGAGAGTTTCTTTTCTTCCAGTGGGGCATATGTGTGGAGATTTGAATTTGAATCTGGCTGAGAAAGTTGACTTGAGTGTCAAGAGAATGATTGCGAGCTTAGCGGATGATTTGGGGTATTTTTATGGTTGGTGTTGCATGCGTTTGAGAAGAAGTTTTGTTAAACTGACTGTGGCATTATGACAGTAATAGAGTATTGGTATTGTGAGTTATGGAATATTTTAATCTATGACTTTGAGCCAAGTGGGGAAGCCTGCTATTGATAATTCAATTTCATGATTATATGTAAAAGTTTAATTTTGGGCTGAGGCATACTGGTGGGTTAGTTATGACTTGCAAAAGTTGAGATCGATGATGGCTCGAATAAGGAAATTCCTGGATACGGGTTATATTGCACTTATAAGTATATGAAAATCGTGGGATGAGTGAGTTATTATTTGTGAATGATGTAGTGCACACGGAGTATGAATTTGATAGGTGGTATTAAAGTAGAGTTACTTCTTTGAGAGTTGTTATGCTAATGGGGCACGTGTCTTTTGGCGGTGTAATGTGGATTTGAACAAAGGGGGTAATTCTCGAGAAAGTTCTAATGTATTCGAGATTTATATATAACAATTGAGAATTTTTGGCAGATTTGTTTTTGGCTAAAATTTGAGATTTAAGTTAGATGTTATTGAGACTTATACCATTTTTTGTATATCATTATGGGTTTTATATTTTGGTATCAGGAAAGTGAATGAAACGGCTTTAGACTCAAATAAGGTATTTTCAGAGTGGGTGTTTCGGTTGTGGTATTTATATGGGTAATTATGATATGGTGAGACTCTTCAGATGTTTTGGTGGTAATATTCTTGTGTTTGGTGACCTACGTGGTTTGGTCGAGTTAGAGAAATTTAGTTCTAATAGCTTGGTTATGTCCAGATGGATTTCAAAGTGTTCTTGATGGTTTCTACCATGGTTGGAACCAGATATTTTCTACTGGTGTGAGAAATGTGTTATATATTGTGATTTTCTCTTGGAAGAAAGCAAGATAAATGTTTCTAACTAACTGGATATGTAATTTGCTGGTGACCAGAGTTGATAATGAGATTCTTGTGCTTTTCACATGATGGCAAGATAGATGTTATGTATTGTGTGGAAGTTAGATTTACATGTACAAGGTGGCAATTCAGTCTTGAAGGAAGGTAACGAAGTTTGGGCAGAATGGTCATGAATTCTTAGACAACATGGGCGGTTCCAAATGACTAGATGAATATGATTACTACTAGGTGTATGAGAAGGGTGCGTATTTCAGAAGGCGCATTGTATTTTGACTTACGGATATTTAATTAGTATTGCGGTACTCACATGGTTGATAGACTGCTGATATTCAAATTTTTTCAAGTGGCACGAAAGAACGTTTAAAGTATTTCTCATGGGATGATCGTGTATGAGAGAGGTGTTAGGCAATCGGGCGGTGGAGATGGAATCAAATATGGTGATTCGCGTGTTCTATGGATTTGGAGATTTGGGAGTTCTCAGGAGCAAATTGTTTTATGGTTGTGGACTGTGAAGTTGTGGCCTGAGCTAGCCAGATGATAGAATGTATTGTGATTCAGTCATTATGGATTTTCGGAGGGATTTTTATCTATTTGTGGGTAACCCAATTGATTTAGGGGTCCATTGGTAGGCCCAATTATGATATGTATTCTACACCGATCCGAAATGATTGGCTCCATACAGCTATTGTTGAGGGATGTGTCATTCGATTGATGTTGAACTTATTCGTGTTCTGAAATGATCTGTGAGTTACTCCTTTATGCTACGAGGAGTTGTGATTCATTGGTTATGTGCACAGATGGTGTAGTTCTATTTGAGCTTTATAGCGAAATTTGAGCGTGATGAGTATTTGGGTATTACATGATCGATTGCGTAATGGTTATGTTCTTTCAGGTTTTGTGTGGCATTTTTTGTCATTTGCCTCTCTGTGGTTATTGATTTTGAGCGGGGAGGCTCGAGGTATATATTATTGACCAGCGTTTGGATGGGGTCACGCATTGCAGTGGAGTTATGTTAAGGTATGAACCTTGTGTTAGAATCGGGTGATGGTTCTACGGTGTATGATGAATTTTCAGCATTTCGTTGTGGCGGTACTTGTTAATCTGGCGGGGCAATTCTCTCATTTGAGTCATTTTCCATGACTGGGTACATTTGAATTGCTATGTATTGGTGCACGGATGGCACGGGATGTGGATCTGAGTTATATTGGTGCGACATGTTTATGGAACATTTGTGTTTAGTAATATAAGGTCATTGTACCTAGAATGGGTAGTATCAGGTTTGATTTTGGTATAATCGGGAGTATAATATTGAGAGTCGGCTCAGAAAGTGATTATTATTCTGGTTGGGGCGAGAGAGCTCCGTGACTTGTTGATCTGGTAAGTGGTCATGAAATTTCGCATGTTTCTTTTATTATCAACAGTGTATGAAGGTTTTGGGATGAGGTTTGGTTCGATATGGGTTTAATACTAGTATTTGGTTGGTTTTGGAGAAGTCATTGTGGTAAAAAATGGTGCTATGAGCATATGAATTGTGTAATATATTAGGTGATTATGTCCGTGGTTATGGTTATGGTTATGGCTTGATACAGCTTGTTAAAACTCATACAGGGTGTAAATGTAAGATTCGTGTCTTGAAAGAAATTCTAAAGGTTG
This sequence comes from Nicotiana tomentosiformis, assembly GCF_000390325.3. Classification (NCBI taxonomy): domain Eukaryota; kingdom Viridiplantae; phylum Streptophyta; class Magnoliopsida; order Solanales; family Solanaceae; genus Nicotiana; species Nicotiana tomentosiformis. The sequence goes on along the minus strand of NC_090820.1, from coordinate 107,715,523 downwards.
AAAATTAAATTCCAAGGTGTATGGGCTAAAGTTAAATCAATGATTTCATTTGTATTGTGTTGTCAAGCTCATATGGAATAGGGTGACATGGGTTCACCCCCGAGTACATGTGTGGTAAGATGGAACAGTGATTTGATGGCTTGGAAACAACTCTTGGCATGCTCGAGGACAAATGTATGTTTAAGTGTGGGAGAATGTAACGACCCGACCAGTCGTTTTGTGTATTACAAGCCCGTTTCCCCATTTACTGCTCAAATTGGGCTTTACAGTTGTTGTGTGACTTGCCGGGGCAATTGGTTTGGGTCCGGTGAGGTTTTAAAATGAATTGGAACACTTAGTTTCAAGGTTTAAAGCTTAAGTTAAAATAGTGACTGGATGTCAACGTATGTGTAAACGACCTCAGAATTAAATTCTAATAATTGCAATAGCTCTGTATGGTAATTTTGGACTTAGGAGAGTGTCCGAAAAATTATTTGGAGGTCCGTAGTGGAATTAGGCTTGAAATGCCGAAAGTTGAATTTTTGGAAAGCTTGACAGGGGGGTTGACTTTTTGATATTGGGGTCGGAATCCGATTCTGAAAATTTGAATACCTCTGTTATGTCATTTATGACTTGTATGCAAAATTTAAGGTCAATCGGACGTGAATTGATAGGTTCCGGAGTCGCTTGTAGAAACTAGAAATTTCAAAGTTCATTAGGCTTGAATTGGGGTGTAATTCATCGTTTTAGCGTTGTTTGAGCTGATTTGAGGGTTCGACTAAGTCCGTATGATGTTTTAGGACTTGTTGGTATATTTGGTTGAGGTCTCGAGGGGCTCGGGTGAGTTTCAGAGTGGTTTCGGACCATTTCTAGGCCATTATTAGTTGCTGGTTTTTGGCCACAGAGGTATGCATCGCGATCGCGGACAAATGGTCGCGATCGCGAAGGCAATTTTGCTATTTGGGCACTGTGAATCGCGATCGCGGAAGCCTTTTTGCGATCGCGTAGAGGAAAATCCTGCTGCTCTAATCCGACTTTGGAAGCTTATATCTCGTAATCTATAAAGAATTTGGAGATGATCCAAAAATGAAAGTTGTAGCCCTTGATGTCTAGTTGTCAGAAATGTAAACCATTTGTAATTTAAAATTTTGTATAAAATGTTATGATCATTATACTAGAGACTGTCTGGAAGAGTTGGAGAGTTTGTTCTTCGCGATCGCGAAGCATTTTCCGCAATCGCGAAGAGCAATTTTGGTGCTGAAAGATTTTGTGCTTCGCGATCGCAAAGAGTAAATGCCTGAACAGAAGATATATTTTGAGGTTTCGACCATTTTAACACATTTGGAGCTATGGAGCTCGGATTGAAGCGATTTTCATCATATGGATTTGGGTAAGTGATTCTAACTCGATTTTGGTTAAATTACACGAATCTATTATTGTTTTTATCAACAAATTAATGTTTTGGGTTAAAAATAGTTGAAAACTTCATAGACTTTAATTGAGGATTTGAAGGCCGAGTTGTGGTCGGATTTGAGTAATTTTGGTATGGTTGGACTCGTGGTTGAATGGGGGTTCAAATTTTGTGAGTTTTATCGGATTTCGAGATGTGGACCCTACGGGTGAATTTTGAGCAGTAATTACGAATTTTTGGAAAATATTAGTATTTTGATATGGAATTAATTCATATAAGTGAGTTGAATCAAATTAATTGTGATTAGATTCGAGCCATTCAGGAGTTGTTACGCACATAATGGAATTTTTTGAGCATTGTTTAGCTTGCTCGACATTGGATTCGGCTTGTTCGAGGTAAGTAACTCTTCTAATCTTAGAGTTGAGGGTATGAACCCTGAATATATGTATTTCGTAAATTGTTGGGAGGTGACGCACATGCTAGGTGACGGGCGTGTGGGCGTGCACTATAGAAATTGTGACATAATTGTTTCTGTGGAGTTTTGTAGTTAAATGATCTTGGCATTTTCCATGCAATTTTTATGAGTTAAAGAAATTGAGCTGAAAAGCATATTAAAAATCATGTTGAGGCTATGTGCCAGTATTATTGGGACCCACAGAGATCATATTGTTGTGAAATATTTATTTTAAAAATAAAAATTCATACTCAGTCATATTTATTTCATTGCATATTATATCTCAGTCTCTGTTGTTATTTATTGATACATCATATCATCATTTTGGGCTATTCTCATGACATTATGAGCCCGTGAAAGAGAGACTGGAGAGATTGATGACTGAGGAAAGCCGAGGGCCTGATTGTGAGGATATTTTTAGGATCGGGTTGCATGCCGCAGCAGGCCATGTCGGATTTATGTATATTATTACTATTATATGGATCGGGGTTGCCCGCCTGCAGCAGGCCTTATTGGCTTCTTATTGCACGTGAGTTGGCCGTGCGGATCCTTATATTATTATTGCACGGGAGTTGGCCGTGCACCACGTGAGTTGGTCGTGCAGCACGTGAGTTGGCCGTGCGGATCCTTATATTATTATTGCACGTGAGTTGGCCGTGCGGATCCAGATCTTTATATTATGGCACGTGAGTTGTCCGTGCTTATAGCGCTTGGGCTATAGGAGCCCCTTATGAGTCTGGACACCTCCAGTGAGCGCAGTCGACTATAAACAGGGATCGGGATGCACGCCGCAATAAGTATTGTATAGCGCTGAGTGATTGTATGTGCTGAGCACAGTGAGAGAGAATACGAGACAATGAGATTGAGTACTATGAGAGAGTGTGAGTACATGAGTGCAATCTTTAAGATACATTGCATTGACATGCACACATGACATATATGCATAGAGATGTGTTTCTTCATGCTGTACGGTATCACATTATTCATGATTTCTCACACATGCTGACAGATGGGCATAGTGATGCATTTGTTTTACACTGGTTGTCTGGGAAAGAAAATGAGATATTTTATTTATTATTGAAAGAATTTTGGAAAAATTAATTGCTTTCAAACTTTTTCATATTTTTGGCAATTTCGACAATCGATTTGGGTTTTCACTAATGTATTTGAAAGGAAGAACTATTATTTTTGAAATTATGATTTGGCTAAACATTTTATCGGTGTGTTTCTTCTGGTATTATTTGTTTTATGTTGTTATGGACCGTTGTGGACTAGTAGTTTTGGACCCCGACCTTGGTAGAAGCTCGTCACTACTTTCAACCTACGGCTAGGTTTGTTACTTACTCAGTACATGTGGTCGGTTGTACTGATACTACACTTCTGCATATTGCGTGCAGATGTTGGCTGTTGTTGTTGCTGTGCTCGATGGTTGCGGGATCTGAAGATGTACCTCCGTTCCTATTGTAGCTGCCTCTTGTTCAAGGTAGCCTTAGCTTTATAAAAGCTTTCTTTATGTATTATTCAAACAGACTATGTATTTATTTTTATTTCCGCTTTGTATACTCTATTCTTAGAAGCTCATGATTTGTACTATCAGTTCTTGGGAGATATATAAGATTAAGATGTTTATTCACTTAAATTGCTTTAATAATTATTATTGGAATTGGATAATTGAAAGTTGGCTTACCTAGCGGGTTGGGTTAGGTGCCATCAAGATCGCCCATTTGGGCTTGCGGTCTTGGGCCGGACCCGGTCCTAACCGGCCCACATGCCACCCTTATCCATGACTGCACATTCCTCGGCTTTCATGATTTTCGGTTTTGCCTCTTTTCCATCTAGTGCAATGTCTAACTCTTTTTGGATGAGTTGGTCATTCATCCTTCTTTGCCATATGGAGAAACCGCCATTACCGTTGAATCTTGTTACTTCATACTTTACTCCTGACATTTCTTTTTGTCACAGAGGAAAATTGACTGTAAATAATATTTCTGTGAATGAGCAGAATATGTGCTCTGATACCAGTTGTTGGGAAAATTAACCCCCACAGAAATAATATTCACGGTATATGACTATAATAAATGTGGATTACTAAAATATTGTAACCAACGGTAATAATAAGAGAAACAAGGACACCGAGATTTTTACGTGAAAAACTCTTATGAATAAGGAAAAAACCACGACCTGAGAGGAGCAACTGATTTCACTACAGCAAAGATTTTACACTTTATGGTACCGAGTAAAAATACTCCAAGGCCACTAAACAGTCAAAAGAAATAACCCTCTTTTGATTTTTTTCACCTAACTACAATACCGTTCAAACTCTCTATATTTTTTCTTACTGTAAATCCCTCTTATTTTTTCTCTCTGTAAATCCCTTTCTTTCTCTTTGTTTTGGTGTGATTACAAATGAAGGTAGAAGCACCTATTTATAGTTGAAGAATGTCCATATTAATGTATGCAATGACATCAATTACTTCAAAAAACGAGCTGCCCAAATTAAACTTCTAAATTGGTTGGCTTGACAAAACCAAAAGGAAGCTTCATCTTCTTTCACATGTGCCATGGGATGGACCCAATATCCTCACCCTACAGTAGCTGAGGTTGATTTCCTGGATTTCAGACCTTTATTTGGTCTCAGTTTTGTGATTTCTTGCTTTAGGTATGTTGAAATCTCATCTTCAGTCCTCCTTAAATATATAAATGAAGGTTTGAATTGTTAATGCTATGTCTATGTTAAATTATGTGTATTCCTAAGGTCTGATTGCTATATCTGCTCACAGGTTCTCTTCTATGTTCATGATTGATTTGTTTGTTTGTCTTAAGTTAAAAACATGAGCTGGAATCGTTCTAGGATTGATATAGCATCTAATAAAGATTGATTTATCTTCTAAAAATGACGATCCATGTTAAAAATGATTCCTGCGGTAGTGACAAATTATAATCTGTTGTTTATTCATTTGCCTGCTGCGCGTGGTCATCTGATCTACAAGGATAGTCCAATGGCTTTTTCCTTGTAAATTAAGATGCTTAGTTGGAGAACAATGCAATACACTACTAGAAATTAGGCCTATGGCAACGGTTCTAAAATCGTTCCAATAGATAAGGAAACCATTGCCATTGATCTATTGCAACGATACAATGACCGTTCCATCAGCTCTTGTGCTAATTGATCTGCAACGGTTATTTGCAACGGTCATAAAACCATTGCATTAGATAAGCCTATTGCAACGGTTTTCTTGTAACGCTTATTTTAGCCAAATGGAACGGTTCATAACCGTTGAAATAGTATTTGATACAACAGTTAGTAAGGCTATTGGTACGGTTTCAGGATTCTATAGTAACAGTTTTGTTTCTATTGCTATGGTTTCATTAGGCTATAGCAACAGCCCAAAATGCTATTGCAACGGTTTATGGAAGCAACAATACACCCTTTTTTTGGCTAAAAATACTTATGACATTATATTATAAAGCGTAATACAAGGGACTCATTATAAATCTCGAAAGGTTGCCCTATTCGGGAATCTCCGGATCTGTGCTTATTTTCAACTCCCCGAAGCATTTCGTCGATTATTACGCCCTTCCTCGTCTCTGGGTGCTTAGGTATCCACCGTAAGCCTTTCCTCGTTTGAACCTCGCCCTTCACTTTTAAGGCTATGCCATCCTAAGGTGCTGCTAAATGGATGGATCTTATCAACGTCCATGAATGATAAATCATAATAGATCGAACCGCCGAATCGAAAAATAATTATTTATAAACAAAATCATGATCCAAATTATCAAAATGATAATACCATAAAATCAAAATATACAATATTGTTCTCCGATTCAAGATTTAGCATATAACGTTGTAAAATATATGAAAATAAAAGATTCCTAGAACATTTGAAATTTCAGCAACAATCAACCAATACTCTCATCTAAAGTCTTCACTAGTTTCGTCTACCCTTTATTCATTTGCTCCACCTACAAAAATGATAAATAACAATTATTAACATTCAAGTCCTAGTTCGAAATACCATCATCAGTTACCTAGCAAATTTGACGCTCATGAATAGAGGCTATACGAAGCACAAATTTGGTTGCATCTCAAGCAAAGACCCAAAGCTAAAGATGACATCAACATCTAATTGTTAGTTTAGACATTAAAAGTAACTCAACCATGCTTGTGAGAAATACCATAAGAAAATAAACTACACCTGAGAAATACTATAAAGAACAACACGCACGTGAAATCCCTCAAACAGCTTGCTAGAATCAAATTCATAAGTTAGGATAATAATTTGTCAAAGTAAGTTCATTTTTAAATGCTTCAAATCTAACTATTTAAGCAACTATGCAATAGAATATTCGACGAAGCTGCTAACTACAATATGTGAAACAAACTTGATTGTTATCTAAAAAACTATTTCTAGTTATAGCTATTCAAATTGACAGAAATTCCAACTTTGAGATATGCATAGAAGATCTACATAACAGAAGAGAGCCATAAACATCAAGCCACTAGAAAACCAAGCCTAAGTAATAAGAAGAGCTAAATGTTTGTTTACCCGAAAAATGGATAAAGTTGAATTTATACGCAGTTCCGAGGATATGTGGCGTAACTTAACACAAAATATAAGGATAAATAGAAATGTAAATATAGATAGCAGAGAATGCGAAATAGATAAGATTGTCAGGAAAAATGAATCTTAGGATTCAACAAATAGAATCAATCTAAAAAATCTGAAAGAACGATTCTTTACTGTAGAAGAATATAGCACTTATATTACAATGTAAGCCTGAGAAAACTTGTTTTACAGAAATGGTAACCAAGCTCATTTATAGTGGAGGGATTCAGCTCTAAGCATAATAAAATAAACACGCAGTGGGATACCCATGATAAGTCAGCTTTTCCATAATTTCTGCCAAGATTCTCTCTAGTGAGATTGCAACGGCTTTTGTCTGCGAGCTCGATCTTGCTTAGAACCCTCGATTTTGGTTTGAGCTTGATTTCGGCTCGAACTCGTGATCTTGGTTCGAGCCCGATCCTGGCTCGAGCCCTCGAATTGATTCGAGGTCAATGTTGGTTGGTCTCTGGATTATCAGTATGATAGATCTACTCTACATCATGGTTCGATTTCGATTCGAGCTTGATAATGATATCGAACTCGACACAGATCAGCCTCCCCGGGTTCGAGGTTAGTTTGTTCCACCTTCGGGATCTTACTTCGATAGATCATCGTTCGAACTCGATCGGACGTACTAAGGCTGAAATCTATTTCGACCGTATACAGATAGTCCCCTTGTTTCTCAGAAAGAATGTGGCGAGAAATGATATGATTTTTTAACAGCTTGATCGGATTATAACATGTCGTTTCCATCGGGTTAAACAATGACACATCTGGTAGTTGTCCCATCGGTTTAGTCTTTCAAGGCATTTAATGCATGTCAGGCAGTGGTTGGCCGCTGCTGATACTGAACCGCCATCGCTTGAAACTATAAATAACCCTTTCTTTTATATTTTACCACTTTTACATCTTCTATCTTCCAAATTTCCCAAGTTCTTCTTCGCACTCTCCAACTTACTAGTAAATCTGTGATTTCTTTTTGCAAAAGCCCCTCATCAATTCTACCAAATCTTTGTCACTTTCTTCTATTCCTCACCTTTGAATTCGAAAATGGCGAAAACATCACAAACCATTCCTCAGAAAGAGAAGGCTTCATCTTCACAGTGTGCCGCCGATGAGACACCGGCAGAACCATGGCCTGAGGAGTGTGTCCTTACTTCATATTTTAAGGTCGATAAAGGTTCATCGGTCCCTGGACGGTGTGAGCCGATATCGAGGTACATCTGTTCGATAATCGAGAAGCACCTCGAACAGCTAAAGAAGGATTGCAATTGGGGTGAAAAAGAAACAATAATTCCTACCCCTGACGAAGATATCACTTCTTACGTGAAAGGGTTTTTGAATGTGTATACTTACCCTTTCACTTTAGGTCCTCTCGATTCCGTTATTATTGACTTCTGTCGACAATACCAGGTAACCCTAAGCCAGGTCCATCCTTCTTTGTGGCAGATCGTTATCCTGATCCGATATTTTGTGAGCAAAATTGAGGGGATGTCGTTCACCCTCGACCATCTTATCCGATTGTACCGTCCTCAACTTTTTCGAGGAGGGTTAATAAAACTTCAGCGTCGGGCTACCAAGGCTCTGTTCTCGAGTATTGACGAGGACAGGGACTAGGGTTGGATGGGCAGGTTCGTTCGAGTAAGGACTTCGGACCTGATTTCGATTGAAAATATGCCCTTTCCCGAGGAGTGGAATATGAAACGTAAGTGTGATCTTGTTGTTACTTCTACTTTGTTCTTTCATTTATTCTCTCATCGACACTCCTATTTTTGTGATGTAGTCGTTCCCTAGATGCCCGGAGCAGTTTCCGACCTCAAAACCTGGGTACGAGCCCTTGTTTTGACCTCCACATACGTCGAGCGCTCATGGCATGATTTGTCAAAGGGTTGGTGGGAGGCCAAAAATCACGGTAAGCTCATTTCTTGGACTCTTTGATGATCCGAACGAGGTGGTTTTCAAAATATTTTATTAAGGTTTTCCATATGCAGGTTTGGGTAAAGACGCGATTTTGAGGCCCTTGTCCAATGAGGAGGAAATTTCGGCCTCTGTCCCAAAACCGGTGAAGGAAAATAAAAGAAAAAGAGCCTCGGCTCCCGAAGATCCAAAATCGAAGAAGAGGATGACTCGTAAGCCGAACAAGAATGCCATTCCTTTGACCGTGGAATCAGTTCTGCGTCTAAGGGATGAAGATGAACCACCGATGCCTCATCGCCGGCTGGATCGATGATGCTCCATGAGGCTCTACCTCGGACTAAAGATATACCTGAAAAAGATTCGGGTAGAGTCCCCGAACTATCGGATATCGAAGACGCATCTCATCGGAGTCAACCGGCAGGGGATATGACCGAAGAGGCCCTCGAACCCCTTCGAACCGAGGAGAACGCTCCAGGCGATTCATTTGGGGCAGCAACAATCGAGGATTCGCCTACCTTTGCCGCTTTTTCCGCAGGGGCGATTCGGGAAGCTCAAGCTTTGGGAGCCCTCAATCTAGACAGGCCTCATGATGAAGAATATCCCTTTCATGACCTATTTACCAGCATTAAGGACGTTGCTGGTGCTGGTGATGAATCAAATCTTTTTCTCGGATTGCAGCAGGCTTTGAATAAGGTGAGCTTTTAAAATTATTTTGTCGGTACTATCTTTATGTTCATTTTTCGTTAACTTCGCTTCTTGTTTCTCTGTAGGCAGCAGCAGTTCATCGAGAACAATTTTCTCATTCCCGGAATGAGTGCATCGATACGAGGCCGACCTACAACGGGCTACTGACGAGAGGAACTCCCTTAGACTTTCCTTAGGGCAGAGAGAAGAGGAAATAAAAGACCTCCGAGTTGAGCTGGCCAAGGCTTATCGAGATCAGACCGATTTGTCTGAGCAGGTAATGATGTTTTTGAAAACTTATGGGCTTGATACCATAACGATAGCTAACATTCTGTCTCACAGCTGCAGCAAAAAATCGAGATGATCGGGGAGCTTCGCGAGGAGGTCGATGTGATAAGAACGTAGTCTTTGCGATGGAAAGAAGGTATGGATCTCTTTGCTGCAGAAAAAGAGACTGCTCGAGTCCAGTTATCATCGTCCAAAACCCAACTTCAGAAAATGAAGGAAAAAGGCCTGGTTCAAGCAAGAAGAATTGAGGAGCTTGAGGCTTAGTTGGCCTCTGTACTTGCCAAGGCCGAATCCGATGCCGAAAAGGAAAAGGCCAATGCGGATGCGCTCTTGGCCATCTATCGGGCCGATACTGAAGCTGCCCAAGTCCAGGCAAGAGAGGCAGCCAAGTCCGTCGATATTCGAGCACATTGGGTCGCCGAACTTGCTAAGTGTTGATCTAGAAGGGAAACTCTCGAGGAGATCCGTGCTCGTGGTTTCGATCTCGCTGAAGAGATAAAAAGGGCCAAAGAACTCGAAGCCGGTGCTGAAGCTCTGATTTCTGATGGCGATGACGATGACGATGGGAGCAAGAGCGGATCCGAAAATGTGGGGGAGCCTGATAAAGAAGAAACCGCTCCTGACCGAGAAGTTTAGTTCTTAGTTTTTACGTTGTAATCACCCATGCAGATAAATTTGTATGTAGACATATCTCCATTTTTGCCGACTTGCTTTTGTTTTTGTTTCCTGTCTTGTGAGGACTTTATTCATGCCTTACAAATGTTTTCACAATGATTTAAACAACTTAATCAAATCTGGACTTCGTAGCCTCTGTAACCGAGCGAGCGCTTACTCAAACTTGGAGCGATGTAGCTCTTAGGTTTATTAGTTGTCAATGATTCGATCTTGAAGAAATATAGCTCGTAGGCATAATGGTCGAGTGAGTGCTTGCTCGAACTCGAAATAAAAGTAGCCCGTAGGCTTAATCGAATGAATGTTTCGAATTCGAAGTAATGTAGCCCGTAGGCGTAATGGTCGAATGAGTGTTTGCTCGAACTCGAAATAAAAGTACCCCGTAGGCTTAGTCGAGTGAATGATTCGAACTCGAAGTAATGTCGCCCGTAGGCGTAATGGTCGAGTGAGCATTTGCTCGAACTCGAAATAAAAGTAGCCCGTAAGCTTAGTCGAGTGAATGATTCGAACTCGAAGTAACGTAGCCGGTAGGCGTGAAATAAAAGTATCCCGTAGGCTTAGTCGAGTGAATGATTCGAACTCAAAGTAATGTAGCCCGTAGGCGTAATGGTCGAGTGAGTGTTTGCTCGAACTCAAAACAAAAGTAGCCCATAGGCTTAGTGGTCTAGTTTATCTTAATTCGAATTGCATAATAAATCTCAAAATAGAGGAATTTTCCTTGGATATAAGATGCCGATAAAGAAGAGAATTTTCTTCGCACGTTATTACACGCCTGGGTTCGGGCCAATCTATATGAGCATGGTTCGCTTCGACCATTTGGCTCTTACAATTTTTCCTATTGGAACCATGTTGTTGTGAAATAACTTTCTTGCGAGGCCTCAAATATTGTTGTAAATGCTCCACGATCAATGGTTGCCTCATTAAAAACCTTGCCAAAAAACCCATATGGGATAAAACTGGTCTAAGGGAAAAAGAGTGCAACGCGTGCTTTCAAGCGAGAGATCCATCCTAGCCTTTGTTCGGACTTCTGCAGGGGTCAGTTTTGAGATATAAACGAATATAGAAAGGTTGTACCTTAGCAGTAGTACAGCTTTAGATGTTATACATTCCAGCTGCTTGATAGTTGTTTGCCGTTTATAATGCCGAGCATGCACAATCCCTTTCCGATGTTCTCGGGCACCTGATATGGTTCTTCCCAATTCGGTCCTAGTTTTCCTTCGTTCGGATTTCGGGTATTGATGGTAATTTTTCTTAACACTAAGTCCCCAGGCTTGAAATGGCGGAGCTTGGTTCTTCGATTATAATATCTTTCGATTCGCTGCTTTTGGGCGGCCAATTGGACGAGAGCAGCTTCTCGTCTTTCGTCTGATAGTTCGAGGCTAGTATTCATAGCCTCGTTATTTGATTCTTCCATTGCGAATCAAAATCTGGCACTGGGTTCACCAACTTCGACTGGTATCAATGCTTCGGACCCATATACTAAGGAGAATGGGGTCGCCCCCGTACTGGATTTTGACGTCGTTCGATATGCCCAAAGGACTTCGGGCAGGATTTCTCTCCATTTCCCTTTAGTGTCGTTCAACCTCTTCTTTAAGTTTTGAATGACAGTTTTGTTCGTTGATTCAGCCTATCCGTTGTCCGTTCCCACTGGGGTGGTATGGCATTGATAGTATCCTTCTTATCTTGTGGTCTTCGAGGAATCTTGTTACTTTGCTGCCAACGAATTGTTTTCCATTGTCACACATTATTTCGGCGGGTATCCCGAATCGGCATATGATATGATCCCAAATAAAGTCTATAACTTCTTTCTCTCTTATTTTCTCGAATGCCTGCGCTTCAACCCATTTAGAAAAATAGTTAGTCATAAATAAAATGAATTTGGCTTTACCAGGGGTCGATGGCAGAGGGCCGACGATATCCATTCCCCATTTCATGAATGGCCATGGGGATAGGACTGAGTGGAGTTGCTCTCCGGGTTGGTGGATCATCGGTGCAAACCTTTGACATTTGTCACATTTATGAACAAATTCCTTTGCATCTTTGCCCATATCGATCCAATAATACCCTGCTCTGATTATTTTTCGAACTAATGTATCGGCTCTAGAGTGATTCCCGCAAGTACTCTAGTGCACTTCCCGTAGGATATAATCGGTATCTCCCGGACCTAAGCATACTGCAAATGGTTCATCGAATGTTCTTTGGTACAACGTTCCGTCCGAAGCCAACATGAATCGAGCAGCTTTAGTCCGTAGGGTTCTGGAATCTTTAGGGCCCGATGGGAGTTTTTCGCTCTTCAAGTATTCAATATAGTTGTTTCTCCAATCCCAGGTTAAGCTTGTAGAATTTATTTTGGCGTGACCTTCGATTACCGATCTCGAAAGTTGAACAACATTCCCCGAGCTTGAATCATCTGCCTCGACCGACGACCCCAAATTTGCAAGCCCATCAGCCTCATTATTCTGTTCCCGTGGTACATGCCGTAAAGTCCATTGTTTGAAATGGTGCAAAGTGACAAGCAGTTTATCTAAATACCTTTGCATTATACCTTCTGAAACTTCGAAGGTTTTGTTTACTTGACTCACCATCAGCAAGGAGTCGCAATTGGCTTCAATGACTTCTACTCCCAAGTTTCTAGCTAGCTCGAGACCTGCAATCATAGCTTCATACTCGGCCTCGTTGTTAGTCAACCTGATGGTTTTAATATATTGCCTAATAGTGCTACCTGTGGGTGGTTTCAAAACTATGCCCAGCCCGGACCCTTTCACGTTAGAAGCCCCATCCGCAAAAAAGATCCATACCCCCCTGATTTCAACAGTTCTTTTTCGACTTCAGGTACGAGGTTTGGCGTGAAATCGGCCACGAAGTCTACTAAAATTTGATACTTGATGGTCGTGCGGGGTTGATATTCGATATCGTACCCACTGAGTTCGACGGCCTATTTGGCCAGTTGGCATGATAGCTCGGGTTTGTGCAAAATATTACGAAGCGGGTAAGTGGTTAACACACATATGGGATGACATTGAAAGTATGGCCTTAACTTTCTTGAGGCGCTTATCAGTGCAAGTGCCAATATTTCTAGGAGCGGATATCTAGTTTCCGCTTCTCCTAAGGTTCGACTCGTATAATAAATGGGGAATTGCGTACCTTGCTCTTCTCGAACTAGGACACCGCTTACGGAGACTTTCGATACTGCCAAGTACAAACAAAGTTTTTCGTCTGTTTTTTGAGTGTGAAGTAGTGGTGAGCTTGATAGATATCACTCTAGTTCCTCTAACGCTTGTTGGCACTCCGGGGTCCAAGCAAAATCGTTCCTCTTTTTGAGTAGAGAGAAAAGTTTGTGACTTCGGCTTAAGGCTACAATCCGGCCCGTTAGCCTTTGTACGGCCTTTACGTTTTCCACAACAACGATATCTTTGACGGCCTTGATTTTATCGGGGTTAATCTCTATTCCCCGATGTGACACCATGAAGCCGAGGAACTTGCCCGAACCGACCCCGAAAGCACATTTCTCGGGGTTGAGCTTCATGTTGTATTTCCTTAAAATCTCGAACGTTTCCTACAAATGAGTCAAATGGTCCTATGCACGCAGGGACTTAACTAACATGTCATCAATATAAACTTCCATTGATTTTCCTATTTGTTCTTCGAACATTTTATTTATTAGGCGTTGGTAAGTAGCCCCTGCATTTTTTAGCCCGAAGGGCATCACATTATAACAATATGTTCCATATTTGGTGACAAATGAAGTCTTTTCCTAGTCCTCCGGGTTCATCTGGATTTGATTATACCCAGAATAGGCATCAACAAAAGTGAGGATCTCATAGTCGGCCGTGGCATCGATCATGCGATCAATGTTGGGCAGCGGAAAGGAATCTTTGGGGCATGCTTTGTTCAAATCCTTATAGTCCACACACATTCTAAGTTTGTTCCCCTTTTTAGGGACTACAACTACGTTGGCTAGCCATTCGGGATATTTTACCTCCCGAATAGACCCTACTTTGAGAAACTTGGTTATCTCGTCCTTTATGAATGTGTGATTTCTCTCGGACTGGGGTCTTCTCTTTTGCTTCACCAGTCTGAATCTGGGGTCCAAACTTAGCCGATGCATCGTTATGTCCGGTGGGATCCCTGTTATATCTAAATGGGACCAAGAAAACTAATCGATGTTATTGATAAGAAATTGAACGAGTTTCTTCCTGAGTTCGGGGTTCAACCCCGTTCCCAAGTATACATTTCGCTCGGGCCAGTGCTCGATTAATGTGAGTTGCTCTAGCTCCTCGATTGTTGATTTGGTTGCGTCGGAGTTATCGGGAATCACGAAATATCGAGGGACCCTTTGATCATCATCCTCTTCGATTTTCTGGTTGTCTGGCTAGGTTGAAGCCAATGTCTGTGATTGCTATTTGGTGTCCCGTTCTTCTTCCGGGGCCGATCCTTTTATCGGTGAAAGTGAGGATATTGGTTTAGCTTCGTCGATGGCGAACATTTACTTTGCGGCTGGTTGTTCTCCGTACACCGTTTTGACACCTCTCGATGTCGGGAATTTGAGGGCCTGGTGTAGGGTCGAAGGCACAACCCTCATGTTGTGGATCCATGGCCTTCCGAAAAGGGCATTATATCTCATATCTCCTTCGATCACGTGAAACTTTGTTTCGTGGATGGTTCCGACCACATTTATTGGCAGGATTATCTCACCTTTGGTGGTTTCACATGCCATATTGAACCCGTTTAGAACCAGAGTTGCGGGTACGATCTGATCCTGTAGGCCGAGCTGCTCTACTACCTTCAATAGGATGATGTTGGCCGAGCTACCTGGATCGATTAACACACGCTTAATTTTAGTTTTATTCATGAGTACGAATATTAGCAGTGCGTCGTTATGAGGTTGGATGACCCCCTCTGCATCTTCATCATCAAAAGACAAAGTCCCCATGGGTGCGTAATCTTGAGTCCGAGATCGCTTTTCCCTCACCATCGATGTTTTAGTGCATTTAAGCACTGGTCCTTGAGGGGTATCGATGCCGCCGATGATCATGTGGATGACGTGCTGCGGTTCTTCTTGCTCGTTTTGCTTGCTGAAATCCCTACTTTTAAAATGGTTCTTCGCCCTATCACTCAGAAATTCCGGAAGGTGCCCTTTGTTAAATAAGCGAGCTATTTCCTCTCTTAGTTGCTTGCAATCTTCCGTTCTGTGGCCATGGGTACCATGATATTCGCACATTTGATTGAGATTTCTTCGGGTAGGATCGATCTGCATGGGTCGAGGCCATTTAGTGTCTTTGATGCGTCCGATGGCTGACACGATAACGGATGCACCAACGCTGAAGTTATATTCTGATAGTCGAGGTGCTTCTATTGGATCGGCATATTTATCGAAGCCTCTCTTACTCATAAGCCCCCAAAAATTTTGTCCTCAATCAATCCTTCAATTGTTCCGAACTGCATTGCGTGCTGAACCGTTGTTCACCCGATCTGCGACGTATGATCGATATCGGTCTCTGTTCGACCTTTGTTCTTCGTCAATCTCCTTTTGGTTTTTAGTAATTGTCCTGTTCTGATGGACGGGTCCGTACGGAGCTCCCAACTGATCATCCTCGACCCTAAGTTTCGATTGGTATCGGTTGTGTACATCTGCCCAAGTTATCGCTGGATACTCGATCAAATTTTGTTCCAGCCGATGTGATGCTGTCGAACTTAGCTCGTTCAACCCTTGTGTTAAAGCTTGTACGGCCCAATCGTCTGTGACCGGGGGTAATTCCATGCGTTCAATTTGAAATCGGGATACGAATTCCCTCAGCATTTCATCCTCCCTTTGCTTTACTTTGAAGAGGTTTGATTTCCTTGTTGTAAACTTTATGGCACCAACATGTGCCTTTACGAACGAATCTGCTAACATGGCCAAAGAATTAATGGAATTCGACGGTAAATTGTGGTACCAGATCATCGCTCCCTTCGAGAGGGTCTCCCCAAACATTTTCAACAACACGGATTCGATCTCATCGACCTCCAAATCGTTGCCTTTTATGGCACATGTGTAAGAGGTGGCATGTTCGTTAGGATCGGTCATACCGTTATATTTGGGAATTTTGGGCATACGAAATTTTTGGGGATTGGCTTCGGCGCCGCACTCGACGAAAAAGGCTTTTGTATGATTTTTTTTTCTAATCAAGCCCCTTTATCATTGGTGGAGCCCCCGGGATTTGATCGACCCTGGCATTGTACATTTCCACCCTCTTATCGTTGGCTTCGACTCGTTTTGTGAGTTCCTCGAGCAATTTAGTAATTTCGGGAGGAGTCCCCGATTCTTGCTCGTTAGATTTCACTATGGCGGGCTTTGTTCTGAGGGTGACTTCTCGAAGTGGATTGGAATCCGGCCTGTTTTGTGCGCGAGTTTGGCTCTATAGCTGAGCTATCACTACTTGTTAGGCTTGTAGCATCTCGAAGATCATACGTAAGCTGGGCCCGATTTCCCCCGCGTTTTGGGTGTCTTGGGTCACAGATCGAGTACCGCCCTGAATGCTTCTCTCCGGTTCGGAACGCTGATTCGCCTCCAAAGCTATTTGTGAATGGACATCCAATGGTATTTCGGCTCGAATTTCGGGTACTTCGATTCGAGCCTCGGTGCCATCGTTAATTGGCCTTCCGGCCCCGGGTGCCAAGTTGTTGGTTTCATCTTGAAGGCCGACTTTGTAATCGATCAGTGAAGCCATTTGATTGATGGTTATTCATAACTGATCTGAAATTCAAGATGTTTTCGGAAATAAGTGCAAAGCACAATGGCGTGTTTTTTCAGATTTGTATCAAATAACCACTATTATCCTTGGCCCCACGGTGGGCGCCAAACTATTTACCCGAAAAATAGATAGAGTTCTGAGGGCTCTGAAGAATCCGAAGGCCCCCGATGGTTCTAGTGAGGAGTCGGGCTCTGGTGAAGTTCATGCGTAAATGCCTTAGAATGTTTTTTGTTTTTGTATCCTGTACATATTTTTTGTTGAGGCCGTTTTTGTTGGGCCTTTGTAAAGATATTCCGGAATATATAATTTTTTTCCATTTTGGCAATTTTCAAGTCTATTATCTTAGCATCTTTTTACAATTGCAAATATTTATAATGCCTTAGCATAGAATCAAACATAGTAATAAGTCGTGTTTTGGAGGTCCGAACAAAAACTATCCTCGATGCAATTTTTGCTCGAAACTTGTGAAAACTCGGAGTAACCGAAAATTTCCCCAAGATGCTTGCTTAAGTGTTTTTAGACTAAGCCTTTGCCGAGGGTAACAATTGAACAGGTTTAGAATTTTGTTTAAGGCCTTATGTTTTTTATGTTTGGCTAAGAATCCAAATTTTTGCATGTAATTTGCCTTGTATTATACTTCGATCTAGTTAATTTTTGTGTGAATATTTGTGAGTCATGCTTAATAATGTTATTTATATATGTAGGAGTCAATTGGAAGTGATTTGGGGAATTTGTATGCAAATTGACGTCAAAAGGGAAGAATTTGGAGGAAGTATAAGTTTGGTGCCCAGGTTGGTGCTAGGCGCCAACCAAAACGCCAATGACAGAAGACCAAAAAGTTTGTTGTCCAGGTTGGTGCCAGGCGCCAAGCGAGACGCCAAAGGAAGGATTTTGTCCTAATTCAGCTGGGACTTGGAGATTTTAACCCTACACGTCTCCAGCATGTATAAAAGGGGTTCTAAACCTATTTTTGAGGGGGGCGAACATACTTTGGACCAAGGGAGAGCACAGAGCTGCCGTAGAGACCGGAATTCATCAGATTCCATCTTTCTTCCATCAAACATAATAATCTTTAAGTTTCTTTGGATGAATTGTTGTTTTGCTACCATGTCTTTGTGGAGCTAAACTTCGCATTCTAGGGTTGTGGTTGTCATGAATATTGAAGATTATTAATTACATTACCGTTAATTCGAGTTATCGTCTTTGGTTATTTCTCTAATTATGTGCATAATTGCTTAATTGTTTGGCCAACAATTGAGTTCTATTTACTATCGATGCTATGCTTGGGAAAGTCGTGTTTAGATTAGAGTAGAATTAGAGAGAGCTTGTTTCTGAACCCGTGGCTCGGAGAATGATTTTGCGGTTAGGATAGGAATATACCTAACAGTCTTGCTTAGTTGAATATTGTATTATATTCGTTCATGATAGACTCAATACCATATGAATATATGACTGATATATTATGGATAGGCGAATAGTATTTTGGGAACATGCTATTCATATAAATGATCCGGTCAACTAGAAATCATAGATAATTCGGAACAACATGTGTAATTACGAAATCAATAGGATTGAAAAACCGACCACAACCCTGGAATCTTCATCTCCTTTGATCAAAATCCGACCACAATTGTTTGCTCCTAACTAATTTAACTAATTGCATGTTATTAGTTAAAGGATATGAATGGGGACACCCTTTGGGTTTTGTCCCCCCAAGTGCAAGACAAAGAAATGCAATTCAAAGCAAACAACTAAAGAAGGCAAAAGAAAAACGTACCTGGAAGCGCAAGAATTAAAAGACGAAACGTGAAATAGCTCACCGCTTTCAGTGCCACGACCAGCGTGAGGCGCTGGCCTGGATGCTGGGTGATGTGATTTTTCCACCTTCGTTCGGGACAAGGTTATTTCGGTCATGTACGGTCTCAACTCGTACAAAAGGAGTTCTAAACCTAATTTGGAAGGAATTTAACATACTTTGAAGGAGAATTCACATGGAGGAATACACACCACGCTTGGAGGAGGCTTCTAACTAGTTTATCTTCTTTTAATATCATAGTTTATTAGTTCTAGAGTTTTGGGTGCTACATGAACGTTGTAGTTTGAAGCTTGAATTGTTCTTATTATTTTATCATATTGGTTTATTTATTCAATCTTGCGCTTAATTATTTGATTTCTTGATCACCAATTAAATAGTATCTACGAATCTAGGATTGAACTCGGGAGAGAGAATTTTAGATTGCATATAAGATTGAGTAGAGCAAGATCTTGAACTCGAGTATCGGGAACGGATTTGAGGTTTGGATAGGAATATACCAAATTGCCTTGCTTGGTTAGTATACGGGAATTATTAATGTGTTCTTGTTAATCCTAATTTCATAGGAATATAGGCATTAGGTTAGCTTAAATAGGCGAGTAGTACTTCAAGTTTCTGGCGCCGTTGCCGGGGACTTAGAAATTAACTATTCTACTAGATTAGATATTTATTTTTATCTATTTAAGTTTTTAATTTTAGTTTAGTGTAGTTAGTATTACATTTTTTTACATGACATCTTTGAATGAAAAGTGATGGGATAGTAAATATTCTTGTTTTTGTGATCCTTGTCCATATTGTAAAGGACCCCACTTGTGGCAATATTATAAAAATATTTTCAGGACCGAGTTATGTTCACCATCTCAATCCTGTACTATTTGTGGTGGTAATTGAAATAATTATCCTAAGTGTTGTTGTCCTGCTCCAATCCCTTCTTATGTTGATTCTAATAATTCTTGTGAGTTTGACAGGAGTAACGGATTGGATGATGTGGAACATGATGTTCGTATTCTTGATATGCACAGGAAATTATTAGAGGAATATGGAGATTTCCGTGAGAAAATTACAAATGGGATACAACACTTTATAGAAGGAAGAGCTGAACTGGGACAAGAGATCGACCAATTTGGCAGTTTTATTCGCGACTTGGAGGCTCAATTGAGTGCAAAGGTTGATGCGTGTAACGCCCAATAATTTAGTGATGAGTTGTGTGAAGTTGAAAAAGATCTCTTAGGCCAAATTGAGGAGCTAAAATGAGAATACCAATAATTAGACCATATTCTTGTGGATGATGCTGAGGTTGAGGAAGTATATATTATTGAGGATTTCAAAAATAATGCAGTTTTGGAGTTGGGGCGTGTTGGTCCTCATTCTAAATATTTTTCTACATTATGTTTGGATGGAGATCGAGCTTTTGGGGAGATGTATAGATGAAGAACAAGACCCTTATATTCTAAAATTTGCAACACCAGAAAGGCAAAACGATTTACCTCACTTAAAGGCCAAGAAGTGTGAGATGCGATATCTATTGCTTGGCTCCTTTATTTTTACACCACCGCCCCAGGAACGTGACAGAAAAATTAATGCAAAATTGGGGGCGCAATTCATATCTTCAAAGTGGAAGGAAAAGTGGTGAAAGTTATGGCGTCATGCCACGACTATAAATAAGACGTTTGTTGGGAGGCAACCCAATTCTATTATTTTTCTTTTTATTTTTGTTTTTTATTTTATTTTATTGTGTTATCGTTGTAGTGTGGTTTTTGTGTTTTGTAGTAGTAGGAGTATGGAATAAATCCATTAGGCATGTGAAAAATCGAGCAGGTGGTTGAAACTAAGTGTGGGCACAAGGGATCATACTTGAGAGAAGTCTGAGTATCCCATGAGCTGCTAATGCTTCGGCCTTTGGCCTACTAGTGAGTCTCTTTTACCCTCTTGTTACTTTTAGTGTGCATTGAGGACATTGCACAATTTTAAGTGTGGGGTGAGGATTTTGTCTGGGTGATTTTCTATGCTATCTTAGGTTAGTTTTAGTACTCGTTCTTAGTGTATTAGTTTTTGTAAAAAAAGAAAAAAAATGAAAAAAGAAAAAAACATCAGAAAATTGGGACTTTTTCTAATGATGGATTTTGTGGACAGCTTTCTTGAGGGACTAAGATCCAATAAAAAATTCAAAAATATTTTATTTTTTTTTCTAGTTAGTTTTAGTTAGATAATAATCCTCCTTGGTTTTTCTTTTTGCATCGGTTATTTTCCAAGGGATGAAACTTGAAATGGGTAAACCTTTTTATTTTTAGGATTAGATTTTTGGTTAGGGGAAGTAGAAGAGGGAGAAAAAACAAATCTTTGTGACATGTTTTATACTAGCATATTTAGGCATGAGTGTGAGTAGTACTTTCCTCTGAGTGCTTGAGTATTGAATAAAATAGTAGACATTCTGACACCTAGGCTCAGGGTTGTGACTCTGTATATAGCTTATTCTTATTTTGTCGTTCGCTATGATCCTGTCTGTCTTAGAGTAGAATTGATCCATCTTGATTGATATGGTGCCATGTGTGGTGAGGATTTCTTATATATACTCCATATTTTGCATCTTAGTCTAGAACTTGCCCTGCATGTTATTGAAACAAAATAAAAGTATTGCTTTGTTTAGAAGATGATAATAGGCTTTCTTTGTTATGTCTTGTGAACTTTAGCCTTTTCAAATATTGTACCACTAGTTAGCCCTTTAAGCCTATAGCCTTTCATTTGGAAGCCGTATTTTTGCATTGATTCTTTTGTTGAATCCCTAGTTATTGCACCCTGCTTCCTTGAGCATTGTTGCTTAGACTGTAATATTAATTGATAAATTTGAAGAAAGGGATGATTAAGTAAAAAATGGTGACCAACAATAGCTGAAAAGTGATGGAAGGCCCTCTTGAACATAATGTGATATGAAAAAAGAATGAAAAACAAATTGAAACGTTCTTGATATGAGGGAAATACTTGTGAAAAAATTGGTGAAGAGAGGGCTAAAAAATAAAATTAAGTGATGAAAATAATGGGTGAAGAAGTCTAAAAACTGTAAAGTACTTAGGGAAGTGTAAGTAACTATTATATAGTTCTCATACCCGTTCCCTATCCAATATTACAACCCGTTAATGTCCTATTTGATTCTATTTGAGCATACTTAATTAGTACAGATGTACATAATGGGCAAGCCTATGGTTCTTTGTGCATACGTGTAAATTCGTTTGTGAGTGCGAGAGTTGTTCTTTGATGCTAAGTCCTTAAATTATATTCATTCTTTGATTTGAGTGTATGGACTATTAATTCTTGTGAGGGAACTTGTTTCATGATAAATAGGTGATGTTATTAGCTTTATTTGACAGAGCAGGTGAACGAGCTTAAATTTGGTGAGTTAGAGTCCCTCTCTGAGGTTAGGAGGTTAGAAGTTTGTTTTTTTTTTGTGACTTGTATATCTTGTACGATGATCAGGAAGTTGGTGGTATTTCTAGGCTTGATTTATTGAGAATGGTTTTAATGCTTACTCGAGGACGAGCAAGAGTGTAAGTGTGGGTTGTGATATTAGGCCAAAAATACATATATTTAATTATTGTTGCCTTACATTCTAGTACTTTTAATTATCTTTTGAGTATTAATTATATTACTTTATAGTTAATATTATATTTTAACTGTGTAGGAATAAAACAGTATAAAGATGAAGAGATTTGGAGCAAAATTGAATAAAATACGGAAGAAAAAGAAAGAAAATTAATTCAATAAAAAAAAGGGGGGACACCCTTTGGGGTTTGTCCCCCCAAGTGCAAGACAAAGAAATGCAATTCAAAGCAAAAAACTAAAGAAGGCAAAAGAAAAACGTACCTGGAAGCGCAAGAATTGAAAGACGGAACGTGAAATCGCTCATTGCTTTCAGTACCACGGCCAACGTAAGGCGCTGGCCTGGACGCTGCATGATGTGAGTTTTCTAACTTCGTTCGGGACAAGGTTATTTCGGTCCTATACGGTCTCAACTCGTATAAAAGAAGTTCTAAACCTAATTTAGAGGAGATCTAACATACTTTGAAGGAGAATTCACGTGGAGGAATACACACCACGCTTGGAGGAGGCTTATAACTAGTTTATCTTCTTTTAATCTCATAGTTTATTAGTTCTAGAGTTTTGGATGCTACATGAACATTGTAGTTTGAAGCTTGAATTGTTCTTATTATTTTATCATATTGGTTTATTTATTCAATCTCGCTCTTAATTATTTGATTGCTTGATCACCAATTAAATACTATCTACGAATCTAGGATTGAACTCGGGAGAGTGAATTTTAGATTGCATATAAGATTGAGTAGAGCAAGATCTTGAACTCGAGTAACGGGAACGGATTTGCGGTTAGGATAGGAATATACCTAATCACCTTGCTTGGTTATTATACGGAAATTATTAATGCGTTCTTGTTAATCCTAATTCCATAGGAATATAGGCGTTAGGTTAGCTTGAATAGGCGAGTAGTACTTCGGGAGAAGGCTACGAGCAATATTAACCATGTCAATCAATAAACCAGATAAATTAATTAGACAATTTAAGTAGAAAACTCAACGGGATTGTTAGCTAACCCATAACTCTGGAATATTTTCTCCCACTGAATTCGTCTTTAATATTGCAAACTTGTTTCCTTTAATCTCTTTGTTTGCTACTCTAGATTAGTTGTAGTTAAATAATCACACTTTAGAAAATTGCTTGAGTAGATTAATTGTCTTAGTTTAATTTTGTAAATAGTTAATCACAAAACCTTGTGGCTACGATATCTAGACTTATAATCCTATATTACTTGTCGACCACGTATACTTGCGTGTGCGTTTGGGATCAACAATTTTGATTACAGGCTTCGGACGTCTTCGAACCATTTTTAGGGTGGTCGTAGCCTTTTAGGTTCAGGCACTGCCTAATAGGTTTTTTGCCTCCGGGTTTCGATAACCCGAGCTACCCGAACTTATTTCGGACGACAGTCTCCGAGTAGGGGTAGCCCTTTGGGCTTGAATAGGGGTGACCCTTGGGCTCGATAGTTCCCGGGTAGGAATAGCCCTTAGGCTCGATACTTTTAAGAAGAAAAAATGTATATTAGCAAGGTAGAAACATTATTTTATTTCCGTGTGTAACGTACAATATTGTAAGCGTGTAAAAGCTCGTGTTATGGATAAGGTGTCCTACGTGGGCACGACTCACTTGACCGCTTGACCCTTACAATAAATCCTAACCACCGAGCCTAGACTGTTCAAGAACAAAGTATCCTTCCTTCCTTGCTAAATATCTTGACCCGAGGGTGATGGCCCCGAGTATTCAAGAAAAATCTCGAGAGGGCTCATTAAAAACCTTGTTAGAAAACCCATTTGGGACAAAAACGGTGCAAGGGAAAGAGAGTGCAATGTGTGCTTTCAAACCCAACAACCACATTCTCCTTTGGTTGTTGCCTGCAAGTGTTAGTCCGAGTCATAAAAAGGGTGAATGAGATCTTACCTTAGCAGTAGTACCATTTTAAGTGTGTCACGTTCCAGTTGTTCAGTAGTTATGCACTGTTTCCTGCTTCGAGTTTGTATGAACCTTTATCGGTAATCTCGATGACTCGATATGGTCCTTCCCAATTTGGTCCTAGATTCCCTTCGTTCGGGTTCCGAGTGTGTAATGTTGTGTTTCTTAACACCAAGTCCCTGATACTGAAGTGTCGGAGGTTGGCTCTTTGGTTGTAATATCTTTCTATCCGCTGTTTCTGGGCAGCCAACCGGACTAGGGCGGCCTCACGCCTCTCATCCAATAGTTCCAGGCTCGTGCCCATGACCTCACTGTTTGATTCTTCGGCCGCATATCGGAACTTGAGGCTCGATTCTCCCACCTCGACCGATATTAGTGTTTCGTCACCATATACCAACGAAAATGGAGTGGCCCCTGTACTAGATTTTGAGGTCGTACGGTATGCCCACAAGAATTCGGGCAGAATATCCTTCCATTTCCCTTTGGCATCGATCAACCTTTTATTAAGGATTTGGAGTATGGTCTTATTCGTAGACTCTGCATGTCCGTTCCCACTAGGGTGATAGGGTGTTGACAAGATCTTTTTGATCTTATAGTCCTTGAAAACTTTATTTACCTTGTTGCTGATGAACTGCTTACCGTTATCACACACTATCTCGGCCGGTATACCGAACTGGCATATTATGTGGTCCCAAATGAAGACGATGACTTCTTTTTCCTGGACCCTCTCGAACGCTTGAGCTTCGACCCATTTAAAAAAATAGTCAGTCATAAACAGTATAAATTGAGCCTTACCAGGCGCCCACGGCAGGGGACCGACAATGTCCATTCCCCATTTCATTAACGGTCAAAGTGACAGGACCGAATGTAGTAGCTCTCGGGGTTGATGGATCATTGGTGCATGCCTCTGACGGACATTGCATCTCTGTACAAAATCCTTCACATCTTTCTCCATGTCGATCCAATAATAGCCGGCTCTGATTATCTTACGAACCAAAGATTCTGCCTCCGAATGGTTTCCGCATGTGCCTTCATGAACTTCCCCTAAACCATATTTGATGTACCTCGGTCCCAAGCATATGTCGAGCGGTCCATCGAACATTCTTCTGAACAAAGTACCTTCGAACAGGCTGAACCTGACTACCTTTGTGCGCAAAGCTCTCGATTCTTTAGGATCCAAGGGCAACTTCCCAGTCTTCAAGTAGTTTATATACTTGTTTCTTCAGTCCTAAGTTAAACTCATTGATGTTATCTCAGCATGGACCTCTTCCACTATTGATTTCATGAGTTGTACGACCATTCCAGAGCTGAATTCATCGTCATCAACCGATGACTCCAAGTTAGCCAGAGCATCAGCCTCGCTCTTTTGATCCCGGGGTACGTGTTGTAGGGTCCATTCCTTGAATTGATGCAGCATTACCTGTAATTTATCCAAGTATCTTTCCATTCGTTGCTATTTCACATCGAATGTCCCATTGACTTGATTTACCACAAGAAGGGAGTCACACTTAGCTTCGACCACTTCGTCCCCCAGACTTTTAGCCAATTTGAGACCTGCAACCATGGCCTCATACTCGGCCTCATTGTTAGTCAATTTCATTGTTCTAATAGATTGCCTAACTACGTTACCCGTAGACGGTTTTAACATGATACCGAGTTCGGACCCCTTTGCATTCGGGGCATCATCCGTAAAGAGGGTCCAGATTCCCGAGGAAGTCCCCGAGGTTAACAACAATTCCTTTTCGACTTCGAGTATTAAGGTCGGCGTGAAGTCGCCCACGAAGTATGCCGAAATTTGAGATTTGATGGCTGTTCGGGGTCAATATTCGGTATCGTACCCGCTAATTTCTATGGCCCTTTAGTCAATCGGACCGAGATCTCGGGTTTGTATAATATGTTCCTTAGTGGGTTAGAAGTTACGACATATATGGGATGGCATTGAAAATATGGCTTTAACTTTCTAGAGGCGCTTAGCAAAGCGAGCACCAATTTCTCTAGGTGAGGATACCTTGTTTCGGCCTCGCCTAGAGTCCTGCTAACATAATAGATAGGAAATGTTGTTCCTTCCTCTTCCCGAACTAAGACTCGACTTATCGCTATCTCGGATACCGCTAAGTACAAGTACAACTGCTTGTCTGCCTTCGGAGTATGAATCAAGGGTGGAATCGAAAGGTACCGTTTGAGTTCTTCCATTGATTTTCCTATTTGTTTCAAAACTTGTTGGCACTTCGGTGTCCACAAAAAGTTATTCTTCTTCTTCAAAAATGAGAAGAACTGATGGCTCTTATTGGAGGACCTTGATATGAACTGGCCCATGGCAGCTATGCGCCAGGTTAGCTTCTGATCGGCCTTGACATTGTCCACGACGGTGATGTCTTCTATAGCTTTGATTTTGTCGGTATTGATCTCGATCCCTCCATTGGACACCATGAATCCAAGGAACTTCTTGGACCAGACCCCGACCCCGAATGCGCATTTCTCCGGGTTTTGCTTCATATTATATTTCTTCAGTATGTTGAAGGTTTACTACAAATGTTCCAAATGGTCCTCTGCTCACAGGGACTTAACTAACATGTTGTAAATGTAAACCTCCATTGATTTTCCTATTTGTTCTTCGAACATCTGATTTACTAGGCGTTGATAAGTGGCACCGGCATTTTTTAGTCCGAACGGCATTACGTTATCACAATAGGTGCCGAATTTAGTGATGAAAGAGGTTTTTTCTTGATCGCACGGGTCCATCCAGATTTGGTTGTACCTGAAATAGGCATCGATAAAGCCGAATATCTCATTCTTAGTCGTAGCATCGATTATGCGATCGATGTTAGGCAAAGGAAAAGAATCCTTGGGGCACACCTTGTTCAAGTCTTTGTAATCTACGCACATTCTTATATTATAACATAATCCAAAAATTGATTCCGAAAAAAACTTGATTTTTATAGTGAATACTTATTATATAGAGATGTAAAGAGGTCTGATTGTACTCTCATGTCCCATTTTATGCTATACTTTCTCTTAATTTACTTTAAAAAATATATTTTTATGTATATTTACTCTCTTTTTTATTTTACTCTTAATAATATGATTTATTGAACTCGCCTTATATAAAAAATTATTTAAAAAAGATAAAATAAAAGGCATGTCGAACTCTCATTATTTCCCTTTTTAAGCACTACTATTATGTTAGCCAACCAATCCGGGTACTTAACTTCCCAAATGGAACCTCGTCTTTGATGAATGCATGATTGACTTCTACCGAGGCCTCCTTTTCTGTTTAACTGGGTGGAACTTCGGATCCAAGCTTAGCTTATGAGTGGTTACTTCTGGCGGGATCCATGTCATATCTAGATGAGACCAAGCAAAACAATGCATGTTAACTGTAAGGAATTTAGTGAGATTTTTCCTGAGCTCAGGAGTTAACCCCGTGCCCAGACATACCTTTCGATCGGGCAAGTGTTCGATGAATATGACTTGATCCAGCTCTTCGACCATCGATTTGGTGG
The DNA here is from genome assembly GCF_000390325.3 of Nicotiana tomentosiformis. Classification (NCBI taxonomy): domain Eukaryota; kingdom Viridiplantae; phylum Streptophyta; class Magnoliopsida; order Solanales; family Solanaceae; genus Nicotiana; species Nicotiana tomentosiformis. The sequence continues at coordinate 107,687,947 of NC_090820.1, read as the reverse complement.
CATCGGAATCGTCAGGGGCGATGAACGACCTAGGAACTTCATAATCATCATCCTCGCCTGCCTCTTGATTCTACAATTCGACTGGGGCCGCCGTCGGTGATTGCTATTTAGTTTCTTCCTTACTAACTGACTCCAGGTTCTTTGATGTTGAGAGTGCGGACATCGTGATCACCTCATAGATCGTAAACATTTCTTTTGCGGTCGGCTGCTCTCCGTAAACTGTCTTGATCTCTCCTGGTGTGTGGGGAAGTTCAATGGTTGGTGTAGTGTCGAGGGTATTGACCTCATGTTGTGAATCTATGGTCTTTCGAATAGAGCATTATATCTCATATCCCCTTCGATCACGTAGAACTTCATTTCCAGAATGGTTCCAGCGGTGTTCACCACAGGGTTATCTCCAATTTAGTAGTTTCACATGCCATGTTGAATCCGTTTATGATCAAGACTGCAGGCACTATTTGGTCTTGTAGACCAGCTACTCTACGACCCTCGATCTGATGATATTGGCCGAGCTACCTGGAACAATCAACACACATTTAACTCGATATTTATTTATGAGTACAGATATTACCAGTGCATCGTTATGTGGTTGCGCGATGCCTTCAACGGCCTCATCGTTGAAAGAGATGGTCCCCTCCGGCATGTAATATCGAGTTCACTTTTCCATTATAATGGACACCTTAGTGCGCTTCAGCATTGGACCTAGGGGACATCAACTCCACCAATGATCATATTGATGATGTGTTGAGGTTCCTCTTGCTCGGTCAGTTTGTTGGTGTCCCTATTCCTGAAGTGATTTTTGGCTCGATCACTCAGAATTTCCCGGAGGTGCCCGTTATTGAACAACCGTGACACTTTTTCTCTTAGCTGTCGGCATTCTTCGGTCATGTGGCCATGAGTGCCATGATACTTACACATCAGGTTGGGGTCTCTTTGGGTAGGATCGGACTGCAATGGCCAAGGCCACTTAGTATCTGTGATGCGAAAGATGGCAAATACGATGTCGGCAACATCGATACTAAAGTTGTATTCTAATAACCTGTGACTCCCTGGCCCTGAGCGGCCTGTCGAAATCGTTTTTTCTCACGAGTCCCCGGCTATTATGACCTCGATCACTTCTCTTTTCATTTCTCGCAGGATTACGTCCGGATCTACTACCCCTTTGATCTTCGCTACACAGTTGATACTGATCTCTGTTTGGTCTCAGTTCATGATCGATGACTCTTTTAGACCTGTCATTAGTTCTGATAGGATATATGGAGCCAGAGGGGGGCCCGAGCTGATTATCCTCGACTCTAATTTTTGATTGGTACCTGTTATGGACGTCAGCCCAAGTTGCCGCCGGGTACTCCATCAAATTCTGTTTTAGTTACTGTGAAGCCAATGAGTTTTGGGGGTTGAGTCCTTGAGTGAATGCTTGAACGGTCTAATCGTCCGCAACCGGAGGCAAGTCCATTCTTTCCATTTGAAACCTCGATACGAATTCCCTGAGCATTTCATTATCTCTTTGTTTTACTTTAAAGAGGTTCGATTTTCTGGTCTCGACCTTGATAGCCCCGGTATGAGCTTTTACGAAGGCATCTGCAAGCATAGCAAATGAGTCAATTGAATTAGGGGGCAGGTTGTGATACCATATCATTGCTCCTTTAGACAGGGTTTCTCCGAACATTTTCAACAGAACCGACTCGATTTCGTCATCTTCTAAGTCATTTCCCTTGATAGCACAAGTGTTCATTTGGATATGTGGTCCCGTTATACTTTGGAATTTCGGGCTTACGAAACTTCTTCAGGATTAGTTTCGGAGATGCGCTTGAAGGGAAAGGCTTTTGGATAAATTTCTTAGAATCCAGGCCTTTCAATATCGGGGGCGCTCTTAGGATTTGATCAACCCTGGAGTTATAGGTCTCCACGTTTTTGTTGTTGGCTTAGATCTTTTTTTTTTTTCGATTCCACCCCCTTTGTTAGTTCCTCAAGGATCTTTATTATTTCGGGGTTGGTCCCGGGTCCAACTTCACCTGGATTTTCTATGGTTGGTTCATTTATGCGGGTATTTTCGTGGAAGGGATCGGGCTCAACTCTGCTGGAGGCGCGGCTTTGGTTTTGCAACTGGGCTATCGCCGCATGTTGAGCTTGTACCATTTTGAAGATCACCCGTAAATTGATCTCATCACCTTCGCCGTCATATGTACCTCGAGCTATCTATCAGGCTCCCTCGCGAATACGGTTTTCGAGGTCGGTAGGCAAGTTTGTATCAATGGCCACATGTGAGTTGGAATCGATTAGATCCGCGACCGGAACTCCGTTGGGGTCAACAAGGCGCCTCTTTGCTGGGCATTATATTGTTGTTCTCGCCATGGTGTCCAAACTCAACATCAATGTTCAAGTGAGCAGATTGGGAGTTTGACATTTTTAATTTGACCTGAAATTAAAATCTCAAAGAACAAGCGTAAAACAGAGTGTGTTATGAAAATTTGTATCAAACTATCACTATTATCCCTAGCCTCACGGTGGGCGCCAAACTGTTTACCCTTAAAATGGATAACAATTGAATTTATACGCAGTTTTAAGGATATGTGAATTAATATAATACAAGTGATTAATGACGTTAGATTAAGCAAATGAAAGACGTAATAAATAGCCAAACCAATGATAAGGGTAATCCCAGACTCGGTTAATGGCTTAACGAGGAACCTGTCTTCCGTTTAAGCTTGCACTTATGAAGAACTTATGAACAAAAATGAGAACTTTAAATAACTTTTAGAAATAGAGAGAATAGAAGTAAATTGCCTTGGTATACGTGTTATAATGTGTATTATGATTAATAAGCTTACCCATTTATATAGTAGGAATTTTACCCTAAGTACAATCCTAAGAAAGGTAAAAATCTCCTGTTAAGCTAATCACTAATTTTCTGCCGATATGGGCCGAGATTCACGTTATGATATCTGGTTGGAAACGGACATCACGGCCCTTTGTTAGTCGTGTGCGGTTGTTTGGTACTGTTCTCTGAAGTCTTGAGGCTCGAACCGGACCGGGAGGACGTAATTCCGAAGCTCTCGATGGCAGGTGATTTGCTCGAGCCCCGATACGAGGGCTTCTCGCACTGACTCCGATCCCTTACAGTCACGTTCCTGCTCCGTTTACCTTACCGGAAAATCGGGGTGCTCAGTGGGCTCGATTTTATCCTTATACATATGTCATGAAAGAACGATAAGAATAAATCATACCAAAAGAAAATTAATTTATAGTTTAACTTACTTTTAAAATTTTAAAACGTAAAGAACCCAAATTTACTCTTGTACTTTGCGTGGGACGGCAGTTGTTCTATTTGGAGGAGAGCATACCACTCCTTAGAATTATTGGAATTACTCAGGTGAGTAATCTCAAAAATACTCTTAATCTCATCCTTGTCAAAGTGTTAGTATACCAGTTCTTTTCAAATTATTAACAAGCTCAAGTTGGTCTGCTGCCAGGATTTTTGGTTTGCCATACTTTGGATAATCTTGGGCGCCAGAGATGGAGTTTGTAGGAGGAAACGTCAAAATATCAAAAAGTTGAACAAAGATATATCTATTATTTGGTTGAGACCCAACTTTTCTTAAAATAATTTAAATCATCAATATTAAATGGAGACATGCGTCACTTATTCAAGTAAGAACTTGAGAAAATAAAAAACAATAAAAAATAGAGAGGACCCAAATCCGCGCTAAAAGTTCTAATACACCTCAAAAATATTCAATCTACATTAGTTATAGATTAACCAAGTTATTTAAGGGCTATATATGAAGTTCATATAAAATTTTGGAATGAGATCTTTACGCAAATAGCATACCAAATTTACTGTTTACTTTTTTAAACTGATATATATAGATCATATATTGAATACATGCGATTATACATATATTATATATTCGTCGACTATTTTTAGCCCTTAACTGAGTGATTATTTAGATTGATTCTTCTTTTGGAATTTGGCCTTACACTCTTACAGTTATCCAACAATTAATGTACTCCCAAGTCCCAAAACGTCGGAGTTTACTTGGAATCGTAATGCAAATACAGTTTTGGTCGTATAAGTGATCAACTCCTGGTTTAAACTTTTAATCGCAATGGGAAGTTGAACAATTTAAAGACTTTTTATCGGTTTATTTAATGAGAAGGAGAAAAAGAAAAAGGTCATAATCACATGTGAATGAATACAATAAGCAAAAAAAAAAGAAAAAAAATGAATACAATAAGCCGGTCGAGTTGCATAACACAATAAATGTATAAAAATATTAGAATAGTACAATATGTTACTTTAATACTACTACCTACCTAACCAACTTGACTATCGGTAATACGCATCATCTAACGTCAATAAATCAATAATTGAATTTCGTTTTATCAATTTGTTTTCTTGTTCCTCTTTTCTTTTCGTTGTATTCGCTTGACATATCACATGTGCTTTCGCTACTAACCCGCTGATTATGGAAATGATTCCACAACTTGATAATTAAATTCATAATATGTTGGGACTTAGGAATCTGCGATTCCAGGCCCAACTTAATTAGAAAACTCAGAAATTCCATTAAAGATTGCACATAAACTTTGGAAGGTAGCTTTTGTGTCTGAGTCTATCTAACAAACACATGCGATCACTCACCATTTGCCGAGGATATCACATGGGATATACAAATTCCAAACGTGTTTGTCTGAACTTTGTAGACTCGTTTAATGGCACACTTTGTTTTATGTTACCGAAAATGGTCAAAATTGCTCATGTACTATTGAATATTTTTAAAATTATCCTTCATTATAATATTTGATCAGACTGATTCCTACCGTTATATTTTTGTTTAATTGTTTAAAATTTAATTGAACGACAAACCATGTGTCACTTCGAGACTCAGTTGATCTTATCCGCCTCGTTACCGACCCTAACACCCCCCCCCCCCCTCCTTCCCCGCCTCAAATAACCCAGATAAGAGCAATATAGTATATCTATCGTTCCATCATATGGTAGTATTTGCCCCTTTTTTTCTTTCTGGTTTTATTTACAAAAAAGAAATTTCAAAAATTAATAATTTCTTCATTATTAGTTACTGTATAACAATCCTTTTATAATAATCATCTCATAACATTCCTTACATTACTAATCATCAACAAAAATAATTCGTAAATTATTAATCTTTGCATTAGTACTAACAATTCTGCATAACTTGTCTCCAAACCAAGCTGCCTCCTATTATTGAATGATCACCATTCACCAAGGCATCATAATTTTACAGCAGTTGAATATTATAGACAGGTAGGGGCATCGGTCGGTTCAGTTTGGCTGTGAATATTATCGGTTCGACATACCGGTTATCGGTTTATTAATATGCTAAACCGATAACTGAATCGATAAAATGTCGGTTATTCGGTATCGGTTTACCCGATAAGAATCAAAAACATCTAAAAAATTTATGTTTTTATTATCGAAATCGTAATTATACGAGAAAGGAACTGAGTTTTTGCTCTTAAGAAGAGAGAGAGTAAATTTTAACTTTAGAAAAAGAAAAAATCTTTGCATTTGGAAATCACAATGAATGATTTAAATTTTTAAAGTTATAAGTTAGTATGAGTAAGAAATAAGACATTCAATAATCTAATTTTACTAACTACCTCGCTACGAGAGGGCGTAATTCACAGAAAAATAATAAAATCTTAATCTTGTAAATACTAAAGAATCAGTGCAACAAAAGAAATAAATAGAAAAACTAAAAAATTTGAACAATTAATTCTTTAAAGTTTAAAACTAAAAATCTTAACTAGAGAATTAAGATGAAAAATTCAGAAAAGTTTAAAACTTACTCTAAGAATTAAGGTCTGAAGATGAACAGTAACTGCCGAATGAATGGAGCCATAAGGTGGCTTTATATACGTAGTGGGTAAAATTATAATTTTATTAAAACTTATTGGGCTATCAGTTAAACTGTTAATAAAATTGGGCAAACCGAGACCCGAACCGATAACCCAATAGTCAAATAATATTAAGCTGTTATCGAACTAAATATCCAATAACCCGATATCGATAACCCAATAATATTTTATCGGTTCGAGCTATCGGTTGTACCCGATATTTGCCCAGCCTTAGGAATCCGTCAATATCAGATAAAATCCTGCAATTAAACGTCTTATTTTTTGGGTAATAAATTGCAACTCTAAGTATATACTCCCTCCATTTTCTATTAGTTGTTTGAATGTTTTTGGAGGACGAGGGTCAAATTGACTAAATTTTGATGTAAATTCAGACATAAATTTTTTATGTTTTTTAAAACAATATTTACATATTTAGAAACAACATAAAAAGTACTATAAGACCTCATTTGTTTTTATTAAGATCAAGGAATCTGAATCATAATACACATCTGAATATTGATATGCGTATTAAGATTAAAATGTCAGAATCTGAATACACATCTAAGTATTAAGATGTTGTATTAAAATCTGAATACTAAATAATTAAGATTGCTTGTTTTCTTTACATCTGAATACATAAAACTTGTCTTTATTTAAAAATTAATAAGTATACATTCGAATCAAATATTATTAGTTACTCTAATACTATATTAATTTTTTTTTTAAATTATATGGTAATTGGTGATGACGATGGCTAACAAAGGTGGTTGTGGATGCCGACTTGGTAGTGACTGGTGGTAATGTTGGTTGATAGTAGTGATTATAGGTATTAGATGGTAGTTGACAGTAGTAGTTAATGATTGTGATTGATGGTGGTACATAGTAAATGATGACAGAGATGGGTAATATATAGTGGTGGATGATAGTAGTGATTGGTGATTGTTGTGGTAACGGTTATTGATGGTGATGATTGTAAATGATGTAGCGATAGTGCCAACTGACATTAGTGCTTAGTAGCGATGATCGTTGTGGCTGAGGATGATAGTAATGGTTTGTGGCTAATGGGTGATGGTAGTCTAAAATAGTGGGAGAATTTGATAGCAGTAGTGATGATGATCTCTTGATAGGAATGATCATTGTGGCTTAGGATGATAGTAATGGGTTGTGGCTAATGGGTGGTGGTAGTCTAAAATAGTGGGAGAATTTGATAGCAGTAGCGATGATGATCTGTGGTTAAAGTATGATAGTAATAGTGAAATATCATTTTTATATAAATTCTTGAATGTGTAGCATCTTAATGATATGAATACTCTGTTATAGATCTTAATCATTAACATTTATTCAGACCCATTAAGTGGTTGTAAAATTGAAAAAAAACAAACAGATTTAATGGTTAAAATCTGAATAATTAAGATTAAGACAAAAAAAGCGTACTTAATGATTGAGATCTGAATGATTAAGATTCAAATCTCAATTAAGTGTAAACAAATGAGACCTAAGTCACATTAAATCTCTATAAATATTTTATTATGAACCTGGTTATTACTGTATATTAACATAAAGCCGATGTAGGAACCAATAAATATGCCTTTTAAATATTTTTATTAATTATTGTGACTTATAGAGTTTTTTTTACGTAATTTGCAATATATAAATTTTATTCAGAAAAATATAAAAATTCTATGTCCGAATTTACTGTCAGAATTAAGAAGTTGACTCTCGAAATTCTATTGATGCCACATAAATTGGGATAGAAAAGTATGAATTTAATTTTCTTCTAATGGCATACCACTATGCAAAAATAAACAAGAAAGAGACGACTTGGCTCGAGCTCGGTTATAGTTTGGCAAAGCTCGATTGAGTTCGGCGTTATAAGAAGCTCGATTGAGCTCGGCTCTTAGCTCGGGCTCGACTCGATCATCCATAACCATTTTCCTAGCACCCTTTATTTTCTTTTGGAATTGAACAAAGTTAATCAGCTTTTATGATTAAACAAATAAAAAAAGAAATGTCCGGAGAGTATCATATTCTTGCTTTTAGTGTGGCCCTTTAATTTGTACACTTGCCAATATTTTTGATGTACCGTCTAAGTTGCGCGTAGTCTTCATAATACTATTGCACCTGTGTTGGATTATCTGAAAAAACACTTTTTGGAGTTATATCCCGTGCTACCAAATGAATATATATAGTCACCATCCAAGTTAATGACTCAGTTCAAGTAGTCGGCAAGCGAGGGAAAGAAAAGGGATCTTGTCTCCTGCTTCCCCAATATCTTGATAATAACCAAAGATGGGAACGAACGATGTTTCATTTTGAACAACTGAATATCTGGAAATTAAAGGGGTACAATTAGCAGAGGAACGAAGCAGTTCGACTGGATAACACAGAATGTAGTAACCTCCATCCACCTCATATCAAACGAAAGAAAAAAAGAGAACCATCTTTTTATGAAAGACAAAACTACTAAGCTATCCCCAAAAAGGAAACAACAATGAAAATGAGGGAAACTACTTGTTTACCCTCAAAATCAGGTAATAATTGAATTTGTAAGTGATTTTAAGGATACGTGGGCTAACTTGATACAAAACGATAAATTAGATTATAATTGAAATAAGTAATGGAAAAGTAAACGCAAACCACAGGAATTGAAGAGTGCTTAGGCCTGGAGAAATAATCACCGTCGAGCTAGGTGCTTCGATCGATATCAAGACAGGAGAGATGAAAGCTTAAAGAAAATAATAATAACTAAAAGAGAATAACAATGTATTGCTTTGGAATGCGTGTTACAATATGTTCAATGAATTATTAGACCTCATTTATATAGTAGAGGAGTCCTATTTTAGTTACAATTCTATAAAAGGTAAAAAAATCTCTTGATTTGCTGATTGTTGTTTCCTTATTGATACGTGCCGAGATTTCCGTCACAATATCCGACCGGTCACGGATATTTCGGTCTTCTGTTAGTTATCTCAACAATGTTTCTCCGACCTCGTTCGAGGCTAAGGTCGACACCGGACTCACCGCTTCTCGAAGTTTGGCGTTCCAACCTCGGGTCCTATCTCGGTGGGACTCGAGGTCAATCTTCAGTCCTTTGTTTTCATGTTCCAAGCCTAATCTACCAAGTTGTAGGCGAGCTCGATTACGACCGTATACAGATAGTTCCCTCATTTTTAGGAGAGTAGATGACGAGAAACGACATGAACTTCCGATCCTCACTTCGATATTTTGTGGCAGAAACGACAAAACAGTCAAAACGTCTCGTCAGTCAAGTCTTAATGGCATTAAATGCCCGTCAGTTGCCGGTCGACCACTCCCAACTGTGAACAGTCACTGAGAAACTATAAATACCTCCTCATTAGTTCATTCAAACTTTACTTTCAAACCTTCTGACCTCGTACCTTAGAAATTTCAACATTTCCAAGCATTAATTTTCTGGTTACTCTGAAATCCTTTTATAAGAACTTATATTCTGTCTTTATCCCAAATCATCAAGAATACTCTTTTAACTCCCTCTTTTTCCTTCATTTTTTCTAAGAAATGGCGAAGACTTCAAAATCTGTTTCCCAAAAAGAAACTCCCTCTTCCTCGTAGCCGGCTACCGATGAAACCATCTTGCGCACTGCTGTTGAGGAACCGGCATCGGAGCCTCCTCTGAAAATGTTTATTCCCGGGGGGTGCCCGGTCAATGCCGATTTCAAGGTTGAAAAACCTTCTTCCATACCAGGCCGATGTGAGGCGGTCTCGAGGTATATTTGCTCGATCACCAAGGATGTTCTTTCTGGCCTCAAAATGGATTGCAACTGGGCTGACAAACATGTAGTGGTTCCTAAACCTGACGAAGTCATCACTACCCACGTCGAGAGTTTTTTAAGTGTTTACACTTATTCCTTCACGTTGGGTCCCTTGGACCCGGTCATCATCGACTTCTGCATAAGATACGAGGTAACCCTCGTGTAACGACCCGACTGGTCGTTTTGAGTATTACAGCCCCATTCCCCCATTTACTGCTCCGTTTGTGCTTTATAGCTGTTGTATGACTTATCGGGTTAGTTAGTTCGATCCGGAGAGAATTTAGAGTGAAATGAGACACTTAGTCTTTTAAATGGAAAGCTTAAGTTGGAAAAGTCGACAGGATATTGATCTATGTGTAAACGACCTCGAATTTGAATTCTAATATTTTCAGTAGTTCCGTATGGTGATTTTAGACTTAGGAGCGTGTCCGGAAATTATTTGGAGGTCCGTAGTAGAATTAGGCTTGAAATGGCGAAAGTTGAATTTTTGGAAGTTTGACCGGGGGGTTTGACTTTTTGATATCGGGGTCGGAATCCGATTCTTGAAATTGAAAAAGGTCTGTTATGTCATTTATGACTTGTGTGAAAAATTTGAAGTCAATCATACTTGATTCGATAGGTTTCGACATCAAATATAGAAGTTGGAATTTCTTAGTTTCATTAAACTTGAATTGGGGCATGATTCATGGCTTTAGCGCTGTTTGATATGATTTGAGGCTTCGACTAAGTTCGTATGATGTTTTAGGACTTGTTGATAAATTTGGTTAAGGCCCCGAGGGGCTCGGGTGAGTTTCAGGGTGGTTTCGGACCATTTCTAGGCCATTTTAATTGTTGGTTTTTGTCTACAGAGGTGTGCATCGCGATCGCAAACATTTAGTCGCGTTCGCAAAGAGCAAACAACAGTTTGGGGCCTTTTGAATCGCGATCGCGGAAGCTCTTTCGCGATTGCGTAGAACAAAATCTTTATTGCACTGACCCGACTTTGAAAGCTTATATCTCGCAATCTATAAGGAATTTGGAGATGATCCAAAATGAAATTTGTAGCCCTTGATGTCTAGTTTTTAGAAAGTCAAACCATTTGTCATTTGGAGTTTTGTACAAAACATTATGACCATTATACTATAGGTTGTCTGGAAGAGTTAAGGAGTTTTTTCTTCGCGATCGCGAGTGGTTTTCCGCGATCGCGAAGGGAAAATAATGGTCTGAAAATTTTTGTGATTCGCGATCGCGAAGAGTAAATGCCTGGAGAGAAGCTATATTTTGAGGTTTCATCTATTTAAACACATTTGGAACTATGAAGCTCGGATTGAAGTGAATTTTGAGGCGATTTTCACCATATGGATTGGAGTAAGTGACTCTAACTCGACTTTGGTTAAATTATACGAATCTATTGTTGTTTTTATCAACATATTATTATTTTGGGTTGAAAATAGTAGAAAATTTCATAGACTTTAATTTGAAGATTTGAGGGTCAAGTTGATGTCGGAAATTGATAAAATTGGTATGGTTAGAATTGTGGTTGAATGAACATTCATAGTTTGTAACGTTTATCGGGTTCTGAGACGTTAGCCACACGAGCGATTTTTGAGTTAATTTCGAATTTTTATTGGAAAATTAGTATTTCCTTATGGAATTAATTACAATAATTAGTATTGACTGAATCTAATTAATTGTGGCTAGATTCAAGCCGTTCAGAAGTTGATACGTGCAGAATGGGATTTCTGGAGTATTATTTAGCTTGCTCGACATTGGATTCGTCTTGTTCGAGGTAAGTAACTCTTATAATCTTGGAGCTGAGGGTATGAATCCTGAATATACGTATTATGTGAATTATTTGAAGCTGACGCACATGATAGGTGACGGGCGTGTGGGCGTGCACTATAGAAATTATGACGTAATTGGTTCCGTGAAATTTTGTAGTCAAATAATCTTGGCATTTTCTATGTAGTTTTATGTGTTGAAGAAATTGAGATGAGAATCATATTAAAAATTATGTTGAGGCTATGTGCCAATATTATTGAGACTCACAGAGGTCATATTGCTGTTGAATTATTTGTTTAAAATAAAATTTCATACTCAGTCATGTTCATTCATTTCATATCATCTCTTAGTCTTTGTTGCTATTTATTGATTCATCATATCATTATTTTGGGCTAGTTTCATGACATTGTGAGCCCGAGAGACTGGAGATATTGATGACTGAGTGAGGCCGAGGGCCTGAATGTGAGGATATTTATGGGATCGGGCTGTACGCCGCAACAGACCATATTGGCTTTATATACTTTATTATTATGGGATCGGGCTGCACGCCGCAGCAGGCCAGATTGGCTTATTATAGGACGTGAGTTGTCCGTACGGATTCAGATATTGATACTATAGCACGTGAGTTGTCCGTGCATATTATAGCGCTTGGGCTGAAGGAGCCCCTCCAGAGTCTGTACACACCCCCAATGAGCGCAGGTACCTACTGAGTGAGAGTGCCGAGCGATTGGGAGGATTGAGTGACTGTGAGGACTAAGTGATGGGGAGGACCGAGTGAATTGATACTCTGAGAAGCATGCATATGGTTTTATCACTGAGATACACTGCATTGACATGCACCCATGACATACAGACATAGAGATGTATTTTTCGCACATTGTACAGTATCACGTCATTCATGACTTCTCACACATATTGGCCTACGGGCATAGTGATGCATTTTTCCACTGGCTATCTGGAAAGAAAATGAAACATCTTATCATTGTTGAAATGATTTTTGGGAAAAATTACTGTTTCCAAACTTATTCGTATTTTTGGAAACTTTGGTAAACGACTTGGGACTTTCACTGATACACTTGAAAGGCTGAACTATTGTTGAAAATAATGATTTAGCTGAGCATTTATTCCTTGGGTTACTTCTTTCATTACTTGCTTTATGTGGTTATGAACTGTTGATTGTTATTAGAGTTGGACTCTGACCTTGGTACAAGCTCGTCACTACTTTCAACCTAAGGTTAGGTTTGTTACTTTTTGAGTACATGGGGTCGGCTGTACTCATACTACACTTCTGCACCTTGCGTGCATATGTTTCTGTGTTCGTCGGGAGCTAGATCTGAAGGTGTACTTGCGTTCCGGTTGTAGCTGCCTCTTGTTCATGGTAGCCTTAGATTTATAAAATTTTGTTTATGTACTTTTCAAACAGATAATGTATTTATTTTATACCAGCTCTGTAAACTCTATTCTTAGAAGCTCATAATTTATACTACCAGTTCTTGGGGAAATGCATTGGTTTCATATATTTTGTTTTAATTAATTGCCTTATTAAATTTATTAGAATTGGTGTAACGATCCGACTGGGCATTTTAAGCATTTTCACTTCATTCGATAGTTTTGGGGTACGAGTAGCTCCGTATAATGTATTAGAACTTATGTGCAAAATTTGAGTTCATTCCGAGTAAATTTGATATGTTTCGGCGTGCGTTTTCGGAAGTCGAAAGTTCATTAAGTTTGATTTGAGGTGTGTTTTGTCGTTTCGATGTTGTTATGAGTGATTTGAGGCCTTGAGTAAGACCGTGTTATGTTATGGGATTTTTTGATATGTTCGTACGGGTCCCGAGGGGCTCGGGTGAGTTTCAGATATGTTTGGGTTGTGTTGCGCTCGTTTTTCTTATGTTTCGACGCTGTTTCTTCAAACATAAATGATATCATATTGAACAAATAAGCTCTAATTTCTATTTTGATTGAAGCATTAGATCTGTATCGTAATTACGGACTCGTAGCAAAAATAATCGTCGAATTTGGACATCGTATGAGGATTTTATGATCATTTTACTAAGAATTGGGTTGCCAAATTTTTCAGATTAATTACGCAATTGTCACTGACTTCGTATTTAAAAATCTCCACATTTCTAAATATTGAAACCAACATATCTCTTTCATTATAAAACCAAATAGAGTAATTCAAAAGTCTATCTTGACTGAAATTTTACAAAGAATCTATTGGAGGCATAAAAAGTATGTTTTGGGATCATTTGGCATGTAGAACGAGGTAGAACAGGTGGACAAAAGTACTTAATATCGAAGGTTTGTTCATTTGGTCATATTTTGAGTTGGGGAGCTCGGATTTGAACAATTTTTGGAGGCGATTTTCACCATATGGATTGGGATAAGTGTTCTATACTCTATTTTGGTTATATTTCATGAATCCATCTTTGTTTTTGGCATTGGATTGATGATTTCAAAGTGAAAGTTGGGGGTTTTGTCTAAAATATCATAAAGTGAATTTTTACGTTTTGAACATTGATTTGGAGTCGGATTTGAGTGAAAGTAGTATGATTGGACTTGTAATTGAATGGATTATCAGATTTTGTATGTTTTGTCGGGTTCCGAGGCACGGGCTCGGGTTTGACCTTTTAGTTGATTTAGGGATTTTGATTAAAGATTCGACCTTTATCGATTGGGTTTGTTTTCTTTGGCATTATTTGATGTATTTGAGTTGCTTTTGGCTAGTTTCGAGTCGTTCGGATGGTCGTTACGCGCGAGATTGCCTTTTTTGGAGCATCGTTTGGCTTGCTGGGTATTGAATTTGGCTTGTTCGAGGTAAGTAACTCTTCTAAACTTAGTGCTGATGGTATGAAACCTCGTAATACATATTATGTGATTGGTATTGATGTGACACACATACTAGGTGACGGACGTGTGGACGTGCACATGTGAATTGAGAATCTGTTTTTCCCATGGCACTGTATAATGGTCTTACTTTGTTGATATCCGTGTTTTCACCATGTGATAAAGTAGTTAAGCTGTCAATCATGCTAAATATCATATTTAGGATTTATGCTGATATTGTTAGGACCCATAGTGGTCGTTTCTTGTTGTCATCTCACTGATTTCATTATATATTGTACTCAGTTATATTCATGCATTCATATCATATCTCAGTCTCAGTTGTTGTTTATTGATACATCATATCATTGTTGTCGGGCTAGTTTCATGGCATTGTGAGCCCGTGAGTGAGACTGGAGAGATTGATGACTGAGTGAGGCCGAGGGCCTGAGTGAGAGTGGCATTTTGGGATCGGGTTGCACGCCGCAACATTTGATATTGATTATATTTTATATGGATCGGGTCGCACGCCGCAACAAGCCTTCGGGCATATATATATATATTATTGGATCGGGTTGCACGCCGCGTCTATATTGGATCGGGTTGCACGCCGCAAAAATATTGGATCGGGCTGCACGTCACAACAATATAGCGCTTGGGCTGAAAGAAGCCCCTCCAGGAGTCTGCACACCCCCAGTGAACGCAGCCGACTATTTATATATGTGGATCGGGCTGTACGCCGCAACAGGTTGTTGTACGGCACTGAGTGATTGAGTGTGCTGAGCATTGAGCATAGTGAGAGATGATGTGAGACAGTGAGATTGAGTACTCTGAGAGTGTGAGTACATGATTCATTTCTGGGATACATGGCATTTGCATGCACACATGACATACATGCATAGAGATGCATTTTTCCTCATGCTATATAGTATCACGTCATTCATGACTTTTTACACACATTGATATGTGGGCACAGAGAGGTATTTTTCATTTGTTATCTGAAAAGAAAATGAAACATCTCATTTATTGTGGAAAGAATATTTGGAAAAAGTACAATTTTCAAACTTAATCGTATTTTTGGCATTTTGGTAAAAGATTTTGGGTTTTCACTGAGATACTTGAAAAGCATGCCCATTTTCTAGAACTGTGAACGAGCTGAGCATCTTACTTCTGAGATACCTCTTTTATTACGTATTCTGTTGTTATGAACTGATGTGGAATATTGGTATTGTACCCGACCTTGTGTTAGCTCGTCACTGCTTTCAACCTAAGGATAGGTTTATTACTTACTGAGTACATGGGGTCGGTTGTACTCATACTACGCTTCTCCACCTTGCGTGCAGATGTTGGTTGTTGATGTTGTTGTGTTTGATGAGAGCTGGGTTGAAGATGTACCTGCGACTCGGTTGTATATGCCCCTTGTTTGTGGTAGCTTTAGATCTATAAAACTCTGTTTATGTACTTTTCAAACAGACGATGTATTTATTTCCTTTCAGCTTTGTAAACTCTATTCTTAGAAGCTCATGATTTGTACTACCAGTTCTTGGAAAATGTATGAGATTCAGAAAATTTCTTTACTCAATTGTTGTATTAATTGTTATTGGAATTGGTTAGTGATTAACTGGCTTACCTAGCGCGTTGGGTTAGGTGCCATCACGACTAGTTGGATTTTGGGTCGTGACAATTGGATAGTTGATAATTGGCTTACCTAGCGAGTTGGGTTAGGTGCCATCACGACTAGTCGGATTTTGGATCGTGACAAGGTGGTATTAGAGCTCTAGGTTCATAGGTTCTATGAGTCATGAGCAAGTGTCTAGTAAAGTTTTGCGGATTGGTACAATGACGTACATACTTATCTTCGAGAGGTTACAGGGCATTTAGGATAATTTCCCATCTTTCTTTCCTTATCATGCAGAATTGATTCAGATTGAAATATAACTCTTTGAATTCCTTCCACGCATTCGTGTGCGCATGTGAGAGCTCGGTATCAGCTGTGTATCGCTATCTTGTGATTTCAGGGATGACGTGCGAGATATGTATTATATGTTTTCGTGATGGGCCAGTCTGGAGGACTTGAGGCCATGGTTGAACCACAGCTTAAGCTCGGTAGCTTCAGTTGTAACTTGTACATTTGCACTCATATGTCCGGTAATGTCCGTACTAGTTGAATTTATGGCTCGATGAGCGGTGAAATGGCTTCGTGATGAGTATGATGTAACTTCGGGATGTGTTAAGACGATGTGAATATGGCGAGAAGTGTTTCCTTGACGTGTAAAGGAAGGCCATTAGGTGATTCATTTTTGTTTTGATGTGACGTACAGTCTCGAGTATGAATTTTGGGGCAAATTAAATTCCCGTATTTGGTTAATAAGTTTGTACTCAGAAAGATTAATTGATTTCATAATAATTGTGGCTGCGAAAGGGTATAACAAGATGCCAATTTAAGACCAAGCAGGTGGTTTATCTCTTGCGGAGTAATCTACGTAGGTGTGTTCCTTATGATATGAATAGAGAGTTTCTTTTCTGCCAGCGGGGCATATGTGTTGAGACTTGAATTAGAATCCGGTTGATGAAGTTGACTTGAGTGTTAAGAGAATGAATGCGAGATTAACGAATAATTGAGATATTTTATGGTTGATGTTGCATGGGCCTGAGAAGAATTTTCGTTGAACTGACTACGGTATTAAGAAAGTAATAGAGTATGGGCACTGCAAATTATCGAGTGTTTTAATTGATGGCTTTGAGCCAAGTGGGGGAGCCTACTATTGACAATTCAATTCATGGTTATGTGTCAAATATTTTGTTTTGGTCTGAAGTATACTTGGGAATCAGTGATGATTTGCAAAGGTGGAGTTCGAGAATGACTCGAGTAAGGAAATTTATGGATACGGGCTATATTGTGCTTTATGAGTATATGAAAATTGTGGGATGAGTCAGTTGTTATTTGTGAATGATGTAGTGCGCACCGAGTATGAATTTGATAGGTGGTATTAAAGTAGAGTTACTTCTTTGAGTGTTATTATGCTAATGGGGCCCGTGTCTTTTGGTCCATTTGGGCAATGTAATGTGGATTTTAACAAAGGGGGTGGCTCTCGAGAAAGTTCTAATAGATTCGAGTTTAATATGTACCAATTGAAATTTTTTGGTAGATTTGTTTATGGCTAAAATCTGAGATTTAAGTTGGATGGTGTCGAGACTTGTGGCATTTTTGTATATCATTATGGATTTTATATTTCGGTATTAGGAAGGTGAATAAAGCGGCCTTAGACTCATATTAGGTTTTTTCAGAGTGGGTGTTTCAGTTGTGATATTTGTAGGGGTAATTATGATGTGGTGAGACTTTATAGATGTTTTGGTGGCAATATTCTTGGGTTTTGGTTACCTACGTGGTTTGGTCGAGTTAGAGGAATTTAGTTCTAATAGCTTGGTTATGTGTAGATGGATTTCAAAGTGTTCTTGATGGTTTCTACCATGGTTTGAACTGGATATTTTCTACTGGTGTGGGAAACGTGTTGTGTATTGTTATTTCCTCCTGAAAGGAAGCAAGAGGAAGGTTTTTAACTAACCGGGTATGTAATTTGCTGGTGACTCAGAGTTGATAATGGGATTCTTGTGCTTGTCATATGATGGCATAATAGATGTGGTGTGTTATGTGGGATTAGGATTTACATGTACAAGGTGACAGTTCAGTCTTGAAGAGAAGGTAATGAATTTTGGACAGCATGGTCAGTTTCAGATATTTCGATGAATGTTATAACTGCTCGGTAATTCCTGAAAAGGGTGCGCATTTCAGAAGGCGCGTTGTGTTTAGACTTACGGATGTTCATCGGTATTGCAGTACTAACCTGGTTGATAGACTGCTAATATTCAAATTATAGCCATGTGGCATGGAAGAACTATGAAAGTATTCCGCATGGGATTATCGTGAATGGAAGATGTGTTAGTCATTTTAGTGCTAGAGTTGGGATCAGTTACGGTGATTCCTGTGTTCGATGAATTTGGAGACTGGGAGTTCTCAAAAGTATATTGTTTCGGGTTGCGACCTATTGAGGCGAGTATTTTATTTTAACTCAGTGGAGGCACTAGTTGCGTTAATTATTTATGATAGCTACGCGCTATAAGTATGCATATATATGAGGTTTGAGCCAATATGCGGGCATTGGGGCAGTTATTTATACTCGAAAGAATGCTTAGGCTATGATATGCCTAGAGTTGAATGTTAAGCGTAAAGTTATAATGTTTCTCGTGTTCTTACTTTTTTTGAGAACTATTTGGGCTACACTTGAGGTTACAAAGAGGCTAATTCCCTGAATAAATGGGGTAGTTACTATTTCTGCATTAAATTGCCGATTTGAAGTGTGATAGAAGACTTTGCACATGCTTACACTATGACGTGTTATTTATACCAGTCCAGGAGCATGAGAATCTTATTTGATTATCATATACAAGTGTACTTGTTTAATTGCTCCTGTATGATATGCTGGGACTGGAGGCCTATGACCATGCCGGGCGATTCATATTAATGGCACGTGAGTTGTTTGTGTCATGTGTGGGAATTTTATTTCTATGATAATTTATCTGATTCATTAATTTCCCTCCTCTACAATTGTGCACATGCACCTACGGTTATCCTCTTCATGAAATTTGAGGAGTTGGTTGTAACATTGTGGTTGTGGTGATGCTTGTTGAACTTGAAATATGGTTCTCTTCCTTGAGACATCTCCCATATTTGGGTACAAGGATTTTGCAGTGGTGGATGGAATTATATTGATGTGGCATGTCTGCGGAATAGTTGTGTTTAATAATATAAGGTCATTGGACCTAGAATGGGTACTATCAGGTTTGATTACGGTATATTCGGGAGTATAATATTGAAAGTCGGCTTAGGAAGTGATTATGGTTATAGTTGGGGCGAGAGAGCTCCATGACTTGTTGATCTGATAAGGGATCATGAGATTTTTGCGTGTTTCTTTCATTATCAGCAGTGTACGAAGGTTTTTGTTTGATATGGGGTTTAATATCAGTATTAGGTTGGTTTTAGAGTAGTTACTGTGATCGGGAATGGTGCTACGAGCATGCAAGTGGTATAGTATGTTATGTGATTATATCCATGGTTATGGTTATGGCTCGATGCAGCTTGTTCAGACTTATACAGTGTGTAAATGTGAGATTCGGGTCTTGTAAGAAATTCAGAATGTTGGGAATTCAATTCCAAGGGTTTTACGGACTAAGGTTAAAGTAATGATCTTCAATTGTCATGTGTTGTCAGGCCTATATAGAATAGGGTGGCGTGGGATAACCCCCCGGGTACGTGCGTGGTAAGAAGGAATAGTGATTTAATGGCTTGGAAATAACTCTTGGCACGTTCGAGGACGAACGCATATTTAAGTGGGGGAGAATGTAACGACTCGGCCGGTCGTTTTGAGTATTACAACCCCATTCCCACATTTATTGCCCCGTTTGTGCTTTATAACTGTTGTATGACTTATCGAGTTGGTTAGTTTGGGTCCGGAGAGAATTTAGAGTGAAATGAGACACTTAGTGTCTTAAATGGAAAGCTTAAGTTGGAAAAGTCGACAGGATGTTGATTTATGTGTAAATGACCTCGGATTTGAATTCTGATGTTTCCAGTAGCTATGTATGGTGATTTTGAACATAAGAGCGTGTTTGGAAAATTATTTAGAGGTTCGTAGTGGAATTAGGCTTGAAATGGCGAAAGTTAAATTTTTGGAAGTTTTACCAGGGTTTTGACGTTTTGATATCGGGGTCGGAATCCGATTCTAAAAATTGGAATAGGTCTGTTATGTAATTTATGGCTTGTGTGCAAACTTTGAGGTCAATCGGACTTGATTCGATAGGTTTCGACATCGAATGTAGAAGTTGGAATTTCTTAGTTTCATTAAGCTTGAATTGGGGCATGTATCATGGATTTAGCATTGTTTGATGTGATTTGGGGCTTCGACTAAGTTCGTATGATATTTTAGGACTCGTTGGTATATTTGGTTGAGGTCTCGAGGGGCTCGGGTGAGTTTTGGGGTGGTTTCAGACCATTTTTAGGACATTTTTAATTGCTGGTTTTTGTCTACAGAGGTGTGCATCGCGATCGCGAACATTTGATCGTGTTCGCGAAGAGCAAACAA
The DNA here is from genome assembly GCF_000390325.3 of Nicotiana tomentosiformis. Taxonomy (NCBI): domain Eukaryota; kingdom Viridiplantae; phylum Streptophyta; class Magnoliopsida; order Solanales; family Solanaceae; genus Nicotiana; species Nicotiana tomentosiformis. The sequence goes on along the minus strand of NC_090820.1, from coordinate 107,667,546 downwards.
CAGTTTGGGCCTTGTGAATCGTGATCGCGGAAGCTCTTTTGTGATCTCGTAAAACAAAATCTCTACTGCACTGACCCAACTTTGAAGCTTATATCTCGCAATCTATAAGGAATTTGAGATGATCCAAAAATGAAATTTGTAGTCGTTGATGTCTAATTTTTATAAAGTTAAACCATTTGTCATTTGGAATTTTGTACAAAAAGTTATGACCATTATACTAGAGTCTGTCTGGCAGAGTTGGGGAGTTTGTTCTTCGCGATCGCGAGTGGTTTTCCGTGATCGCGAAGGGCAAATTTTGGGCTGGAAATTTTTGTGCTTCGTGATCGCGAAGCATTGTCCACAATCGCGAAGAGTAAAATCCTGGATAGAAGCTATATTTTGAGATTTCGGCCATTTTAACATATTTGGAGCTATGCAGCTCAGATTGAAGTGACTTTTGAGGCGATTTTCACTATATCGATTGGGGTAATTGATTCTAACTCGATTATGGTTAAATTATATGAATCTATTGTTGTTTCTATCAACATATTAGTGCTTTGGGTTGAAAATAGTAGAAAATTTCATAGACTTTAATTTGAAGATTTGAGGGTCGAGTTGATGTCGGAAATTGATAAAATTGGTATGGTTGGAATCGTGGTTGAATGAGCATTCATAGTTTGCAACGTTTATCGGGTTCTGAGACGTGAGCCACACGAGCAATTTTTGAGTTAATTTCGAATCTTTATTGGAAAATTAGTATTTCCTTATGGAATTAATTACAATAATTAGTATTGACTGAATCTAATTAATTGTGGCTAGATTCAAGCCGTTCAGAAGTTGATACGTGCGGAATAGGATTTCTGGAGCATTATTTAGCTTGCTCGACATTGTATTCGTCTTGTTCGAGGTAAGTAACTCTTATAATCTTGGAGCTGAGGGTATGAATCCTGAATATACGTATTATGTGAAATTTTTGAAGCTGACGCACATGATAGGTGACGGGCGTGTGGGCGTGCACTATAGCAATTGTGACGTAATTGGTTCCATAAAATTTTGTAGTCAAATAATCTTGGAATTTTCTATGGAGTTTTATGTGTTGAAGAAATTGAGCTGAGAATCATATTAAAAATCACGCTGAGGCTATGTGCCAGTATTATTGAGACCCACAGAGGTCATATTGTTGTTGAATTATTTGTTTAAAATCAAATTTCATACTCAATCATGTTCATTCATTTCATATCATCTCTCTATCTCTATTGCTATTTATTGATTCATCATATCATCATTTTGAGCCCGAGAGATTGGAGAGATTGATGACTGAGTGAGGCCGAGGACCTGATTGTGAGGATAATTATGGAATCGGGTTGCACGCCGCAGCAGATCATATTAGATTTATATACTTTATTATTATGGGATCGGGTTGCACGCCGCAGCAGGCCAGATTGGCTTATTATAGCACGTGAGTTGTCCGTGTAGATCCAGATATTTATATTATAGCACGTAAATTGTCCGTGCATATTATAGCGCTTGGGCTTAAAGAGCCCCTCCAGAGTCTATACACACCCCCAGTGAGCGCAGGTACCAACTGAGTGCGAGTGCCGATCGATTGGCAGGATTGAGTGACTATGAGGATTGAGTGACTGTGAGGACTGAGTGATGGGGATGACCGGGTGAATTGATACTCTGAGAAGTATCCATATGATTTTATCACTGAGATACATTGCATTGACATGCACCCATGACATACAGACATAGAGATATATTTTTCGCATGTTGTATGGTGTCACGTCATTCATGACTTATCACACATATTGGCCTACGGGCATAGTGATGCATATTTCCACTGGCTATCTGGAAAGAAAATAAAACATCTTATCATTGTTGAAATTAATTTTGGGAAAAATTACTGTTTTCAAACTTATTCGTATTTTTGGCAACTTTAGTAAATGACTTGGGACTTTTATTGATAAACTTGGAAGGCAGAACTATTTTTGAAAATCATGATTTAGCTGAGCATTTATTCCTTGGGTTACTTCTTTATTACTTGATTTATGTGGTTATGAACTGTTGATTGTTATTGGGTTTGAACTCTGACCTTGGTACAAGCTCGTCACTACTTTTAACCTAAGGTTAGGTTTGTTACTTATTGAGTACATGGGGTCAGTCGTACTCATACTACACTTTTGTACCTTGCTTGCATACGTTGCTGCGTTCGTCAGGAGCTGGATCTGAAGGTGTACCTGCGTTCCGGTTGTAGCTGCCTCTTGTTCATGGTAGCCTTAGGTTCATAAAACTCTGTTTATGTACTTTTCAAACATATGATATATATTTTTCATACCAGCTTTGTAAACTCTATTCTTAGAAGGTCATGATTTGTACTATTAGTTCTTGGGGAAATGTATTGGTTTCATATATTTTATTTTAATTAATTGCCTTATTAAATTCATTAGAATTGGATAGTTGATAATTGGCTTACCTAGCGGGTTGGGTTTGGTGCCATTACGACTAGTCGGATTTTGGGTCGTGACACCTCGGTCAGATTCACCCCTCTTTCTCGAGGATCATAATCCTCATCCGTTTCTTTGTGAGCAAGATCAAGGGGTACCAATTCACGATCGACCACCTTATGTGTTTATATAGTCCCCGACTCTACCGGGGATGACTGATCAAGGTCACCCGTCGAGCTAGTAAAGCTGCATTTTCTAGTATCGATGAAGATAAGGATCAAGGTTGGCTAGGCCGCTTCATCCAAGTGAGGACCTCGTACTTGATCACGGTCGAGCATATGTCATTCCCTGAGAAATGGAATATGAAATGTAAGTGTATAATTATTCTTTCAAGGTTTTATTTATCGCCATTTTCCTTCCTTCTTATCGGAGTTTTGTGATGGTGCAGCTGTTGCCCGGATTCCGAACGCAGTTTCTCGACTCAAGGAGTGGGTCGATGGCATTGTATCGCAAAGGTCTTATTCCGAGCGCTCGTGGCTCGAGATTTCAAAGGGCCGATAGGAGGCCCATTCACATGGTGAGATCATCTTCATGCATAATATTTGGTATCCTTATGAAAAATTCTCACTTGCTTTATTCCCTTTTGCAGGTTTATCCAAGGACGTCCAAATGAGGGCCCCATTTGGTAGCGATGATGTCCCCACCAAGTCCCCTGCTCCGAGACAGGGTGAAAAGAAGAAAAGAAAAAGGGGCCCGAGTTCTCCGACCTCGTAGAAGAAAAAGCCAAAGAAAAGGCTGGTGCGTAAGTCTAAAGAAAGCACCAGCGCTCGAGCACCACCTTCAGGTTCTCTCTATCAGCTGAGGGATGAACCCGAAAAAGAACAGGAGGAAGATACCTTCAATCTGGTGGCCCGAGTGTTGACACTACTCGAAGGGCAAGGTGCCTCTGAACCAGAGGGAGATGATGCCGATCTTCATCGAGTTAGGGAGGTCGAGGAGGAGGCCGAGATCAAAGCTTGCCGGGACGTGGGCAGTGCGCCGAAGGAAGCCCTCGGTGTGATAGAGATCACTGAATCACCTTCGTTCACTAAATCCATGTATAATGAGGCTCAAACGATGAAAGAACGTTTCAATGAGGAAGTCTTCGGAGCGAACGATCCCTTCCGCAGCTTCTTTGATGAAGTGGACTCTACGGCCATGGAGGGTATCACCGGGTTGGGTGATTTAGAGATACCAAGGAATAGTGCATCTTCGAGAGTAAGCGGACCTTCCTCGTGTCCCAAACTGGTCAATCGATTCCCTGCCCTGAGTGTGGATCCTGGCCGGAAGCGATTCATCACTTTCTCCCTTTCGGAGGACTCCCAGGTCCTCTCCGCCCCTGTAGGGGTGGCTAGTTATCTTCGGTGTCTGGTGACCGAGGATGATCAGACCAAGATGAATGAAGTGGATGCACCCTGTCTGTTCAATGAAGCATAACAGGCGTTAAACCGGGTAACTTTAGATATTCCTCAATGGTTCTAAATTTGTACTTAGGCTATTTTGCATATAGCTCTAACATTTTCTCTTTGTGTTTTTAGGCCTTGGTGCTTCACCATGAGACTTTCCTTCGATACTGGGATGAGCTGAAACAACTTGAGGTCGAGGTCCGAGGGTTCACTGAGAAGAGAGATTCCTATCAACTTCTTCGTGAGCAGCGCAAGGGGGAGGCTAAGAGCCTCCGAGCTGAGCTCGAGGTGGCTCGGAAGAAGCATGCTAATCTGGCCCAGCAGGTAAAGATATTTGAGGTTAGCGATGATGAGCTCGGCTCGGTAACTAACGATCTGAATCTGCATGTCCAACAAAAAGTTGACTAGGTTGCCCAACTGCGAGTTAAAATAGACGTCATCAAGGCCGAGACCGACGAATTGAGAGGCGTGATGGATCGTCCGGCTTCGAGTAGTAAAGGAAAAAGCTGAGGCGTATGCAAAAAATGCCGAAAAGCTCTAGTCTCGGCTGCCTCCGAGCAAACAATTATGGCCAACAAATATGAAACGGCCAAGTAAGTGGCGGCGGTGTTTAAAGCCAATGCCGACGAGATGGTAGCCCAATATAAGGCCGATGCCGAGGCAGCCCAGGACCGCTTGAAAGATATTGTTGAATACGAGAAGCTGCAGTCTCAAAGAGAGGCCCTCGACGAAATCCATGCTCGGGGTTTCGATCTGCCGGCCGATATCGAGAGTGTTAAGGGGCTCGAGGATGAGGCCGAGGCCAAGAAATTGGTCTGCCCCGAAGAAGAAGAAGAAGAATCTAATGGTTCCGATGGAACTAGGGGCGAAGAAGACGAGGCTGTTTAGACGCCTTTGTAAAAGAAATTGCTTCGTAATATATGAGGCTTGTTTTCCCCTTAGGCAGTTTATATAATCGTTTTTCCTTTACTTTATTCTTTATGTTTGCAAAGGTTGAAATGCCATACCATAAAATAGTTAGGTCATGTTCGTACCTTGCCTTTGACATTATTTTGTTTAAGGCATTATGGGGGTTCGGCATGATCGAAAACGTTTTTCCCCAGAGTACTTATGACTTTTTAGATTGTAGTTTGCCGAGGGTAGCCTTTAGAACCGGTTATGAAATTTTTGAAAGCCTAGTTTTTGTTACAGATCTCAGACGTCTCCGAGCCATTTTTGTATGGCCATAGCCTTTTTAGTTCGGGTGTCGCCTAATAGGTCTTGCGCTCTCTGGCTTCGATAGCCCGAGCCGTCTGAGTTTGTTTTTGAATGGCAGTCCCCGATTGGGGTGATCATTTGGCTAAGGCAGACTTGGGCTCGATACCTTTAGGGGATCGTATGTAGGAAATTCCTTCATGAAAAGAAAATATTTTAAGGGACAAAATATTTATCCGCAAGGTAGAGATTTTATTCTTGTGCGTAATAGTTACATATGTGTACAAACTTTGTGCCAGGGATCAAGCAGTCTATGCAGGCACAGTTCATTTCACCGTTTGACCCTTACAGTAAATCCTACTGATCGAGCCGAGACCATTGAATCATAATGTTTCCTTCCTTTCTAAAGTTGTCATCCGAGGGTGATGCCCCCTAGTGTTCGGGGCCGATCGAAGAGAGGCCTCGATACTGTTGTGATCTTCGATACCGATTCGTAATCGGCCTTCAATTTTAAGTTAGCATGATTTACTTGTTGCCTCGTTAAAAACCTTACCGGAAAACCCATTTGGGACAAAATCGGTTCAAGGGAAAAAGAGTGCAACGCGTGCTTTCGGGCCTAAAGGTTGTATCGTTCTTTGATGATTCCATATAAGTATTAGTTCGTAATGTAAATAAATAAAAGGAAATGAATGGGATCCTACCTTAGCAATAGTATCGCTTCAAGTGAGCTATGTTCCAGTTGTTCGGTAGTTGCTCACCATTCATCGTCCCGAGTTTGTACGATCCTTTACCGGTGATCTCGATAATTTGATAAGGGTCTTCCCAGTTCGACCCCAACTTTCCTTCGTTCGTCTTTCGGGTGTTTAGTATAACCTTCCTTAGTACTAAGTCCCCGAAATTAAAGTGTCGAAGGTTGGTTCTTCGATTGTAATATCTCCCGATTCGCTATATTTGGGCAGCCAACCGGACAAGGGCTTCTTCGCGCCTTTTATCCAATAAATCTAGGCTCGTGATCATAGCCTTGCCGTTCGATTACTTGGTTGCATATCGGAACATGAGACTTGGTTCTACAACTTCGACCAGTATTAGAGCTTCGGCGTCGTACACTAGTGAGAACGGGGTGTCCCCGGTACTGGACTTTGAGGTTATTCGGTATGCCCATAAGATTTTGGGTAGTATTTCCTTCCATCTTCCTTTGGCGTCAGTTAACCTCTCTCTGAGGTTTTGGAGTATGGTTTTGTTGGTCGATTCTCATTACCCGTTCCCACTAGCGTGGTAAAGTGTTGATAGGATCATTTTGATATTATGATCTTCGATAAACTTTCTTACCTTACTTCAGATGAATTGTTTCCTGTTGTCATACACGATCTCGGTCGGCATTCCGAATCGGCATATGATTTGATCCCAAATGAAGTCGATGACTTCTTTCTCCATGACCTTTTCGTATGCCTGGGCTTCTACCCATTTAGAAAAATAGTCAGTCATAAACAATATAAATTGAGCCTTATCGGGTGCCCATGGGAGGGCCCCAACAATATCCATTCCCCACTTCATGAACGGCCATGGTGACAAAATCGAATGCAGCAGCTCCCCAGGATGATGAATCATCGGAGCGTGTCTTTGATATTCATCACATTTTCTTACGAACTCCTTTGCGTCCTTTTCCATATCGATCTAGTAATAGCCGACTCTAATAACTTTTCGAACCAATGATTCGGCGCCTGAATGATTTCCGTAGGGGTCTTCGTGGATTTGCCTCAAAACGTACTCGGTGTCCCCTGGTCCAAGACATATTACGAGTAGGCCATCGAATGTCCTTTTGAACAGGGTTCTGTCTTCAGATAGGCTAAACCAGGCTACCTTTGTATGTAGGGCCCTCGATTCCTTTGGATCCGATGATAGTTTGCCGGTCTTCAGGTATTCTATATATTTATTTCTCCAGTCCCAAGTTAGGCTTGTTGAGTTAATCTCAGCATGACCTTCTTCCACTACCAATCTCATAAGTTGTAGGACTTCCCCCGAGTCGAACTCGTCTTCCTCGACCGATGACCCTAGATTAGCGAGGGCATTGGTCTCACTGTTGTGATCCCAAGGTACGTGTTGCAAAGTCCATTCTTTAAATCGATGTAATGTTACCTGCAATTTATTCTGGTACCTTTGCATTTGTTTTTCTATGGCCTCGAATGTCCCATTAACTTGGTTTACCACAAGGAGGGAGTCGCACTTAGCTTCAATTACCTCTGCCCCCAAGCTTTTGGCAAGTTCGAGACCTGCAATCATGGCCTCATATTCGGCCTCATCGTTAGTCAATTTCACAGTCCTAGTAGATTGTCTAACTACATTTCCTGTTGGTGGCTTCAATACGATGCCAAGTCTGTACCCTTTTGCGTTCGAGGCATCGTCCGTAAAGAGGGTCCAGATGCCCGAGGAGGTCCCTGAGTTGATTAATAACTCTCTTTCGACCTCGGGTATCAGGGCCGACATAAAGTCGGCTACAAAGTCTGCCAAAATTTGAGACTTAATGGCAGTTCGGGGTCGATATTCAATATCATACCCACTGATTTCTATGGCCCATTTGACCAACCAGCCCGAGAGCTCGGGCTTATGCATAAAATTACTTAATGGGTAAGTAGTCATGACACATATGGGGTGACACTGGAAGTTTGGTTTTAGCTTTCTAGAGGCGCTTAGCAAAGCGAGCACCAACTTTTCTAGGTGAGGATACCTAGTTTCGGTCTCACCTAGTGTCACGACCCTAACTCACCCTCCGTAGAATGTTATGCTAGCACCTAGTCTCTAAGATTAGGTAAGCCTAACAATTTGTGGAATATCATAATATAAAACTGAAGCCCAATTCTAAACACATGAAATAAATATAAAACTGCAAATCAATAATTTCAACTCCCAAAACCCGGTAGAAATAAGTCACAACCTTCTAACAAGAAATACTTAGTGTCTCTATACATCAAAGTCTAAAGAGAATAAGGGAAACAACATAATAAGGGTAGAGGGGGACTCCGAGGTCTGCGAACGATGGAAGATATACCTTGAAGTATCCACGTGCGATCCAACTCATTGGTATCTGGTCTGGTAAGAAGAACCTGGATACACAAAAAGATATGCAGAAATGTAGTATGAGTACACCACAACAGTACCCAGTAAGTGCCAAGCCTAACCTCGGTAGGGTAGTGACGAGGTCAGGTCAGGGTCCTACTGGTTTAAAAGATAAGCAATGCAGAGATATAATGATATTTTGAAATAGCTGAGAATTTAAACAACGAGAAGTTTCAAAAATTAGCAGCACAACAAATAGAGGTAAACAACAGGGGCGCTCTCGAGGTATCGCCTCGTAACCCAAATGTAAATGCTCAACAAGGGGATCTCCCAAGGTACCGCTTCATAGTCTCAAAGTAAATATGCAAGACAGGGGATCTCCCGAGGTACCGCCTCGTAGTCCCAAAGTGAATATGCAAGACATTAGGGTCTCCCGAGTAAACGCTTCGTAGTCCCAAAGTAAATATGCAAGACAGGGGGATCTCCCGAGTAAACGCCTCGTAGTCCCAAAGTAAATATGTAACAGGGGGATCTCCCAAGAGACTGCCTCATAGTCCCAAAGTAAATATGCAGCAGATAACTGAAGGAACAACGAATTTGCAGCAAGAAATCTTTCAGTTAATGATTTAATTCAAATCAAGGGAAGTAGGTAATTCAACTAATCATGTTTCATAAATTGCAAGTAAGAGTTAAGGCACGTAGACATGCGATACTAGGATAAACATGATCATTACATATGCTAAGGCAACTCAGTTAAGGAATTTAAAAGAAATCTACTCATCAAAATCGAAATTTTCATAATTAGCATGTGTACGCACTCGTCACCTCGCGTACACGGCGCTCACATATCACAAATTGTTATAATTGTACCAAAACAAAAGGGGAGGTTCCCCCCACACAAGGTTAGACAAGTCACTTACCTCAAATTTTGCTCAATCAATCGATAAGGATGCCTTTCCCTCAATTTTCCGACTCTGAATGTCCCAAATCTAGCCAAAATCAATTACATATAATGAATACAACTACAAGAAACTAATTTAAATAATGAATCTACGACTTAAGCAAAGAATCGAAAAATCGTCCCAAAAGGTCGACCAGAGCCCACATCTCGGAATTGGGTAAAAGTCACAAAATACGAATACCCATTCGATATCGAGTTCACTCATACCAAAATTATCAAAATCTGACACCAAGTCGCCACGCAAATTCCCAAATCTAACTCTCCAAATTCCTAGCCTCAAACTACCAATTTAAATCTTAAACACACACAATCTAGGTGGAAAAATTAATGGGAAACAAGGTTATTGATAAAAACAAATAAGCACAAGGTACTTACCTCAAGAAATCTCTCAAAAATTCTCTCAAGAATTGCCAAACCCGAGCTCAAATGTCCAACAATGATAAAAACCTTGAGCCCTTGAATTAATAGAATCTGCCTCGGGGTTCTGCTTATGCGGTCTCCTTAACCGCACCTGCGACACCGCTTTTGCAGAAAACTCAACCGTTTCTGTGGTTTCCATTTCTTTTGCGGGTAAGAGTTCCGCTCATGCGGACCCGCATTTGCGGTCACTTCTTCGCTACTACGACATTGTATGCCCTTCCTTCACTCCGCATCTGCGGAGCCTTGCTTGCACCTGCGGGCTTGCAGATGCAGGCGCCTTCACACACTTGTGACACAATCCTAGGCCAAACCCCAAATCCGCTTCCGTGCCTTGCCAACCGCACCTGAGGTTGTGCACCTGCGAGAATAGTTCCGCAGGTGCGATTGCACCAGAAGGCAGAAAATCCCAGCTTTTTTTCGTAAGTCCAAATTTGAATTGTTAACCATCCGAAACTCACCTAAGGCTCTCGGGACTTCAATCAATCATACCAACAAGTCCTAAAATATCATACGGAATTATTTGAGTCCTTAAATCACATCAAACAATGCTAAAAACACAAATTGCTCTTCGATTCAAGCCTAATGAACTTCAAACTTCTACATCCGACGCCGAAACCTATCAAATCAAGTCCGATTGACCTCACATTTTGCACACAAGTCATAATTCACATTATGGACCTACTCCAACTTTCGAAATCAGAATTCGACCCCGATATCAAAAAGTCCATTCCAGATTAATCTTTTAAAAATTTATCAAATTTCCAACTTTCGCCAATTGACGCTAAAATGACCTACGAACCTTCAATTCTACATCGGAACATGCTCCTAAGACCAAAATCACCCTACGGAGCTATTGGAACTATCAAAACTCCATTCTGGAGTCGTATTCACACAATTCGAACTATGGTCAATTCCTACGACTTAAACTTCTATTTTAGGGACTATGTGTCCCATTTCACTTCGAAACCAAAAATAAATCCTCCCGACAAGTTACATAACCAAAAAAATGAAGTAGAAGGAGCAATAAATAGGGTTCAGGGTTAATACTCTTAAAACGATCGACCGGGTCATTACACCTAGGGTCCTGCTAACATAGTAAATTAGAAATTGCATACCTTGCTCTTCCTGAACCAGGACTCCACTTACCGCTATCTTCGATACTGCCAAGTAAAAGTATATTTGTTTGTCTATCCTCTGCGTGTGAAGCAGCGGTGGGCTCTATAGATACCGTTTGAGTTCCTCCAAAGCCCGTTGGCACTCCGGGGTCCATGAGAAGTTAGTCTTCTTCTTCAATAGTGTGAAGAACTGGTGGCTCTTGTCGGATGACCTCGAGATGAATCGCCCAAGGGCGACTATGCGCTCGATTAATCTTTGCACGGCCTTCACATTGTCTACAATTGTGATATCTTCAATCGCTTTGATTTTATTAGTGTTGATCTCAATTCCCCGGTTGGATACCATGAATACGAGGAATTTACCTTACCTAACTCCAAATACACATTTCGCCGGGTTTAGCTTCATATTATATTTCTTTAATATGCTGAAGGTTTCCTGTAAATGTTTTAAGCGGTCCTCTGCTCGCAAGGACTTAACCAACATATCATCAATATAAACCTCCATTGATTTCCCTATTTGTTCCTCGAATATCCGATTTACTAGGCGTTGGTAAGTGGCACCAACATTTTTTAACCCGAATGGTATCATGTTATAGCAGTAGGTGTCGTATTTAGTGATGAAGGAGGTTTTTTCCTGGTCACCCAGGACCATCCGTATTTGGTTGTACCCGGAATAGGCATCGAGAAAATGGAGGATCTCGTGGCCGACTGTGGCATCGATCATGCGATCGATGTTGGGAAAAAGGGAAAAAGTCCTTGGGACATGCCTTATTCACGTCCTTATAGTATATGCACATTCTTAATTTATTCCAATTTTTAGGGACTACCACTACGTTCGCTAACCAATCCGGGTATTTAACCTCCCGAATGGAACCTATTTTAAGGAGTTTAGATACCTCATCCTTGATGAATGCATGTTTGATCTCGGATTGGAGTCTCCTCTTCTACTTCACCGGATGAAATTTTGGGTCCAGGCTTAGCTTATGAGTGGTTATCTCCCGCGGGATCCCCGTCATGTCAAGGTGGGACCAAGGCCAACAATCTATGTTGGTTATAAGAAACTGAATGAGTTTTTTCCTGAGCTTTGGATTTAACCCCATGCCCAGGTATACCTTTCGATCGGGTAGGTGCTCGGCCAATATGACCTGTTCTATTTCCTCGACCATCGATTTAGTGGTGTCGGATTTATCGAGGGATATAAAAGGCCTGGGTACCCTGTAGTCATAATCATCGTCTTCATCAGTCCCATATTTCTCTGGTTGGGTCGGAGCCGGCGTCGGTAATCCTATTTAGTTTCTGGCTTCGTGATAGAAGTCAGTCCATTTGTCGTTGTAAGTGCGGATATTGGAATCGCATATTCGACCGCAAACATCTCATTTGCGGCTGGTTATTCTTCGTAGATTATTTTAATTCTGCCTGGTGTTGGGAATTTTAACACTTGGTGCATAGTTAAAGGTGCTACCCTTATGTTGTGAATCCATGGCCTTCCGAACAAAGCGTTGTATCTCATGTCCCTTTCGATTACATAAAACTTAGCTTCCTGGATGGTCCCGGCTATGTTCACCGATAATGTTATCTCACCCTTAGTGGTTTCATATGCCATGTTAAATTAGAATTCGGACTGTAGCCACGATTTGATCTTGTAGACCGAGATGTTTCACGACCCTTGATCGAATGATGTTGGCCGAGCTACCTGGATCAATTAACACATGTTTAGCTCGAATTTTATTTACGAGTACAGATATTACCAATGAATCATTGTTGGGTGGCACAATCCCTTCCGCGTCCTTGTCGTTGAAGGACAAGGTTCCTTCCGGTATGTAATCTCGAGTTCGTTTCTCCCTCGTGATGGATACTTTGGTACGTTTCAACATCGGCCCCTGAGGGACATCGACCCCACTAATGGACATGTTAATGACATGTTGAGGTTCTTCTTGTTTGGTCTGTTTGTTAGAATACCTATTTCTGAAATGATTCTTGGCTCGGTCGCTCGGGAATTCTTGAAGATGCCCGCTGTTGAATAATCGGGCTACTTTCTCTCTCAATTGTCAGAAATCCACCGTTCTGTGGATGTGAGTGCCGTGATATTTACATATCTAGTCAGGATCCCATTGTGGGGTTGCACGATCCCTTCTACGTCCTTGTCGTTGAAGGACAAGGTTCTTTCCAGTATGTAATCTCGAGTTCGTTTCTCCCTCGTGATGAACACTTTGGTACGTTTCAACATCGACCCTTGAGGGACATCGACCCCACTAACGATCATGTTAGTGACATGTTGAGGTTCTTCTTGTTTGGTCTATTTGTTTGAATACCTATTTCTGAAATCATTCTTGGCTTGGTTGCTCAGGAATTCTCGAAGATGCCCGTTAATGAATAATCGATCTACTTTCTCTCTCAATTGTCAGCAATCCTCCGTTCTGTGGCCGTGAGTGCCATGCTATTTACATATTTGGTTAGGATCCCTTTGGGTTGGATCGGATTGTATAGGTCGGGGCCATTTGATATCTTTGATGCGTCCGATAGCTGATACAATGGTGGCAGCATGGACATTACAGTTTTATTCCGATAACCTTAGTGTTTGCCTATCGAAGCTGTTTTTGCTCACGGGTCCCCGATTGCTCTAACCTCGATCACTTCTCCTTTCATTTCTTATAGAGTTGCGCCCAGACCCACTACTTCTTCGGTTTCCACTATACGGCTAATACCGATCCTTGTTTGCTCTCGGTTCACGATCGATGTGTCTCTTGACTCTATCGATGTTTCTGATGGGATAAACAGACCCCAAATGAGACCCGAGTTGATCATCTTCCACTTTGATCTTCGATTGATAACGATTATGCACGTCAGCCCAAGTAACGGTCGGATATTCTATCAAGTTTTGTTTCAACTACTGTGAAGCCACCGAGGTTCGAACATTGAGTCCTTGGGTGAAAGACTGAATATCCCAATCATCAGCGACCGGTGGCAGGTCCATTCATTCCATTTGAAAACGGGACATGGATTCTCTGACCATCTCGTTATCCTTCTGTTTTACTTTGAAAAGGTCTAATTTTGTGGTCTCGACCTTGATGGGCCCGACATGCGCTTTCACGAAAGAATCCACAAGCATAGCAAATGTATCAATAGAATTAGGAGGTAAGTTGTGATACCATATCATAGCCCCTTTTGACAGTGTCTCCCCGGACTTCTTCAACAGGACAGACTCGATCTTATCATCCTCCAAGTCATTTCCTTTGATGGCACATGTGTATAACGTTACATGTTTATTTGGGTTGGTCATTCCGTTATACTTAGCAATCTCGGAGATGTAGAATTTCTTAGGGATTGGCTTAGGAGCCACGCTCGGAGGAAAAGGTTTTTGCACGAACTTCTTGGAATCCAGGCCTTTTAATATTGGTGATGCTCCTAGGATCTGGTCTACCTTGGAATTGTAGGTTTCTACCTTTTTGTCGTTAGCTTCAATTTTCTTCTCCCCTGATTCTATCTGTTTTGTTAGCTATTCGAGCATCTTTATCATCTCGGGGTTAGCCCCTAATTCATGTTCATTTGACCTTTCTACGACCGGTTCATCCCTGCGGGTGACGTCTTAGAGTGGATTGGGTTCAACCCTGCTCGGTGCACGACTTTGGTTCTGTAACTGAGCTATCGCTGCCTGTTGATCCTGTAACATTTCGAAGATCACCCGTAAACTGATCCCGACTCCTCTAATGTTTTGTATGTTTCGAGGTGCCGATGGGGTTCCATCGCAGCCGCTATTCTCGAGGTTGGTAGGCAAATTTGCGTCGATAGCTATATGTGAATTAGTGTTAATCAGGCCCGCAGCCGGAATTTTGATGGGATCAACTGGCGACACCTCGTCACTGGGCGCTATGTTGTTATTTTATCCTTGATGGCCGGACTCGTTGTCCACAAGTAAAGTTGTTGCTAATTGAGAGTTTGACATTTTGTATTTTAACCTGAAATTAAAGGCACTTCAAAGAACAAGCGTAAAGTAGTGTGTATGTTATGGAGATTTGTATCAATTGAATTTGTAAGTGGTTTGAAGTAGGGGTGGGCATAATACCGACCGAACCAAAAAATCTGATCGAATAGTAAACTTCGATTTTTTCGATTTTGGTTTTTCGTCTTATTCGGTCGGTTTGCGGTTTATATTTTCTATAATTTTAGTGTTTGGTTCGGTGCTCGATTTTCGGTTAAACCAGTTCGGTGCTCGGTTTTTGGTTTTACATAAATCTAAAAACCGAAGTTTTCATAGAGGACATAGTTTTCTCGACGGGCTGCTACCCACAGATTGGGAGGAGCATATGGACAAAGTGAATCAACTATTTTCAAAGATTCCTCATTACAATAAGGTGTCAAGACAGTATGAGTTAGATTTTAGAGATAGAGCAAGAGGAGGACTCAGAATCCAGAGCTCAGTTAAGAACTTTCAAAGCTGTGTTGCACACTGTAAATGAAATTTCTAGAGGCTTTTGTTATTCAACCTCTAAACAGCAAGTCATTGAATTGACTAAGTGTGTTCAGCAATTTTTTCTGTAAGGCATCACGTGAAATGGAATAGGAATCATTATTCATTGTTCAAAACCGACCGAACTGAATTAGCAAAAACCGAAGAAACCGAACTAATTTTGGTTCGGTTATTGGTGCACCAAATAGAAAACCGAAAACCGAACAAATCGAACCGAACTTCATAAAATTCGAACTGAACCGGCCGATGCCCACCCCTAGTTTGAAGGATATGTGGTCTAACTTGATACAAAATGATAAATTAAATTATAATTGAAAAGTAAACGCAAACCACAAGAATTGAACAGTCTTAGGCCTGGAGAATTAATCACCCTAGAGCCAGGTGCTTCGATCGATATCAAGACATGAGAGACGAAAGCTTAAAGAAAATAATAATAACTTAAAGAGTATAACAATATATTGCTTTGGATTGCGTGTTACAGTGTGTTCAATGAATTATAAGACCCCCTTTATATAGTAGAAGAGTCCTACTTTAAGTACAATTCTATAAAAGATAAAAAATCTCTTCATTTGCTAATTGCTGGTTCCTTATTGATATGTGTCGAGATTCCCGCCGCAATATCCGACCGGTCACGTATATTTCGGTCTTCTGTTAGTTATTTCAACAATGTTTCTCCGAGCTCGTTCGAGGCTAAGGTCGAAACCGGACTCACCGCTTCTCGAAGGCAGGCGTTCCGACCTCGGGTCTTAGCTCGGTGAGACTCGAGGTCGATCTTCAGTCCTAGGTTGCCACGTTCCAAGCCTAATCTACCAAGTTGTAGGCGAGCTCGATTACGATCGTATACACTACTAATTATTAGGAGGTGGTTTGTGGTATGCTAGTATTGCGTAAACCATCTGGGCAACCGAAACTATCAGTCCGATTAATGAGAGTGAGAAAACAATAGTGAAGTATTCCGAAACCCACGGGGGGCGATTATAGCTGTTAACGTCGATTTTGACATGGCTGAGATTGCTCTCAGTTATTTTGACATCGGAAGCCAGTTTTCTAAGAATAGTTGGTAACCTCTCTGTATATTTGCGGTTTCCTTTAATGATCCCATTCGATTCAAGGAGTTTAGCATCTCGAACTGTGAGAATAAGATCACACATAAATTGCAAATACGAGCTCACCTCACGTTCACTAGGATCGTGTTTTTCCTCGTATTGTTTGAGACATCCCAAAAGGAACTGAGTATGAGATCCGACAAACAGTGGAGGCAAAGAAAGATAAGGGTAAATTAAGAAGTGTTTGCGCCTAGTGATCCCTCTGATCCCTCCTTTTGTGGTGGTAAAGTAAATCCCTGCTTGTTTTAACTCTGCAACATTCTTAACCTTCGTGTCATCATCGTCATTTTTTTTCTTCCTTGTATTTTTTCCAGCCTCAACATCAGTACTAGTACCTCCAGCTTCTGTATTACTTTTAATTCCATCTTTATCTTCTGCTCCTTCACTTTCTTCTTCTGGATCTACATCATCATCATCAACATATTTGTCTTTTTCCGGATAATTTTCTGGTCCAAGAAGGAGTAAATGGAGCCCGTGTAGCACATCACAACATCCTTTCAGCTGGTTTGTCCAAATCTTCAATCTTCGTGCATGTTTACTGACAGAAGGAAATTGTACGGAGATGCAACAACGAAGGCGCTCAAGCGCTGGTGAAATTAGAACCCTAAACAAGGTCATCTTAGCCAGATTATTTGAAGATGGCTCCTTCCACTTGCCATTTTTAATCAGTACTTCTCGGAAGTACCTCTGGTTTAGTAGTTCCCTTAGAACCACTAAAGGAATCTGGTTTCCTACATGAAACATAGACTCCACCCATTTGTGTCTGTTTGATAAGCTGATATTTCTCAGATGAGGGAAATCATCCAATTTGTTGTCACCCCGCAGGAGAGAGAAGGAAAGTTGGAGGAATAAGCAACTATCTTTTAGCATCATGTCCCGAAAATCTTTTCCCGACATAGCAATCACTTCGGACTCAGGGTGATAGGATGCTCTTGCTTCTTTCTCAATTCGTCTAATCGAAGAAATGTAGATTTCTGTGATTGTTGCTTCCCTGGATTTAGAGGAGCTGATCACATACAGCCAAGCTTCTTCCTTGGCTTTTTTTATCGGGTCCTCATCTTGCCCAAATAGTGGACCAAATTTAATGAAAGGAACGGATTTCCCAACCCTTCGTATCATGCGTCGTGAAGAATTTGCAATGCCAGCAGGCTGCTGCCCTTGCTGCTCCAGTTGCAGCTGCGGCTGCGGCTGCTCGGGCTGCTGCTGTTCTGGCTGCTGCTGCGGCTGCGGCTGCTCGGGCTGCTGCTGTTCTGGCTGCTGCTGCGGCTGCGGCTGCTCGGGCTGCTGCTGTTCTGGCTGCTGCTGCGGCTGCGGCTGCGCCTGTGCATGCTCCTGCGGTTCTGGCTGCGGCGCGCTTGACGACATAATCTGAACTAAGAGCTATTACGCAACAGAGTATGATTTAGGGTTGAGACAGGCTGAAAAGGCTGTTGAGGACCAGAAACTTTTGTTTATTATTGATGAATGATGATTTAGGAAAAGGAAAGGCAAATGCTGTTTGCCATAACTATAGGAAGCGCGCTTGATTTGTTAAACAATGTGTAGTTTAATATTTATCAAAATCTATTGCAGAATTAACCTCTCTCAATAGTTTTGTAACATTAACCTGTTTTACAATTACGTTTATCTTCTTCCTTATTTTGCTTCTTTTAACAATTTCTAAACCTATTTGTTAATATTAATTTAAAAACATTATGAAGTAAGTAACTAATTTATCCCTTTTAAATTACTCGTTTGTTTAATTAGTTCCATAAACATTTGTACTATTCAAATTTCCTTTAAAATAAGAAGGCAGAAGGGCTTCCTAACCACTTAAACTGTAAGATTTTTAGGATTTTTAAAAGCCGATACATGAACTTTCAATTTTCCCATTTGAACATTTGAACTTATTTTTTCAATAACTAATAAACATATTTGACCATTTACCATGCCCATGTAACATCAGTTGGTCCTAATCAGTAGGCCGTGTGAGGAACACGATGCATGGGAACGTGAAAGTCCCAACGCCCAACGGTACAAAATAGGTTGTATTTAAGTGTCTTCTTCTAAAATATCCTATTCCTCCTTTTTTTAAAACTTGAAGCTCCATTCCTCCGTTTTGTAAAATCTAAAGCTCAATTCTAAATTTTTTTCCTTTTTCCAGATCGTGAAAATGATGGAATCTAAAGCTCAATCGAAAAGAGACAAACGAACCTTCAGATTATATAACGTCACTGGAATCGAAAGCACTGACCAAGCGAACCTCAATCAGAACAAGATTAACATATAATAAACGAAAATAAAAAAACGGTTGAGTGATTATGATAGATTTTGAAAGGGGGGTGAGTGATTACTAGCCTATTGGTAACCTAGGTTTAACATGGAAGGGTTTGGTTAGAGAGAGGTTAAAATAAGGGGAGGGGGTCGGTCTATGGAATAAAAGAGGGGACCCCGATCTGTTGGGTTAGGGTTTTCGCGACCTTGACGTGTAAGACATCCATTGGTCATTTGCTGACTTGATGGACACATATGTGTATGTGTAATACACGCGCGCAAGGTCAATGGTCAAATGTATTTATTAGTTGCCCGAAAAATGAGTTCGATTGTTCAAATGAGAAAGTTGAAAGTTCATATATCAATTTTTTAAAACCCTACAAGTTTAAGTGGCGAGGAAGCTTATAATTACTTGAAGTTTTCTACCTTCTCTCTAGTGTCTTTATTTGTTGCGAAAGATATTTTGAAACACAAATTTACCCGGTTTAGCGAGATAACCTCATTTTCAAAAAGTAGTAGAGTTTTTGTTAACAAAAAATATACAATTCAGTAAAAAAAAAAAGTACAATTTGTATGCAATTCGCATACAATTATGTTGTTGTATACAATAGTGAAACTATACAACTTACGTAAAATTTGTATACAATTTGCATATAATTATACTGTATACAATCCGGTAAAAACATATAACTAATATACAATTTGCATATATAACTTGCATACATTATAAATATATTCTTATACGTATTTTATATT
This sequence comes from Nicotiana tomentosiformis, assembly GCF_000390325.3. NCBI lineage: Eukaryota > Viridiplantae > Streptophyta > Magnoliopsida > Solanales > Solanaceae > Nicotiana > Nicotiana tomentosiformis. The sequence continues at coordinate 107,648,348 of NC_090820.1, read as the reverse complement.
GCCGTGTGTATGCCATTGTTTGTTTAATAATATATTGAACATACAAATAACATATATCTGACATATATCCAACGAACGTTTTCATATGATTGTTGCTTGAGATAATAAGATATTCGAGGATCAATTTATCGAATTTGAAGATTTAAGCCGTCATTTCTTATCAAATTTTATGAAAAAGGAAATGCATTGGCGTTGAATTGGGGTCATCTTTTATTGATGCAAAACTTTGTTGCTCTCCTAAATAGACATCTTATTTCTACAAGGTAAGCTTCTAATGATGTAGTGTACGGGTAAAATGGGGATAACGTTATCTCCGACTTTTTGATAAAGAAACAAGTGGGAAGCATGATCTAACGCAACTTCGAGTAAGGCCGAAAGGTTCCTCATTTCTGAAATTGGAGAAGATGGATTGCGCACCCAGGATCGGGCATGGCTGAGCATCACATCCGGATAGAGTGAACTTTCGGGACTGAGGAAAGAGAGAAACGGTTTAGCACAATGAGCAGGGAGCCATAATAACTGCCCAACCAGATATTACGGCACAAATCTCGTCCGATAACAACGGCAGATCGACAATTATCGAAAAAGAAGATTTTTATCTTATTTAGACTTGTACTATGATTGAAATTACTATACAAAGGAGAGAACTTTTATATTTTAAATCACTATTGGCATGCATATCAAAAAAATAAAAGTTCACTTTTGTCTTCTAGCTTCTATTCAAATTATTTTTCACTTATTCTTTCCTTTAGTTGCAACCGAACCCGTATCGAGGGCTCAATCGGATTCAGTTTTCAGTGTTCAACTCAAAGTGAGACTTGATTGTTCTATCGTGTTTGGTTTGATCATTTATTCTCTCTTTAACTTAATTATTTGTTGTTACTATATCATTCATGTTAAATTAAATCATATGTCCTTTAAATCGCAAATAAATTTAATTATTACTCATTTTTAAGGGTAAACAGTTTGACGTTTACAGCGGGGCAAAGGATAATAGTGGTGATTTAATAGGAATCTCCATAATACAACCTATTTTATACTTTTTCTTTGAAGTTTGATTTCAAGTTAACCTAAGAATGTCAAATTCGCAGTCTGCTCACTTGAACGTTAACGCCGAGTCAGGCCACCAAGGTGAAAACAATAATTTGGTACCTAGCAATGACGTGTACCCCGTTGATCCCAATGGTGTCCCAGTCGCTGACCCGGTCAACGCTAACTCATTGGTTGCCATCAACATCAACCGACAACTGACCTCGAAAACAGCTTTCGCGGGCACCCCAGGCTTCGGCTCGAGAAACAGGGTTAGCTTGCGGTTGATTTTTGAAATGTTGCAAGCTCAGCAAGCGGCAATAGCGCAGTTACAAACCCAAAGTGATGTCCCTAACTGGATTGAGCCCGAACGGGTCAGGGAAAACACTCAAAGGGTCGTGGAACCAGATGAATTCAGACTCGGAGAAACTTCCAAGGTGATGAATATGCTCGAAGCATTGACAAAGCGGGTGGAGTCTGGTGAGAAAGATAGAGGCCAAAGAAGGTGGAAACTTATAATTCCAGGGTTAATCAGATCCCGAGAGCGCCTCCAATATTGAAGGGGCCGGACTCTAAAAACTTTATTCAGAAGCCTTTCCCTCCGAGTATGGCACTGAAGTCGATCCTGAATCCTTGAAATTCCCAAGTATAATGGGACCACAGATCCAAACGAGCATGTAACCTCCTATACGTGTGCAATCAAGGGGAATGATCTGGAAGACGACGAGATCGAATCCATGTTGTTGAATAAATTTGGGAAAACCTTGTCCAAAGGAGCGATGATATGGTATCACAACTTGCCTCCGAACTCTATTAATTCATTTACTATACTTGCAGATGCTTTCGTAAAGGCCCATGACGGCGCCATTAAGGTCGAGACAAGGAAATCATACCTTTTTAAAGTCAAGCAAAGAGATAACGAGATGCTTAGGGAATTCGTGTCAAGGTTCCAGATGGAGCGAATGGACCTGTCCCTGGTCACGGATGATTGGGTCATTCAAGAATTTACTCAAGGGCTCAACCCCCGAAGCTGAAGCAAAATTTGGTGGAGTACCCGGCGGTCACTTGGGCCGACATCCATAATAGGTATCAGTCGAAGATCAAAGTTGAAGATGACCAGTTGGGCCCCCTCTCGGGGTCTGTTTACCCCGACAGAGCGAATGATAGATCTAATTCAATCATCGACCAAGAGCCAAGGTCGGTCCGAGATCGGTATCAGTCATCGTCTTGGATCGAAGGGGAAATGGATCCGGCGCCACCTGACTAGGAACGGCAGGAGAAATGATCAAGGACCGAGCAACCGAGGCTTGATGAGCAAAAACATTTTTGACAGGTCGCTCAGGGGTAGGGAAGAACTACGATTACCAAAGTACAATTCCAATATGGATGCTTCAAGTATAGTGTTGTCCATAGGTCGCATCAAAGAGACTAAGTGGCCTAGGCCACTACAGTTTGATCCCGCATAGATGGATCATATCTTGGTGTGTAAGTACCACGATACTCACGGTCATAGGATCGAAGATTGTCGACAACTAAAGGAAGAAGTAGCTCGATTATTCAACAATGGGCATCTTCGAGAATTTCTAAGCGAACGGGCCAAAAATCATTTCAAAAATAGGGATGCCAACAAATAGGTAGAACAAGAGGAGCCCCAACACATGATCAACATAATCATTGGAGGAGTGGATGTCCCCCAAGGGCTAATGATAAAACGCACCAAAGTTTCTACCATAAGGGAAAACTGCACGGGCTAATGATAAAACGCACCAAAGTTTCTATCATAAGGGAAAACTGCACCCAGGATTATGACCCAGAAAGTACCGTCTCGTTCAGCGATGAAGATGCCGAGGGCATCATCCAGCTTCACAACAATACTCTGGTAATATTCTTGCTTATCAATAAATCTCAAGCTAAACGTGTGTTGATTGATCCAGGTAGCTCGGCCAACATCATCCGATGGAGGGTCGTGGACAACTTGGATTATTAGACCAAATCGTACGGGTGGTCTGGGTATTGAATGGATTCAACATCGCATGCGAGACGACGAAGGGTAAAATAACTTTACCGGTAAACATTGTCGGGACCACTGAGAAAACCAAATTCTACATGATCGAGGGGGATTTGAGGTACAACGCCTTGTTCGGAAGGCCATCGGTTCACAACACGAGGGCGGTGCCTTCAACCTTACATCAGGCCTTGAAATTTCCCACTCCGGGAGGAATCAAAACAGTCCACGGGGAATAGCTGACCGCAAAGAAGATGTTTGATGTTGATGAAGCAATCCTGGTGCCCACGATTCCAATATCAAAAGCCAGAGGATTGGCCAAAGAAAAGAAACCAAATAGCAATCAATGATCCTGAACTCGACCAGGCCGGCAAAACATGAAGAGCACACAGCGGACGAGGATGATGATTATGGTGTCCCGAGATCTTTTATAGCGCCCGATGACATCGATGCCACTAAATCGACAATCGAGCAATTTGAGTAGGTTATACTGATCAAGCACCTACCGAATCAGAAGGTATACCTGGTCACGGGTCTAACTCCCCAGCTCAGGAAAACAACTTATTGATTTTCTTAAAGCTAACACCGACTATTTTTCCTAGTCCCACTTAGATATGACAGGGATCTCACCGGAGGTGACAACTCACAAAGTGAGCCTGGATCCAAAGTTCCACCCGGTCAAACAAAAGAGAATGTCGCAGTCTGAGATAAAACACGCGTTCATCAAAGACGAGGTATCTAAAATTTTAAAAATAGGTTATATCCGGGAAATTAGTTACCTAGATTGGTTATCTAATGTAGTATTCGTACCTAAAAAGGAAACAAACTTAGAATGTGTGTAGATTATAAGGATCTAAACAAGGCATGTCTAAAGGATTCATTTCCTCTGCCTAATATCGATCAAATGATCGATGCGATGGCCAGACACGAGATACTGAGTTTTCTTGATACCTATTCCGAGTACAACCAAATTCAGATGGACCCGGGTGATCAAGAAAAGATTTATTTCATAACCAAATTCGGCACCTACTATTATAACGTGATGTCGTTTAGGCTAAAAAATGTTGGTGCCACGTATCAACGCCTAGTTAACTATATTTTTGAAGAACAAATAGGGAAATCAATGTAGGTTTATATTGATATTATGTTGGTTAAGTCTCTGTGAGCAAAGGACCATTTGAAAAATTTACAGGAACCCTTCGACATATTGAGGAAATATAACATGAAGCTAAACCCGGAGAAACGTGCTTTCGGGATCAGATCGGGCAAGTTCCTCTGATTTATGGTATCTAGCCGGGGAATAGAGAACAACCCAGACAAAATAAAAGCTACAGAAGATATCGATATAGTTGACAATGTTAATGTTGTACAAAGACTGGCCGGTCGGATAACCATGTTAGGTCGGTTTATTTCAAGATTGTCGAGGACAAGGCCACCGGTTATTCTCATAATTTTAAAAAAATAACTACTTCTCTTGGACTCTGGAGTTCCAGCGAGCTTTAGAAGAACTCAAATTATACCTATCGATCCCTCCCTTGCTGCACACTCCGAAGGCAGACAAACAACTATACCTCTACTTGGCAGTCTCTGAGGTGGCGGTAAGTGGTGTCCTGGTCTGGGAAGAAAAAGGTACGCAATTTCCTATTTATTATGTTAGTATAACCCTAGGCGATGCCGAAACAAGGTATACACACTTAAAAAAATTAGCGCTGACCTTATTAAGCTCTAGGAAGTTAAAATTGTTCTTTCAGTGTTTCCTTGTATGTGTCGTGACTTCGTACCCACTGAGGAATATTATGCATAAACCCAAGCTCTCGGGCCGGCTGAACAAATGGGTCGTAGAAATTTGCGGGTATGATAGCGAGTACAACCACCCCCCCCTCCCCAGACCGCCATAAAATCTCAGATCTTAGTGGACTTTGTTGCTGACTTTACGCTGGCCTTAATCCCCGAGGTTGAGAGTGAATTACTGCTCGACTCGGGGACTAGCTCCGGGATCAAGAACCTATTTACAGATGGTGCTTCCAATGCAAAGGGGTCCAGGTTGGGCATCGTATCCAAACCACCTACGAGTAACGCAATAAGGCAGTCTATTAGAACTGTAAAATTAACTTAATAACGAAGTCGAATATGAGGCTATGATTGCAGGACTAGAATTGGCTAAGAGCCTGGGAGCCAAGGTGATCGAGGCTAAATATGACTCCCCCCTTGTTGTCAACTAAGTCAACAGGACAATTGAAGTAACGGAGGAATGGATGCGGAGATACTTGGATAAGTTGTAGGCGATATTACACCAATTCAAGGAATGGACTCTACAGCACGCACCTCAGAATAAAAATAACGAGGCCTATGCGTTGGCCAACTTAGGGTCATCAATCGACTTTGGCAAATTTGACTCCGGAGAAGTAATACAATTAATGAATTTGGTGGTAGAAGAGGGTAACACAGAGGTAAACTCAACAAGCTTGACTTGGGATTGGAGGAACAAATTCATAGACTACCTTGAGAAAATGAAATTGCCATCGGATCTCAAGAAATCAAGGGCCCTACGTACTAAAGCCTCCAGGTTTAGCTTGGTTGAGTGAAATTATACAAGAGATCCTTTTTTGGGCCACTAGCTAGGTTCTTGGGTTTTGAGGAGACCAACTACACCATGAGGGAAGTGCACGAGGTTACTTGTGGAAACCATTCAAGAGTGGAGTCCTTGGTTCAAAAATTGATCAGAGTCGGTTATTACTGGAACGAGATGAAGAAGGATGTGAAAGACTTCGTTCGAAAATGTAACGAATGCCAAAGGCACACCCCGATGTTTTATAAATCAGGGAAAATGCTTCACCTGGTCCTATCGCCATGGTCGTTTATGAAATGGGATATGGACATTGTTGGTCCCTTGCCATGGGCACACGGTAAAGCCCAATTCATACTACTTATGATCGATTATTTCTTCAAGTGAGTCGAAGCACAGGCGTTCGAGAACGTTAAGGAGAAATAGGCCATCGACTTCATTTGGGATCACAAAATATGCTGGTTTGGGATACCAGCTGAGATTGCTTGTGACAACGGGAAACTGTTCGTCTGAGGAAATGTAAGTAAGTTTCTCAAAGACCACAAAACTAAAAAGATCTTTTCAACACCTTACCACCCTAGTGTGAATGGTCAAGCAGAGTCAATAAACAAAACTATACTCCAAAACATGAAGAAGAGGTTGATCGATTCAAAAGGAAAGTGGAAAGAGATTCTGCCCAAGGTCTTGTGGGCATATCGAACAACTTCGAAGTCAAGCACTGGTGCGACCCCGTTCTCTTTGGTCTAAGGTGAGAAAGATTTGATCCCGATCGAAGTAGGGGAACCAAGCCTAAGGTTCTAATACGTTACTGAGACGTAAATAACAAGGCCATGGCCACGAGCTTAGACTTATAGCACGAAAGGCACAAAGTCTCCCTGGTCCATTTAGCAGCCCAAAATAGTGAATGGGGAGATACTACAACCGAAGGGCTAACCTTCGACATTTCTAAGTCGGGACTTGGTATTAAGGAAAGTTACTCTAGACACCAAGGACCCAAACAATGGGAAACTAGACCCGAACTTGGAAGGTTTGTATAGAGTTGCCGGCATAACTGGAAAAGGTTCATATAAGCTCGAGGCAGGGAGCGGTGTACAACTACTGAACAACTGGAATGCGGCACACTTAAAACGATACTTCTTCTAAGGTACTAACACAATTTCCTTTGAAATTTTTTATGCTTTGGACAAACTCATGCAGGTATTTGGTCGAGGATAAATTTGACAATTAGGTCTATAGACACGTGTTATACTCTTTTTTTCTTGGATCGGTTTTTCCCGAAGTGGATTTTATGACAAGGTTTTTAACGAGTCAACCGTAAAACGTGCTACCTTAGTTTTGAAGACTGACATGAGGGGAATTGCTGACTACCCGTATTGGACCGATAGTATTCGCGCCTTCACGAGCTCAATCTCGAATACTGGGGGACCCATTACGCCCTATGTTCGGATCCTTATAAGGCATTTTTATTTGATGTTAAAAGCCAATGGTTGAGTATTAAAATTATTTGTAAGGGTCAAACGAACCATACTTTTGTAGATCATTCTTTCCATTGCAGAAAGTTTTTGTGCCTTTGATCATGTACTCTACATACAAAGTAACAAAAGAAATTTTCCCTCTATACTTCATCACTTCGCATTTGCACCATCGATATATTCGTTAAGTTAATTAGAACAAATAATGGGTCCAAAATCCTAGATCTCACGGGCCTCCCCGAGTTGGGGACTGTTGTTCGATAATAACATTCATGTATCTTAAATACTTCATTTTTATCAGATATGTTGAAGCCTAAGCAACTCAGAGTTGTTATCGAAACCAGGACCCATTCAGGCTCTAGGTGAACGAGCACTCTAAATTATGTCCAATTTTATGATAAGGCATCAATGAGATTCTTAAAATAAAGAGCTGCAAATGGATACTGAAAAGTAAAAGACATTGTATAACCGAAGGGAAAATTTTTATATATATTTCAAATGTATTTACAAAGGCACGACAAAAATGGCCTCAAAATAAACAAAAAAATACATAAAAGAAAATAAAAAATATACTAACGCATATCCGCCTAGTCTTCACAATAGCCGATTCACTACTTGAGCCCTCGAGCTCGTATATATATTTGTCCTCAGCCTCAAGCCTCTTAAACTCTTCAACCTTGGCCAATAGATCGAATTCCCAAGCATGAATCTCCTCGAGAGTATCCTTCCCGGATAACCACTTGATATATTTGGCCTTTGTTATTAAACGGGCCTCGACTATCTCCACATCATTCTTGTATTGGGCTAGAATATCTTGGACCTCAAAGGAATCGATTGAAGCTGCCTCCAACTTGGACTTCAACGCAGTGTACTCCTGGCCAAGGGCATCCTGTTCTGAGACGGTCGAGCCCAGTTATGCTCAGAGCTCATTATTCAGCTGAGACCACTTGTTGTCTTTAGCCTTCACCACTTTAAGCTAGTACTTATATGATGACAACTCTTCTTTTGTGGCCTCCTTTTCCAAGGCTAGAAGATCCATCTTTCTCCTCAACACCTCGGTCAAAGGTTTAAGCTCGTTCATCTCGGCCCGAAATTGGTCGATTAGGTCTACCTTCTCTTGAATGTGCGAGGTTGTGGCGTTAGCTACTATACGTAACCTCTCGTTATTAATATCATATATCCTTACCTTCTCAACCACAACAGCATGCTTCTTTTTCACCAACAAGGCTTCCTTCTGAGCTTTTCTCAGCTCGGCTTGGAGAATGATGAGGTCCTTTAGGGCCTCGTCTCTGTGCTCATTGGGAGCTTTGTACATGTCTTTCTACCGGATCTATTCCTTGTGCTCTAACTCGAGCTGGATCACCTCCATCCGAGATCGATGGAAGCACTACCGATGAAGCACAGAGGCTTGAAAGACAAAACTGATGATATCATAAGAATACGGTGAGATTAAATGAACCCTTCAAAGGATATAAAGAAAGAGAAACATACCCGGTTTACCGCCTGTTATGCCTCATTGAAGAGGATCTGTGTATAAGCATATTTCATCTTAGCCTGATCCTCTTCGATAATAAAGCAGCGAAGATATCTTGAAACACAAACCGGTCTAAACAGTACTCGGGTATCCGCCGGGATTGTAAACATGACCGTTTTTTGCGGACAGTATCCACGCTCGGGTAAGGGAATTGTTTCACCGGCTTCGGGCTCGAGCTTGGCCCGCTTGACTTCGGCAGCACATCTTTTTTCAGGATCTCCAGGTTACCGAACCCGGAGTAGTCCTTCAATGGATTGATATCCACGTCCTCAAAGAACAGGTTAAGGGCATCGTCTGTGGCCCGTGATGTATCAGTTGGTTTCTCTTTGATGGCATAAGCCTCGTCAAATAAAGACTCTATGTGAAATGATGACTATGTGATGTCAATGACACCGGCTTTTTCTCTCGGAGCAGGAGTGGTTTCTCGAGAGGTCGTAGCCGATGGCTTTCCTTTAAGCTCCTGAGACAAAAAGGTTTGACCTACCGGCCACTTCCCCCCAATGCTTCCCTCCTTTCTTCATCAACAGTCGGCCCATGGGAGACGAACTCCAAGTCGTCATCTTCAGGGTAGTCCCTGAGCCGGTAAAGGGATTCGGGGTTTGGGACCTTGGCCCAGGTCCCTTGTTGTTATCTTTAGGACCCGGAATGCTACCCTCTTTTTCTTCTCTTTGGCGTCCGCGTTCGGGAAACCCGAAGACATACTCTTTCTTCTCTTTTTCTCCTCCTTCTTCACAGCAGCCTTAGGCTGTCTTGAAGCAGAGGATTTAGCAGGTGAGGATGAAACCTCATCCTCGTCCACCGCCCGAAGCTCAGTGGTCTTGGGAAAACATGTGAAAGGAAGAGAGAGACTTGGAAAGATTACAATTTAGTAGAAAAGTAAACTTGATCAAGGGGAGAACACTCACCATGGGAACGGGCCTCCCACTTTCCCTTTGAAAGCTTACGCCATTCGCGCTTGAAGTACGATAACTGTTTAGAGATCTGCTCGACCCACTCTTTGAATAAGGGAACTGCGTTGGGGACTTGGGCAACCGCTACATGATAGTAGAACCAGGCGATGAGAAAGAAGAACAGAAATCCAAAAGAATTCTAAATACTCAAAAAGGAGAGGAACTTATGGGCTAGGTTCCACTTTTCATGGAATGACAAGAATTCAGGGAGAATGAGATCCTCGATCTTCACCCGAATGAATCTCCCTTGCCAGTCTCGATCCCTATATTCATCAATGCTAAAACATGGAGATTTATTTGCCCGACGAATGAGCTTGATTAATCCCCCTCGGAAGATTCAAGGTCTGTAGAGACGAAGTAGATGGTCGATGGTAAATCTGGTTTCTCAATGTTATTCACAAAGTGGTGGAGGAGGATCACTATCCTCCAAAAGGACGGGTGAATTTGCCCGAGGCAAACGTCGTACCTTTTGCAAAAGTCAAGGACTACGGTATCTACCGGGCCAAGCGTGAACGGATATGTGTAAACACTTAGATACCCTTCTGCATGTGTGGTGATGTCCTCATCAGGGTCAGGGATGACCACTTCTTTGCCCTCTCATTTGTAGTCCTACTGAACCGTAGGGAGCATGTCCTCGGTGATGGAGTATATGTACCTCTACACCTCCTCGCCTCGATCCCCTTGCATGAAAGAATTTTCGACCTTGAAGTCATTTTCTAAAGAGCAGCCTCAACAGTTAAACCCAATACAAGTGAATTAGATCAATACCGAATGATATGAGGAATATGACGTCTCATTAGAAATGACCTCATCTATATATTGGTCACAAATTATTCGGTCACTCGGTACTGTTTACAGCCAATCCAACCCAGGTATATTCCATACCGTATATATATACACTTCGACTGACAGTCAGTCACTCAGTACCGTATAAGGCTAATCCAGCCCTGGGGTAATGTATCCCCAAGTGTAAATGATACGGACAAGATTCATGTCAAGGGAAATGTCATCACAATATATATAAATAAGTAAGGCAAGTCCATGCCCTAGGAAGTCCATCCCGAATATATAATCATCAACTCTCAGTGGGGGGGGGGGGGAGGTGTACAGACTCCAAGGGGATCATTCAGCTCAAGCATTATAATAAGCCGATATGGCCTACAGCGACGTGCAGTCCGATCCCATAATAATAATAAAGCCTATAAGTCCTGCTGGTGGCGTGCTGCCCCGATCCAGAACAAATAATCCTATAAGGCCTACTGCAGCGTGCAACCAGATCCCATAATAATTTATAAATTCTACATGGCATGCTGCGGTGCGCAGCTCGATCCCATAAATAACCTCACAATGGATGAATATTTCTGAGTGTGAAATGTATATTTTTTAAAACAATTAATTCAACAGCAACACGACCCCATGGGTCCCAAAATATTTGCACGTAGCCTAAACATGAACTTTAATAAGAGTCTCATCTCAATTTCTCTAACACGTGGGGAAATGTTCAGATAATAATATGATTCTTTAATTTTTCAAATCCACAGAATTTTTGCAAATCCCAATTTCAATGGTGCACGTCCACACGCTCATCAACTATCGTGTGTGTCACTTCCAAATAATTTATATAACACCAATTTGGGGATTCATACCCTCAGAACCATCAAGAACACTTTGAAATCCATTTGCACATAACCAGGCTATCAGAACTGAATTCCTCTAACTCGGCCAAGCCACATATGTCAACAACCCAAGAATATTTCCACTAAAACATCCGTAGAGACTCACTACTTCATAGGTACTCAAAGAACCGATCATACCATACTAGTCCAACATACTACCCAGTCGTCCTATTTTTTTTCGAGTTTCTTCTGAATTACCCTCAAGTTGACACTTCTCCGTGTCAGAACTTCACGACCCTTACCCAAAGTTCACTACAATACATCCTAACATAAAACCACACTACCCTAAGGCCCATAAGCCATTATATTCTTCTTAACCACCCCCATAAATACCACAACTGAAATGCTCACTCTGAAAATACCTTATGTGAATTTAAAATTGTTCTTTTACCTTTCTTACACTGTAATATAGAATACATAGTCATACAGAATTACCGCAAGTTCCGGCACCATCAAATGAAAATCCCAGATTCTATCCATACATGAATCCGGAAAAACAAATAAATTTCTCGATTGCTATATATAAATTTTTAACCTATTAGAACCTTCTAGAGAGTCATCCACTCCGCTCAAATCTAAATCGCACTGCCCAAACGGGCCGAAAGACACGTGCTCCCTTAGCTTAACAACATTAACACTGCCTTAACACTACCAATCAATCCATACTCCGTGCGTACAACATCCAACAATAACAACTCGATCATCTTATGATTTTCATATACTCATAAAGTGCAATATGACCCGTATTCAGGAATTTAGTTAATCGAGTCATCCTCGATCTCAATCTTTGCAAGTCATAACCGATTCACATGTATGAATCAAAATGAAACCAGTACAACACATAATAATGAAATCAAGTCATCAATACGAGGCTCCCCCACTTGGCTCAAAGCCATAAAACAAACCATTCCATAACTCACATTATCCATACTCTATTATTGCCATAATACTGCAGTCAGTTCAACAAAAAATTCTTACAGGCTCAGGTAACACAAACCATAAAATACCTCAATTCATTCGCTAAGATCGCTTTCATTCTCGTGACATTCAAGTCAACATTCTCAACCAGATTCAAATTCAAATCTCAACACATACACTCCGCTGGTAGAAAAGAAACTCTCCACTCAACATTATAAGGAAAACACCTATGTAGATTACTCTACAGAGGATAACCCACATGTTTAGCCTCAAATTGACATCGTGTTATACCCTTTCACAACCACAATTACTACACAATCACTTACTCTTTCTAAGTCCAGACTTATTAACAAGACATGAGAATTTATTTTGTCCCACAATTTAACAACGTGAACGCTCCTTCAATAAACTCATAATTTAAGACGATATGTCAAATCAAGACAGAAATCAAGTACCCAATAGCAAACTCTTGAGTCACAAGTAAATTTATTCGTCATATTCCACCCATCTGAACACATCCTGCAATCATATCATACTTATCATATAGCCATTCAAACGCTTATCAAGCCATAAATTACACTCATAGGGATACTAACGGACATATGAGTCCAAATGTACAAATTTACACAACTGAAACTACAGATCTTAAGTTGCGGTCTAACCCTGGCCTCTAGTCCCCCAGACTAGCCCATCACCAAAACACAGAATACATACTATAAATCTCGTTCATTGAATCACAAACCGGATGCACAGCTTATACCGAGCGCTCACATGCGCACACGAATGCATGGAAGGAATTTAAAGAGTTATGTTTCAAGCTGAATCAATTCAACACGATAAAATATAAGAAAGTGAAATTTTCCTAAAGGTTCGGCAGCCTCCTGAAGATAAGTCCATGCATCTCTGTACCAATCTGCAAGACTCTACTAAACCTGCTCATGACTCGTGAGACCTATGCAACCTAGAGCTCTGATACCGACTTGTCACGACCCAAAATCTCACATGTCGTGATGGTGCCTATCTCATTACTAGGCAAGCCGACAATCTCAATAAACCACCATATCTTTTAAATTTGAAAACATAATTATTAAATTCAGCGAAAGAAAACCTCACAAATACAAATATAAACACTCCCAAAACCCGGTGTCACTAAGTACATGAGCATCTAATATAAATATAGAGTCTGATTAATAAAACACTGTCTAAAAGTATAGAATAGTACAATAACTGAAAGAAAGAGAGACAAGGTCAACGGACTCCAGGCAGCTACCTTGATAGTCTCCAACTGATAGCAATCTAAGATCTAACAGTCGTCGTATCCGAAAGCACCTGGATCTGCACACGAGGTGCAAAATGTAGTATGAGTACAACCAACTCAATAAGTAACAAGACAAACCTCTGGGCTGAAAGTAGTGACGAGATCTGCAGGTACAGACCAGTATAAATAATGGTACAAAAATGTAGGCATGCTTTCAAGTTCAACAGTTAAACCCAATACAAGTGAAATAGATCAATACTGCTTTATATGAGGAATATGACATCTCAGTAGAAAAGACCTCAGGTAAATACTGGTCATAAATTATTCGGTCACTCGGTATTGTTTACGACCAATTCATCCCATGGATATTCCTTCCCGTATATATATACAAATTGACTGACAGTCAGTCACTCAGTACCATATAAAGTTAATCCACCCCTGGGGTAATGTATCCCCAAATGAAAATGATACGGACAAATCCATGTCAAGGGAAATGTCATCACAATATATATAAATACGTAAGGCAATTCCATCCCCTGGAAGTCCATCCCGAATATATAATCATCAACGCTCACTGGGGGGGGGGGGGGTACAGACTCCGAAGGGGCTCCTTCAGCTCAAGCATTATAATAGGAGGATATGGCCTACTACGGCGTGCAGTTCAATCCCATAATAATAATAAAGCCTATAAGTCTTGCTGGTGGCGTGCAACCCCGATCCAGAACAAATAAGCCTATAAGGCCTGCTGCAGCGTACAACCAGATCCCATAATAATATATAAATCCTACATGGCTTGCTGCGGTGCGCAGCTCGATCCCATAAATATCCTCACAATGGATGAATATTTCTCAGTGTGAAATATATATTTTTTAAAATAATTAATTCAACAGCAACACGATCCCATGGGTCCCAAAATATTGGCACGTAGCCTAAACATGATCTTTAATAAGAGTCTCATCTCAATTTCTCTAACACGTGGGGAAATGTTCAGATAATAACATGATTCTTTAATTTTTCAAATCCACAGAATTTTTGCAAGTCCCAATTTTAATGGTGCACGTCCACACGCTCGTCAACTATCGTGTGCGTCACTTCCAAACCATTTATATAACACCAATTTGGGGATTCATACCCTCAGAACCGAGTTTAGAAGTGTTACTTACCTCAAACCGTGTAATTTCTTTCTCCGTTATGCCCTTGCCTCGTGAATTGGTCTCCGAAAGTCTCGTATCTAGCCACAATTAATTTGTTTCACTCCATAAAAATTATAGGAATTATTCCATATGAAAATATAATTTTTCCATAAAAAATTGAAATTTCACCCAAAAATTGATAGTGGGCCCCACGTTCCTGAACCCGACTACGAAATATGAACGCTCGTCCAACAACGAGTCAACCCATACAAATATCACCAAATTTCGACATCAACTCGACCTCCAAATTCGTAGTTAAAGTCTATGCAAATTTCTACCATTTTCAACCCAATTCACTGGGGATAAAAAACAACAATGGATTCGAGAATTTAACCAAAATTGAGTTAAGAACACTTACCCCATTGTTTCCCTTGAAAATCTCCCAAAACTCGCTGAACCCTATCAAATCACGTCTGATTGACCTCAAATTTTGCACACAAGTCATAAATAACATAACAAACCTATTCAAATTTCCAAAATCGGATTCCGACCCCGATATCAAAAAGTCAACCCCCCTCCCCCGGTCAAACTTTCCAAAATTCAGCTTTCGCCATTTCAAGCCTAATTCCACTACGGACCTCCAAATTAGAATCCGGACACGCTTCTAACTCCAAAATCATCCAACGGAGCTAATGGAACCATAAAAATTCAAATTCTGGGTCGTTTGCACATAAATCAACATCCGATCAACTTTTTCAACTTAAGTTTTTAATTGAGAGACTAAGTGTCTCAATTCATTCTCAAACCTCACCGAACCCAAATCAATTACCCCGACAAGTCATATATTAACTATAAAGGATAAAATGAGCAGTGAATGGGGGAACGGGGTTGTAATACTTAGAACAACCTGTCGGGTCATTACATTCTCCCCCACTTAAACATATGTTCGTCCTCGAACGTGACAAGAGTTGTTTCTAACCTTCAAATCTCTATTCCACCTTACCACTCACATATCCGGGGGTGATCCCATGCCACCCTATTTCATATAGGCCTGACAATACCATGTAATTGAAGATCATTACTTCAACCTTAGCCCATAAACCTTGGAATTCAATTTCCATCATTCAGAATTTCTTTCCAAGACCTGAATCTCATATCTACACACTGTATGAGTCTGAACAAGCTGCATCAAGCCACAACCATTACCCCAGATATAATCACGTAACATACTACATAACTCGCATACTCGCAGCACAATTCTCGATCACACTAACCACTCCAAACTAACTCGATAATAGTATTAAACCCCATATCAAGTCAAACCTTCGTACATTGCTGATAATGAAAGAAACATGTGGAATCTAATAACCCCTTATCAAATCAACAAGTCATGTAGTTTTTTTCCCCAACCAGAATCATAATCACCTTCTAAGATGACTTTCAATATTATCCTCCCAATGACCATATATTATTAAACACAACAATCCCACTGACATGCCACACCAATACAACTCAAGCCACAACTTCCTTGTACCCAAAATGGAAGATGTCTTAAAGTAGAGAACCGTATTGCAAATTCAACAAGCACCACCACAAATGCAATGTTATAAGCTAATTATATATAGTAGAACCAAGACACGCGAATTTAATAACAGTAACTAACTCTTCAAGAGCTCAAATTAACATCACTCACACGGACAACGCACGTGCTATAGTATCAATATATGGATCCACACTGACAACTTATGTGCCAATAATATCAGTATATGGATCCTCACGGACAACTCACATGCCAATAATATAATCCGCCTAGCATGGTCACATGCCTCCAGTCCAAGCATATCATACCTGCACAATCAAATAAGTACACATGTATATGATAAATAAATTATGATTCTTATTCTCCTGAATTGGTATAAATAACACGTCATAGAGTAGGAAGGTGCCACCACTCAAATCGGCACATTAACGCAAAAATAGTAACTACCCAATTTATTCAGGAAATTAGCCTCTTTGTAACCTGAAGTGTAGTCCAGATAGTTCTTGATAAAGGTGCGGATATGAGAAACATTATAACTTTACGCTTAACAGTCAACTCTAGGCTTATCTTTGCCTAAGCATTCTTCTGAGTATGAATACTTGCCCCGATACAGAAACATGGGCTCAAACCTCACATATATGTGCACTCATATCGCATAGCTATCATAAATAATTAATGCAACTAGTGCCTCCACTGAGTTTTAAACAAAATAGTCACATCAAACAGGTCGCAACCCCAAAACAATATGCTTCTGAGAATTCCCAGTCTCCAATTTCATAGAACACATGAATCACTGTAACTGGTCCCAACTCTAGCACACAAATGACTAACACATCTTTGATGCATAATCTTTCCACTAGGAATACTTTCAAAATTCTTTTGTCCCACATAGCAATAGTTTGAATATCAGCAGTCTATCAACCAGGTGAGTATCGCAATACCAATGAACATCCGTAAATCAAAACACAATGCCCTTTTGAAATGCGCACCCTTCTCAGGGATTACCGAGCAATTATAACATTCATCTAAATATATAACACTAACCGTTATGTCTAGAATACATGACCTTCCCTTCAAGTATGAACTGCCACCTTGTACATGTAAATCTTAATCCCGCACAACACACCACATCTATCATGTCATCATGTGACAAGCACAAGAATCTCATTATCAACTTTGAGTCACCAGAAAAGTCCATACCCTATTAGTTAGAAACCTTTCTCTTGCTTCTTTCCAGGAGGAAATCACAATACACAACACATTCCTAGCACCGGTAGAAAATATCCGGTTCAACCATGGTAGAAACCATCAAGAACACTTTGAAATCCATTTGCACATAACCAGGCTATCAGAACTGAATTACTCTAATTCGGCCAAGCCACATATGTCAACAACCCAAGAATATTTCCACTAAAACATCCGTAGAGCCTCACTACTTCATAGGTACTCAAAGAACCGATCATACCATACTAGTCCAACATACTACCCAGTCGTCCTATTTTTTCCGAGTTTCTTCTGAATTACCCTCAAGTTGACACTTCTCCCTATCAGATTCACGACCCTTACCCAAAGTTCACTACAATACATCCTAACATAAAACCACACTACCCTAAGGCCCATAAGCCATTGTATTCTTCTTAACCACCCCCATAAATACCACAACTGAAACGCTCACTCTGAAAATACCTTATGTGAATTTAAAATTGTTCTTTTACCTTTCTTACACTGTAATATAGAATACATAGTTATACAGAATTACCGTAAGTTCCGGAACCATCAAATGAAAATCCCAGATTCTATCCATACACGAATCCGAAAAAACTAATAAAATTCTCGATTGCTATATATAAATTTTTAACCTATTAGAACCTTCTAGAGAGTCATCCACTCCGCTCAAATCTAAATCGCACTGCCCAAACGGGCCGAAAGACACGTGCTCCCTTAGCTTAACAACATTAACACTGCCTTAACACCACCAATCAATCCATACTCCGTGCGTACTACATCCAACAATAACAACTCGATCATCTTATGATTTTCATATACTCATAAAGCGCAATATGACCCGTATTCAGGAATTAAGTTAATCGAGTCATCCTCGATCTCAATCTTTGCAAGTCATAACCGATTCACATGTATGCCTCAAAACGAAACTAGTACAACACATAATAATGAAATCAAGTCATCAATACGAGGCTCCCCCACTTGGCTCAAAGCCATAAAACAAACCATTCCATAACTCACAATATCCATACTCTATTATTGCCATAATACTGCAGTCAGTTCAACAAAAAATCCTTACAGGCTCAGGTAACACAAACCACAAAATACCTCAATTCATTCGCTAAGATCGCTTTCATTCTCGTGACATTCAAGTCAACATTCTCAACCAGATTCAAATTCAAATCTCAACTCATACACTTCGCTGGTAGAAAAGAAACTCTCCACTCAACATTATAAGGAAAACACCTATGTAGATTACTCTACAGAGGATAACCCACATGTTTACCCTCAAATTAACATCGTGTTATACCCTTTCACAATCACAATTACTACACAATCACTTACTCTTTCTAAGTCCAGACACATTAACAAGACATGAGAATTTATTTTGTCCCACAATTTAACAACGTGAACGCTCCTTCAATAAACTCACAATTTAAGACTATATGTCAAATCAAGACAGAAATCAAGTACCCAATAGCAAACTCTTGAGTCACAAGTAAATTTATTCGTCATATTCAACCCATCTGAACACATCCTGCAATCATATCATACTTATCATATAGCCATTCAAACGCTTATCAAGCCATAAATTACACTCATAGGGATACTAACGGACATATGAGTCCAAATGTACAAATTTACACAACTGAAACTACCGATCTTAAGTTGCGGTCTAACCCTGGCCTCAAGTCCTCCAGACTAGCCCATCACCAAAACACAGAATACATACTATGAATCTCGTTCATTGAATCACAAGCCGGATACACAGCTTATACCGAGCGCTCACATGCGCACACGAATGCATGGAAGGAATTTAAAGAGTTATGTTTCAAGCTGAATCAATTCAACACGATAAAATATAAGAAAGTGAAATTTTCCTAAAGGTTCGGCAGCCTCCCGAAGATAAGTGCATCCGTCTCTGTACCAATCTGCAAGACTCTACTAAACCTGCTCATGACTCGTGAGACCTATGCAACCTAGAGCTCTGATACCAACTTGTCACGATCCAAAATCTCACATGTCGTGATGGTGCCTATCCCAATACTAGGCAAGCCAACAATCTCAATAAACCACCATATCTTTTAAATTTGAAAACATAATTATTAAATTCAGCGAAAGAAAACCTCACAAATACAAATATAAACACTCCCAAAACCCGGTGTCACTAAGTACATGAGCATCTAATATAAATATAGAGTCTGATTAATAAAACACTGTCTAAAAGTATAGAATAGTACAATAACTGAAAGAAAGAGAGACAAGGTCAACGGACTCCAGGCAGCTACCTTGATAGTCTCCAACTGATAGCAATCTAAGATCTAACAGTCGTCGTATCCGAAAGCACCTGGATCTGCACACGAGGTGCAAAATGTAGTATGAGTACAACCAACTCAATAAGTAACAAGACAAACCTCTGGGCTGAAAGTAGTGACGAGATCTGCAGGTACAGACCAGTATAAATAATGGTACAAAAATGTAGGCATGCTTTCAAGTTCAACAGTTAAACCCAATACAAGTGAAATAGATCAATACTACTTTATATGAGGAATATGACATCTCAGTAGAAAAGACCTCAGGTAAATACTGGTCATAAATTATTCGGTCACTCGGTACTGTTTACGACCAATTCATCCCATGGATATTCCTTCCCGTATATATATACAAATCGACTGACAGTCAGTCACTCAGTACCATATAAAGTTAATCCAGCCCTGGGGTAATGTATCCCCAAATGCAAATGATACGGACAAGATCCAAGTCAAGGGAAATTTCATCACAATATATATAAATACGTAAGGCAAATCCATGCCCTGGGAAGTCCATCCCGAATATATAATCATCAACGCTCACTGGGGGTGGGGGGGATGTACAGACTCCGAAGGGGCTCCTTCAGCTCAAGCGTTATAATAGGAGGATATGGCCTACTACGGCGTGCAGTTCGATCCCATAATAATAATAAAGCCTATAAGTCTTACTGGTGGCGTGCAACCCCGATCCAGAACAAATAAGCCTATAAGGCCTGCTGCAGCGTACAACCAGATCCCATAATAATATATAAATCCTACGTGGCATGCTGCGGTGCGCAGCTCGATCCCATAAATATCCTCACAATGGATGAATATTTCTCAGTGTGAAATATATATTTTTTAAAATAATTAATTCAACAGCAACACGATCCCATGGGTCCCAAAATATTGGCACGTAGCCTAAACATGATCTTTAATAAGAGTCTCATCTCAATTTCTCTAACACGTGGGGAAATGTTCAGATAATAACATGATTCTTTAATTTTTCAAATCCACAGAATTTTTGCAAGTCCCAATTTTAATGGTGCACGTCCACACGCTCGTCAACTATCGTGTGCGTCACTTCCAAACCATTTATATAACACCAATTTGGGGATTCATACCCTCAGAACCGAGTTTAGAAGTGTTACTTACCTCAAACCGTGTAATTTCTTTCTCCGTTATGCCCTTGCCTCGTGAATTGGTCTCCGAAAGTCTCGTATCTAGCCACAATTAATTTGTTTCACTCCATAAAAATTATAGGAATTATTCAATATGAAAATACAATTTTTCCATAAAAAACTGAAATTTCACCCAAAAATTGATAATGGGCCCCACGTTCCTGAACCCGACTACGAAATATGAACGCTCGTCCAACAACGAGTCAACCCATACAAATATTACCAAATTTCGACATCAACTCGACCTCCAAATCCTCAGTTAAAGTCTATGAAAATTTCTACCATTTTCAACCCAATTCACTGGGGATAAAAACAACAATGGATTCGAGAATTTAACCAAAATTGAGTTAAGAACACTTACCCCATTGTTTTCCTTGAAAAATCTCACAAAACTCGCCGAACCATATCAAATCACGTTCGATTGACCCTAAATTTTGCACACAAGTCATAAATGACATACCAAAACCTATTCAAATTTTCAGAATCGGATTCCGACCCCGATATCAAAAAGTCCACTTCCGGCCCCCCCCCCCCGCGTCAAACTTCCCAAAATTCAGCTTTCGTCATTTCAAGCCTAATTCCACTATGCACCTCCAAATTACAATCCGTACACGCTCCTAAGTCCAAAATCATCCAACGGAGCTAATGGAACCATAAAAATTCAAATTCTGGGTCGTTTGCACTTAAGTCAACATCCGGTCAACTTTTCCAACCTAAGTTTTTAATTATGAGACTAAGGGTCTCAATTCATTTCCAAACCTCACCGGACCCAAATCAATTACTCCGACAAGTCATATATCAACTGTAAAGCATAAAATGAGGAGTAAATGAGGGAACGGGGTTGTAATACTCAGAACGACCGGTCGGGTCGTTACATTCTCCCCCACTTAAACATACGTTCGTCCTCGTCCGTGCCAAAAGTTGTTTCTAACCTTCAAATCTCTATTCCACCTTACCACTCACATATCCGGGGGTGATCCCACGCCACCCTATTTCATATAGGCCTTACAATACCATGTAATTGAAGATCATTACTTCAACCTTAGCCCATAAACCTTGAAATTCAATTTCCAACATTCAGAATTTCTTTCCAAGACCTGAATCTCATATCTACACATTGTATGAGTATGAACAAGCTGCATCAAGCCACAACCATTACCCCAGATATAATCACGTAACATACTACACAACTCGCATACTCGCAGCACAATTTTCGATCACACTAACCACTCCAAACTAACCCGATAATAGTATTAAACCCCATATCAAGCCAAACCTTTGTACACTGCTGATAATGAAAGAAACATGTGGAATCTCATAACCCCTTATCAAATCAACAAGTCATGGAGCTTTTTTCCCCCAACCAGAATCATAATCACCTTCTAAGATGACTTTCAATATTATCCTCCCAATATACTGTAATAAAATCCGATAGTACCCATTCTAGGTCCAATGACCATATATTATTAAATATAACTATCCCACTAACATGCCATGCCAATACAACTCAAGCCACAACTTTTTTGTACCCAAAATGGAAGATGTCTTAAAGTAGAGAACCGTATTGCAAGTTCAACAAGTACCACCACAACTGCAATGCTATAAGCTCATTATATATAGTAGAACCAAGACATGTGAATTTATTAATAGTAACCAACTCTTCAAGAGCTCACATTAACATCACTCGCACGGACAACTCACGTGCTATAGTATCAATATATGGATCCACACGAACAACTCATGTGACAATAATATCAATATATGGATCCGCACAGACAACTCACGTGCCAATACTATAATCCGTCTCGCATGGTCACATGCCTCCAGTCCAAGCATATCATACCTGCACAATCAAATAAGTACACATATATATGATAAATGAATTATGATTCTCCTTCTCCTGAAATGGTATAAATAACACGTCATAGAGTAGGAAAGTGAAAGTGTGCTATCACCATTCAAATCGGCACATTAACGCATAAATAGTAAATACCGAATTTATTCAGGAAATTAGCCTCTTTGTAACCTAAAGTGTAGTCCAGATAGTTCTCGATAAAGGTGCGGATATGAGAAATATTATAACTTTACGCTTAACAGTCAACTCTAGGCTTATCTTTGCCTAAGCATTCTTCTGAGTATGAATACTTACTCAGATACCCACACATGGGCTCAAACCTCACATATATGTGCACTCATAGCGCGTAGCTATCATAAATAATTAATGCAACTAGTGCCTCCACTGAGTTTTAAAAAAAATAGTCACCTCAAACAGGTCGCAACCCCAAAATAATATGCTTCTGAGAATTCCCAGTCTCCAATTTCATAGAACACATGAATCGCTGTAACTGGTCCCAACTCTAGCACTCAAATGACTAACACATCTTTCATGCATAATCTTTCCACTAGGAATACTTTCAAAATTCTTTTGTGCCACATAGCAATAGTTTGAATATCAGCAGTCTATCAACCAGGTGAGTATCGCAATACAAATGAACATCCGTAAATCAAAACACAATGCCCTTTTGAAATGCGCACCCTTCTTAGGGATTACCGAGCAATTATAACATTCATCTAAATATATAACACTGACCATTCTGTCTAGAATTCATGACCTTCCCTTCAAGAATGAACTGCCACCTTGTACATGTAAATCTTAATCCCGCACAATACACTACATCTATTATGTCATCATGTGACAAGCACAAGAATCTCATTATCAACTTTGAGTCACCAGCAAATTCCATACCCTATTAGTTAGAAACCTTTCTCTTGCTTCTTTCCAGGAGGAAATCACAATGCACAACACGTTCCTCACACCGGTAGAAAATATCCGGTTCAACCATGGTAGAAACCATCAAGAACACTTTGAAATCCATTTGCACATAACCAGGCTATCAGAACTGAATTTCTCTAACTCGGCCAAGCCACATATGTCAACAACCCAAGAATATTTCCACTAAAACATCCGTAGAGCCTCACTACTTCATAGGTACTCAAAGAACCGATCATACCATACTAGTCCAACATACTACCCAGTCGTCTTATGTTTTCCGAGTTTCTTCTGAATTACCCTCAAGTTGACACTTCTCCCTGTCAGAACTTCACGACCCTTACCCAAAGTTCACTACAAGACATCCTAACATAAAACCACACTACCCTAAGGCCCATAAGCCATTGTATTCTTCTTAACCACCCCCATAAATACCACAACTGAAACGCTCACTCTGAAAATACCTTATGTGAATTTAAAATTGTTCTTTTACCTTTCTTACACTGTAATATAGAATACATAGTCATACAGAATTACCGCAAGTCCCGGCACCATCAAATGAAAATCCCAGATTCTATCCATACACGAATCCGGAAAAACAAATAAAATTCTCGATTGCTATATATAAATCTTGAACCTATTAGAACCTTCTAGAGAGTCATCCACTCCGCTCAAATCTAAATCGCACTGCCCAAACGGGCCGAAAGACACGTGCTCCCTTAGCTTAACAACATTAACACTGCCTTAACACCACCAATCAATCCATACTCTGTGCGTACTATATCCAACAATAACAACTCGATCATCCCATAATTTTCATATACTCATAAAGTGCAATATGACCCGTAATCAGGAATTTAGTTAATCGAGTCATCCTCGATCTCAATCTTTGCAAGTCATAACCGATTCACATGTATGCCTCAAAACGAAACAAGTACAACACATAATAATGAAATCAAGTCATCAATACCAGGCTCCCCCACTTGGCTCAAAGCCATAAAACAAACCATTCCATAACTCATAATATCCATACTCTATTATTGCCATAATACTGCAGTCAGTTCAACAAAAATTCTTCACAGGCTCAGGTAACACAAACTACAAAATACCTCAATTCATTCGCTAAGATCGCTTTCATTCTCGTGACATTCAAGTCAACATTCTCAACCAGATTCAAATTCAAATCTCAACACATACACTCTGTTGGTAGAAAGGAAACTCACCACTCAACATTATAAGGAAAATACCTATGTAGATTACTCTACAGAAGATAACCCACATGTTTAGCCTCAAATTGACATCTTGTTATACCCTTTCACAACCACAATTACTACACAATCACTTACTCTTTCTGAGTCCAGACTCATTAACAAGACATGAGAATTTAATTTGTCCCACAATTTAACAACGTGAACGCTCCTTCAATACACTCACAATTTAAGACTATATGTCAAATCAAGACAGAAATCAAGTACCCAATAGCAAACTCTTGAGTCACAAGTAAATTTATTCGTCACATTCAACCCATCTGAACACATCCCGTAATCATATCATTCTTATCATATAGCCATTCAAACGTTTATCGAGCCATAAATTACACTCATAGGGATACTAACGGACATATGAGTCCAAATGTACAAATTTACACAACTGAAACTACCGATCTTAAGTTGCGGTCTAACCCTGGCCTCAAGTCCTCCAGTCTAGCCCATCACCAAAACACAGAATACATACTATGAATCTCGTTCATTGAATCACAAGCCGGATGCACAGCTTATACCGAGCGCTCACATGCGCACACGAATGCATGGAAGGAATTTAAAGAGTTATGTTTCAAGCTGAATCAATTCAACACGATAAAATACAAGAAAGTGAAATTATCCTAAAGGTTCGGCAGCCTCCCGAAGATAAGTACTTGCGTCTCTGTACCAATCTGCAAGACTCTACTAAACCTGCTCATGACTCGTGAGACCTATGCAACCTAGAGCTCTGATACCAACTTGTCACGGCCCAAAATCTCACATGTCGTGATGGTTCCTATCTCAATACTAGGCAAGTCGACAACCTAAATAAACCACCATATCTTTTAAATTTGAAAACATAATTATTAAATTCAGCGGAAGAAAACCTCACAAACACAAATATAAACACTCCCAAAACCCAGTGTCACTAAGTACATGAGCATCTAATATAAATATAGAGTCTGATTGATAAAACACTGTCTAAAAGTATAGAACAGTACAATAACTGAAAGAAAGAGAGACAAGGTCAACGGACTCGAGGCAGCTACCTTGATAGTCTCCAACTGATAGCACTCTAAGATCTAACAGTTGCCGTATCCGACAGCACATGGATCTGCACACAAGGTGCAAAGTGTAGTATGAGTACAACCAACTCAATAAGTAACAAGACTAACCTCTGGGCTGAAAGTAGTGACGAAATCTGCAGGTACAGATCAGTATAAATAATGGTACAAAAATGTAGGCATGCTTTCAAATTCAACAGTTAAACCCAATACAAGTGAAATAGATCAATACTGCTTTATATGAGGAATATGACATCTCAGTAGAAAAGACCTCAGGTAAATACTGGTCATAAATTATTTGGTCACTCGGTACTGTTTTCGACCAATTCATCCCAGGGATATTCCATCCCGTATATATATACAAATCGACTGACAGTCAGTCACTCAGTACCATACAAAGTTAATCCAGCCCTGGGGTAATGTATCCCCAAATGCAAATGATACGGACAAGATCCAAGTCAAGGGAAATTTCATCACAATATATATAAATACGTAAGGCAAATCCATGCCCTGGGAAGTCCATCCCGAATATATAATCATCAACGCTCACTGGGGGTGTGTACAGACTTCGGAGGGGCTCCTTTAGCTCAAGCGCTATAATAAGATGATATGGCCTACTGCAGCGTGCAGTCCGATCCCATAATAATAAAGCCTATAAGGCCTGCTGCGGCGTGCAATCCCGATCCATATAATACTAATATATATATATATATATATATATATATATATATTTAGGGATAAAAACAATAATGGATTCGGGTATTTTAACCAAAATCAAGTTAAAAATACTTACCCCATTGTTTTCCTTGAAAATCTCCCAAATATCACTTTTTCCCGAGCTCCAATTCGTCAAAAATAGAAAATGTTAGATCTTAAACATTCTGCCTGGGTTCGCATTTGCGGACAAAACCTTTGCATTTGCGATTGCGCAGTACCTACCATAAACAGTGTACGCAACTGTGAGTGAACAAGATTTCGATAAATGGTTCGCAATTGCGAATGAACAGTGTTTTCGCAATTGCGAATGAACAGTACCTCACCAGAAACCAGCAAACTCAAACTCAAACTTCTCTGAAATGATCTGAAACCACCCTGAAACTCATCTAGAACCTCCCGGACACATACCTGAGATGAATTTCAATCATAAGACATGTTACGGACCTGCTCGCGCACTCAAAACACTAAACAGAGGTCGTCTTGGCCCGATATTGACCATGGTCAAACTCCAAAATTCCTTAACTTTACTAGTCTCTCAACCAATGATCCAAAAATACACCTAAGCCCCTCGGGACCCGTCAAATCATACCAACAAGTCCTAAAACATCATACAAACTTAGTCGAAACTTCAAATTAGATCAAACAATGCTAGAACCACGACTCATATCACAATTTAAGCTTAATGAAACTCAGAAATTTCAACTTCTATATTCAATGCTAAAACCTATCAAATCACATCCGATTGACCTCAAATATTTCACACAAGTAATAAATAGCATAACAAATCTATTCAAATTTCCAGAATCGGATTCCGATCCCGATATCAAAAAGTCAATCCCCGGTCAAACTTCCCAAAATTCAACTTTCGTCATTTCAAGCCTAATTCCATTACGGACCTCCAAATCACAATTCGGACACACTTCTAAGTCTATAATCACCCAACTGAGCTAACAGAACCATAAAAATTCAAATCCGAGGTCGTTTACACATAAATCAACTTTTCCAACTTAAATTTTCAATTATGAGACTAAGTGTCTCAATTCATTTCAAAACCTTACCGGACCCGAACCAATTACCCCATCAAGTCATATATCAACTGTAAAGCATAAATTGAGTATTATTTGGAAAAACAATGGGGTTGTAATACTCAAAATGACAGGTGGGGTTATTACATGAAGATATGAGGATATGAAGAACAATGTATGAAGATTTGAATGGGTTAAGAGCAAGTAAATAGTCTCGGGGTAAACTAAGAAGTTCTGGAATCGAAAAGTAAAACAAAAGGACCGAAGATTTTATAGGGAATGGGTAATTAATATGTGACGTTTCGCATTCGAGGAAGGTCAACTGGTGCCTGACACGTGTTCGAAGTCAGAACGATATGACTGATGGGACGTTTCACTGACCCATCGACCTGATTGCAGTGTACAAAGAGAGGAGTCAGGGTCAATTAATCACTTCTCGTCGCTTAGATAAATCTGCTCTCCGAAAAGTGAGGGGACTATCTATGTACGGGTAAAATCAAGGATAACGTTACCCCCGACTTCCCGATAAAGAAACGAGAGGGAAACATGATCTGACACAACTTCGAGTAAAGCCAAGGGGTTCCTCGTTTATGAAACCGGAGAAGACGAACTCGACTGAACATCGAATTCGGAAATAGTGAAGTTCCGGGACTAAGGAAAGAGAGAACAGTTTAGCACGATGAGTAGGAAGCCGTAATATCCATCCTCAACCGGATATTACGGTGCAACTCCCATCCGATAACAACGGCAGATCGACATTTACCGAAAAAGAAGATTTTTACCTTATTTAGACTAGTACTAGGATTAAAATTTTCTACTATATAAATGGGAGAACTTTTATATTTTAAACCACTATAAGCACGCATATCAAAGCAATAAAAGTTTACTTTTGTCCTCTAGTTTCTATTCAAAGTGTTCTTTAGTTATTCTTTCCTTTAGTTGCAACCGAGCCCGTATCGAGGACTCAATCGGAGCTAGTTTTCAGTGTTCAACTTAAAGCCAGACTTTATTGTTCTATCGCATTTGGTTTGATCGTTTGTTCTCTCTTTAACTTAATTATTTGTTATTCTTATATCTTTCGTGTTAAATTAAATCATGTGTCATTTAAATAGCGAACAAATTTAATTATTACTCATTTTTAAGGATAAACAGATGTTTTAGGTTAATTTCCCTCAATCAATATGCAAATTTTTTATCAAATACATTCCGGTCATAGCATACAATTTACGCTCAACTTGTATACAAAATTTTTATCGTATACAATCTAGTCAAAACATATAGCTTACATATAACTTGCATACAATTATGTTGTTGCGTGTATTTTGTATGTCAAGGATACATTGGACATACAAATAACATATATACGACTTAATGTTCTTTTTCTTATTCGAGTTTTAATCTGAAATTCCAACTAAAACCAACACTAATCTTTACCAAACTGCTTCACAATTGATATATAAACTCCAGAAAAGATTTTCAATCTTTTGTAACAATACACAATCTAAATAAATAACAATTTTATAAAATTCTATTTTCCAATAAGTTTCAAAGCTTTTTAATAGCTGCCAATAGAGCATTTTAATAAATTTTATGTTTATTATAAAAAAAAACTTATATTCGTTGTAGATAAATTTAGTTCGATTAGTAAGGAGCGGTTTTAATCTAAGCACATGGCTGAAGAATTATGTGAACATATTTTCTTTTTAGTTCATTCCAAAGAGATTGACATCTTTTCTTATTTGGAAATAATTTATACATATGCAATGATTTATATCCACACAAAATATATATATCGCATTTTTACACCACAAATTTAAAAATCTATTCTCTTTTCTTAAACACGTACTCAATCAAATAAGTTCACATCAAATCAAACTGATATAGGACTATAATATATACGCAGCGAGTGCATTTTCCTTTCATCCAGTCAACTCACCAAGTACGACTTGACTTTTTATTCAACAACCAGTAACACAGTTCACTTGATTTTGCTCTTGTTTTAGAAGAAATCCGGAAAGAAAATGACAAAGATTAGACTCTAATCTAAGGCTGTCCAACGGGAGGGCTGTCCCATCCGGTCCGGTCCCAATCCCATCCCGTCTTATTTATCCCATATTAAACGGTACATGGGATGGGATGGGTTGCCCATTTCGTCTTGTTTATCCCGTCTTATCCCGTCCCGTCCCACCTGTTCCACGTGATATTTTTTTTTTTTTTTGAAATAGAGTTGTTGGCCAACGGTTATAAATGGCCATATTTGCCCACCCCAAAACACCCCTACCCTCCCCTTCAAAAAATACCTTTTAATTTCACCCCTAAGTTTATTAAATTATACTTTGATCTTATTTTTAGCTATAAATATCCATCATTCTTTATTTTTTCCCACAAAAATCAATCATTCTCTCTGTTGTATTTGGTAAGTATAAAATAAATCCAACTTATATACCGGTTATTAATGAAATGATTGCAAAATTTAAAAAGTATTTTTTCCCTATTTTCCAAGTTTATTTAATTTTTACTCTACTTAAACCATCTTTAAAATTAAGATGTGCAAAGGGACTTGTTCGTAAAATTTATGAGAATTTAGCAATTCAATAAAATGAACAACCATCTCTCGAAGACTACCAAACTAACATATATTCTTATACTAGATCAATGTTTGATAAATATAAATCTATGGAAATAATAAGTGGTGAAACTGCTTCTTCTACTTCTAAGGCTAGAGTAGAAGTTTTATGGAAAGGTATGGATGATATAACATGTTTTGATTTCTCTATTGATGATGAACTTGATTCTTATCTTAATCAAGGATTGGAAAGTATTAAAGACGAAGAAGACAACAAACAACTTTTGGCATGGTGGAGGGAGCATGACAAGGCTTTTTCAACACTTTCAATAATGGCCCGAGATATCCTGGCTATTCAAGCATCATCAATAGCATCGAGGAGTGCTTTTAGCGCGTCAAAATTTCAAATCGGAGATCATAAACATTCATTAGCGGAGGACAGCTTAGAGATTTTCGTATTATTCAGAAATTGGATTAATTCATAAAGAAGGAATCTTGATTTTAAAAAATTAACCACTAGGGAAGAAGAAGAATACAATGAGATACTTAGTACTGGGAGCGATGACGACATGGAACTCATGGAACATCAATCAACATTGCCAATTCCTGAACAATATCTGAGAAAAACTATAGATAAGTTACAACGAAACTATATATGAGCTTACAAATATTAGTATGACGATTTGTAATTGGCTACTAAGAGGCCTAGTTTAAACAGAACCCTTCCTAGAAGGTGGCTGCGTAGACTAGGTACTCTTCAAAAGAATTATATTTATATGTGAAATTTGAAAGTTTTATTAATAAAATAACAGGCTCTAAACCTTCAATTATTTTTATGAATTGTCTTACACTCTTACTTAGTTACTTAATGGTTTGAAATTATATTAAATAAATTATAACTCTATTATAATTACTAAAATATTTTATTACAAGACTTTAATGCTTAAATAATTTTTTTTTTTTTTTTTAAAAGGCCCACTTAAGGCCGTATCCCGTCCCGTCCCGTTTGTTAGCGGGATGGGATCGACATACCATTTCGTCCCGTTTATCCTGTCTTGTTTAGGCCCGTCTAGCCATCGGCCCGGATAAATGTCGTCTCGTCCTGTCCCGTCTCGTTTATTTGGTCCCGTTTCGTTTCGTCCCGTCCGTAATAATGGTAATTACGTTTATATATTTTGCATATATAAGTAAATTCATTTTGACCTGCCTAAATGCAGTCAAACTCATTAATTTGACACTCCTAATTTTTATTATCCAACTTGTTCACATGAGAGTGCAACTTCAACGTCCACATATCCAATTGCATTATGTTTAAAATGAAGACTTTTAGCAAGTCTCGCTCAATATATATTGTTTAATTGCATTTCATTAAAATGAAGACTTTTTGTCCGTCTCTCTCTCTCTCAATGCAATATATATTGTAGATGAGGCTCAGATGTGAAATAATATCATAATAAGAGATTAGTCATATTTGTACATTATGCTCCTTTATAATTTTAAATTTAAAAAATAACTTTTTTAGATCTTTAATGTGTAAAAAAAACATATCTCTTATGTGTAAAAATAAATCTCTCGTATATAAAAAAAGAAGTATGTCATAAAACTAAACACAAATTTGTAAAGAATCAAAAAAAACTCATTGAGTATTGGAAAAAGAAAAGAGAAAGAACATTATAGATCAAGTTGCATGAGTTGAGATATATTTCAAAATTTCGGGTAATAAAGTAAGTTAATTTAAAACGACTCGTCACGACTTTACCTAATCCAAGAATACTTACACGTTGCATCACATGATATATTTAGACTAGGGGTGGCAAGTGGGTCGGGCCCGGTCCTAAGTGAGTTTCGCGGGCCCGGTCCTAAGTGGGCCGGTCTTAAGTGGGCCGGTCCTATACGGTCCGGTCCTAAACGGTCCTGGGCCTCGCGGGCTTATTGCTGAAACCGGCCCGGGACCGGGACCATGAACTAACGGGCCTGGGTTTAGTGGGCCGGTCCCGGTCCGGTTCCGGGCCCAAACGGGCCTAAACGGGCCCAACAGAAACTTTCTATTTTTAATTTTTTTTTAATAGAAGTTAGAGAAAAAAATAGTAATAAATATATATAATCTATATTCGATTTATATACTATAAATATATACTATATATACATCTTAATATATATATATATATATATATATATATACATAGTATACATCTTAAAATATACTATATATACATCTTAAGATATACTATATATATATAGTATAGTATAGTAGATCTTAATATATATATACATCTTAAGATATATAAGCTATATATATATATAGTAAGATGTATATATAGTATATCTTAATATATATCTACTATATATATCTAGTATACTATGTATATATAGTATATCTTAAGATGTATATGTAGTATAGTATATATAGTATATCTTAATATGTATATATAGTATAGTATATATAGTATATCTTAAGATGTATATATAGTATATCGAATATAGTTTATATATCTTATGAGATGTATATATAGTATAGACTATAGTATAGTATAAATATAAGCTTATATATATATAATATAGTATAGTATACACACACACACACACACATATATTATACATATATATATATATATATATATATATATATATATATGTGTGTGTGTGTGTGTGTGTGTGTGTATACTATACTATATTATACTATATGTATAGCTTAAGATATACTATATATACATGTATATCTATTATATATATCTAGTATACTATGTATATATAGTATATTTTAAGATGTATATGTAGTATAGTATATCTTAAGATGTATATATAGTATAGTATATATAGTATATCTTAAGATGTATATATAGTATATCGAATATAGTTTATATATCTTATTAGATGTATATATAGTATATAGTTATATACTATAGTATAGTATAAATATAAGCTTATATATATATGTATACTATACTATATGTATAGTTTAAGATATACTTTATATACATGTATATCTACTATATATATCTAGTATATCTAGTATACTATGTATATATAATATATCTTAAGATGTATATGTAGTATAGTATATATAGTATATCTTAATATGTATATATAGTATAGTAGATATAGTATATATAGTATATCTTAAGATGTATATATAATATATCGAATATAGTTTATATATCTTATGAGATGTATATATAGTATAGACTATAGTATAGTATAAATATAAGCTTATATATATATATATATATATATATATATACTATACTATATTATACTATATGTATAGCTTAAGATATACTATATATACATGTATATCTATTATATATATCTAGTATATCTAGTATACTATGTATATATAGTATATCTTAAGATGTATATATAGTATAGTATATATATATATATATATTATATCTTAAGATGTATATATAGTATATCTTAGTATATATAGTATATCTTAAGATGTATATATAGTATAGTATATATAGTATATATTAAGATGTATATGTAGTATAGTATATCTACTATATATATCTAGTATATCTAGTATACTATGTATATATAGTATATCTTAAGATGTATATATAGTATAGTATATATAGTATATCTTAAGATGTATATATAGTATAGTATATATACTATATCTTAAGATGTATATGTAGTATAGTATATATAGTATATTTTAAGATGTATATATAGTATATCTTAGTGTATCTAGTATAGACTATAGTATAGTTAGTGTATATATATATATATATATATATATATATAAGCTATATTCGATTTATATACTATATATAGATCTTAAGATATACTATATATACATGTATATCTACTATATATATCTAGTATACTTAGTATATCTTAAGATGTATATATAGTATAGTATATCTTAAGATGTATATATAGTATAGTATATATAGTATATCTTAAGATGTATATGTAGTATAGTATATCTACTATATATATCTAGTATACTATGTATATATAGTATATCTTAAGATGTATATATAGTATAGTATATATAGTATATCTTAAGATGTATATATAGTATAGTATATATAGTATATCTTAAGATGTATATATAGTATATCGAATATAGTTTATATATCTTATGAGATGTATATATAGTATAGACTATAGTATAGTATAAATATAAGCTTATATGTATACTATACTATACTATAATATATATATACATCTCACTATATATAAGCTATATTCGATTTATATACTATATATACATCTTAAGATATACTATATATAGTCCAACGTTTTTTAAAAAAAAAAAAAAAATTTAAAAAAAAAATTTAGCCGTTGGGCCCGCTAGGCCCGTTAAGGTGACCGGGCCCTGGCGGGCCAACCGGTCCCGGGCCTGACGGGCCAAATCATAGGACCGGCCCACGAGACCGGACCAGGCCCGCTAAAACCGGACCAAACGGTCCTGGCCCGTTTAACCGTTTTGCCCGTCTGGCCCGCGGTCCTGGGCCGGTCCCGGGCCTGGACCGGCCCACTTGCCAGGCCTAACTTAGACTATGACAATTTGTCTTTTCATTGTATTTCTCCTTCGTCTAACTCTTTGCGTATTTTCTCTTTTCTCATTTCCCTTATCTCGAGCCACTCTACTCCCAAAACCATCTTATTTAGCTATTTCTTGCTTTATTGTTTTGCCTATTTTAATTTATGTAACATATTTTTTTAGCTCGTTTCAAATTAAATTTGAAAATAATATACCTTAAACTTTTAATTTATATCTAATGACAAATTTTTATAGTTACAGAAACATTATGTCATATTTAAGACCATAAATTTTAAATTTTTTATTAAAAAACATACTTATGACATGTTGAAAATTTGGACATAATTAATTTTTTGTGTTAGAGACAAAATTATTCATTACAAATTGAAGATATCATGCATGTCTTCCATTTCTTCATTGTTTACTAAGTGTCTATTTGGAAAGCCACCCGATCTCTGTCACATTAATAGTCGTGATTTATATTAATTATAATAAAACCTCTAACCCCTTCAATATTATTCGTCGAAACAATGGCTTGACAGTTGTCATCTCTGTCTTCTCACCATTTCCAAGTTGGTTTTCATCGTGTTTGAATCTCCAGTAATAACACCCAAACAAAATTTTAATTTATTTTAAGTTAACATACTTGTTTATTTGTATATGCCAACAATTCCATGCAACTTGATTAATTCAATTGTCATATTCTAGTTGCCATATTCGATTGTCCGTTTATTTAAAACTTAAATAATTGGGTTAAAATTTTCATTTTAATAATAGAACAATTAATAATATGGAAGGTGGAGTTGCGAAATACATTAGAGGAATAGAAATTTTGGCCCTTGTAAGCAGCAAGGATATAAAACTCACAATTAATTAATAATATGATTCCAAGTCTCTTTATTTTATATTTATGATTCCAAGTCTCCTTGTTATGCCTTGGAAGCTTGAACGAACCTGCCAGCCATGAAGACATCCCCTTGCCACTTAAAATAAAATTGTTGAATATAAATTAGTTGTGGATACAAAGCTATTTGGATTTGATCAAGTCATTTGTTACCATATTTGAAGCTAATGAAATTGTAAAATATGTAATATATTAAAATAAATTATCTTGAATCTTACTCAATCAGAGGCGGGTCGAATTTAAAATTCTATAAGTTCAACCTTTACGATTTTTAATAGTGAACATATTATACTTTTAAAATTAATCGTCTATATAGAATAATATGATATGGAATATTTCGATCATAATATTTGAACAGTAAAAACTAATATTCTTATTGAGACTATAACTCATAGAGAAGAGCAAACCTGCTATTTATTATAATTTTAATAAATTTTTATATATAAATTTATACGCCGCACCCGAAGTACTTGATTCATATGAATCTGGTGCTATAAGACTGCATCTGCCTCTGTATTCAATATGTCCCTAATAACAATCTTATCAACCCTAGTATGTTATATACGATATATTTGTTAGAATTCTCTATTTACTAGGCCTATTGTTAGAGTTCAGTTTAGTGGCTCACAGCCTAGTGGCCCAAATGGACCAACAGGCCCGACTTATTCTGAGCTTCTCCAGATTTTTATATTTTAATATCATTCTTTGTGTTTGTATCCCATAAATATAAAAGGAAAATACCGGTTATATCCGCCCATAAATAAGTTATTATAAAAATTAGTCAATTCATAAAATATTATCAATATTAGCTAAATGCTACAAATATTAGCCAATTAGCTATTCGTAGCCAAAAACAATCAATTTTTTACTTTTGTTTGAGTGAGTATTGTTGGAATAGATTGGGTACATCTTAAGGAGTTTGATTCTTAGTTTTGGGATGATTTCGTGGAGTTTTAAGGTGGTTTGAATTGAAAATTCGAGTTAGAAGATGAATATGAAAAAGATGATATGTGTATCACATATGTATCATATGTGCATCAAATATATATAACATGTATATTCATGTATACCTTGTGTGAGATACATGTGTGATACATGTTTAATACATGTGCCGCAGAAAAATTTTTTTAAAATCGATTTTACCTATGAATTTTGATATCCTAGAGATATTTTCTTATATCTTGTATATCGCCTCATCTATATATTTTCAACGAATTCCAGACATATCCATTAAAACAAATCCTTTTTTGCCTAATATTTTAATATTGTATATTATTGATAATGGATTCTGACTCCAAACTAGATTAATTCACCTTCAAACTTTCTCAAATTTTATATATTGTCTCATCTATATGTTTTCAATGAATCGCAACAATACCATTGGAAAAAAACCTTTTTTGCCTATATTTTTTTAATGTTGTATATCATTGACACTTTTGTTTTGGCTTTTTTTGGTAGCATAACTAAAGTGGCTAGTTATTAATAAATAATGTATGCTTTTGGTACATTTCTGTAAGATTGACATTTAGTTTATTTTGATCTAGACTTTTTCCTTATAAAACATGACTCTCTTTCTTGTTTCATGTCTAGGATATATTTTCCTATTCACATTTCTCCTATATCTTATTTTGCATGAAGAATATCAAGAATCGACGCCAATGTTGACTGCCCAAACGAAAAACTATTATCGGATCTTTACACAAATAGCCGTCTGGATTGACAGTTTACTTAACGTAGCCGATATGTACATACTTTTTCTAAAATATAGACAGTTATACACATATTATACATGAATTATATATATACTATCTGTATCATAAAAACCTATACGTAGCTAAAGACGAGGGGTCATCTTTGGCAACTTTTAGGTTAGTTCTTCAACTATTACTGTGCTTTTATAATGTAATGGGCCGGCTCAATATTGATTCAATGAGCTTAAGTTAAACACAAAAAAGTCGGAAATTTCACTTCTTTTTTAACTTCTATATGGGATTAGCGCGAGAATGGGTGTTAAAAAGCTTTGCTGTTGATTCATCAGGCGAATGCTGAAGCAAACTTTAGTTAGTTAATTTGATCAGTTATTCATTTTTCAACATAACAAAGGCTCTAGCTAATGAGGCTTCACCAAATAACAATGATTTTATGCCGTAATAACACTTAACTTCCATGAAAAGTGGGATGTTCCCAATTTAATTAATGGCTCTCCCACTTTTGTTATGAGTTTTATATATTGATATATTTAGTTTTGGTAGAGGTGGCAAGTGATGGCCACGACTGGACATGCTAGTTGTACAATAACAGTGGCTAGCGGGAATATATTCTTATGCATCAACTAGATTCCAGCCAAAATCAAGATGTCACCGTAAATATTTGGCTGATTAACCACAGTACACCATTACTTCTCCTCATGTGGAAATTCCTTCCAAAAGCTCTTAGTCAGAATAAATGTAAATCCCAAACTTGACAATGTGTTAGTGAATAGATTATCTGATTGGACACCCGTGGGGTCATTCAAGCTTGAGCGAATTACAGTGATAGTACTAACGAAGTCCATGCCAAAGAATAACACATACAACTCGTATGGTGCGCACAAATTCAAGGACCTTGTGTTGTCTCTTATTCTTATGGATCTTGTCCTCAAGATTTGAGGCAAGAACATTATAAGTATTGCATTCCCCACCAATTGTCTCGTTATAGTCACTAAAGTATTCATCTACACAATCATGTACAACCGTCTCGCCATAAGCTCCGTCGAACTCTTGGATCTGCCGCAAGGAAGCAACATGGGGATGCTCCTGGCTCACAATAAAGTGGTATACATTGAAAAGCTCTGCAGTTGCATCATAGGCAAATCAAACGCCAAGCTACCATCAGGTTCCAAATGTAATAGTGTATGGTAGGGAACAAGAATTCTATTGTTATCCTTTGCAAGCAGTTCTTGAGCTTTAAGCAGGCAAGGATGGGCACAAGAAATAGTCACAACAATCCCTATAACAAAATGAAGTGAAGTCGCGTAGTTCAAGCATGTAGAGAAAATGCAGTCATTATGGTTGTTTACTACTATGAAGACGGCTAACGTGGGAAATATGAAATAATCAACATAAGGACTAGGATCAAAGATAATATACGGCGAAGCAGACCTTGATTTATGAACTAGATCAAACAGCGCAAACAAGAGTCTAGTAGCTTTATCGATCTGAATATGTGGTGATTATTTGGAGTAACTTTCAGCTAATACCTGGAGCCCTCTCTTTGTTTTCTTCTCTCTAGCACACTCTCTAGATTTAGACAACAAGAATACTAGAAGATTGCGTTCTTGCCCAGTATAAACCCAATTGCATCTGTATGAGCCAAAGTCAAGGTAAAGTGACACCTGATTTTGATTAACCCCACCAATATATTCAAGAGAATTAAGCAAACTTGGAATTGTGCCAAACCATAGTGTACCATCAAATAAAAATTCTATTATAGCAAATCTCACACTCGCATTCGACAACACAATTCCTTGGCAAATAAAAACCAGAAGATCTGATGTATCCCATTGACGGGATTTGTCAAACACCTGAGCTACAGTTGTATCTCATAATTTTTCTTCCTCTCCAGTACTAGATCTGGTCGTATCATCAAACACCTCACTATGTACCTTGGTTTGGAAGCTGGCATTTGCGCAGACGCTACCATCGTACACCTTGGATACTGTAGTACAACGTTATCTCCCTCATGAACTGTAATGACCCGGCTGGTCGTTTTGAGCAATTGCGTTCGGTTTGACAGTTTGAGGTTGTGGTAGCTTCACATAGTATATTATGACGTGCGTGCATCATCGGCTCTGGTTTTTGAGTCGTTCGGAAATGATTTTAAGGGGTGACTCTCATTTGAGAAGCTCGAAATTGAAAGAATTGATCAAGTATTACTTTTTTGAGTATTTGACCTCAGATCGGAGATTTGATGATTTTAGTAGATCCAGATGGTGATTTTGGACTTGGGCGTATGTCCGAATTTGCATTTGGATGTTTCTAGAAGGTTTCGACATCATTTGGCGGAAGTTGGCAATTTAAAAGTTTGGAATTCTCCTAAGTTTGACCATGGTTTGAATTAAAGGCTATCGGGTTCAAATTTTAGTTTTGGGACTTAGAATAGGTCCGTTTTGCCATATGAAACTTGCCTGCAAAGTTTGGTGTCATTTGGAGTTGATTTGATGTGGTTCAGACGCTCGGATGCAATTCTAGAAGTTCTTGAAGTTCATTGGAATTTTCATGTGTTTTGGCGTCCGATTCGTGGTTCTAGACGTTATTTTGGTATTTTGATTGCATGAGCGAGTTCGTATGATGTTATTACACTTATGTGCATGTTTTGTTTGGAGTCCGAGGGGCTCGGGTGAGTTTCGGATAGGCTACGGACCTTTCAGACTTATTGCTGGTTTGGCTATTTCTGATATCTGGTGTCATGTGCTTCGCAATCGCGAAGGGGAATCTGGGTTAGGGAGGAGTTTCTTCTTCATGAATGCGAGGAGCTGGCCGCGAACGCGAAGTAGTGGGGGGTTTAACTTCGCGAACATGTCCTTCCTCTCGCGAACGTGTAGGGTTATGGGGTTGTGGGAGGGAGCGTGTCAGTTACTCTTCGCGAACGCATTCACTGGACAGTGAACGCGATGGCAGGGGAAGTAAGCCTTTGCAAATGCAAAGACTGGCTCGCGAACGTGAAGGCCATTGGTCTCTGCTGCTTCGCGAACGCGTCAGGCCCTTCGCAAACGCGAAGAAGGCCTGACGCCCAATCAATTAAATATCCCACACACGTGATTTTACCCATTTTCAACATCTTTTCATTAGAGCTCGGTCTAAAGGCGATTTTGAAGAGAAAATTCATCACCAATTTATAGGTTAGTATACTTTAACTAGTTTTCTTCCATTTCCATCAACACCCATTGATTTCTAACCTTAATCGATGCTCTTTTATGATAGAAAATTAGGTATTTGGTAAGAATCGAGGATTTTTATAAAATTGAGATTTAGACGTTCAATTGATGTCGGATTTCAAAACTAATTGCATAATCGGGCTCGGGGGTGAATGGATAATTAGATTTTGGTCCGAATCTCGAGTTTTTTCATGCGTGCCAGGGGTTGACTTTTGTTGACCTTTTTGGAAATTGTATAAAGATCATGGCTTTGTTAATTAAAATTGTTTTCCCTTGCATTGTTTGATGTATTTAAGTCATCTTTGGCTAGATTAGGCCGAGGGAGGCAAATTTGTAAAGGAAAAGCTAATTTGAGTATTGATTTGTCCAAATTAAGATAAGTGTCTTATCTAACTTTGTGTGTGGGAAACTACCCCTTAGGATTTGAGTTGATTGTGCTATCTGTGTTACGTGAAAGCTGTGTACGCAAGGTGACGAGTGGGTACACGGGCTATATGGGGTATTTGACCGATTTAGATTATCTAGACTCTTTCCATGCCTTTAATTGAATTGTCTTGATGTGTTATATCTCCCATGGTTAATCTGCTCTTACATGTTTTATTTGACATTTTTAGCACTTATTGTACCCCTTACTTTTCATTTTGCTCTTACATACTTTAGTTGAAGTTATTGCCTTTCTTATTGTCTCATTACCTTTTAATTGTTGAGTCCCTTTCATGACCCTGTGCCCATTTGCTACTTGTCCTAACTGCTTTACTTGCACACCTTAGTTGTCATGTGCTTTACTTGTCCTGTCATTTTTTTAATATTTATTGCATTCCTTTGATTATTAAGTAGTTCCTCTATTGCTGTGTTGTAAGGCTCCGTCAAAAATTTCCTAATGATTTAAGATTTTATAGTGCACCAGCGATATTTGGGAATAACGTATTTGAATATTAAAGGAGACCTATGGTATAGAGCCACATCATTTTGAAATGAAAATGTATGTTTAAGGTGTGTTGGAACATACCAAGGAGTTTTGTGAATGGCAAGTATTTGTGTGGAACAAGTTGGATACATTAAGTGGAAAGGATGTTTCAATTCGCATAAGATCCTACTTCAAACTCATGTTGCTATCAAACTAAAAGGACTTAGGAGGTGATCTACCTATCAAATTAAAGCCCATTGAGTCTAGTTTTCAGCGCATCAAACCTTTTGTCATTTCGATGTTCCTATAAAAAGTTATATGCATTTTATTAAAGACAATCATGTCAGAAAAATGACCGCGTTTTGGGTGCCCAGGAGGGGGCCAGGCGCGAATCAAAAGAGCAAAGTCAGAAGTAAAATTTTTGAGGCATTTTGGGTGGCGCTGGGCGCGGACCGTGATGCCAAAGTCATGAAATTGAAATAAAAGGAACGGGGAGTGAGAAAATAACCTCATTCTTTGAAGACTAAACCTCCCCTCTCATCCTCAAGTCATCCAAGAGTTTTCATACTACCTATGGTGAGTTCTTAAGTGTGTTTTTATGATAGTTTCACTTCTCAATCATTAGTTACAATAAGGTTTTGATTGGATTCTATAGGATTTCTTCAAAGTCTCAAGAACACCCCAAAAATTGACTTTCAAGATTTGATCTACAAGAGGTAATCTTTCACCCTTAAACCTACATGCATGGATTGTTAGTGAATAAATGAGCAAGAAATAAATACTAGCACTTATAAGATAGTGATTGGAAGCCATAAATACTTAAACTAGAGTATTCGGTGTTATAGAGATTTTGTAATGAGTTAATTAGTAAAATTTGATAGATGTGAGTTCATTGATGATTATAATGGTTCTAAGAAGGTAGTTAGTGGACACAGGATGTTGTAGTATCTCTTGTTAGTGGTAAGGAGGTATTCTTGGATGAAGAAACAACATTACTAGAAGTAGTTGAATGCTATGCACTCTAGGTGTTTGATAAAGTGCCAAAATGGCCAAAAATCTGGAAATATTTACTAATATTGGTCCAATTTAATTATGTTGGTGTAGATTGAAGTTGTAAGAGTAGTGGGTGATTTTAATATCACTAAAGAACTCCATCAAGGTATGTTAGCTAAACTACTCTTTTAGAAATGAATTCCATGATCTTCCCGTAAGTTTCAAGTATTGTTGGCTCAAGTTCCTAATTCCCGTGTTCTGAGTTGTTCCTAATAAATTTGATTATCCCGAGTAAGTAAAGTATCGAAAGATGTATGTATTCAAAATGTGTTCTGAATGTTCCTATCACATTATGTTATCCTTCGGGAATGTGTTCAAGAATGATATGTGTATTAAAATATTATGGCTTTGAGTCATGTTTCAAATGAAAGCTAGTATGCCAACTTGTGTAAGAAAA
Source organism: Nicotiana tomentosiformis (assembly GCF_000390325.3). Classification (NCBI taxonomy): domain Eukaryota; kingdom Viridiplantae; phylum Streptophyta; class Magnoliopsida; order Solanales; family Solanaceae; genus Nicotiana; species Nicotiana tomentosiformis. Next base: position 107,605,517 of record NC_090820.1, on the reverse strand, counting down.
TATTGATATGCTTAAGACTCTTAATTACTCATTTGTGTACCTGAAGTCTTGATTGAAAATGCCTTGTTGTTGATAATCTATAAAGATGCTCGAAAGTGAAAGAAGTGAGCTGAAGATATAAAGTGTGGCCACCGTGCCAAGAATGAAAGCTATACTTGTGGCTAGAGGTGCCAATGAAATGGGATGATGTGAGAAAGATTATAAAATAAGCCTTGATTCAACTGTTCCAAAATTACTTCAAAAGTAGATTTGTCTAAAAGCTTATGTCCTCAAGTCATGCCGTAATGCGGCTGTTTTAACTAATGCTATGCTTTGTGAGTATTTTCAATGGGTTTTGCGTTCTTACATATTCGTGAGTGGAAATTGTGTATTTTCCTTTTTGGGGAAAAGTATTTCAAGAATAAATGGTGTGTTACTTGAATATGATTTCAACTTGCACATCGATTATCAGTCATTTTACTCCATTTCTTGTAAAGAAATCTATTATGCTTAAATTCTTCATTTCTAATGAACTTAAAGTTGTGATTTCCAGAATATTATATATGTTGATATTTATGATGACGATCCATGAAAGGAAAGAAATGAAAGTGTGGAAAGGCCACCGTTCCATGAATGATGAATCATATGTATGGCTAAGAAAGCCAATGAAATGATGATGTTGTAAGTAGCTGAAAGTATCAATGAAGCTATATACAGTATGAAAGGTTATGAGGTAAAATGTAATTTGTACTTCAGTTTCCTTTGTATGTAAATCAAAAAAAATTTTGGGAGTAACGATAGCCATCGAGGAAGGGTAGGTTGAAATAACCTAACCTCGAAACTACCATGTCGGTGTAGGAGTGGATTATGATTATTCTCCTTATTTGGGATGAAATTGATGTGATAAAATTATTCCCCTTATTTGGGATGAGATGGATGTGATAAAATTATTCCCCTTTATTAGGATGAGATTATTGATAGAAATGGATGATGTCGATCCATACGGCATTGTGGTGAGATGGCCTAGCCGATCGGGTCATGATCGGATACCATGCAGCACACATGGTGGTGATTGTGCTGGAAAATGTAATTGAAATTGTGATTGTGGTTGATGTCTCGGATGAGACAGCCTAGTCGATCGGGTCGTGATCAAACTCCGTGCTAAAAGTACGGTGGTATTGGTATTGTGAACAGTGGTATTGGTATTGTGAACTATGGTATTTTGAACAGTGGTATATCGGTGCTAAAGATCTCCCAACCAAAAATAATATTATCTTCGTATTTTGAAAATTATTATGTTTTAACTTGGCATTTGAATATTGTTTGATTGTGACTTGTTGTTTACATGGTTTTCCCTTTCTTACATTGGCATTCTATTTTGAAAGAGAGCAGTTAGCTTTACATAATAGTACTATTCCATATGTACTAACATCCCTTTTGCCTGGGGCGCTGCATCTTCAATGGATGCAGGTAGTTTATCAACGGGCAACTTTGGTCCTCGTTAGCAGTCACTCTCATTTGGTGAGCCCTACTCTATTCCGGGCCTGATGTCATTTGATGTTGTACATTGTGTTTTGAGGTATAGCCGGGGCATTGTTGCTAGCACTTCCATACTACTCTTCTGTTGTACTTAGAGGCTCCGTAGACAGGTTGTGGGTGGTGTTTTATGTGGGGAATTAAACTAGAAATGTTGGTATTTGGATAATATATTTTATATTATATCTATAAACTTGTAATATTTTGGTAATTATGAACGAAGCTACTAATGAAAATGAAATGGGAGTTGTTAATAAAATCTTGCAGTGTTTGATTAATGGAGTGCATATTATCTTTATTCATGGATGATTTTTGGGTAAAAGGAAATCTAACAGGCTTACTCGGCCAGGTTCACTCGGTTGAGCGCTGGTCGCGCTCCCCGAGTTCGGGGCGTGACATGTGTACTCATACCCTTTGATAGTAGAAATTCCTGTAAATTGAATTATTGGATTGTTGTTGTTAATTTAAATTGCTTGTTGATCGAGTTGCACGATGTAACGAGTGAAACAAGGGTGGATTGTGATATGATGATACGGTGGGATCGGGTTGCATGTCGCAACGAGTGAAATAGGGGAGGATTATGTGATATGGTTAAATAAGGGAGGATTTGATATTGATACAGTGGGATCAAATTGCGCGCCACAACAGACTATGTGTGTTGTATTCATTGTTGTATTGTATTAGCTTTCGATATTTATCATATGAGATTCTGAGGACTGATATTTCTGGGTTTATTGATTTTGAGGATTGAGTTGTTTACATTAGTTTACTACTTTGTCGCCATTTCCTATCTTCCTTTACTACTATTATTATTTTTGGGAATCGATTTTTAAGATAAATGTACTACGATGAGTCATTATCTCACACCCTGTTGAGTTGTTGGTAACATAACGGTTTTAAATAAAAGAATTATTAGCATGCTTACCTTATGTGACTCTTAAGTTAAAACTCATCGTTGCATTCGGTACTTTACTATTTTTAATAGTCGCCATACTTCACTTTAATTGATTTCTCAACTTAATCTCCTTACCCTATATGATATTTTTACTTTACTTAAAAATAATTGTTAATAGGTTTTAATTTAATAAATTCTATGTTAAATTCAGTAGCTTATCCGATGCTTTGTTTTATTTGAAAGTGTTATTTTCTTCACCCAAATGATTTCTAAAATAAACTCATTTTCTCATTGATTTCTTACTTGGTTCAGAAACGAAAATTTTACTTTATTGTATATAGATAGATCTCTCTAATATTCTTTATTAGCATTTGACCCGGATACTATGCACCTGATAGCACATGAATTTTTTCGTGCGAAAGTGATTTGAAAAATGCGGGCACAAGGTGCCATGTATGTAAGGTTTGGAAGTTGTCACTTATGATTTGAGATTACGAGGAGTGGTGCCTAGGGTAATTCTTGTTGAAATTCATGCATTAGGAGTGATTTGATTGATTGAGTTGTCATCGGTTTTCTTTACTTGAATTCATTCATATTTCATCTGAACCCCGACTATGTGGTTGCTTAATTACTTAGTTGTTTCTCATTGCCATTCGTGCTCCAATTATTTTTACTGTTGATTGTATTTTGTGATCCTTCTCCTATTGGTCTTATATTGATGTTCTTTCCATTGTTAGCTTTAAGTTATATCCTGCACAGGTTTGCAAGTCTGGTAGGTTTCCTGACTTAGCCTCGTCACTACTCTACTGAGGTTAGGCTTGATTCTTAATGAGTACCGTTGTGGTGTACTCATTCTACGCTTCTACACATTTTTTATGCAGATCCAGGTACTTTTGATCGAGTTGGTTTGGGATTTATGTCTGCGCGGCTGGAGACTTTAAGGTATACCTGCTTGAATTTCGCTCGCTCCAAAGTCACCTTCTATTTTATTTTATTTTCATTATTTTCTATTATTCCGGGACAGTGATGTATTGTTATTGCTACTGATTCTTAGAAAAGCTTATGACTTGTACTACCGGTTTTGGGATATTGTATCATGTTGAGATTGTTGGCTTATTATAGAAACTTCTGTTTCATGCTTATTAGTTATTTGGTTAGAGATCTACTATTAAATCAGCAAGTGTTAGGCTTACCTAGTCTTAGAGACTAGGTGTCATCACGACATCCTACGAAGAGAAATTGGGGTCGTGACATGGACACTAACATTAAGATTATGAATGCTGGAGCTTACTGCAGTGTGTGAAATTTCGTCGAACACCTGATCGTCAATAGTGGCAGAAGGTTCTTGTACCAGTTCCACTACCTCTACTGATTTTGCATTCCCAATTTGAAGTGCTTCTAAATCTTCAGGATTTTCATTCTCAGTATTACCGCTAGAAATCAATGTCAAGGAATCTACAGTTTCATACTGTACTGGCAATTTATCGAACATATGGTCCGCCTTCAAGTTTTCATTTTCAATGGCCAATTCAAATGTTAATGACTTTGAAAGAAGGCTTGGAGCTGGAAAGTACTATAGGTACAATATTAATGTAATTAGAACTAATCTGTGAGGAATCAATGAGACACTTCACCGGATATGTTTCGTTTTGCTGTCGAAAATGCGAGCAAATTTCTCTTTGAAATGCGCCCAATTGAAAAGTTGCTTGTTACGAAATAACTAATTGAACCGAGTAGGAGCTTCACCATTAAGGTAGAAGGAAGGAATATGTAGTCAGTCCTTCTTGGAGAAGCCAAGGTAGGTGAAGTACCGCTCAACTCGAAAAATCCAGCTAAAACTCCAGCTCTCTAGGTTGTCGATGTCGTTAAATTGATCTAGTACCACCTCTGTTATTGGAGTCCGATGGATGAAAGCACCAATGTAATAACTCCAAAATATAGATTATATTTATGGTAGAAAATAACGATTATAGCTAAAAGAAGTAGAACAACATTAATGAAAATGCAAATGAAGTAGCTAAGACAGGAGAGAACCAAAGAAGGGGATGAGAAGCTAGACTTAGAATTGGGGATAAGAGGACTAGGACACTTTACTTAACAATAATTAGCTAGCTATTTTTAGCCTAAGGTACTGTTATTTATTAAATCCTCATACCTCACATGTTCCTAACCTAGGTCCCAAAAATATGTTTCTAAGTTTCCATCCATGCCATCCCAAATGTTAACTACGTTCTTAACAATACCCCCGACCTCAATAAGAACCTTGTCCTCAAGGTTCAAGATAGAAAATTCTAATGAAAGAACATGAGCATTTGTGTTGGCTTACACCGTTGAAAAGGATTCCCATATGTAATCTTTCGTGACCATCAGTGTAGAGTCAGATATAAAGTCAAATGCAGTGGCACTATAATGATCTACAACTATCCAACCATGAAAAAGTGGAACATCCAATAGAGACAAACTGATCCACCAACGATCATCAATTAGGCACTTCACTTTAGTTGTACATGAAAGCATAGGGAACTCATTACAATGCCATATTGAAGCTTGACCATCAGCAAAATATCCAGACGGAAGAGCTTGCTCGGCACTGCCAATTGCACTACATTGCAGTTGTGTGGCTTTATGAACATCATTGTCCTGAAAGAGAGAGCATATCGTTTCTTGGTGAACTCTACTTGGATCTAAAGGTTGATGTCAGGTCGTAATGTCCGAGTCAATGAAAGAAAAGTAAACTGCCACTATGCCCTCTTAGCTTTCTGCTTTATCATATAAAACCAAGCGATTACTTGACCGATTCAACTTTAAAGCTTCACCAGTATTGAATGCATACCCAGGAATGGAAAATGTGCTTCCCCTACCAAAGCAAATACAACTAACTCCTTGTGTCTCAGAAAAAGTAATGGATCGGCATCCTTGTGGATAATTGAGTTTCTGCAATGCCGAATGAGGCTCACACTTGAGAGAATGCTCCTCATGTAGTATTCATCTACAAATTGCATTCCCCACCAATTGTCTCGTTATAGTCACTAAAGTATTCATCTACACAATCATGTACAACCGTCCCACCATAAGCTCCATCGAACTCTTGGATCTGAAGCAAGGAAGCAATATGTGGATGCTCCTGGCTCACAATAAAGTGGTATACATTGAAAGCTCTGCAGTTTCATCATAGGCAAATCAAACACCAAGCTACCATCATGTTCCAAATGAAATAGTGTATGGTAGGGAACAAGAATTCTGTTGTTATCCTTTGCAAGCAGTTCTTGAGCTTTAAACAGACAATGATGGGCACGAGAAACAGTCACAACAATCCATATAACAAAATAAAGTGAAGTCTCTTAGTTCAAGCATGTAGAACAAATGCAGTCACTATGGAGTAACTTTCAGCTAATACCTGGAGCCCTCTCTGTATTTTCTACTCCCGAGCACACTCTCTTGATTTAGACAACAAGAATCCTGGAAGATTGCGTTCTTGCCCAGTATTAACCCAATTGCATTTGTGTGAGCCAAAGTCAAGGTAATGTGACACCTAATTTTGATTAACCCCATCAATATCTTCAAGAGAAATTAAGCAAACATGTAATTGTGCCAAACCATAGTGTACCATCAAATGAAAATTCTATTATAGCAAATCTCACACTCGCATTCAACAACACAATTCCTTGGATAGTAAAAAACCAGAAGATCTTATGTATCCCATTTACGGGATTTGTCAAACACTTAAGCTACAGTAGTATCTCATAAATTTTCTTCCTCCCCAGTATTAGATCCGGTCGTTTCATCAAACACCTCACTATGTACCTTGGTTTGGAAGTTGGCATTTGCGCAGAAGCTATCATCGTACATCTTGGATCATGTAGTTACAGAGTTGTCTCCCTGATGGACAATAGCATTAAGCTCATGAATGCTGGATCTTACTGCGGCATGTGAAATTTTGTGGAACACCTGATCATCAATAGTAGTAGAAGGTTCTTGTACCAATTCCACTACCTTTACTATATTTGCATTCCTTATTTGAGGTGCTTCTATATCTTTAGGATTTTAAGTCTCAGTATTATTGAAAGTAATCAGTGTCAATGAATCTACAGTTTCATACTACAGTGGCAATGTATCGAACATATGGTCCTCCTTCGAGTTTACATTTTCATAAGCCAATTCAAATGCTGATGACTTCGAAAGAAGGCTTGGAGGACGAAAGGGAGACACCATAGCTAATTGTGACACATAGGCACAATATTAATGTAGTTAAAACTAACCTGTGAGGAATCAACGAGACGCCTTACCAGATATGTTTCATTTTGCTGTCGAAAATGATGAGCATTGAAATGCGCCCAATTGAAAAATTGCTTGTTCCAAAACAACCAATTGAACCAAGTAGGAGCTTCACCATCAAGATAGAAGGAAGGAAGAGGTAGCCAGTCCTTATCGGAGAATCCAAGGTAGGTGAAGTACCGCTCAGCTCGAAAACTCCATCTCTCTAGGTTGCTAATGTTGTTAAATCGATCTAGTACCACCTCTGCCATTGGAGTCCGATAGATGAAAGCACCAATGTAACAACTCCAAAATATAGATTATATTAATGGTAGTAACTAACGATTACAGCTCAAAGAAGTAGAAAAACATTAATAAAAATGCAAATGAAGAAGCTAAGTAAGACAAAAGAGAACCAAAGAAGGGGATGAGAAGCTAGACTCAGAATTGGGGATGAGAGGACTAAGACACCTTTCTTAACAATAATAGACTAGCTATTTTTGGCCTAAGGTACTGATATTAATTAATTCTTCATACCTCACATTTTTCTAACCTAGTTCCCACAAATAAGTTTCTAAGTTTCCATCCATGCCCTCCCAAATGTTAACTACGTTCATAAGAAGAGCCCTGACCTCAATAAGAACCTTGTCCTAATGAGAGAACATAAGTATTTGTGTTGGCTTGCACCATTGAAAAGGATTCCCATATATAATCTTTCGGGACCATCAGTGTAGTGTCAGATATTAAGTCAAATGCAGTGGTATTATCATGATCTACAACTATCCAACAATGAGAAAGTAGAACATTCAATACAGACAAAGTGATCCAGCAGCCATCGTCACTTAGGCACTTCACTTTAGTTGTACGTGAAAGCATATGGAACTCATCACAATGTCGTATTGAATCTTGACCATCAACAAAATATCCAGACGGAAGAGCTTGTTGGGCACTGGCAATGGCATTGCATTGAAGTTGTGTGGCTTTATGACCATCATTGTGCCGAAAGACAGAGTATTTCGTTTCTTGTTGAACTCCACTAGGATCAAAACCATGTTGTCAGGTCGTAATGTCCGGGTTAATGAAATAAAAGCAAACTGCTACTATGCCCTCATAGCTTTCTGCTTTATCATATAAAACCAAGCGATTACTTGACCGATGCAGCTTTAAAGCTTCACCAGTATCGAATGCATACCCAGGAATGGAAAATGTGCTTCCCCTGCCAAAGCCAATAAAACTAACTCCTTGTGTCTAAGAAAAACTAATGGATCGACATCCTTGTGGCGAATTGAGTTTCTGCAATATCGTATGAGGCTCATACTTGAGAGAATGCCCCTCATGAACAATTATATGAGGCAAAAACGGTTAGGTGATGCTTAAATCTAGTTGACAATACAGCAAAAAAGTCACACATTAGAGCAGCAATAGTTGCTAGTCCATTCGTAATCCTCCCACGATCATGATGGATAATTATCGTGTTCAAATTATCTTCAGTTGTTGGAAAGATATGATCCATAACAGCATTGTTCAATTTGTCAATCCATGAATACATAGCACGGTGCTTCAAACTTGGTCGCAGTTCAACAGAATGCACGACTTTGTTTAGGATATCCAACGGGAAGTTAGAGAAAGGTAGTTTCAGGAGTCGTGGAGGCCAAAGTTGAATGTTGCTAGAACCTTCCTCCATATTATTTATCTCTCCCGTATCTAAAATTTATGAAATTAAAAAGAGGGAATATATTCTTATGCATCAACTGGATTCTAGCAAAAATGAAGATGTCATTGTAAAAATTTGGCTGATTAACCATAGTACAACAATACTTCTCCTCATGTGGAAATTCCTTCCGAAAGCTCTTAGTCAGAGTAAATGTAAATCCCTAACTTTACAATGTGTTAGTGAATAGATTATGTGATTGGACGCCTGTGGGGTCATTCAAGCTTGAGCGAATTACAGTGATAGTACTAATGTAGTCCATGCCAAGAATAACCCATACAACTTGTATGGTGCACACAAATTCAAGGACCTTGTGTTGTTTCTTATTCTTATGGATCTTGTCCTCAAGCTTTGAGGCAAGAACATTAGAAGTATTGCATTCCCCACCAATTGTCTCGTTATAGTCACTAAAGTATTCATTTACACAATCATGTACAACCGTCCCACCATAAGCTCCATCGAACTCTTGGATCTGAAGCAAGGAAGCAATATGTGGATGCTCCTGGCTCACAATAAAGTGGTATACATTGAAAGCTCTGCAGTTTCATCATAGGTAAATCAAACACCAAGCTACCATTAAGTTCCAAATGAAATAGTGTATGGTAGGGAACAAGAATTCTAATTTTATCCTTTGCAGGAAGTTCTTGAACTTTAAAAGGACAAGGATGGGCACAAGAAACAGTCATAACAATCCATATAACAAAATGAAGTGAAGTCGCGTAGTTCAAGCATGTAGAGAAAATGCAGTCACTATGGTTGTTTGCTACTATAAAGACTGTAACATGGGAAATCTGGCATAATCACCATAAGAACCAGGATAAAATATAATATACGGCGGAGCAGATCTTGCTTTATGAACTAGATCGACCAGAGCAAACAAGAGTCTAGTAGCTTTAGCGATATGAATTTATGGTGACTGTTTGGAGTAACTTTCAGCTAATACCTGGAGCCCTCTCTGTATTTTCTGCTCCCAAGCACACTCTCTTGATTTAGACAACAAAAATCTTGGAAGATTGCGTTCCTGCCCAGTATCAACCCAATTTCATCTGTGTGAGCCAAAGTCAAGGTAAAGTGACACCTGATTTTGATTAACCCAATCATTATCGTCAAGAGAATTAAGCAAACATGGAATTGTGCCAAACTATAGTGTACAATCAAATGAAAATTCTATTATAGCAAATCTTACACTCGCATTCGATAACACAATTCCTTGGCTAGTAAAAACCAGAAGATCTTATGTATCCCATTGACGAGATTTGTCAAACACATAAGCTACAGTAGTATCTCGTGAATTTTCTTCCTCCCCAGTATTAGATCCGGCCATTTCATCAAACACCTCACTATGTACCTTGGTTTGAAAGCTGGAATTTGCGCATAAGCTATCATCATACATCTTGGATACTATAGTAAAAAGGTTGTCTCCCTCATGGACAATAGCATTAAGATCATGAATTCTAGAGCTTACTGCGGCATGTGAAATTTTGTGGAACACCTGACCATCAATAGTGGTAGAAGGTTCTTGTACCAATTCCACTACCTCTACTGATTTTGCATTCCCAATTTGAGGTGCTTCTATATCTTCAGGGTTTTCAGTCTCAATATTATTGCCAGTAATCAATGTCAAGGAATCTACAGTTTCATACTGCAGTGGGAATTTATCGAACATAAGGTCCGCCTTTGAGTTTCTATTTTCATAAGCTAATTCAAATGCTGATGACTTCGAAAGAAGGCTTGGAGCAGGAAAGGGATACACCATAGCTAACTGTGACACTATAGGTGCAATATTAATGTAGTTAAAACTAACCTGTGAAGAATCAACGAGACGCCTCACCGGATATGTTTCTTTTTTGCTGTCGAAAATGCTGAGCAAATTTCTCTTTGAAATGCGCCCAATCGAAAAATTGCTTGTTCTGAAACAACTAATTGAACCAAGTAGGGGGTTTACCATCAAGGTAGAAGGAAGGAAGAGGTAGCCAGTCCTTCCCGGAGAAGCCAAGGTAGGTGAAGTACCGCTCAGCTCGAAAAATCCAGGTCTCTGGGTTGCTGATGCCGTTAAATCGATCAAGTACCACCTTTGCCATTGGAGTCCGATAGACGATAGCACCAATGTAACAACTCCAAAATATAGATTATATTGATGGTAGTAACTAACGATTACATCTCAAAGAAGTAGAATAACATTAATGAAGATGCAAATGAAGAAACTAACACAGAAGAGAACCAAAGAAGGGGATGAGAAGCTAGACTCGGAATTGGGGATGAGAGGTCCAAGACACTTTACTTAACAATAATCGGCTAGCTATTTTTGGCCTAAGGTACTGATATTTATTAATTCTGCATACCTCACATGTTCCTAACCTTGTTCCCACAACTAAATTTCTAAGTTTCCATACATGCCCTCCCAAATGTTAACTACGTTCATAACAAAACCCCAGACCTCAATAAGAAACTTGTCCTCAAGGTTCAAGATAGGAAATTCTAATAGGAGAACATGAGAATTTGTGTTGGCTTGCACCATTGAAAAGGATTCCCATATGTAATCTTTCGTGACCATCTGTGTAGTGTCAGATATTAAGTCAAATGATGTGGCACGATCATGATCTACAACTATCCAACCATGAGAAAGTGGAGCATCCAATAGATACAAAGTGATCCACTAACGATCATCAATTAGGCACTTCACTTTAGTTGTACATGAAAGCATAGGGAACTCATCACAATGTTGCATTGAAGCTTGACCATCACATTACATTGTAGTTGTGTGGCTTTATGATAATCATTGTCCAGAAAGATAGAGCATTTCATTTCTTGGTGAACTCCACTTGGATCAAAAGCATGATGTCAAGTCGTAATGTCCGGGTTAATGAAATAAAAGCAAACTGCCACTATGCCCTCATAGCTTTCTGCTTTATCATATAAAATCGAGTGATTACTTGACCGATGCAGCTTTAAAGCCTCACCAGTATCGAATGCATACCCATGAATGGCAAATGTTCTTCCCCTGCCAAAGCCAATAAAACTAACTCCTTGTGTCTGAGAAAAAGTAATGGATCAGTATCCTTGTGGCAAATTGAGTTTCTGGAATGCCGCATGAGCCTCATACTTGAGAGAATGCCCCTCATGGAGTATTCATCTACAAATTGCATTCCCCACCAATTGTCTCATTATAGTCACTAAAGTATTCATCTACACAATTATTTACAATAGTCCCGCCATAAGCTCTGTTGAACTCTTGGATCTGAAGCAAGGAAGCAACATGTGGATGCTCCTGGCTCACAATAAATTGGTATACATTGAAATCTCTGCAGTTTCATCATAGGCAAATCAAACGCCAAGGTACCTTCAGTTTCCAAATTAAATAGTGTATTGTAGGGAACAAGAATTCTATTATTATCCTTTGCAAGCAGTTCTGGAGCTTTAAACAGACAATGATGTGTATGAGAAACAGTCACAACAATCCACATAACAAAATAAAGTGAAGTCTCGTAGTTTAAGCATGTTGAACAAATGCAGTCACTATGGAGTAACTTTCAGCTAATACCTGGAGCCCTCTTTGTATTTTCTACTCCCGAGCACATTCTCTTGATTTAGACAACAAGAATCCTGGAAGATTGCGTTCCTGTCCAGTATTAACCCAATTGCATCTGTGTGAGCCAAAGTCAAGGTAAAGTTATACCTAACTTTGATTAACCCCATCAATATCTTCAAGAGAAGTTAAGCAAACATGTAATTATGCCAAACCATAGTGTACCATCAAATGAAAATTCTATTATACCAAATCTCACACTCGCATTCGACAGCACAATTCCTTGGCTAGTAAAAACCCAGAAAATCTTATGTATCCCGTTGACGAGATTTGTCAAACACCTAAGCTAGAGTAGTATCTCGTGAATTTTCTCCCTCCCCAGTATTAGATCTGGTCGTTTCATCAAACACCTCACTATGTACCTTGGTTTAGAAGCTGCCATTGGGAAGAAGCTATCATCGTACATCTTGGATACTGTAGTAACAGATTTGTCTCCCTCATGGACAATAGCATTAAGCTCATGAATGCTGGATCTTACTGCGGCGTGTGAAATTTTGTGGAATACCTGATCATCAATAGTGGCAGAAGGTTCTTGTACCAATTCCACTACCTCTACTAATTTTGCATTACCCATTTGAGGTGCTTTTATATCTTCAGGATTTTCAGTCTCAGTATTATTTAAAGTAATCAATGTCAATGAATCTACAGTTTCATACTACATTGGCAATTTATCGAACATATGGTCCTCCTTCGAGTTTCCATTTTCATAAGCCAATTCAAATGTTGATGACTCCGAAAGAAGGCTTGGAGGGGGAAATGGAGACATCATAGCTAATTGTGACACTATAGGTACAATATTAATGTAGTTAAAACTAACTTGTGAGGAATCAACTAGATGCCTTACCAGTCGAAAATGCTGAGCATCGAAATGCGCCCAATCGAAAAATTGTTTATTCTGAAACAAGCAATTGAACCAAGCAGGAGATTTACCATCAAGGTAGAAGGAGAAGAGATAGCCAGTCCTTCTCGCAGAAGCCAAGGTTGGTGAAGTACCGCTCAGCTCGAAAAATTCAGCTCTCTAGGTTGTTGATGCTGTTAAATCGATCTAGTACCACCTTTGCCATTGGAGTTTGATAGATAATAGCACCAACGTAACAACTCTATATAGATTATATTGATGGTAGTAACCAACGATTACAGCTCAAAGAAGTAGAACAACATTAATAAAAATAAAAATGAAGAAGCTAAGTAAGATAGGAGAGAACCAAAGAAGGGGATTGGAAGCTAGACTCGAAATTGGGGATGAGAGGACTAAGACACTTTACTTAACAATAATCGACTAGCTATTTTTTGCCTAAGGTTGTAGCGACCCGACCGGTTATGTTGCTTTTTAGATCTCCGTTCTCCTAATTAAGACTCCCTATATGTACTTTTACTATTTTATGACTTGTGGGGATGGTTAGTTTAGGTTTGGAAGGGGTTGGATTGAAATCGAAACACTTAGTTTCTTAATAGTGGCTTTTGATGGCCAAGTTTGACTGGAGTCAATATTTTGAGTAAACGACCTCAAAATCAGGATTTATGGTTCCAGTAGGTTTGTATGATGATTTTGAACTTGGGCGTGTGTACAAATCGGGTTTCGGGTGATCCGGGAGCATTTCGGCGCTTAATGTTGAAAGTCGGTTCATTGAAGGTTTTCTAGTTCTTTATATTTGATTTAGAGTAGACTTTGGTTTTTCCGAGGTCTGTTTGGGATTCTGAGTCTGGGAATAATATTGTATGATGATTTATAACTTGTAAATAAAATTTGGTGTCATTCTGAGTAGTCTATGTATGATTCGGTGCGTTCGGAGCTAGTTAAGAAGTTTGAAGTTCATAAGTTGATTCAATTTGATTTTGGGGTGCTACCCATAGTTTCGATGTTGTTTTATGTGTTTCGAGGGTTCTAGCAGGTCTGTATTATGGTTAAGAACTTATTGATTTATTTGGACGGGGACTCGGGGGTTCGAGAGCGTTTCAGACCGCCCGGAGCTATGTCTAAAACTGCTGGTGTGCTGGTTCTCGTTTCCTTCTTTGAGAACGCGGAAGGACCCTTGCGTTCCCGATAAAGGATTTGGGTACTGAGTGTTTTTTCTCTTTGCGTTCACGAAGAAGAGGCCGCATTCATGAAGCTTCAGGACCTGTGGCCTTCGCATTCGCGATGGCTTGGTCGCATTCGTGTAGAAGGATTTGGGGCCAGGGGGTCTGTAGGTCATTGATATTCGCCTTCGCGAAGGGTTGGTCGCATTCTTGATGCTTGGGCTGGCCTATCCTTCATGATCACGAGGAACCTATTGCGTTCGCGAAGAGGAGCTTTAGTGCCTGGGCAGGATTTGCCTTCGCGATCGCGAGGCTCTTTTCGCGAACGCGAGGCACTTTTCGCGTTTGTCGAGAATGGGCAGCTGGTCAGAGACTTTATTAAAGTCGGTATTTTGGCTATTTTGTGCATTTCTCTCATTTGTTGGACGATTTTAGAGCTTCTTGGAGAGGGTTTTTTACCTAGCTATTGGAGGTAAGTGATTTCTACATAATGTGAGCTTAATACATAAATTATGGGTAGACTTTAACATGTAAATTGTGGAAATATTAGGATTTTGGTTGAAAAACTTAAGTTTTGATAAAAGTGAGAGTAAACCACGAAAATGATTATGGAATTGGGTAAATATTATATATTTGTGTTCGTGAGGTTGTGGGTAACATTTATTTACAAAAATTTCCAAAATCCGGGCAAGTGGGCTCGAGGGTGAATTTTAGGAACCTTTCAAATTCGGTTGGGTGATCACTCTAATAGTTAAATTATGAACTTTTGAGCAATTATTGATTAGTTTGTACAACCTTTGGCTAGTTTCGGATTTTTTGGCACTGACTTGAGGCATTTAGAGTGATTTGTGGACCGGAAAGTGAACTTGGGAATGAGGTAAGTTTTTTGCCTAACCTTGTAAGAGGGAATTAACCTCATAGGTGTTTAAATTGTTATTTGCTACTAATTTTGGGTGCTACGTACGCACGAAGTGACGAAAGTTCGTGCGTAGCAAATATTCATGTTATGTCCAGGTACACATAGGCCTTTATTATGCTATTACTTATACTATTTGGACTCAACTTGCTAGTTTAATTGCTCGTGTAAATAAGTAAAAATTTGGTTAAAGATTATGTTAAATCGAGGTTCATTACTTAGAGAGTTAGAGGAATGTTTAATTATTGATGGAAATTATATCCTTTCATGGGCTTACCTCGGAGTTGTAAATATGGAATTCGAAATCCGAAAAGTTTTCCTATTCCTGTGGATCGGGCCGAACGCCTCGACAATATATATATATATATATATATATATATATATATATATATATATATATATATATATATATATATATATATATATATATTATGGGTTGCATCTGTTGATCGGGACGTAAGACCTCGGTAGTGTATGTACACGATTATTATGGATCAGGCCGTATGACCTCGGCATAATTCGTGCGTGTTGTCGCTCAGAGTCCAATCATGACTTGAGGATATATAATTACATGTTGAGATTATTATGTGATATTTGGGAACTTTTAATTATTATTTTGATAAATAGTCATTTAATTATTACCTCGTATTCCATCATTTATGTTGTTTTTCATGCCTATTAAATAATCTTATACATTATGTATATTGCCCACTAGTAAGTATCGAAGTCGACTCCTCGTCACAACTTCTTCGAGGTTAGACCAGATACTTACTGGGTATATATTGTTTATGTACTCACGCTATATTTTTGCACATATTATGCAGGTTCTGAGGCAGGTGCATGATAAGTAGGGATTTTGACTGCTTATTAGCATCTTTTTGCTCTTGTCTTAGTCTGAAAGTATTGAATTGTGTTCCCAAAGCTAATGAAAATATGCAAATTGCAGAAATGCTGAAAGTTTGGTCTCCCGTGCGGAAATCCGACACAAAAAGGAGTGTTCTGAATCACAAGGCAATAAAGGGTGCAGAAGAAAAGAAGTGTTGTCCGCAGAAGAAATCACGAATCGCAGAATTCCATCTGCGGCAGCAAACCAAGCAACAGAACCCAACAGGATTTTCAGCAATGTGCGGATCGCACATGAATTGTTCGGTCGCAGAACTTGACTTGCACTGACAAATATTTTCAAGTTCAAAGACTATGCAGTAGACCAAATCCTGACGCTTTGCAGAAGTGCAGACCGCACAAGAAATGTGTGCCCGCAAAAGTTGCTTCGCAACCGCAATCCAGAAATGTGCAGCTGCAAAACTCATCTCCCTGCTAGCTGAAGAAATCTGCGGACCACACATGGAATTGTGCTGCTGAAGAACCTCCCTAGGGGCATTTTTGTCAGTAATATTTAGTCCAGTATAAATAGACGAGTTTCATAAAATTAGGTCAAGTTTTGAACATACAAAGCTATTGTATCCGTTTCTTTTCACTATTTTAGGAAGTTTTAGTTTATTTGAGTGTTTGAACATTAGATTTCTTCATTTTAATCTTCCATTATGAGTTTAATTAGCTTTTCTTCTTTATTTTCTGCAATTTTCATTATGAGTAGCTAGGTTTTTACTAGGGTTGTGACCCAACCCTAATGTGTAAACCTTATGGGTAATTAATTTAAGATTTGTTTATGATTGGGTGTTGATTATTTAGCTTAGTCCATGCTTCAATTTTAGAATTAATAGGTGCAAACATTGATTCATGCCTATTTGACTTTGTCTTTACTTTAGAAGGAGGGACTTAGTCTAGGATAACTTAGCTAACAAGGAATTGGGTTAATTGAGAGATTGATTAACCTAATTAAAGTGTTCAAACCCGAGATAGTAAGGACCCGACTTGAGCTCATATCAACTATTTTGTTTGATACCCATTTGGACTTGAGAAAGCCAAATTGGGTAAAACCACTCCCTGACCGAGAGGTATTGAGTGAGTAATGTAGAGTTGAGAGCTATAATACACCCCATGTCACGACCCAAAATCCACTATAGGTCGTGATGGTGCCTAACGCCGCCGTCAGGCAAGACAACGGTGATTTATCAATTTAATTACTCATTTTTATTACTTTTGAAAACATAGATTTCAATAAGGAAGAAGATTTACACTTCTGAATCCACGGGAACGTACAACATTTGTAGTTTATAAAAGAAATGGAAGGCGATAATAATATATGAAACGATAAGCATCAACTAGTATAACCCCAAAACTTGGTGTCACAAGTGCATGAGCATTTTCTAGGGAGTACAATAATAATACAACATCTGTCCAGAATGTAAATAGACAGGATAAAATACATAGTACGATAGAGACCCGGTGGACTGTGATGCGTAGCCTGAAATGCAGCTCAAGTAAAGTCCCCTCAACAGGTGCGCCTACGCGCCAAGATGATCACCAAATGAACCTGTCAGATCCTGCACATTTAGTGCAGAAGTGCAGCATGAGTACGTAAATCAACGTGTATCTAGTAAGTATCTAGCCTAACCCCATAGAAGTAGTGACGAGGGGTCGACATCGACACTTACTAGAGGTCTAATAAAGCAATATAATAATTCATAAGCAGATATGAAGCACACAACAATAATGTGGTGAATCTGTAAGTTACATAATCTTCCAAATATTTCTTTTTAAAGTATAAATTTCTCAATCTTGTATTCTACCTTAACGACTCAGAAAATGTCAAGTGCCAATATCAAATGAATAAGGAATACCATATAAAATGTTGGGCATCAGTGAAAAGATAATCTCGTGAATGTTTGGACTACCACCGATATAACGCACGATTATGTCGAGGCCGTTCAGCCCGATCCAGAATAATGTGTACACTGCCGAGAGTCGAGCGGCACGAACCATAGATGCATCTATTATACCGCTGAGACGTCCGGCCCGCTCCACAAGAAAGGAAGGAACTTATCAAATTATGAGACACGTGCTTACAACACAGTACATGGGCACAATAATAAATATACCCTTTTACATTTATCAAAAATCTTGGCTATAACTCAAGGTGATAAAATTCGGCCTAATATATTTATATGTTTCTAAATCAATTTTAGTTAAAATTTTAATTAATTAAGCTAGCAAAATGAGTCCAAACAATTCAAATATTACATGATAAAGTCCTAAGTCTACCAAGACATAAACATGCTTTAGCTACGTACGGACTCTCGTCACCTCGTGCGTACGTAGCACCCACAACTATTTGCACATACTAATAAATATCACCTAGGGGGAGTTTCATCCTCATAAGGTTAGACATAAGACTTACCTCACTCTGAAGTTCCATAACCAGATCCAATGACACTCTAACACCTCAAACTGATGCTCGTCGCTCCAAAACTAGGCAAACAATGCGCAAACCAATAAAATTATATTCTAATACTCGTAATAAATCAATTTATAACAATTCTCAACTCCGCTCGAAAAATCAATTAAGGCAAATCCTAGGACCACATGCTCGGAACCTGATAAAATTACAAAATCCGACAACCCGTTCCAATACGAGTTCAACCATACCAATTTTATCAAATTCTGATAATGAATCGACCTCCAAATCTTCATTCTTTTTTGTTTTTGAAAGACTTTGCCAAAAATCTCATTTTATTCCAATTTATTCACTAATAATTGATGAATATAACCATAGAATCATGAAATACAATCACTTTCAGATATAGAATACTTACCCAAGTCAAAATCGTGAAGAACTCCTCAAAATCGCCTAAAAATCAAGCTTCAAAATCCTAAACGAAAATGGAAAAATGACCAAGTTTCGATCCTTAGGTTTTATGCCCAGGTTCGCATTTGCGGATAAAAATTTTGCATTTGTGAATAAACAGTAAGCTCCAATGAACAGTGTTTGCAATTGCGATGAACAATGTTCGCAATTGCGAATGAACAGTGCCTCACCAGAAACCAGCAAATCCAAACTTCTCCGAAATTCTTAAACTACCCTGAAACTCATCGAGGACCTCCCGGATACAAAACATATATGAATATCAATCAGAAAATATGCTACGGACCTGCTCGCACACTCAAAACACTAAAAAGAAGTCTTCTTGACCCGATATTCACCATGGTCAAACTCCAAATTTCTAAATTTTACTAGTCTCTCAACCAATGATCCAAAATACACCCAAGCTCCTCGGGACCCCGTCAAATCATACCAAAAAGTCCAAAAACATGATAAAAACTTAGTCGAGGCCTCAAATCACATCAAACAATGCCGAAAATATGAATCGCGCCTCGAATCGTATTATGAGTTACGAAATTTCCAAATTCTATAATTTGCGCCGAAGCATATCAAATCAATCTGGAATGACATCAAATTTTGCACATAAGTCATAAAAGACTTAATGGACCTGTTCCAATTTTCGGAATCAAAATCCGAGCTCGATATCAACCAAGTCAACTTCTTATCATATTTATGAATATTTCAAAACTTCAACTTTCCAACTTTTTGCCAAACTGCGTCGAATTGTCCTACGAACTTCCAAATCCAAATATGGACATACGTCTAAGTCAGAAATCACCATACGAAGATATTGAAATCATAAAATTTCTATTCCAGGTCTTTTGCTCAAAAGTCAAACCTCGGTCAACTCTCCCAACTTAAAGCTTTCAAATTGAGAATTTTCCTTGTGAAACAACTCCGAACTTCCCGAAATGCAATTCCAACCACACTTACAAGCCATAAAATATGGAGTGAAGCTACTCGAGGTCTCAAATAACCAAACGACGCACTAGAGTTCAAAATAACTGGTCGGGTCGTTACATCCCAATCAACAAAACAAGCGTTAACGTCTTTATCCCATTAGGCGAACATCCAGGTTATGGTCACATCCCTATGCCTTTAAACTAATTGGAAAAACAACAAAAACATTCATCTCTAGTATATTTTCCATAGCTTGCAATTATTAGAGTAACAGTAGAAGTAAATATCCAAACTCTGTTGTGGAAGTGCAATCTTAGGTAGTCCATTTACTTGCTTCAAATATATACTCCTAACATCCCTCATAACTCCAGTGGATTCGACCCCTACTCATATTTGGATAATTATTATTGCATACGACCGTATCATATCTCTTATTGAGGTGTGTTATGGACGTCATCAATTTTTGGGACCATTGTTGGGGAGTTAAAATGGTGTTAGCTACATATTTGGGTTTGTTTTGGGAATATCTTCTTTTCCTTCTATGTTACTAACTTGTGGAAACAATTTTAGGTACAATCATGGCAGTTGTCACGACCCAAACCATTGGACCGTGATGGGCACCCGGTACCTTACTCAACCGAGTACCAACATAACATATCTTTCTTATTACATCATCATAGGTAAGTGGGCCAAAAGGGGCGTGTGATGACCCAAAATGTCATCTTTAAATTTAATAAGTAATTCTGTATTCTAAGATCTCAAAAAGCTATATTTATCACTCCTCGACTTATGTGCTCTGTCCGTAAAAATTTTTGGAAAGTTTTTATGAGAAAAATGGATTAAAATATGAAATAGAGTTTTAAAACTCAACTGAGTTGACTTTGGTCAATATTTTGAGAAAACATATTCGGATCAGTGTTTTGACAATTCCAATAGGTCCATATCATGATTTGGGACTTGGGCGTATTTCCGGAATCAAATTCCGAGGTCCCTAGCCCGAGATATGAAATTTTGACGAAATATTAAAAGTTTGAAAGTTGATGATTTTAAGAATTCACCGATGCTTGATCTTATTGACACTGGGTCCGTATTTTGGTTCCGTAGAATGGTATAGGTCCACTATAATAATTATGACTTGTCTGCTGAATTTGGTGAGAATCGGAGTTGATTTGACGTGATTCGGACGTCCGGTTGTAAAAATATAAGTTTTAAAGTTTTCTTGAAAATTTCCTTTGATTTGGTGTCCGATTCGTAGTTCTAGGTGTTACTTTGGCGATTTGATCATGCGAGCAAGTTTGTATGATATTTTAGGACTTGTGTGCATGTTTGATTTGGAGCCCCGAGGGCTCGGGTGAATTTCGGATAGGTTACGGGATGATTTTGAACTTAGAAAATCTGGTTTTTGAGCTTCTGCTGTCATCTGGTGCATTGTGCTTCGCAATCGCGAAGCCATTCCAGCGATCGCGAAGAGAAAATTTTAAGCCGTGAGTTTTACTCTTCTCGTTCACGAAGCTAGGCAACACAGAAGGCTAGCTCCCAGTGCATTGCGAACACGAGCACAAAGCTGCGATCGCGAAGAAGGAATGAGGTAGAAGCTGAAGCACCAAAATTTTGCTACGCGATCGCGTAAGGCTGAGAAATTGTTCTCTGCAATCGCATGGCCTTATACGCGATCGCGTAGTGTTAAACAAACCTGGGCAAATTTTGTTCTACGCGATCGCGAACGAATTTCCGCGATCGCGATGAATAAAAATCTGAAAAATAGAACTTAAGTTCTTGAAAAAGGGTTTCGACCTATTTTCAACCATTTCCAATTTGTTAGCTCGGGTAAGGCGATTCTTGGGAGATTTTCACGGGAAAATATTGGGGTAAGTGTTACTTATCCTATATTAATTATATTTCATAATTCCATACTCATTTATATCATGAATCCGTGAATTTATGGAAGAAAAATTAGATTTTTATAAAATCTTCCAAAAACGAAAATTTAAGATTTGAAGGTCCATTTGACATCAGAATTGGATAAATTTTATATGGTTGAACTCGTATCGGAACTGGTGTTCGAATTTCGTAAGTTTTTCCGAGATTTGAGGCGTGGGTCTCACTGTCGAATATTTAAATGAATTTCGGTTTTTTATCCAGAAAATTAGTAAATTCATATGGAATTAATTCCTATGATTCGTATTGAGTATATCGAATTGTTTGTGAATAGATTTGAAGCTTTTGGAGAAAAATTTAAAAGGAAAAGTTGTGGTCGAGTAATTGATTGGAATTTGCAAAGCGAGGTAAGTATCGTGGTTAACCTTGACTTGAGGGAATAGAACCCTTAAACTATTTGTTATATGAAATGCATGTGAACGGCGTATAGGCGAGGTGACGATGTCTATACGTCGTCAAATTAAATGTTTGCATAATTACTTGAAAAATCATAAATCGTTTTAAATCATGAATTTATTTTTATAATGATTGTTTCTCTCCTATTCTTTGTCAAATATTAATTGTTGAATTCCTGCATTAATGGTTACATGCTATTTGAATTATGTGTCTTAATTGTTATTTGACATTTAGCATATTAAATATTAAACTGCCTATTTTCTCCTTGATTTCCATAATAATTTTGTTATTTGTCATTATTTGTTTCACAAATAAATTATAATTATTGTATGCTTGTTGTCTTATAATTTTATATTAATTATTGCATTTATTGGGAAAATTACTTCTATAAGAAATGGGTAAATAAATATATTGGAGGAGCGGGTTGCACGCCGCAACAGAATTGATTGAAATGGATATATTGGAGGATCGGGTTGCACGCCGCAACAGACTTATTAAAAGTCAATATTGGAGGATCGGGTTGCACGCCGCAACAGACTTATTAAAAGTCCATATTGGAGGATCGGGTTGCACGCCGCAATAGACTTATTTAAAAGTCGACATACATATATATACATATATATATTGGGGGATCGGGTTGCACGCCGCAATATATATATATATATATATATATTATGGGATCGGGTTGCACGCCGCAACTGACTTGATTAAAATGAATATATTGGAGGAGCGGGTTGCACGCCGCAACAGAATTAAAAATGAATATATTGTGAGAGAGGGTTGCACGCTGCAACGGAAATTGATGGAAATGATAATTGGTTATGACTGCTGAGTTGGCTTCAATTATTATAAATGAGTTACCTGATTTATTTTTATTATTTGTTGTTGTTACTAATATTGCGTATAGGTTAATGTAAGTGATTCTCCTTAGCCTCGTCACTACTTCGTTGAGGTTTGGCTCAACACTTACCAGTACATGGGGTCGGTTATACTGATACTACACTCTGCACTTCTTGTGCAGATTTCGGAGTTGGTCCCAGCGACGTACCATAGACTTGCTCGGATTTCAGCTACCAGAGGAGACTTGAGGTATAGTTATATGACGTCCGCGGTTCTGAAGTCCCTGTCTATTTTACTTTTGCTGTGTGTTTATTTCCAGACAGCTTAATTATTTCAGACCTTTATTTGTATTATTCTAGAAGCTCGTGCACTTGTGACACCAATTCTGGGATGGCATTTAGATACCGTTAATTGTATGGATTAATTACTATATTTCAGATTTTACTTCCGCAATTGTTTCAATTATTATTAATAAATTTAAAAATTATTTTAAAATGGATAATATTATTCTAACGTTGGCTTGCCTAGCAAGTGAAATGTTAGGCACCATCACGGTCCGAAGGTGGGAATTTTGGGTCGTGACAGGGCGTCATGAGATAAACAGAGTAAAATTAAGGGAATACCCGACATAGAATGACCCAACCTGATATAAAAACTTATACACGTGACATACAGGCCTATAAGGCCAACATGATTATTTATAAACTCAAAACATAGGTCAACAAGACCATACAAGTATCCGTACACATGACATCTGTCTACAAGCCTCTAAGAATACATAATTGTCATAAAGGTCAGGTCAGAGCCCCGCCATATCAATCAATACATGTCCTAATCATACTGACCAAATAGAAACTCCGGGGCAAATAGAGCGCACCAACACCTTCCGCTGATCTGATAGCCTACTTGGAGGACTCTCAACCTGTCTAACGTGACCTGCGAGCATGAAACGCAGCATCCCTAGGCAAAAAGGGACGTCAGTACAAATTGTACCGAGTATGTAAGGAATGAAAATCAGTAAATAATAGACAAGAGAGAAGCATGGAGTAAGAGACTCGACATGTAAATCTGAATAGCTCTGTGAATTATTTAATATTTAAAATGTCATACATATGCGTATAAATATCATACCATGCATAGGTATATGCGTTCATAACATCATCAAGCCTCTGAGGGCATCCCATCATATCATCTCGGCCACTATGGGCAAATCATCAACGTATGCCAGCTGATCAAGTGGTGGTGCGTATATAACATCGTAACCTTTTCCCATATCCCATATACATATAATATATGCGTATATAACGCCATCTGGTCATGGGTCAATGTACATGTATAAATGAATGAAATGTATATGAAATACGTCAATAAAATCTCTCGGAACGTCATAGGACCATTATGCCTTTGATTAATATCATGAAATAAACTTTATCAATTTACGTATTTTCTGAGACCCATGAACAGATGATAGAATAATAAGACACATGGGGAATCAAGAATATAAACACCCCTAGTATTTCTATGAATAGAGTCATTTATGGAAGTTATGCATTTGCTCGTTTTGTTTGCATCGTATTGATCATGCCAAAAGAAAGAAGGGATAGCCTTAACATACCTGAGTCGATTCTCTGGACAATCCCTCTAACACAAAACAATTGCGACAAAACACGTGATGGCAAGACCGGAGTAGGAAAAAATCCATATGATATTCTTGAGAAAGATTGCACCGTATTCCTTAAAATTGCAAAATCTCACGCTATATTGTGTTATGAAATTTCAAACAAAATATTTTGAGGCTCCATCATTAGCAAGCTTAGCATAACGTTGCTGGTCTAATTCTAAACATGCCATAACTTTTCCTATTTTCTATGTTACATTACCAATAAAGGAACCAAAACAAGGTAGTTATCTAATAGACTCTTACGTGTAAACAAGGCAACTTGTGTCTTATAACTCATCATCCACATTGGTGACACTTTGGCTTGGCTTAATGCCACGTGGCAGCCCCAAAAAGAACCCTTATCCATTTAATCGTACCTAATACCACAATTATCCCCACAATTAAGAATTATCCCAAATTACTTAAAATACTACTCACTTTTAACATACTTTATACACCTTACTATCATGGTCATGTGGTACCTTATATGGTACTAGTCCATAAATATCGGGTATTATAGCTCGAACTATATTTTATCTCAAAATGATAAACTTCATCGATACTCATTTTCTTTGATTCGTTTACCCTTTTACCTTCATGAATTTACTCATCATTTATTTGAAATAGCATAATACTTAAAATCTCCAAATAATCTTGTCCATGAACTGATGTCAATTATCTTACGACAAATTCAACGTACCATACTACAGGGTGTAACATCGTCATAATAAAATACTGCGGAGCATAACATCATCATAATATAATACTGCAGAGCGTAACATCATCATAATATAATATTGTGGAGCGTAACATCGACGTAATACTGCGGGGCATAACATCATTCCCCCCTTTGGAACATTCGTCCTCAAATGTTGACTGATACACTTTTCGTTTTCATAACCTATGGTTCTTGCGAATACTTTAGTACTCTTCTTGCCATCTAGGCAACTGTTCTGTGAATAAATCTAAGGGCCAGGGCATTCCCCCCTCTAGGCCTCTTTCTCATACCACGGCTTGTGGTCGGAATCCTTCCAATCTCGTAACTGTTGCTACAATGACTATGACCTTGTAAGTGCGCCTATGCGACTCTTCTCTCCCTTTTCCTTCAGAGTTTAGCCAATCTCTAGGTCTCACTTTGTGAACATATAAATAATTATGACAAGCTGACCCTCTAGGCGTCATTAGCTTTACAACATCTAAGTAGGCCATACTATACCATAACTCTTACTTCAATTTATCGTTACTGAGGTTTGCTACCAAACTCCAGGTTACTCTCGTTGCTTATCCTATATGCATAAAGCTAAGTCTTTTAACGCTTCTTCATTGCTGTGCATCTTAAGACTGATGGCCTAATCTCATCTCATACTTTGGAACTTTTATCCATCCATTGATGATTTACAATCTACCACTAATAACTTGAAACTTCTTACGTAATCACTAGGGCTCACGTTGCATCGAGGAACATTTGAAGTGTTTTTCCTGATCCACCTGGGGGCGATACGATACTATACTTCCATAATCGTATTTCATAGCATCCCAATGTGATTTACCTTACGTGGTATTTTAATCATGTATAGTTCATGAAATCATTACTCAATCGAAGGCCCAAATATCATCCTTCTCACTCGCCCTTTCTTATCCTTACTCCTGTCTTCCTAAAACCTTGTTGCTTTACCATACTTTAGCTTGCGACCTACACATATCTATTTATATTATTCACGGCCTTCCTTAAACTTGCTTGCACCATAGATTTTCTTGCGTTATTCTGGAACATCAGACAAGACATCACATCGTCTCTAACTCTTCCTTACTCTCTTGATTAGACTTATCGATACCTAGAAACCATAGGTTGGAAGATATGCCATTGACGATGCCGCTATCATTCCTGGATATTGAATCCCCGTGATTCTAGCCTTCTATTCGAAGTATGGACTATTCACAACCTTCTGCATTTAAGTATCTCATACATTGTTCACCTTTACCTTACTTACCTTAAAGTCTCGCATCATATCTTCTAACTCTTTCATGACCTCCATTCCATATAGGTATGATTCACATCCACAACTTGAAGCTCTATTATAATACTTGCACATTTGGTGCATACACAATCCAGTGGGAGCTTCATATTGTCTTCTTATTGGTACTCTTTCTATCTGGCTCTATCGTAGGGCTGTTATAGAATATGGTTGGTGTACTATTTCTCTTGTGCCTCTGATATTAAGGATGATCCTGCAATGTTCTCAATCACGATTTCTATAATTATCTGGGGCCAATAATCAGACTCCTGATTTACTTGGTTGATGTAACTCTTAGTTTCCTCTTCCCTCTGATCAGCCTGTATGTAAGCTTAAGCTATCTTCCGATTTGCGGCTCATGGTATTAGTTATTACTTTATCCTTTCATGGGTGTTATGGAATATCCATGATACAATCTTCTACTGATTCAATCCTTTGTCTATAACCTGGACTCAATTCTTTCTTTTAACTTATAATGGAGTCTTCTACGTCTGTATGAATGTCAATATATATGCTGCATGGATAATATTCCGAAATCTTAAGTGCGTTCATAACGTAACTAACTTTGGATCATTGATCGAATAATTCCTTTTGTTCCTTCTCAGCTTTCTTTAAACGTAAGCTATTACCTTTCCTGGTCTTTCTGCCCCCTTGTTGCGTGCATACTTAGCTTATCTTAGTTCCCACGCATGCCAGAGTTTTCGTGCAACTCATATGATCTCGAATATTACCTTTGATTTTTCTTCCCGTTCACTAGCCACGGTAGGTGCCATTTTCTCATGGAGTGCATACAATGTTGTAGTGAGACTGTTTTTACATGGCTATTTCTTCTTTAAGTTACTATGCTTAGGTTGAAGCTCTCTTCCTTATTTCCTCAACTAGTCTTTCGTTGTAGTATAAGAAGATCCTCCGACTCTTGTAAAGCTGCGAGCTTATTACATCGTATACTCGACGGAATTTTTGATGTCCTTCCTCGCCTATAATTATCCGTAGTTACTTATTCCACACTCATGTGCTCGTACGGTTGCTTCTAAACTGAAATTTTTACTCTCTTCCTAGTGGCACTCTCCTTTATTTCCGTAACACTCATACGGTACCTTTAACTACCCTAACTCCTATCTGAATATTTCTCAAGGATCACGATGTCATATCTGCGAGACTGAATTCCCCATGTTGAGGTTCACTATGTTTATCTCGCACGATCTGTTGATTTTTATGTATCCTCTCGTCTATCCATAACTAGGCTCTTCCTGAAGCAACTACTCGTAGGCCCATTCTCATATCAATATTCTGCGTAATCTTTCTTGGGTTATTTCCTTTTTCTTACCTTACCTCTCGCACTGGCTCCTTATTTATCCATAACATCCCGGGCAGGAACCCTTACTTTCTTTATTTGACATCATGCTTGTATAATGTTCTGGAATCGTAGCATATCTGTAGGATTCAGATAAGTGCAATCTCATTCCTTTCTTATTTTTATCGCATTCTTCCTTTACCAATCCATAGTTACTAGAACCACTTAATTCTGTCTTAATGCCACATCACTCCATATTCCCCCTTTAAGGGAGTACTAAGATTTAGTGCTATGATGATCTACGTATAGATGTTTTACCTCTTCATTTTTGGCATCTTTTCACATCATCGATGACCCTTACTCGCCTTACGGTAATCCTTCTGTACCAAGGATAAGCAATTTACTTACTCGCAAGGGTGATACTTAGTATAACTAGCACATACAGTCCCTTAAGCTTAACTTTGCTCACATTGCTTGCTTTAGGGAAGCGTTGACCATTCTCTGAATTTCTCATGAATCTTCTTCTATTGTCCATTCTATTATCGCCGGAATAAAATCTGAAATTCTCATGATATCGACCATTATCAAATCACTCAGTCCCTAATTCATGTTTAGTTTATCTTGTTCACCAGCCCATACTGATTGCTATTACTCTGGGGTCTAATTTTTCCTTCCGATAATCACGAACTTATTTCTTGAAATGAGGATACGACTATATGGCCTATACTCTTTTGTTGTCTCAAGGCCTGTCACCTCTCGTCCCTTCCTTTACTTGACTATAGACTCTGTAATACTGTGATTTCATTTTTTTTGATCTACTATTGTCATCCGTGTATCACATCTTTCTCATAATGCTTCATTATCTCTCTTCTTATTTCCCTGCTAACATTTCTGTCTATCACTTTATTCTGAAAACATTAACAACACATTCTTTTGCTTTTAGCTTCCATTGATCCATCTGCTGGCTCTTCGGGTTGCCTAACATTCTCTCTATACTAGGGACGGGAGCCACACTAAGGTAATATTTATCCCTTCTAGGATTCTAGTGCCTATCTATGTAGTACTCACATCTAGTTGTATTATTTTAGAGTGCGCCATCTATTAGCACGTTTGCAATAACCTTCAGAAATGTCAATTAACGCAAACAATCCATTCACTATTTTGGTTACTCTAACCACAGCAGGATCCTGATATCCTGTCCTTCTTCTTAAACTACACATGTTAGCCCTCATAGGGCATAACTGAAATAGGTGTGACCAATTGTACATACCTCTGTTACTGTTGGACGTAACTCAAAATGCTTATATCTCTCTTCCTAAATTGTAGATAATGTTCATCTTTACTAACTGGGTACCTTGTACCCTTTTCCACCTTGCTTCTTTTACTTGTTGAAACTTGTACCTTCTGATTCTCTCATTGCCTTTCATCATAGGGGTGGATAGATATTTTTGCCTTAAGGCTCCTTATCAAGAGGCTTACACGTATTAGTACACACATGATCTGTTGAAGACCTCACATTTACTCATCATAAGCATGATGCAAAATCGAGTTCCTCTGATTCAACTCTTCCACAGCCACATTCAATCTCTTACCAACTATCTTTCTAAATGTAGGTATCGTTGTATTATGAACAAGATAGACTTTAGGAAATTGAGTTCTTACAACTGAGCTCTACCATACGATCTAGAGTAAGAAGAAAGAGTGACAGTCCTAAATGTCATGTAGCCTCCTGCTTATAAGTGTGGTGCACAACACACCCATAAACAAGACTCTACTAGACACGGCTTGTAGACTCCCTAGGACAGAACTGCTCTGATACCACTTTTGTCACGACCCAAACCGATGGGCCGCGACGGGCACCCGGTACCTTACTCAACCGAGTACCAACATAACGTATCTTTCTTATTATATCATCATAGGTAAGTGAGCCAGAAGGGGCGTCATGAGATAAATAAAGTAAACATGAGGGAATACCCGACATAGAACGACCTAACCTAATATAAATACTTATACACGTGACATACGGGCCTATAAGGCCAACATGATCATTTATAAACTCAAAACATAGGCCGACAAGGCCATACAAGTATCCGTACACATGACATCTGTCTACAAGCCTCTAAGAATACATAATTGTCATAAAGGTCGGGACAGAGCCCCGCCATACTAATCAATACATGTCCTAATCATACTGATCAAATAGCAACTCCGGAGCAAATGGAGCGCACCAATACCTTCCGCTAATCTAATAGCCTACTTGGATGACTCTCAACCTGTCTAACGGGACCTGTAGGCATGAAACGTAGCGTACACAGGAAAAAGGGACGTCAATACAAATAATGTACCGAGTACGTAAGGAATGAAAATCAGTAAATAATATACATGAGAGAAACATGGAGTAAAAGACTCGACATGTAAATCTAAATAGCTCTGTGAATCATTTAATATTTAAAATGTCATACATATGCGTATAAATGTCATACCATTCATAGGTATATGCGTTCATAACATCATCAAGCCTCTAAGGGCATCCCATCATATCATCCCAGCCACTGTGGGCAAACCATCAACGTATGCCAGCTGATCAGGTGGTGGTGCGTATATAATGCCGTAACATTTTCCCATATCCCATATACATATAATATATGCATATATAATGCCATCTGGTCATGGATCAATGTATATGTATAAATGAATGAAATGCATATGAAATACGTCAATAAAATCTCTCGGAACGTCATAGGACCATTATGCCTTTGATTAATGTCATGAAATTAACTTTATCAGTTTACGTATTTTTTGAGACCGATGAACAGATGATAGAATAATAAGACACATGGGGAATCAATAATATAGACACCCCTAGTATTTCTATGAATAGAGTCATTTATGAAAATTGTGCATTTGCTCGTTTCGTTTGCATCATATTGATCATGCCAAAAATAATAAGGGATAGACTTAACATACCTGATTCGTTTCTCTGGACAATCCCTCTAATAAATGACAATCGCGACAAAACACGTGATGACAAGACCGAAGTAGGAAAAAATCCGTATGATAGTCTTGAGAAAGATTGCACCGTATTCCTTAAAATTGCAAAATCTCACGCTATATTGTGTTATGGAATTTCAAACGAAATATTTTGAGGCTCCATCGTTAGCAAGCTTAGCATAACGTTGCTGGTCTAATTCTAAGCATGCCATAACTTTTCCTATTTTCTAAGTTACAATACCAAATAGGAACCAAACCAACGTAGTTATCCAACGGACTCTTACGTGTAAACAAGGCAATTTGTGTCTTATAACTCATCATCCACATTGGTGACACTTTGGCTTGGCTTAATGCCATGTGGTAGCCCCAAAAAGTATCCTTATCCATTTAATCCTACCTAATACGACAATTATCCCCACAATTAAGAATTATCCCAAATTACTTAAAATACTACTCACTTTTAACACACTTTATGCACCTTACTATCATGGTCATGTGGTACCTTGTATGGTACTAGTCCATAAATATCGGGTATTATAGCTCGGATCGTATTTTATCTCAAAATGACAAACTTCGACGAAACTCATTCTCTTTGATTCGTTTACCCTTTCACTTCACGAATTTACTCATCATTTGTTTGAAATAGCATAATACTTATAATCTCCAAATAATCTTGTCCATGAACTAATGTCAATTATCTTACGACAAATTCAACGTAATATACTATAGGGTGTAACATCGTCGTAATAAAATACTGCGAAGCGTAACATTATCTTAATATAATATTGTGGAGCGTAACATCATTGTAATATAATAATGCGGAGCGTAATATCGACGTAATACTGTGGGGCGTAACAGCGGCAAACAATGAACTCGGAAATATACCTTTGGGGGATGTTGATGTCGAGGATGAGTAAGTTGATGAGGTTCCGCCTGAACCTCAAGCCAATAGAAGAGGCCGGGTGCCTCATGACAATGTTACCGCACCACCCCCACCTCCACCACGAGCGACTCCACATCGGGTGTTACCCCATGAAGGATATGCTTGTGTAATCGTCCCTCCCCATATTAGGGCGGGCAACTTTCAAATCACCAATGTGATGCTCACTTTGCTTGAGCAACGGGGTTTCTTCATCGGTGCTCCAAGTCAAAATGTGTATAAACATTTGAAGGGGTATGTGGATACTTGTTAGGAGAGGAAACAAACAAATGTCTCCTAGGATGCATTAAGGCTAAGGCCTTTTCCATTCTCTCTACGGGGGAAAGCTTTAGATTGGTTGGAACGCTTACCGAACCATTCCATTCACACTTGGGATGAGTTGGCGGAGAAATTTATTGCTAAGTTCTTCTCTCCCGGACATATGGCTATACTTCGAGATGAGATTTTGGCATTCAAGAAAGAGCCGAATGAACCACTATACGAGATATGGGAGCGATATAGAACAATGGTTAAGGAATGTCCCAACAATGATAGGACGGAAAACATGATTGAACAAACCTTCTATCGTGGGATTAACAAAACCAACCAATGTGTAGTGAATCAACTTTCCGGTGGAAACTTTATGACTATGCCTTATGCAGAGGCGTGTGAGATTTTGGATGAAATGGCGGAGATATCATCAGCGAGGCAGTCCCGGGCCAATGTTCCATAAGGTGATCCGAACATGATCCACCTTCATAAAGAGTTGCATGACCATGGGCAAGCCATTGCTGAATTGACTACTACCATGAATCAACTAGCAAATGCTCAACTTCATCAAGTGCAAAATCCTAAGCAAGTCAACGTCATGGAAGGGGTAAACATGATGGTAAACAAGAGAAGGACCAAGGGTCCACAAGTGCAAAATAGGGTGGAGAATTATGTGCAAGAGGATAGTGGTTTTGATCAAAATGATTATTATAATGAACAAGAAATAAGAGGTGCAATATGTGAACAACTTCCAAGGGCAAAGAAACAACTTCCAAGGACCGAACCAATAACAATGGAGGCCTCAAAACAATCAAGGCAATTGAAATTCTAATAATCACGGAAATTGGAGTGGTGGCCACAATCAAGGGAATTGGCATAACAATAATAATCAAGTAAATTGGAGTGGAAATAATGAAGTAAATTGGCGGGGGGGGGGGAGGGGAGAGATAATCAAGGCGGATGAAACAACAATCAAGGCAACCTGGGTCGGGTTTTCAAAGGCCCCCGATGTATTAACAACCGATCAACCTGCCTCCTTATCCTTCCCATGGTCCGAGTTCTTCAAACAATGAGATGTGATGTATTGAAAATATGTTCAAGCAAATGATGGAAAAGAAAGCCGATTCGGATGCCCAACTTGCCTCACACAATACATCAATCCGCAACTTAGAAGTTCAAATGGGGAAAATCTCTCAAGCTCTAAACTCTCGTCCTAAGGGGTCACTACCAAGTGACACGGTAGTAAACCCAAAGGGTGGAAACAACACCGGGCATGCCATAGCTATTACTACAAGAAGTGGAAGAGGTGGGAATGCACCCACCTCAAATCAAAGGCATCTTGTGGATGATGAGAAAGTGGTGCAAGAAGAAGAGATCCCGAACAATGTGGTGCAACCTAATGATGAGGTTCGGATTGATATTGATGATAGTGCGGAAGAGACTCAAGAGGAGGTGAACCCGTCTAGGGATTACATTATTGACATACCAGAGCCAATAATGCAAAAGGCTAAGGTACCATTGCCTAAGCCTCCACCTCCATACCCTCAAAGACTTTCCAAGCAAAATGGTAAAAACCAATTCAAGAAGTTCATTCAAATGATGAAGAGTCTCTCAATCAATGTGCCATTAGTTGAAGCTTTGGAGAAAATGCCCGGTTATCCAAAGTTTATGAAGGATCTTGTGACAAAGAAGCGGTCAATGAAATTTGAAACCATTAAAGTCACTCATCAAGTGAGTGTAATTGTGCATTCAATGGCTCCTAAGTTGGAGGATCTCAGTGCTTTCACGATTCCTTGTACAATTGGAAGTGCCGAGTTTGCTAAAGCTCTTTGTGACCTTGGGGAAAGTATCAATTAGATGCCCTATTCGGTTTTCAAGAAGATGGAAAATAGGAAACCAAGGCCTACCTCTATGAGATTGCAAATGGCAGATTGTACTATGAAGAGAACTTTGGGATCGATTAGAGATGTCTTGGTTCGTGTTGATAAATTCATTCGTCCGGTGGATTTTGCCAATCTAAATTGTGATATTGATTATGAGGTGCCGATTATTCTTGGGACACCTTTCCTTGCTCTGTGGAAGGCTCTTTATGATGTTGAAGTCAAAGAACTTACCTTCCAGGTTGGTGATGAAAAAGTGATTTTCCATGTGTGTAAGTCCATGAGGCAACCAAATAGCAATGAGGTGTGCTCGTTTATGGACTTGGTGACCGATGTTATTGTCAATGAAACAAGTGATATGATCATTGTGGGTGATATGTTGGAGGTCGTCTTGCTCAACTTTGATGATGACGAGATGGATGGCTTCATGGAATGTGTGAACTCTTTGCAAGGAATGGGGTCCTACAACTACGCACCCCGAAAATTGTCCTTGGATCTTGAAAATAGGACAACTCCTGCTACAAAGCCTTCTATTGAAGAACCTCCTACCTTGGAGTTTAAACCATTGCCTTCACATCTTCTGTATAAATTTCTTGGTCCTTGTTCTACTTTACCGGTTATTCTTTCCTCTTGTTTGACTAACGTGTATGTAGATTCTACTTTGGCGGTGCTACAAAAGAGGAATAAGGTTATTGGGTGGACCTTGGCAGATATTCGGGTGATAAGCCCCACATTTTGCATGCATAAGATCAACTTGGAGGATGGCACCAAACCATCTATTGAACAACAAAGGAGACTCAATGAGGCTATGCAAGAAGTTATCAAAAAGGAGATTATCAAGCGGTTGGATGTCGGGGTATCTTCCCATCTCTGATAGTTCGTGGACTTCTCCGGTTCAATGTGTCCCAAAGAAAAAGGGGCATAACGGTGGTCAACAATGACAAGAATGAGTTGATTCCTACAAGAACGGTAACCGGTTGGAGAGTGTATATGGACTATTGCAAGCTCAACAAAGTCACGAGGATGGATCACTTTCCACTTCCTTTCTTAGATCAAATGCTCGATAGATTGGCCGGTCGTGTTTTCTATTGCTTTCTTGATGGGTATTCGAGCTACAACCAAATTCTTATTGCTCCGGAAGATCAAGAGAAAACAACCTTTACATGTCCCTATGGTACTTTTT
Source organism: Nicotiana tomentosiformis (assembly GCF_000390325.3). Classification (NCBI taxonomy): domain Eukaryota; kingdom Viridiplantae; phylum Streptophyta; class Magnoliopsida; order Solanales; family Solanaceae; genus Nicotiana; species Nicotiana tomentosiformis. The sequence continues at coordinate 107,570,551 of NC_090820.1, read as the reverse complement.
CTTTCAAGCAGATGCCATTTGGTTTGTGCAATGCACCAGTGACTTTTCAAAGGTGTATGATGGCTATTTTCACGGACATGGTGGAGGAATACCTTGAAGTTTTCATGGATGACTTCTCGGTGGTTGGAGATTCTTTTGATGATTGTCTTGCAAATTTGAATAAAGTGTTAGCAAGATGTGAAGAAACAAATTTGGTTCTCAATTGGGAGAAATGTCATTTCATGGTCGAGATAGGCCTTGTCCTTGACCATAAAACCTCAAAGAATGGAACTAAAGTTAACAAGGCAAAGATTGAGGTGATTTCTAAACTTCCACCTCCAACTTCGGCGAAGGGTGTGTGGAGTTTCTTAGGCCACACGGGGTTTTATCAGCATTTCATCAAATATTTCTCTAAGGTGGCGAACCTGTTATGCAAACTTCTTGAGAAGGATGCTAAGTTTAACTTCAATGATGATTGCATAAAAGCTTTTGAATTGTTAAAGTTCAAGTTGACAACTACTCCCATCATCACCGCTCCAAATTTGAGTGTCCCTTTTGAACTCATGTGTGATGCAAGTGACGTAGAGGTTGGGGCTTTTTTGGGGCAACGTATCAACATGATTTTTCATCCGGTATACTATGCTAGTAAGACCATGAATAGTGCCCAAGTCAACTATACCATTACGGAGAAAGAGCTCTTTGCCATTGTGTTTGTAATTGAGAAGTTCCCCCCGTACTTGATAGGTGAAAATGTCATTGTCCACACCGATCATGCGACGCTCCGTTATCTTATGAGAAAGAAGGACTCCAAAGCTCGGTTGATGAGATGGGTGATTTTGTTGCAAAAGTTTGATATTGACATCCAAGATAGAAAAAGGAGTGAAAACCAAGTGTCATACCTCTTGTCTCATTTGGAGGAGGAGGGGAGGCCACATGATGGCCTTGAAATCAACGACTCTTTCCCCGATGAGCAACTCTTGGCTATTTCAATGAAAGAGGTGCCATGGATCGCGGATCTTGCAAATTTTCTTGTGTATGGAATCATTCCGGATGAGTTCTCTTCAAACCAAAGAAAGAAGCTCAAACGAGATTGTCAAGATTATTATTGGGATGAACCATATCTCTTCCGGATTTGTATAGATGGGGTGATTAGAAGATGTGTACCGGAAGAAGATCAAGGTGAAATTCTCAGTGCTTGTCATTCTTTGCCATATGGTGATCATCATGGTAGAGCGAGAACGGAAACCAAAGTGCTTAGTTGTGGTTTCTATTGGCCCACTCTTTACAAGGAGGCAACTAAGTTAGTGAAAAGATGTGATGAATGTCAAAGGACTTGTTGAATTTCAAAGAAAAATAAAATGCCTCTCACTACCATTTTGGAGATTGATATTTTTTATGTGTAGGGTATAGACTTCATGGGTCCTTTTATGAGTACTTGTGGAAACACCTATATCTTGGTCGCTGTGGATTATATGTGTTCAAATGGGTTGAGGTTGTTGCTCTACCCAAGAATGAGGCGAGAAGTGTGGTGGCGTTGTTGAACAAGAATATATGGGGGTCACATTTTTGAAACAAGGCTTTCGACACTTTACTTAGCAAATATGGTGTTACTCATAAAGTCACGACTCCCTATTATCCACAAGCTAGCGGTCAAGTGAAAGTCTATAACCGGAAGATAAAGAGTATTTTGTCCAAAACGGTGAATGTTAATCGGATGGATTGGTCCAAGAAGCCTGATGATGCATTATGATCTTACCGGATGGCTTACAAAACACCTATTGGAAAGTCGCCATACCAGTTGCTGTTCGGAAAAGCTTGTCATCTTTTGGTGGAACTAGAGCACAAGGCCATGTGGGCTCTAAAGAAGTTGAATCTTGATTGGGATGTAGCCGCTAGCTTGAGGGTTGCACATTTGAATGAATTGGATGTATTCTGGTACCATGCTTATGCAAGTTCGTCCTTGTACAAAGAAAAGATGAAATATCTTCATGAAAAATACAGTTGGAACAAAGAGTTCAAGGTGAGCGATCTTGTATTGTTGTTTAACTCTAGGTTGAGGATGTTTCCCAGGAAGCTAAAGTCTAAATGGAGTGGTCGTTTTGAAATTAAGGGTGTGAAATCTTTTGGTGCATTGGACTTGAAGAACAAAAACAATGAAGTATTCCAAGTCAATGGTCACCGGTTGAAGCACTACTTGGGAAAAGTTGGAGATAGCCACGTCGTGGCGGTTAATCATTTCAATTGATGGTATTCTGCATCGTGCCACGACGTTAAATTAGGCGCTTCTTGGGAGGCAACCCATGTTTCTTTTCCTTTTTCTTTTGTAGTTAGGTGTTGTTTTTCTTCTAACTTGATTTGAAGTGTGCTACAGGCTGAGTGTGGCTTACAGGAATTGTGGACCAAGAATTTGGCTAAATGTTCTAAGAATTGCGAACCGTAGTTGATTTGTGAGGACCGCACAATTGTGGGTGTTGTAAAAAAAGAGCAATGTGGCCACATAATTAGTTTGCGGAACGCACAACTGAGAGGTTGAAAATACCAACACTCTGAACTTTTGGCCTGTCAGAGAAGAGGTGGATGTGCGACCGCACAGGAAATTTACGACCGCACATGAAATTATACGGACCGCAGATAAGATGCTGAGATAATATTATCAGGTAACAGAGTGCGTACCACACATGAAATTGTGCGGCCGCACTCGCCCATCTTTCCCTTGATAAACAATAAGTATAAATAGAGGAACAGGGACATTTGTTACATTTTTCACTCTCTGAGCATAAACAAATAGTCATCTGTTAAAATTTCTTGGTGATTTCATCTGTCCACACGCACAACAACTTTGATCATTCACTCATTACACTCATTCATCTGGTATGCTTCAATTCAATATTAATTTTTTTATTTTAGTTTAATTTGTAGCTTTTTAGTTATTTTTAGGCCATTTATCATTAGAATTCAATTATGGGTCCATGTGGAGGGTAAGTTTGTACTGGGTTACCTGAATACATGTTCTATGGCAACTGAGTTAGCATAATATCATGTTTCTATAATGTTGCCATGTCAAAGTGTGCACGAACTTGAAAAACCTAAAATGAAATAATTGATCTGTACGTAATTTTTGAATTTTGCGGCCGCACTTGAATTTGTACGGTCCGCAAATATGGAATTTAGGGAAACTTAGTGAAGAAATCATTCTACATCCACAAGTTAAAATGTGCGGATCACATAATTCTCATCGCGGTTGCAGAACATCCCATTTACTGTCATCAGAGAGTCCATACTTTTTGACTCTAATGTGCGACCGCATGTCTAATTGTGGACCACAGAAATCATGTTGTGGCCGCATATCATCCAATTCTCTATCATCAGAGAGTTGGCATTTTTGGGTCTCAGAGGTACAACTGCAAGTGAAATTGTACGGACCGCACTTCACTTTTGCGGCCGCAAAACAAAAATATATTGTCCGTAAGGCCTCATCTGGGGCCGCAAGAAAATTGTGTGGACCGCAGATCTTATTTCCTGCAAGCATGCTTTGACCAAACACCCTTACTGTGTACTCTGGTTATCCTTTGATCTTATGTCTCATGTGTATGTTTGAACATTGAATTGCTACTAACATTCAACTTTGCTTGATACAGACAATGGTTCGATCAACAGGACGAGGTGACACGTCAAAAGGAAAAGGTAAACCTTCTCGGGAATGAGGAAAGAGGGCTTTACCTCTTGGACAATAAAAGAAAATTAGAAAAACAGCAACAGCCGGGAGAGGGAGAGGTGCAGACCTCTCCGAGACGAGCTCATATGTCCCGTCTAAGGAAGTATCAGAGGGAAACTTAGCCTCTGTTCAGGAGTAGTCGGCCGTACAGTCAAGGTCGCAAGGGAGATACCAACTTAGGGACAAGCCATCCTCATCTCACAACACTTCCGAGGGATCGAAGAGTGCTAGTCAGGCTTCTGAGCCATCAACTACGCCAGTTCCTGTGACACATGATACAACAATTCAGGATATCCCTGATGATGGCAGAGGGGGAGATGCTACAGCTACCAGGCTTGAAAGAACAAAGAAGAATGAGGTTTGAGAGGACCTCTTCGTCAGCCTAGCTGCTTTCACTAGCTTCTTCACATGGTGGCCAGCGAGGTTGCTAACACTTCAGCGACAGTTCCCATTGACAGATTTTGAGACGTACAACCCAGTCGTGTTGAGACAGTTCAGGGCACACAAGGGGTGGATGTGGTTCACTCAGAGTGCAGTGGATGGCAAAGAGTACTTGGTCCGTGAATTCTATGCCAATGTAGCTCACATCAAAAAGGGGACAAAAGTAACCAAAGTACGTAACTTAAAAGTGAGGTTTGATCAGCATACGCTCAATGCGTACTTGGGGTTTGATGATGTTGAGCCGAAGGAATACTTGGAGAAGTGTGCAATAGGGGACGAGGTCCGACCTTGGTTAGCGGAGATTCTGGCACCACCAGGGCCACCACCACTATGGATTGTTGTTGGGGTCCTCATCCACCGGAGCACGTTAAGTTTTGAGACGAAGGGGTGGCAAACCTTTGTCTATAACAGACTAGACCCGAGCAAGAATGAGACTCACCTTTCGATCCCTCGGACAGTTTTGGTTGCTTTTATTATGGACGGTTACCCGATCAATGTGGGTGTCATGATGTCGGCCAACATCTCAGTGATCACTCGGCAAGATGACTCATCCTACCCGTATCCTAACACCATTAATGAATATCTCACCGATGCAAAGGTAGAGCCAAAGGATTATGATACAAAGGTAAAACCGAAGATACCTTTAACTTGGTACTCACTGATAGATGCGAAAAATCCAAACAAGAAAGTCCATCATTCTACCACCACATGGCAGTCTGATGGACCACCCGTGGTAGCTTCTGAGGAAGTTTATATTCCATCCACTTCGGCCGAGCCTTCCTCCAGTGTTGCAATCATGCCTCTGCCATCATCTACAACTCCTTCCACATCTTCCACCTCAGCTCTTAGGCCAGTGTCAATGCCCAATGCCCCATTATCTGTGTTGCGAGTCTCCAGACATTGGCGAGTCTCAACAACTGGATACAAACAACCACTACAAAGTTGTCTGACTTATCCAGTACTATTGCAGCGCAGTCTTCTGTTCAGGCACCTCAGTTTCCCCTAACCATTGAAGAGACATTGAAAAAGCTCCTAGAGAACGAGAAGACTATTATGTCTACCTTGGAATAGCATGGGTCAGTGATTGAAGAACTGGGAAAGGAAGTAAAGAAGATGAGGAAGTCCCAGGCTAGCAATAATTCAGTAGACTAGCTCCGAAGAGAGGTGAACAGAATTGCTACAGCCGGAGATCTTCCATTTGACATGTTACTTGACCCGCACCAGTCTGCACCAGATCCTACAGCCTCATCCGCACCGGTAGCACTAGCTGGCCAGTCTAAAGAGCCAGACATTATTGTCGACACTACTGAGGTAGTGAGCGAGATGTTCGCCAACCCAGCCAAACCTAGAGTCGAGGATGATGAGATCCAGTTAGATGACCCAGAGAGCGATGACATTGTTGGGGACACAGAGATATCCAAGGAGCTATAGGGAGTTTTCTTCACTCTTTTCCCTCTTTTACTCTTATTTTTCTCAGCATTGGGGACAATGCTTATTTTTATTCGAGGGGGGGAGTTTATTTGTTACATTTGATATATTCTGAGATAATTGGCATGTAATAACTTGATAATATTCTCTCTTTTCTTATTTGTATATATATATATATATATATATATATATATATATATATATATATATATATATTCTCTCTCTCTCATTATGTATATTCAGTCCATCTTCAGTAGTTTTTTCTTATTAGCTTCTTTATTTTTGTTTCCTTATTAGTTATTGTTTGATTTAGTAGCTTCTTTTTATATTTTAGTAGATAATATGCCTTTGATTTTCTTAACGCCATGGTTCTTTCCAAAGGTAGTTGTTGTGTGAACCGGGTGACTCGTCCCAACGATAGATGTCATGACAACCTTCTTAAAAAATGCGTCTGTTTTGTTTTTAGGTAATAATAGTAGTAGTAATGAATAAAAGACATACTCAAAGAGTCAATCATGCGTCATTTGGCACCAACACACTTAACTACGTGCTTATGGTTAGAGACAAGGTTTTTAAAATAAATAGATCTAGTTAGTGACTTTGTGAGTCTTGTGTTGACTTTGGTAATCATCGAGTGGTTTAATTGGATCATAGTGATCTTTAAACTTGAATGTGGTCGTTGTAGGCTCTCGACTCTATCCATTTTTACAATCTAGTTGCGTGAGGGTGAGATGAATTGTTGCTAGTTCAAGTATCCATGCGACGAGTCTAGAGCTTGCCTCGAATGTGTTTTAAGGCGAAATCCTAAGTTTTGCTTGGTTTGAGAAGTGATTGTAGGCTTTCCTTGGCCCGTTTGAGTTTTATATTGTCAACCAATGTCATTATCCCTTGTCAATCCCTTTGAGCCTCTAGCCTTTCTCATTTAATAACCATGTTACAAGCCTTTACTCGTTTTGTCGTGACCCTCTCTTGACACCCGAGCTTTCCTTAACACTCTTGAGAAACAAATGGCTTAAAACATAAGTTTGGGGGGAGAAATGAGGAAGTTGAAAAATATTAAGGTACAAAAAGAAAAAAGGAATGATCTCTATGAGAAGAGAAGGCAAGAAAAGAAAAGAACAAAAAGAAAAATGCAAAAAAAAGTGAATAGGTAGAAGGGTTGAATGGATTCGAAAAGAGGTAATGATCCCAAACATTGAGAAAACAAAAATGGAGAAAAATAATGAAATAATCAAGAAAGAGATGTTAAGTCTCTCTAGTCCCTGATGAAAAGAAAGTACCTCTAAGAATTGGCAAGTGTGAGCCGAGAAATGAAAGATGGAGTGCTTACGGAAAGGTGTAACCACTTACCCATATGGTATCCTACCCTAACCCAAAAGCCTCCATTATATCCCGAAAGAAGTCCTACTAGATTTTAAACCGAGCGAGCTTCCATTAGTGGCAATCTACGTGAGGGGAAAGTCTATGGTACTTGAGGTCGTACTTGTGATATTCTCTTGTGAGAGATGAGTGAACCTTTCATGAATCTTTGGATTGAGTGCTAACTTCTTAAGTGAGCTTGGCAAATGGAAAGTAGAGGAGGAAGAGTTTGGAGTCCACCATGGCCTACATGATATAGCAAGAGTCCTTGATGAGTAAAGTCAATTCTTGAAGCTCAAATGTCACATTAGAACTATGCATGCATGAATGTTTAACATATCACCTTGTTGATAATGCATGAATAGTATGGGTAATTGTTGGTACCAACTGATGTGTGAATAGCTCACCTTTGACTCGCTGCAATGACCCTTAACTCTTGGAGGTAGAAACTAATTTATTTGCTTGAGGAAAAGTAAAGACTTAAGTTTGAAGGAGTTGATAAGTAGGAATTTTGACTGTTTATTAGCACCTTTTTGCTCTTGTCTTAGTCCGAAAATATCGAATTATGCTCCCAAAACTAATGAAAATATGCAAATTGCAGGAATTCTGAAAGTTTGGTCTCCTGTGAGGAAATCAGATTTAAAAAGGAGTGTTCCAAAGCATAAGGAAATAAATGGTGCAGAAGCAAAGAAGTGCAGTCCGCATAAGGAATTTCGTGGCCGCAGAAGAAATCGCGGACCGCAGAATTCCATCGGCGGCCGCAAACCAAGCAATAAAACCCAACAGGATCGCAGAAATAGGCTATAATAAATATTTTCAAGTTCTGAGACTATGCAGAAGATCAAGTCCTGACGCCTTGCAGAAGTGCGGACCGCACAAGAATTGTGCGGCCGCAGAAGTTGCTTCGCAGCCGCAATCCAGAAATGTGCGGCTGTGAAACACACCTCCCTGCCAGCTGAAAAAATCTGCGGACCGCACATGGAATTGTGTGGCTGCAGAACCTCCCGAGGGGCATTTTTGTCAGGGATGTTTAGCCTAGTATAAATAGACGTGTTTCACAAAATTAGGTCAAGTTTTGAACATACAAAGCTGTTGTAGCCGTTTCTTTTTACTATTTTAGGAAGTTTAAGTTTTTTGACTGTTTGAACATTAAATTTCATCATTTTAATCTTCCATAATGAGTTTAATTAGCTTTTCTTCTTTATTTTCTACAATTTTTATTATGAGTAGCTAGATTCTTACTAGGGTTGTGACCCAACCCTAATGTGTAAACCGTATGGGTAATTAATTTAAGGCTTGTTTATAATTGAGTGTTGATTATTTAGCTTAGTTCATGCTTCAAATTTAGAATTAATGGGTGTAAATATTGATTCATGCCTATTTGACTTAGTCTCTACTTGATATAGGGGGACTTAGTGTAGGATAACTTGGCTAACAAGGAATTTGGTTAATTGAGATATTGATTAACCTAAATAAAGAGTTCAAGCTCGAGATAGTAAGGACCCGACTTGAGCTCATATCAACTGTTTTGTTTGATACCCATTTGGACTTGAAAAAGCCAAATTGGGTAAAACCACTCTCTGGCCGAGAGGTATTGAGTGGGTAATATAGAGTTAAGAGCTATAATATACCCCAATTAACAAAATAAGCGTTAACGTCTTTATCTCATTAGGAGAACACCTAGGTTATGGTCACATCCCTAGGTTTTTAAACTAATTCGAAAAACAACAAAAATATTCATCTCTTGTCTATTTTCCTTAGCTTACAATCATTAGAGTAACAGTAGAAGTAAATATCTAAACTCTGTTGTGGAAGTGCAATCTTAGATAGTCCATTTGCTTGATTCAAATATATACTCCTAACACCCCTCATAACTCCTAGTGGATTCGACCCCGCTCATAGTTGGGTAATTATTATTGCATACGACCGTATCATATCTCTTATTGAGGTATGTTATGGACGTCATCAGTGCATCTGGAGTTCGTCCGGATGCGTATCCGCATTACCCAGAAGCTTAGTGGTGAGTTGCTTTCCTATGCTCCATTCTGCAACACCCGGAGCCTTCTCTTGTTATGTTTTATCACTCTTGTCTATTTTGTTTCAGACAGTAGTTCTTAGGGAGTTTTGTATATTCTACTAGATGCTCGTGCACTTGTGACACCGGGTTTTGAAAATTCTAGTAGACATTCATGGGTTTTGATTATTTAGTTCCCTACCTTACTTCCCCATTTAGTTTATGCTTTACATTACCATGTTCATTTACTATTTGTTTTCGCATTAAATAAAAATCAAAGACTTTAAAAATATTAAAATGAGAAATTAAATGGGTAGTCCACAACTTGAAAAATTAAATAACCTGACACTAATATCAATGACTGATTCCATAGCTTGAACCTTTAATATGATGTAAGCATCGGTGCTTGATTTCAATGGATGAGCAAATGATCTTGGAGAGTCTTTCTTGTGTAATCTAGAACTAGTGATTTGGATTTTCTTAGTGGTTTGTGAAGATGGGATTGTTTTAAACTTTGTAACCTTTTGTTTTTATGGTATGGTATTCAGAGAGAGAAAGTTGAAGAGGAATGTTACGAACCAAATATATAACTCTGGTCCACTTAGGTATTTCTTGGTGTTTGATTTTCCATCAACACGTGTTTTTGTAATTGAATAGGAGGCCCCCCATAAATCTCATCTTTGGAGATATAAATCTTTTAATCTCTACCAGTGGTATGTTCCTTTCATCATGTGGATGTCTACCGGGAGTGAATGCAGGATTTGAATTCACATAAAGGATTTAAATTCGATGAGTTTCAGTTTAAGTTTAGGATTCTATTACAACTCGGTTTTATATGTCTAGTATATTGTATAATGATTTACACGCATTATAATAAACAAAAATTGTTTATATTTGGTATTTGTTATAAATAGAATTGTATTTATGGTGAATTTCTATATTTTAGAGAGATTTTAGGGTTTGTTACTTGGTGGTTGAGTCACTTTTCCCCTATAAATAGAAATGTTCTATTCCATTGTAATTGATCCGATATCAATAAGAATTCTCTCTCTACTTTTCTCCGCAATACTCTTCTCCTTCTTCCTTTATTGTTTATAACACGTTATCAGTACAAAACTCCAACCAATTGAGTAGAAGCTTAGGGATACGTGCATGGTGCTTAACTTATACATAATAATTGTCAATAGTTCCATGAACTTCCCTCGGGATTAAATTCTAGATTTAAGGTAAGTATTTTACCTTATTTTTCTCTTTTAAATTCTTGAAATTCTATAATTTGATTTTAAATACAAGCAAAGACAATAAATTTTGATTATAACTTTAATAGAGTTTGTAAGAAATTATAACCACCCGAAGTGGTAAAATTTCTATGTCTTACCATGATCAAATTCATGTATGATTATGAGCACAAGAAGTAGAAACCCGTTCCATTGAATTTGCTTCATTCTCATTCCCTTAAGAGAATGTGGTAGCAATATGTGATAAATCTGAAAGAAGACAAAATTATTACCGTGAAAGTACCAATGGATATGGAAGTGGCAATAAATAAAATTATAATTGGCAGCATTGTGGTAATTAGAACAATAAGAATTCTCAAAATAATCTTTCACTCTGTGAATGTAATGTTTGTCATCAATTTGACATGAGATTTCGTAAAGCACATATAGATGACTATGGTCTATTCATAATATGAATGTAGCAACATGTAATTTATAAATATATATTTTATTCTTGGAAGAACATGAACGTGCTAGTGGTAGTGAATATACCACACTCACCTCTAGAAGGAGGTTTTTGATGAAATAAGAAAATAATTTCATTATTATGTCATGAATGATCATTGACCACGTACCTATAGCGATTATGCCAAAATATTATGGCAATATGACTATTACAGGGCAAAAGTAATGGAAGAAACATATCTTACCTATAATGATTTTGACCATGACCATAATGTTATAACTTTCTCCTTGAAAGAGATATTCACCATATGGATGATGATGAATATGTGATAGTACAAAATTAGTTGAGAGCTCTGGAAGAGCCAATTATACTATTTTGGAGAAATAAAATTAATTATCAATACGGCATTGTGTTGTAGTAAGTCTCAAAGAAACTGATTGAGTTTCTAAAGTATTCCGAAAGTGTTTGATTATATTGAGACTAAAAATAAACGAAAAATTTAATATCTCATATTACTACAACTTGTAGCGGGTTAATATGTATGTGAAAAGTAATTCTCTTTATTCTCCCGTTTGTACTACACAAATAAAAGAATTCCACAATAAAGTAGAAGTTTATTGGTATAAAATCCCATATTATAATAAACTTGGAGTTTAATGATAATTGCACACGTCATGGTGTAAATCTGAAGTTTATCAATATTGATAATTTATTCAATTGGCATAATACATTTAGCCATGTTAATTTAAGTATGATGTGCAAAATAAAATAAAAGAGAATTCACATGGGTAAATATTAAAGAACTAGAAAGTTCTTTACAAATTCTTTTATGTTGTTTGTTCTCATTAATTAGTAGACCAACTAAAATTGGGATTGAATCCCATGAATGCTGGAATATCAAAGGTGAATATGAGCTCATTCACCTGTCATGTATACCACATAAGATGTATCTATAAGATGGTTACATGTGCGATTATTATTAACCCGCAACCTGGTATTTACTAGGTAACTTGCTCAATAACTTAATTTTGAGCATAATTTTTAGATTTTCTATTCAAGACAGTTTATCTTGATAAGTTGGTTACATAACAATTGGTTTAGCAAAATGATTTATTAAGTGCCTCCACTTAATAGCTAAACTATTGCGTATGAGAACAAAGTTATATATATATATATATATATATATATATATATATATATATATATATATATATATATATATATATATATATATATATATATCAGTTTGACATACATTATATACGAAAGTATATTATTTTCTCCCCTCACAAGTGGTGCAGGATCAGGAACCAAATAATTTCATCTTATTATTATTGATGTGCGGTGTATATTTTGATTAACACGATAACGCACAAAAATGGGTTCTCAAAGTTGAGGAAACAAGTTAGTTTTTCTAACATGAGCGAGACACATGATAAACAATTGAGAAAAAGTTACGTGGAAAGAATTATCATTTGTACATCTAGATCCTCGAATAAGATAATATGAACTTGAAGTTCATAAAAGATAATTCATCTGCAATATATTGCAAAGCATGTCAGACGCATTTGCTGACCCAAAGAAAGTAACTATATTCTCAATGAAAATGCTCCTATTAGAATAATTCCTAGAAGGACAAAGTCCATAATACGCTTAAAGCATATAGACAAATCGGTTTCAAATAAAATTCTTGATAAAGAAGATGAGCAAATGATCTAAATGATCATAGTAAGGATGCAAGTGATCCAGAAGATCACATGACATAATACTTTATAAAATCTTAGGAGAGGTTCAGGTGCCTGAAAATATGAATGAAGAGATATCTATATTATATTTTTATGAAAAAAGGGAGGTCGTAACCGATATAAAATGTTCGTCGACTACATCTATGATAACACTAAATATATAAGAGTATCTTAAGTCTGGAGAAAACAATTCAAGTCGAATTGATTTTATATGAAAGACATATAGTTTCGGACATGCAGTTCAAACACTTGAAAGTATAAAGTCAATGGTGTATGCAATCACTTTTATCCATCTTATATGTCTAGCATGACATGAACATTTGATATACATCTAAAGTCTATTTATATGTCTTATATGACTTAACTTATATGACAATCCTTGAAAGATTTAAACCGCGTAAAGCACATACAATTTTTGAAGTACCATATGATAAGTGTAATTTATGCACTAATGTATCTTGCTAATATTACAAGGCCTAACATAACTTTTTCGGTTAATGTTTTAGCAAGATATAGCTCTGCTCCTACAAGGAGACATTGAAATGGAATCAAATACATACTGCGGTATCTAAAAGGGACTACCGATATGGGCTTATTTTATGGCAATAATTGCAGTCCCGATTTTGTTGGTTATGCCGATGCTGGGTATTTATCCGACCCACACAAGGCTCGATCTCAAATAAGCTATGTGTTTACATGTGGAGACATTGTCATATCTTGGCGATCGATTAAGCAATCAATCGTGGCTACTTCATCTAATCATGCTGAGATAATTGATATTCATGAATCAAGTCGTGTGGTTGAGGTCTATAATACATCTTATTCAAGACAAATATGGTTTGAAGTGTGACAAATTACCCACGATTTTGTATGAAGACAATGCAGCATGCATAGCCCAATTGAAGGGAGGATTCATAAAAAGAGATAGGACAAAACACATTTCACCAAAGTTATTTTTCATACATGATCTTCAAAAGAATGGTGATATCAATGTGCAACAAATTCGTTCAAGTGATAATATGGCTGATTTGTTCACCAAATCTCTACTGACATCAACCTTCAAGAAATTAGTGTACACCATTGGGATGCGAAAGCTCAAGGATGTGAATTGATGCTCTCATCAGGGGGAGTTAATATGAGTTGTACTCTTTTTCCCTCACAAGGTTTTGTCCCACCGAGTTTTCTTTGCAAGGTTTTTAACGAGGCAACCAATAGGCGTATTTCTAAACATGTGTATTCTTTTTCCTTCACTAGAATTTTTTTCCACTGGGTTTTATTTTAGTTAAGATTTTAACGAGGCACATTATTTGTTGAATAGATATTCAAGGGGAGTGTTATAAATAGAATTGTATTTATGGTGAATGTCTATATTTTAGAGATATTTTAGGGTTTGTTACTTGGTGGCTAAGTCACTTTTTTCCTATAAATAGAGGGGTTCTATTCCATTGTAATTGATCAAATATCAATTCTCTCTTTCTACTTTTCTCTGTAACACTCTTCTTCTTCCTTTATTGTTTATAACAGTATTTTAATTCATAAAAAAAAAGTTAAAATGAAATCCTTGTGGTCCAGCTCTTCTCCAGATCTTTCGTATAGCGGAAGCTTAGTGCACATGACTGTCTTTTTTTTACGCACCTAAGTAGTAAGAGTTGGATGAGTTAGATGGAGAATCGACCTCTCCGAGTTGTAATGAGAAATTAACAATTGGGACCGGAAATTACTAATCATTTTCTTAAACTAATTGGGATGTAGCTTTTTTGAATTATGGTTGCCTTTTGTTTCAAATTTGAATATACACATGGTGGTGGGGTGGAGCGTATGGTATAGAAGAAGATTCTACTTATAAATTTCAATTTATTGCTTCAATTCAACTTGTCTCAATAAATAGACAAGAGTAACTCATGATTATTTTGCCCGGAGTAAAGTTTTATAAATTCAGAAGAAAAGGTTGAAATCTTTTTCGTAAAAAAATATTATTCTTTGAAAAATCATTTTCTATGTTATTTTCCAATTTTTTATTTGAACATATATAAGCGATGACAGACATATGATAATGTACAAAGGTGAAGGATATAGTATGAACAATGAACACATTATTATAAGATGTTACTTACCTCCCGTTTGACCATAAGATTTTCTACCTTTTTAATTAAAAAAATGAAAATATTGTTTGGTTATTAAAAAGTGATCTTTTGGCATTTTTTGAAGATAAATTTTTCAAGTTTCAAAAAATAGTTTATAGACTAGTTTTTCATCCCATCTTGAAAAAAATTCTTTTTTTTTTTTTCACGTTTCAATTAAATTTATATCCAAACAGTAGCTTAGTATTAAATATTGATTACAATGTGTAGGTAATGATTGAAATATATGATATAGAGTAAGAGTTAAAGTAAATTCATCAAACGACCATTTTTGTCTGTAAAACAATTTAGGCTATCCAAGTAGAAAATGCCAATCAAATGCATGGTTAGAAGTCAGTTTTAGTCTTGGAATTTGTCGCTACAATTTAATTACTCTTAAGAAGATTTTGCAACATAATATCATCCCAGTGCGAGATTTTAATAGTAGATCCTGTCCAGAAAAATACAACAAAAGTTGACATTTTAACTACTTGACATCTTTGTTATAGTACAAGATCATTGGTTCTTGAAGTATATTTTACTCAATATATATCACCTCAAATTATTGGCGACATAAGTGGTCTAGGTAAGAATCCACCCTTTTAGGCAAAAATCTAATAAATTAAGCCTAATCTAGTGCGAATCTAAGATTTTAAAATCCCTTTTTTATATATTACTACTAATCATATAGTACAAGATTCATAATTAATCGATCATAATAGCGAAAAAAGTTAATAAGAGAAATAAGATTAATATTATCATTACCAAAAACAAAAAACTTTTAGTCCCAAGTTAATGAACTATAATAATATTATCATTATGAAAAATACATCAAAGTTACAAGTTATAACTGCTGGCTTTATATTAGTTTTTCCTATATTTTCTATATAACTATATAGAGTTCATGTCGAGGTTGGTGGGTGCTCGGGCACCCAGTACTTTGAACGTAAATTCGCACTCATGTTCAAATTTAAACCCACTTTGCAAACATTAAAAAGAACAGTAAAACAACCATATATATATATATATATATATATATATGTTATATTATTATTTACACAGATAATGTATTTCTTTTACGCTATTAGATCCCTTAAAAGTCATGTACTACTTTTATAGCAAGGATGAATTTATAACCCACAAGCAGGGGCGGACCTAAAGCATTGAGTATGGGTTCCCGAGAACCCAGTAACTCTTGCGTAGATTTTGTATTTATATTAAAAAATTTACTAAATATTTGTAAATACCTAACTGTGAACTCAGTTATTATTGCATATTAATTTGAAATTACGGTAGGAACTCATAAGTTTCAAATCCTGGATCCGCCTCTGCCTACAAGACGTAATAAATGACATGTCAAAATAGGTAAAATTACATTAATAGTGTAAAACAATTTTTATTGTCAAAGTATATATATTAAAGAAGAATTAATCCAAATAGCCGTCCACTTAATCTTGTGAACTAAAAATAGCCGGCGAAGGTATACAACAACAACAATAACCCAGTATAATTTCACTAGTGGGGTCTGAGGAGGGTAGTGTGTACGCAAACCTTACCTCTACCCTGGGGTAGAGAGGCTGTTTCCGATAGACCCTCGGCTTCCTCCCTCCAAGAACTCCCCGTCTTGCTCTTGGGTTGACTCGAACTCACAACCTCTTGGTTGGAAGTGGAGGGTGCTCACCACTCGAGCAACCAACTCTTGTCAATATGTATATAATCTATGTATACATATTATATATGTATATAATCTATGTATTATATATGTATAACTGTATATAATCAATGTATAATTTATGTATACCGTCTAAAAAAAGTAAACATTAAATCTGGTCAGCTATTGTGTAACAATCCCTATATTAAATTCAAACTAAATAATGAAAACCTATCTTACTAGCAGAATATTTTTATAGGCAAATCTTAATTTTTGTTTACTTCTAACTTTAATGCAGTCCATCTTGCAGATATCACATGACAGAGATCTTCTCATGTGGTTTTTACTGCTTGCTCCATTTGTTTAAAATATTTAATACATGATTAAATAAATAAATGAATCTTTTGTTCTTGTTGTACAGTACTTGTACTACTGACTCACAGGATCTTGGTTGAACTCCATTAATGGACATTCAATTCCAACCAATGAAAGAAGTAAATGTACCATAAAATATTCAAATTTCAAAAAATTGAAATTAGGTTTGTTTAATAAATGTACTTTCATCTTGGTCGAATTTGTACAGTTAATTCCTTCCTCTATTCTAACCATCCTGTTACCAAGCGAATATTTCTTCTACTCTCTGTCGTTTTTCTGTTTTCATTAGTACAATATTTTGTTCTCATTCTCTTTAAATATCTTGATTTGCTAATAAAATTACTCCCCCGGGGACGCTCGTTATATTTAAGTAGAACTCTTTTTTAGTCCTTTTCACAAAAATATCATATTTTTATATTTAAAAATAATTTAATTTTAAATTTTATCCTTATTTGATACTCCCCTTCTCAATTTATGTGACAGATTTCGAATTTCGAAAGTTGAACAAGTTTTTCTTTGGCTACAATTATTTCATATGCCTTTTAGATATTTTAAATTATTAATTGTTGTGACTTATAATGCTTTTTACGTAACTTTTAAATATATAAATTTTATTTCAAAAAACTTAAAAATTCTATGTCCGATTTCACGGTCAAATTTAAGAAATTTGACTTTTGGAATCCAAGTTCTGCCACACAAATTGAGACACATGGTATAAGATTTTTAGATACAAAAATGCTTATGGTATATTTAACACTACATTCTTCTATTCCTTCTTTAACTACTGCTCAATTAAATATCGTAAAATAATAAACATAGGAGTATATTTATATATATAATTTCTCACTTAGTGTCCGCTATCGCACCCGTTAATTAATCCAGATTGCGTCAAAATATCCTATTTAGGCGTAAAGTATTCTCTACTAAATTCGATATGTATGCCGGGACTCGAACCTAAAGTTAAAAATTAAGGATGATTATTTACCATTCTATCAAGATATTTGCTGGTCACTAAAGGAGTATCATTTTTCAAATAAAGACTAACTATTTTTAATAAAATAATTATTTTTTTTAAAAATCAATAAAGTAATGATTACTTTTTCATAAAAAAGGACTACTCCTATTTCCTAAAGTATAACACTACTCTCAATTGATCATTTTTTCACTTCCTCTGTACTGGTGAAGATTACCTCTTTTCTGCACAACCAAAAGCAAAGTGTAACCCAAACACACCACCTTTTAACACTCCCTTTATTGAGAAGAAAAACAGCAGCTTAATTATACCAAGAAAAAATCACAAAATAAATCCATCAACATTACCTCATTTCCCTTTACCAAAAAAACCCAGCTAGAAATCTTTATCCCAAAACCTCAAAAAACCCAACAAAAAAAAATAGAAAATCAACCATGGTATAACCTTCCAAGAATCCACAAATGGGTTTGCCCACAAAGCCATTTTACAGTATATTCTCACTTTTCTTGATTATATTTACCATTTTCAAGCTACTCCCACTAGCTAAATCTGCACCAGATTACACCAAGTTAGTATACAAAGGTTGTGCAAAGCAAGATTTATCAGATCCAACTGGGGTTTACTCACAAGCACTTTCATCACTTTTTGGTACACTTGTTGCACAATCCTCAAAATCCAAGTTTTACAAAACTAGTACTGGTAATGGCCAGTCTACTATTTCTGGTCTTTTTCAGTGTAGAGGTGACCTTTCTAATGTTGACTGTTATAAATGTGTGAGTGGTTTGCCTATACTTATAGATAAGCTTTGTGGTAGTAAGCCTGTAGCTGCAAGAATTCAACTATTTGGTTGTTATATGCTGTATGAGGTTGCTGGTTTCCCTCAAATCTCTGGAATGGAAATGCTGTACAAGACTTGTAGTGGGAAAAATTCTCCAGGTACAGTAGATGCGTATTCAAGATTTAAATTTTATGGGTTTCATATTTAAGTTTTTGCTATTGAATTTGTTACAATTTTCAAATTATAAGTTCAAAATTTAATATTTTTTGAAAATTTAGTGATTTATATACTCCATTTGTTTCAATTTTTACATGGTAGTTTGACTCAACATAGGGT
This sequence comes from Nicotiana tomentosiformis, assembly GCF_000390325.3. NCBI lineage: Eukaryota > Viridiplantae > Streptophyta > Magnoliopsida > Solanales > Solanaceae > Nicotiana > Nicotiana tomentosiformis. The sequence continues at coordinate 107,551,954 of NC_090820.1, read as the reverse complement.
TTATTGGAAAGAATAATCTTTTAAAACATGTGGTCATAAAAGTTTAAGGCATAAAAGCCTTTTGGGCTATGACATTTATGAGGCTATAAAAACGTGTCATTAAAAGTAAAATGATAAGTTTAAAGTTAAATTGTTTCTAAATATAAAAATCTGTTATTTTTTCTGAACGGACTAATAAGGAAAATTTGGAGGGAGTATTTATATTCCATGTCTAAATACTGTGTTCGTTAAACTCGTTGCTTATACCCTACATCTGCCACTGCCAGGAAGGCAGTATTTAAGTATTATGGGTTTAATCTTTAGGCTTTTACGTCTGATCCCATCATTTAATACGTCGTTTTCTTCATGAAATTTTAGTGAATTTTTCATATATATTTATATTCCGCGTCGAAAATACTGGTAGGTAGTGGATTTGAGGAAAGAAGGGATACTGCTTTTTCCACATTGGAAAATGACATGGCTAGTAGTAATGGCTTCTACACAACAAGCTATCAATCTGTGTATGTGTTGGGGCAATGTGAAGGGGATGTTGGCTCTGCTGATTGTGCTGATTGTGTGAAAATTGCTGTCCAAAAAGCTCAGGTGGAATGTGGAAGTTCTGTTTCTGGCCAAATCTTTCTGCACAAATGTTTTATTAGTTATAATAATTATCAAAATGGGGTCCCAAAAACATCATCATCATCTTCAGATTGGTCTCCTTCTTCATCTTCAGGTATTAGTTATATTGATATTAACATCTTTTGTCTAGCTACAATGTTTTCCCAATTGTTTTGCTGAACTAGCCATTCTACTAATAAACTTTTGTATTCTTGGACTTTTGAGCTATCTGCCTCATAAATTAGTTGTATACAGTCGACCTCTCTATATCGTTTGTTCCAGACATTTTTTGATTGTTACAACGAAGCGCTATAGAGAAGTTTGACGGTAGATGATAAAAGGTCTGAATCAGTAGTGCTATTGAGCTATTGAGTTGATATTGGTTATAGCACTCTTAGATGTTTGTCCTATGCTTTCTTGGAGTGGTTTAGACATTTATACGTTGAGTAAATATAGAGTATTTTTAATACTTCTTATTTGTATTTGCATAATACGGACATGATATGAGTTTAGACAGAGTAACATGGTCAGTGAGCAGTGAGGATTCATATAGTCGACCCTAGCTTGTTTGAGACTGAGAAGTAGTGTTATAATCAAAAGTGTCCACCTTAGATTTGCCAGCCATTGCTTCAGATTTGTTGTCCACAAATCATATACTAAAGACAGCTGAATTTAATAATCATCGGAGGGTCAGGGCAAAATGTAGGAAAGACTGTGGCTATAATAGTTGGAGGGGTAGCAGCAGCGGGATTTCTCGTCATTTGCTTGCTGTTCGCGAGGAATCTAATGAAGAAGCACGACGGTAAGCCTAACATAATGTACTAAATACATTTCTCGTCGTTGTCTCGTATGCTGTTGAAATATGAATTATTTTGCTGCAGATTATTGAAGGGGTCAGATTTGTTTACTAAGACTGGCAAAAGCTTTTCTGAGGTGGATTTTGTGACTGCAATTCTTGGTATTCTTAAGTTAAACAGGAAAACAAGAACTGTTACTTTAATTTTTAGGGCTTTGAAATTGAATGAATGGTGATAAATTTGGAAAATAGATGTAAATTTTACATGTTTTTGTCAACTATGAACAAGATTAGAAAAGAGGCCTAATGGCTTTTGGCTTTTTTATCCATTTGCCATGTGCATGTTGTCTCTTTTAACAATTGACTTGAATAATGGTTCTCCATTTTCTTCTAAAGTTTTCTACTTTACAGCAAGTTCCTTTGTTTTCTCTTGTTTTCCAGCTGTATATGTTTGTTTGAGTTTCTTGTCTTTTATTTTATCTGTCTCTATTTTGCTAATGTGTACAAGGTATAAACATAAAGACAGCAAGGATGAGTCTGCTGCAATTGATGATTCAGTTTGTTTCAGAATATCTTGTAGTTATTTGACAAGATATTCTGCTAACTCGCAATAGGTTATGATTTATATCAGTGGCGAAGCCAGAAAATTCAATAAGGGTGTTAACAAGTAATATTTTATCACATATACAGTATAATTTTTTGGCGAAAGGTGTTCAGTTGACTATCCTTGGCTACATATAGCTTCGCGCCTGATTCATAATGAGCATTTGGTCTGTTCAAACATAAACTGTAAATTGTTTTCATCTATACCGCTCCCTTCTTTCTCAGAACACCATTGAACAACATATAGTGTAAGTATACCAGTTGATGAGTTGCATTAGTCGTCGGAGAAATATTTGCCAGATTCCCCCCCCCCCCCCCCCCCCAAGAGTTATGGTACGTCGAGTTTCTTCCCTGTTTCAAAGAGACTATTGAAGGTTGAAGAACATCAAGTAGCTTATCTATCAGTGTAGACTGTAGAAAACTAAGGGATATGAAAACTTATATTCTATCTATTGTTGTTGCGCGGATCCTATTTGCCTCGAGCAGGTGGTTGGGGGTGGGGTTTGGGTTTTTGGGGGGGGGGGGGGAGAGAGTTGAATGAGGGTTAGGATTGAAATTAGTACAGGTATAGATAGTGTTTTCAGAAATGAGGATCTTATTTCAGTGAACTATGCTGCTAGTGAAGGTTACAGTTGACTTCAAGAGGAGAAGTTGATTCCTAAAAACGAAAGAGCGGACTAGATTAATAAACTTAATTTGGATAATCTGTGTAACAGTTTTAATGAAGACGAATTTAACGAGGATAATGTTCAAACTTAGAGGCGCATGTCGTGCATAAGTTATGGCTCATTAAATTTTGGCTTAGATCTTGTATATGTGTTAGAACCTTTACTAAATATGGCAGGCTGATGCGCAAAGTATCCTATATTTATGCAGGGTTTGGGGAAGGATCGCACCCCTAGGGGTGTGTGATAAGGTAAAATATGATATGACACGTGACTGACTAAACTGAGGACACATAGAATCAAGATGGGATGGTTGAAGACCGAACGCAGCCACTACGCTTGTCACCAGAACGGATAACGTTCATAAAAGTGTATTAAATGCTTTGCGCCGATAGCATTTACTAAGAAATATTCTACAGCATTAAGAGAGACGGTTCGTTACAGAGAATTTGCATTTATACTCAACATTACATCTTCATCAATGACCCTCATAATTGACATTAAAGGAGGGCATGATCCTAGGATCTTTTTCCCTAGGCATATCTATAAATAGTGAATTCAGTTACCATTGTAAAGGACAAATTTATATACTATATTCTATACAAAGCTTTATACAATTTTACTTACTTGCTTTTAGATCTCATCATTGCTGTGTTCGGGAACCGTGTTTACGGAATCATCATCTTTGCAGTTTTATCTACATTACAAGGCTAAGTATTGTGTATTTCTTCAATTATTATATTATTTCAGAATCAAATTAGTTCACTTGTCTAGAAATCACGTATAAATTTAATTGTACCATTTTATGAGTAAACAGTGTAATATAGACAGTCTATCATAATGCAAATATTTCACCACGGTTCGTGGTAACTGGTAACCATCTCTTTGCAAAAAAAAAAAGGAATTCTTCTCTGTCTTTTTGGTCAAGCTTGTGGGCTCAATGTTCCTTCAAACTAGTTCATGACAATTTTTGGGCATGGAATATGTGACATGTAAAAGTAAATAAAGCGGTTTGATTATTCAAATATAACTGAATTATGTTACAACTTACAAGTGTTCTTGAGATCTTTATCTAACCTATCTTCATAGGTATTTGTAAAATCATTTTCTTCTTTACTCCCTAAACTTGTCTAAAAATTTCGGTTGTGCACTATAACTTTATAAGCATTTATTTACCTCTATTCTTTTTTGAAGTGAAATAAATATTTAAAAAAAGGCACTAGCCCTTTCTCCTTCTTCTGCCCCCCGGGGGGGGGGGGGGGTCCTCTCAAGCTCACCATCTGCTCGTCAATCCTCATCTTTTTTTTCTTATTTTTTCCTTTCTTCTTCTTGATAAATTGAATTATTAAAGAGAGCAAAAACAATATCTTTCTATATTGAAATTCTTGAGCAAATACAATAGTCATTTCTTTTCATCCTTTATTGGTGTCAAAGAATGAGAGCAATACCTATAAATTGATTGTCCATTGCACATCTAATAGTAATTGGGCAAAATTATCAAACTTTGTCCCTGTTAGAACTGGAATTAAAACGAAAATAAAATCACATATATCCTTTAATATTTCATCAAGAACTGACAAAATACAGGAAATAGAAATCAAGAAAATAAAAAAGGAAGCTTTTGATCTTCTTACGTGATTCCATTTCCATGCTTGCTGATTTTAGGGATTAGTTAGTATATAAAAATATAACTACGGAAAAGGAAAAGAATAAAAAGTTAAAATTTAAATATTTTCAACGTGGCGTGTGTAATGTACCTCATGTTGTGAGACAGGTGGATAAATAAACACCTGTAAAGTTGTAACGTGCAATCGAGTTTGCCGAACATGTTTAGTGGGAACTTATGTATTTTGTCTATTTTTTAAGGTAATCTTTTCCAAAAATCAACCTATCTTCGTAAGTGCTTTCTAGCAAACATGATACAGTATTCTCTATTCATAGTACTGATACAGTATTCTCTATTCATAGTACTTCATCTTTGTTAGTATATTTCTCAATCAAAGTAAACAAATAGTTCTACTACTCTCACGATTCAAAATCTCACCACATGTGTCGTGATAACGCTTAGTCTCTAAGACTAGGTAATCCGATTAAAATTTTATTTCGAGCCATTTTTTTACATATAATTATAACACCCTCCCAAGACTGGTAATACAGAGTCACAAACTCTAACTGAATACATGCAATGATCTCAAGGATGGAATATACAATACTGTTCGAATAAGAGTTGACAATACAATATAATGGAAAGACTCTAAGGGACTGCGATGACCAAGCAGTCCTACCTTGAATCCTTGCGATCACACTCTAATCTCTGTCCGAATCCGATCTCTCCAATACCTGGCTCTGCACAAAAATATGCAGAAGTGTAGTATGCGTACATCACAGTCGGTACCCAGTAAGTATCAAGACTAACCTCGGTGGAGTAGTGACGAGGTACAGTCAAGACACTCACTAGTCAAATAACCTGTGCAATATAGCATACAAAAATAATAGAAAACAAATAACAGTGATGACAAAAATAATCAACTTGTGACATAAACAATAAGGCAACAGGAACACCATAAATATTGCTCAAACGAATAATAAACACAAGTACAACCAATTAATCAAGTTCTTCAAAATATACATCTTTTATCTATGAGTTTTTCAAATAAAAAATCTTTAGAATGTAATCCATACAATTAAATATATCCCGAATATACTTCATTCAAATAAATATCTTACGAATATAATTCTTTCAAATAAATATCTTTCAAATATAATTCTTTATAGTAAATATCTTTCGAATATAATTTTTTCAAGTAAATACCTTTCGAATATAATTCTTTTAAGTAAAAGTCACCATGTGACACCTCATTTAACTTTCCTGGTGTAAGAAATATATTCAACATATCATATTGAATTGCACGGTAATACCTTCGTGCACTTGTCTCATTCTTACCCGATATATATATGTAGATCAAATCAATTGGCACGGTAACACCATTCGTGCATTTATCTCTTTCTCACCGTGCATACATATAACAATACCAACTAAGTGGGAGAAATACCAATAACAATAAAAGAAATAAAGTGGGAGGCACACATGAAGCAACAACAACTACAAGTCACATAGAAAACATAGGTGCACAATAACAGCTCAAGATAAAGGCATGAATGTATACACAACGAAAAGATATCACAATATAATATATGTTTCTTGTCCTTGCCTGCACGAAAACACCCTTCGTGCCATGAACATATGATAATATAAAAATAATGGCACGGCATCACCCTTCGTGCTTTTACTCTCATCCTCACATGATAATGTGTATGAAATGGCACGACATTATCCTTCGTGCATATTAATGTATATGAATGGAACGACATCACCATTTGTGCTTTATACCTTTCCTCACATGATAATATAGCTGAAATGGCACGGCATTACCCTTCGTGCTTTACACTCTCCCTCACATGATAATGTATATGAAATGGCACGGCATCACCCTTCGTGCTTTACACTCTTCCTTACCAAGCACATGTATATCATTAACAAGCAAGGTAGGAAGCATAAATAACATTAAGGAGAGTATTTAAACGACAACACAATACAACAATTCATATCACACTTTGCCCACAGGCCACAACCAACTCCAAAGATACAACAAAATCAATTAATTTTACAGCAAATAGCCCAAGGCTCCACACAACGTATATAAAACCTCAAAAACAACAATAGAGATGGAAAAGTAACTCAGCATAGGACAACGCCTTCTTTAATCAAAACTTTTGATAAATATATATTAATGTCTCATTTTAAACTTCTTAATAATTATTTACAGATAAAGAATCCATAATGAGATTATTTCTAAGAAATGTCAACCCAACTAACCACGATATTTCACATAAAAATTAAAGTGGCAATCACACCAAATTATCATATAAAAACAACCCCGACAAACAAGGAATGAGGGATGACAAATAAAGGATTTAATAAGCGCCAACAATTTCCAATTTAATACATAAAGGCATCTACGAATTTTAACTGATATAATTTACATATATAAACTAAGTACGTACTCGTCACCTTGCGTACATAATTTTTAATTACATAATTTTCACATAAGACTCAATGCCTAAGGGGTAGTTTCCCCCACTCAAGGTTAGGTAAGATACTTACCTTTTTGAAGTTATGCCGATATTCCAAAATAGCCTTCTTGCTTGAATTTACCTCCAGACAGCTCAAATCTATCCAAATTGATTGTACAACTTCATTAAAATTTATCGGAAATAATTACAGATAATAAAATGCCAACTTAAAATTTTGCATTAAAAAGTCAACCAAAGTCAATACGGGGCCCGCCTCTCGGAACCCGGCATAACTTTCACGAAATACGAACACCCATTCCGATACGAGTCCAACCATACCAAATTTACCAAATTCCGATAACGAATCGATCTCCAAATCTTAAATTTTCGTTTTTGAAAGATTTTGCAAAAATCTCATTTTCCTCCAATTGATTCACTAATAAAAGATGAAAATAATCATGGAATCATCAAATATTATAAAAACTGAGTAGGAAACACTTACTCCAACCCATTTGGTGAAAATCCTCTAAAACATCGCCCAAATCCGAGTTCCCTAGCTCCAAAAATGTTGAAATGAGCTAAAAAATAAAACTGCTCAATAAAAATTTATTTCTCATCGCTAAAAGTCCATTTTCCGTCACTAAAAGTACATTTTCAGTCACTAAAGGTCCGTACCAGAACCTGCTTGCACCAATAATTTAATATTTTACTAAAAAGGCTCTAACTCCATCATACGAACTCAGAATTCGACGATTCTTATTCCTATGAGTCACAAATAATAATACGAACCTAGTCGTTCAATCGAAACTCAATTCAGAGCTCATTTGCTCAATGTGATACCAATTTCTCTCGTTAACCAATTAACGCATGTTTCACGCTAAAAACACAATAGCGACTTGATGAAATTAGACCAAACATTTCACATCATTCCTATAATTCATTATCAAACTATAGGAAGTCTCGAAATCGAATTTCGATCTCTAGAACTCAAAATGGACCCTTAGATCATTACATGCTTATGCTCAAAACACCAAACTCTTCCAAAATCTCTTCCCAGACAGCCTGTAGTGTATCATCTATAACTTTTTGTACCCAACTCCAACTGCCAAACAATTTACATTTATGAAAACTAGATATAAAGGTCTACAACTTTTACTTTTGGATCATTGCCAAATTCTTTATAGATTACGAGATATAAGCTTTCAAAATCAGCCATGTGCAGCAAAAATTTCTACCCCACTTCAGTTAATCGATCATAACTTTCTGTACAAATGTCCAAATGATAAATGGTTTACATTTATGGAAACTAGACTCAAAGGCTACAACTTTTATTTTTGGATCATTTCCAAATTCCTTACAGATTACGAGATATAAGCTTCCAAAATCAGCCCTGTGCAGCAGAAATTTCTGCGATGCACACTGCTGTAGCCAAAAACCAACAGTTAAAAATAGCTTAGAAATGGTCCGAAACCACTCCGAAACTCACCCGAGCATCTTGGGACCCCGTCCGAACATACCAACAAGTCTAAAAACATATTACGGACTTAGTCGAGAAATCAAATCACATCAAACAATACCGAAACAATGAATCACACCTCGAATCGAACTTGTGAGTTCATGAAATTTTCTAATTTTTATATCGTGTGCCGAAACGTATCAAATCAATCCGGAATGACTTCAAATTTTGCATGAAATTCATAAATGACATAATGGAGCTGTTCCAATTTCTAGAATTGAATTTTGACTCCGATATCAATAAAGTCAACTCCCGATCAAACTTTCTAAAAACCTTTCATTTTTCAACTTTTGCCATTTCAAGCCAAAATCAATTACGAACTTCCAAATAAATATTTGGATACACTCCTAAGTCCAAAATCACCATACGAAGATATTGACATCATCAAAATTCCATTCCGGAGTCTTTTTCTCAAAAGTCAAACTCTGGTCAGCTCTTTTCATTTAAGCTTCAAAAGTAAGAATCGTTCTTTCAATTTAGTCCTGTATCATCCGAAAACCAAACTCGACCATACATGCAAGTCATAATTCACATTACAAAGCTGTTCGGGACCTTAAGCTGCTGAAGGGGACGTAAATTCTCAAAATGACAAGTCGGGTGGTTACATTCTCCCCCTCTTAAACAAACGTTCGTCCTCGAACGTACCAAGAATCTTTCCGAGGACATTAAATTACTGAGTGTATTATTACACACACACTCGCAGGTTATTCTATGTCACCGTAAATTTAACCTGGATCTGAAAACGCCATCTCAATTGAAGATTATTTCTTTCATCCATACTTATAAACTTTAAAACCAAATTTCTTACACTCCAAACATTTTAAAAAGTTTTGATTTTCACATCAACACACGATATTAGTCTCAACCGGCTGTAGCAACTCGTGCCTATGCACACAACATACGTATGCCCATAACCACATCTCTGGTCATAATAGTTGTTCATAATCAATTCCAGCATCCTCAATTAACCTCATATTAATCAAACCCTCGTTCCAAATTTTCAAAATATTGACAGCAAATCGCGAGGCATGAAGACCTCATAATTATTTACTTGAATTAACGAGTCAAATTTAACGTGATATGGGCACTCATCGCTTAGGCTAAAACTCAATAATTACAGCACAAATATGGCTAAATATGCACAAAATAATACATACAAGAGTCATCAAATAAGCCTAACATACATGACTCCCTATTAGTACTATAGTACAAATTTAATTTCACAAGGGAAAATTTAAACACATAAATTTTCATCACAAGGATCTCATCTTTATATAACTTCCACCACGACTTGTAGCCCAATTTAAACATATCACATCATATTCAAATATGAGGATCCCATCCTGAGCTCTGAGTCACAAGTACTATGCATATCATGCCAATTGAAATCCTTCCATATTTTTTTTTATTTTTATTTTTTCACAACACATAATGTACCCCCATATCGATAGGGCGTATAAATCCCAATTTGTAACCAATTATCCCAAAATCACATCAAAACTCACCGTCATTGTAATGACCCGGCCGGTCATTTTGAGTGTATTAGCCCCGATTCCCTATTTACTATTTCCCCCGTACCTTTTTCTGCTTAAGTGACTTGCCGGGAGGTTTGTTTTTGGGTTTCGGAGTGTTTTTGGGACACTTAGTCCCTAAAATGGGAGCTTAAGTCTTAGGATTTTGACCGTAGTCGGAACTATGTGAAGACGACTCCGGAATGGAGTTTCTTCGGTTCCGTGTTGGGTGATTTTGGACTTAGGGGCATGTCCGCATTGTGTTTTGGAGGTCTGTAGCTCATTTAAGCTTGAAATGGCGAAAGTCGAATTTGTGGAGTTTTGGACCGGCAGTGGAAATTTCGATATCGGGGTCGGATTCTGATTTCAGAAGTTGGAGTAGGTCCGTAATGTTGATTATGACTTGTGTGCAAATTTTGAGGTCAATCAGACGTGATTTGATGGGTTTCGGCATCGGTTGTCGAATTTGGAAATTTCAAAGTTTTTTATGCTTGACTCCGGGTGTAATCGGTGTTTTTGATGGTATTTGAGGTGGTTTGAAGATTCAAATAAGTTCGTATGGTATTTTAGGATTGGTTGGTATATTTGGTTGAGGTCCCGAGAGCCTCGGGTGAGTTTCGGGTGCTTAACGGGTGAAAGCTTGGACTTAGAAGAATTTCTGACATGCTAGTTTCTAATGTTTTCGCACATGCGATGGGTAGTCCGCAGGTGTGGCCTCGCATAAGCGAGGCTGGGATCGCAGGTGCGATGATGGGGTCGCAGGAGCGGGTTCGCTGGGCAGAAAAGAGAGAATTTAGAGGGTTTGATTCATTTCTCTATTTTTGGACTTGGGAGCTCAGAAATTAGCGATTCTTTGAGGGATTTACATAGATAGCTTTTGGATAACGATTCCTTACTCGCTTTTGGTTTTATTTCATTAATCTATAGTTGTTTTCTCCATTCAATTTCGGATTTGGATTGAAAAGTTGGGAAAATGGGGGAAAAGTTCCCTAACCGAATTTCTGAGTTTTGATTGGGATTTAGACATAGGATTTGGATAATTGTGGTACGAGTGAACTCGTGTGTGAATGAGTGTTTGTATTTTGTGACTTTTACCCGATTTCGAGAAGTGGGCCCGGGTCAACGTTTTAGGGCGAATTTCAGAATTTTTGTTTAAATATTGATTTCATTAATTAGATGAGTCTATTATGGTTGTATTCATGATATAGAACTGTGTTTGGCTAGATTTGGGCCATTCAAAGTCGGATAACTGAGGAAAGGGCATTCTAACGGATTGATTGAGCTTGACTTGAGGTAAGTGGCTTGCCTAACTTTGTGTGGGGGAAAACCCCTTAGAATTTGGAACTATTGTGATATGTGAGTGTTGTGTACGTGTGGTGACGAGTATGTACATAGGCTAGTTATTGTAAAACCCGATCTTTTGTTTACTGAGCAGTAACATGTTTTCCTTTTATTTTGAATTATACCATTTTAATGAGTATTAGTATGTCTTTCATTCTTAATTAAGTTATTCCAATATGTGTAACTATCCTGTTTAGTCTAATATCGCATGTCTACGTGCTTTAACTGCTTACTTGAACTTTGTGAAGCATGCCTAGTTGATTTTCCTGCTTTCCTAGTTCTTTATCAGTATAGCCGTAGAAATATAACTGTTGTATTTGTCGTTGATCCGTGTATTTACTTTTGAGACTACGAGGTGTTTCCTCGGGAGTTCTCCCTGCATATTTACTTTGGGACTACGGAACGGTATTCCGGGAGATCCCCATGTACTGCATATTTACTTTGGGACTACGGAACGGTATTCCGGGAAATCCCCCTGTACTGCATATTTACTTTGGGACTATGGAACGGTATTCCAGTAGATCCCCCCTGCACATTTACGTTTGGGACTACGAGACGGTATCTCGGGAGATCCCTTGTTGTTATCGTTGTGTACTGAGATGTTGTCTTCTATGATTTCATTCTTGTTAAATTTCAGTCTTTATTTTACTATGGTATTTCATTCTATCTTGTTTTATTATATATATACCAGTAGGGCCCTGAGCTGACCTCGTCACTGCTTGACCGAGGTTAGGCTTGGCACTTACTGGGTACCGATTGTGGTGTACTCATGCTTCTTTTCTACATATGTTTTTCGTGTGCAGATCCAGGTGCTCCTTATCAGCCGCACTATCAGTGAACCGAGACCGCTTTGGAGACTTCAAGGTATATCTTCCGCGTCCGCAGACCTCGGAGTGCCCTTCTACTCTTTCTCATGTCCATCATCTTCTGTATTTTTCCTTTGTTAGACTTTGATGTATAAAGACACTAGATTTTCCTTCTGTAGTTTGTGATTCATGATGTTCCGGGTTTTGGGATTGCTGTATATTTTTGAACAGTTAGTTCTTAAATTTATGTTTCCATTTTATTATTCCGCAAAATATTAGGCTTACCTAGTTGTAGAGACTAGGTGTCGTCACAATGTCATACGGAGGGGAAATTTAGGTCGTGATAAGTTGGCATCAGAGCTCTAGGTTCATAGGTGTCGTGAGTCACAAGCCGGTTGATTAGAGTCTCGCGGATCGGTACAGAGACGTCTGTACTTATCTTCGGGATACTATGGAACTGTTAGGAAAATTTCACTAGTTTGATTCCTTATCGTGCGAAAATTGTTGACTTCAAAAATTCTAAACTTTTGTATTCTATTCTCTCACAGATGGTGATGATACGTACAAGCGGATCTGATAGACAATCACCCATGCCCCCTTCTTAAGCCGTGAGAGCCGGGGTAGATGTCGAGGACGTCCACATGGTGCAGCTAGGGCACCCGCATGAGCTGCTATAGAGGAGCCCCCTGTAGCTCCAGCTGGAGGGCAGACACCTGAGGTACCTGTTTCTGAACCAGCCTTCCAGGAGACTCTAGCCTAGTTTCTGAGCATGTTCAGCACCTTAGCTCAAGCTGGATTGATTCTACTTACTCCTTCCACATCTCAGGCCGGAGGAGGAGCACAAACTCCCGTTGCCGGTACTCCAGAGCAGTGGGTTCAGGTCAACCGGGTTCTAGATATTGTACCAATGCAACCGGTAGCTCCAGCTTAGCCCGAGGTTAGGGCAGTGGCTTCTGAGGTGGAGCAGCTCAGACTTGAGAGGTACAAAAAGTACCACCCACCTACCTTCAACGGATTGGCTACAGATGATGCTCAGGGCTTTTTGGAGGAATTGCATCGTATTCTCCGTACTATGGGCATAGCGGAGGTGACTGGGGTTTCTTTTACTAGATTCCAGCTTAGAGGAGCAGCCTATCAGTAGTGGCATGCTTATGAGTTGAGTAGTCCGACTGAGGCAACTTCACTTACATGGACTCAGTTCTCGGACATGTTTTTGAGAGAGTATGTCCCTCAGAGCCTCAGGGACTCATGGCGTGCAGAGTTTGAGCAGCTGCGCCAAGTTGCTATGACTGTGTCAGAGTATGCAGTCCGTTTCAATGATTTGGCCCGACATGCACCGGCCTTAGTTGCCACAGTCCGAGAGAGGGTTCAACGGTTTATTGAAAGACTCCACCCCAGTATCCGGATTAGTATGGCCAGGTAGTTAGAGATGGATATTTATTATCAGCAGGTTGTAAGTATTGCAAGGATATTGGAGGATATGCTTGCCCGGGATAGAGAGGAGAGAGAGGCCAAGAGGTCTCGAGAGAATGGTTATTATTCTGGAGCTCGTGTCCCAGCAACTCGCCATGGTAGGGGTTATGTGAGTCGCCCTGTTCATTCCGCTCTTCCAGCCGTCAGTGGTGTTCCAACTCTTCCTAGGCCCTAGGAGCCTTATTATGCACCGTCTGTATCTAGTGTGCCTCCTGCATGGGGTGTTCCTAGCGGCCAGTCCAGCAGACCTGGCCCGAGCTAGTCACAGTAGCCACGCCCTATCAGAGCTTGTTTTGAGTGTGGTGACACTTGCCATATGGTGGGTGATTGCCCCAGATTTATGAGGGGTGCACCTCTACAGACTTCTCAGCCATAGCGTGCTCCACCGGGTCCTCAGGCTATGATTACAGCACCAGCTGCCACCCTACCTGTTCAGCCATGCCGAGGTGGAGGTCGGGGAGGTAGAGGTCACCCTAGATAGGGAGGCCATGCCAGATATTATGCCCTTCCTGCTCGTACAGAGGCAGTCGCTTCTGATTATGGCGTTACAGGTATTGTCCCGGTCTGTCACAAAGATGCATCGGTATTATTCGACCCAGGTTCTACATATTCTTATGTGTCCTCTTATTTTACCCCGTAGTTGGGCGTATCTCGGGATTCTTTGAGTTCCCCTGTTTATGTGTCTACTCATGTGCAAGATTCTCTTGTTGTGGACCGCGTGTATCGGCCGTGTTTGATTGCTCTTAGTGGTTTTGAGACCAAAGCCGATTTATTATTGCTCAGCATGATGGACTTTGATATTATTTTGGGCATGGACTGGTTGTCGCCCCATTATACTATTCTTGATTGTCACGCTAAAACTGTGACGTTGGATATGCCAGGTTTACCGCGATTAGAGTGGAGAGGTACCTTAGAGTATACTCCTAGTAGAGTTATTTCCTTTCTTAAAGCTCAACGAATGGTTGAGAAGGGGTGTGACGCGTATATAGCTTATGTGAGAGATGTCAGTATTGATACCCCTACAGTTGAGTCAGTTCCAGTAGTGAGGGACTTTCCAGATGTGTTTCCAGCTAATCTTCCGGGCATGCCGCCCGACAGAGATATTGATTTTGGCATTGATTTGTTGCCGGGCACTCAGCCCATCTCTATTCCTCCATATCGTATGGCTCCTCCCGAGTTAAAGAAGTTGATGGATCAGTTACTGAAATTTCTTGAATAAGGGCTTCATTCAGCCCAGTGTGTCACCTTGGGGTGCTCCTGTCTTATTTGTGAAGAAGAAGGATGGTTCTATGCGGTTGTGTATTGATTACCACCAGTTGAACAAAGTCACAGTGAAGAACAAGTATCCATTGCCTCGTATTGATGACTTATTTGATTAGTTACAGGATGCTAGAGTGTTTTCCAAGATTGACTTACGTTCAGGATATCATCAGTTGAAGATTCGGGAGCCAGATATCCCGAAGACTGCTTTCAGGACCAGATATGGTCACTATGAGTTTCTTGTTATGTCTTTTGGGCTGACCAATGCCCCAAAAGATTTTATGCACTTGATGCACAGTGTGTTCCGACCTTATCTTGACTCATTCATCATTGTGTTTATTGACGATAGTCTAGTGTACTCACGGACACGGGAGGATCACAAGCAACATCTAAGGACTGCGCTTCAGACCTTGAGAGAAAAGAAAGTATACACAAAATTTTCAAAGTGTGAGTTTTGGCTAGAGTCAGTGGCATTCTTGGGTCATATATTATCAAGTGATGGGATCCAGGTGGATCCGAAAAAGATTGAAGCAGTGCAGAGTTGGCCCAGACCGTTGATAAGTAGGGATTTTGACCGCTTATTTTCTCTCTTTTACTTGCGTTTTAGCTCAAAAATGCTTTAAGGTATTCTCGAAAACTAATAAAATGTGCTTTTGTACAAGAACATTGGGAAATGAGTCAAAAGAGTCAAAATCAACTCATAAAGGAGTCAAAAGTGGACAAGGACCTAAAGAAGGCAAAAGGCCCATAGTGCGGGCCGCACAATACTGTGTGCGGCCGCAGAACAAAGAAAGAGCCATGTCAATTTTTATTCAGAGCCGCAGAAGAGGAGATTCAGAGAGCTGGTTTTGGGCAAGTCGAAGGAGTGCGGACCGCACCATAATTGTGCGGCCGCACTCAATATTATGCGGCCCGCAGAAGTCAAAGATCAGAGAGATGGGATTTCAAGTTCAAGAAGAAATGCACACCGCACCATTTTTGTGCGGCCGCATAATCAAGAGCGTGACCGCACTCATTTTTATGCGGTCCACAGAAGTCTCACATAACCAGCGCTTAAGATCAAAGAGTGAAGACCGCACAATAATTGTGCGGCCGCAGAAGCAAGAGTGCGGTCGCACTCACAATGTGTGATCCACAGTAGTTGAAGGAGTGCGGCCGCAATCCATAATTGTGCGGCCGCAAAACTGGAACCTGTCAAGCCAAGTCTCGTTGTGCAGACCGAACACATAATTATGCGTCCGCACAACCTTCGCAAAGGCATTTTTGTCAGATATTTTCAGCTTAGTATAAATAGAACATTTTGTTATGTTTAGGGTAAGTTTTGTTTTGTGAGAGCACTTGAGCCATTTTTCTTTACTGTTTTAAGTAATATTGTATTAGATTAGCTTCTAAACATTAGATTTTCTTTCCCTAATCAATTATTATGCATTATATCTTAATTTCTTCTTGTATTTCTTCATTTTTCATGAGTAACTAAATTTCTAGCTAGGGTTGTGGCCCAACCCTAGTATTGGTACTTAATGGGTGTTTGATTTAGGACTTGTTTGTGATTGGGTTAGTGATATTTAGCCTAGTTCTTGCTTGAATTCAAGAATTAATAGTTGTAAACATTGATTCATGCCTAATTAACTTAGTCTCTACTTGAGAAAGAGAGACTAAGTCTAGGAAAACTTGGCTAACAAGAAATTAGGGTGAACTCAAGAAATTGATAGCCCCAATTAAATGGTTGAATCTAGAGATAGTAAGACCCGACTCGAGCATTATTCACTTGTTTTGTGCAATACCCATTTGGACTTGAGAAAGCCAAATTTGGCAAAACAACTCAAACTACCGAGAGGTATAGAGTGGGTAATTACGTGTGATTGCTATATTACAACCCCGACCAATCAGGCTTGTCCTAGAGTTTCCATTAGGTAACCACCTAGGTGGAAGTCACGACCCTAGATCTTTTATCATTTGAAAAACAACCAAAACCAAAAATATTGTCTCCTAGTTTTATAATTGTAGTCAATAGTTTAAAGTAGAGGTAGAAACAACAAACAAAAATGTGGAAGTGTAATCTAAGGCATATTGTACAATTACACTAAATATATACCTAATCCTAATTCTAAATCCCTGAGGATTCGACCCCGAATTGCGTTGGGTTTTATTATTGCTTCGACCGCCTTACTACCTATATTTGTGGTGTGAGTTTGGAAGACATCAATTTTTGGCGCCGTTGCCGGGGAGTTAAATAGATTTAGCTATATATCTAGGTTTTTGTGTGATTTGTCTTCTTTTCCCTCCGAGTCACTAATTTTGTTATTAAATTGATTATAGGTATGAGAATGACTCTCAACAACGAGCCCATTGGTAATTTGTCATTGGGGGAGGAAGTGGACGATGATCAAGGAGATGAGGTTCTTCCCGAACCTCAAGCAAATAGGCAAGGCTGACCGCCTTATGATATTTTTCCCGTCCCTCCCCCACCTCCACCAAGAGCGGCAGCGCATCGGGTGTTGCTGAACGAGGGTTATGCTAGTGCTATAGTCTCGCCCCACATTAGGGCGGGCAACTTCCAAATCACTAACGTGATGCTTACACTACTTGAGCAACATGGATTCTTCACCAAATCAAAATGCTTACAAGCATCTCAAAGGGTTCGTCGATACTTGTTGGGGGAGCAAGCAAACCAATGTTTCGGAGGACGCGCTGAGGTTGAGGCTATTTCCTTTCTCTTTACGGGGGAAAATATTGGATTGGCTGGAGAGATTGCCCAATCATTCCATACATACATGGGATGAGTTGGCCGAAAAATTCATTGCCAAATTCTTCTCTCCGGGGCACATGTATACACTACAGGATGACATTATAGCATTCAAGCAAGAGCCCAATGAGCCATTGCATGTGATTTGGGAAAGATATCGTACCATGGTTAAAGAGTGCCTAAATAATGATATGATCGAGGCCATGATCCAACAAATCTTCTACAGGAGGATCAACACAACAAATCAATGTATGGTAAATCAACTCGCCGGCGGGAACTTCATGAACACACCTTATGCCGGGATGAGATGGCATATACCTTATCGGCATGGCAAAGTAGGGCCAATGTTCTACAAGGTGACCCCAATGTCATTCACCTACACAAGGAACTACATGATCATGGGCAAGGTATCGCAGAGTTAACAACCACAATGAACCAACTGGCCAAAGCTCAGCTGCAATAAATTCAAGGGCCGAAACAAGTGAATGCAATGGAAGGTGTAAATATGATAATGAACAAGAGACGGCAAAAAGGTCAACAAGGGCAAAGCCATCTGGAACAATTCATGCAAGATTATAGTGGGGATGACCAAGGTGTTTCGTATAATGAGCAAGAAAAAGAAGTGCAATACGTCAACAATTATCAAGGTCAAAGAAACAATGCTCAAAATCAACAACAATGGAGATCACTAGGAAATCAAGGAAATTGGAACAACCAAGGCCACCAAGGCAATTGGAGTGGTGGCAAAAACAATCAAGGAAATTGGGGAAATAACAATAATCAAAGCAATTGGAATAATTAAAGAAACCAAGGCAATTGGAGTGGAAACAGTCAAAGCAACTGGGGAGGTAATCAAGGAGGGTGGAACAATAACAACAATCGGGGGTTAGGTTTTCAAAGGCCCCCGATGTTCCAACACCCGAGCAATCCACCTTCATATCCTTCTCAAGGCCCGAGCTCTTCTAACAATGAGATGGGACAGATTGAAAATATGTTCAAACAAATGATGGAGAAAAATGCCGACTCCGATGCTCAATTAGCCTCCCACAACACTTCAATCCGCAATTTGGAGGTTCAACTTGGCCAAATCTCACAAGCATTGAACACTCGTCCTAAAGGGGCACTACTAAGTGATATGGTGGTGAACCCAAAGGGTGGGAATAATACGGGACATGCTATGGCCGTGACTACGAGAAGTGGAAAGGTGGAGATGCAACCACCTCAAATCCAAGAAGAATTATGAAAGATGATGTTTTAGTTCCAGAAGATGAAATTCCAATCAATGTCGTTCAAGCTAATGACGAAGTGAGAATTGATATTGATGAAAATGTGAAGGAGACGCAAGAAGAGCTGAACCCATCTAGGGAGCACAAGATTGACATACCAGAACTGGTAGTGCCAAAGGCTAAGGAACCAATGTCTAGGCCTCCTCCTCCATACCTTCAAAGGCTTGCAAAGAAAAATAGTGAGAACCAATTCAAAAAGTTTATTGACATGATGAAGAGTTTGTCTATCAATGTACCATTGGTTGAGGCGTTGGAACAAATGTCGGGTTATTCAAAGTTCATGAAGGACTTGGTCACCAAGAAGAGGTCGATGAATTTTGAAACTATCAAGATGAAACATCAAGTGAGTGCTATTGTGCACTCAATGGCTCCGAAATTGGAAGATCCGGGTGCTTTCACAATCCCTTGCACTATTGGGAGCGCCGACTTTGCCAAAGCTTTATGTGATTTGGGGGCAAGTATCAACTTGATGCCCTACTCTGTGTTCAAAACTTTGGGAATTGGGCAACCAAATTCCACATCTATGAGGTTGCAAATGGCGGGATCAGACTATAAAGAGACCATTGGGTATTATTGATGATGTGTTGGTTCTTGTTGATAAGTTCATCCTCCCAAAGGACTTTGTGATCCTTGATTGTGAGGTTGACTACGAGGTGCCTATTATCTTGGGTAGACCTTTCCTTGCTACGGGGAAGGCTCTTGTTGATGTGGAAGCCGATGAGTTCACTTTCTGGGTGGGTGACGAAAAGGTGGTTTTCCATGTGTGCAAATCGACGAGGCAACCAAATAGCAACGAAGTTTGTTCATTCGTGGATTTAGTGACTGAAGTAATTATTGATGCTAGTGTTGTGATGAATGTTGAGGATACCTTGGAAGCTGTGTTGCTCAATCATGATGATGATGAGAAGGAAGGCTTTGTGTAATGTATCAATGCTTTGCAAGGAATGGGGTCATATACTTATGAACCCCGAAAATTGTCCTTAGATCTTGAGAACAGGAAGACTCCTCCAACAAAACCCTCAATCGAGGAGCCTCCCACTTTGGAGTTAAAGCATTTGCCTCCACATCTCAGGTATGAGTTTCTTGGCCCTTGTTCCACTTTACCTGTTATTCATTTCTCTTGATTGACTAACGTGCAGGTGGATTCTACTTTTTTGGTGCTCCAAAAGAGGAAGAAAGCGATAAGCTGGACATTGGCGGATATTCGGGGTATAAGCCCCCGCCTTTTGCATGCACAAGATTATTTTGGAGGAGGATGCCAAACCCTCCGTGGAGCATCAAAGAATATTGAATGAAGCAATGCAAGAGGTAGTGAAGAAGGATATCATAAAGTGGTTGGATGACGGGGTAGTTTACCCCATTTCTGACAGCTCGTGGACCTCTCCGGTGCAATGTGTCCCAAAGAAAGGGGGCATGACTGTGATCACCAATGACAAGAACGAATTGATTCCTACAAGAACGGTGACAAGGTGGAGAGTGTGCATGGACTATCGGAAGCTCAACAAAGTCACTCAGAAAGATCATTTTCCGCTTCCATTTCTTGATCAAATGCTTGACAGGTTGGCCGGACGAGCTTTTTATTGTTTCCTTAATGGATATTCCGACTACAATCAAGTTCTCATTGCTCCTGAGGACCAAAAAAAGACTACTTTAACTTGTCCCTATGGTACTTTCGCATTCTCGTGGATGCCATTTGGGTTATGCAATGCACCGATAACTTTTTAACGGTGTATGGTGGCCATCTTCACCGATATGGTGGAGGATTTTCTTGAGGTCTTTATGGATGATTTCTCTATAGTTGCGAATTTCTTCAATGATTGCTTGAACAACGTGGATAAGGTCTTGGAAAGTTGTGAGGAGAAAAACTTGGTGTTGAATTGGGAGAAATATCACTTCATGGTCGAAGAAGGCATAGTACTTGTCCACAAAATTTCAAAGCATGGTATTGAGGTCGACAAGGACAAAATTGAGGTGATCTCCAAACTCCCTCCCCCTACATCCGTGAAGGGAGATAGGAGCTTCTTGGGTCATACGGGGTTCTATCACCAATTCATCAAGGACTTTTCTAAGGTGGTGAACCCCTTGTGTAAACTTTTGGAGAAGGATGCCAAGTTCCATTTCACCGAGGAGTGTATGAAGGCATTCGAATTGCTCAAGTTCAAGTTGACTACTACTCCTATTATCACCGCACCAGATTGGAGCTTTCCATTTGAGCTCATGTGTGACGCTAGTGACATGGCGGTCGGAGTAATTTTGGGGCAGCGTATCAACAAAATCTTCCATCCGGTATATTATGCAAGCAAAACCATGAATGATGCCCAAGTAAACTACACAGTGACCGAAAAAGAGCTCCTTGCTATTGTCTTTGCTATGGAGAAGTTTTGCCCCGTACTTGATGGGTACAAAGGTGATTGGTCACACCGACCATGCGGCACTTTAGTATTTGATGAGCAAGAAGGATTCTAAGGCAAGGTTTATGCAATGGCTGCTTCTATTACAAGAGTTTGACCTAGAGATTCAAGACCGCAAGGGTAGTCAGAATCAAGTAGCGGACCACTTGTCCCGATTGGAGGAGGAGGGGAGGCCACATGATGGCCTTGAGATAAATGATTCATTTTCCTATGAGCAACTCCTAGCCATTTCTATGACCGGGATGCCATGGTTCGCCGACTTTGCCAATTATCTTTTGAGTGGCATTGTACCGAATGATTTCTCTTCAAACCAAAGGAAGAAGCTCAAATGGAATTGCCTTGACTATTATTGGGATTAGCCGTATCTTTTCCGGATATGTACCGATGGTGTGATCCGACGATGTGTACCGGAGGAAGAACAAATGGGTATTCTTGAGGCTTGACACTCTTCATTGTATGGTGGTCACCATGGTGGAGCAAGAACGGCGGCAAAAGTTTTGAGTTGTGGATTCTATTGGCCTACTCTCTACAAGGATGCTAGTGAGCTTGTCAAGCAGTGTGATGAATGCCAAAGGGACGGTGGGATCTCAAAGAAGAATGATATTCCTCTCACAACCATTTTGGAGATAGATATTTTCGATGTGTGGGGTATAGATTTTATGGGTCCATTTGTTAGCTGTTGTGGAAAAACCTACATTCTAGTTGCGGTGGATTATGTATCTAAATGGGTTAAGGCAATTGCTTTGCCCAACAATGAAGCAAGAAGTGTGGTGGCATTCTTGAAAAAGAACATCTTCATGAGGTTTAGTACCCCAAGAGCCATTATTAGTGATGGGGTGCATATTTTTGCAGCAAAGCTTTTGACACCTTACTTACAAAGTATGGTGTTACTCACAAAGTGTCAACCCCCTACCATCCTCAAGAAAGCAGACAAGTTGAGGTCTCCAACCGGGAGATAAAGAATATTTTGTCAAAGAGAGTCAATGCCAACCGGACAGATTGGTCAAGAAAACTTGATGATACTCTTTGGGCTTATAGAGCGGCCTACAAAACACCGATCGGGATGTCTCCATACCGGTTAGTGTTCGGGAAGGCGTGCCATCTTCCGGTAGAAGTTGAGCATAAGGCCATGTAGGCTTTGAAGAAGTTGAATCTTGAATGGGATGTCGCTGAAAATCTAAGGGTATCACAATTGAACGAGCTTGATGAATTCTGGTATCATGCCTACACAAGATCATCCTTTTACAAGGATAAGATGAAGTACCTCCATGACAAGTACATCCACAACAAGGAATATAAAGAGGGTGATATTGTACTACTGTTCAATTCTCGGTTACGGATGTTTCCGGGCAAGTTGAAGTCAATATTATGCGGGCCGCAGAAGTCAAAGATCAGAGAGATGGAATTTCAAGTTCAAGAAGAAATACGGACCGCACCATTTTTGTGCGGCTGCATAATCAAGAGCGTGACCTAACTCATTTTTATGCGGTCCACAGAAGTCTAACACAACCAGAGCTTAAGATTAAAGAGTGTAGACCGTACTACAATTGTGCGGCCGCAGAAGCAAGAGTGCGTCCACACTCACAAATGTGCGGTCCGCAATAGTTGAAGGAGTGCGGCCGCAATCTAGAATTGTTTGGCCGCAGAAATGGACCCTTTCAAACCAAGTCTCGTTGTGCGGACCGCACACATAATTATGCGGCTGCACAACCTCCGCAGGGGCATTTTTGTCAGATACTTTCAGCTTAGTATAAATAGAATGTTTTGTCATTTTTAGGGTAAGTTTTGTTTTGGGAGAGTACCTGAGCCATTGTTCTTTACTGTTTTGAGCAATATTGTACTAAATTAGCTTCTAAACATTAGATTTTATTTCCCTAATCAATTATTATGCATTCTATCTTAATTTTTTCTTGTATTTCTTCATTTTTCATGAGTAGCTAAATTTCTAGCTAGGGTTGTGGCCCAACCCTAGTGTGGGTACTTAATGGGTGTTTAATTTAGGACTTGTTTGTGATTGGGTTAGTGATAGTTATCCTAGTTCTTGCTTGAATTCAAGAATTAATGGTTGTAAACATTAATTCATGCCTAATTAACTTAGTCTCTACTTGAGAAAGAGAGACTAAGTCTAAGAACACTTAGCTAACAAGAAATTGGGTGAACCCAAGATATTGATAGCCCCAATTAAAGGGTTGAATCTAGAGATAGTAAGACCCGACTTGAGCATTATTCACTTGTTTTGTGCAATACCCATTTGGACTTGAGAAAGCCAAATTGGGCAAAACCACTCAAACTACCGAGAGGTATAGAGTGGGTAATTGCGTGTGATTGCTATATTACAACCCCGACCAATCAGGCTTGTCTTAGAGTTTTCAACCCATTAGGTAACCACCTAGGTGGAAGTCACGACCCTAGATCTTTTATTATTTGGAAAACAACCAAAACCAAAAATTTTGTCTCCTTGTTTTATAATTGCAATCAATAGTTTAAAGTAGAGGTAGAAATAACAAACAATAATGTGGAATTGTAATCTAAGGCATATTATACAATTACACTAAATATATACCTAATCCCAATTCTAACTCCCTGAGGATTCGACCCCGATTTGCGTTGGGTTTTATTATTGCTTCGACCGCCTCACTACCTATATTTGTGGTGTGAGTTTGGGAGACATCAACCATCCTCAGCTATAGAGATATGGAGTTTTCTTGGTTTGGTGGGGTATTACCGTCGCTTTGTAGAGGGATTCTTATCTATTGCAGCACCTATGACCAGGCTGACGCAGAAGGGTGCGCCGTTCAGGTGGACAGAGGAATGTGAGGAGAGATTTCAGAAGCTCAAGACAACATTTACTACAACCCCAGTATTGCTATTGCCTATATATTCGGGATCTTATACTGTATATTATGATGCATCGCGGATTGGTATCGGCGCGGTGTTGATGCTATATGGTAGGGTGATTGCCTACGCGTTTAGACAGCTGAAGGTACATGAAAAGAACTATCTTGTCCATAACCTTGAGTTAGCAACTATTGTTCATTCCTTGAAGATTTGGAGGCATTATTTGTACGGTGTTCCTTGTGAGATTTACATCGATCATCGCAGTTTGCAGCATCTGCTTAAGCAAAAAGATCTTAACTTGCGTCAGTGAAGGTGGTTGGAGCAACTTAAGGACTATGATATCACTATTTTGTACCACCCGGGGAAGGCCAATATTGTGGCCGATGCTTTGAGTCACCGGGCGGAGAGTTTGGGGAGTTTAGCGTATCTACCTGCAGCAGAGAGGCCCATGGCATTAGATGTTCAGGCCTTAGCCAGCCAGTTTATGAGATTGGATATTTCTGAGACGAGTCGAGTATTGGATTATGTGGTCTCTCGGTCTTCTCTTTTTGATTGTATCAGGGAGTGTCAGTATGATGACCCCTATCTGCTTGTCCTTAAGTACACTGTGCAGCATGGTAATGCTAAGGAGGTCACTATTGGAGATGATGGTGCATTGAGGATGCAGGGTCGGCTCTGTGTGACCAATGTAGATGGTTTACGTGAGTTGATTCTACATGAGGCTCATAGTTTGCGGTACTCTATTCATCCAGGTGCCGCAAAGATGTATTAGGACTTGATACAGCATTACTGGTGGAGGAGAATTAAGAAGAACATAGTAGAGTATATGGCCCGATGTCTAAATTGCCAGTAGGTGAAGTATAAGCATCAGCGGCCAGGTGGGTTGCTTCAGAAGTTAGAGATTCCGTAGTGGAAATGGGAGAGGATCACTATGGATTTCGTTGTTGGACTCCCACTGACTTAACAGAGGTTTGATGCAGTTTGGGTGATTGTGGATAGGCTGACCAAGTCGGCTCATTTCATTTCTATGATGACTACCTATTCTTTCGAGCAGCTAGCTCGAATCTATATCCGTGAGATCATCAAGCTTCATGGTATACCTGTATCTATTATCTCTGACTAGGGTACACAGTTTACATCACGATTCTGGTGAGCTGTACATCAGGAGTTGGGTACTCGGGTTGAGTTGAGCACAACATTTCACCCTTAGACGGACGGACAGTCCGAGCGCACTATTCAGATACTGGAGGATATGCTTTGCGCTTGTGTGATAGATTTTGGGGGTACTTGTGATCAATTCTTGCCACTTGCGGAGTTTACCTATAACAATGGTTATCAGTCCAGCATTCAGATGGCAGCGTATGAGGCTCTGTATGGTAAGCGATGTCGGTGCCCAGTGGGTTGGTTCGAGCCGGGCGAGGCTAGATTATTGGGTACAGACATGGTTCAGGATGCCTTGGAGAAGGTTAAGGTGATTCAGGATCGACTTCGTATAGCCCAGTCTAGACAAAAGAGTTACGCGGATCGGAAGGTTCGCAATGATGCATTCATGGTTAGAGAGAGGGTCTTGCTCTGGGTTTCGCCTATGAAGGGCGTTATAAGGTTCGGAAAGAAGGGCAAGCTGAGCCCAAGGTTTATTGGTCCCTTTGAGGTGTTGCGGCGAATTGGGGAAGTTGCTTATTAGGTTTCCTTACCTCCAAGTCTAGCAGGAATTCATCCAGTATTCCATATTTCTATGCTCCGGAAGTATCACGGCGATCCGTCTCATGTATTGGATTTCAACTCAGTCCAATTGGATAAGGATCTATCTTATGTTGAGGAGCCAGTGGCTATTTTAGACAGGCAGGTCAGAAAGCTAAGGTCAAAGAACATTGCTTTTGTGAAGGTTCAATGGAGGGGACAACCGGCCGAGGAGGCGACTTGGGAGACCGAGCAGGATATGCGCAGCCATTACCCTCATCTTTTCACCGCTTCAGGTATGTCTCTATGCTCGTTCAAGCATGAATGATTGTTTTAAGAAATGGAGGATGTAACGACCCGGCCGGTCATTTTGCGTGTATTATCCCTGATCTCATATTTACTGTTTCCCCCGTACTTTTGTCTGCTTATGTGATTTGCCGGGCGGTTTGTTTTTGGGTTTCGGAGTGTTTTGGGACACTTAGTCCCTAAAATGGGAGCTTAAGTCTTAGGATTTTGACCGTAGTTGGAACTGTGTGAAGACGACTCAACAATGGAATTTTTTCAGTTCCGTTAGCTCCGTTGGGTGATTTTGGACTTAGGGACATGTCCGGATTGTGTTTTGGAGGTCTGTAGCTCATTTAGGCTTGAAATGGCGAAAGTCAAATTTTTGGAATTTTGGACCAGCAGTGGAAATTTCGATATCGGTGTTGGATTCTGATTCTGAAAGTTAGAGTAGGTCTCTAATGTTGATTATGACTTGTGTGCAAAATTTGAGGTAAATCGGACGTGATTTGATGGGTTTCGACATCGGTTGTCGAATTTGGAAATTCCAAAGTTCTTTAGGCTTGAATCAGGGTGTAATCTGTGTTTGTGATGGTATTTGAGGTGGTTTGAGGATTTAACTAAGTTCATATGGTGTTTTAGGATTGGTTGGTATGTTTGGTTGAGGTCCTGGGG
Organism: Nicotiana tomentosiformis; assembly: GCF_000390325.3. Taxonomy (NCBI): domain Eukaryota; kingdom Viridiplantae; phylum Streptophyta; class Magnoliopsida; order Solanales; family Solanaceae; genus Nicotiana; species Nicotiana tomentosiformis. Next base: position 107,525,394 of record NC_090820.1, on the reverse strand, counting down.
GCCTCGGGTGAGTTTCGGGTGCTTAACGGGTGAAAGCTTGGACTTAGAAGAATTTTTGACATTCTAGTTTCTGGTGTTTTCGCACCTGCGGTGAGGAGTCCGCAGGTGAGGCCTTGCAGAAGCAAGGCTGGGATCGCAGGTATGTCTTTAGGTCTGGGAGTCAGTGGTCGCAGATTCGGCGAGTGAGCTGCAGGAGCGGAGCCACATTTGCGGAAGGGTAGTCGCAGATGCGGAGATGAGAAGGACCCAAGGTTCCGCAGAAGCGGGCGAGTAGATGCAGAAGCGCATTCGCAGATGCAGACTTAGGCGTGCAGGTGCGGACTCTGGAGTTTTAATGAAAACTCTCAGGTGTGGAGTCCTAGCCACAGAAGTGGCACTGCAAGTGCGATGATGGGGTCGCAGGAGCGGGTTCGCTGGGCAGAAAAAAGAGAATTTCGAGGGTTTGATTCATTTCTCCATTTTTGGACTTGGGAGCTCGGAAATTGGCGATTCTTTGAGGGATTTGCAGAGAGAGCTTTGGGATAACAATTCCTTACTCATTTTTGGTTGTATTTCATTAATCTATAGTTGTTTTCTCCATTCAATTTCGAATTTGGATTGAAAAGTTGAGAAAATGGGGGAAAAGTTCCCTAACCGGATTTCTGAGTTTTGATTGCGATTTAGACATCAGATTTGGATAATTTTCGTACAAGTGAACTCATGAGTGAATGGGTGTTCATATTTTGTAGCTTTTACTCGATTCCAAGACATGGGCCCGGGACGACTTTTTAGGGCGAATTTCAGAATTTTTATTAAAATATTAATTTCATTAATTAGATGAGTCTATTATGGTTGTATTCATGATATAGAACTGTGTTTGGCTTAGATTTTGACCATTTGGAGTCGGATAACCGAGGAAAGGGCATTCTAATGGATTGATTGAGCTTGACTCGAGGTAAGTGGCTTGCCTAACTTTGGGGGGGGGGGGGGGAATCCCCTTAGGATTTGGAACTATAGTGATATGTGAGCGCTGTGTACGTGTGATGACGAGTACGTACACGGGCTAGTTGTTGTAAAACTCGATCTTTTTTTTACTGAGCTATAACCTATTTTCTTTTTATTTTGAATTATACCATTTTAATGAGTATTAATATGTATTTAATTCTTAATGGAGTTATTCCAATATGTGTAACTATCCAGTTTAGTCTAATATCTCATGTCTACATGATTTAACTGCTTACTTCAACTCTGTGAAGCATGCCTAGTTATTTTTCCTTCTTTCCTTGTTCTTTATCAGTATAGCCGGAGAAATCTTACTGTTGTATTTGTCGTTGATCCGTGTATTTACTTTTGAGACTATGAGGCGTTTCCTCAGGAGTTCTCCCGGCATATTTACTTTGGGACTATAGAACGGTATTCCGGGAGACCCCCCTATACTGCATATTTACTTTGGGACTAGGAAACGGTATTTCGGGAGATCCCCCTGTACTACATATTTACTTTGGGACTACGGAACGGTATTCCGGGAGATCCCCCTGTTCTTCATATTTACTTTGGGACTATGGAACGGTATTCTGGGAGATCCCCCTGCACATTTACGTTTGGTACTACGAGACGGTATCTCGGGAGATCCCCTATTGTTATCTCTGTGTACTGAGATGTTGTCTTCTATGATTTCATTCTTGTTAAATTTCAGTCTTTATTTTTCTGTGGTATTTCATTTTATCTTGTTTTATTATATATATACCAGTAGGGCCCTGACCTGACCTCGTCACTACTCGACCGAAGTTAGGCTTGGCACTTACTAGGTACCGATTGTGATGTACTCATGCTATTCTTCTGCACATGTTTTTCGTGTGCAGATCCAGGTGCTCCTTAGTAGCCGCACTATCAGTGAGTTGGGATAGCTTTGGAGACTTCAAGGTATATCTTCCGCGTCCGCAGACTCAGAGTCCCCTACTACTCTTTCTCATGTCCATCATATTCTTTATGTTTCATTTGTTAGACTCTGATGTATAGAGACACTAGATTTTCCTTCTGTAGTTTGTGATTTACGATGTTCCGGATTTTGGGATTGCTGTGTATTTTTGAACAGTTAGTTGTTAAATTTATGTTTCTATTTCATTAATCTGCAAAATGTTAGGCTTAGCTAGTCGTAGAGACTAGGTGTCGTCACGACGTCATACGGAGGGGAAATTTGGGTTATGACAGTAATGAGTAACAGAAAGTCACTTTTAGCCTCATAGCTCTCAATAGTGATCAAACAGAATGATAGACACTGCTATCGCCATAGAATCTCCCAAAAGGGGTAAACACAAAAGTAGATTACAGAATTACGAAGCTCGCCCATCAGTGGAGCATGATAGGAGGACTCGCCTCGATACTTAGAACCGAATCAACCTAAGGAAAATATCCCTTTATTACAAATCGGGATCGTACCTGTAATGACACCATATGGTGTAGCGGCCTCGGCCATACCATAGAAATTATACCAACGGGCTGGGCCTCCCCCTCTAGGGTGCCCTCTACCCGCCTGTCCTCCACCCCTAACTGGCTGTGCACGTGGAGTATTAACTAGAATAAAGCCTTTAGCCTGAGCGTTTTGATGAAATTCGCCTCTTCAAAGTCTGGGACAATCTCTCATGATATGCCTAGTATCATCACACTCATAACAACCCCTCTGAGGTCGCGGCTGCTCGTGCTGAGTCTATGCTGGATAACTGGAATAACCACTGTAAGAACCTCGTGTCGGTGGTGCACTAAAAGTACTAGCTGGAGCACTACGAGTATTTTGAATTGTGGACTGGGCTGACCAACTACCTGAGTGTACGCCATAATGAGTCATAGTTGCAGAATAGAATCCACTAAATCCTCCAGAGTTTCGAGATCTTTTGGCCTCTTTAGACTCCTTTCCTCACTTCGAACACGTTCTAACATCTTGACAATCTCTACTACTAGCTGAAATGGAATGTTAGTCTGCAACTCTCGAGCCATACATATTTTAAAATCATAATCGAGCCCTTCAATGAATTTGTGGACTCGCTCTCTAACTGTAGGAACCAAGATAGGTGCATGGCGGGCTAACTCACTGCACTTGATAGCATATTCTGACACCGTCATGGTGCCCTGGTGCAACCACTCAAACTATGTGCGCCACACATCCCAGAGAGTCTGGGGAATAAACTCTTTCAAAAATATCTCCGAAAATTGAGCCCAAGTTCGTGGCATTGATATCGGCGTCGAAATTCGACTCTGGAAATTGGAACAAGTCCATTATATCATTTTATGACTTGTGTGCAAAATTTGGGGTCATTCCAGATTGATTTGATATGTTTCGGCACAAGTTATAGAATTTGAAAATTTCATAAACTCATAAATTTGATTTGAGTTGCGATTTGTAGTTTCGGTGTTGTTTGATGTGATTTGAGGCCTCGACGAAGTTCATATTGTATTTTAGGACTTATTGGTATATTTGATTGGGGTCCCGGGGGCCTCGGGTGTGTTTTGGGTGTTATCGGATCGTTTTGGGATACTTTGGATGCTAGTTTTCTGATGTATAGTTTTGTTTTTTGCGTTCGCGAGGTGCCTCTCGCGTTCACGAAGAAGGTCAATTCAAGCAAGAAGGCGATTTTGGAATATCAGCATAACTTCAAAAAGGTAAGTGTCTTGCCTAACCTTGAGTGGGGGAATTACCCCTTAGGCATCGAGTCTTTTGTGCCATTTATGAAATGTGAAAAGCCGTGTATGCGAGGTGACGAGTACGTACTCGGGCTTATATGGGCAAATTTATTGAGTTAAAGTCTTAGGCATATTGTGTAGTAAATTGGATAATTGTTGGCATATATTTAATCATCTATTTGCCATGCCTCAAATCACATTTATTGAATTTGTTTTTATAGGACAATTTGATGTAATTATTATTTGTATATTTATGTGAATTCCGTGAGTTTGATGGTTTGATATTTCTTGGAATTTAATTTCATTATGAATTTTTTCTATGCAAATAATTAATTAAGCAAGCTAAAGAAGAAGTGTTAATATAATTATCTAAATTTGGATTTATTGAAGGTATGCCCTATGTGATTATTTTCTATCTCTGTTGATTATTTTTGAGGTTTTATATACATTGTGTGGAGCCTTGGGCTATTTGTTGTGAAATTAATTGATTTTGTTATATCCTTGGAATTGGTTGTGGCCATTGGGCAAATTGTGATATGAATTAATTTTGTTACGTACCGTGATAATATTCCGTATAAATTGTTGTGTTAATTGAGTTATCATTTTGAGGATATAAGGATGATATTTCACTATTGATATTATGTGGGCATAAGGGAGGCATTCCACGGTTGTTATGTGTGTTGGGATATTGTCTGGGTGGAGCGATATGGGTGGCTATTGATATTGTCAGGGCGGAGGGATAAAGGAGTCTATTATAGGAGTGATAATGGCGGCTATATGAGAGATAATGGTGGCTATTGATATTGTCAGGGTAGAGGAATGAGGGAGGCTATTATAGGAGTGATAAGGGTGGCTATAGGAGAGATAAGATTGGCTATTGTCAGGGATGATATATGATGATGTGGAATTGTTGCGTTGGAAATTTTTATGTGATGTTGTGATATTCCTTGTGTTTATTTTTATATCTTGTGCAATTTGTCTTGTTGTTTTGGTAAACTTGATAATAATCTGATCTATGTTGAAAATGGGAGCCTGTGGCTATTGCAAGGCGGATTATAAAATGAAATGTGGGCACGAGGTGCCGTGAGTAAATAATGATGATATTGGCACGTGAACTGTCCGTGCAGTTGTGATATGAAAAGTGGGCATTAGGTGCCGAGAAAATAGGATGATTTAATTATGGGCATGAAGTGCCGTAAAAATTTAAAAGTGGGGTGAGACCCGTGCTTACGAAAAATATGAAAATGAGGTGAGACTCGTATTTTTATGATCATGAAATGAGGTGTCACATAATGACTTTTAATCGAAAGAATTATATTGAAAATATTTATTTGGAAGGATTTTTATTCAAAAAGAGATTTATTGAAAGAATTATATTTGAAAAATACTTATTGGAGGAAATTATATTCGAAAGAGTTATTTGGAAGAATTATACGTGAAAGATATTTATTTGAAGGATTTGATTTAATTGGGTGTACTTGTATTATTATTTGTTGAGCGATATTAATGGTGTTCTTGTTGCCATGTTGTGCATATCACTAGTAGATTTGTGTTGCTCTTATTGTTATTTGTTTCCTATTATTTTGTATATCATATTGCACAAGTTATTAGACTAGTCAATGTCTTGATTGTACCTCGTCTCTACTCCACTGAGGTTAGTCTTGATACTTACTGGTTACCGACCGTGGTGTACTCATACTACACTTCTACACATTTTTATGCAGAGCCAGATATTGGAGCTATCGGACTCGGACATAGTTAAAGTGTGATCGCAAGGATTCAAGGTAGTGCTGCTTGGTCGTCGCAGTCCCTTGAAGTCTTTTCATTTTATTTTACTGTTAATTATTAACCAAATAATATTAAGTATCCGATCTTTGAGATCATTCCATATATTCAGTTAGAGTTCGTGACTCAGTACTATCAGTCTTGGGAGGTTGTTATATTCATATTTGTTCCGTTGTTGGTTTTGACAATAGTATTTAATTATATGTTTTAAAAAAAAGGTTTCGAAATGTAATGAAAATCGGCTTACTTAGTCTTAGAAACTAAATGCCATCACGATGCCTATGATAGGATTTTGGATCGTGACAAGAAGACTGCAGGACGCCAATCAATTCCTATGGAAAGAATAGAAGTCCCAGAGGATCGCTACACTACATTCTCAAAGAGCTGGTCGGGGTTATATAAGAAAGAAAGTAATTGGGTTGAAGAATGTGGCATAGATATAGGAATAGCTCTTTTTTCGCCGGCTGGTAATCCATTTTGTTTTTTTCACCCAATACCTAATCTAATCTTAGATAATGTTGAGAATCCTAACATAGAATTGAGCGGAAGTACAAAACTTGTTGCTGCATATGCACGAAATAATGTAAACCAAACGAACAATAGGATTAAAGAGATTGAGACAATAAAAAAGGATGCTAAAAAGTCAAATGCTTTTACTAGAATAACTGAACAAAACTAGACAGATAGATTCGTGGGAATGTATTAACCAGTTCAAAGCAGATGATATAACCAAATATGAAGCTTGGTTAAAGGACGTTGTCTTTGGATTGGAAAATTGTTTAAAACAGTTAGGGAAGGGAGCTTCATCCTCATCAGAAGCACCTCCGGATAATGCAGATAACTCGCCTAGCGCTTCAAATGAGTAATTTTTTGATAATATTCGGAATTGTATGCGACAAAAACATGAAATAATTTCAAATTCTTATAATTAGTGTGCGCTTTTTTTCTTTGTTTCAATGATGGTACGACTACATGTACTCTGCGATGATTTCTATTAATAATATATTATATATGCACGTTAACATATGTTGTCACATACATGTTAGGTTACTTAATATTGTACTATGTATAATATATGTACTCTTAGCTTACTCAAATTGTCACGACCCAAAATTTATTAAAGATTGTGATGGCGCCGTACACCACTGTCAGGCAAGCCAACGCTAAATAGTTAATTAAATTCTCATTTTAGTATTTATAAAAACATAAATTTCCTTCAATTTACTAGTAATAAATGAACTTTAAGGAATAACATTAACGTTTTCCAATTTCAATATTAAATATCCCTAATCATCTCAGAACCCGGTGTCAAAAGTGCATGAGCATCAACTAGGAAGATAAAATAAAATACAACACCTATCCAGAATACAAATTAGATAGAAAAATACATAAGTAACTGTGGAGGGGACTCTGCTGGCTGCGGATCATAGATAGAAATGCAGCTCACCTAAGTCTCCGCATTAACCACACCTCTGCGCCCGTAAGGCTGCTAGACATATATGCACCTGCACAAAAATGTGTAGCAAATGTAGTATGAGTACGTAAATCAACGTGTACCCATTAAGTATTCCGCCTAACCTCGAAGAAGTAGTGACGAGGGATCGACTCAGACACTTACTATGGGCTATAATTAATATACCAATGATGTGATACATTATGAATTTTATAAGGCAACTGTAAACTCAATAACATGAAGCAGGTAAATCGTTCTTTTGTTAATAGGGGATTTCCCAAATTTATTTTCATCTTTTAACAATTTATATCTCCGGCCAATGAGGCCATATCAATTATCAAAAATTCCAAAACAATCAAGTAAGTCATGCACAAATCATGCCTAGGTCGTACGGCCCGCTCGCGAATCATACCTGCGACGCGGCCAAATATAAGTTTAATATTTAAATCATATCTGTTTCTTGATTCCTTTTAAAATAATAAAAATTCAACTTGAAACATTTTAAGGAAATTACCCCGCTCGCGAAACATACGTCCGACGCGGTTACACATAGATTTCTTAAGCTATTATAATATTCCTCAATTCTTTTCGAAATTTCGAAGTCCAAATGAAATCTTTTAAATCTTAAATTTCTCAAATTTCAACTCTTTCAAGAAAATTATTACTCAACCTCAATCTTGTTTCTTCTCAGGCAACCCACAAACATAAATCGACAATGATATCAACAAGGCATAATGTAGATCTAGACTACCCCGGCATAGGCATGGCCAGTAGCTACGTACGGACTCTCGTCACCTCGTGCGTACATAATCCCCCACAATTAAAAGCATATATTAATTTATTTCACCTATGGGGTTAATTCCCTCTTACAAAGTTAGAAATGAGACTTACCTCACTCCGAAGTTCCATAACCGGCTTCCGAGCCCTACAAACAACTCGAATCGATGTTCAACGCCCCAAAACTAGTGAATAATTATGCAAACCCATTAATATATACTCAAATATTAAATAAAATTCAATTTATAACAATTTCTAACCCCGATCAAAAAGTCGATAAAAAAATCACCCTTGGGCCCACGTGTCCGGATTCTAAAAGTTTTCGAAGATAAACTTTACCCATAACCTCACGAACTCAAATATATAGTTTATTCTCAATTCCATGCCAAATTTCATGGTCAAAATAAAACATACCAAATTCTAGGTCTTCTACCAAAACTCCCATAATTTATACTAATTTCCATGTTTAAATCGTTATACAAACCATGTATTTAACTTATAATAAATGGGAATCACTTACCTTGGCATTGATGACGGAATATGAGCTCCAAACTCGTTCCAAGACCGGCTCTCATGGAGAAAATGAGGTGAAAATGAGCCAAGCCCTCATTTTTAATGAACATACTGCCCAGCCCCGGCGTTCACACCTGCGGTCAAGTAGCCGTACCTGCGGCTTCGCAGGTGCGAGACACCTTCCACTTCTGCGCCTTCTTCCGCACCTGCGAGGCATTTTTCAAAGCTCCACACCTGCGGTCCTTCACCTAGCCGGCCTGCTCCGCATCTGCGACTCCAAATGTTGCTTTTACGCCCTCCGCACCTGCGGCGAAAACCTCACAGGTGCAGGTACACCAGATATCAGCTGCCTCAACTCTTCTTCAAATTCCAAATTCGATCCGTTAACCACCCGGGGCCCTCGGGACCCCATCCAATCACACCAACCAGTTCCAAAATCCATTACGAACTTAGTTGAGCCTTCAAATCATATCAGACAACGTCGAAATCACGAATCGCAACTCAATTTAAGCTTTATGAACTCCAGAACTTAAAACTTCTACATTCGATGCTGAAACCTAACAAATCACGTCCGATTGGCCTCAAATTTTGTACACAAATCATATTTGACATTATGGACCTACTATAACTTCCAGAATCAGAATCCAACCCCGATATAAAAAAGTTCACTCCCGGTCAAACTTCTGAAAAACCTTCAAATTTCTAACTTTAGCCAAATGACTCCAAAATGACCTAGGGACCTCCGAATCCCCTTCCGGACGCGCTCCCATAAAAAGAATCACCATACAGAGCTATTCCCAGACTCGGAATCCCAAACGGAGATCGATAACATAAAATTCACCTCCACCCCAAATTCATGAAATTCTTCTAAAGTGCTAACTTCCACAATAGGCGCTGAAACCCTCCTGGGTCATCCAAAACCTGATCCGACCATACACCCAAGCCTGAAATCATCATACGAACCTGTTGGAACCTTCAAATCCCAATTCCGAGGTCGTTTTGTCAAAATCAACCCTTAGTCAGATTCTTCCAACTTTAAGCTTCCGAAATGAGAATTCTCTTTCCAAATCAACTCCGAAATGAGAATTCTCTTTAATATACTGCATATAATCCGATCGCACTGATCGCAGATCCAATAATCTCATCTCACCCAGTATAAGCTGTTCGGGCAATAAGCCACTTCAGACACGACCAAAAGTCTCCTACGATGCCATAATGTTCCCACAAGCTTCCAACTCGACTGTGATACCTAAGGAAAATGAACTCTGGAAGGGACTACTCAACCCACATAACTAATTATACCACCGAAAAGGTGTTATGAACCTTCCTCAGAAAATGGGAAACAAAACACACAAAAATATATATAGGGGACTGTACTCAACATCAAACTGTTGCGGCATGCAACCCGATCCAAACAACATACCCGTGGCGGCATGCCACCCGAACCACACATAAAATCTATATAAAGAGATACTTACCGAGCTAGAATGCTCATTACTACAAAATACCAGAATATCGGCCACAAGCACGCTAAGTGCATAATACCATCCATGGGGGAGACAGATAGCACCATACGCTACAAAACTCAAGGACAACTAAGGTGCGATATATGATCTGAATCTTGAGAGCCATCCTACTGACATAACATCATCGCTACATGGAACCTCAGCACAAGTGAAATTTATCGAGCCATTTCATAACTCACATGGCACAATGTAGTATTACATAAAATAACAGACGACGAAACGATATCCAACGTCCAAATACTCCTCCATAAAGAGCGCTATGCTGAAATGTACACATTCGGCTTGATATAGAGCCCGTATTCATATTTAGATCCACGGACCTCAAGTCGATTCTGATCGTACCACACTGGGCTAATAACCTTTCAAGGATTCGCAATAACCTTCTTTTCCATGACACACAAGAACAACCGTCAAATCCGGAACAAACTTCCATAGTCCACAACCAAATGAACCGAGCACCCTTCATGCATAAATTCTCACATTAGTGATAGTACCACAATCTCCATACTTGGTTTTAAATCTTTAATCAATCAAGTGACTACACGTCACACTTATACAATCTTCCCGTGGGATACGCTCCCACGACCTTCCGCACCAGGTAGCAAGTCTGCACATCCATATCACCGATAGCACTAAAGCTGTAAAGAAAATCAAGAATCCACAAATCAATACACAAGGCCTCTTACACATGACATCTACCTTAGGTGACGCCGAAAACAATACCATCTTACTTTAAACATCTAAATCCTTTTCCTGCTCATTCGAGTTCATGACATCCTTGTCAACACCGAACCGCAATCTTGAATCCTCAACTTTTGAATCCTATGCTACTTGATGAACTTAATCACGCCAATGCGCAAGAGTACAAGAATTTCATCATAACTCCTGAACCACTAATAGGGTAAACACTTCATCATATAGAAATCTTGTACTTAACTCATTTCAAGAGAACCATTGCAACACGTGACTGAATTCTCATATCCGCAGAAAATACCAATCTCAAGTAGTGGTCTAAACCACCATAACTCTTCCGGGATCCATCTACACATAACATGCCATAATACTTGAATTCCTCCAAATAAAATCAATTACGACACCGTCAAGCCTCGCACGTCCCGCCACAAATCACATGCATAACTTAATGGGCTGAAGGAACTGATCATTCCCACCATCATGCCAATTCAACAATTGTTAGCCGACCCGTCTTTTCCCAATTTATTCTTAACTTACCTTATAAATAATAATAGCTTCATTCATTACATCACGAACCTAAATCCACACTCATCCTGAGTGACCTTATTTCACGAGACCACGTTGTCCAAAATCCCACGAACCATCTCATACCCTCCTTGTGCGCATATTCATATCTTCAACTGGTACACCCATTCTGATAATTCCTCTATGAGTCCGAAGTTAATTTCTCCCATTCTGCCAATGCTACACCACAGACCAAAGATAACATAGAACACTCCAATCCCCTTTCATAATCCGTTGTAAAAGCTCGATACTTAACCATACTACAGACTCGAAATCCTTAGGCACCGCACTTTAACCTTCGAATCCACTAGGACCATTGTTGAGAGACACCCACTCTGTCTTAGTCCCGAATAAAAATCAAACTCCAAGGCCCCGCTAGCACATGAACGCCCTCTCACTGAAGCACCTGACTAAATCACCTTCCTTGCAAATCTCCTCTGTACTAAGCATAAATCACGAAACTTCCCAGAGCCTGAACATGAGTCAATAAGGCCAATTATAACTGATGTCCTCTTCCCTTAGTTTTATTAACCTACCAATACGCCGATAACCAGAAGTCTCACAAATAGACGACCACACAATCCAACCGTAGGCGGTGGAACTCTCCCACTTAGCTTAAAGCTACCATTGCATAACTCTAGAACCTGCCAAGATTCCTTATCCCCTATTGACATGATCTTACACAATCGGCCCGCGAAATTCCCCGAAGTCAAGCTGTATCCTGCTTCATATCAAGCAAGCTCCTTTCTGTCGTATCCCACCTTCCTCCGTATAGCAGCCGATATTCCACATTAAGCTCGTAGACCTAGTCACTGTCCATCATGAATCCTAAATCACTCTAAACTTTTTTCAAGGCGTGTAGTCATCCTACCACAGAACATATTTGCCACTCTGCCACTCTCCCACTTTGGTCAAACTCCCTCCTTAAGCAACTACTCGACTCCTGTTTCTCACACTTAACTTTCTGGAAACTTAACCACCGCGAGACACCCTCTCACCTGCCCTACCTCATCCTCTGCTACCCAGTTGTTGCCTCAAATCAATATCTATCTCCGTAGCACTTGAACCAATAGATCGCTACTAACTTTAAACCTTTCCGAAGATCATCTTCCTCGAGCTCATCAACATTAAAAATATCCATCTGATTCCGAAATTGTTACACTCCGCTACCTCTGACAACCGCCTCTCTGGCACCATCTCACATATCAAATTTACCACGCTCAAAAATACAAAGTCTCATTGCTCCATCAACCCATACCTGAACCTTCATAGGCCAATTGCCTTTCCTCCACCGGAAATAAAATACTGAACCTCATAGTCATGCACTGAGTAAACACCTTTCCAAGTCATTCATTGTTCCGATGCATATACAAGCACCATACCATTATACAAACACTGTGCGATAGCAATGCATGAATCGTTATGATAATCAAAGCCAAATGTCAAACCTTAGGTAATACTGATAATGAGCTGAAACGACATAACGACCTTGCACAAAGCGACGACAATCGCCCAAAGCAATTACGCAGGGAGGAGCATCCTGCACCACATCTGTAGTATCATTATAATTCCTCGATTCCAAATTTATAACAAGTGCTCCACGTCGCATAAGATTGAATAGGAAGGAAATGAAGGCATAAGCCTCAAAGGAATCAAATCGCACGATGAGGAATCAAGAAGGGAAGTTCTCCTATCAGCCCGGTAGCCTCTCGAAGATAAGTAAAGACATCTCTGTACCGATCCGCAAGACTCTACTAGACTCGCTCATGACTCGTGAGACCTAAGTGAACCTAGTGCTCTCATAGCATGTTGTCACGAGCCAAAATCCATTAAAGGTCGTGATGGTGCCGGACATCACTGTCAGGCAAGCCAACGCTAAATAGTTAATTAAATTCTCATTTTAGTATTTCAGAAAACATAAATTTCCTTAAATTTACTAGTAATAAATGAACTTTAAGGAATAACATTAACGTTTTCCAATTTCAATATTAAATATCCCATAATCATCCCAGAACCCGGTGTCACAAGTCCATGAGCATCAACAAGGAAGCTAAAATAAAATACAACACCTGTCCAGAATACAAATTAGACAGGAAAATACACAAGTAGCTCTGGAGGGGACTCTGCTGGCTGTGGATCGTAGATGGAAATGCAGCTCACCTAAGTCTCCGCATTAACCACACCTCTGCGCCCGCAAGGCTGCTAGACATATATGCACATGCACAAAAATATGCAGCAAGTCTAGTATGAATGCGTAAATCAACATGTACCCAGTAAGTATTCCGCCTAACCTCGAAGAAGTAGTGACAAAGGGTCAACTCGGACTCTTACTATGGGCTATAATTAATATATGTCACGACCCAAAATCCAACCACATGCGTCGTGATGGCACCTAGTCTCTACGACTAGGTAAGCCGATTTTAATTACATTTTGAAGCTATTTGTTTTTTTTGAAACTAAAAGTGAAAATAATTACAATATACAACCTCCCAAAACCGGTAGTACTGAGTCACGAACTCTAACTGAATACATGGAATGATCACGAGGACCAAATATACAATACTGTTTGATTAAAATTAACAGTACAATAAAATGAAAAGACTCCAAGGGACTGCAACGACCAAGCAGCTCTACCTTGAATCCTAACGATCTCGCTTTAACTCTTCTCAAGTCCGATGTCTCCATTACCTGGCTCTGCACAAAAATGTGCAGAAGTATAGTATGAGTACACCACAGTCGGTACCCAGTAAGTATCAAGACTAACCTCAATGGAGTAGAGACGAGGTACAGTCAAGACACTCACTAGTCTAAATAACCTGTGCAATATAATATACAAAATAATAGGAAACAAATAATAATAAGGGCAAAATAAAACAACTAGTGATATGCACAATAGACAACAAGAATACCATTAATATCACTCAACAATAAATAAACACAATTACACCCAATTAAATCAAGTCATTCAAATAAATGTCTTTCACATATAATTCTTTCAGATAACTCTATTTCAAATATAATTTTCTCAAATAATTATATTTGAAAAGATTAAAATAATTATTTGAGAAAATTATATTTGAAAGAGAGTTATATGGAAGAATTATATGTGAAAGACATTTATTTGAAGGAATTGATTTAATTGGGTGTAATTGTGTTTATTAATTGTTGAGTGATATTAATGGTATTCTTGTTGTCTGTTGTGCATATCACTGGTTGTTTTATCCTGCCCTTATTATTATTTGTTTCCTATTATTTTGTATATTATATTGCACATGTTATTAGACTAGTGAGTGTCTTGACTGTACCTCGTCTCTACTCCATTGAGGTTAGTCTTGATACTTACTGGGTATAGACCGTGGTGTACTCATACTACACTTCTGCACATTTTTGTGCAGAGCGAGGTATTGGAGACATCAGACTTGAGAAGAGTTAAAGCGGGATCGTAAGGATTCAAGGTAGAGCTTCTTGGTCGTCGCAGTCCCTTAGAGTCTTTTCATTTTATTGTACTGTTAATTTTAATCAAACAGTATTGTATATTTGGTCTCCGTGATCATTCCATGTATTCAGTTAGAGTTCGTGACTCAGTACTACCAATCTTGAGAGGTTGTATATTATAATTATTTTCGTTGTTAGTTTCAAAAAAAAAATCTTAAAAATGTAATTGAAATCGGCTTACCTAGTCTTAGAGACTAGGTTCCATCACGACGCCTGTGGTGGGATTTTGGGTCGTGACAATATACCAATGATGTGATAAATTATGGATTTTATAAGGCAACTGTAAACTCAATAACATGAAGCAGGTAAATAGTTTTTTTGTTAATAGGGGATTTCCCAAATTATTTTCATCTTTTAACAACTTATATCTCCGGCCACTGAGGCCATATCAATTATCAAAAATTCCAAAACAATCAGTTAAGTCATGCGCAAATCATGCCGAGGTCGTACGGCTCGATCCAACCTAATATTAATTTGTGCACTGCCAAGGGTCGAACGGCGCGAACCATAGATGCATCTATAAATTTCCCCGCTCGCGAATCATACATGCGACGCGGTTCCCGCTCGCGAATCATACATGCAACGCGGTCAAATAATAATTTAAGGAAATACCCCGCTCATGAATCATATCTGCGACGCGGCCAAATATAAGTTTAACATTTAAATCATATCTCTTTCTTTATTCTTTTTAAAATAATGGAAATTCAACTTGAAACTTTTTAAGGAAATTACCCCGCTCGCGAAACATACGTGCGACGCGGTTTTACATAGATATTTTAAGCTATTATAATATTCCTCAATTGTTTTCGAAATTTCGAAGTCCAAATGAAATCTTTTAAATCTTAAATTCTTCAAATTTCAACTCTTTCAAGGAAATTATTACTCAACCTCGATCTTATTTATTCTCATGCAACCCACAAACATAAATCGACAACGATATCAACAAGGCATAATGTAGACCTAGACTACCCGGGCATAGGCATGGCTAGTAGCTACGTACGGACTCTCGTCACCTCGTGCGTACGTATTCCGCCACAATTAAAAGCATATATTAACTTATTTCACCTATGGGGTTAATTCTCTTTTACAAGGTTAGAAAGGAGACTTACCTCGCTCCGAAGTTCTATAACCGGCTTCCGAGCCCTTCAAACAACTCGAATCGATGCTCAACGCCCCAAAACTAGCCAATAATTATGCAAACCCATTAATATATACTCAAATACTCAATATAATCTAATTTATAATAATTTCTAACCCCGATCGAAATGTTGATAAAACATTCACCCTCGGGCCTACGTGCCCGGATTCCGAAATCATTTTTAAGATAAACTTTACCCATAACCTCACGAACTCAAATATATAGTTTATTCTCAATTCCATGCAAAATTTCATGGTCAAAATCCAAAATATTAAATTCTAGGTCTTCTACCAAAAAGCCCACAATTTATACTAATTTTCATGTTACCCATAACCTTACCTTGGCATTGATAACGAAAAATGAGCTCCAAACTCGCTCCAAGATCGGCTCTCATGGAGAAAGTGAGGTGAAAATTAGCCAAGCCTTCATTTTTAAAGAACACACTGCCCAGCCCCGACGTTCACACCTGCGGTCAAGTAGCCGCGCCTGCGACTTCCCAGGTGCGAGACACCTTCCGCTTTTGCGCCTTCTTCCGCTCCTGCGAGGCATTTTTCGCTTCTGCGCTTGCGCATATGAGGCCAAAAGCTCCGCACCTGCGGTCCTTCACTTGGGTGGCCTGCTCCGCATCTGCGACTCCAAATGTTGCTTTTCCGCCCTCCGTACATGTGGCTAAAACCTCGAAGGTGCGGGTACACCAGATATTAGCTGCCTTAACTCTTCTTCAAATTCCAAATTCGATCTGTTAACCACCTGAAATTCACCCGGGGCCCCCGGGACCCCATCCATTCACACCAACCAGTTCCAAAACACAATACGAATTTAGTTGAGCCTTCAAATCACATCAGATAACGTCAAAATCACGAATCGCTACTCAATTCAAACTTTATGAACTCTAGAACTTCAAACTTCTACATTCGATGCCGAAACCTATCAAATCACGTCCTATTGACCTCAAATTTTGCACACAAGTCATATTTGACATTACGAACCTACTCAAACTTCCGGAATCAGAATTCGACCCCGATATCAAAAAGCCCACTCCCGGTCAAACTTGTCAAAAACTTTCAAATTTCTAACTTTAGCCAAATGACTCCAAAATGACCTAGGGACCTCCGAATCCACTTCCGGACGTGCTCCCAATACCATAATCACCATACGGAGCTATTTCCAGACTCAAAATCCCAAACAGACATCGATAACATAGAATTCACCTCCACCCCAAATTCATGAAATTCTTCCAAAGTGCTAACTTCCACAATATGTGCTGAAATGCTCCCGGGTCATCCAAAACTCGATCCTAACATATGCCCAAGTCCGAAATCATCATACGAACCTACTGGAATCTTCAAATCCTAATTCCGAGGTCGTTTAATCAAAATCAACCCTTAGTCAGATTCTTCCAACTTTAAGCTTCCGAAATGAGAATTCTCTTTCCAAATCAACTCCGAACTCCCTAAATCTCAATTCCGACTACGCGTACAAGTCATAATACCTGGAGTGAAGTTTCCCATGGCCTCAAACTGCTGAACGACGCGCTAGAGCTTAAAACGACCGGTTGGGTTGTTACATTCTCTCCTACTTAAATATACGTTCGTCCTCGAACGTGCTAAGAACTGCGCTAGAGTTGTACAAAATCACTATTTAACACCTCGTGCACCTACCCGTGCTACCACAACTCAGTTGAGCACATTAGCTCGATCAAATCCGAAGATATTCTCTTTTATTTAATCAAAGAAGCCTTAGAGCCCAGTTCCAACATCCGGAATTCTTTGCAAGGCCTGCTTCCAACATACGAACACCTTATCAATCACCACACGATATACTAGAATATGAATGCATACCTTTGCTGAATTCACACCATGCACCGTAACATTCACATAACTATACTAATATCCTTTGATAACAAGAGCCGAAATTTCACGAATCTAATGCTCACAATGCACCTCATGGCATATATAAGTCTTGTTCCAACCCTTGTAATACCATCACAATGGAAGAGATGTGTAGAAATTCATAACCAACTGCAGAGTCAACAAATCATTGAATCTCTCCTATTGACTAGAATCATCACCTCATTATGAAACAAATAATGGTATATACTCTTTAATATACTTCATATAATCCGATCTCACTCATCCCAGATCCAATAATCTCGTCTCACCCAGTATAAGTTGTTCGGGCAATAAGCCACCTCAGAAACGACCAAAAGTCTCCTATGATGCCACAATGTGCCCACAAGCCATCAACTCGATTGTGATACCTAAGGAAAACGAACTCTGGAAGGGACTACTCAACCCACGTAACTAATTAGACCACCGAAAAGGTGTTATGAACCTTCCTCAGAAAATAGGAAACAAAACACACAGAAATAGATATAGGGGACTCTCAACATCAAACTATTGCGGCGTGCAACCCGATCCAAACAACATACCCGTGGCGGCGTGCCACCCGATTCACACATAAAATCTATATAAAGAGATACTTACCGAGCTAGAATGCTCATTACTCCAATATACCCCAATATCGGCCACAAGCACGCTAAGTCCATAATACCATCCCTGGGGAGACAGATAGCGCCATACGCTACAAAACTTAAGCACAACTAAGGTGCGATATATGATTTTAATCTCGAGAGCCATCCTGCTCACATAATATCATCGTTACGTGGAACCTCAACACATGTGAAATTTATCGAGCCGTTTCATAACTCACACAACACAATATAGTATTATATGAAATACCCGATGATGAAACGACATCCAACGTCCGAATACTCCTCCATAAGGGGCGCTATGATGAAATGTACACATCCGGCCTGATATAGAGCCCATATTCATATTTAGATCCACAGACCTCAAGCCGATTCTGATCATACCACACTGGGCTAATAACCTTTCAAGGATTCGCAATAACCCTCTTTACCATGACACACAAGAACAACCGTCAAATATGGAACAAACTTCCACAGTCCACAACCAAATGAACCGAGCGCCCTTCAGGAATAAATTCTCACATTAGCGATAGTACCACAATCTCCACACTTGGTTTTAAATCTTTAATCAATCAAGTGACTACACATCACACTTATACAATCTTCCCGTGGGATACGCTTCCAAGACCTTCCGCACCAGGCAACAAGTCTGCACATCCATACCACGGACCACACTAAAGTTGTAAAGCAAATCAAGAATCCACAATCAATACACAAGGCCTCTTACACATGACATCGACCTTAGGTGACACCGAAAACAATACCATCTTACTTTAAACATCTAAATCCTTTTCCAATAGACCTCAAATTCTGCACACAAGTCATATTTGACATTACGGACCTACTCAAACTTCCAGAATCGGAATCCGACCCCGATATAAAAAATTCCACTCCTGGTCAAACTTCTGAAAAACCTTCAAATTTTTAACTTTAGCCAAATGACTCCAAAATGACCTAAGGATCTCCGAATCCACTTTCGGACGTGCTCCCAATACCAGAATCACCATACGGAGCTATTCCTAGACTCAGAATCCAAAACGGACATCGATAAAATAAAATTCACCTCCATACCAAATTCGTGAAATCCTTCCAAAGTGCTAACTTCCACAATAGGCGCTGAAACACTCCCGGGCCATCCAAAACCCGATCCGAACATACGCCCAGGTACAAAATCATCATACGAACATGCTGGAACCTTCAAATCCCAATTTCGAGGTCATTTACTCAAAATCAACCCTTAGTTAGAGTTTTCCAACTTTAAGCTTCCGAAATGAGAATTCTCTTTCCAAATCAACTCTGAACTCCCTGTATCTCAATTCCGACTACGCGTACAAGTCATAATACCTGGAGTGAAGTTTCCCATGGCCTCAAACTGCTGAACGACGCGCTAGAGCTCAAAACGACCGGTTGGGTTGTTACATTCTCTCCTACTTAAACATACGTTCGTCCTCGAACGTGCTAAGAACTGCACTAGAGTTGTAAAAAATCACTATTTAACACCTCGTGCACCTACCCGTGCTACCACAACTCAGTTGAGCACATTAGCTCGATCAAATCCGAAGATATTCTCTTTTATTTAATCAAAGAAGCCTTAGAGCCCAGTTCCAACATCCGGAATTCTTTGCAAGGCCTGCTTCCAACATACGAACACCTTATCAATCACCACACGATATACTAGAATATGAATGCATACCTTTGCTGAATTCACACCATGCACCGTAACATTCACATAACTATACTAACATCCTTTGATAACAAGAGCCGAAATTTCACGAATCTAATGCTCACAATGCACCTCATGGAATATATAAGTCTTGTTCCAACCCTTGTAATACCATCACAATGGAAGAGATGTGTAGAAATTCACAACCAACTGCAGAGTCAACAAATCATTGAATCTCTCCTATTGACTAGAATCATCACCTCATTATGAAACAAATAATGGTATATACTCTTTAATATACTTCATATAATTCGATCTCACTTATCCCAGATCCAATAATCTCGTCTCACCCAGTATAAGTTGTTCGGACAATAAGCCACCTCAGAAACGACCAAAAGTCTCCTATGATGCCACAATGTGCCCACAAGCCATCAACTCGATTGTGATACCTAAGGAAAACGAACTCTGGAAGGGACTACTCAACCCACGTAACTAATTAGACCACCGAAAAGGTGTTATGAACCTTCCTCAGAAAATAGGAAACAAAACACACAGAAATAGATATAGGGGAATCTCAACATCAAACTATTGCGGCGTGCAACCCGATCCAAACAACATACCCGTGGCGGCGTGCCACCCGATTCACACATAAACTCTATATAAAGAGATACTTACCGAGCTAGAATGCTCATTAATCCAATATACCCCAATATCGGCCACAAGCACGCTAAGTCCATAATACCATCCCTGGGGAGACAGATAGCGCCATACGCTACAAAACTTAAGCACAACTAAGGTGCGATATATGATTTTAATCTCGAGAGCCATCCTGCTCACATAATATCATCGTTACGTGGAACCTCAACACATGTGAAATTTATCGAGCCGTTTCATAACTCACACAACACAATATAGTATTATATGAAATACCCGATGATGAAACGACATCCAACGTCCGAATACTCCTCCATAAGGGGCGCTATGATGAAATGTACACATCCGGCCTGATATAGAGCCCATATTCATATTTAGATCCACAGACCTCAAGCCGATTCTGATCATACCACACTGGGCTAATAACCTTTCAAGGATTCGCAATAACCCTCTTTACCATGACACACAAGAACAACCGTCAAATATGGAACAAACTTCCACAGTCCACAACCAAATGAACCGAGCGCCCTTCAGGAATAAATTCTCACATTAGCGATAGTACCACAATCTCCACACTTGGTTTTAAATCTTTAATCAATCAAGTGACTACACATCACACTTATACAATCTTCCCGTGGGATACGCTTCCAAGACCTTCCGCACCAGGCAACAAGTCTGCACATCCATACCACGGACCACACTAAAGTTGTAAAGCAAATCAAGAATCCACAATCAATACACAAGGCCTCTTACACATGACATCGACCTTAGGTGACACCGAAAACAATACCATCTTACTTTAAACATCTAAATCCTTTTCCGATAGACCTCAAATTCTGCACACAAGTCATATTTGACATTACGGACCTACTCAAACTTCCAGAATCGGAATCCGACCCCGATATAAAAAATTCCACTCCTGGTCAAACTTCTGAAAAACCTTCAAATTTTTAACTTTAGCCAAATGACTCCAAAATGACCTAAGGATCTCCGAATCCACTTTCGGACGTGCTCCCAATACCAGAATCACCATACGGAGCTATTCCTAGACTCAGAATCCAAAACGGACATCGATAAAATAAAATTCACCTCCATACCAAATTCGTGAAATCCTTCCAAAGTGCTAACTTCCACAATAGGCGCTGAAACACTCCCGGGCCATCCAAAACCCGATCCGAACATACGCCCAGGTACAAAATCATCATACGAACATGCTGGAACCTTCAAATCCCGATTTCGAGGTCATTTACTCAAAATCAACCCTTAGTTAGAGTTTTCCAACTTTAAGCTTCCGAAATGAGAATTCTCTTTCCAAATCAACTCTGAACTCCCTGTATCTCAATTTCGACTACGCGTACAAGTCATAATACCTGAAGCGAAGTTGCTCATGACCTCAAACTGCTGAACGACACGCTATATCGCAAAATGACTGGTTGGATCGTTACACAAATTATATTTGAAGCGCGTTATGTCAAATTGGTTATATGGGAATAGTGTTTTAAGGCTATTATTATACAATTTTATAATTGACATATGCAATGTTGATCTTGTGACATTGCCAAAGGGTACTTTTAGATGTAATTATTTAAGGGTATTTTGGTCTTCTTAAAACCCTTTCTCACTCCTGCCTATGTTGTTTTTCTTTCACTTCATGAAAAGTGTTGTATGAACTTATTTATGTCCCATCGTAATCATGTAATTTTATTTACATATACAAATCATTGAATATTCAGTTTCAAATTTAATGGAAAAATGACACTGTAGAGCCGTTCTCAAAATAATAGCCGAAAAAATGTATATGTTTTGTATATATATTATATTTTTCGTATGCTATATACAAAAAAATATACAAATTTTAAATACTTTTGCGGTTACCAGAGATAAGTAGTTTCGGTCGCGGGTGGCCAAATTTAATACTGACATTAATGGAAGGAGAACCCAATACATTGGTCGCTGTAGTTTCCAGCTTACTTGGTAACTACAAGAACAAGATCAGTTCTTTTTGTATTGACTGAGACTGAATCTATTTTTATACTAACTAAGATCCCAAAGTTGGATGAAGTATATTGTCTTATGATACATGCCGCGCTTGTACATCTCAATAAGTAAGAATTTTAAAATATTACATAAATAATATATTTAAATATTATGTTTGAATGATATAATAAAAGTGTAATGGCCCACTCGGTTGTTTGAGTTCTAGCACGTCGTTTGGTGGTTTGAGTCCTTAATTAGCTTCACTTCATGTATTACGACTTGTACGTGTGGTCAGAATTGGATTTTGGGAAATTCGTAGTTGATTCAGAAGGAAAATTCTAATTTCGAAAGCTTTAAGTTAAAAGAGTTTCCTAAGGTTTGACTTCTGAGTAAATGATCTCAAAATCGGGATTTGAAGGTTCCAATAGGTTCGTATAATAATTTTCAACTTGGTTGTATATTCGGATTGAGTATCGGGTGGTCCAGAAGCATTTCGACTCTTATTACTGAAGGTTGACATTTTGAAGGTTTAAGAATTTCCTAAGTTTGGTTTGAAATAGGATATGGTGTCATCGATGTCCGTTTGGGGTTTTGAATCTTGGAATAGGTTCTACCATGATTTGTGATTGTACTTAAAGTTTGGCATCATTCTGGAATATTTTGATATGATTCGGACGCATTCATCGAAGTTTTGAAGTTTGAAAGTTGAAAGAAAGATTTTGATCGTCGATTCATGATTTTGATGTTATTTGTGGTGTTTTGAGCCTTTGGATAAGTTTGTAAAAGGTATTGGGACTTGTAGGTGTGATTGGACGGTGTCCCAGGGGCCCCAAGTGCGAATCGAATTGAAAGCAGATCGAGTTGGACTTGGGAGAAGTGCTGAGGCAGCTGGGATCTGGTGCAATTGCACCTATGTGGAAAGGGCCGCAGGTGCGAGCCCACTGGTGTGGTGTTATGGTCGCAGAAGCAACATTTGGACTGAGTTGGGATGACCGTAGATGAGAGGATATTTCCGCATTTGCGAGCCCGCAGATACGAAGGATGCTCCGCAAAAGCGGAAAGCGAGCTGGGCAGTTGGGGTCGCAGAAGCGGAAGGTCTCCGCACATGAGAGAGCGCAAAAGCATATGGTGGACCGCAGAAGCGATCGCGTAGGAGCGGAATTTATTCCACAGAAGCTGATTTGCCTAGCTTGGAGAGAACCGCACCTGCGATGGATATTTTTGTAGGTGTGGCTGGTGGTCCATTGGTGCGAAGTCGCTGGGCAGTTGCGCTTTTAAATCGAGACTTAGCTTTCATTTCTCTCATTTTCTCTTGGGTTGGCCGAAGTTGAGGAGCTATTTTGAGGGGGTTTTCATCGAGCAACACGAGGTAAGTGATTCCGACCTATTACAAGTTAAATATTTGGATTATATATGGATTTATAAATGGAAATTTATGGAAATTCATGGAAATTGTGGAATTTTAAAAGGAAAACCTAGAATTGATAACTTTGGATTTTTACCATGATTTGGGAAATGGAATTAGGAATAAATTACATATTTGAGTTCATGGTGTTTTGGGTAATGTATATCTTCGAAAATTTTTGAAATCTGAGTACGTGGGCCCAACGGTTGACTTTATTGATTTTTCGAGCGGAGTTGGGAAACATTATAAATTGTTAAATTGTAAGCGTTGGAGTATATTTTAATTTATTTGCACGCTGTTTGATTAGTTTCGGAATGTTGGCTTTGAGTTGAGGTATTAGAGAAGCGTTGGAGCCGGTTCTGGAACTTCAGAGCAAGGTAATCCTTCTATCTAACCTTGTGAGGGGGAAACTACCCCTAGGTGATATATTTGTTATATGAAACTAGTTGTGGGTGCTACATTTGCACGAGGTGACAAGATTCCGTACGTAGCTAAAACATGTTTATGTCCGGGTAGACTTAGGACTTTATCATGTAATAGTTGAATTATTTGAACTCATTTTGCATGCTTAATTAATTGAATTTTATAATTGAAATTGATTTAAAAATATATACATATATTAGGCCGAGCCTTATCACCTTGAGTTGTTGGCAAGTTATTTGAGAAACGGTAAACATTATATTCACTTTGCGCCCATATACTGTATTGTAAGCACGTGTTTTCGTAATTCAATAATTTCATTCCTTTCTTGTGGAGCGGGCCGAATGCCTCGGCAGTATAATAGATGCATCTATGGTTCGTGCCGTTCGACCCTCGACAGTGTACACATTATTTTGGATGGGCCCAAACAACCTTGGAATAATCGTGTGTTATATCGATAGCTTCCCGAATATTCACGGAATTACCCATCCATTGATGCATGGTTTTTTATATGGCATTCCTCATTCATTGATACTGGCACTTGATACATCTAAGCTGTTGAGATAGAATCGAAGACTGAGGTAGATTATATCTTTAAAGGAAATTTACGGAAGATTATGTAACTTACAGTTTACCCCATCATTGCTGTTATGCTTCATATTTGCTTAAGATTTATCATATTGATTTATTGGACATCTAGTAAGTGTCGATGTCGACCCCTCGTCACTACTTATTCGTGGTTGGCTAGATACTTACTGGGTACGCGTTGATTTACATACTCATGATGCACTTCTGCACTAAATGTGCAGGATCTGACAGGTTCAATTAGTGGTTCTCTTGGCGCGTAGGCGCAACTGCTGAGGAGATTTTATGGTGAGCTTCATTATATGCTACGTATCACAGCCCACAGAGTCCTCATCGTATTACTTATTGTTCACTATCTTATTTACATTTCATACAGATGTTGTATTATTATTGTACTCCTTAGTAATCACTCATGCACTTGTGACACTGAGTTTGTGTAACGACCCAACCAGTCGTTTTAAAAGTTGCAGCCCTGTTCCCCTATGTCACGACCCAAAATCCCACCACAGGTGTCGTTATGGCACTTAGTCTCTAAGACTAGGTAAGCCGATCTTATAACAATTCAAGCCATTTTGTTTTTGAGTTAAATAGGTAATCAAAACCAACAGTGGAAACAAATATGAAAATCTCCCAAGATTGGTAATACTGACTCACGAACTCTAAATGAAAACATGAAATGATCTCAAATATCAGATACTCCATACTATTTGAGTAATAATTAACAGTACAATAAATGGAAAGACTCCAAGGAACTGCGACGACCAAGCAACTCTACCTTGAATCCTTGCGATCTCACTTTAACTCTGCCCGTCCGATAGATCCAATACCTGACTCTGCACAAAAATGTGCAGAAGTGTAGTATGAGTACACCATGGTCGGTACCCGGTAAGTATCAAGACTAACAGCAGTGGAGTAGAGACGAGGTACAGTCAAGACACTCACTAGTCTAATAACCTGTGCAATAAGATATTCAAAATAATGGGAAACAAATAATAATAAGAGCAACACAAATCAACTAGTGATATGCATAGCAGGGCAAAAAAACACCATTAATATCTCCAAATAATTAATAAATATAAGTACACCCAATTAAATCATTCCTTAAAATAAATATCTTACACATATAATTCTTCCGAATAAATCACTTTCAAATAAATATCTTTCAAATATACTTCCTTTAAATAAATCTCTCTCAAATATAATTTCTTCAATTAAATATCTATCGAATGTAATTCTTTCAAATAAATCTTTTTGAATAAAAATCCTTCCAAATAAATATTTTGAATATAATTCTTTCAATTAAAAAGTCAATATGTGATACCTCATTTCATAATCATACAAATACGGGTTTCAGCCAATTTTCATATTTTTTGTAACCACGGGTCTCAGCCCACTTTCATATTTCCACGGTACTTCGTGCCCATGATTAAATAATCATATTTCCCCCGCGCCTTGTGCTCACGTTTCATATCACCGCCGCACGGACAGTTCACGTGCCAATAATAAAACCATCATATTTTTTCCGGCACCTCGTGCCCACATTTCATATCCGTTGCGGTATGCAACACGTTCCCATATAACATTACCTGCCCAGCAATAGCCACAAGCTCACAATTGCAACATAAATCAGGCTATAATCAAGTTTACCGAAACAACAAGACAAGTTGCACAAGATATAAAAATAAACACAAGGAATACCACAACATCACATGAAAAGTACCAACACAATAACCCCACATCATCATATATCATCACTGACAATAGCCACCCTTATCACCCCTATAATAGCCTCTCTTATCCATCTGCCCTTATCGCTCCTATAGCCACCCTTATCGCTCCTATAGCCACTTTTATCGCTCCGCCCAAACAATATTCCAACACACATAACAACAGTGAAATGCCTCCCTTATGCCCACATAATATCAACAGTGAAATGTCACCATTATATCCTCAAAATAATAACTCAATTAACAAAATCAATTCATATCATAATTTGCCCAATGGCCACAATCAATTCCAAGGATATAACAAAATCAATTAATTTCACAACAAATAGCCCAAGGCTCCACAAAATGTATAGAAAACCTCAAAAATAATCAACAGAGATAGAAAATAATTAGCATAGGGCAACACCTTCATTAATCCAAATTTAGATAATTATATTAACAATTCTTCTTAAGCTTGCTTAATTAATTATTTTTATAGGGAAAATTCATAATGAAATTAAATTCCAAGAAATATCAAACCATCAAACTCATGGAATTCACATAAATATACAAGTAATAATTACATAAAATTGTCATATAAAAATAAATTCAATAAATGTGATTTGAGGCATGGCAAATAGATGATTAAATATATGCCAACAATTATCCAATTTACTACATGTAACGACCCGGCCGGTCGTTTCGAGAGTTATTTCCCTATTTTCCCCATTTCTACTTCATTTTGTGTTATTCAGCTATATTATGTTATATCGGGTTAGTTGGTTCGGGACCGGAGTGGTTTTGGAGTGAATTGAGACACTTAGTCTCTTAAGTAGAAACTTAAGTTGGAAAAGTCAACCAGATATTGACCTATCTGTAAACGATCTCGGATTTAAATTCTGATGGTTCCGTTATCCCCTTTAGGTAATTTTGGACTTAGGAGTGCGTCCGGAATGTGATTTGGAGGTCCGTGGTAGAATTAGGCTTGAATTGGCGAAATTGAAAATTTGACGATTTTGCTCGGCAGTGGAAAATTTGATATCGGGGTCAGAGTGGAATTCCGGAAGTTGCAGTAGGTTCGTAGTGTCATTTGTGATGTGTGTACAAAATTTGAGGTCATTCGGACGTGGTTTGGTTGGTTTCGGAATCGGTTGCCGAATTTGGAAATTTAGAAATTCTTAGGCTTGAATCCGAGGGTAATTTGATGATTTGATGTTGTTTTGAGTGATTCGAAGGTTCAACTAAGTTGGAAAATTCAGCTGAAACTGCTTCTACTGCTATTTTCACACCTGCGGAAGAAAGAGTCGCAAGTGCGAGGCCGCTGGTACGCGTGGGGAGTGCGCATGTGCGGGCAATGTTGGGTTAGGCAGGTTGCGCAGGTGCGAGTTAGAGGTCGCATCTGCGAGCCCGCAGGTGAGAAACGTGGGGCACAGATGCAGAAAGGGGGATGTTGGGCAGGATTCGCAGAATCGGAGGAAACGCGCAGGTGCGCCTTCACAGGCGCGGGGTTTTGGACCATAGATGCGCAAGCTGGGCTCCTAAGTGAGTTCCGCATCTATGATGGATTGTTCCGCAGGTGCGGTGGCGCAGAAGCGTGAAAGTTTTCGCAGGTGCAAAAAAACTGGGCAAAAATCATAAATAGAACCCTTCGCGAATTTGGTTCATTTCCACCATTTTCAAGTCGGGTTTTGGAGTTTTTGGAGGGATTTTTAAGGGTGATTCAAGGTCTATCAGTGAGGTAAGTTGCTTGAGCCCTAATACTCGTATATATGGTGATTTTCCGTTGTTTAATCATTGTAATTAGTAAAAATGAGGGGTTAGGGCTTGGAATTGTTGGAGAGTAATTTGAGGATTTGAAGGACCAAACGATGTCGGATTTTGATGAATTTGGTATGGTTAGGTTCGTGAGTGAATGAGCTTTCTAGTTTTGTGAATTTTGTCGGATTTCGAGATGTGGGCTCAGGGGCCAATTTTGAGCTAATTTCGGGTTGTGGTCTAATTTTGTAGCTTTTCTTGTGGAATTCATTCCATTAACACGTATTGATGGTATTGTACTTATTGTGAATAGATTCGGAACATTTGGAGGCCGAGTCAAGAGGCAAGAGCATTGCGGGGTAGAGATTTGACCAGTTTGAGGTAAATAACAATTGTAAATCTAGTCCTGAGGGTACGAAACCCTGAATTTTGTATCATTCTACTATTTTAGTGGCGCACATGCTAGGTGACGCGCATGTAAGCGTGCACTGTTGGGGATTATGACTTGGTCCGTCCCGTATCAACTGTAAAGTTGCATACTTTGTTGAAACTATATGACACCTATATGTTTTAGAAAGAGTTTATGTAAATTGGGCTGAATGCCATGTTTGGGCCTTGCGTTAGTATTCTGTGGACCCTTAGGGGCTTTTTCTTACTATCCTCTTATCGTTTTCGATTGAAAATCTATACTCAATCATGTTTATACTTGTTTACCGCATAACTCAGTTTTGTGACTCTATTTTGATGCATATAAATGTTTTCGGCCGAATGCCCTGTTTTACTGAAAAGCCCGAGTGGATTGAGAGGTTTATAGGAGTTAGGCCGAGGGCCTGATTTGTGAGGATATTTATGGGATCGGGCTGCACAACATGTTGATATCGATCGAGGGCCTCATTGTGAGGATGCATGTGGATCGGGGCTGCCCGCCTGCAGCATTATTTATTATTATAGGACGTGAGTTGTCCGTGCAGATTATAGCGCTTGGGCTGAAGGAGCCCCTTCGGAGTTTGTACACACCCCCAGTGAGTGCAGATACCTACTGAGTGTGAGTGCCGAGTGCTGAATGACTGGGAGGCATGAGTGATTGTGAGGTATGCCCAAGTGGAAAAAGTGATTGTGAGGTACGCCCAAGTGGCACGAGTGATTGTGAGGTATGCCCAAGTGGCACGAGTGACTGTGAGGTTTGCCCGAGGGGATGTATTTGAGTGATGTTTTGCCCGAGGGGTTGTTTATGTTTTCATCATTTTTTCTCACCTTTGCATTTTTCCTCTGTCTGAAAACCGTTGAAAAATATCTTTAAATAAGTTTTACTGGAACTGGGTTAAACGAGATGTTTGATTTAAACCCTGATTTTAAAAGCATGTGGTATTTTACTGAGATTTCCCGATATGAATGTTATATGCTTTATTGCTCGTCACTATTGCTTAGTCTTTATTTATTGTTGTTACTTACTGAGTTGGCGTACTCACGTTACTCCCTGCACCTTGTGTGAAGATTCAGGTGTAACTGGACACGGTAGCAGTTATTGATTGTTCTGGTTGCAAATTTTCTTGGAGATAGCAAGGTAGCTGTTTGGCGATCGCAGACCCTGATCTTCTCCCTCTTGTCTTCCTCTAGTTGTATTTAGCTATTTTTTAGGCTGAGTTAGCCTTGATATTGTTAGACAGATTGTAGTAGATACTCATGACAAGTGACACCCCGATGTCGGGATTTTCCTTCTGCACTTTTATTTTGATTGGAACTACTTTACGAAGGTTTTTATGTTAAATAACATTGGAATTATCTTTGAAATGAAAATATTGGTTTGTCTTGGAAATGAGTCGGCTTACCTAGTTCCACGATTGGCGCCATCATGACAGGGGTTAGTTTGGGTCGTGACAGATTGAGTGAGGCCGAGGGTCTGATTTGTGAGGATATTTATGGGATCGGGCTGCACGCCGCAGCATGTTAATATCGGCCGAGGGCCTGATTGTGAGGATGAGTGTGGATCAGGG
The DNA here is from genome assembly GCF_000390325.3 of Nicotiana tomentosiformis. Taxonomy (NCBI): domain Eukaryota; kingdom Viridiplantae; phylum Streptophyta; class Magnoliopsida; order Solanales; family Solanaceae; genus Nicotiana; species Nicotiana tomentosiformis. Next base: position 107,495,143 of record NC_090820.1, on the reverse strand, counting down.
CTGCCCGCCTACAGAATACTTTATTATTATAGCACGTGAGTTGTCCGTGCAGATTATAGCGCTTGGGCTGAAGGAGCCCCTCCGGAGTCTATACACACCCTCAGTGAGCGCAAGTACCTATTGAGTGCGAGTGCCGAGTGCTGAGTGCTGAGTGACTGGGAGGCATGAGTGATTGTGAGGTATGCCCGAGTGGCAAGAGTGATTGTGAGGTATGACCGAGTGGCATGAGTGATTGTGAGGTTTTCCCGAGGGGCTGTATATGAGTGATGTTTTTCCCATGGGGTTGTTTATGTTTTCAACATTTTTTCTCACCTTTGCATTTTTCCTCTGTCTGAAAACTGTCGAAAAATATCTTTAAATGATTTTTACTGGAACTGGGTTAAACGAGATGTTTGATTCAAACCCTGATTTTAAAAGCATGTGGTATTTTACTGAGATTTCCCGATATGAATGTTATATGCTTTATTGCTCGTCACTACTGCCCAGTCTTTATTTATTGTTGTTACTTACTGAGTTGGCTTACTCACGTTACTCCCTGCACCTTGTGTGCAGATTCAGGTGTAGCTGGACACAGTAGCGGTTATTGATTGTTCTGGTTGCAAATTTTCTTGGAGATAGCAAGGTAGCTGTTTGGCGATCGCAGCCCCTGTTCTTCTCCCTCTTATCTTCCTCTAGTTGTATTTAGCTATTTCCAGGTTGAGTTAGCCTTGATATTGTTAGAAAAATTGTAGTAGATGCTCATGACTAGTGACACCCCGATGTCGGGCTTTCCCTTCCGCACTTTTATTTTGATTCGAACTCCTTTACGAAGGTTTTTATGTTAAATAACATTGGAATTATCTTTGAAATGAAAATATCGATTTGTTTTGGAAATGAGTCAGCTTGTCTAGTTCCACGATTGGCTCCATCACAACAGGGGTTAGTTTTGGTCATGACAGATTGGTATTAGAGCCTAGGTTACATAGGTCTCATGAGTCATGAGCGGGTTTAGTAGAGTCTTGCAGATCGGTACGGAGACGTTTGTACTTATCTTTGAGAGGCTGCAGAACCTTTAGGAATCTCCACATTCTTGAATTCTTGTCGTGTGAATCTGTTGATTCTAGTAACTAAACATCTGTTGTTTCATTCTCTCACAGATGGTGAGGACTCGTGCTACTGGTCAGGAGGGCCAGCCACCAGTACCACCAGCCAAGGCCGCGAGAGATCGAGGCCGCGGTAGAGGTCGTGGTAGGGGTAGAGGTGCAGCCCGTACAATAGCTGGGGCAGTACCTGCAGATCCACCGGTTGTGTCCAGATCAGGACCAGGTTCCAGTTGTTGATGCACCATCTTGGGCACCACCTATGCCTATTGTGATTCCAGGCCTTCAGGAGGCTCTAGCTCAGATTCTGACAGTGTGTACTGGCCTTTCTCAGGCGGTCTCTATTTCGACGGCCGCAGCCACTTCTCAGGCGAGGGGAGGCGCTCAGACTCCCATCGCTCGCATACCCGAGTAGGTTATTCAGGGACTTCAGACACCGGAGGTACCACCAGCCCTGCCGGTTGCTGTTGCTCAGGATTATGTGGTTCCTGCTATGCCTGAGGATGATCAGCGTAGGTTGGAGAGGTTTGGGAGAATCTTGCCACCACCTTTCAGCGGCACAGAGAGAGAGGATGCTCAAGATGTTTTGGACAGGTGTCAGAGCATACTCCGTACTACTAGTATTTTGGAGACTTATGGGGTCTCATTCACTACATTTCAGTTTTCTGGGGCTGCACTCAGATGGTGGAAGACTTATGAGAGGCGTAGGCCTGTTGGCGCAACACCACTTACTTGGCAGCAGTTCTCCGTGGTCTTTTTGGAGAAGTTCATGCCTCGATTCCGTAGAGAGGAGCTGTGCAGACAGTTTGAGCAGCTTCGCTAGGGTGATATGTCTGTGACACAGTATGAGATGCGATTCTCTGAGTTGGCCCGTCATGCTATCTGGTTGGTTCCCACGGACAGAGAGAGGATCATGAGGTTTATTGATGGCCTCACTTATCAGCTACAGTTTCTTATGACCAGGGAGCGGGTTTCGGGTGCTACCTTTGATGAGGTTGTCGACATTGCTCAGCAGATTGAGATGGTTCGCGGTCAGGAGAGGGATGAGAGGGAGGCCAAGAGGCCTCGTGGTCAGAGTGGATTAAACGGTGCTCCTTTTGGGGGTCAGTTCCAGCACGGTAGAGGTCGTCATTTCAGACAAGCTCAGTCAGCTCGACCATTTCACCGTGGTGCATTATCTGGCCAAGGTTCTCACAGTTCTCATCAGGGCCACTCATCACTTAGTGCCCTTCCAGCTTAGAGTTCGTCCCGTGCTCCACCTATTCAGGGCTCTTCCATGCTAGGTTCTTCTACCAGTTATCCCGGTGCTAGGGGTTCCCTTCAGTTTCCGTCGCCAGCACCAGGGAGTTATTTTGAGTGTGAGGAGATTGAGCATATGTGGAGGCAGTGTCCTCGTCATCATGGAGGTCTATCTCAACATAGGAGTCAGCCTCCGACTACAGCACCAGTTACTTCACCACCCGCCCAGTTAGCTCGGGGTGGAGGTCAGTCAGCTAGGGGTCGCCCTAGAGGGGGAGGCAGATCAGGGGGTAGTCAAGCTCGTTTCTATGCTCTCCCTGCCAGACCAGATGCTATTGCTTCTGATGTTGTTATTATAGGTATTGTCTCAATTTGTCACAGAGATGACTCAGTATTATTTGACCCTGGTTTCATGTATTCATATATTTCCTCGTATTTTGCCCATTTTCTGGATATGCCCCGTGAGTCTCTAGTTTCTTCTGTTCATGTATCTACTCATGTGGGTGATACTATTGTTGTGGACCGCGTATATCGGTCATGTGTGTATCTACTCATGTGGGTAAATAGAACCCTTCGTGAATTTGGTTCATTTCCACCATTTTCAAGTCGGGTTTTGGAGCTTTTGGAGCTTTTGGAGGGTGATTCAAGGGAAATCAGTGAGGTAAGTTGCTTGAGCCCTAATACTCGTATATATGGTGATTTTCTGTTATTTAATCATTGTAATTAGTAAAAATGAGGGGTTAGGGCTTGGAATTTTTGGAGAGTAATTTAAGGATTTGAAGGACCAAACGATGTCAGAATTTGATGAATTTGATATGGTTAGGTTCGTGAGTGAATGAGCTTTCTAGTTTAATGAATTTTGTCGAATTTCGAGATGTGGGCCCGGGGGACGGGTTTGAGCCAATTTCGGGTTTTGGTCTAATTTTGAAGCTTTTCTTGTGGAATTCATTCCATTAGCGCGTATTGATAGTATTGTACTGATTGTGAATAGATTCGGAGCATTTGGAGGCCTAGTCAAGAGGCAAGAGCATTGCGGGGTAGAGATTTGATCGGTTTGAGGTAAGTAACGATTGTAAATCTAGTCCTAAGGGTACGAAACCCCGGATTTTGTATCATTCTACTATTTTAGTGACGCACGTGCTAGGTGACGGGCGTGTAGGCGTGCACTGTTGGGGATTGTAACTTGGTCCGTCCCGTATCAACTGTAAAGTTGCATACTTTGTTGAAACTATATGATACTTATATGTTTTAGAAAGAGTTTCTGTAAATTGGGCTGAATGCCTTGTTTGGGCCTTGCGTCAGTGTTCTGTGGAGCCTTAGGGGCTTTTTCTTACTATCCTCTCATTGTTTTCGATTGAAAATCTATACTTAGTCATGTTTATACTTGTTTACCACATAACTCAGTTTTATGACTCTATTTTGATGCATATAAATGTTTTGGGCCGAATGCCCTGTTTTACTAAAATGCCCGAGTGGATTGAGAGGTTTACGACTGAGTGAGGCCGAGGGCCTGATTTGTGAGGATATTTATGGGATCGGGCTGCCCGCCGCAACATGTTGATATTGGTTGAGGGCCTAATTGTGAGGATGAGTGTGTATCGGGGCTGCCCGCCTGTAGCTTAATTTGTTATTATAGCACGTGAGTTGTCGGTGCAGCACGTGAGTTGTCTGTGCAGATTATAGCGCTTCGGCTGAAGGAGCCCCTCCGGAGTCTGTACACACCCCCAGTATATGAGTGATGTTTTGCCCAAGGGGCTGTTTATGTTTTCATCATTTTTGCTCACCTTTGCATTTTTCCTCTGTCTAAAAACTGTTGAAAAATATCTTTAAATGATTTTTACTAGAACTGGGTTAAACGAGATGTTTGATTCAAACCCTGATTTTAAAAGCATGTGGTATTTTACTGAGATTTCCCGATATGAATGTTATATGCTTTATTGTTTGTCATTACTGCTCAGTATTTATTTATTGTTGTTACTTACTAAGTTGGCGTACTCACGTTACTCCCTGCACTTTGTGTGCAGATTCAGTGTAGCTGGATACGGTAGCGGTTATTGATTGTTCTGGTTGTAGATTTTCTTAGAGATAGAAAGGTAGCTGTTTGTCGATCGCAGCCCATGCTCTTCTCCCTCTTATCTTCCTCTAGTTGTATTTAGCTATTTTCCAGGCTGAGTTAGCCTTGATATTGTTATACAGATTGTAGTAGATGCTCATGACTAGTGACACCCCGATGTCGGGCTTTTCCTTCCGCACTTTTATTTTGACTGGAACTCCTTTACGAAAGTTTTTATGTTAAATAACATTGAAATTATCTTTGAAATGAAAATATCAGTTTGTTTTGGAAATGAGTCGGCTTGCCTAGTTCCACGATTGGCGCCATCACGATAGGGGTTAGTTTGGGTCGTGACACTACACAATATGCCCAATACTTTAACTCAACATATTTTGCGCATATAAGCCCGAGTACGTACTTGTCACCTCGCGTACACGACTTTTCACATTTCACACATGGCACATAAAACTCGATGCCTAAGGGGTAATTCCCCCACTGAAGGTTAGACAAGATGCTTACCTTTTTGAAGTTAGGTCGATATTCCAAAATAGCCTTCTTGCTTGAATTGACCTCCGTTCAGCTCAAATCTATCCAAATTAATTGTATAACTTCATTATAATTCATAGGAAATAATTTCGGATAATAATGTGCCTAATATCACCACACTCATAACATCCCCTTTGAGGTCACGGTTGCTGGTACTAAGTCTGTGCCGGATAACTGGAATAACCATTATAGGAATCCCGTGTCAATGGTGCATTGTAAGAACTTACTGGAGCACTCCGAGTAATCTAATGTGAGGACTGAGCTGGCCGACTGCTCAAGCCTCCTCTATAATGGGTCCTAGTTGAAGAGTAAAATTCACTGAACCCTCCAGAGCTTCGAGACCTTTTGACCTTCTTAGACTCCCTTTCCTCGCCTATAACACCCTCAATCTTCCTCGCAATCTCCACTACTTCTTGAAATAGAGTATCAGTTTGTAATACATGAGCCATGCATATTTTAATATCATTATTGAGCCCCTCAATGAATCTGCGGATCCGCTTTCTGGCTGTAGAAACCAAGAGAAGTGCATGACGGGCAAACTCACTGAACCTGAGAGCATATTCTGACACTTTCATAGTGCCGTGATGCAACGGTTCAAACTCCGTGCGCCACTCATCTCAGATAGTTTGGGGAACAAACACTTTCAAGAACATTTCAAAAAATTGAGCCCAAGTTAGTGGTGTTGCATCGGCTGGTCTACCTTCTTCACAGATCTACCACCACTGATACACTGCGCCTGACAGTTGAAATGTAGTAAAGGCAACTCCGCTCACTTCCATAATACCCATGGTGCAGAGAATACAGTGACAATTTTCTAGAAATCCTTGGGCATCCTCTGTAGCTGTGCCACTGAAAGTAGGTGGACTATACCTCTTAAGCCTCTCAAGTATCTTTTGTTCTTCTTCTGATACCTCTAGCCTGACCTCAAGCCGAACCAGAATAACAGGTTGTACTGGTACTACACCCGGACGTGACCAACGTGAACCTGCTGCTCAGGAGTTGTGGTAGGAGTCTGAGATACTCCCCCAATCTGTGAAATATTTGGTGCAATAAAGATCAATCCTGCCTGAGTTAATGTACCAAACATACTCAGGAAATATGCTAAAGTCTCCTGAAGTCCGAGGGTAACAACAGGTGCTTCTGGTACCTGTCCCCCAACTGGAGCTACTGGAGGCTCATCAACTGCTGCTCTGACAGGTGCTCCAATTGCGGCACGTGCCCTTCCTGGACCTCTACCTCGGCCTCTACTTCGGCCCCGGCCTCTTGCAGCCGTAGCAGTATGTGCGGATTCCTGCTCAGCTAATCGGTAGCACGTGTCCTCACCATCTATGAGAGAATAGAGATACAAAGGTTCAAATTCCACAATCAACAAATCCGCACGACAGGAATGAATGATGTGGAAATTTCCTAAGAGTTCTGTAGACTCTCGAAGATAAGTACAGACGTCTCCGTACCGATCCGTAAGACTATACTAGACTCGTTCGTGACTCGTAGAACCTATGAACCTAGAGCTCTGATACCAACTTGTCATGACCTAAATTCCCGCCATAGGCGTCGTGATGGTACTTAGTATCTAAGACTAGGTAAGCCGATTTTATAACAATTCAAGCCATTTCTTTTTGAATTAAATAGTTAATCAAAACCAACATCGGAAACAAATATGAAAATCTCCCAAGACTGGTAATATTGAGTCACGACCTCTAACTGAATACATGAAATGATCTCAAAGATCGAATACTCTATACTTTTTGAATAAAAATTAACAGTACAATAAAATAAAAAGTGTGCAGAAGTGTAGTATGAGTACACCACGGTCGGTACCCAGTAAGTATGAAGACTAACCTCAGTGGAGTAGAGACGAGGTACAGTCAAGACACTCACTAGTCTAATAACCTGTGCAATAAGATATTCAAAATAATGGGAAACAAATAACAATAAGAGCAACACAAATCAACCAGTGATATGCATAGCAGGGCAACAAAAATACCATTAATATCGCTGAACAATTAATAAATATAAGTACACCCAATTAAATCAAGTCATTCAAATAAATATCTTTCACATATAATTCTTCCGAATAAATCTCTTACAAATATAATTCCTTCAAATAAATATCTTTCAAATATACTTCCTTTAAATAAATTTCTCTCAAATATAATTTTTTCAATTAAATATCTTTCGAATGTGATTATTTCAAATAAATCTTTTTGAATAAAAATCCTTCCAAATAAATATTTTGAATATAATTCTTTCAATTAAAATGTCAATATGTGACACCTCATTTAATAATCATACAAATACGGGTCTCAGCCCATTTTCATATTTTTCGTAAACACGGGTCTCAGCCCACTTTCATATTTCCAGGGTACTTCGTGCCCATGATTAAATAATCATATTTTCCCGGCAGCCCACTTTTTATATCACCGCTGCACGGACAGTTCACGTGCCAATAATAAAACCATCATATTTTTCCAGGCACCCCGTGCCCACGTTTCATATTCGTTGCGGCGTGCAACCCAATCCTATATAACATTACCTGCCCGTCAATAGCCACAGGCTCACAATTGCAACATAATTCAGGCTATTATCAAGTTTACCGAAACAACAAGACAAGTTGCACAAGATATAAAAATAAACACAAGGAATACCCCAACATCACATGAAAATTACCAACACAATAACCCCACATCATCACATATCATCCCTGACAATAGCCACCCCTTATCTCTCCTATAGCCACAATCAATTTAAGGATATAACAAAATCAATTAATTTCACAATAAATAGACCAAGGCTCCACACAATGTATATAAAACCTCAAAAATAATCAACAGAGATAGAAAATAATCAGCATAGGGCAATGCCTTCATTAATCTAAATTTAGATAATTATATTAACATTTCTTCTTAAGCTTGCTAAATTAATTATTTTCATAATGAAATTAAATTCCAAGAAATATCAAACCATCAAACTCACGGAATTAACATAAATATACATGTAATAATTACATCAAATTGTCATGTAAAAACAAATTCAATAAATCTGATTTGAGGCATGGCAAATAGATGATTAAATATATGCCAACAATTATCCATTTTACTATACAATATGCCCAATACTTTAACTCAACAAATTTTGCACATATAAGCCCGAGTACATACTCGTTACCTCGCATACACGGCTTTTCACATTTCACAAATAGCACATAAAACTCGATGCCTAAGGGGTAATTCCTCCACTCAAGGTTAGACAAGATACTTACCCTTTTGAAGTTAGGCCGATATTCCAAAATAGCCTTCTTGCTTGAATTGACCTCCGGTCAACTCAAATCTATCCAATTTAATTGTATAACTTCATTATACTTCATCGGAAACAATTTCGGATAATAAAACGTCGACTTGAAAATTTATTCCAAAAGGTGAACAAAAGTCAACACGGGGCCCGCCTCTCGGAACCCGACATAACTTTTACGAAACCCGAACACCCATTCCGATACGAGTTCAATCATACCAATTTTATCGAATGTCAATAACAACTCGACCTCCAAATCATAAATTTCCGTTTTTGGAATATTTTGCAAAAATCTTGATTTTCTCCATTTAAGTCCGAATTAATTGATGCATATAACCATAGATTCATGAAATATAATCACTTTAGGATATAGAACACTTAACCCAACCAAGCTTGTGAAAAATTCGGGCCACAAAAATTCCAAAACAAAATGGCAAAAATGACAAAGTTCAATCCTTATGTTTCTGCCCCGTTTCGCACCTACGGAGTGCTTCCGCGCTTTTGCATGCTCGCTTTTGCGAGAAAAATCATGCTTTTGCGAAAGTGTACTTCCTAGTCGACCCTCGCAGCTACAGAAGCAATTCCGCTTCTGCGAGAATAGCAGGTGCGAGGCAGTGTCCGCTTCTGCGTGCATGGCCGCTTCTACGGTTGCCTTTGCACTTCTGTGCACCAGTTGCCGCTTCTGCGGCCTTCTCAGCTTCCCCTTTTCAGTCTCTTCTGCGTGAAGCATCTCGCCTCTGCGGTCCCAAAATTCTACAGGTGCGATTCCAAAAGCTGCTTCCATTTTCCAGCAGCTTTCTTCAAGTCCAATTTGCTCTGTTACCCTTTTGGATTCCACCCGAGGCCCTCGGGACCTTAACCAATTATACCAACACGTCCCAAAATACAATACGAACTTATTCGAGGCTTTAAACCACGTCAAACAATGCCAAAATTACAAATCATGCATCGAGTCTAATTATGAGTTTTCAAATCTTCCATCTTCTATATTTTATGCCGAAACGTATCAAATCAATCCGGAATGACTTCAAATTTTGCACACAAGTCATAATTGACGTAATGGAGCTATTCTCATTTTTGGAATCAAAATCCGATCTCATTATCAAAAATTCAACCTTCGGTCGAACTTTCCAAAAGTCTTCTATTTTCCAACTTTCGCCAAGATAGGTGCATGACGAGCTAACTCACTGAACCTGATAGCACATTCTGACACTGTCATAGTACCCTGACGCAACGGTACAAACTCTGTGCGCCACACATCTCGGATAGTTTGGGGAACAAACTCTTTCAAGAACATTTTCAAAAATTGAGCCCAAGTTGGTGGTGATGCATCGACTGGTCTACCTTCTTCATAGATCTGCCACCACTGATACGCTGCGCCTGGCAGTTTAAATGTAGTAAAGGCAACTCCTCTCACTTTCACAATACCTATGGTGCGGAGAATACAGTGACAAATTTCTAGAAATCCTTAGACATGCTCTGTAGTTGTGCCACTGAAAGTAGGTGGACTATGCCTCTTAAACCTCTCAAGTCTCTTTTGTTCTTCTTCTGATGCCTCTAGCCTGACCTCGGGCCAAACCGAAAAAATAGGTTGCACTGGTACTACACCCGGAACCTGACCAACGTGAACCTGCTGCTCAGGAATTGTGGTAGGAGTCTGAGCTACTCCCCCAATCTGCGAAATATTTGGTGCAACAGAGATCAATCGCACTTGACTTAATATACAAAACATACTTAGTAACTGTGCTAAAGTCTCTTGAAGTCCGAGGGTAACAACAAGTGCTTCTGGTACCTGTCCCCCAGCTGAAGCTATTGGCGGCTCCTCAACTGATGCGCTGATAGGTGCTCCAATCCCAACACGTGCCCTTCCTCGACCTCTACCTCGGCCTCTACTTCGGCCCCAGCCTCTGACAGCCCTAACAGTATGTGCGGATGCCTGCTCAGCTAATCAGTATCACGTGTTCTCACCATCTATGAGAGAATAGAGATACAAAGGCTCAAATTCCACAATCAACAAATCCGCACGACAGGAATGAAAGATGTGGTAATTTCCTAACAGTTATGTAGCCTCTTGAAGACGTCTCCGTACCAATCCGCAAGACTCTACTAGACTCGTTCGTGACTCGTAGAACCTATGAACCTAGAGCCCTGATACCAACTTGTCACGACCCAAAATCCCACCACAGGCGTCGTGATGGCAGTTGGTGTCTAAGACTAGTTAAGCCGATTTTATAACAATTCAAGCCATTTTTTTGAATTAAATAGGTAATCAAAACCAACCGCGGAAACAAATATGAAAATCTTCCAAGACTGGTAATACTGAGTCACGAACTCTAACTGAATACATGAAATGATCTCAAAGATCAAATACTCCATACTAGTTGAATAAAAATTTACAGTACAATAAAATGAAAAGACTCCAAGGAACTGCGACGACCAAGCAGCTCTACCTTGAATCCTTGCGATCTCACTTTAACTTTGTCCGAGTCTGATAGCTCCAATACCTGACTCTCAACAAAATTGTGCAGAAGTGTAGTATGAGTACACCACGGTCGGTACCCAGTAAGTATCAAGACTAACCTCAGTGGACTAGAGACGAGGTGCAGTCAAGATACTCACTAGTCTAATAACCTATGCAATAAGATATTCAAAATAATAGAAAACAAATAACAATAAGGGCAATACAAATCAAGCAGTGATATGCATAGCAGGGCAACAAGAACACCATTAATATCGCTCAACAATTAATAAATATAAGTACACCCAATCAAATCAAGTCCTTCAAATAAATATCTTTCACATATAATTCTTCCGAATAAATCTCTTTCAAATATAATTCCTTCAAATAAATATCTTTCAAATATACTTCCTTTAAATAAATCTCTCTCAAATATAATTTCTTCAATTAAATATCTTTCGAATGTAATTCTTTCAAATAAATCTTTTTGAATAAAAATCCTTCCAAATAAATATTTTGAATATAATTCTTTCAATTAAAAAGTCACCATTTGAAACCTCATTTCATAATCATACAAATACGGGTCTCAGCCTATTTTTATATTTTTCGTAAACACGAGTCTCAGCCCACTTTTATATTTCCATGGTACTTCGTGCCCATGATTAAATCATTATATTTTCCCGGCACCTCGTGCCAACTTTTCATATCACCACTACACGGACAGTTCACGTGCCAATAATAAAACCATCATATTTTTTTTGGCACCCTGCGTCCATGTTTCATATCTGTTTCGGCGTGCAACCCGATCCCATATAACATTACCTGCCCGACAATAGCCACAGGCTCACAATTGCAACATAATTCAGGCTATTATCACGTTTACTGAAACAACAAGACAAGTTGCACAAGATATAAAAATAAACACAAGGAATACCCCAACATCACATGAAATTTACCAAAACAAAATCCCCACAATATTATATATCATCCCTGACAATAGCCACCCTTATCACTCCTATTATAGCCTCCCTTATCCCTCTGCCCTGACAATATCAATAGCCACCCTTATCGCTCCTATAGCCACCCTTATCACTCCTATAGCCACCATTATCTCTAATATAGCCACCCTTATCGCTCTGCCCAGAAAATATCCCAACACACATAACAACAGTGAAATGCATCCTTATGCCCACATAATATCAACACTGAAATGCCACCCTTATATCCTCAAAATAATAACTCAATTAACACAACAATTTACACGAAGTATTATCACGGCAACGTAACAAAATCAATTTATATCACAATTTGCCCAATGGCCACAACCAATTCCAAGGATATAACAAACTCAATTAATTTCACAACAAATAGCCCAAGGCTCCACACAATGTATATAAAACCTCAAAAACAATCAACAGAGATAGAAAATAATCAGCATAGGGCAACGCCTTCATTAATCCAAATTTAGATAATTATATTAACACTTCTTCTTAAGTTTGCTTAATTAATTATTTGCATAGGAAAAATTCATAATGAAATTAAATTCCCAGAAATATCAAACCATCAAACTCATGGAATTCACATAAATGCACAAATAATAATTACATCAAATTGTCATATAAAAACAAATTCAATAAATGTGATTTGAGGCATGGCAAATAGATGATTGAATATATGCCAACAATTTTCCAATTTATTACACAATATGCCCAATACTTTAACTCAATAAATTTTGCACATATAAGCCCGAGTACGTACTCGTCACCTCGTGTACACGGCTTTTCACATTTCACAAATGGCACATAAAACTCGATGCCTAAGGGATAATTCCCCCGGTCCAGGTTAGGCAAGATACTTACCTTTTTGAAGTTAGGCCGATATTCCAAAATAGCCTTCTTGCTTGAATTGACCATCGGACAGCTCAAAAATATCCAAATTAATTGTATAACTTCATTATAATTCAGCGAAAACAATTCCGGATAATAAAACTTCGACTTGAAAATTTATTCTAAAAAGTAAACAAAAGTCAACGCGGGGCCCGCCTCTCGAAACCTGACATAATTTTTACGAAACCCAAACACCCTTTCCGATACGAGTTCAACCATATAAATTTTATCGAATTCCAATAACAACTCGACCTCCATTTAAATCCGAATTAAATAATGAATATAACCATAGATTCATGAAATGTAATCACTTTAGGATATAGAACACTTAAACCAACCAAGCTTGTGAAATATCCCTCCAGAAACGCACAAATCCGAGCTCCAAAAATTCCAAAATGAAATGGCAAAAATGACCAAGTTCAATCCTTATGTTTCTGCCAAGTTTCGCACCTAAGGAGTGCTTCCACGCTTTTGCGTGCTCGTTTTTTTGAGAAAAATCATGATTCTGCAAAAGTGTACTGCCCAGTCGACCCTCATATCTGCGGAAGCGTTTCCACTTCTACGAGAATCGCAGGTGCGAGGCAGTGTCGGCTTCTGCGCGCATGGCCGCTTTTGTGGTTGTCTTTGCGCTTCTGCGCACCAATTGCCGCTTCTGCACACCAGTTGCCGCTTCTGCGGCCTTCTCAACTTCCCCTCTTCATTCTCTTCTGCGAGAAGCATTTCGCTTCTGCGGTGGTCACACCAGCGCCCAAAAGTCCATAGGTGCGATTCCAACAACAGCTGCCATTTTCCAGCAGCTTCCTTCAAGTACAATTTGCTTCGTTGCCCTTCCGGAATCCACCCGAGACCCTCGGGACATTAACCAATTATACCAACACATCCCAAAATATAATACGAACTTAGTCGAGGCTTTAAAGCATGTCAAACAACACCGAAATAACGAATCACGCATCGAATCTATTAATAAGTTTTCCAATCTTCCATCTTCTATATTTTGCGCTGAAACGTATCAAATCAGTCCAGAATGACTTCAAATTTTGCACACAAGTCATAATTGACGTAATGGAGATATTCCCATTTCCGGAATCAAAATCTGACCTCATTATCAAATATTCATCCTTCGGTTAGTCTTTCCAAAAATCTTCCATTTTCTAATTTCCACCAAAATGCGTCGAATTATTATAAGGACTTCCAAATCCAAATACGAACATACGCCTAAATCCAAAATCATCATACGAAGATATTTCCATTATTAAAATTCTATTCCGGGGTCATTTGCTCAAAAGACAACTCTCCGGTCAACTCTTTCCATTTAAGCTGCTAAATAAGGATTATTCTTTTAATTAATTTCCGAATCTTCAGAAAATTATACTAGACCACACCAGCGGGTCATAATACATATTGCGAAGCTGCTCGAGATATTAAGTTACTGAATGGGGCGTTAATTCTTAAAATGATAAGTCGGGCTGTTACACCCTATTTACTGCTCATTTTGTACTTTATAACTGTTATGTGACTTGGCGGGGTAGTCGGTTCGGGTCTGGAGAGATTTCAGAATGAAATGAGACACTTAGTCTCCTGGTTGGAAGCTTAAGTTGAAAAGCTTGACTTGATGTTGACTTATATGAAAACGACCTCGAAATTTTGATGATTCCAATAGCTTCGTATGGTGATTCTGGACTTAGGAGCGTGTCCAGAAAATTATTTGGAAGTCCGTAGCTAAATTAGGTTTGAATTAGCTAAAATAAAAATTTAAGTTTGAAAGTTTGACTGGGGAGTTTACTTTTTGATACCGGAGTCGGAATCTAGTTCTGAAAATTTTCACAGCTCCGTTATGTCATTTATGACTTATGTGCAAAATTTGAGGTCAATCGGAATTGATTTGATTGGTTTAGGCATCAAATGTAGAAGTTGGATGTGATTTAGCGTTGTTTGATGTGATTTAAGGTTTCGACTAAGTTCGTATGATGTTTTAGGACTTGTTGGTGTAATTGGTTGAGGTCCCGAGGGCCTCGTGTAAGTTTCGGATGGTTAACGGATCAAAATTTGGATGTAAACAGCTGTTGGAATTTGCTGATGCATGTATCTAGTTTCCTTCATTTGTCAGGATCGAGGGCAGGATCAAGGGCAGTGATCGGGGGCAGCGCATGGACAGAAACTTTAAGTTATAAAAAGGGGATGTCGTCCCATTTTCCATTTTTGACAGATTGGAGCTTGGGGAGAGGAGATTTTTGAGAGATTTTAAAGAAAAAATATTGTGGTAAGTGATTCTAACTCGGATCTATCCAATATACACGAATATATCATTGTTTTCATCATTTAATTAGTGTTTTGAGATGGAAATTTGGGAAAAATTATAGAAATTTCATAAAACGAATTTTTGAGCTTTGGATATTGATTCAGAGTCGGATTTGAGTGAAACTAGTATGGTTGGACTCGTAATTGAATGGGTTGTCGGATTTTGTGAGTTTCGTTGGATTCCGAGACGTGGGCCCCACAGGCAATTTTTGAGTTAAATTTCGGATTTTGTTGGAAATTTTATATTTTCATATGGAATAAATTCTAATAGTTTGTATTGATTGAATCGAATTAATTATGATTAGATTCGAGCCGACCGGAGTCGGAAAATCGAGAAAAAGACATACTAGTAGACTGATTGAGCATGGTTTGAGGTAAGTGACTTGTCTAACCTTGTGTGGGGGAAAGTTCCCTTAGGATTGGTATTGATATGATAATTGTGATATGTTAAAAGTCGTGTACGCGAGGTGACGAGTGTGCACACAGGCTAAATGTGGAAAACTCTGGTTTTAAATTGTATAGATCTCTATTACACATTAATTAAATTATTTTATCCGGTCATATTCATCGTCATTGATCTATTTTTATATTTTAAATTTTCCTGACATTTTTCTTGCTAATTATTTTTATCTGTTTAGTTGAAACTCTGTTTCTTTATTCTATGCATTATTTGAAGGTTGGATTTCTTAATTTAAATATTATTAAAATGAAGTATTTTACATTTAAAAAAATTTGATATTAAGACAAGGTGTTAAATTTGTGAAATATTATTTTTGCTGAGTTATTCATTCCTGAATATTTTGTGAGATTTTTCACTCATTGTGATTGAGCCGTGAGCTCCTTATTGTGGAAAATATTGTTGTTGTTGATTTATTTTGGCTAGTTGAAATATTTGAGCACTTGAGTTGCAAATTGTGATGTATTGTGATATGGATACACATGCGGTGGTATAAGGTCTGGGTGTTGAAATGCATGCGGTGAGATAAAGGAGGCTTGATACGCGTGGATAGTAGGGGAACTACTAGAAGTCATGCGGAGTCATAAGGGCGACTAAAACGCGAGATGCTATTTCGGAAAAAGTGTTTTCTTTAAAATAAAATGTGAAGGCTCCCGTGGTGATATAAGAAAATGAGATATTGTGAATTTATTTATGATTTGGGACTACGAGGCGGTACCTCGGGAGTGCCCTAGTTGATATTTCTTTATGGCTGCATTTGACTTTGATTATTTTGGTGATTTCTTTAAAGTTGTAAATTTATGTTTTCTTTCCTTGGGGTATTATCTGTCCTTATTCTGTGAAGGTTAATGGGGACATACTACTTACTTGATTCATTTTCATTGTCATTTTTATGTTATTATATTGTTAAACATTTTACTATGTATTTTATTATTACCAGTTGGGCCTGACCTGACCTCGTCACTACTATACCGAGGTTAGGCTTGACACTTACTGGGTACCGTTGTGGTGTACTCATACTACGCTTTTGCACATCTTTTTGTGCAGATCCAGGTACTTCCTACCAGCCCAAATATCAGTGAGCTACCTGTGTATGGAGACTTCGAGGTATATCTGCCAGCGTCCGCAGGCTTCGGAGTCCACTTCTATCCTTATTGTGTTGCTTTCTTATTTTATTTAGCCTTTGATATATAGAGACATTGAGGATAAAATCTTAGAAGCTTGTGACTTATTTCTATCAGGTTTTGGGAGTTTAATTTCAGATTTCTGTTGTTACTCCGCATTGATAGGCTTACCTAGTCTTATATACTAGGTACCATCACGATATCTTACAGAGGGAATTTGGGGTCGTGATAGTTTAGGATACTTTGGTGGATGGTTGTACTTCGGCTCGTTATTGACATCTTTTATTTTATATCTTGCTAATAATTTAAGTATTCATGACTTTTGAACGCTTTGAATCCTTTACTTAATAAGACTTATGATTTTAAAAGTAACAAAATGAATAACTGAATTGATAGTTCACTGTTGGCATGCCTAACGGCAACGCTGGGCGCTATCACGACCTATAACAGAAAATTTGGGTCCTCTCAACTTGGTATCAGAGCTCTAGGTTCACTTAGGTTTCATGAGTCATGAGCAAGTCTAGTAGAGTCTTGCAAATCGATGCAGAGAGGTTTGTACTTATCTTCGAGGGACTATAGGACTGTTAGGAGCACTTTCCTTATTGATTACTCATCGTGCGATTTGACTCTCTTGAGGCTTGTGCCTTTATTTCCTTCCTACTCAATCTTATGCGATGTGAAGTGCTTGTTATCAATTGGGCATCACGTAGTTGCAGTGGTACTGCAGACGTGGTGCTGGATGGTTTTATCTAGCATGTTCGGGCATTCTATTATCTTCGCCTTGCGGGAGGATGTTCTGTCGTTTCAGCTCAGTATCTATATTTTCTATGGTTTTGAGGCTACACACAGGTTGCTATGAAGATCATGCGTTGTTATCGCACAGTGTTAGTGTAATAGTATGGTGCTTGTTTATGTATCGAGGTAGTGAACAACTAGAAGGAGGATTTCTCAGTGCATCATTTAGAGATTCGACATTTAAATCCAGTGGAGGAAAGGCAACCGGACTATGGATATCCAGGCTTTGGTCGATGGAGTAGCGAGACTTTATATTTTCAAGTGTGGTGAAATTCTCATTTATGAGGAAGTGTCATCGTCCTTGTTTGAACGTATTAAGGCTCATCGGTGTTGTGGTCTATGTGATTTGCCTTCGCGGCAGGGTGTTGTGAAAGGGAGCCTGAGGAGAGGTTGTCAGAGATGGTGGTGTATAGCGGTTACAGAATCGAATCGATGTTTCTGAAGTGATGGCTCGAGAAAGATGATCTTGAAAGAGGCTTAGAGTTGGTAACAATTTACTAGTTCAGGTGCTACATAGAAGGATTTTGATTTGTGCAAACATTTAGGCATCGAAGGATGAGGAAGGACATGGTGGGAGGTGTCTCGCGGTGGTTGAATTACTAGCAGGTCAAGTATGAAGAGTAGAGGTCGAGAAGTTGCTTAAAGGATGTGGTTTAACTGAAGTGGGAGTAGCAAAGCAGCATATGTATTATGTGGTAGGAAAGCCACTTGCCTTGAGGAAAGTTTAGAGCAATTTGGGAATCATGGTGGATAATGACTAAGCATATGCATTTCATTTGGGATGGTGGTTGCTGGATAGAGAAAGCATGATTATGGCAGATAGGAGTTTGCTGGAAATGAAGAGATGTGAACGTGACTTCGAGTTTGGAATGTATTGTCGGACTTTCAGTTGATGACTATGGGGAATGAACCGACTTTTACAGTTGGTGGACGAGTATGGGCTTTAGAGGGTTTACAGATTTCATGGTAGTTGTGCTCAGTGCAGCGTCGTTGGAAGATGTCGGTATGGAAATTACACAGGTGGGCTATCTCTTGTGAGCAGGTCAGTAGATGCGTGAGTTTGATGAAGCTTCTATGAAGAATTCTACTTGCTACCCGGCAGAATGTCGAAAATGTGATTGTGGCTGATAATTTAGAATGTTCATGAAAAGTTTAACAGGAGACTATGAGGAATTTGGTGAGTTGACGGTGCGAGATCATGATAATTGAGAAGGAGGAATCTTTGTGGGTTCTACATTATGTGATGGTAGCTTAAAGCTAAGTGGGGGAGCCCACCACCTACGATTGGATCACGTGGCCGTGCGCTTGAGCGGTTACTGGTTATCGGTGCATTGGTGGGTGATTTATGACTAAGAAAATAAAACATCAGGGGTAATTCGAGCAAGAACTTGATGAATGTGTGCTATATATTGCCTTACCGATTCATGTGCAGGTTTTAGGAAGATTTATACTTCTTGTGGATGTGATGTATAAGGAAAAGAATTCATCTGGTTGCTTCTTTGAGTGTTCATGTGCTAACAGAGAATTGGAGTTTGATCATACTCTGGACCAGGTCAGAGTGAGTGACTCTCAATAGTGGTTCTAATCGGTTCAAGGATGTAAGCGCGGTGTTTAAGGATTTTGGGTTTGTTGTGTGGCTGAAGACCGGGATTTTGCAGCAGGGTGTGAAGAATACTTGAAGAATTTTCTATGTTGTCATCAGGTCTGCGGAGTAGTATTGGAGGAATGGGTGAAATAGCTTCGGATTCGCGGAAGGTCTTTCAGAATGGGTATACCAGTTGGAGATGCTATTGTGCGCATAAGGAGGGTATGAGATGGTTAATGAGTATTGAGACGATATGGTCTCATGATTCGGGTCACTCGAGATGAGTGTTGATCGAGTTCGTTATGTTTTAAATGGAGCTACTATTATTTCTAAGGCAAGTCAAGAGTAAATTGGAAGAAGTGGGGTCGGTTAATAGTGGTTTGGATCAGCGTGATTGTGGCAATTATCAGTTCCTTCGGTATGTAAGCTATACAGGTGATTCGTGGTTGTATGTGCGGGCATGATATCCACCATAATTTGATTGAATTGGAGACATTTGATTATAATGGCCTTGTTATGTGTAAATGGATACTGGGAGAGTTATGGCGGCTTAGACCACAACTTGAGGTTTGTATGCAGTTATGGGAATTCAGTTGCATGTTGCAATGGTTCTTCTGAAATGAGTTAAGTGAAATCTTTCTAGCCAATGAAGTGTTTGTTCTACTAGTAGTTCAGAGGTTATGATAAATATTTTACATTCGCATAGCGGCATGATAGGTGCAGTGAGCAACATGGGAATTGGAAGTTGAGGATCAAGGTTGTGGCTCGGTATTAATAAGAATGTCACAAGCTTAGATGAGCAAGGAAGAATTCATATGTTTCGAGTAAGCTGCCATTATCTTAGTGTCGCCTGAGAATGGTGTTTTGTGGAAGAGGCATTGTGTATTGATATACGAATTGTGATTTGCCTTACAAAATTAGTACGGTTGGCGGTATGGAGGTGCAGATTTTGCTACCTAGTACGGAAGGTCGTGGGAGCGTATCCCACGGGGAAATTGTATAAGTGTGACATGTTAGTCACTTGATTGTTAAAGATTGTGACCAAGTATGGATATTATGGTTATATCTCAAATGTGAGAGTTTATGCCTGGAAGGCACTCTATCCCTTGGGTTGTGGACTGTGGGAGTTTGTTCCGGATAGGATGGCTGCTCTTATACGCCATGAATCAGGCCATTGTGGATCTTTGAAATGGTGTTGGCCCAGTATCGTATGATCATAATCGGCTTGAGGTCCGTTGGTGGATCTAATGTGAATGTGTGCTCTACATCAGGTCGGATGTGTTCATTCAGCATAGCATTGCTTACGGAGGAGTCTTTGGGCGTTGGATGTTTTTCCCGCCGTCAGCTATTCCATGTAATACTCTATTATGCCATGTGGGTTATGAGACGACTTGATTATTCGCACATGTGTTGTAGTCCCGTGTAACTTGTGGTGTTATAAGTGCAAGATAGCTCTCGAGATGAAGATACCTTGGTAGGGCACTTGTTGACATTTTCCTCATTATTTTGTACTCGTCTTTGATTGTTCTTTTCCTTAGTATACTACTAATTGTCTTTCTCCGTGTTCCGCTATTTGCTTGGTTCTGTGTAGCTAATCTTGTGGTATTACTCATTGTTTCAATTTCATTACTGAATTAATACACTATACATTTTGTGGTGATCATTTCTTATGTGTCATTCATTGTCTCTACTCTTACTTGTTGACTTGAATTATGGCAGAACACTTGTACAAACATACATATAGATAAATCACCCATATCGGTCTAAGAAGACGAATCCTAATGTTTTGACCATTTACATGTACCCCCGTGTACTTGCTTTATGTGTGAGAGTTATCCTGTTGGCACGTGAGTTTGTTTGTGCAGTCATGAGTCATTCTTATTGTTGGCACGTGAGTGAGCCCTGCAAATATTAGATATTGTCATTCCTTGGGGAATGCTATTATGAATTGTAATGTGGGCACAAGATTCCAAGTGATTAGGGTTCACAAATTGGGACCCGTGATTTGTGACTTTGAGGTTTGGCACCTCATGGAAATTCTTGGATAAAACCGGTGCGAAAGCGGTTGTTCCTACTGAGTTGTCACTTGTCTTTCTTTATTTGTTTCCACCGGATTTGAACTGTGTTCAGCTTACTCTAAAGTGTTATTACCTGTTGCGCCTCGTTGCCAACTGTTGCTTTTAGTCCCTATTATAAACATAGTATTGTTATTGTCTTCATGCCTAGCTTTATATTGATATTGTGCCCTGTTAGTTCTACATTTATACTTGTTCAGGTTGTTTAGTCCAGTGGGTGTCTTGACCGTTCCTCGTCACTTCTGCACATTTTTGTGTAGATCTCAGGTGCCTTGGTAATTGTTGATTATTAGCTAGCTAGTCGAGCATTACCGTTGAGACTCAAGGTAAACCTGTGGTCGCGTTCGCAGGCCTCGGAGTCACCGTCTAATATTGCACTTGTACTATTTAATTTCCATTCAGAACAATTGTATTTAGGGATTCTTCTAGTAACCTCAGTAGAGCTTATGACTTGTACTACCTGTTTTGGGATATTATTTCATGTTGTAAATGTTGAGTTCATTTAGAAATACCTTATTTCTTCTTAATAGTTCTGTTGGTTAATTTTTGTCAATTTATTCAGTAAGTGTTAGGATTACCTAATCGTAGAGACTAGGTGCCGTCACGACATTCTAGGGAGGGAACTAGGGTCGTGATAGTTAAGCGCCATCACAGTACCGAGGGTGAGAATTCCAGGTCTTGACACCCCTGCGCCAGTTTAAGTCCTGCAAACAAAGCCTTATACTCGACTTCATTTTTAGTTAACGGAACAGTTCTTATGGCTTGCCTCAAGGTTTCCCCCGAAGGCGTGAACAGGGTCCAAACTCCTGATGTCGTTTCCCTCACCATTACCGCTTCTTTTGCAGCAAAAGGCAGTATCTTGTGACTGAAATCCACCACAAAGCCAGCCAAAACTTGTGACTTGATCGCAGTCCTAGGCTTATGTTCAAGATCAAATTCACTAATTTCAACAGTCCCTTTGGCCAAACTACCCGACAACTCAGGTTTGTGAAGGACATTCCGTAAGGAAAAGCTTGTTACAACGTCTATGGGCTGACACAGAAAATAAGGTCTATGCTTTCGAGAGGTGACCAAAAAATCTAAGGCCAATTTATCATGGAGCGGATAACATAACAGACAGGATATTGCGTACGTTCGTCCTCCAGACTAGAACAACACTTACCACCACCTTAGAGACCGCTAAATATATTAGTAGTTGTTCGCCTTCCCCTTGCTTTGAAAGTAATAGGGGCTCGATATGCAACATTTTAGGACTTTTAAGGTCTGTTGACACTCTGGAGTCCATTTGAAATTGTTCTTCTTCTTAAGAAGTGATGGCTATTTTCGAGGATCGAGAGATGAACCCCGGTTAGCCTTTAGACTTCTTTCACACTGGTCAGCTAGACTGGATGTTCTCGATGGCTTTGATTTTGTCAGGATTTACCTCGATCCCCCTTTGTGAAACCAAATAACCCAAGAACTTACCATAGCTAACCTCGAAAGCGCATTTTTCGGGGTTGAGTTTCATATTGTGCTTCCTCAAGATATTGAAGGTTTCCTGGAGGTGTTTTAAATTGTCACATGCATTCAAAGAGTTGACAAATATATCATCTATGTAGACTTCCATTGCTCTACCTATTTGTTTCTCGAACATCTTGTTCACATGCCTCTGATTAGTAGCTCCGACATTTTTAAGCCCGAAGGGCATTACATTACAACAATATGTGCCAAAGTTCGTTATGAATGAAGTCTTTTCCTGATCCTCCGACTTCATCTTAATTTGATTGTACCTGGAATAGGCATTTAGGAAACACATCAACTCGTGCTCGGCCGTTGCATCAATCATTTGATCAATGTTTGGTAGTGGGAACGAGTCTTTCAGGCATGCCTTATTCAAGTCTTTGTAATCTACGCACATTCAAAATCTTTTATTCTTTTTTAGAACTACAATTACGTTAGCTAGCCATCCAGGATACTTTACCTCCCGGATTGAACCGATGTCAAGTAATCAAGTTACCTCTTCCTTAACAAACTTGTTTCTGACCTTGACTATTGGGCGTTTCTTTTGCCTTACCGGAGGGATGCTTAGGTCTAGGCTTAGCTTATGCACAACCACTTCTACCGGGATACCTATGATATCCGAGTGCGACCATGCAAAACAATCAACGTTAGTTTTAAGGAAATCAATAAACCTTGACCTAAGATCGGGATTGAGTCCTGTTCCAAAGTGAAAGTTTCTCTCTAGCAATTCCTCGAGCAAAGCTACTTGTTCGAGCTCTTCTGTCATGGACTTGGTTGCGTCTGTCTCTTCCGGTACTTGAAAGTATCTCCTGCTGATATTTCGATGCCCCCTCATCTTTATCATCTTTGCTCGGCTGGGGAGTAGGCGTCGGTTCTTGTAATTGCTATTTGTTGTGTTCCTTCCCCTTACTGCTGGAAACTAATACTTCATTCATTTCTCTTGTTGCCTTTTAATCTCCCCTAATCTGCCTAATTTCCTTGAGGGTTGGGAATTTCAGCAATTAGTGATAAGTTGATGGTAGAACCTTCATCTCATGCAACCATGGTCTACCGAGGATTATGTTGTAGCCCAATGTCACTGTCCACCACTTCAAAAGGTGGTCTTCGTGACCCCTTCAACATTCGTGGGCAGCAAAATCTTCCCTAGGGTTGTCACACTTGCTAGATTGAACCCGACGAGGAGCTTTGTCGCTGTAATAATGGTTTCGGTTAATTTGCCTTGTTCCAGCACTCTTTATTGAATAATGTTGGCTAAGCTTCCTGGGTCAAGCAAAACATGCTTAATCTTTAAATCTAGAACATTAAGAGAAATTACCAAGACATCGTTATGCGGTAGAAGAAGTCCGTAAATGTCCTCCTCCGTGAAGGTGATGTCGTCTTCGGCGACTTCCCGGAGTCTCTTGCTGTGGTTTACCGATACTTTTGTCTTCTTGGAAACCGAGAAGGTTACACCATGTATTTTAGTTCCTCCAAAATCATGTTGATAGTTAGCCAAGGAGAGTCTTCTCCTATCTTCGAGGGTTCTGCATTTTCCCGGCTGCGGCTATAGTTGTTCTTGGCTCGGTCGCTCAAGAGCTCCCTAAGATGGTCGTTCTTCAATAGAGTTGCTACCTCCTCGCGTAGGTGCCGACAGTCCCCGGTTTTGTGGCCATGAGTCCCATGATATTTGTACCATAAGTTAGGATCCCTTTGGCTGGAATCAGATCTGATTGGCTTCGAGATTTATGCCTATTTGATATTCCTCAATTATGATACCAAATCCATGATGCTAATAATAAAATTATACTCTGAGTGCCTGGGATAAGTGGAATCTCAGAAACCCGGTACCTCTTTGTCTTGCAACGACCTGATGTTTTGTCCGCGGTCAGTTCGTTTATCGGGGGAAAACCTATCCGCGGACCAGAACCCTTTGCTACCGCGTCCTTCGGCTCTCTCATACAGCATGATTCAGCCTTTAGAAGATCACTGGTCTACATCAAGATTATCTTTGAATTTATCCTTGTTCCTGTCGCAATCCTGACCCTTGGTTAATGTCGGGAACCCGTGCTGATCATCTTCTATCCTTATCTTTGATTCATAATGGTTGTGGACATCCGTCCATGTGGTTTCTTGGAAATCGAGCAGTCTTTCTTTCAACTTTCAGGAGGCCTTAAAGCTCCTTGTGTTCAAACCATTAGTGAATGCCTCATCTGCCCATTCATTTGGCATGACCGGTAATAACATCCCTTCTTTATGGAACCCGATCACAAACTCACGCAGCAATTTAGACTCTCCTTGAGAAATTTTGAATATGTACGCCTTTTGGGTTGGACCTTCCTGGCCCCGGCATAGGCTTTGATGAATGAATCTATGAGCATTTCAAAAGAATCAATTGAATGTTTGGGTAAAAGCGAATACTCTATCAAGGCCCCTTTCATGAGTGTTTGTCCGAATTTCTTCAGAAGAACCGACTCAATCTCATATTGGGCCAAGTCGATTCCTTTCATTGCCATTGTATACGTTGTGATGTGCTCCTGAGGGTCTGAAGTCCCAACATATTTTGGTATTTTCAGCATTTTGCACCGTTTCAGAATCGATTCTGGTGCTGCACTCAGTTTAAACGGCAATTGGGTGTACTTCTTCAAGTCTGGGCCCTTCAACACTGGTGGTGCACCCAAAATTTGGTCCATTTGAGCGTGGAACACTTTTGTGTTCTAGTTCATCTGCTCATTCATGTCCCTCATGAATCTCATGAGTTCAGTTTTGAAGAGATCACTACCGTTGTCGTTATCGGATCCGCTACCGGTCCCCCCAGCTCAACGAAAGCCGACCTCACCCCTCAGGGTGTTATTATAATCCCTATGAGCCGCTTGATTTGTAGGAGCTCCGGGATGAACATGACATCTTTTGTTCGCGTTGTTGGACGAAGCTGGTAATGCATGCTTTAATTCTATCATGAACTAGTCTTCCCTCGAGAGATGGCCTATGATGGCATTTTGTTTCTCTCTCAAGATCTTTACTGTTTCGGCAACATGCTCGTCCTCAGTATCATCGGGAAATATTTACCTCACATATCAGGCATATTGTCCGCCATGGACTAGAGGTGCTACATCCCCCTAGTTGCGGGTGTCTCTAATTGAATCCTCAGGTTGAGGCAGATTTTCGTGTGCCCTAACGTTGTGTTAGCTGCCATTTTTCTTGATTTTTGCTATGATACAAAGAACCAAACAAGTTAGTGTAGATGCAAGGATCAACTTCATTACGCAACTGTATAGGCCCCACGGTGGGCGCCAAACGATTTATCCGTAAAATGATACAGTTGAATATTTTACGTGGTTTAAAGACAAGTGAACTGATTTGATCCAAAATGATAAATAAATTAAATTAAAAGTAAGACTTAGCACTAAAATCAAAGCAAATAACAAGCCTGGCTACAAGAACAATGCTTCCGACCATAGCAGTAAGAGCACTATCAGACGGAAAGTAAATTTGTATTATTTAACTTGAGAGTAAGATATAACATAAGTTTTGCCAAATATTTTATATGTTACAATGGTTGTTAAAGTCACTATTTATAGCTATACCTGGGAAATAAGATCCTAGGATCAAGATCCTCTTAATGACAATAAAGGGATTCGTTGATGAATGTGTTATGGCATGCCATGAATGCAAAATTTCTCTACAGCGGATGCCTATTTAATACTAGAGAATATTCTTCATTAAATGTCATCTGGTGGCAAACATTCGGCCTGCTCCCATTAATTATGCTTTCGGGGTCTATCCAATACCATCTACAATTATTGTCCCCGGTCTTGGTTCTCACTTGATTTATCTTCGTTCTATCTTCGGTTCCACGTGTCACGCTATTATTTGATCATTTAATACAAACCAATTTTACCTTATACAGGAGGGGGGGGGATAAATAAATGCTCGTAAAGTTGTAATGTGTAATCGAATTTTCAGAACAAGTTTAGTAAGAGCTTATGTATTTTTCTTATTTATAAGTAATATTTTCTAAAACACCAACCTATCTTCACAAGTGCTTTCTAGAAAACATGATAAAGTATCCATAGTCCTTCAACTTTGTTATATTTCTCAATCTAAGTAAACAAATAGTTCTCTCTCCATTTTATATCTATTTATCCTCCTCTTTTTACTCCAAAAGAACATATTTTTGGACAATATAGGCGGAGCTAAGATGAAAATTGTCATGAGAATTCCTTCTATTCACAAATTTTTATCAAAAGTTTCTTGGGAACTTTTTATATTTATCGCGAAAAAGTTCACAAGTAATTTATAAACGTATTTAAAATCCCCGTGTAACTTACTTGCAGATGAAATATCTCCAAATAACTTTCCTGGTAGACGGTTAGTAGGTAGTCGAGTGTGTATCTTCCCTATACCAGTAGTATTAGTAGTTAGCCTTGTATTCTATTATTGATAAATCTCTATTACTACATGTTGATCATTTGCTTGTTTTCTTATTATCTTGCTATTGTTACTGCTTGTTGCTACTGCTTACTTTTCATATTTCGTTGAGCTGGGGGTCTATCAGAGACAGTCTCTCTCCCTCAACGTAGGGGTAAGGTCTACATATACACTACCCTCTCAAGATACCACTTGTGGGATTATACTGCAATTATTATTTTTATTATTTGAGGATAATAATTACCAATGTAATTATTTACAACTATTTTTGTTATCATGAATAACCATATGAAATTATTTTATTTGAAAATTTTCATTATGATGGCCAGAAAAATCCCAGTGAGGGTGATTAATTTGAGATTAAGAAATAAAGACCTTGTGTAATGACCCGACCGGTCGTTTTGAATATTTATGCTCCTTTCAACTATTTGCAGTCTTGAATAGATTCATATGATGTATTATGACCAGTGTGTATTGTCTGGTTTTCAGGTGCTTCAGGATTAGTTCAGTTGAATGAAATTCTTATTTGAAGCTTAAATAAAAAGCGTTAAACGGAGTTTGACTTTTGTGAAAACGGCTCTGTAACGGAGTTGTGATGGTTCCAATAGATCCATATGGTGATTTTAGACTTAGGAGTGTGTCTGGATATTTATTTTGAAGTCCGTAGTTAAATTTGGCTTGAAATGGCGAAAGTAAGAAATTGAAGGTTTGGAAGTTTGACCGGAAGTTAACTTTTACGATATCGAGTTTGGATTGTGATTTAGGAAAATTTAGTAGTTTCGTTAAGTTATTTATGACTTGCACGCAAAATTTGAGTTCATTTCGGATTGATGTGATGTGTTTCGGCGTGAGATTTGGAAGGTGAAAGATTAAAAGTTCATTATGTTTGAATTGAGGTGCGATTCGTCGTTTCGATATTGTTATATGTGATTTGAGACCTCGAGTAGGTCAGTAATACGTTTTGAGACTTGTTGGTACGTTCGGACGGGATTCCGAGGGGCTCGGGTGAGTTTCGGGGTGGTTTAGAACCATTTCTAGGCCATTTTTAATTGCTGGTTTTTGGCTACAGAAGTGTGCATCGCGTTATATGAATCCCTAAATTTCATGTTATATGAATTGTTTGGAGGTGACGCACAAGCTAGGTGACGGGCGTGGGGGTGTGCACCATAGAAATTATGACTTAATTGATTTCGTGGAGTTGCATAATAAAATAATCATGTCATTACACACTTATCCTCCACGTTAGAGGAAATTGAGCTGAGACTCATGTTAAAGATCCTGTTTAGGCTACGTGCAGATATTTTTGCGACACACGAAGGTCTTATTGCTATTGAATTACTTGTTTAAATTTATAATTTTGTACTCAATCACATCTATCATTTGCATATCATATCTCAGTCGCTATTGTCATTCATTGTGTTACACCCCAGAAAATTTTGAAGTGTTTTAAGACCATTAAGAAGCTTGGCGGGTGCTAATTATATTAATTCGGGTATGAACAAGACTGATATTTTTAATGATATCAATTGATCATGATAATATATGTATGAGGTGCATTAAGAAGAGTTTATGGTCTAAGAAGAGCCTAAGGCTATGTCAAGTTGAAAAATTATATGATGGGATAAAGTTTCAAGTGAGTTTGCACAAGACCTAACATCAAACGAGCATACCTCTCAAGATATGACAAGTTATATGGTGTATAACCTATAAATTCAAAGCCCTTGGAGTCTAGTTTCCAACGTATCAAATCATTCGTCATATGGATATGTATACTGAACGTTACGGCCATTTTACCGGACATGTGTCATATGCGCGTCCTGATGCGCGGCCGCGCATATTTGAGAGTTTCTGCCTCAAGTGCACGGCCAGATGCACGGTACTTGCCCAGGTGCGCATCCGCACACGTAGGAACCCATTAAATAACCCCAAGGCCGGGTAGAGATAGGGGTTAAGTCATTTTTGAGGTAAAAACCTGATATTTTAGAGAGATGTAAGAGCAGTTTAGAGAGAGAAGGAGTAAACCTAACATTCTAATCATCCAATCTCACACCAATCTTCAAGAATCAAGGAAGCTAATCATAAAATCTTCATCAAAGAGGTAAGGTTCCATACCCTAGTTTTTAATTTCGGGATTTGGATTAAAAGTAGGCCATAAGAAGTATGATTCTTGGGTGTGAGAGTATTATGTGTACATGTATGGATTTATTATGGAAATATGAGTATGAATCAAGTATTGGAACTTATGGTATAGTGATTTGAAATGATAAATTCTCAATTTAAATACATAACCATTGTATAGATTGAAAGGTGATTATTTGATGGAATTTTGTTGGTTGGGTGAGAATGGTTGGTCACACATGTGATGTTAGGATTATAGGTAGTTAAACAATGATGGTGGGATGGATTGTTGGTTAAGAAATGTATAAATGTATGCCCACTAGGTGTTTGGTAAATTTTCTAAATGGCCTAAACTATGGAATTGGTTACTAATGTTGGTCCCATTGGATGTTGATATTGTAGATTGCAGTTGCTTAGTATAGATGATCGTTGTAGTATCATTAAGGGGTGAATTTCAGTTTCAGATCGTTGGCATTGAATTAAGGAGACAAGAAGGAATTTAGAGGTGGATACATATAGAATGGAATTTCCTGAGTATTGATTAGCTTGCTCGGTGTTGGGTTCGTCTTGTTGAGGTAAGTAACAGTTCTGAATTTGGTTCTGAGGCTATGAAACCCCAGATTATGTGTCATGTGATTGGTTTCAAGGTGACGCACATGCTACGTAACAGGCGTGTGGGCGTGCACCATGTGAATTGTGACTTGGTCTGATTCCATGGAATTGTGAAGTTGAATAATATGTTGATATTTGTACATTCTCTACGTGTTAGAGAAAATTGAGCTGAGACTCATATTAAAAATCATGCTTAGACATATGTTATTATTATTGGTACCCACTGGGTCATTTCTTTGGTTGAATTATATGTTCAAATTGAAACTTCACACTCAGTCATGTTCATTCATTTCATATCATATCACAGTCTCTGTTGCTATTTATTGATACATCATATCATCATTTTTGGGCCAATTTTTATGATTACTGAGAGCCCGCGATACTGGAGAGATTTATGACTAAGTGAGACCGAGGGCCTGATTGTGAAATATTGATACTATAGCACCTAAGTTGTCCGTGCAGCATGTGAATTGTTCGTGCAGATCCTTATATTATACTATAGCATGTGAGTTGTCCGTGCAGCACGTGAGTTGTCTGCGCGAATCCTTATATTATACTATAGCACGTGAGTTGTCCATGCAGCACGTGAGTTGTTCGTGCGAATTATAGTGCTTGGGCTGTAAGAGCCCCTTCGGAGTCTGTATACCCCTAGTGAGCGCAGGTACCTTTTGAGTGTGAGTACTGAGGGCTGAGAGCCGAGTGAATGAGCTGTTGTGATGAGTTGAGTGATTGTTGCCCTGAGAGGCTGTACTTGCTTTTTCATTTGTTGTTGCACTTAGTTACTATCTGTCATTGTTGTTAAATTTCTGAAAGATTTTATATCTGGATTACTTGAACTTGAACTGTATAAAACTGATTTGACTTAAACTGTCGGATTTGAAAGCACGTCTATTCTTTGCTGGAATTACTAAAAATGAACTTTAACTATGTAGCTCATCACTATCTTCAGTTCCTTATTTATTATTGTTACTTACTGAGTTGGTTTACTCATACTATACCCTGCACTTCGTGTGCAGATCCAGGTGTTCCCTGACATAGCGGGTGTTAATTCTTTTGCACAGTTGAATTTTAGGAGATTCAGAGGTAGTTGCAGTGTTTCGCAGAACTTGTCTCTCCTTCCTTATCTCCTTGTTTACTGTATTTGCTCTCAGACCATTATTGACCGTATTTTCCAGACTTGTATTCATATTAGATGCTCATGTACTTAGTGACACCGGGTTTTGGGAGTGTTTATATTTGTACTTGTGAGATTTCTTCCGCTGAATTTAATCATTATGTTTGCAAATTTAAAAGACATATGGTTTATTGAGATTGTCGGCTTGCCTAGTATTGAGATAGGCGCTATCACGACGGGTGATATTTTGGGTCGTGACAAGTTGGTATTAAAGCCAGGTTACCTAAGTCTCATGAGTCTTGAGCAGGTTTAGTATAGTCTTGCGGATCGGTACGGAGACGTCTTTACTTATCTTCGAGAGGCTACCGAACCCTTAGGAAAATTTCACTTTCTTGTATTCTATCGTGCGGAATTGATTCATCTTGAAACATAACTCTTTGAATTCTTTCCACGCATTCGCATGCGCATGTGAGCGCTCAGTATCAGTTGTGCATCCCCGGCTTATGAGTCCATGAACGAGGTTCGAAAGCTGTATTCTATGTTTTGGTGATGGGCCAGTCTGGAGTACTTGAGGCTAGGATTAGACCGCCGCTTAGGCACGGTAGTTTTAGTTATGTGAACTTGTACAATTGAACTCATATGTCTGGTAGTGTCCCTATGAGTGGAATTTGTGGCTCGATGAATGGCTCGATGACCATATGATGATTATATTGTGATTGCAGGAGGTGTTAAGATGGTTTGAAAGTGACGATTTAAAAAATTGTTTGCTTGATATGTAAAAAGGAATATTGGGTATTTGACTTCTGTCTCGATTTGGCGTATAGTCTTGACATCTGAGTGTATTGAAGGTTCTTTCATGCTGTTAAATTGTGGACATATTAAATTCTCATGTCTTGTTAATGAGTTTGGACTTAGAAGGAGTAAGTGATTGTGTAGTAATTGTGGTTGCGAAAGGGTATAACAAAATGCCAATTTGAGGCTAAGCAGGTGGGGTTATCTCCTGCAGAGTAATCTATGTAGGTGTGTTCCTTATAATGTTGAGTGGAGAGTTTCTTTTCTACCAGCTGGGCGTATGTGTTGAGATTTGAATTTGAATCTGGTTGAGAAAGTTGACTTGACTATTACAAGAATAAATGTGAACTTAGCGGATGATTGAGGTATTTTATGGTGGGTGTTGCATAAGCTTGAGAAGAATGTTCGTTGAACTGACTGCAGTATTATGGCAGTAGTAAAGTATGGGTATTTTGAGTTATTGAGTCTTTTGTTGTATGGCTTTGAGCCTAGTGGGGGAGCCTGCTATAGATAGTTCAATTTCATGGATATATGTTAAATTTTAGTTTTGGTATAAGGCATACTGGTGGATTAGTTATGACTTGCAGAGGTGGAGATCGAGGATGACTCGGGTAAGGAAATTACTGGATACAGGTTACATTGCACTTTATGAAACTATAAAAATTATGGAATGATTAAATTGTTATTTTGAAGGATGAAGTGCGCACGAAGTATGAATTTGATTGGTCGTGTTAAGGCAAGGTTACTTCTTTGAGTGGTGATTGTGCTAAAGGAGCATGTGTCTTTTGGCCTGTTTGGGCGGAGCAAATTAGATTTGAGCAGAGTTGATGACTCTCGAGAGAGGGTTCTAATGGATTCAAAATGTATATCTCGCAATTGAATTTTTTTCCGAATTTGTATATCACTAGAATCGATTACTTATATTGGATGGTATCGGGACGTGCAGTAATTCTGTTTGACAATGGATTCTACATTTCAGTATAAGATAGGAAAGAGGAATAATTTTAAATTCACATAAGGTATTTTCAGAGTGAGTGTTACAGTTGTGGCATTTATGGAGGTGCCCAAGAAGAATACAATAGCTTATGGGCCTTAGGGCGGTGTGGTTTTATGTTAGGATGTCTTGTAGTGAGCTTTGGGTAAGGATAGTAGTGTTTTGACAAGGAGAAATGGCAACTTGAGGATAATTCAGAAGAAACTCGGAGAAAGTAGGACAAATGGGTAGCATGCTGGATCAATATGGTAATGGTATGCTCGGTTCTTTTGGGGATAATTATGATGTGGTGAGACTTTACGGGTATTTTGTGGCAATACTCTCGGATTTGGCAACCTGTGTGGCTTGGTCGAGTTAGAGGAATTCAATTCTAATAGCTTGGTTATGTGCAAATGGATTTCAAAGTGTTCTTGATGGTTTCTAGTATGGTTGAACCAGATATTTTCTACCGATGTAGGGAACGTATCGTGTACTATGATTTCCTCCTGGAAAGAAGCAAGAGAAATGTTTCTAACTAATAGGGTATGTAATTTGCTGGTAACTCAAAGTTGATATATGAGATTCTTGTGCTTGTCACAGGATGGCATGAGATGTGGTGTGTTGTGCGAGATTATGATTTACATGTACAAGGTGGCAATTCATTCTTGAAGGGAAGGTCATGAATTCTAGACAAAATGGTCAGTGTTATATATTTAGATGAATGTTATAGCTACTCGGTAATCCCTGAGAAGGGTGAACATTTCAAAAGGCGCATTGTGTTTTGATTTACGGATGCCATAGGTACTGCAGTACCCATCTGGTTGATAGACTCTTGATATTCAAATTATTGTTATGTGGCACAGAAGAATTTTGGAAGTATTCCTAGTGGGAGGATCGTGCATGAGAGATGTGTTAGTCATCCGAGTGCTGGAGTTGGGATCAGTTATGGTGATTCATGTGTCATATGAATTTGGAGACTGGAAGTTCTCAGAAGCATATTGTTTCAGGGTTGCGACCTGTTTGAGGTGAGTATTTTATTTAAACTTAGTGCAGGCGTTAGTTGCATTAATTATTTGTGATAGCTACGCGCTATGAGTGCACATATATGTGAGGTTTGAGCCCATGTGCGGGAATCGTGGAAAGTATTCCTACTCGGAAAAATGCTTAGGCTATGATATGCCTAGAGTTGACTATTAAGATTAAAGTTATAATGTTTCTCATATTTGTACCTTTGTTGAGAACTATTTGGACTATACTTGAGGTTACAAAGAGGCTAATTCCCTAATTAAATTGGGTAGTTACTAATTGTGCGTTAACTTGCCGATTTGAGCTGTGATAGCACAATTGCTGACGCCTACACTATAGCGTGTTATTTATACCAGTCCAAGAGAATGAGAATCTTATTTCATTTAGCTTATACATATATACCTATTTAAATGCTTCCATATGATATGTTTGGACTGGAGGCCTGGGACTATATCGGGTTGATTATGTTATGGCGCGTGAGTTTTCCATGTTGTTGATGTTAATGTGAGCTCTAGGAGAGCTAGCTACCGTTATTAGATTCGTGTGACTTGGTTCTACTATATATGATGAGCGTATAGCATTGTAGTTTTAGTGGTGCTTGTTGAACTTGCAATACGGTTCTCTACTTTGAGACATCTACCATTTTGGGTACAAGGTTGCGCAGTTGTGGCTTGAGTTGTATTGCTGTGGCATGTCAGTCGGATAGTTATGTTTAATAATATATGGCCATTGGACCTAGTATGGGTACTATCAGATTTTATTACGGTATATTGGGAAGATAATATTGAAAGTCGTCATAGAAGATGATTATGATTCTGGTTGGGGCAAGAAAGCTCCATGACTTGTTGATTTTATAAAGGGTTATGAGATTCCACATGTTTCTTTCATTATCAGCAGTGTGCGAAGGTTTTAGAATGAGGTTTTGTTTGATATTGGGTTCAATACCTATACCGGGTTGGTTTTGAGTAGTTACTATGATCGAGAATGGTGCTGGGAGTATGTGAGTTGTGTAGTATGTTATGCGATTATATCTAGAGTTATGTCTATGGCTTGATACTGTTTGTTGATACTTATACAGTGTATAGATGTGAGATTAGGGTCTTGAAAAGAAGTTTTTGGATGTTGAAAATTGGATCCCAAGGTTTATGGGCTAAGGCTAAATTGGTAATTTTCAATTATGTGGTGTCGTCGGGCCTATATGGGATAGGGTGACGTGGGATCACCTCGGGTATGCATGCATAATAAGGAAATAGTGATTTGAAGGCTCAAACATGTTAAAGAAGAAGCATCACCCCGTGATCAAATATATATTGGGTAGAAAGGTTTATGGTCATTTTTCATACTAGAACATCTTAGAGTAATTGTTGGAGGTCGCCAAAGGTTCAGTTCGGGTGTTCGGCGTAGAGATTTAGAGTTGAAGAAAGTGAATGGGTTATTTTCAAGATTTTCTCTATGAATATATTGGGTGAATTGTTAAGAAAGGTAAAGTATGTGTAGTCACATTATGCCTTATGGAATCTTGAAGAAAGTAGTTGGAGACCCGACACTAATTGTTCCGGTTGAGACTATTAAGGCTAATGAGAAGTTGACTTATGAAAAGATTCCAGTTTCTAATATTGGTCGGCAAGACCGAAAGTTGAAAAATAAAGAAATTGCCTCTGTGAAAGTGTTATGGAAAAACCAACAGGTTGAAGAGGCCACTTGGGAAGCCGAGGAAGAAATGAAGAAGAAGTACCCTCATTTGTTTGAATAGCCATATATTTATAAAGTTGTGTTCTACGAAAATGCTAAGAGTTACCTTCTATGAATTATGTATCAACTGTATAACTGATGTTAAATGTGTTCCTTTTTGGTAGTATACTGCCTGTGAGCCCACTATTGACATTGTTTTAATGTTATGTTGCATCGTTGGTTCATGTATATGTTGTTAGGACTGGTTTTGGTGATTCTCCGGCAGGTGGTTAGGCCCAATTGCAGAGGACACTCTGCCGAAATTTCTGAAAAATTTTGGAGTTAGCCAAATTTTGGGGCCTTAAGGAAGTTCAAATGTTGTAAGAATATCTAAGATCTATATGAAGTCAAGAACGATTAAAGATGATGGTTAAGGTGAAAGGAGGATAGTACTGTGCATAATAATAACTTGTAAAACATTCGAGGACGAATGTTCTTAAGTGGGGGAGAATGTAACACCCCAGAAAATTTTGAAGTGTTTTAAGACCATTAAGAAGATTGGCGGGTGCTAATTATATTAATTCTGGTATGAAAAAGACTAATATTTTGAATGATATCAATTGATCATGATAATATATGTATGTGGTGCATTAAGAATGGTTTATGGTCTAAGAAGAGCCTAAGGCTAACTTCAAGTTGAAAAATTATATTTTGGGATAAAGTTTCAAGTGAGTTCGCACAAGACCTAAAGTCAAATGAGCACAACTCTCACGATATGTTGATTTATATGGTGTATAACCTATAGAAGCTAATCCCTTTGAATCTAGTTTCCAACGCATCAAACTATTCGTCATTTGGATATGTAGACAGAAATTTATGGCCATTTGACTGGACCTATATCATATGCGTGACCAGATGCGCGGCCACGCATATTTGAGAGTTTCTGCCTCAGGTGCGCGGCCAGATGCGTTGCCACTTGCCCAGGTGCACAGCCGCGCACGGAGGAACCCATTAAATAACCCCAAGGCCAGGTAGAGAGAGGGGTTAAGTCATTTTTTAGGTAAAAACCTGATATTTTAGAAAGATGTAAGAGCATTTTAGCGAGAGAAGGAGTAAACCTAACATTCTAATCATCCAATCTTGCACCAATCTTCAAGAATCAAGGAAGCTAATCACAAGATCTTTACTAAAGAGGTAAGGTTCCATATCCTAGTTTTTAATTTCGGGATTTGGATTAAAAGTAGGCTATAAGAAGTATGATTTTTGGGTGTGAGAGTATTATGTGTACATGTATGGATTTATTATGAAAATATGAGTATGAATCAAGTATTGGAACTTATGGTATAGTGATTGGAAGCCATAAATTCTCAATTTAAATACAGAACCATTGTAGATATTGAAAGGTGATTATTTGATGGAATTATGTTGGTTGGGTGAGAATGGTTGGTCACACATGTGATGATAGGATTGTAGGTTGTTAAAGAATGATGGTGGGATGGATTATTGGTTCATAAATGTATAAATGTATGCCCACTAGGTGTTTGGAAAATTTTCTAAATGGCCTATACTATGGAATTGATTACTAATGTTGGTCCCATTGGATGTTGATATTGTAGATTGCAGTTGCTTAGTATAGATGATCATTGTAGTATCATTAAGGGGTGAGTTTCAGTTTCAGATTGTTGGCATTGAATTGAGGAGACAAGAAGGCATTCAGAGGTGGATACACATAGAATGGAATTTCCTGAGTATTGATTAGCTTGCTCGACGTTGGGTTCGTCTTGTTGAGGTAAGTAACAGTTCTAAATTTTGTTCTGAGGCTATGAAACCGCAGATTATGTGTCATGTGATTGGTTTCAAGGTGACGCACATGCTAGGTGACAGGCGTGTGGGCGTGCACCGTAGGAATTGTGACTTGGTCAAATTCCATGGAATTGTGAAGTTGAATAATATGTTGATATTTGTACATTCTCTACATGTTAGAGAAAATTGAGCCGAGACTCGTATTAAAAATCATGCTTAGACATATGTTATTATTATTGGTACCCACTGGTCATTTCTTTGGTTGGATTATATATTCAAATTAAAATTTCACACTCAGTCATGTTCATTCATTTCATATCATATCTCAGTCTCTGTTGCTATTTATTGATACATCATATCATCATTTTTGGGCCAATTTTCAAGATTACTGAGAGCCCGCGAGACTGTAGAGATTTTTGACTGAGTGAGGCCGAGGGCCTGATTTTGAGATATTGATACTATAGCACATGAGTTGTCCGTGTGGATCCTTATATTATACTATAGCACGTGAGTTGTCCGTGCAGCATGTGAGTTGTCCGTGCGGATCCTTATATTATACTATAGCATGTGAGTTGTCCGTGTTGCACGTGAGTTGTCCGTGCGGATCCAGATATTTATGCTATAGCAGGTGAGTTGTCCGTGCAACACGAGAGTTGTCCGTGCAGATTATAGCGCTTGGGCTGTAAGAGCCCCTCCGGAGTCCGTACACCCCTAGTGAGCGCAGGTACCTATTAAGTGTAAGTACTGAGGGCTGAGAGCCATGTGATTGAGCTGTTGTGATGAGTTGAGTGATTGTTGCCCTGAGAGGCTGTACTTGTTTTTTCATTTATTGTTGCACTTAGTAACTATCTGTCATTGTTGTGAAATTTTTGAAATATTTTATATCCGGATTACCTGAACTTGAACTGTATAAAATTGATTTGACTTAAACTACCAGATTTGAAAGCATGTCTATTACTTGCTGGAATTACTGAAAATGAACTATAACTGTGTAGCTCGTCACTATCTTCAGTTCCTTATCTATTATTGTTACTTACTGAGTTGGTTGTACTCATACTACACCCTACACTTCGTGTGCAGATCAAGATCTTCCATGACATAGTGGGCGTTGATTCTTTCGCACAGTTGAATTTTTGGAGATTCAGAGGTAGCTACCGTGTTTCGCAGACCTTGTCTCTCCTTCCTTATCTCCTTGTTTACTGTATTTGGTCTCAGACTATTATAGACCGTATTTTTCAGACTTGTATTCATATAAGATGCTCATGTAATCAGTGACACCGGGTTTTGGGAGTGTTTATATTTGTACTTGTGAGTTTCTTCCTCTGAATTTAATCATTATGTTTTCAAATTTAAAAGATATGTGGTTTATTGAGATTATCGTCTTGCCTAGTATTGAGATAAGCACCATCACAACGGGTGAGATTTTGGGCCGTGACACATTGATACATCATATCATAATGTTAGGTTGATTTTCATGTCATTGAGAGCCCGAGAGACTGGAGATTTTGAGTGATATATATGGGACCGGGCTGCACGCCGCAACATATTTTTTTTATTTATGCCTGGATCTGGATGTTATAGCGCTTGGGCTGAAGGAGCCTCTCCGAAGTCTGCACGCCCATAGTAAGCGTAGTTGATTTTATATAGAGGTAGGGATCCTCCTTGGACATGGATCTTGTCCAAATCATTTATATTTGTGGATAGATCTTCCCCTGGGCATGGATCTTGGCCGAATTTTTTATATTGAGGGATAGATCTTCCCTAGATATGGATCTTGTCCGAATTATTTATATTTGCGGATGGATCTTCCCCTGGGCATGAATCTTACCCGAATCATTTATATTGAGCGATGGATATTCCCTAGACATGAATCTGGTGCGAATCATTTATATTTGGAGATGGATCTTCCCCTAGGCTGGATTGGTATTACACAGTATTAAATGACTGACTATCTGTTGATGTGTATATATATATATACATGGGGTGGATCTTCCCTGGGCTGGATTGGCCATATACAATACTGAGTGATTAAGTATTTTGAAATTTTGAGTACACAAGGTTTCCACTGAGGTGCATCACATACAGCATGTACATTGGCATGTAGATATATAGATGTCGTATTCCTCATATCATTAGAATCGATCTATTTTACTTGTACTGAGTTTAAATGTTGAACTTTGAAGTATGCCTACATTACTGCACTTTTATTTTTATACTGGACCGTACCTATTGAGCCTGTCACTACTTTCGGCACAAATGTTAGCCTTGTTACTTATTGAGTACATGGGGTTGGTTCTACTCATACTACACTTCTGCACTTTGCGTGAAAATTTCTAATGTTGATGTAGCTGCGTACGGCGAGAGCTGGGTCTGAAGATGTACCTACACTTCTACACTTTGCGTTTCCTATATCATTTATATGATTAATTATTTCTTTCCTTTTTCATGCTATGAACTTTCCTGATCAAGGCAATTTGAGAAAATTATGCACATTTACACACAGATATTCTTCTAACGAAATTTGATGAGTTGGTTTTAAATATTGTTCTGTGCCGGTTTTTAAAAAGGCTGGATTACACCAGAATAGCTTGAATAGTTGTGTTTGTTGATATAAGGTCATTGGACCTAGAATGGATACTATTATGTTTTATTACAGCGTGTTGGAAGAATATTTAGATTCCGGCTTAAACAATTGGCTATGGTACTTGTTGAAAGAGCGAAAGCTCCGTGACTTGTTGATCTGGTGAGTGGTTGTGAGTTCATGAATGTATCTTTCATCATCGGCACTGTACGAAGGTTTTAGAACGCGGTTATGTGGAAGGTGGGGCTTAATACTAGTACTTGGTTGGTTTGGAATAGTTACTGTGATCAGGAATGGTGCTGCGAGCATGCGAGTTATGTAGTATGTTATTTGATTATATCTGGGGTTATGGTTATGTCTAGATACAACTTGTTCAGACTTATACAGTGTGTAGATGTGAGATTCGTGTCTTGTAAGAAATTCTGGATATTGGAAATCTGGGTTCTAAGTTTTACGGACTAAGGTTAAAGTAACGATCTTCAATTATATTGTGTTTTCAGGCATATATGGAATAGGGTGGCATGGGATCACCCTCGTGTATGTGCGTGGTAAGGTGGAATAATGATTTGATAGCTTGGAAACAACTCTTGGCATGTTCGAGGATGAATTTATGTTCAAGTGGAGAAGAATGTAACGACCCGACCGATTGTTTTGAGTATTTATGCTCCTTTCACCTTTTTGAAGTCTTGAATAGCTTCATATGATGTATTATGACCGGTGTGTATTGTCGGATTTGGTTTTTAGGTGTTTCGGGATTAGTTCGGATGAATGATATTCATGTTGGAAGCTTAAATAAAAAGGGTTGAACGGAGTTCGACTATTGTGCAAATGACTCCAAAATTGAGTTTTGATGCTTCCAATAGCTCCGTATGGTGATTTTGGACTTAGGACTGTGTCTGGATAAGTATTTTCAATTTCGTAGTTGAATTTGGCTTGAAATGGCAAAATTAAGAAATTGAAGGTTTGGAAATTTGACCGGAAGTTGACTTTTATGATATCGAGGCTGGATTGTGATTCCGAAAATTTCAGTAGCTTATTTATATCAATTATGACTTGTACATAAAATTTGAGTTCATTACGGATTGATTTGATATGTTTCGGCGCGTAATTTGGAAGTTGAAAGATTTAAAGTTCATTAAGTTTGAATTAAGGTACGATTCATCGTTTCGATGTTGTTATATGTGATTTGAGGCCTCGAGTAGGTTCGTAATACGTTTTGAGACTTGTTGGTATGTTCGGACGGGGTTCCGAGGGGCTCGGGTGTGTTTCGGGGTGGTTTAGAATTGCTGGTTTTTTGCTACAGAGGTGTGCATCGCGAACATTTTGTCGCGATAGCGAAGATCAAACAGCAATTTGGATACTTGTGAATCGCGATCGCGTAGAATGAAATCTCTGCTGCACAGGGCTGACATTGAAAGCTTATATCATGCAATCTATAAGGAACAAATGATCCAAAAATAAAAGTTGTAGCCCTTGAGGTCTAGTTTTCCGAAAACCAAACCATGTGTCATTTAGAGTTTTGTACAAAATGTTATGACCATTATACTAGAGGTTGTCTGGAAGGGTTGGGCAGTTTGTTCTTCGTGATCGCAAAGGGAAATTTTGAGCTGAAAAATTTTGTGCTTCGCGATCGCAAAGGGTAAATACCTAGATAGAAGCTATATTTCGGGGGTTTCGACCATTTTAACATATTTGGAGCTATGGAGCCCAGATTGACGCGATATTTGAGGCGATGTTTACCATATGGATTGGGGTAAGTGATTCTAACTCAATTTTGGTTAAATTACATGAATATATTGTTTTTTTATCATTAAATTAGAGTTTTGGGTTGAAAATGGTAGAAACTTTCGTAGACTTTAATTGAGGATTTGAAGGCTGAGTTGTGGTCGAATTTGTGTGATTTTGGTATGGTTGGACTCGTGGTTGAATTGGGGTTCGGATTTTATAAATTTTATCGGATTTCGAGACGTGGGCCCCACCGTTGACTTTTGGTTGACTTTTAGAGCGGAGTTGGAAATCTTTATAAATTGTTAAATTTCTAGCATTGGAGTATATTTTGATTAATTTGCACATTGTTTGACTAGTATCGAATCATTTGGCTTCGAATTGAGGAGATAGGAAGGCGTTCGGAGGTTGATACGCACGGAATGGAATTTCCATAGTATTGTTTATCTTGCTCGGTAGCGGATTCGGCTTGTTCGAAGTAAGTAACACTTCTAAACTTGGTTCTGAGGGTATGGATCCCTGAATTTTGTGTTATATGAATTGTTTGGAGGTGACACACATGCTAGGTGATGGGCCTGTGGGTGTGAACCATAGAAATTATGACTTAATTGATTATGTGGAGTTCCATAATCAAATAATCATGTCATTACCCACATATCCTCCACGTGTTAGAGGAAATTGAGTTGAGACTCATGTTAAAGATCATGCTTAGGCTACGTGCCGATATTTTTGGAACCCACGGAGGTCTTATTGCTATTGAATTACTTGTTTAAATTTACAATTTTGTACTGAGTCACATCTATTATTTGCATATCATATCTCAGTCTCTGTTATCATTCATTCATACATCATATAATCATGTCGGGTTGATTTTCATGTCATTGAGAGCCCGAGAGATTGGAGATTTTGAGTGATATTTATGGGATTGGGTGTGATTTATGCCTGTATCTGGCTATTATAGCGCTTGGGTTGAAGGAGCCCCTTCAGAGTCTGCACCCCCACAGTGATCGCGGTTGATTTTATATTGAGGGATAGATCTTCCCTAGAGATGGATCTTATCTAAATCATTTATATTTGGGAATGGATTTCCCCTGGGCATGGATCTTGCCCGAATCAAATATATTGAGGGATGGATCTTCCCTGGACATGGATCTTGTCCGAATCATT
The DNA here is from genome assembly GCF_000390325.3 of Nicotiana tomentosiformis. Classification (NCBI taxonomy): domain Eukaryota; kingdom Viridiplantae; phylum Streptophyta; class Magnoliopsida; order Solanales; family Solanaceae; genus Nicotiana; species Nicotiana tomentosiformis. The sequence continues at coordinate 107,452,768 of NC_090820.1, read as the reverse complement.
TATATTTGGGATTGGATGTTCCCCTGGGCATGGATATTACCTGAATCATTTATATTGGGGGATGGATCTTCTCTGGATATGGATCTTGTCCGAATTATTTATATTTGGGGATTTATATTCCCCTGGGTCTTATTACCCTTACACAGTACTGAGTGACTAACTGTCAGTTAATGGATATATATACATGGCATGGATCTTCCCTGGGCTGGATTGGACATATACAGTACTGAGTGATTGAGTATTTTGAGATTTTGAGTACACGAGGTTTCCGCTGAGGTGCATCATGTACAACATGTACATTGGGATGTAGATATAAAGATGTCATATTCCTCATATCATTCATAATCGATTTATTTTACTTGTACAAAGTTTAACTGTTAAACTTGAAAGCATGCCTACATTTCTATACTGTTATTTTTATATTGGACTGTACTTGTTGAGCCGTGACTACTTTCATCCCAATAGTTAGTGTCACGACCCAAAATTTCACCACAGGCGTCGTGATGGCACCTAGTCTCTAAGACTAGGTAAGCCGATTTCAATTACATTTTGAAGCCATTTTTTTTATATCAAATAAGTAATCAAAACTAACAGCAGAACAAATATGAATATACAACCTCCCAAGACTGGTAGTACTGAGTCACGAACTCTAACTGAATACATGGGATGATCACGAGGACCAAATATACAATATTGTTTGATTAAAAATTAATAGTACAATGAAATGAAATGACTCCAAGGGACTGCGACGACCAAGCAGCTCTACCTTGAATCCTTACAATCCCGCTTAAACTCTGCCCAAGTCCGATATCTCCAATACCTGGCTCTGCACAAAAATATACAGAAGTGTAATATGAGTACACCACAGTCGGTACCCAGTAAGTATCAAGACTAACCTCAGTGGAGTAGAGACGAGGTACAGTCAAGACACTCACTAGTCTAATAATCTGTGCAATATAATATACAAAATAGTAGGAAACAAATAACAATAAGGGCAACATAAAACAACCAGTGGTATGCATAGCAAGACAACAATAACACCACTACTATCGCTCAACAATTAATAAATACAATTACACCCAATTAAATCAAGTTCTTCAAATAAATGTATTTCACGTATAATTCTTCGAATTAACTCTCTTTCAATTATAATTTTCTCAAGTAATTATCTTCCAAATATAATTCTTTCAATAAATCTTTTCAAATATAATTTCCTCAAATAATTATCTTTCAAATACAACTCTTTCATATAATACTTTCTAAATAAAATCCTTCCAAATAAATATTTTGAATATAATTCTTTCAATTAAGAAGTCACCCTGTGACACCTCATTTCATAATCTTAAAAATACGGGTCTCAGCCCTTTTTCATATATTTCCATGGCACTTCGTACCCATAATTAAATCATCATATTTTTCCGGCACCTCGTTCCCTTATTTCATATCACAACTGCACGGACAATTCACGTGCCAAATATCATTATCCTTTACTCATAGCACCTCGTGCCCACATTTCATATCACAACTGCACGGACAATTCACGTGCCAATATCCTCATTATTTACTCACGGCACCTCGTGCCCACATTTCATTTTATAATCCGCTTGGCAATAGCCACAGGCTCTCAATTTCAATATAAATCAAATTGTTATCAATTAACCAACAACAAGACAAATCGCACAAGGTATAAAAATAAACACAAGAAAATCACAACATCCCATGAAAGTTATCAACACCACAACTCCACATCATCATATATCGTCCCTGAAAATAACCACCATTATCTCTCCTATAGCCGCTTTTATCACTCCCATAATAGCCTCCCTTATCCCTCCGCTCTGACAATATCAGTAGCCACCCTTAACACTCCTATTGCCACCCTTATCGCTCCTATAGCCACCCTTATCGCTCCGCCCAGACAATATTCCAACAAACACGACAACAGTGAAATACCACCCTTATACCCAACATAATATCAACGGTGAAATGCCACCCTTATATCCTCAAAATAATAACTCACACAACAAAATAATTTACACGGGAAATTATCACGACAACATAACAAAATCAATTCATGTCACAATTTTCCCAATGGCTACAACCAAAATTCCAAGGATACAACCAAATCAATTAACTTCACAACAAATAACTGAAGACCCCACACAATGTGTATAACAACCAAAATAAAACAATCAACAAAGATAGAAATTACTCAGCATAAAGCAAAAAACCTTCATTAATCCAAACTTAGATAATTATATTAACACTTCTTTTTAAACTTGCTTAATTGATTATTTGCATAGGGAAAATTCATATTGAAATTAAATTCCAAGAAATATCAAACCAACAATACTCACGAAATTACATAAATTTTTAAGTAACAATCACATCAAATTGTCATATAAAAACAAATTCAACAACAATGATTTAGGCATGGCAAATAGATGATTTAATAAATGCTAACAATTATTCAAATTACTACACAATTTGCCTAAGACTTTAACTCAATGAATTTTGCACATATAATCCTGAGTACGTACTCGTCACCTTGCGTACACGACTTTTTACATTTCACAAATGGCACATAAGACTCGATGCCTAAGGGGTAATTTCCCCACTCGAGGCTAAGCAAGACACTTACCTTATTGAAGTTATGTTGATATTCCAAAAGCGCCTTCTTGGTAGAATTGACCTCCGAATAGCTCAAATCTATCCAATTCCATTGTATAACTTCATTAAAATTCATCGGAAATAATTCCGAATAGAATATGTCGACTTACAAATTTATTCCAAAAAGTCAACAAAAGTCAACGCGGGACCCGCCCCTCGGAACCCGACATAATTTTCATGAAATCCGAACACCCATTCCGATACGAGTTCAACCATACCAATTTTATCGAATTCCAATAACAACTCAACCTCCAAATCTTAAATTTTCATTTTTGGAAGATTTTACAAAAATCTTGACTTTCCTCCATTTAAATCCGAATTAAATGGATTAAAAGGTATAATCATGGAAATTAATCAAAACTGGGTAAGAATCACTTACCCCAAACACCCACGCAAGAATCTCTCCAACAATCGCCTTCTACTGAGCTCCCAATTTGATTTTGTGTTATGAAATTAAACCCCCGTTTTGGGGCTTTTAATTCGGCCCAGGTACGCCTTCTTCGCCTTCGCGACCTCTATCTCGCATTCGCGAAGGCCAAAAACCCAGCTGCCTCAATTTCTTCTTCGCGTTCGCGTAGGCCTGCCCATGCATAGCATCGTGTTCGCATTCAAGACCTCGCGTTCGCGATGCCTTCAAGCCCTACTGCTTCGCGATTGAAGCTTCGCATTCGCGAAGGCTAATGACTCCAGGCACAGTCCCCCTCCTTCTTTCTACGCATTCGCGACTGGCCCCTCGCATTCGCTTAAGTTCTTCAGACATCCCTTCACGTTCGTGAAGGCCAAATTCAGCATCCTCAAAATTCCTCTTCGTGAACGCGGGACTCTCTTCGCGTTCGCGAAGAAGGAAACCAGATACCAGATACGTCAGTTCCGAAACAGCCCAAAATGATCTGAAACCTCCTCGAAACACACTCGAGGCCCCCGGGACCCCGTCCAATCATACCAACCAGTCACTCAATCATATAAACTTGCTCAATACCTCAAATCACATCAAACAATATCGAAATCATGAATCGCACCCCAATTCAAACTTAATGAACTTTGAAACTTCAACTTCTACAATCGATGTCGAAACCTATCAAATCACGTCCGATTGTCCTCAAATTTTGCATACAAGTCATAATTGACATTACAGACCTACTCCAACTTCCAAAATCAGATTCCAACCCCGATATCAAAAAGTCCACTTCCGATCCAAATCTCCAAAAATTTGACTTTCGCCATTTCAAGCCTAAATCAGCTACAGTCCTCAGATTCATAGTCCGGACACTCTCCTAAGTCTAAAATCACCCAAAGGAGCTAACGTAACTGACAAAACTCCATTCCGAAGTCATTTTCATACAATTCTGACTACGATCAAAATCCTAAGACCTAAGCTTCTATTTAAGGGATCATGTGTCCCAAATCACTCTGAATCATCCGGTAACTGAATTTAACAACGTACACAAGTCAATACACATAATACGAATTTGTCTAGGGCCTTATACTACCGAACGGGACTTAAATTCTTGAAATGACAAGTCGGGTTGTTATAGTTAGTCTTGTTACTTATTCAGTACATGGGGTATGTTGTACTCATACTACACTTCTGCACCTTGCGTACATATTTCTGATGCTGATGTAGCTACGTACAGTGAGAGCTCGATTTGAAGATGTACCTGCATTCCAGTCATTGCTGCCTCTTGTTCATGGTAGCTTTAGAATTTTTAATTTGTTCATGTATACTTCAGACATATGACGTACTTTTATTTCACACCAGCTTTATAAATTCTAAAATTAGAAGCTCATGATTTGTACTACCAATCCTTGGGGAGTGTATTAGAGACATTTAAATATTAATTGAATTGGATTGTTGTTATTTAGCTTACTTCGCGGGTGAGGTTAGGTATCATCACGGCTGATTGGGTTTTGGGTCGTGACATATTGCCGTTAGTGATTCTTAGTGTTGAACAAGATAATAATGACCAAGTACTTCAACATTCAGGGGCAAACTCGGATTATTTCACATAATTGAAGGTCAAAGACGAATTCCCTTAGAAAGCAAAAAGTCTAATATATTTGAAAGGTTCTACCATTAATTAAAAAGGGCAAATCTAACCTATTTCATAACGACAAGAGTTGATCTAACCCCAACTATGAACAAAGGGCGCTTTAGATCATTTCAAAGTTTAGGGGCATATTGGGTGCTTTGCCTATTATAAAAAACATTAAAACTCAAACTAATCTCTTTAGATTTGAAGACCAAAAAGAATCTTTAAAAAAATTTCGTATTCGAGTAATAAAAAAGAATTAATTCATAAATCTAATGAGATCAGGGTTTGACCGCAGCTTAAGCTCGGTAGTTTCGGTTGTGAGAACTTGTGTGTTTGGACTTATGCGTCCGGTAGTGTCCCTATGAGTGATATTTGTGGCTAGATGAGCAGTTGAATGAATATGTGATGGTTTGAATGTGACGAGAAGAGTTTCTTGAGATGTAAAAAGGGCCATTGTGTGCTTGATGTCTATATTGATTTGACGTATAGTCTCGAGTATGAATGTGTTGAATGATCTTTCACGTTGTTAAATTGTGGGACAAATTAAGTTCTCATGTCTTGTTAATGAGTTTGGACTCAGGAAGATTAAGTGATTGCATAGTAATTGTGACTACGAAAGGGTATAGTAAGTTGCTGATTTGAGGCCATGCAGGTGGGTTATATCCTATGCAGTAATCTACGTAGGTGTGTCCCTAATAATGTTAAGTGAAGAGTTTCTTTTCTACCAGCGAGGTGTATGTGTTGAGATTTGAATTTGAATCTGGTTGAGAAAGTTGACTTGACTGTCGAGAGAATAAATGTGAGCTTCGCGGATGTTTGAGGTATTTTATGTTTGGTGTTTCATGATCTTAGCGGATGATTGAGGTATCTTTTATGTTGTTAAATTGTGGGACAAATTAAATTCTCATGCCTTGTTAATGAGTTTGGACTCAGGAAGATTAAGTGATTGCATAGTAATTGTGGCTACGAAAGGGTATAGCCAGATGCCGATTTGAGGCCATGTAGGAGGGTTATCATATGTGGAGTAATCTACATAGGTGTGTCCGTTATAATGTTAAGTGGAGAGTTGTTTTTCTACCAACGGGGTATATGTGTTGAGATTTGAATTTGAATCTGGTTGAAAAAGTTGACTTGACTGTCGAGAGAATAAATGCGAGCTTAGCGGATAATTAAGGTATTTTTTGATTGGTGTTGCATGAGCTTGAGAAGAATTTTTATTCAACTCACTGCGGTATTATGGTTGTAATAGAGTGTGTGTATTGTGAGTTATCGAGTATTTTGTTATGTGGCTTTGAACCAAGTGGGGGAGTCTACTATCTACGATTTGATTGCACGATTATGTGTTGTATTAGTTTTGGTCTGAGGCATACTTGTGGATTAGTTATGACTTGCAGAGGTTGAGATGGAGGATGACTCGAGTAAGAAAATTCCAGAATACGGGTTATATTGCACTTTATGAGTATATAAAATTATGAGATGGGTGAGTTGTTATTTGTGAAGGATGTAGTGCGCACGGAGTATGAATTTGATCGGTGGTGTTAAGACAAGGATTACCTCTTTGAGTGTTGTTAAGATAATGGAGCACGTGTATTTCGGCCCGTTCAGGCAGTGCAATTTATATTTGAGCAGAGTGGATGACTCTCAAGAAGGTTCTAAAGAGTTAAAGATTTATATGTAAGTAATTGAGAATTTTTCGGATTTGTATATCTCTAGGATCGGTTAGTTACATTGGATGGTGCCGGGACATGCGTTAATTTTGTATGATTATGGGTTCTACATTTCAGTATAAGAAAGGTAAAAATAATGATTTTAAATTCATATAAGGTATTTTCAGAGTGGGTGTTTCGGTTATGGCATTGTTGGGGGTGCTTAGGAATAATACAATGGCTTATGGGCCTTAGGGTTGTGTGGTTTTATGTTAGGATGTCTTGTAATGAGCTTTGGATAAGGAGCGTGGTGTTCTGAAAAGGAGAAGTGTCAACTTGGGGGTAATTCAGAAGAAACTCAGAGAAAATAGGACGATTGGGTAGTAGGCTGGACTAGTATGGTAACTGTATGCTCGGTTCTTTTGGTTCTTATGATGAGGTGAGGCTTTATGGGTATTTTATGGCAATACTATCAAATCTGACAACCTGTGTGGCTTGGTAGAGTTAGGGAGATTCATCTCTAATAGTTTGGTTATGTTCAAATGGGTTTCGGACAGTTCTCAATGGTTTCTACCACTGTTTAAGATGGATATGTCCTACCGGCATGAGAAACATGTTTTGTATTGTGATTTCCTCTTGTATGGGAGAAAATGGAAGGTTTCTAACTAACCGTGTATGTAATTTTCTTGAGAGTCAGAGTTGATAATGAGATTCTCGAGTTTTTGACATGATGGCATGATAGATATGGTATGTTATGCGGGATTAAGATTTACATGTACAAGGTGTCAGTTTAGTATTGAAGGGAAGATCACGAATTTTGGACAGCATGGTCAGTTTCAGATGTTTAGATGAATGTTATAACTGCTCGGTAATTCTTGGGAAGAGTGCGCATTTCAGAAGGCGCATTGTGTTTTGACTTACGGATGTTCATTGGTATTGCGGTACTCACCTGGTTGATAGACTGTTGATGTTCAAATTATTGCTATGTGGTACAGAAGAATTATGGAAGTATTCCTAGTAGGATGATCGTGCATGAAGGATGCGATAGTCATTCCAGTGCTGGAGTTGTGATCACTTACGGTGGTTCATGTGTTCGATGAATTTGGAGACTGGGGTTCTCATAAGCATATTGTTTCTGGTTGCGGCCTATTTGAGGTGAGTATCTTATTTAAACTCGGTTGAGGCACTAGTTGCATGGATTATTTATGATAGCTACGCGCTATGAGTGCGCATAGGTGTTGGGGTTTGAGCCTATGTGCGAGCACTGGGGAAACTATTCATGCTCGGGAAAATGGGTAGGCTATGATATGCCTAGAGTTGACGGTTAAGCGTAAAGTTATAACATTCTCATATTCGTACCTTTGTTGAGAACTATCTGGACTATACTTGAGGGTAGAGAGAGGTTAATTCCTTGAATAAACTTGGTAGTTACTAATTCTGCGATAACTTGCCGATTTTAGCTTTGATAGCACACTTTGCACATGCCTACACTATGGCGTGTTATTTATACATGTCAAGGAGCATGAGAATCCTATTTCATTTGTCATATACATGTGTACTTTCTTGATTGCTCCTGTATGATTTGCTTGGGCTGGAGGCTTGTGACCATGTCGGGCTGATTATGTTATTGGCACTTGAGTTATCCGTGCAGATCCATATATTGATATTATTGGCATATGTGTTATCCGTGGAACGTGTGGAATTTGCATTTCCTTGATCATTTATCTAATTAATTGTTTCTTTCCTCTTCATGCTATGATATTTCCTGATCATGTCAATTTGAGAAAATTGTGCACCTGTACACACAGATATTCTTCTCACGAAATTTGATGAGTTGGTTTTAAATATTGTTCTGTGTCTGTTTTTAAAAAGGCAGGATTACACCAGAATAGCTTGAATAGTTGTGCTTGTTTATATAAGGTCACTGGACTGAGAATGAATACTATTATGTTTGATTACTGTGTGTTGGAAGAATAATTTAGGATTCGGCTTAACCAATTGGCTATGGTACTTGTTGAAAGAGGGAAAGCTCTGTGACCTGTTGATCTGGTGAGTGGTTGTGAGTTCATGTATGTTTCTTTCATTATCGGCAACGTACGAAGGTTTTGGAATGGGGTTCTGTGGAATGTGGGGTTTAATACTAGTACTTATATGGTTTGAAGTAGTTACTGTGATCCGGAATGATGCTGCGAGCATGCGAGTTGTGTAGTATGTTATGTGATTATATCTGGGGTTATGGTTATGTCTTGATACAGCTTGTTCGGACTTATACATTATGTAGATGTGAGATTCGTTTCTTGTAAGAATCTCTAGATGCTGGAAATTTGGGTTCTATGTTTTACGGACTAAGGTTAAAGTAATGATCTTCAATTATGTTGTGTTGTCAGGCCTATATGGAATAGGGTGGCATGTGGTAAAATGAAATAGTGATTTGATGGCTTGGAAACAACTCTTGGCATGTTCGAGGACGAATGTATGTTTAAGTAGAGGAGAATGTGACGACCCAACCGGTCATTTTGAGTATTTACGCTCCTTTCAACTTTTTGAAGTCTTGAATAGTTTTATATGATGTATTATGACCAGTGTGTATTGTTGGATTTGGTTTTCAGGTGTTTAGGGATTAGTTTGGATGAATGAAATTCATGTTGGAAGTTTAAATGAAAAGGGTTGAACGGAGTTTGACTTTTGTGCAAATGACTCCGGAATGGAGTTTTGATGGTTCCAATAGCTCTGTATGATGATTTTATACTTAGGAGTGTGTTTGGATATTTATTTTGAAGTCCGTAGTTGAATTTGACTTGAAATGGCGAAAGTAAGAAATTAAAGGTTTGGAAGTTTAACCAAAAGTTGACTTTAATGATATCGACTATGGATTATGATTCCGGAAATTTCAGTAGCTTCGATATGTCATTTATGACTTGTACGCAAAAATTGAGTTCATTTTGGATTGATTTGATATGTTTCGGCACGAGATTTGGAAGTTGAAAGATTTAAAATTCATTAAGTTTGAATTGAGGTACGATTCGTCGTTTCGATATTGGTATATGTGATTTGAGGCTTCGAGTAGGTTCCTAATTTGTTTTGAAACGTGTTGGTATGTTCGGATGGGGTTCCGAGGGGCTCGGGTGAGTTTCGGATCATTTCTAGGCCATTTTTAGTTTCTGGTTTTTGGCTACAGAGGTGTGCATCACGATCACGAACATTTGGGATATTAACTATGTTTGTTTTTTAAGTCTGAATCTTAATTATTCAGATCTTAATCATTAAGTGTGTTTGTTTTTTTTTATTTCACAACCACTGAATGGGTCTGCATAGGTCTGAATGATTAAGATCTATAACAAAGACTTAATTTCATTAAGATGCTATCATCCACATTCACTATTAGCTGCAGCTATCGGCCACTGTAATCACCTACCACCATGCACTACCCACCACCATCATACTCAACCACTACACTCAACCACCACCAACGACCACCACCATACTTAACCACCACCAACGACCACCACCATCCTCAACCATAGCCGCCACAACCTCATTATTAACTACCATCATCTACCACCCCACCATAATCGACTACCACCACCCACCACCTCCATTATTATCAACTAACACTACCACCTTCATCCTCAATCACAACCACCCACCCATCCACCTCAACTACCACCACCAACCACCTCCAACACCATCATCAGCCATAGTCGCCACAATCCACCATTATAAATTATCACCACCCACCACCACCTTCCTCAACCACAACTTACCACTTCCAATCATCACTAACTACTAGCCAGACCACCACCAGCCACCGCCTCCAGTCGGCGTCCACATGCACCACCGTTAGCCATTACCACCACCAACTACCATATTATTTTTTTTTTAAAAAAATTGTTAATAGAATATTAAATTAATTAGTATTTTATTTGAATTTTTTATTTAATAATTTTAAATAAAGATAATTTTTAAATATTCAGATATTGAAAAAACAAACAATCTTAATCATTTATTTTTCAGATACTAATACACATCTTAATATTCAGACGTGTATTCAGATTCAGACGCTTTAATCTTAACACACATCTTAATATTCAAATATGCATTCAGATTCACACGTCTTAATCTTAAAAAAATAAATGAGTCCTAAAAGGTCTTATGGTGCAATAATCAATGGGTGCACCTCTACAAGTGAGGTCAAGGATCTAATTCTCACATCCACTTTGCGTTTTGATTAAGTATTTTTTTTTCTTTGTCTTTCTTTGTTTGTTTAATTTATTCTTTCAAAATTCGCAAGTGTATTGAAATCCTTATTCTCCTTTTGTAATAACAAAATTTTATATAATTAAAGCAAGTGTCTGTATAATTGCAGCGTTTCGACGTTTGTATGAAGAATTGAGGGACAAACATGGGGACAAGAAGTTGTACATGACTAGCCAAGGTGCGAGAAAGGAATGCCCGTGACCTGGACCAAGTGAAGTGCATCAAAGATGAGGAAGGCAGAGTATTGATAGAAAAGGCACATAGAGCAAACAACAGTTTGAGGACTTGTAAAATGCGATAGCGGAAGCCCTTTCGCAATCGCGTAGAAGGAAATCTCTGCTTCAGAGGGCTGACTGTGTAAGCTTATACCTTGCAATCTATAAAGAGCAGATGATCCAAAAATAAAAGTTTTAGAAATTGTTAAATTTCTAGCATTGGAGTATATTTTGATTAATTTGCACATTTTTTACTAGTATCGAATCGTTTGGCTTAGAATTGAGGAGATAGGAAGGCGTTTGGAGGTTGATACGCGCGGAATGGAATTTCCAGAGTATTGTTTAGCTTGCTCGGTAGCGGATTCGGCTTGTTTGAGGTAAGTAACTGTCACGACCCAAAATCCCGCCTCAGGAGTCGTGATGGCACTTAGTCTCTAAGACTAGGTAAGCCGATTACAATTATATTTCGAGCAATATTTTTTCATAAGAATTAAATAGGAAATCAAAACCAACAGCGGAAACAAATATGAAAACCTCCCAAGACTGGTAATACTGAGTCACGAACTCTAACTGAATATATGAACTGATCTCAAAGATCGAATACTCAATACTGTTTGAATAATAATTAACAACACAAAAAAAAATTAAAAGACTCCAAGGAACTGTAACGACCAAGCAGCTCTACCTCGAATCCTTGCGACCCCACTATAACTCTGCCTGAGTACGATAGCTCCAATACCTGGCTCTCCACAAAAATGTACAGAAGTGTGGTATGAGTAAACCACGGTCGGTACCCAGTAAGTACCAAGACTAACCTCAGTGGAGTAGAGACCAGGTACAGTCAAGACACTCACTAGTCAAATAACCTGTGCAATATAGTATACAAAATAATAGGAAACAAATAATAATAAGGGCAACACGAATCAACCATTAATATTGCTCAACAAATGATAAATACAAGTACACCCAACTAAATCAAGTCCTTCCAATAAATATCTTTCACATATAATCCTTCCAACAAATCTCTCTCAATTATAATTCCTCAAATAAATATTCTTCAAATATAATTCTTTCAATAAATCTCTTTCAAATATAATTTTCTCAAATAAATATTCTTCAAATATCATTCTTTCAATAAATCTCTTTCAAATATAGTTTCCTCAAATAAATATTCTTCAAATATTATTTTTTCAATAAATCTCTTTCAAATATAATTTTCTCACATAAATATCTTTCGAATAAATCTCTTTCAAATATAATTTACTCAATTAAATATCTTTCGAATAAAATTTACCTTTTAACCCTTATTTAAAAATCATAAAAATACGGGTCTCAACCCACTTTCATATTTTCACGGTACCTCGTACCAATTTCTCTATCACAACTGCACGGACAACTCACGTGCCAAATATCATCATCATTTAACCATAGCACCTCGTGCCCACATTTCATATCACAACTGCACGGACAATTCACGTGCCAATATTATCATTATTTACTCACGGCACCTCGTGCCCATATTTCTCTTCCTAATCCGCCTGGCAATAGCCACAGGCTCCCAATTTCAACATAAATCAGACTATTATCAATTTACCAACAACAAGATAAATTGCACAAGGTATAAAAATAATCACAAGGAAAAATCACAACATCACTTAAAAATTTCCAACGCAACAACTCCACATCATCACATATCATCCCTGATAATAGCCACCTTAATCTCTCCTATAGCCACCCTTATCACTCCTATAATAGCCTCTCTTATCTCTCCGCCCTGGCAATATCAATAGCTACCCTTATCGCTGCTATTGTCACCCTTATCTCTCCTATAGCCACCCTTATCGCTCCGCCCAGACAATATCCCCACAAACACAACAACAGTGAAATGCCACCCTTAAACCCATATAATATCAACAGTGAAATGCCACCCTTATACCCATATAATATCAACAGTGAAATGCCAACTTTATACCCACATAATATCAACAGTGGAATGCCACCCTTATATCCTCAAAATAACAACTCATACAACACAACAATTTACATAGAAAATTATCACGGCAGCATAACAAAATCAATTTCTATCACAATATGCCCAATGGCTACAACCAATTCCAAAGATACAACAAATCAATTATTTTCAAAACAAATAGCTGAAGGCTCCACACAAGGTGTATAAGACCTCAAAAACAAACAACATAGATAGAAATTACTCAGCATAGGGCAACGCCTTCATTAATCCACATTCTTAATAATTATATAAACACCTCTTCTTAAGCTCATTTAATTAATTATTTGCAGAGAAAAAATCCCTAATGAGATTAAATTCCAAGAAATATCAAACCAACAAACTCACGGAATTATATAAATATTCAAATAACAATCACATCAAATTGTCATATAAAAACAAATTCAACAAACAAGGATTTAAGCATGGCAAATAGATTCTTTAATAAATGCCAACGATTATCTAATTTACTACACAATAATGCCTAAGAATTTAACCCAATAAAATTTGCACATATAAGTCCGAGTACGTACTCGTCACCTCGCGTACACCGCTTTTTACATTTCACAAATGACACATAAGACTCTATGCCTATGGGGTAATTCCCCCACTCGAGGTTAGGCAAGATACTCACCTTTTTTAACTTAGGCCGATATTCCAAAATAACTTTCTCGCGTGAATTGACCTCCGGACGGCTCCAATCTTTCATGAGCCTTCCTTACATTACTACGAGGTTTCGAAAATCCTAGAAACTTCAATCTATTTAGAAACATAAAACAAATGAACCATAATAAAGAATATTTTCATGGTTTCAGCTCATTTGAGTATTTTATCAATCACTAGGTGTGCAAATTTGGCTACAAGGTTCTTCTACAAGACTCCTCAACCCAATCTTTACTTATTTTAGCCAACAATATTCCCACAAATCTTATTGGTACATACATGTATAAATAATACTCTCATACCCAAGAAGCATACTCCTAATCAACCATCTTTTACCCAAATTCGAAATTGAAAACTAGGGTATGGACCCTTACCTCTTAGATAAAGAACTTGTGAGATTTCCTTGTTGGATTTCAAAGTTTGGACAAGATCTTGATGAACAAAATACTTTATCTACTTCCTCTCTCTAGAACACTCTCACTTCTCTCTAAACACCCTCAGATAATTGCCCCAAAATAAACCCCAAAGCCTATTTATCAAAATGGGGTCTGGTTATGAATATAGAAAAATTAACCCTCCGAAAGAAGGTCTGCGGTCGCATAATGGATCACAGAATGGGTATGCGGGTCAGAAAATGGTCGCAAAATCGGTGCCCAGAATTGGGCTGTTCTGGTCCATTCTGCAACCAGTTTGCGGTCGCAGAAGCACTTACGCGATCACAGAATTGTCGCAGAATCTCAATTTTCCAGACTTTGGTAATTGCATCATAACTTCTTGTAGGAATGTCCAAATGACGAACAGTTTGAAGCGTTGGAAACTAGACTCAAAGGGCTATATTTTGATAGGTATATCATCTCCTAAGTAGTAATACTTTGGTAGCAGCATGCGTTTAAAGTAGAATCTTATGCGAATTCACTTGAAACTTTAGTCTATTATGAAATTTCCAACTTCTTACATTCGATGCCGAAACCTATCGATTCAAGTCCGATTGACCTCAAATTTTGCACATAAGTCATAAATGAAATAACGGACCTATTTCAATTTCAAGAATCGGGTTCCGACCTTGTTATCAAAAGTTCAACCTTCGGTTGAACTTTCCAAAAATCTTCTATTTTCCAACTTTTGCTAAAATGCGTCGAATTGTCCTACGGACTTCCAAATCCAAATTCGGATATATGCCTAAGTCCGAAATCACCATACAAAGTATCATCAAAATTCCATTCCAGGGTCGTTTGCTCAAAAGTCAACTCTCTGGTCAACTCTCTCCATTTAAACTTCAAAAATGAGAATTTGTCTTCCAATTTAACTCTGAACCTTCCAAAAACCAACCTCGACCGCACACACAAGTCATACTACATATTACGAAGTTGCTCGGGATCTTAAGTCACTGAACGGGACATTAATTCTTAAAAAGACAAGTCAGATCGTTACATTCTCCACCTCTTAAACATACGTTCGTCCTCGAACGTGCCAAGAATCTTTCTGGGGACTTTAAATTACTGAGTGTATTCTTACACACATACTCGTGGGTGATTCTACGTCCCGCAATGTAACATGAGTCTGACAGCACCATCTCAGTTGAGATTATTTCTTTTATCCATACTTATAAACTTTAAAACAAATTTCTGACACTCCAAACATTTTCAAAAGGCCTGATTTTCATATCAACGCACGGTATTAGTCTCAACTGGCTATAGCAACTCGTGTCTATACATACATCAACTTTTTTGATAGTGTTGAAGTTCTTCAAAAATTTTCTGGGGTGTTACATTCTCCCCCGCTTATGATCATTCGCCCTCAAACACATAACATAACCTATCTCTTCTTTTGCACGTCTCAATCCCCAAATTTTAATAACTCCAAAACTTTTAAGAAATTCTGGTAGAGTCTCCCGTGTAATTGAGCCTATCCACCTGTCAGAGTAACACTAAAACAACTCCTAAAAACACATCCACCACCCAACAAAGCACCACAATGTATATATCAATAACACTAATCTCATCATTACAAGCACTGTATTATCATAATGATATCAGGACATGAATCACATCATATGTATGCCCATCACCACATCTCTAGTCTTAATAGTTGTTCATAATTCATTCCAGCATTATCAAATAACCCTATAATAATTAAAACCTCGTTTCGAATTTTTTCACAACACTGACAACAGAATATGAGTCATGAATATCTCATAATATTTACCCGAATTAACAAGTAACATTTAACGCCACCAGGGCACTCACCTCGTAGGCTAAAACTCAATAATTATAGCACAATTATGGCACAGAAACACATAAAAGAATTATCACATAAGCCTATCAGGCATAACTCCCTATTAGTACTATGGTACAAATTAAACTTCACAAAGGGAGAATTTAAACTCATAAATATTTCACCACAAGGACCTCGTCCTTATATAACTTACACTGCGGCTTGCAGCCCGGTTTAAATATTTCACATTATATATAAATGCAAGGATCTCATCCTCAACTCCGAATAACAAGTATTTTGCACATTGTGCCAACCGAAATTTCAATTTCCTTTTTTTCTTCTTTTCAATAAATTTTGTAAACATTTTTTATAACACATAATGAACCCTCATACCGGTAGGGCATATAATTCATAAAACTAGAATCAATTATTCCGAAACACATCAAACCCACTGTAATGAATAATAAAAGTTACTTTTGGACTTATAGCCCTCGATGGTGCCCAAAATTAAAAATGACATACACGGGCTCACATCTTCAAATCTCTCAACAAGGATAAACATATAAGCGGGTCACAAAATTATGAAGCTCACCCATAAGCGGAGAATAATAGGAGGACTAACCTCAATATTCAGATCTGAATCAAATTAAGGGAAAATATTCTTTTATAACAAATCGGGATCGTACCTGTAGCGACACCATCTGGTGTATCGGCCTCAGCCAGATCATAAAAATGCTACCCGTCTGTCCTCCACCCCTAACTGATTGTGCACGTCGGGTAGTAATTGCATTGGGGCCCAAATCCTGAGTGTTTTGATAAAACCCACCCCTCCCAAGTCTGGGACAATCTCTCATAATGTGCTTGGTTTCACCACACTCATAACGGACCCTCTAAGGTCGTTATTGCTCATACTGAGTCTGTGCCAGATAACTGGAATAACCATTATAGGAATGTCGTGCCGGTGGTGCATTGTAAGAACTTACTGAAGCACTCTGAGTAACCTGATATGCGGACTGAGCTGGCCGACTGCTCGAGCCTCCGCTATAATGGGTTCTAGCTGAAGAGTAAAATCCACTGAACCCTCCAGAGCCTCGACACCTTTTGGCCTCCTAAGACTCCCTTTCCTCTCCTAGAACACTCTCAATCTTTCTCGCAATCTCCACTACTTGTTGAAATGGAGTATCAGTTTGCAACTCTCGAGCCATGCATATTTTAATATCATAATTGAGCCCCTCAGTGAATCTTTGGACCCTCTCTCTGATTGTAGGAACCAAGATAGGTGCATGGTGGGCTAACTCACTGAACCTGATAGAATATTCTGACACTGTCATAGTGCTCTGACGCAACCATTCAAACTCTGTGCACCACGCATCTTAGAGAGTCTGGGGAACAAACTCTTTCAAGAACATTTCTGAAAATTGAGCCCAAGTTGGTGGTGTTGCATAGGCTGGTCTACCTTCTTCATAGATTTGCCACCACTGATACGTTGCGCCTGACAGTTGAAATGTAGTAAAGGCAACTCCGCTCACTTCCACAATACCCATGGTGCGGAGAATACGGTGACAATTTTCTAGAAATCCTTGGGCATCCTCTGTAGCTGTGCCACTGAAAGTAGGTGGACTATACCTCTTAAACCTTTCAAGTCTCTTTTGTTCTTCTTCTGATGCCTCAGGCCTGATCGCAGGCCGAACTGGAATAATAGGTTGTACTGGTACTACACCCGAAACCTGACCAACGTAAACCTGCTACTCAGGAGTTATGGTAAGAGTCTGAGCTACTCCCCCAATCTACGAAATATTTGGTGCAACAGAGATCAATCCCGCCTGAGTTAATGTACCAAACATACATAGGAACTGTGCTAAAGTCTCCTGAAGTCCGGGGGTAACAACATGTGCTTCTGATACCTGTCCCCCAACTGGAGCTATTGGCGGCTCCTTAACTGCTGCTCTGGCAGGTGCTCCAGTCGCGGCACGTGCCCTTCCTCGGCCTCTACCTCAGCCCCGGCCTATTGCAGCCCTAGCAGTATGTGTGGATGGCTGCTCAGCTAACCCGGTAGCACGTGTCCTCACCATTTGTGAGAGAATACAGATACAAAGTTTCAAATTTCACAATCAAAAAATCCGCACGACAGGAATGAAAGAAGTGGAAATTTCCTAACAGTTCGGTAGCCTCTCTAAGATAAGTACATACGTCTCCGTACCGATCCACAAGACTCTACTAGACTCGTTCGTGACTCGTAGAACCTATCAACCTAGAGCTCTGATACCAACTTGTCACGATACAAAATCCCACCACAGGCGTCGTGATGGAACTTAGTCTCTAAGACTAGGTAAGGCGATTACAATTACATTTCAAGCCATATTTTTTCATAAGAATTAAATAGGAAATCAAAACCAACAGCGGAAACAAATATGAAAACCTCCCAAGAGTGGTAATACTGAGTCACGAAATCTAACTAAATACATGAAATGATCTCAAAGATCAAATACTAAATATTGTTTGCATAATAATTAACAGTACAAAAAAACTGAAAAGACTCCAAAGAACTGCGACGAACAAGCAGCTTTACCTCGAATCCTTGCGATCCCACTATAACTCTGTCCGAGTCCGATAGCTCCAATACCCGGCTCTGCATAAAAATGAGCAGAAGTGTAGTATGAGTACACCATGGTCGGTACCCAGTAAGTATCAAGACTAACCTCAATGGAGTAGAGATGAGGTACAGTCAAGACACTCGCTAGTCTAATAATCTGTGCAATATAGTATACAAGATAATAGGAAAAAAATAACAATAAGGGCAACACGAATCAACCATTAATATTTCTCAACAAATGATAAATACAAGTACACCCAACTAAATCAAGTCCTTCCAATAAATATCTTTCACATATAATCCTTCCAACAAATCTCTCTCAATTATAATTCCTCAAATAAATATTCTTCAAATATAATTCTTTCAATAAATCTCTTTCAAATATAATTTACTCAAATAAATATTCTTCAAATATAATTCTTTCAATAAATCTCTTTCAAATATAATTTCCTCAAATAAATATTCTTCACATATAATTCTTTCATTAAATCTCTTTCAAATATAATTTTCTCAAATAAATTGTCATGCCCCGAACCTAGGAGCGAGACAAGCACCCGGTGCCTCACCTAACCTGGCGTACCAAATTGCGACTAAGGGACTCTGAACACATAATGTCATACTTTGGCCATGGGGCCACCTTGCAAGATAATTTGCGAAGCAAAATATAAAACTGAATGGAAACTAGCGCTAACTAAACATCAATATAAAGCTAGGCTGAAAAGGCCGTCATAGCTACTACAGCTGACAAACCACCAAATTATACATACCAGGCCTACAAACCCAACATACTGCACTAACCAACAGGATATGTCTACAAGCCTCTACTGATAGATATATTGTGATCGGAACAGGGCCCCGACCTACCCATATTATATATATAAATACATACATAAGATGCACACAAAAACCTAGACCCGATAACTCCGAAGGTTGTGGAGCTTACCAATCAGGCTAAACTCTGGAAACACCTACTAAGGAGGTCTACTCGTCTGTCTATCTGAACCTGCATGCATGAAATGCAGCGTCCCCGGAAAAGGGACGTCAGTACGAAATAATGTACCGAGTATGTAAGGCAATAACATAACTGAAAATCAAAACTGAACTGATAATATAATAACTGGAAGTAACTGGGAGTCAAAGATGATCTGGAGATATACTTACCTGCTGATACTGACTCAACTCCTTCAATATAGTAAGTAAAATAATTGTACGGCCTTATAAGGCTCGGTATATATAACTGCTCTGCCATAGTAGGCTCGCTCATAGGCGCTCGGCCATACTAGGCTATGTATCTCGACCATGCTGGGCTCGCTTATAGGCGCTCGGCCACAGTAGGCTCGGTATATAACTTTCCATCTGATCAAAGGTTGCCCAATAGGGGCCTGCCCATCGATTATAGCTCGATGGTAATGAAAATACTGTAATACTATATATATAGGCTTGCTGCTCTCTTGACTGGAAGAAGACAATACTAAAATTGAATATAGAGTCTCGATAAGGAATAATATTGTAACTTATGAGACTAGAATAATGTGAATAAATTCATGAATACGAACTTCTCTTTATGTCTCATTATTAACACATGTAGCTACGAGATCATGCCAAAATGAAGGAAGGGCTTAGCCTTAACATACCTTATCACAATCTTTCCAATCACCAAGTTGAACTCACCTCTTCGCACCTTAATCTACAAGAATGATAATAATACTATCGTTAAGTTACGAAAGGTACAACTATCGCACAACGAACGACAAACCTATTTTGTATTAAAACGGGCAGCATCTCCCCTATAATCCTTACTTCCTCCAAATTCAAGATAACACCAACAATACAAGAACAAAACAATAACAACATATATACATCATTTTCCAGCCCTATATACACCATCAAATACTACAAAACAGCCCAACACACCCCAATCTCTTCGTACACAAAACGACCACTGTAGTAGTGTCAAACGACCCGAAAATGTTATGACGAACGACCAGCCAACCACCCTACATTTATATGGTGTTTATAAACCCCCTTCCTCCTCCAAAACTCCACAAAATAGTAATAAAACACGCAGCCCAACAGCAACACAAAACAGTCCACAAAACAGTCCGCTACAAGTGAATAACTCGAACTCACGGCTTCCGATCACCGTCCCGTGAGTTCTTACAAGTATAGAACGACTTACCATGAATTTACAGAAGAAAAATTGGATGAAAGAGAGAAGTAAACTCACCTTATTTGTTGGATAACTCAGCTCTTATCTTGGTTCTTCAAACTCTAGGTTTTACCTCCAATTGGAACTTGAAAGGGAGAGAAAATCAATTAGGGTTTGTGGGAAATTTTTGGGAGGATTCTTTGCAGAGCTTATGTCTGGTTATTATGCTCTATTTTAATTCTAATATATGAAGAAAATAGGCCCTTAAAAGGCCTCCTTGGACGACCCGAAATGGCCCGTTTTTGGGCTTTCATTTAAGCAAGTAGGTGACACACCTACTTGTCACCTAGCAGCTTGCGCAGTATCGCACAAATGCCCATATCTTTCTACTCCAATGTTGTATTGACAAACGGTTTAATGCTTTGAAAAATAGACTCATAGATATTTAATTTTATGGGTGGAACACCCCATAACTCTAAGTATATTGGGAGAAAATTGCAGTTACATTTGACCCAAAGTTTCAGTAAAACTTATGAGTGTAACTTGTGATGACTTTCATCGACTTTTGTTTCACAACTCGCTTGACATTAAAAAATAACACACGGATGTCATACGACTAATATAAATCATAACATAATCTCCTTATCATGTTAATCACCCTAGTCTCACCCCAAAGGTACATGTTATAACATTCCCAACTTGTCGACTTTCGACGAAACATTGTTTTATTCAATTGCTTTAGCTTCTGAACTGTCCAACCCTCTTTGTACTTGTTGTTCATGATCTTCAATATTTGTAACCTCATAGGTAACATGATTAACTTACTTTATATACTTTTAAATATTATCTCATTTTTGGTCCTACATTAGTTTGCTTACGACGCATTTTTACGTACAAAAATATAGGGTGTAACATAAATATTCTTCAAATATCATTCTTTCAATAAATCTCTTTCAAATATAATTTCCTGAGATAAATATCTTTCAAATAAATCTATTTCAATAAATCTCTTTCAAATATAATTTACTCAATTAAATATCTTTCGAATAAAATTTACCTTGTGACCCTTATTTAAAAATTATAAAAATATGGGTCTCAACCCACTTTCATATTTTCACGGTACCTCGTACCAATTTCTCTATCACAACCGCACGGACAACTCACGTGCCAAATATCATCATCATTTAACCATAGCACCTCGTGCCCACATTTCATATCACAACTGCACGGATAATTCACGTGCCAATATTATCATTATTTACTCACGGTAACTCGTGCCCATATTTCTCTTCCTAATCCGCCTGGCAATAGCCACAGGCTCCCAATTTCAACATAAATCAGACTATTATCAATTTACCAACAACAAGACAAATTGCACAAGGTATAAAAATATTCACAAGGAAAAATCACAACGTCACTTAAAAATTTCCAACGCAACAACTCCACATCATCACATATCATCCCTGATAATAGCCACCTTTATTTCTCCTGTAGCCACCCTTATCACTCCTATAATAGCCTCTCTTATCTCTCCGCCCTGGCAATATCAATAGCCACCCTTATCGCTGCTATTGTCACCCTTATCTCTCCTATAGCCACCCTTATCGCTCCGCCCAGACAATATCCCCACAAACACAACAACAGTGCCACCCTTATACCTACATAATATCAACAGTGAAATGCCAACTTTATACCCACATAATATCAACAGTGAAATGCCACCCTTATACCCACATAATATCAACAGTGAAATGCCACCCTTATCTATATTTTACATAATATAGATAGTCCCTCTGCTTTTCGATGATATAACTTTGTGTTACCGAAAAGTTTGTAGAAATACTCTTTTGGCGGGAATTACTATAATTCATTTTGAAGGCCGCTTGGAACCACGCTCGTAAGATCTCTAATATTCCTTCTTTCATTAAATATTCTTCTATGGCTGTGTTTTCATTCTTCGTATGTTCCAGCAAATTGATGGATCCCATTGGTGGTGAAAGGGTTAGACCGGTGGGTTCAGAAAATTTTGGACGTCACAACACCCGAAACTCGCTTGTGGAAAGAGGTGGCCCCATAAAGATGGGTATAAGGCCAAATCATGGTAATTAGAACTTACCTTTCTCCCATCTTTCTCTGCTTTGCATATAAATCGAACCCTTCTGACTTGTTTATGAAATTAGGTCTACCTGCGGGCTCTATTACTGTCCCCGAAGAGGACTGTAACGATCCGACCTAGTCATTTTGAGCCCTATCACATCATTCAGCGGTTCGAGGCATTGAGTAGTTTCATTTCAGGTATTATGACTTGTACGTGTGGTCAGAATTAAATTTCGGGAAGTTCGGAGTTGATTTGAAAAGAAAATTCTAAATTTGGAAGCTTTACGTTGGAAGAGTTGACCAAACTTTAACTTTTGAGTAAACGACTTCGAAATCAGGATTTGAAGGTTCTAACAGGTTCGTATGATGATTTTGGACTTGGGAGTATATCCGGAACGAGTTTTGGATGACTCGGGAGCGTTTCAGCGCCTAATATGGAAGTTGACAATTTGAAAGAATTTCATAAATTTGGGTTGAAGTGCATTTCAATGTTATTAATGTCTGTTTGGGATTCTGAGTCTGTGAATGGCTCCGTATGATGATTCTAGAATTTGGAGAGCGTTCGAAAGTGGATTCGAAGGTCTGTAGGTCATTTTGGAGTCATTTGGCTAAAACTAGAAATTTGAAGGTTTTTGAGAAGTTCGACCGGAAGTGGACTTTTTGATATCGGGGTCAAAATCCGATTCCTGAAGTTGGAGTAGGTCCGTAATGTCAAATTTGACTTGTGTGCAATATTTGAGGACAATTGGACGTGATTTGATAGGTTTCGGCATCGATTGTAGAAGTTTAAAGTTTCAAAGTTCATTAAGTTTGAATTGGGGTGCGATTCATGCTTTCAATGTTGTTTGATGTGATTTGAGGTCTCGAGCAAGTTTGTATTATGTTATGGGACTGGTTGGTATAATTGGACGGGATCCCTGAGGTCTTAAGTGTGTTTCGGGTTCTTTTCGGGTCAGTTTCCCCATGTTTTTCTGCTGCTGATGCTGGTTCCGGTATCCTTCATCGCTAATGTGGGAAGGAGATCACTTTCGCGAATAAGGATTTGTGGGCTGGAGGAAATTACTCATCGCGAACGTGACATAGGGGTCGCGAACGCGAAGAAGGAAAATGGTGGCTGCCATCTTGGCCTTCGCGAACGCGAGGTGTAGGTCGCGAACGCGGAGGGGTTGCCTGAGGAAACTACGAGAACGCAAAGAAGAAAGGATGAGTTGGGCCTAAGGCCATTTGGCCTACGCTAACGCGTAGAGGTGAACGCGAACGAGAGGGGTCTGGGTAGCTGGCCTTCGCGAACGCGACCGGTAGGACGCGAACGCGAAGAGGAAATTTGGGTCAGAAACCTTTAGCCTTCGCGAACGCGAGGATTTGGTCGCGAACGCGAAGAAGATCGGACTTGGGCTGGGCAAAATGTTTTTTTTTAAAGCGGGGATTGAGTTCATTGCACCCATTTTCACACGGCTTGGGGCGATTTTTGGAGATTTTGAAGAGGGGATTTCATCATCAAGCATGAGGTAACTGATTTCTACTAGTTATGAGTTACATACAAGGATTATACATGGATTTAGACATGAAAATTTGTAAAAATTTGGGATTTTGAAGAAAAACCTAGAATTGGTATTTTTGGATTTTAACCACGAAAATGGCTATGGAATTGGATGGAAATGGTATATTTGAATTCTTGAGGTTATGGGTAACAATTTTCTCCTACATTTTTTGGAATCCGGGCACGTGGGCCCGGGGTGAATTTTAAAAATTTTACCATTTTGGATAGGGTAATTTATTTAATAGATAATTTTCGAATTATTTAACATGTATTAACTATATCATATAACTTTTGGATAGTTTCGGATTTTCGGGACCGAATTGGGATTTTTACACGACATCGTGATCTGAAGTGGGCATTGAGATAAGGTAAGTCTCTTGTCTAATCTTGTGAGGGAAAAATTACCCCATAGGTAATTAAATTAATAATTGTTACTAATTGTGGGGGCTATGTACGCACGAGGTGACGAGAGTCCGTGCGTAGCAACTATTAATGCTAAAGTCCTGGTAGTTTAGGACTCAAAGTATGAATTACTTGTGTAAATTGTATCCATTATTTAATTAACTTATTTGATATATATTGTAAATTGTTAGTGAGAGATAGTAAAAGATGAAAATCTCATATGCTTAATTGTTTTTTAAATTAATTAATTGTTAAAATAAATTGTTCATCCTCTCGAATTAATCTTATAATAAACATACTCTCATTCCGGAGGTACATAAGAAAATGTCCTCCTTTCTTGTAGAGCGGGCCGAACGCCTCGGCAGCATAGATGCATCTATTGATCGTGTCGCACGTCCCTCGTCGGTGTACACGACACTCTGGATTGGGCCATACGACCTCGGCAGAAATTGTGCCTAATAATAATAATTACATGATACTTTGTTAGTTTATTGCAGCTGTGAAGCTAATTTATAAATTAGAAATTATTGGAATTGAAAGAATTAATTATCTCTGTTTGTTAAGGAAATTATTGTTATTCCTGTAAACGAGGCTAATTGATAAATTGGAAATTTAATGGAATTGAAGAAATTTAATTATTTCTGATGGTTAAAGAAAACTATTGTAAATTCTATAAATCATGTCGATCTAGATATTGCTATTTTCATTTTATTTATTATTATTGACTCTTAGTGAGTGTCAAAGTGGCCATCTCGTCTCTACCTCTTCGAGATAAGTCTTGATACTTACTGGTTATACGTTATTTTCGTATTCATGCTACACTTGCTGCACATTTTATTGTGTAGGTACAAATATATCTAACGGCCTTGTGGGCGCAGAGGTGTGGTTAAAAAATGTGAGGACTTAAGTGAGATGCATTCTATATTATGATCTGCAGCCAACAGAGTCTCCTTCAGAGTTATTTATATATTATTTTTTTGTCTAATTTGTATTCCGGACAGATGTTGTATTTTATTTTAACTCCCTAGTAAATGCTCATGCACTTGTGACACCGGGTTTTGGGAGTGGTTATGGGTTATTCTTTATTGAATTTGTGAAAAGTATTATTATTAGTCACTCTATAAATCCCATTCTTTACTTGTTAAGCTGAAGGTAAATATAATTTCAAAAATAATAAAAAAATGAAAACCCAATTGAGTAATTATTGTTGGCTTGCCTGACAGTGATGTCCGGCGCCATCACGGCCTTAATGGATTTTGGGTCTTGACAACTTTGTATCAGAGCACTAGGTTCACTTAAGTCTCACGAGTCGTGAGCAAGTCTATTAGAGTCTTGCGGATCGGTACGGAGATGTCTGTACTTATCTTCGAGAGGCTACAGGGTTGTTAGGAGCATTTCCCTTCTTGATTCCTCATCGTGCGATTTGATTCCTTTGAGTCTTATGCTTTTTTTTCTTTCCTACTCGATCTTATGTGACGTGAAACGCTTGTTATAAATTGGGAATTGAGGAATTGTAATGGTACTACATATGTGGTGCATGATGTTTCTCCCAGCATAATTGATTGGTCTATTGTTGTCTCCTTGCAGAATGATGTTCTGTCATTTCATCTCAGTAGCTATATTTCGGATGGTTTTGAGGCTACGTATAGGTTACTACGATGTTCATGAGTTATTATCTCGCAAAATTGATGTATGGTGAGTTGCTCTTTTATGTACCGACGCAGTGAACGACTTGAAAGAAGATTATTCTTAGTACATGATGTAAAGGTTCGACGTTTAATCCCAGCAAAGGAATGGTAATCGTATGATGAATGTTCAGGTTTGGGGTTGATGGAGTAATAAGGTTTGATATTTTCGAGCATGGTAGAGTTTTCAATTATGATATGGTGTCATCGCCTTGTTAAATGCGTTAAGGTTCGCCAGTGTTATGGTCCTCTTTAACTTGCCTTCACGGCGGGGTGTTAGGAATTGGTGTCGGGGGAGCAGTTGTCAGAAATCACGTTGTGCAGTGGTTCAGGATCAAATCGGTGTTCCTAGTGTTGATGTCTCGAGAAGGATGATCTTCGGAGAGGTTTAAAGCTGGTAGCGATATATTGGTTCAAGTGCTACAGAGACAGATTTTTGAGTTAAGGCAACAACTGGGCAGCGAACGATGAGGAAGGACATGTGAGAGGTGTCTTGCGGTGGTTAAAATTCTAGAAGGCCAAGTGTGAGAAACAGAAGTCGAGTAGTTGCTTAAAGGAGAGGGTTTGACCAAAGTGGGAGAGTGGCAAGGTAGCATATAGGTTACGTGGTAGGATAGTTACACGTCTTAAGGAAAGTTTGGAGTGATTTGGGATTCATAATGGACAGTGACTAGGTCTACAGACTTAAGTTGTAATATTGGCTGCTATATTGAGGAAGATTGGGGCGTGACAGGGGGAGTTGCTTAATAAGTAGTGGGATGCAACATGACTTTGGATTGGGATGTATCATTGCACCTTTAGTTGATGTCAACAGGGAGTAAACGGACTTGTACAGCTGGTGAACGAGCACGGGCTCAGGATGGTTTATTGGTTTCGTGGTAATAGTACTCGGTGCAGCGTTATTGGAGGATGTCAGTATGGAATTTCCACAGGTGGGATATCTCCTGTGAGTGGATTAGCGGTTGCATAGTGTTGATGGATCTTCAACGAAGAATTTTACTGACTATCCATTAAGAGGTCAAGTATGTGAATGTGGCTAGTGATTCAGAATGTTCATGAAATGTTTAACATAAGGATTGCGAGGAATTTAGTGGGTCGATTATGCGAGATTGTGTCAATAGGGGATAAGGAGTCTTGGTGGGTTCCAGGGTTATGTAATTGTAGCTTCAAGCTAAGTGGGAGAGCCCCACCATCTACGATTTGATTGCATGGTTATCTACTTGTGAGGTTTCTGGTTATCGGCATATTGATGGGTCATTACGACTAAGGAAAGATAACATCAATGGTAATTTGAGCAAAGGATTTGAGGAATGTGTGTTGTAATTGGTTTTATCGATTCATGTTCAGGCTTTGGGAAGACTCAGGGTTTATGCTTCATGTGGAGGTGATGTATAAGGAAAGTGATCCAGTCGAGTGCTTCTTTGTGAGGGTATTCATGTACTATCAGGGCAATGGAGTTTGGTTATATTCGAGACTAGGTCAGAATGGGTGACTCTTAGCAACGGTTCAGTGAGTTCAAGAATTTAAGTCTCGTACTTAAAGATTTCGGGTCCGTAGTATGGTTAGAGATCGAGTTCTATAGTGGATTGCGAACGGGACTTGGAGTGTTCTATGTTATTATCGGGTAAGCGATGCAGTACTGGAGGAAAGGAAGAAATGGCTTAGGATTTACGGGAGGTTCTGCATAATGTGTATACCAGTCGGAGATGCTATCGTGCGCTGGAGAAAGGTATGAAGTGATTCATGAGTATTGAGATGATGTAGTCTCGCGATTTGGGTCACTCTGGATGAGTGCGGATTGAGTTCAATATGTTTTGAATGGAACTAACGTTATTTCTAAGGCATGTCAAGGGCAAATTTAAAGAAGTTGGGTCGGTTGCAATGGCTGAATCAGCGTGATCGTGGCAATGATCGGTTCATCCGGTGTGTGAGGTTATAACATGTGATTTGTGGTTATACGTGCAAGCTTGACAGCCACCAATAACTGATTGGTTTGGGAGGTAGTTTATTCAAATAGCCTTATGGGGTAGATGAATCCTAGAAGTATTATGGTGGTTTAGACCACTACTTGAGGAGTTTATTTCCTGCGGTTATGGGAATTCAACAGCGTGTTGCAATGGTTCTCCTGAATTGAGTTAAGAAAAAGGTTGCTATATGATGAAATATTTGGTCTATTTGTGGTTCTAGAGTGATGATGGAATTCTTGTACCCTCGTGTATTGGCATGCTAAGTACGATGAGAGGTATGGAATTGGAAGTTGAGGATCGAAGTTGCGGTTCGGTTTTGACAAGAATGCCACAAGCTCGGACGAGCAGAAAAGGATTTAAAGGTTTAAAGCAAGCTATTATTGTCTTCAGCGTCACGTGAGATCGGTATCATGTGTAAGAGGCTTTGTGTATTGATATGCAGATCCTAGATTCGCTTTTCAGCATTTGTGTGGCTGGTGGTATGGATGTGTAGACTTGTGGGAGCGTATTCCACGGGAAGATTGTATAAGTATGACCTGTAGTCACTTAATTGATCAGAGATCGAGATCAAGTATGGAGATTGTGGTACTATCACTAATTTGAGAAATTATGCCTGAAGGGCGCTCTATTCAGTTGATTGAGAATGGTGAAAGTTTGTTTCAAATTTGATGGTTGTTCTTGCGTGTCATAGGAAAAGGGTCATTGTGGATCCTTGGGAGATTATTTACCTAAGCATGGTATGATCAGAAACAGTTTGAGGTCTGTTGATAGATCCAAATGTGGATGTTTACTCTACACCAGCTTGGGTGTGTTCATTCAGCATAGCATTCCTTATGGAAGAATATTCGGGTATGGAATGTTAATTTCGTCGCTAGCTATTTCAGATGATACTTTATTATGCCATGTGGGCTGTGAGACGACTTGATTATTTGTACAAAGTGTTGAGGTCCTGCACATCGATGGTATTATGTGAGCAGGATGGCTTTCAAGATGCAGATCATATATCACACCTTAGATGTACTTGAGTTTTATAGCGTGTGACGTTATCCGTCTCC
Source organism: Nicotiana tomentosiformis (assembly GCF_000390325.3). Taxonomy (NCBI): domain Eukaryota; kingdom Viridiplantae; phylum Streptophyta; class Magnoliopsida; order Solanales; family Solanaceae; genus Nicotiana; species Nicotiana tomentosiformis. The sequence goes on along the minus strand of NC_090820.1, from coordinate 107,423,574 downwards.
CCAAGATTTACATTATGCATTTGGCGTGCTTATGGTTGATATTCAGGCATTCGTGAGTATAAGCGTTATGGTTCGAGTTGTGTTTTCCTTAGATTATTGCGTGTGGATCAGGTGGCACACTGCCATGGGTAACATGATTGGATCTGGTGGCACGCCGCCACGGGTATTATATGTGAATTGGGTTGCATGCCGAAAAAGCGTTATGTTGGGCACATTTCCCTAAATCTATTCCTGTGTGTTTTGTTAGCATTTTCTGAGAAAGATTTATGACATCTTTTCAGTTGTTAAATTAGTTACGGGGGTTGAGTAGTTCTTTCCAGAGTTCATTTTTCCTTATGTATCACGTTCGAGTTTGTAGCTTATTGGCACATTGCGGCATCATATGTGAATTTTGGTCATGTCTGGGGTGGCTTGTTGCCTGAGCAGCTTATACTGGGTGAGACGAGATTTTTGGATCTGGGATCAGTGCGATCGGATTATATGAAGTATATTAAAGAGAAAATACCATTATTTGGTTCATAATGGGGTGATGATTCTAGTCAAAGGGAGAGATTCAATGATTTGTTGACTCTTCAGTTGGTTATGAATTTCTACACATCTCTTCCATCATGGCTGTATTGCAAAAATTTGGAACAAGACTTATATATGTCATGAGGTGCATTGTGAGCACAAGATTCGTGGAATTTTGGCTATTGTTATCAGAGGATGTTATTATGGTCATGTGATTTATGCAGTGCATAGTATGAATTCGACAAAGGTATGCAATCCTGTATCGGTGCATCGTGTAGTGATTGATACGGTGTTCGTATGATGGGAACAGGCCTGGCAGAGAATTCTAGATGTTGGAATTTGACTCTAAGGCTTATTTGGCTACGTAAAAAGGGAGAATCTTCATACTAGCTTGTGGCAGTACGAGTAAGTGCACGAGGTATTAAACAGTGATTTCGGACAACTCCAGAGCAGTTCTTAGCACGTTCGAGGATGAGCGTATATTTAAGTGGGAGAGAATGTAACGACCCGACCGGTCGTTTTGAGCCCTAGTGCGTCATTCAGCGGTTAGAGGCATTGAGTAGCTTCATTTCAGGTGTTATGATTTGTACGTATGGTCGGAATTAAATTTCGGGAAGTTCGGAGTTGATTTGGAAAGAAATTTTCTAAAATTGGAAGCTTTACGGTGGAAGAGTTGACCAAACTTTGACTTTTGAGTAAACGACCTCGGAATCGGGATTTGAAGGTTCCAACAGGTTCGTATGATGATTTTGGACTTGGACGTATGTCCGGAACGAGTTTTGGATGACCCGGGAGCGTTTCGGCGCATATTATGGAAGTTGACAATTTGAAAGAATTTCATAAATTTGGGTTGAAGTGCATTTCAGCGTTATTAATGTCTGTTTGGGATTCCGAGTCTAGGAATAGCTCCGTATGGTGATTCTGGAATTTAGAGAGCGTCTGGAAGTGGATTCAGAGTCCGTAGGTCATTTTGGAGTCAATTGGCTAAAACTAGAAAATTGAAGGTTTTTGAGAAGTTTGACCATAAGTGGACTTTTTGATATTGGGGTCGGAATCCGATTCCTAAAGTTAGAGTAGGTCCGTAATGTCAAATGTGACTTGTGTACCAAATTTGAGGACAATCGGAGATGATTTGATAGGTTTCGGCATCGATTGTAGAAGTTTAATGTTTTAAAGTTCATTACGATTGAATTGGGGTGGGATTCATGATTTCGATGTTGTTTGATGTGATTTGAGGTCTCGAGAAAGTTTGTGTTATGTTATGGGACTGGTTGGTATATTTGGACGGGGTCCCTGGGGCCTTAGGTGTGTTTTGGGTTCTTTTCGGGTCATTTTCCCCATGTTTTTCTGTTGCTGATGCTGGTTCCGGTGTCCTTCATCGCGAACACGGGAAGGAGATCGCGTTCGCGAATAAGGATTTGTGGGCTGGAGGAAATTACTCATCGCGAACGCGACATAGGGGTCGCGAACGCGAAGAAGGAAAATGGTGGATGCCATCTTGGCTTTCGCGAACGCGAGGTGTAGGTCGCGAGCGCCGAGGGTTTGACTAAGGAAACTACGCGAACGCGAAGGGGCTATCGCGAACATGAAGAAGAAAGGATGAGCTGAGCCTAAGGCCATTTGGCCTACGCGAACGCGAATGCGAGGGGTCTAGGCAGCTAGCCTTCGCGAAAGTGACCGGTAGGACGCGAACACGAAGAGAAAATTGGGGTCAGAAACCTTTGGCCTTCGCAAATGCGAGGCTTTGGTCGCGAACGCGAAGAAGGGCGGACCTGGGCTGGGCAGAACGTTTTTTTTAAGCGGGGATTGAGTTCATTTCACCCATTTTCACATGGCTTGGGGCGATGTTTGGAGGTTTTGATGAGGGGATTTCATCATCAAGCATGAGGTAAGTGATTTCTACTAGTTGTGAGTTACATACAAGGATTATACACGGATTTAGACATGAAAATTTGTAGAAATTTGGGATTTTGAACAAAAACCTAGAATTGGTATTTTTAGATTTTAACCATGAAAATGGATATGGAATTGGATGGAAATGGTATATTTGAGTTCTTGAGGTTATGGGTAACGATTTCCTACGAAATCTTTCAGAATCCGGGCACATGGGCCCGGGGTAAATTTTAAGAATTTTACCATTATGGATAGGGTAATTTATTTAATAGATAAATTTCGATTTATTTAACATGTATTAATTATTTCATATAACTTTTGGATAGTTTCGGATTTTCGGCACCGAATTGGGATTTTTACACGACATCATGAATGTAAGTGGACATTGAGACAAGGTAAGTCTCTTGTCTAATCTTATGAGGAGCAAATTACCCCATAGGTAATTAAATTAATAATTGTTTCTAATTGTGGGGGCTACGTACGCACGAGGTGATGAGAGTCTGTGCGTAGCAACTATTAATGCTAAAGTCCGGGTAGTTTAGGACTCAAAGTATGAATTACTTGTGTAAATTGTATCCGTTGTTTAATTAAATTATTTGATATATATTGTAAATTATTAGTGAGAGATAGTAAAATATGAAAATCTCATATGCTTAATTTCTGTTTAAATTAATTAATTGTTAAAAGAAATTGTTCATCCTCTTGAATTAATCTTATAATAAACATACTCTCATTCCGGAGGTACATAAGAAAATGTCCTCCTTTTTTGTGGAGCGGGCCGAATGCCTTGGCAGTATAGATGCATCTATGGATCGCGCCTCACGTCCCTCGGCAATGTACACGACACTCTGGTTCGGGCCGTACGACCTAGGCAGAAATCGTACCTAATAATATTAATTACACGATACTTTGATAGTTTATGGCTGCTTGTGAAGCTAATTGATAAATTGAAAATTATTGGAATTGAAAGAATTAATTATCTCTGCTTGTTAAGGAAATTATTGTTGTTCCTGTAAATGAGGCTAATTGATCAATTGAAAATTTATTGGAATTGAAGCAATTTAATTATTTCTGTTGGTTAAAGAAATTTATTGTAAATTCTATAATTCATGTCGATCTAGATATTGGTATTTTTATTTTATTTATTATTATTGTCTCTTAGTGAGTGTCAAAGTCGGCCATCTCGTCTCTACCTCTTCGAGATTAGACTTGATACTTACTGGGTACACGTTGTTTTCGTACTCATGCTACACTTGCTGCATATTTTATTGTGCAGGTACAGATATATCTAGCGGCCTTGTGGGCGCAGAGGTGTGGTTAAAAAATACGCGGACTCAGGTGAGCTGCATTCTACTTTACGATCCGCAGCCAATACAGTCTCCTTCAAAGTTATTTATATATTGTTTCTGTCTAATTTGTATTCCGGACAGATGTTGTATTTTATTTTAACTCCCTAGTAAATGCTCATGCACTTGTGACACCGGTTTTTTGGAGTGGTTATGGGTTATTCTTTATTGATTATATTGAAAGTATTAATATTAGTTACTTTGTAAATCCTATTCTTTACTTGTTAAGCTGAAGGAAAATATGATTTCAAAAATAATAAAAAAAATGAGAACCCAATTGAGTAATTATTGTTGGCTTGCCTGACAGTGATATCTGGCACCATCACGGCCTTAACGGATGTTGGGCTGTGACAAGGACGTTTTGGCTGATCCTGCTGATGCAGCAAGGCTGCTTCACGATGCTCTCACTCGAACAAATATCTCCGGGCATGTTTCGGGTGCAACCACATCTTCACGAAGCCCTCGGCCAGAAGATAAGCAACCGAAGAGAAGACATTCCTACGTTGTCGGGGAGAAGAATAAGTGGGCGAATACTGCTCTCCCCGAACTATCTCTGGTAGCGATGATGCCTGGTTCTCCTTCTGGGACGGTCATAGACATTGTTATGATTGATGACGATGAAGAAGCCAAAATCAATTACGGGCTTCCAAATAAATATCCGGACACACTCCTAAGTCCAAAATCACCATACGAAGCTATTGACATCATCAAAATTCCAATCCAGTGTCGTTTGCTCAAAAGACAAACTCCGGTCTAACTCTTCTCATTTAAGCTTCAAAAATAAGAATTGTTCTTTCAATATCATCTGAAAACCAAACTCAACCATAAACGCAAGTCATAATGCACATTACAAAGCTGTTCGGGACCTTAAGCTGCTGAAGGGGACGTAAATTCTCAAAACGACAAGTCGGGTCGTTACAACTCCGTTTTATATCTAATTGTCTTCCTCTTTTTACTCCAATAGAACATACTTTTGGATAATGTAGGCGGAGCCAGGATTTGAAATTGATCAAAATCCTCATGAGAATTCCTTTTGTTCACAAGTTTTTATCAAATTTTCTTGTGAAGTTTCTATAATAATTGCGGAAAAGTTCACAACTTATATATGTATTTACAATCCCCGTGTAACTTACTTGCAGATAAAATATCTCTGAATAACTTTTCTGGAGTAGAGGTAGAGAATTAGGGTAGAAGGTTAGTAGATAGTTGAGTGTTTGTCTTTCCCATACCAGTAGTATTAGTATTTAGCCTTGTATTTTATTATTGATAAATCTATATTACTACATGTTGATCATTCTGCTTGTTTTCTTAATATCTTGTTGTTGTTACTGCTTGTTGCTACTGCTTTTTCTTCATCTTTCATTGAGTCAGGGGTCTATCGGAGACAACCTCTCTCCCTCACCGTAGGGGTAAGGTCTACATACACACTATACTTCCTAGACCCCACTTATGGGATTATACTGGGTTTGTTGTTGTTTTTGTTGTTGCAGATAATAATTACCAATGAAATTATTTACAATGATTTTGTTGGCATGAAAATCCATTTGAAACTATTTTATTTGGAAATTTTTCAATATGATGGCCAGAAAAATCCTAGTGAGGGTGATTAATTTGAGCTTAGGAAATAAAGACCTTGTCGTTGGAGATTCTCTGTGTTGAAGAAGACAATAATGACCAAGTTCTTCAAAATTCGGGGCAAACTCGGACAATTTCACATAATTCAAGGTCAAAGTTGAACTCCCTTATAAAAAAAATGTCTGATATATTGGAAAGCTTCTGCCGTTAGTTAATAAGGGCAAATCTAACCTATTTTCGTAACGACAAGACCCCAACTATGAACAAAAGGAAATTTAGACCATTTCAAAGTTCAAGGGCATATTTGGTGCCTTGCCTATTATAAAAAAAATTAAAACTCAAAATCTAATCTCTTTAGATTTAAAGACCAAAAAGAATCCTTATAATATTTTTCGAATTCGAGTATTAGAAAAGAATTAATTCGTAAATCTAATGAGGTCATTTACGACTACGCACAAATCACTACTATTGTAATTACAGAGTCACTTCTCGAGATAATTAAGAATATCAATATAAAACGACATAAATAAGTTCACTCTTTTTTAATACGGTATTAGATACATTGCGTTCTTTCCAATACTATATTTATACAAATATTCGCGAGCTATTGGTTAGCTGTATATCTGTAACTGTAAAAGCTACATCTTCCTCTGTGAACTAAAATCACATAATTCAAGAGAATAACGTTGATATTATACTTTTTCTTTCATATTATTCAAGAGTATACAATTACACTATAAATTTGATAGTTCACCTCCTCATCGGTTCCTTTGAAAAGTTTTATATATTTATTTATATTGATTAAATTCACATATTTGCAACTTTTGCTTATTTTAAATTATATTTACTTGATTTCAGGTCATACTTGTAGTTATGGGAGCGATGATAAGAAGATACAATTATCATAAATCTTGCCTTCAATCTGAAAGATCAAATATCTGTTTAATCTAAGGTGCGTGTGCAATTGTATTTATATATTCATATATACATAATGTACAAGTCTCTTCTTTAACTTTTCATATTTGTTTTACATTATTTCACTTGGATCTTCTAAGGTTAAGAATAGATCTGAGTTCTTTGTAAGACAACAATTTACTCAAGTCTCTTTTATGATTTAATATGGTTTCTAGATCTAATGAATTGACATTTTTCCACGAAATTTGCAAAAGAAAATTCTAATTAGACTTGGGATATATATCTATTAATTCCTATAATCAGGATGTCTTTATAATTATCAATCACCATAAAGGGAAATTTTAATTTTTTAGTTCCCACTGATGTAAAATATAACTGAATTGTTTCACCAAGTAAAGTGCATTTCCAAGTAAAGTGCCAGCTTTTTTTTCTATTGATGTTAATGCATTTCCAAAATTTTAAAATCATAAAATCTGAAAGTTTTTCTCTTCTAGTTATATTCACATTTACTTTGGTAAGCACATTAAAATATTTTCTAATTAAATTGAAATTTCAGATCTGGTTAGTATTAAGTTGAATGCTTGATTTTCACTATTGGTAATATATTTTCCTTTTCACGTTAAAATGGTAAATTTATTTCTGGTTGTGCAAGTAAAAAATTTGATTTAGTTACTGTAACAGTGTGAAAGTCGTTGGTACGTAACCAATGTTTCATCAATTTATGTTCACAATTATTAATTATTACTTGGTAAATTTAATTAAGTATATTAAACCAGTTACCTCTTTTAATTTAAAATTTCAGATTCGATTGATGTTACTGACGTGCAAATCATATTCTAAGTATCAAATCAATTTAAATTTTTTACTATAATTTTTAATATGAAGAAGATTACTTTCTAGTTTAATATTTGGCTAGAAATTCAATTACTATTGTGAATAACTTCTCAACATGCGTATATAAATTCCCATGATATTACCTTTTTCTGTAAGCCACATTTAATGAAAACAATTGAGCAATAAATTTTATTTTACTTTAGCAATGGATAAGGAGAAGAAGACTGCAGGACGCCAATCAATTCCTCTGGAAAGAATAGAAGGCCCAGAGGATCGCTACTCTACATTCTCTAAGCGGCGGTCGGGGTTATATAAGAAAGCAAGTAATTTGGTTGAAGAATGTGGCGTAGATATAGGAATAGCTCTTTTTTTCGCCGGCTGTTAATCCATTTTCTTTTTTTCACCCAACACCTAATCTAATCTTAGATCATGTTGAGAATCCTAACATCGAATTGAGCGAAAGTACAAAACTTGCTGCATATGCACGAAATAATGTAAACCAAACCAACAATACGATTAATGAGATTGTGTCACAACCCGAAATTCCATCTTCAGGATCGTGATAGCGCCTAACATTTCACTTGTTAGACAAGCCAACATTAGAATAATTTTAATAATTTTTAAACAAATTAAATTAAATAAAAGTTCATTACTGAAATAAAGTGCGGAAGACCATAACAAACGAATCATCCAAATGCATCCCCGAATCTGTTGTCACAAGTGCATGAGCTTCTAGAATAACCCAAACAAGGGTCTGAAGAAAATAAAGATGTCTAAAAGAAAGCACACAACAAAAAAAATAAAGTAGAAGGGAACTTCGGAACTGCGGACGCTGTGCAGTTATACCTCAAGTCTCCTCTGGGTAGCTGAAATCCGAGCAAGTCTATGGTACGCCGCTGGGACCAACTCCAAAATCTGCACAAGAAGTGCAGAGTGTAGTATGAGTACAGCCGACCTCATGTACTCTGTAAGTGTCGAGCATAACCTCGACGAAGTAGTGACGAGGCTAAGGTAGGTCACTTACATTAGCCTGTACGCAATAATAGTAATAACAACAATAAAAGAAATAAAACAGGTAACTCATTTCAACAGTTGAAGCCAACTCGGCAGTCATAACCAATTATTATTTCAATCAATTTCCGTTGTAGCGTGCAACCCGCTCCAACAATATAATTCATCAATAAATTTTCGTTGCGGCGTGCAACCCGCTCCAATAATATAATTCATCAATAAATTTTCGTTGCGGCGTGCAACCCGCTCCAATAATATAATTCATCAATAAATTTTTGTTGCGGCGTGCAACCCGCTCCAACAATATAAACTTAAAAATATAATCTGTTGCGGCGTGCAACCCGATCCCCCAATAAAATTTATTTTCATCTCCGTTGCGGCATGCAACCCGCTCCAACAATATAAATTAACAACTTTTAAATGTAATAAAAATACTCCAATAAATACCACATTCAATAAGAAATTATTAGGCAACAAAGCATAAAATGATTATAATTTATTTAGAAAATAATAATGATAAGTAGCAATTAATTGTGGAAAATCAGGGAGAAGATAGGTAATTTCATATTTAATATGCTAAATGTCAAGTAACAATTAAGACACATAAATCAAATAAGCATGTAACAATTATTGCTTGAATTCAAGAATTAATATTTGATAAGGGATATGAGAGAAATAATTATTTTAACAATTATTTCGTGTCTTAAAACAAGTTATGATTTTTAAATAATTATGCAAACAATTAATTTGATAACGTATAGACACCCGTCACCTCGCCTATACATTGTCCACATGAATTTCACATAACAAATAATTCAAGGGTTCTATTCCCTCAAGTCAAGGTTAATCACGACACTTACCTCGCTTCGTAACCAATTTCAAGAATTCAATAAGCCTTTGCCTTGCGAATTCGAGTCCGAAAGCTTCAAATCTAGTCACAAATAATTCAATATACTCAACACGAATCGTAGGAATTAATTCCATATAAATTTACTAATTTTTCGGATTAAAATCCGAAATTCATTTTAAAATTTGATAGTGGGACCCACGTCTCGAATCCCGGAAAAATTCACAAAATCTAAACACCCGTTCTGATACGAGTTCAACCATACAAAAATTATTAAATTCCGACATCGGATTGACCTTCAAATCTTCATTTTATATTTTTAGAAGATTTTATAAAAATCTGATTTTTCTTCCATAAATTCACGGATTCATGAGGTAAATGAGTATGGAATCATGAAATATAATTAATATAGGATAATGAACACTTATCCCAATGTTTTCCCGTGAAAATCGCTCAAATATCGTCTTACCCGAGCTCAAAATCGCGAGAAGAGAAAAATAGGACGAAATCCCATTTCTAGAATTTAAGTTCTGTTGTCCAGTCATTTACCCTATGTGATCGCGGCCAAACTCCCACGATCGTGAAGGACAAAAATATTTCCAGCATTTTTTACTCTATGCGATCGCGGCCATTCTCCTGCGATCGCGAAGAATAATATTTCCAACAACCTTCTCCAACTCTTTCGGATAGCTTCTAGTATAATGGTCATAACTTTTTATACAAAACTCCAAATAAAAAATACTTTATCTTTCTAAAAACTAGACACCAAGATCTACAACTTGCATGTTTTGGTCATCTACCAATTCCTTATAGATTTCTAGATATAAGCTTCCAAATTCAGCCCTGTGCAACAAAAATTTGTTCTTCGCGATTTCCAAACATCTTCCTGGACTGCTTGTAGTGTACCAATAACTTTTCGTACATAGCTCCAAATGCCAAATGGTTTAATTTATGATGTTATGACGTAATATCTATTAAAGGTCGTGATAGTACCGGACACCACTGTCAGGCAAGCCAACACTAAATAGTTAATTAAATTCTCGTTTTAATTTTTTTTTTTGAAATCATAAATTTTCTTCAACTTAACTAGTAAAAAGGCGAACTTTACAGAATAATAATAATGTTTTCCAATTTCAATACTGAGTATTCTATAATCTTCCCAGAACCTGATGTCACAAGTATATGAGCATTTACTAGAAAATAAAATAAAATACAATAACTCTCCGGAATACAAATTTGGACAGAAAAGAAAATACAAGTACTCTGAAGGAGACTCTGCTGCATGCGGGTCATAATATGGAATGCAACTCACCTAATTTCCCGCATTAATCATGCCGCTGCGCCCACAAGGCCACTAATATATAGGTGCCTGCACAACAAAAACAATGTGCAACAAGTATAGTACGAGTACGTAAATCAACGTGTACTCAGTAAGTATCCCGCCTAACCTCGAAGAAGTAGTGACGAGGGGTCAACTCGGACACTTACTATGGCCAACAATAATATACCGATAATATGATAAATTATGGATTTTATAAGGTAACTGTAAACTTAGTTACATGAAGTTCTTAATAGGGGATTTCCAAAGTTATTTTCATCTTTTAACAATTTATATCTCCGACCAGTGAGGCCATATCAATTATCAATAATTCCAAAACAATCAATTATGTCATGCACAAATCATGCCAAGATCGTACGGTCTAATCCAACATAATATTAAACTGTGCATTGCCGGAGGGTCGAACGGCGCGAACTATAGATGCATCTATTTAATCTGCTGAGGCGTTCGGCCCGTTCCACAAAAGATAAACACATTCAAACAACCAAATCAAGGATTTATTTAGGTTTGATGTTCAAAGAAATATCAATTCTCATTAACGGTCAAGTGACCCGTCTGAAACCCAAGTAGGTGAAGTTTAACCTCTTGAAATTCTTTTATCAAGTTCCAATATGTTTTAAACGGTTAAATTAACAAGTAGGATGCAAGCATCGAAAATAATAACGTGATTTGGGTCTTAGACAACCTGGACATAAGCATAATAGTAGCTACGCACGGACTCTCGTCACTCCGTACATACATACGTAGCCCCCACAAATAGAAGCACATATCGAATTATTTCACCTATGGGGTAAATTCCCTCTTATAAGGTTAGAAAGGAGACTTACCTCGCTCCGAAATTCCTTAACCGACTCCAAAGCCTCTTTACTCCTCAAACCGGTGCATAACGCTCCAAAACTAGTCAAATAAATGTGCAAACCCATAAATATATACTCTAATACTTATTATAATTCAATTTACAACAAATTCCATCTTCGCTCGAAAAATCTCTAAAATCACCCTCGGGCCCACATGCCCGGATTTCGAAACTTTTTGAAGACAAACATTTCCCATAGTATTACGAACTCAAATATCTAATTTATTCTCAATCTCATGGCCAAATTCGTGGTTAAAATTCAAAAATACCAATTTCTAGGATTTTCTTCAAAATCTCAAATTTTTACTAATTTTCATGAATTTTCACGCCTAAATTCGTATATAAACCAAGTATTTAACTTGAAATAGGTAGGAATCACTTACCTTGACATAGATGATGAAGATGGAACTCCAAAATCGCTCCTAGGTCGACTCCCATGGAGGAAATGAGATGAAATAAGCCAAACCCATTTTTGCAAACTTATACACTGCCCATGCGACCCTTCTTCGCGTTCGCAATCCCCACCCCCCTCCCCCATCACGTTCGCGATGAACAAAATTCTCAAAAGCTATTTTCAAACTCTTCTCAGACAACTTATAGTATAATGGTCATAACCTTTTGTACAATACTCCAAATCACAAATAGTTTGACTTTATGGGAACTCGACATCAAGGATTATAACTTTCATATGTTGATCATCTCCCAATTCATTGTCGATTGCGAGTTATAAGCTTCCAAAGTCACCCCTATGCAGCAGAGATTTCCAAACACTTCCCGTACAATGACAAATGGTTTACCTTTCTGACAACTAGACGCCAAGGGCTACAACTTTTATTTTTGGATCATCTCTAGATTTGTCACGACCCGAAATTCCAACCTTCGGACCGTGATGGCGCCTAACATTTCACTTGCTAGGCAAGCCAACGTTAGAATAATATTATCCATTTTTAAAACAATTTTTAAATTTATTAACAACAAAGAACAATTGCGGAAGTAAAGTCTTAAATATAGTGAATAATCCATAAAAACAACGGTATCTAAATACCATCACACAATTGGGGTCACAAGTGCACGAGCTTCTAGAATAAATACATATAAAGGTCTGAATAAAATAAAGCTGTCTGGAAACAAACACACAAGTAAAGTAAAGTAGATGAGGACTTCAGAACTGCGAACGCCGTGCAGTTATACCTCAAGTCTCTTCCGAGTAGCTGAAATCCGAGCAAGTCTATGGTACGCCGCTGGGACCAACGCCAAAATCTGCACAAGAAGTGCAGAGTGTAGTATCTGTACAACCGACCCCATGTACCGGTAAGTGCTGAGCCTAACCTCGACGAAGTAGTGACGAGGCTAAGGCGGGTCACTTACATTTCCTGCACGCAATATTAGTAACAACAACAATAATAGAAATAAATCGGGCAACTCGTTTATAATAATTGAAGCCAACTCAACAGTCATAACCAATTATTATTTCCATCAATTCTGTTGCAGTGTGCAACCCGCTCTCACAATATATTCACATTCAAGTCTGTTGCAGCGTGTAACCCGCTCTCACAATATATTCACATTCAGTTCTGTTGCAGCGTGCAACCCGCCCTCACAATATATTCACATTCAGTTCTGTTGCAGCGTGCAACCCACTCTCAAAATATATTCATTTTAATCAAGTCTGTTTGCGGCGTGCAACCCGATCCCCCAATATATATATATATATATATATATATATATATATATATATATATATATATATATATATATATATGTCGACTTTTAAATAAGTCTGTTGCGGCGTGCAACCCGATCCTCCAATATGGACTTTTAATAAGTTTGTTGCGGCGTGCAACCCGATCCTCCAATATGGACTTTTAATAAGTCTGTTGCGGCGTGCAACCCTATCCTCCAATATGGACTTTTAATAAGTCTGTTGCGGCGTGAAACCCTATCCTCCAATATATTCATTATGATTAATTCTGTTGCGGCGTACAACCCGATCCTCCAATATATTCATTATAATCAATTTTGTTGCGGCGTGCAACCCGATCATCCAAATTATTAATTTACCAATTCTTATAGAAGAAATTTTTCCAATAAATATAACAATTAATATAAAATTATAAGACAACAAGCATACAATAATTATGATTTAATTATGAAACAAACAAGGCAAATAGCAAATTATTATGGAAATCAGAGAGAAAATATGTATTTTAATATTTAATATGCTAAATGTCAAATAACAATTAAGGCACATAATTTAAATAGCATGTAACAATTAATGCAGGAATTCAAGAATTAATATTTGACAAAGAATAGGAGAGAAACAATTATTATAACAATTAATTCATGATTTAAAATAATTTATGATTTTTCAAGTAAATACGCAAACAATTAATTTGACGACGTATAGACACTCGTCACCTTGCCGATACGTCGCTCACATGCATTTCACATAACAAATAATTTAAGGGTTCTATTCCCTCAAGTCAAGGTTAACCACAACACCTACCTCGCTTTGTAAATTCCAATCAATTACTCAATCATAGCTTTTCCTTTTAAATTTGTCTCTGAAAGCTTCAAATCTATTCACAAACAATTCAATATACTCAATACGAATCATAGGAATTAATTCCATATGAATTTACTAATTTTCCGGATAAAATCTTAAATTCATTAAGATATTCGGCAGTGGGACCCACATTTCAAATCTCGAAAAAACTTACGAAATCCAAACACCCATTTCGAGATGATTCCGGATATACAATTGGTTTTGGAATCCGACCTCAATTCGAGGTCTAAATCTCCAAATTTCAAAATTCCTAAGTTCTACCCAAAAATCCTAATTTCACCATAAAAATTCAAGATTCTAGGTTGAAATCTTGTTATAAGATATAAATGATTGAAAGAAAAGAGTTAGGAATCACTTAACTATGATTTGGGGAAGATTTGGTCTTCGGAAAATCGCCTCTTAAGGTTTAGGGTTTTGAAAATATGAAAACTGGATGACAAATCCCGTCTAAGTCCCTTTTACTCAGCTGCAGGTGTCACAATTGCGACCTGAGCTTCGCAAATGCGAAGCTCACAAATGCGAAGGAACACTCGCAATTGCGATGCCCTTCACAGTCCCGCTGCCTTCGCAAATGCGAGGAAAGTGTCGCATTTGCGACCGCTGAATCTTCGCAAATGCGACTAAATGATCGCATTTGCGTTCACTGCCCTTCCCCGACTCCCATCGCAGATGCGAAAACTATTGGCCCAGCTTCTCTTCACATTTGCGATGAGAAGCTCGCAAATGTGAACCTCTCAGAGGTTGCAATTGCGATGCCTGATCTCGCAAATGCGAGATCTGAGGCCTGCAATAATATCAGATGCCCAACAGTGTTTTCCAAGCCAAATCTCACTCCGTAGCCTATCCGAAACTCACCCGAGCTCTCGGGCTTCCAAACCAAACATGCACACAAGTCTAAAAACATCATACGAACTTTCTCGCACGATCAAATCGCCAAAATAACACCTAGAACTCCGAATTTAGCACCAAATCAAATGAAATTCTCAAGAATACTTTAAAATTTCTATTTTCTCAACTGGACGTCCGAATCACGTCAAATCAACTTCGTTTCTCATCAAATTTCACAGACAAGTCTTAAATATCATAATGAACCTGTACCGGGCTCCGGAACCAAAATACGGACCCAGCACTAACAATGCCAAACATCAATAAATTCATAAAAAAATTAATTTTTTAGACTTTTAATTTTCATCAAAAATTCATAACTTGAGCTAGGGACCTCCGAATTCGATTCGGGGCATACGCCCAAGTCCCATAATTCGATACAGACCTACCGGGACCGTCAAAACATGGATCCGGGCCCGTTTACCAAAAATATTGACCGAAGTCAACTAAAATCAACTTTTAAGGCATAAATTCTTATTTTCATCAATTTTCAACATAAAAGCTTTCCGGAAACCTGTCCGGACTGCGCACACAAATCGAGGAGGGTAAAAATAAGATTTTTAAGGCTTAAGAGCGTTGATTCGAGTTCTAAAACATAAGATGACCTTTTGGGTCATCACAAGATTTGTTATAGATTGAGAGATATAAGCTTTCGAAATCAGACGACGGATAACAAAAATTCCTTCTTCCTGAACGCGAACGCCTCTTCGCGAACGCGAAGAACAAAGTCCTAGCAGCAAAATCCTTCTTCGCGAACGCGAGAGGCTGCTCCAGAATCACCATACAAGGCTATTCCCAAACTCGAAATCTCAAATGGACACCTATAACATTGAAATACACTTCAACCCAAATTTATGAAATCCTTCCCAAAATGCCAATTTCCACAATAGGCGCTGAAATGCTCCTGGGTCATCCGAAAGCCGATCCGGACATACGCCCAAGTCTAAAATCATCATACGAACCTTCAAATCCCAATTCCGAGGTCGTTTACTCAAAAGTTAAAGTTTGGTAAACTCTTCCAACTTAAAGCTTCCAAATTTAAAATTTACTTTCCAAACCAACTTCGAACTTCCCGAAATTAAATTTCGATCACACGTACAAGTCATAACACCTGAAGTGAAGCTACTCAAGGCCTCGAACCGCCGAATGACGTGCCAGAGCTCAAAATGACCGGTCGGGTCATTACATTCTCTCCCACTTAAACATAGGTTCATCCTCGAACGTGTTAAGGACTGTTCCGGAGTTGTCCAAAATTACTGTTTAACTCCTCGTGCACCTACCTGTGCCACCACAACTCAGTTGAGCACATTAGCTTGAGCCATACTGAAAACTCTCCCTATAACCTTAGTTAACAATCTTTAGAAAAAACAAGTTCCCACTTCTGAATTCTTTACAAGACTTGACTCTAACACACGAACATCGTACCAATAACCACGCACTGTACCAAAACATGATTGTGCACTTGTGTTGAAATCACCCCATGTACTACATAAGTCAGTTGCCCATAATAACATCCTCCGTGCCCAATAGCTTTAAATATTTACGAATTTGTAGCCCATAATACACCCCATAACATATATAAGCCCTGCTCCAATACTTGAAATACTGCCACGACGAAAGAGATGCGTAGAAAGTCATAACCACTTGCCGAATTAACAAATCATGGAGTCTCTCCTCCTGACAAGGACCATTACCTCATTCTGAATTGAATAGTGATATTTGTTCTTTAATATACCTTATATAAATCTGATTGCACTGATTTTAGGTCCAATAGTCTCGTCTCACCCAATTTAAGCTACACAAGAAATAATCCGCCTCAAACACTGACCAATATCTCGTATGTCACCAACAAGCTACAAACTCGAATGCGATACGTAAGGAAAAATGAACTCTAGAATGAACTACTCAACCCGCGTAACTAATTTAATAACTGAAAAGATGTCATGAATCTTTCTCAGCAAGTGCGGGACAAAGCAAACATGAATAGATATTGGGAACTGTGCTCAACGTCACGCTATTGTGGCGTGCAACCCAATTTACCTATGATACACGTGGCGGCGTGCCACCCGACCCACACTTAATAATCTAAGGAAAACACATCTCGAACCGTAACACTTATACTCACGAAATGCATGAATATCAACCATAAGCACGCCAAGTGCGTAATACAAATCTTGGGGGAGACGAATAGCGACATACGCTGCGAAACTCAAGCACAACTAAGGTGCAATAAATGTCCTGTATCTTGAGAGCCTTTCTTCTCTCACAACACCACAATTTACACGGGATCTCAATACTAGTGCGAATAATCAAACCGCCTCATAACCCACATGGTACAATAGAGACTACACGGAAAGGCCAACAACAGAAATATCATCCAAGCCCAAAAGACCCCTCCGAAAACAACGCTTTGCTGAAATGAATACATCTGGCTCGATATAGAGCCCATATTCACATTTAGATCCATCCACTGACCTCAAGACGATTCTGATCGTACCGCACTGGGCTAATAACCCTTCAAGGACCCACAATGACCTACTCACAACACATAAGAACAACTATCAATCCGAAACAAACTTCCACAATCCACAACCAAATAAACCGAGCACCTATCAGGCATAAATTCTCACATTAGCGATAGTACCACAATCTCCATACTTGGTTTTCCATCCTTAATCAATTAAGTGACTACATGTCACACTTATACCATCTTCCCGTGGGATATGCTCCCACGACCTTCCGCGCTAGGTAACAAGTATGCACATTAATACCACCGGCCATACTAATTCTGTAAAGCGAATTAAGAACACGCAAATCAATACACAAAGCCTCTTACACATGACACCAATCTTAGGTGACGCTGAAGATAATACCAGCTTGCTTTAAACCTCGAAATCATTTCCTGCTCATCCGATCTTGTGACATTCTTGTCAACACCAAACCGCAACCTTGATCCTCAACTTCCAATTCCCATGCTACCCACTACACTTAATCATGCCAATACACAGGAGCACAAGATATTTTTTTTTAACTCCTGAACCACTAATAGAATAAGCACTCCATCATGTAGGAGCATTTCACTTAACTCATTTTAGGAGGACCATTGCAATACGCGATCGAATCCTCATATTCGCAGAAAATACAACCCCAAGTAGTGGTCTAAACCATCATGTCCCTTACGAGATCCATCTACACATAACATGCCATAATAACTGAATACCTCCAAATAAACCAAATTACAGCGGTCGTCAAGCCTAGCACGTACTGCGATAACCACAGGCATAACTTAACACGCTGAAGGAACTGATCATCGCCACCATCATGCCAATTCAACCATTGCTAAGTGATCCGACTTCTTCTAATTTACTGTAGAATTTCCTTAGAAATAACATTAGCTCCATTCAAACTATATCGAACTCAATCCGCGCTCGCCCCGAGTGACTCTATTTCGCGAGCCCATATTGCCTCAAAACCCACGAACCATCTCATACCCTTCTTGTGCGCATATTCGCATCTTCAACTGGTACACCCATTCTGATAATTCCTCTACATAAGCTCGTTACTTGACCATACTACGAACTCAAATCTTTAGGCATCGCACTTTAACCTTTGAATCCACTAGGACCGTTATTGAGAGTCACTCAATCTGACTTGTTCCCAAATAGGATCAAACTCCAAGGCCATGCTAGTATATGGACACTTTCTCAAAGAAACATTCGGATGACTCATTTTTCCTTTACATTACATCTACACGAAGCATAAATTCTGAGTCTTCCCAAAGCCTGAACATGAATTGATAAGGCCAAATATAGAACACATTTATCAATTTCTCTGCTTGAATTACCCCCGATATTCCCTTTTTATTAGGTACAAATAATCCACCAATGTGACGATAACCAAAAGCTGCACAAGCCAACAACATGCGATCCAATCGTAGATGGTGGGGCTCCCCCACTTAGCTTTAAAATACCATTACATAATATAGAGCCTACAACGATTCCTCCTTTTCATTTACCATGACCCCGCACCGTTAACTGCCAAATTTCTCGAAGTCTTTTGTTAAATTCCTTGATGAACATTCTGAATCATTAGCCATGATCTCATATCCGACCTCTTTCCACGATGTTGTATAGGTCCGTTCCTTCGTCACTAACATCAACTGAGTGTTCAATAATATCATCCAAACTCATCGCATCTGAAACAATAGCCAAATCTTCACACCTTTCTTTATTCCAAGAAAACTCCTTTCTGCCATATTCACTCTTTCTCAGTGTAGTAGCCAATATTCCAAATTAGTCCGTAGACCTAGTCACCGTCTACCATGAATCCCAAATCACTCTAAACTTTCCTCAAGGCGTGTAACTATCCTACCACAGAACCCATATGATACTCTGCCACTCTCCTACTTTGGTCGATCCCTCTCCTTTAAGCAAATACTCGACTTCTGCTCCTCACACTAGGCCTTCTAGGAACCTAGCAACAACAAGACACCTCCCACATGTCCTTCCTTATCCTTCGCTGCCCAGTTGTTGCCTTAACTCAAAATCTGTGTCTGTAGCAGTTGAACCGATAGATTGCTACCAACTTTAAACCTCTCCGAAGATCATCCTTCTCGAGATCAATACTAGGAACACCGATTCGATCCTGAACCACTGCACACCGCTATTTCCGCTGCACACTGCTATCTGACAACCGTCCCTCAAGCACCATTTTACAACACCCTGCTCTGAAGGCAAAATCAAAGAAGGTCATAACACCGACGAACCGTAATGCATTCAAATAAGGACGATGACACCGCATCACCATAAAGATTCCATCACGCTTGAAAATACCAAGTCTCGTTACTCCATCAACCCAAAACCTGAACATTCATAGTTTCGTTGCCTTTCCTTTGCTGGAATTAAATACTGAACCTCTAAATCACGCATTGAGAAAAACCTCCTTTCAATTCATTCAGTGCTTCGACGCATAGGCAAGCACCCTACCATTACATCAATACTGTGCGATAACAACTCATGAACATCATAGCAATTGGGGCATAGCCTCAAAACCATCAGAAATACAGCTACTGAGCTGAGATGACAGAACATCCTTCCACAAGGCGATGACATTAGCCCAATCGAATACGCAGGGAGAAACATCCTGCACCACCTCTACAGTACCATAAAAATTCCCCGATTCCCATTTGATAACAAGCGTTTCACGTCGCACAAGATTGAATAGGAAAGAAATAAAGGCATAAGCCTCAAAGAAATCGAATCGCACGATGAGGAATCAAGAAGGGAAGTGCTCCTAACAGCCCTGTAGCCTCTCGAAGATAAGTACATACGTCTCTGTACCGATCCGCAAGACTTGCTCATGACTCGTGAGACCTAAGTAAACCTATTGCTCTGATACCATACTGTCATGACCCAAAATCCATTAAAGGTCGTGATGGCGCCGGACACCACTGTCATGCAAGCCAACACTAAATAGTTAATTAAATTCTCTTTTTAATATTTTTTTTTGAAATCATAAATTTCCTTCAACTTAACTAGTAAAAAGGCGAACTTTACAGAATAATAATAATGTTCTCCAATTTCAATACTGAGTTTCCATAATCCTCCCAGAACCTGGTGTCACAAGTATATGAGCATTTACTAGGAAATAAAATAAAATACAATAACTATCCGGAATACAAATTTGGACAGAAAAGAAAATACAAGTACTCTACTGGCTGCGGGTCGTAATATGGAATGCAGCTCACCTAAGTCCCCGCATTAACCACGCCGCTGCGCCCACAAGGCCACTACTATATAGGTGCTTGCAGAACAAAAATAATTTGTAGCAAGTGTAGTATAAGTACGTAAATCAACGTGTACCGAGTAAATATCCCGCCTAACCTCGAAAAAGTAGTGACGAAGGGTCGACTCGAACATTTACTATGGCGAACAATAATATACCGATAATATGATAAATTATGGATATTATAAGGCAACTGTAAACTCAGTAACATGAAGCAGGTAAATAATTCTTTTGTTAATAGGGGATTTCCAAATTTATTTTCATCTTTTAACAATTTATATCTCCGGCCAGGGAGGCCATATCAATTATCAATAATTCCAAAACAATCGATTATGTCATGCCCAAATCATGTCGAGTTCGTACGACCCGATCCAACATAATATTAAATTGTGCACTGCCGGAGGGTCAAACGACGCAAATCATAGATGCATCTACTTAATCTGCCGAGGCGTTCGGCCCGTTCCACAAAAGATAAACACATTCAAACAAACAAATCAAGGATTTATTTAGGTTTGATGTTCAAAAAAATATCAATTCTCATTAACGGTCAAGCGACCCATCCGAAAACCAAGTAGGTGAAGTTTAACCTTTTGAAATTCCTTTATCAAGTTCCAATATATTTTAAATGGTTAAATTAACAAGTAGGATGCAAGCATCGCAAATAATAACGTGATTTGGGTCCTAGACTACCCCTACATAAGCATAATAGTAACTACGCATGAACTCTCGTCACTTCGTACGTACGTAGCCCCCACAAATAGAAGCACATATTGAATTATTCCACCTATGGGGTAAATTCCCTCTTACAAGGTTAGAAAGGGCACTTACCTCACTCTAAAATTCCGTAACCGGCTCCAAAGCCTCTTTACTCCTCAAACCGATGCATAACGCTCCAAAACTAGTCAAATAAATGTGCAAACCCATAAATATATACTCTAATACTTATTATAATTCAATTTACAACAATTTCCATCTTCGCTCGAAAAGTCAATAAAATCACCCTCGGGCCCACATGCCCGGATTCCAAAAACTTTTGAAGATAAACATGTCCCATAGCATTACGAAGTCAAATATCTAATTTATTCTCAATCCCATGGCCAAATTCCTGGTCAAAATCCAAAAATACCCATTTCTATGTTTTTCTTTAAAATCCCAAATTTCTACTAATTTCCATAAATTTTCACGCCCAAATTCGTATATAAACAAAGTATTTAACTTGCAATAGGTAGGAATCACTTACCTTGACATAGATGATGAAGATGGAGCTCCAAAATCGCTCCTAGGTCGGCTCCAATGGAGGAAATGAGATGAAATGAGCCAAACCCATTTTTGCAAACTTATACACTGCCCATGCGACCCTTCTACGCGTTCGCGATGAACAAAATTCTCAAAAGCCATTTTCAAACTCCTCTCAGACAGCCTATAGTATAATGGTCATAACCTTTTGTACAAAACTCCACATCACAAATGGTTTGACTTTCTGGAAACTAGACATCAAGGGCTATAACTTTCATACACTTATCATCTCCAAATGCATTGTAGATTGCGAGATATAAGCTTCCAAAGTCAGTCCTGTGCAGCAGAGATTTCTAAACACTTCTCGGATAGCCTATAGTGTAGCTACCATAATTTATTGTACACAACTCCAAATGACAAATGGTTTACCTTTCTGCAAACTAGATACCAAGGCTACAACTTTCATGTTTGGATCATCTCCAGAGTTGTTATAGATTGAGAGATATAAGCTTTCGAAGTCAGACGACAGACATTAAAAATTCCTTCTTCGCGAACGCGAGCGCCTCTTCGCGAATGGGAAGAACAAACTCCCAGCAGTAACATCCTTCTTCGCGAACGTGAGAGGCTCCTTGCGAACGCGAAGAACAACACCAGAACTAGTAACCAGTAGCATCAAAACACCCAAACTTGGTCCGAAACCATCCCGAATCACACCCGAGGCCCCCGGGACCCCGTCCAATCATACCAACCAGTCCCAATACAAAACACGAACCTGCTTGAGGCCTCAAATCATATCCAACAATATCAAAACATTGAATCGTACCCTAATTCAAGCTTTATGAACGTTAGAACTTTAAACTTCTACATTCGACACCGAAACCTATCAAATCAAATCTGATTGACCTTGAATTTTGCACAAAAGTCATAATAGACTTTACGGACCTACCCCAACTTTCGGAATCGGAATCCGACCCCGATATCAAAAAGTCCACTCCCGGTCAAACTTCTTAAAAACTTTTAAATTTCTAAATTTTGCCAAATGACTCCAAAATTGCGTACGGACCTCCAAATTAACATTCGGACGCGCTACTCAGACCAGAATTACCATACGGAGCTATTCCCAAACTCGAAATCTCAAATGGACACTGATAACATTGAAATACACTTCAACTCAAATTTATTAAATCCTTCCCAAAATGCCAACTTCCACAATAGGCGCAGAAACGCTCCAGGGTCATCCGAAACTCGATCCGGACATACGTCCAAGTCTAAAATCATCAAACGAACCTGTTAGAACCTTCAAATCTCAATTCTGAGGTCGTTTACTCAAAAGTCAAAGTTTGGTGAACTATTCCAACTTAAAGCTTCCAAATGTAGAATTTTCTTTCCAAACCAACTCCGTACTTGCTGAAATTAAATTCCGACCACACGTACAAGTCATAACATCTGAAGTGAAGCTACTCAAGGCTTCAAACCGCCGAATGACATGCCAGGGCTAAAAAAAAATGATCGAGTCATTACATATGAAAACTAGACACAAAGGACTACAACTTTCATTTTTGGATCATCCCCAAATTCCTACTATATTGCGAGATATAAGCTTCCAAAGTTGGGTCAATGCAGCAGAAGTTTCCTCTACACGATCGCGAAAGGTCATCCGCGATCACGAAGCACTGGTCAATTTCTCCCATTTTACTCATCGCGATCGCGGACAATTACCCACTATCGCATAGCACACTGTTGTAGCCAAAACCCAGCAGCTAAAAATGGCCTAGAAATGGTCTGAAACTACCCCCGAAACTTACCCGAGCTCCTCGGGATCCCGTTCGAATATTCCAGTAAGTCCCGAAACATAATACGGACTTACTCGGGGTTTCAAATCACGTCAAACAACATCAAAATTACAATTCACACCTCGATTTGGACTTATAAGTTTCAAACTTTTCAATTTACAAAACTTGTGTTGAAACATGTTAAATGAATCCGGAATGGCATCAAATTTGGCACACAAGTCATAAATAACATAACAGAGCTATTCCAATTTTCGAAATCTCAATCTGAGTCCAATATCAATAAAGTTAACTTCGCGGTCAAACTTTGGAAATCTTTAGCCTTTGTATTTCTAGTTTCCGTTAAATAGCGATAATTTTAGCTAGGGACCTCCGAATTCGATTCCGGGCATACGCCCAAGTCTCAAATCACGATACGTACCTACTAGAACTGTCAAAACATTGATCCGGGTCCGTTTGCTCAAAATGTTGACGGAAATCAAATCAATTGAGTTTTAAAGCTCTATTTCACATCTTAATCAATTTTCATATAAAAACTTTCTAAAAATTATTCGGACTGCGCACGCAAATCGAGAAATGATGAATAGTGCTTTTCTAGGTCATAGAACACAGAAATGGATGTTTAAATTAAAGATGACATTTTAGGTCATCACATTCTACACCTCTAAAATAAACGTTCGCCCTCGAACGAAATTAGAAAAGTACCTGAGCTGGTGAAAAGGTGTGGATATTTACTCTGCATGTCCGACTCGGACTCCCAGGTAGATGCTTCTACCGGCTGACCTTTCCATTGCATTCGAACTGATGGATAACTCTTAGACCTCAACTGTCGGACCTGTCGGGCTAGAATAGCTACCGCCTCCTCCTCATAAGTCAAATCCTTCTCCAATTGGACTGAGCTAAAATCTAACACATAGGACGGATTACCATGATATTGTTGGAGCATAGACACATGGAACACCGGATGCACCGCTGATAAACTAGATGGTAATGCAAGCCTGTAGGATATTTCACCCACCCTTTCAAGAATTTCAAAGGGTCCAATATACCTAGGGCTCAATTTGCCCTTCTTTCTGAATCTCATTACGCCCTTCATAGGTGAAACCCGGAGCAATAATCTTTCTCCCACCATGAATTCAATATCACAAACTTTACGGTCGACATAACTCTTTTGCCTAGATTGAGCTGTGCGAAGTCAATATTGAATAATCTTGATCTTATCCAAGGCATCCTATAACAAATCGGTACCAAACAACCGAGCCTTTCCCGGTTCAAACCAGCCAACGGGCGAACGACACTGTATCCCATATAATGGTTCATATGGAGCCATCTAAATGCTCGACTGATAGCTGTTATTATATGCAAACTCCGCAAGTAGCAAGAACTGATCTCAAAAACCTCCAAAGTATATAACACAAGCGCGAAACATATCTTCCAATAGTTGAATAGTGCGCTCTGATTGTCCGTCTGTCTGTGGATGAAATGTTGTACTCAACTCAACCCACATGTCCAACTCACATTGTACAACCCTCCAGAAGTACGAGGTGAACTGTATACCTCGATCAGAAATGATAGACACGGGCACATCGTGAAGGTGGACAATCTCACGAATGTAAATCTCAGCTAACCTCTCTGAAGATTAGGTAATTGCCACTGGAATGAAATGTGATGACTTGGTCAACCTGTCCACAATGACCCATACTGCGTCAAAATTTCTTGAATTCGTGGGAGCCCAACAACAAAATCCATAGTTATACGCTCCCACTTCCACTTAAGAATTTCTAACTTCTGAAGCAAACCACTAGGTCTCTGATGCTTGGACTTGACTTGTTGACAATTTAGACACCAAGCTACATATGCCACTATATCCTTTTTCATTCTCCTCCGCCAATATTGTTTCCACAAATCTTGATACATTTTGGCGCTACCCGAATGAATAGAATACCGGGAATTGTGGGCCTCTTTAAGAATTAATTCACGAAGCCCATCCACTTTAGGAAAACAAATACGACCCTGCATCCGCAGAACTCCATCATCTCCCACATCAACCTGCTTGGAACCACCGTGCCACACCGTGTCATTAAGGACAAGAAAATGAGGATCATCATATTGTCACTCTCTGAGGCGCTCATATAAAGAAGACCGAGTGACTATGTAGGCTAGAACCCGACTAGGTTCTGAAACATCTAACCTCATGAATTGATTGGCCAAAGTCTGAATATCTGAATCTAACGACCTCTCACCAACCGAAATATACGCAAGGCTGCACATACTTACAGCCTTTTTACTTAAAGCAATTGGCCTTTCCGGAGTGCTACAAAATGGTGATATCATAGTCCTTTAACAGCTCCAACCATCTTCTCTGCCTCACATTGAGATCTTTTTATTTGAACTGATACTGTAGACTATAATGATTAGTAAATATCTCACACGAGACACCATGAAGGTAATGCCTTCATATCTTCAGCGCATGAATATTGGCTGTCATTTCTAAGTCATGAACATGGTAATTCTTCTCGTGAACTTTTAACTGCCGCGACGCATATGCAATCACCCTGACATCCTGCATCAATACTACACCCATTCCAATACGAGATGCATCACAATACACCGTGTAAGACCCTGAACATGCAAGTAATACCAATATTGGGGCTGTAGTCAAAGTTGTCTTGAACCTTTGAGAGATCTCCTCACACTCTTTGGTCCACCTGAACGGAGCACCCTGCTGGGTCAATCTGGTCTTAATAGTTATTCATAATCAATTATAGAATCGTCAATTAACTTCATGTTAAAAAAATCTCGTTTCAAACCTTCACAATACTGATAACGAGATGCGAGGCATGAAGAACTCATAATTATTTACCCGAATTAACAAGGCACATTTAACACCACCTGGGCGGGCACCTACCTCGTAGGTTAAAACTCAATAATTACAACACGAATTTGGCAAGTATGCACGGAGAATTTCATACAAGAATTTTCAAATAAGCCTAACAGGCATGACTCCCTATTAGTACTATAATACAATTTAATTTCACAAGGGAGAACTTAAACATAAGAATTTTTATCGCAAGGATCTCGTCCTTATATAACTTCCACCGCAGCTCGTAGCTCAGTTTAAACATATCAATTTATATTAAAATGCAAGGATCTCGTACTTAGTTCTGAATCATAAGTAATATGCACATTGTGCCAATCAAAACATTCCATTTTCTCATTTTAAATA
The DNA here is from genome assembly GCF_000390325.3 of Nicotiana tomentosiformis. NCBI lineage: Eukaryota > Viridiplantae > Streptophyta > Magnoliopsida > Solanales > Solanaceae > Nicotiana > Nicotiana tomentosiformis. Next base: position 107,396,961 of record NC_090820.1, on the reverse strand, counting down.
AGTTCTGTTAAACAAAATCACAACACATAATGAATCCCACACCGGTAGGTCATATAATTCACAATTTGTAATTAATTATCCGGAAATTACATCAAAACTTAACGAAATGAGTAACAGAAAGCCACCTTTAGCCTCAAAGCTCTTATTAGTGACCAACACTGAATGATAGGCATAGTTATCTCCATAGAATCTCCCAACAGGAGTAAACACATAAGTAGATTATAGAATTACGAAGCTCACTCATAAGTGGAGCACAATAGGAGGACTCGTCTCGATACTCAAAACCGAATCAAGGTAAGGAAATTATTCCTTTATAATAAATCAAGCGACACTATCTGATGTAGTGACCTCAGCCATACTATAAAAAAAATATCAACGGCTAGGCCTCCACCTCTTGGACGCCTTCTACCCACCTGTTCTCTACCCCTAACTGGTCATGTGGGTGGTGTAGTAACTGCAATGGGGCACGTATCCTGAGTGCTTTGATGAAATATGTCTCTCCCAAGTCTGGGACAAATTTCTCATTATGTGCCTAGTATTACCGCATTTATAACAACCCATTTGCGGGTTTGACTGCTCATACTGAGTCTGTGCCAGATAACATGAATAACCATTGTAGGAAACTCATGTCTATGGTGCATTCAAAGAACTTACTGGAGGACCCTAAGTAATCTAATGTGCGGACTGGGATGGTTGACTACCCAAGCCCCCGCCATAAAGATTTATACTTACAGAGTAGAATCCACTGAATCCTCCAGAACCTCGAGATAGAATCCACTGAATCCTCCAGAACCTCGAGACCTCTTGGTCTCCTTAGTTTCTTTTTTCCTCACCCCGAACACGTTCTAATATCCTTTCAATTTATACCACTAGCAGAAATGAAGTATCAGCCTGTAGCTCCCGAGTCGTACAAAATTTTACGATCATAATTGAGTCCTTTAGCGAGTCTGTGGACTCGTTCTCTGGATGTAGGAAGAAAAGTAGGAGTATGACGGGCTAACCTATTGAACCTGATGGCATATTCTAACACCGTCATGGTGACCTGATGCAACCGTTCAAACCCTGTGCGCCACGCATTACGGAGAGTCCTGGAAACAAACTCTTTCAAAAGTGTTTCTGAGAACTGAGCCAAGTTGGCAGTGTTGAATTGGCTGGTATGCCCTCTTCATAGGCTTGCAATGAACACCAGTGGAGAATTATCTCTCCCAAGGCCAATTTCTTTTTTTGTTATGCTGACTCAACACTGCTGAGCTGACCCATTTCTTAACATACTCTTCAATTCTTCTTTGGGGTAACCCTTACCCCTATTTATACACAACGATCACAAAAGTAGATCTCCATACAGACAAAACTTGGCACAAACCACATAGTCCAGAATCTCATCAACCACTGTACTTCCTCCGAAGCACCCCAAAATCCGCAACTGTGACATCCACGCTGAGTAGACCTTCTACAAATTTAAAGTTGTTTCTCTAACTCCTTTGGTACTGAAGTATAGGATTATTAAGGAGGCGGACATACCGCAAGTCCCAACCTTATCCTCTACAAAATCTCAAGCCTTAAATATGTGTAAATTTTGGGAAACCTTTCAGTACCACATATATATATTTCAGGCCAAAACGGATATAACATATGACCCCGCAATCCATCCATTGATAGTGGACTCCCCCACTCGGCGCTAAGTCATAGGTCACAACGTCCGATGATCCATAATATTAACCTTCACAGCTCGTATAAATCAACCAGATGCCAAGGTCCGTTGCACCCCGCACATGATTCACTGGGTGATCTCGCAATAAGTCTGCATCTTCAGTCGGAACCACACGTTGAGGCAATGTTTGAATATCTCTAGCTCCCTCGCAGTCCATCTGCAGCATCACAAACCGTCGACACACAACTGATACCAAGTTTGCAATGTCATACACGAGTGGATACAAAGGAATATGTGATATATGTTTCAAGCTAAATCAATGCCGCCCGATAAGGAATGAAAGAAGTGGAATTATTTCTAAAATTTGTAGCCTCTATAAGATAAGTACAAACGTCTCCGTACCGATCCTTTAGACTCTACTAAGCTTGCTTGTTACTTGTGAGATCTACGTAACCTAGTGCTCTGATACCAACTTGTCACAACCCGAAATTCCCACCATCAGGACCATCATGGCACCTAACATTTCACATGTTAGGCAAGCCAACATTAGAATAATTTTAACCATTTTTAAATAAATTAAATTAAATAGAAGTTCATTACTGAAATAAAGTGCGGAAGACCATAACAAACGAACCATCCAAATACATCTTCAAATCTGGTGTCACAAGTGCACGAGCTTCTAGAATAATACAAACAAGGGTCTGAATAAAATAAAGCACAATTCAATATACTCAACACGAATCGTAGGAATTAATTCTGACATCATATTGACCTTCAAATCTTCATTTTATATTTTTAGAAGATTTTATACAAATCTAATTTTTCTTTCATAAATTCACGGATTCATGAGGTAAATGAGTATGGAATAATGAAATATAATCAATATAGGATGAGGAATACTTACCCCAATATTTTCCTCTGAAAATCACCCAAATATCGTCTTACCCGAGCTCAAAATCGTGAGAAGTGAAAAATGGGACGAAATCCCATTTCCAGAATATAAGTTTTGTTGTCCAGTCATTTACCCTATGCGATCGCGGCCAAACTCCCGCAATCGCGAAGCACAAAAATATTTCCAGCATTTTTTACTCTACGCGATCGCGACCATTCTCCCGCGATCGCGAAGAACAATATTTCCAACAGCCTTCTCCAACTCTTCCGGACAGCCTCTAGTATTATGGTCATAACGTTTTGTACAAAACTCCAAATAACAAATGGTTACCTTTATAAAAACTAAACACCAAGATCTACAACTTTCGTGTTTTGGTCATCTCCCAATTCCTTATAGATTTCGAGATATAAGCTTCCAAAGTTAGCCCTGTGCAACACAAATTGCCTATTTGCGATTTCCAAACATCTTCCATACAGCTTGTAGTGTACCAACCATAACTTTTAGTACAGAACTCAAAATTCCAATTTTTTTATCATTATGAAAACTAGACACAAGGGGCTACATCTTTCATTTTTGGATTATCTCTAAATTCCTTATAGATTGCGAGATATAAGCTTCCAAAGTTGGATCAGTGCAGCACATGTTTCCTCTACGCGATCGCGAAACACTGGTCAATTTCTCCCATTCTACTCATTGTGATAGCGGACAATTACCCGCTATCGGATAGCACACTGCTGTAGCCAAAAACCAGCAGCTAAAAATGGCCTAGAAATTGTCTGAAACCACCCCGAAACCCACCCTAGCCCCTCGGGACCCCGTCCGAATATTCCAACAAGTCTCGAAACATAATACGGACTTACTCAGGGTTTCAAATCACGTCAAATAACATCGAAATTATAATTCACACCTCGATTCGGACTTATGAGTTTCAAACTTTTCAATTTACAAAACGTGTGCTGAAACATGTTAAATGAATCCGAAATGACTTCAAATTTGGCACACAAGTCATAAATGACATAACGGAACTATTCCAATTTTCGGCATCTCAATCCGAGTCCAATATCAATAAAGTCAACTCCGTGGTCAACTTTGAGAATCTTTAGCATTTATATATCTAGTTTCCATTAAATAGCAATAATTTGAGTTAGGGACCTCCGAATTCGATATCGGGCACAGGCACAAGTCTCAAATCACGATACGAACTTACTGGAACTGTCAAAATACTGATCCGGGTCCGTTTGCTCAAAATGTTGACCGAAGTCAACTCAGCTGAGTGTTAATACTCTATTTCATATTTTAATCAATTTTTCATATAAAAACTTTTGGAAATATTATTCGGACTGTGCACGCAAGTCGATGAATGATGAATCATGCTTTTCGAGGTCATAGAACATAGAAATGAATGTTTAAATTAAAGATGACATTTTGGGTCATCACAGATTGAGACAATAAAAGAGGATGCAAAAAGTCAAACGCTTTTACTTGAACAACTGAACAAAACTAGACATATAGATTCGCGGGAATGCATTGACCAATTCAAAGCAGATGATATAACCAAATATGAAGCTTGGTTGTTGTCTTTGGATTGGAAAATTGTTTTAAACAGTTAGGGAATGGAGTTTCATCCTCATCAGAAGCACCTCCGGATAATGCCGAAAACTCGCCTAGTGCTTCGAATGAGTAATTTTTGGATAATATTTGGAATTGTATGCGACAAAAACATGAAATAATTTCAAATTCTTATGATTAGTGTGCGCTCTTATTTTTCTTTCTTTGTTTCAATGATGGTACGACTACATGTACTGAGATGGGATGGCCGCATATGAGAGGATATTTTCGTATATGCGAGCCCGCAGATGCGAAGGATGCTCCGCAGAAGCAGAAAGCGAGCTGGGTAGTTGGGGTCGCAGAAGCGGAAGGTCTCTGCATGTGCGTGAGTGCAGAAGCGTATGGTGGACCGCAGAAGCAGTCGCGCAGGAGCGGAATTTGTTCCACAAAAGCTGATTTGCCTAGCTTGGAGAGAACCGCACCTGCGATGGATATTTTCGTAGGTGTGGCTGGTGGTCCGCTTGTGCGAGGTCGCTGGGAAATTATGCTTTAAAACCAAGACTTAACTCTCATTTCTCTCATTTTCTCTTGGGTTGGCCGAAGTTGAAGAGCTATTTTCAGGGGGTTTTCATCGGGCAACACGAGCTAAGTGATTCCCACCTATTACAAGTTAAATACTTGGATTATATATGGATTTATAAATGGAAATTTATGGAAATTCATGAAAATTGTGGGATTTTAAGAGGAAAACCTAGAATTGATAACTTTGGATTTTTACCATGATTTTGGAAATGGAATTAGGAATAAATTACATATTTGAGTTCGTGGTATTTTGGGTAATGTATATCTTCGAAATATTTTGGAATCTGGGTACGTGGGCTTGATGGTTGACTTTATTGATTTTTCGAGCGGAGTTGGGAATCATTATAAATTGTAAAATTGTAAGTGTTGGAGTATATTTTAATTGATTTGCCCTTTGTTTGACTAGTTTCGGAATTTTGGCTTTGAGTTGAGGTGTTAGAGAAGCGTTGGAGCCAGTTCTGAAACTTTGGAGCGAGGTAAGTCTTATGTCTAACCTTGTGAGGGGGAAACTACCCCTAGGTGATATAATTGTTATATGCAACTAGTTTTGGGTGCTACGTATGCACGAGGTGACAAGAGTTTGTATGTAGCTAAAGCATGTTTATGTCTGGGTAGACTTAGGACTTTATCATGTAATAGTTGAATTATTTGAACTCATTCTGTAGGCTTAAGTAATTGAATTTTATAATTGAAATTAATTTAAAAATATATACATATATTAGGCTGAGCCTTATCACCTTGAGTTGTTGCAAGTTATTTGAGCAACGGTAAACATTATATTCACTTTGCGCCCATATACTGTATTGTAAGCACGTTTTTTTGTAATTCAATAATTTCATTCCTTTCTTGTTGAGTGAGCCAAATGCCTTAGCAGTATAATAGATGTATCTATGGTTCGTGACGCTCGACCCTCGACAGTGTACACATTATCCTGGATGGGGCCGAACGACCTTGGCATACTCGTGCGTTATATTGCTAGCTTCCCGAATATTCACAGGATTACCCATTAGCTGATGCCTGGTATTTTATATGGCATTCTTCATTCATTGATATGGGCACTTGATACATCCGAGTTGTTGAGATAGAATCAGAGACTAAGGTAGATTATATCTTTAAAAGAAATTTACGAAAGATTATGTAACTTACAGTTTACTCCATCAATGTTGTTATGCTTCATATCTGCTTAAGATTTATCATATTGATTTATTGGACCTCTAGTAAGTGTTGATGATGACCCCTCGTCACTACTTCTACATGGTTAGCTAGATACTTAGTGGGTACACGTTGATTAACATACTCATACTGCACTTCTGCACTAAATGTGCAGGATCTGGCAGGTTCAATTGGTGGTTGTCTTGGCGCGTAGGCGCAATTGCTGAGGAGACTTTATGGTAATATGCATTATCGGCTACGTATCGTAGCCCACAGAGTCCTCATCGTATTACTTATTGTTCCCTGTCTTATTTACATTTCAGACAGATGTTGTATTATTATTGTACTCCTTAGTAATCGCTCATGCACTTGTGACACTGAGTATGTGTAACGACCCCGCCAGTCGTTTTAAAAGTTGTAGCCCTGTTCCCCTATTTACTGCTCATTCTGTATTTTATAACTGTTATATGACTTGTCAGGGTAGTTGGTTCGAGTCCGGAGAGATTTCGGAATGAAATGAGAAACTTAGTCTCCAGGTTGAAAGCTTAAGTTGAAAAGGTTGACTGGATATTGACTTATGTGAAAATGACCTTGGAATAGAATTTTGTCGATTCCAGTAGCTCTATATGGTGATTCTGGAGTTAGGCGTGTGTCCAGAAAATTGTTTGGAATTCCGTAGCTAAATTAGGTTTGAAATGGCTAAAATAGAAATTTACATTTGAAGGTTTGACTGGGGAGTTGACTTTTTGATATCGGAGTCGGAATCCAGTTTTGAAAATTTTTACAGCTCCGTTATATCATTTATGACATGTGTGCAAAATTTGAGGTCAATCGGAATTGATTTGATTGATTTCGGCATCGAATGTAGAAGTCGGAAATTCTTAAGTTTCATTAAGCTTGAATTGGGGTATGATTCGTGGTTTTAGCGTTCTTTGATGTGATTTGAGGTTTCGACTATGTTCGTATGATATTTTAGGACTTGTTGGTGTAATTGGTTGAGATTCCGAGTGCCTCGGGTGAGTTTCAGATGGTTAACGGATCGAAATTTGGACGTAAACAGCTATTGGAATTTGCTGATGCATGTATCTGGTTTCCTTCATCTGTCCGGATTGAGGGCAGGGTCGATGGCAGCGCCTGGACATAAACTTTAAGTTATAAAAAGGGGACTTCATCCCATTTTCCATTTTTGACAAATTGGAGCTTGGGGAGAGGCGATTTTTGAGAGATTTTCAAGGAAAACCATCGGGGTAAGTGATTCTAACTCGGATTTGGTCAATACATACGAATATATAATTGTTTTCATCATTTAATTAGTGTTTTTAGATGAAATTTTGGGAAAAATTGTAGAAATTTCACAAAATGAATATTTGAGATTTCGATGTCGATTCGGAGTCGGATTTTGAGTGAAACTAGTATGGTTGGAATCGTAATTGAATAAGTTATCGGATTTTGTACATTTCGTCGGATTTCGAGATGTGGGCCCCACAGGTAATTTTTGAGTTAAATTTCGGATTTTGTTGGAAAATTTGTATTTTCATATGGAATAATTCCAATAATTTGTATTGATTGAAGTGAATTAATTATGATTAGATTCTAGCCGACCGGAGTCGTAAAATCGAGGAAAAGACATTATTGAAATTTATTTTAACTGGGATTAAAACTTCTGAACCGTACACAAGCAAAAATGGAGTTACTCCCATAGCTGTTATTGTTATGGTTCTATAAGCCCACAATACTCATGGTAATTCTTCAGGCCAATTCCCTTTTGATTTTTCTAGTCTCTTCTTCAAATTATTGATGATAATCTTATTTGTTGACTCAACTTGTCCATCTGCCACGGGATGGTAAGGTGAAGAGGTTATCCGTTTGATTTGCCAACTTTGAAATAACTCTGTGATTTTTGAGCCTATAAATTATGGGCCATTATCACATACGATTTCTTTTTGAACTCTAAACCAACATATGATGTTCCGCCAAATGAAGTCTACCTCCTTTTCTCGTACCTGTTTGAAAGCTCCTGCCTCTACCCATTTTGAAAAGTAATCTGTTAATACTAATAGGAACCGTACCTTACCTTTAGCTTGTGGTAAAGGCCCTACTATATCCATTCTCCATTTCATAAATGGACACGGGGAAATAACTGTATGTAATAACTCTGCAGGTCGATGCATATTGTTGGCATATCGTTGGCACTTATCACACTTGGCTACAAAATTTTCCGCATCTTCTTCCATTTTAGGCCAGTAGTATCTTGCCCTGATTAGTGTTTTAACTAAAGATCTTCCTTTTGCGTGATTTTCGCAATGTCCTTCATATATTTCCCTTATCACGTACTCCATTTGATTGGGTCCAAGGCACCTTGCTAAAGGACCGCCAAACATTTTTCTATATAAATTGTCTCGAATTAAGCAGTAACGAGCAGCTTTCCGTCGAAGCATTTGAGATTCTTTCTTGCCTTCAGATACGATCCCGTACTGCAAAAAATTAAAAATCTCATTTCTCCAATCCCAAGTTAAATTATTAAAGCTTACCTCGTGTTTATCCTGGTCAAGTGCTGAATGAAATAAATGGATTACAATAGCATTTTCCTGACTCGTTACTTCTGCAACTAAAGCAAGGTTAGCCAACGCATCTGCTTCTGCGTTTTTTTCCCTGGGTATTTGACCGATCTTCCATGATTAGAATTGCCTGACCAGTTCTCGTGCCTTTTCCAAGTATTGTTGCATTGGTGGCTCTCTAGCAGTGTAAGTCCCCTGCATCTGATTGACTACCAGTTGAGAGTCACTTTTAATCATGATTTGTTCTATGGAGAGTCCTCGTGCTAGTTCCAAACCTACAATTACAGTTTCATACTCTGCTTCATTGTTAGTAATTGGGTAACATTTAATTGCTTGTCTTATACTTTCACCTGAGGGTGGGATTAAGACAATACCTAAACCGGCTCCTTTGATATTTGAAGAGCCATCAGTAAATAAAGTCCATGTACCTAGATTAGCTCCAGTAAAAATGTGTAATTCCTTTTCTATTTCAGGAATTATTTTTGTATTAAAATATGCGACAAAATCTGCTAAAACTTGAGACTTTATTGTTGTTCGAGGGTTGATAAATAATGTCATATTCACTTAGTTCTATTGCCCACTTGGCTAGTCTGTCTGACAATTCTTGTTTATGCAAAATATTCCTTAACCGATATGCAGTTACTACGGAGATAGGATGGCATTGAAAATATGGTCTCAATTTCCTAGTTGCCATGATTAATGCTAAAGTTAGTTTCTCTAGATGAGGATATCTAGTTTCAGCATCCAATAAAGTTTTACTAACATAACAAATAGGAGATTATTTACCTTTGTCCTCCCTTACTAAAACTGCACTTACAGCTACTTCTGCAACTGCAAGATATACAAATAGTCTTTCTTCATCTCTTTGTTTAGATAGTAGGGGAGGATTTGTTAAGTATGCCTTTAAATCTTTGAGGGCTTGTCGGCATTCTTCAGTCCATTCAAACTAATTTTGCTTCTTCAAAACTGAAAAGAATTTAAAGCTTTTTTTCTGAAGATCTTGAAATGAATCTTCCCAGAGCTGCAATCCTACCTGTCAATCTTTGTACTTCTTTTTTGCTTGTGAGTATATCAGGTATTTATTCAATAGCCTTAATATGTGCAGAATTTACTTCAATTCCTCTATTAGACACAAGAAAGCCTAGAAACTTACCTGAAGCTATGCCAAAAGCGCACTTTTCTGGGTTCAGTTTCATACCATATCTGCGGAGGATCTCGAAGGTAATTGAAAGATGTTGAAAGTGATCTTCTGCTTGTGTAGATTTGACCAACATATCATCAATGTACACCTCCATCGTCTTGCCCAGGTGTTCTTGGAACATCTTGGTCACCAACCTTTGATGCGTGGCTCCAGCATTTTTCAAGCCAAAAGGCATGACTTTGTAACAATAAGTCCCCCTCTTCATCGATCACTTGATTTTTGAATGATCCTTGCTTCCTCTTCTTTTGTTTGACAGGTATGAATGATGGATCTTTATTTAATTTATGAGTCATCACCTCCGGAGGTATACCTGTCATATCTAAATGGGACCATGTAAAACAATCTGTGTCAGCTTTTAAATATTCAATTAACTTACTTCTCCTATCTGGGTTTAACCTTGTTCCGATATGTATTCTTCGATCTGGCCATTGTTCGAATAGTGGAACAACTTCAAGCTCCTCAATCATTGTTTTACTTTTTTCATTCTCCTCTGGCTCTTAAATTACATCTGGTCTGGAATCCACGTCTGTTTGTTTTGATACAATTTCTGTTGAAATTTGATTTACCGCATCTTTCTGACTTGCACCCGCATCTTTTTGATTTGCACTCGTATCTTTTTGACTTGGCTGTATCAACGAATTGATGCTCCTTGACGTTTGTTGATCTCCTCAAACTTGTTGAATTGCCCATTTTGAAGGGAATTTGATAACCTGATGCAATGTGGATGGCACAACATCCATACCATGAATCCACAGTCTCCCAAGAATCACATTATAGGTCATATCCATGTATGTCACTTGAAATTTTGTTTCTTTGATGACCCCCTCTGCGTATGTGCCTAGATCAATCTCTCCCCTTGTAATAATGGTTGAGTTATCAAACCCAGATAAGGAACGTGCTTTTGGAACTACACGATCAGTATTTTGTTCACCACTCGTAGTAGAATAATATTCACATAGCTACCTGGGTCAATCAAAACTCGTTTTACGTTCGTATCATGTATAAGTAAAGATATTACCTTGTGAGGAATCATTAATCCATTGGCATCTGCATCATCAAAGGTTATGTTGCCGTCTTCCAAAGTTTGGCGAGTTCGCCTCCCGTGAGTTATTGTGAACTTTGTTGTTTTTCTCGCGGCTGTATAGGTTATGTCGTTGATTTCTTCTCCGTCGTTTATCACATTTACTGTTCTCTTTGGATACGTTGGTTTTGGGGGCTCTTGCCTATTTTTCATGTAAGCTTGTTTTCCTTTCTCGCTGAACAATTCTGTCAGATAGCCCTGCTTTAATAAATGTTCCACCCCACCTTGTAATAATCTGCAGTCTGATGTTCTATGTTCGTGATCATTATGGAACTCGCACCAAAAGTTTGAGTTTCTTCTATTTGGATTTGATCTCATATCTTTATGCCATCGTACCTTATCTATCATGCTTCTTAAAACAACAACTACTCAGGGGTACTCACGTTAAAATTGTAGTCCCCAATCCTTACGTTTGCATTAGCATCTCTGTTACGTTCATCTTGATTTTTTCTGAATCTTGATGACGAACCTGAATCTCTATTTGCGAACTTGTGATCAGCCCGCATGTTTTCGAATTTGGAACGAGCTTCTCGCCCCGAAGGTCCCATATAAGGCTCGTACCTACTTTTACAAGACCTCTTTTAAGGTTCTGACCGCCTCGAACCTATTTTTTCTTCAACCCTTGACTGAGATACGGTATCTTCTTCGATCCGTAACTTGGTACTGTACCTATTATAGACATCATTCCATGTTGTGGCAGGGAATTCTTGTAGGCTCTCTTTAAGCCTCCTTGTAGCTTCTGAACCTTTCTCGTTTAAATTGCTTGCAAATGCCTTGTTCGCCCAATTGTCAGGTACTCTTGGAAGCAACATTCTTTTACGCTGGAATCTGTCTACAAATTCTCGAAGCAATTTTGTATCTCCTTGTTTTACTTTGAATATGTCCTCCATTATCTTTTCAACTTTTTGTGCACGAGAGTGTGCTTTTATAAATAGATCTGCAAGCTCGGCAAAAGAATCAATAGAAATTTCATGTAAAAGAAAGTACTATGTTAACACTCCTTTAGTAAGTGTTTCCCCAAACTTTTTGACCAGCACAGATTCAATCTCCTGCTTGGTTAAATCATTGCCGTTTACTCCCATGGTGAATGCAGTAACCTGGTCACGTGGATCGGTCGTTCCATCGTATTTCGGGGTGTCAGGCATTTCGAACCTTTTGGGAATTGGTAATGGAGATACGCTTGGTTTCCATGGTTGTTGTGAATATTTGTCAAAATCAACTCCTTTGATTACATGTGGTAAGTCGGGTATTTGTTCAATACAGTCATTTTGTTCTTTCACATGTTTCTACAAGGTTAGTATTAAAGTTTGTAAATTATAATTATTAGGCGTACCTGGTCTCCCATCACGTGACTCGTTGGGAGTTCCTCCGCTTCTAGAATTAGCCAACCCTGATCGTGGAATTTCAATAGTTGCAGTATTATTTGGTGGAGGTGTGGGTGGTACAGTTGGTAATCCTCTCACAAAAGCCTGGAGAGCATCATTTACGTACTCAGCAATTAACTGCTTCACAGCATCCTGCTCAACAGTTTGTTCATTTCCATGTTCATTGTTATAACTAGTGGATCTTTCTTGTGATGCTTCTCTTGAATTGTGTGGGCTTCCTTGAGGTGACGGAACTGGGGTTCCTTCCACCAGCTAGTTGTTGTCATTGACATTCGACATGATTCAGTTGAGAGAGAGTGATTTGGAAAGTAAGAGAAGATTATCAGATTCCCGGCAACAAAACCAATTTGTTTAACCAAAGAATTAGATTCTCAGTCAAAGCCTATCTTTAGAAGTACTCGAGTTACTGATAATCAAAAAATTCAATATTCTCTTAAAAATAAGAAAAGAAATCGGAATAAAAAATGGCAAAGTAATCAGTAGAAAGCACAAGAAAGTAATTATATGCCAATATTCATTAGAACGTCTCCTTACAAGTGAAATTCCCTTCCCTTATATAGGAATTTACAAATATAACGTTTCTTCCTTTTTATGACAGAATCGTTATGAGCATTAATGACATTAATGAAACGTTATAATTGACAACCGTAACTGTTCATGAAGATTCTATAACGGTTTCAATTCTTCTTCCACATTAATTTGAGGTTCATGAATCTTCCCTCTTTACTGTCTTGATTCATCATGCATGTGTCTCTTCACTGAATAATTTAGGCTCGGGCAACCGTACCTATTCGTCTCGTGAGTGATTTGCTCGTACCTGTTATAAATCGTGACTCCTTTTAATGTGGAACTCCAGTTGTCATCTTCTTAGTAATCCACGTATCTTGCCATGTCATCCGCATATTATTCCACGTGTAATATTTATTTTTTACCAATACATTTAGCCAAACAACATACTGGATCAAACAAGATTATGGCATAAACAGTCAAAAACGTTAATTTATAAGGACAAATGGGAACAAATCTGGACAAAATTAACACATGTAATCAAAATCTGAACTTATCACAAACAGATATATATACTCAAACATGAATTAAACAGGAAATTCCATTCAATGGAGAAATATAAGAATGCAGTCACATACCTAAGAGCAGAAAAAAAAAGTATACAGCAGAAAGAAGACCAAATAAAGGTCAAAATGGTGAATTCCGGAGCTTAGCCAAGCTTAACAACACAACACAAGCAGCAGATGTAACAATAAGAAACAACTTCAAGTCTACCTCAAAGTCCAGCCATAACTCATAAACTATTGAAACCATGCCATGGAATTTAAAGTGGTTTTTTAAACTCTTTTTTTTTGGGTTTTCCTAAGCATATATTCAAATTTTAGACTATTCTTCTGTATAGAATCAGTGAGTCTTTGTGGGTGAGAAATGCAGAGAAAATAACGTCTGTGAGGGAGTGTGAGGTCTCTTATATAGAGCATAAAATCTGTTGTGTGCACAGAAAAATCAGGGAATCATTCTAGAATGTCAGTCCCTAAAATTTAGGAAAAAAGCATTTTTTTTAACAGCTTTGGACAGTTGTCCCTATTTCTAGATAATTCTTTCAAATTTCAGGATCTTTTAAAACTAAAAATGGATAGTTGTCCAAGATCTAGAAGCTTCTTATATGCTTATATGAAATTCCCCATTTTTACTGTCCAATTGATCTCCCTAAGTTCTGCTTAATACAAATAACCACCCCAATTTTAACCTAATTTCTGATTTTCAATGCCCTAAGGTTCCATGTTCCTTTAGCTCCCTCATGTATCAATTAAGACATAAAAAAATACACTGATATGAACAAACATTAACCAACCAAATTATTTAACAATTGATCGATAACTTATACAATTAAACACACTAACTGATTATGCACTTAATAAAGGCATGCAAACAAAAATTAGTTTGACCGGATTTAGGTACCAATCCGGCCAGAACAGAAAACTAAGCAAAAAATGATAAACAAAAGGATATTAATCCTAAATTAAGCAATTAACATAAATAATCCTATTTTTAATTGAACTAATTAATACTTAACACCTAACTAATGATCCAAAATAAAATAAAAACAGAACAAGAAACAAGGAAAAGGGAAAAGAAAAGTATACTAATTTGGCCGGAAGTGAGTCGATGATTGAGGCGAATCAACGAGCGATGATGGCGACGAAGCTTTGGCCGGTCAGTGGTGACATGGTCAGAATCCGGTAATCCTCGAAATGAACCAAGACTATCATCTCAACTAGAACAATTGTTTAACGCAAGTTTCAAGTCAAATCGAGCCTTGAAAACTCGGGAAATCGAAAAAAGGGTGACTAGGGTTTCTGGCCATCTTTAAGATCTGAAATTGGAGAAATTTGGCAGGGATTTTTGGGAAATTGGCAGTAGGATGATGATCAGGGGGGTGTGGGTAGTGTGTGGTATCAATTTAAGGTAGTTTGGGGGTATCGCCGCCGCCGAAGGCGATTTCCGGCAGGCGGCGGAGGTGAGAGAGATGAGAAAGGGGGAAGTAAGGTCGGTCTCTAGGGTTTTGGGGGGGGGGTCGGACAGTTATATGGTAATGGGGAAATCAGTTGTGGTCCGTTAGATCTGGACTAACGAATGGCCACGATTAAACGTGACCGAAACGTCATCGTTTCGTTTTATTAAAACTGGACCGGACGGGGGTATAGGGATTGGTCTTGGGGCGGAAGGAGTTTTAAGGGGATTGGGCTTTTGAGAGGCTTTTGGCCCAGATTTAAACATGATTAAAATTTCCCTTAATTCTCTTTCTTTGTTCTTTCTTCTTTTCTTTTTCTTTTGATTTAAAAAATAAATAAAACTCCTAAACATAATAACTAAAATCCTAAATTAGATCCTAAATTAATATATTTTGTAAAATTATCCTTAACTTATTTTACTAATTTAAATGCTAATTAACTTAAAACTAAAGCTATTGCAATTTAAAAGTAAAAGCTAATTAATCTATTTTAACTAATCCTAATTTACTTACTTTGATTTTTATTTAATAAAGTACTTAATTAATGTAATTAAATCCTAAATACAATTAAGATCTAAAATTTTATACAAGAAGAATTAAATATTTTTGGTATTTTTCATGACTTTAAAATATTAAAAGTGCACAAAAATGCAACTACATTCAAACAATTAACAACAATTCCTAAAAATTCTAGAAAATTAAAAACAATTGGGAAAACATCTATTTATTGATTTTTGTAGGAGTATTTTTGGTGAGGCAAAAGTTACGTGCTTACAGCTGCCCCTCTTTGCTCGAAAACATGAAGAATTTTCGGGCAAAGATAAAATGAGCAATCATGAATAATTTTTGCCTGTTTGATACTCCATGGGAAGCACTTTGAAAAAGTTTGACCGAACCTTGCTTCGGAGGTTGCCTATATATCCTTCGCTATAAAGGAATCAGGTCAGTGTAGTTTTGAGAATTTTGGTAGCTGGGACTACCGAGAAATTGTGATTTCACTGCTGTTGCTGTTGTTACTGCTTGCTGAGCTCTTTATTACAGCAAAATCAAAAATGAAAAAGACTAACTAAGCCTGCCAGCTATGAGTTACAAGATTCCTATCCATTGGTCTTCTGAAGTTTGATCTTGAGTCTTGGCTGGTTCTTCATGCAGGCTCTGATTTGAATCTTGATGCTTGTTAGCTGCAAGTGCTGGTTCATTCCTCTTCAGCATTTCGGATCAAGGCGTGACATGCAAAGCTTGTGACTTCAATCATGTCTTGAGCAGTCCATATCTTTTCTCCGCTCCTGCACTTTGAGTTCACTTCTTTCTCTTTCTTTTATTTATTTTGGATTGAGACTTCTTTTTTGTCAACTCGAAACCTGTGCCTCGAGGTAAAAACCCGCTTAGACACCAAAACCAAACAAACAAACAAAAGTTTTCTGCCCCAATTTTCACTAGGAAAATTTCGTGAGTTATTGGTAACAAAACTCTATACTACTTTATTATTGAAAGCAATAAAAGGTCGGGATTGGTGTACCCTAAGAAAATAGAGATTAGGAAGTGGAGACCCTATATCAAAAATGAAAGTAACTAGGGAGTGGGGACCCTATGTTGGAGAAGCGACTAGGGAGTGGAGACCATATATCAAAAATGAAAGCAACTAGGGAGTGGGGACCCTATGTTGGAGAAGCGACTACGGAGTGGAGACCCTATGTCTAAAAGTCATCAACTAGGGAGTGGAGACCCTATGTCTAAAAGTCATCAACTAGGGAGTGGAGACCATATGTTAGAAAAGCGACTAGGGAGTGGAGACCCTATGTCTAAAAAGCGACTAGGGAGTGGAGACCCTATGTCTAAAAATTATCAACTAGAGAGTGGAGACCCTATGTTGGAAATGAGACTAGGTAGTGGAGACCCTATGTTGGAAATGAGACTAGGGAGTGGAGACCCTATATTGGAAAATCATCAACTAGGGAGTGGAGACTCTATATTGGAAAATCATCAACTAGGGAGTGGAGACCCTATGTTGGAAAAGAGACTAGGGAGTGGAGACCCTATGTCTAAAATATCATCAACTAGGGAGTGGAGACCCTATGTTGTAAATCATCAACTAGGGAGTGGCGAGCCTATGTTCGAAAATCATCAACTAGGGAGTGGAGACCCTATGTTGGAAAAGAGACTAGGGAGTGGAGACCCTACGTCTAAAATATCATCAATTAGGGAGTGGAGACCCTATGTTGGAAAAAACGCAGCTAGGGATTGGAGACCCTATACTACCATGATTTTGAATTTTTTCTTCTTTTTATTTTTTTTAATCATTTTTGTCATCATTTTTTTTTATTTCAGAGAATGAATAAACGTGGGAAAGAATTTTGGAAGAGACTTCCCTTTTAGGGTTGTTGCTGCAAAGCTGTTTCTAGCCCTTGCGCAATTTCTTTTTTTGTTGCACCTACTTCTTGCAATGTTGCTTTTGGATTGCACCTGTTTCCTGTTTTTCAAACAAAGAACATTTTTATAGTTTGAAACAATGGTTGGTTTTATGGCCTTGATTGTTTCAGTCACTTGATCTCGGCCCTTTTAACTGCAACTGGTGGTTTCCTGAATACCGAATGCATTTCTAACCCTGGAGAACCTTTGGTTTTTCAAGACTTTGCCATGATGGTTAGTCACGTGGGACTTGACCTTTCAACCTTATTTTTCCTTTGTGAGCATTTGACTTTGATTTCCTTTCTTTTCAAGAGTTTTTGATTTCGAAACATCGACTATCATGGACAGTCGGAGTCGACTTGATGCCCCTGCCGAGATGAGATGCCTCTTTTGCATATTGGTTTGTATCAAGTGAGAACCCTGTAAATCAGTCTTGCCATCTCTTTTTTGTCTTAGTTTCGGAACAAAGTTAGACCGAAAGGGATTCAAAGAAATTAAAATAATGGAATGGACAAGTGAATTTAGACGAGAGGTATCCCTTTCGGGGAAAAAAAAGAAGGACTTATCTGGAGTGCATGCAGACTTCAATGAACATGACATGCCTCTTAGACTGGACGTCTGATCTGTGTAAACCGTCCAACTCTCAGAAATGTATCATAACCTATACCTCTAAATTGAGATACCTTTCTAGGACTCTATTGATGCTGATGGCTGTGAGGATCCTATTTTCGATCAGTGGCGCCCTTTGCGGGTTTTCACCAGCTGACCTCTCTCATTTCTCTTCTCACCGACGCCTTATAGTGCTCTTTGCGAGTTTTCACCAACAAGGCTCTCTCATTTTCAATTTCTCTACTTACCATCGCCTTACGGTGCCCGTGAGGGTTTTCACCGATAAGACTCTCTCATTTTATTTCTCTCATTTTGTTGTATTTGATCCAAGTAACTGTATCTTCCAATTTGAGCCGCTTTGCCGATCGATCAGAAGGACTTGAACAGGGTTTTGGGGTAAAAAGCATTTGGATTGAATTGTAACCTTGGAACCTTCCAGGCGAACCCATCGCCGAACCATTGTAACTTCCGCCCCGGTTTCAACTTTTGGGGGGGATTTGGATTTTTATCTTGGGGTGACTGAAACCCTGAGAGAGGGTGCCTACGTATCCTTTCGGAATCAAGTTGAACATGGGTCAAGGAACATTTTTTTTTTTAGTTTTTTTTTAAAAATTTTATATGATAACTTCCAGGTTCCAAAGAGGGTAATCAAAGAAAGGGAACCGGCTCAAAGGGTTTGCAAGTGTTGGTAGTGTTTAGGTAGCGAGAATGAAAGCCTTCATCATCCCAATCAGAGCATGTAAGAATTGTGTGAAGGGTCAAATGTAATATCTTTTGACCGCATCTGCATTGACAGCTGCTTCCGGGTCATTTCCTTCGATATCTTCCAAATACAACGCTACCCTCGGCAAAACCTTTCTTATAATGTAAGGACCTTTCCAATTTGGAGCAAATTTTCCTTTCGCTTCATGATGCGGGAGAGTACGTCTCAAAACGAGTTGCCTCACTTCAAATTTCCTGGGTCGCACTTTCTTGTTGTAGGCATGGGCCATTCTTTGTTGGTACAATTGCCGTGGCAAACTGCGGCCATCCGCTTTTCATCAATCATAGTTAATTGTTGCAACCGGGTCTTGACCCATTCATCATCCTCGATCTCAGCTTCAACAATGATTCGAAGAGAGGGAATCTCAACTTCTGCAGGTATTACGGCTTCAGTGCCATAAACCAATAAATAGGGCATGGCCTCAACTGATGTGCAAACAGTTATGTGATATCCCAGTAATGCAGAAGACATCTTTTCATGCCACTGTCTTGATATTCTTGTTTGCAGCTTCAATGGTGCCTTTAGCTTTGGGCCGATAAGGGAAAGAGTTACGATGCATAATCTTAAATTGTTTGCATACCTCCCTCATCAAGTGGCTGTTTAGATTTGTAGCATTGTCTGTAATGATAGTTTTAGGAATACCAAAATGACAAATAATGTTGGAATGCACGAAGTCCACCACCGCTTTCTTGGTGACGGCTTTGAAAGTGACTGCTTCAACCCACTTTGTGAAATAATCAATGATAACCAAGATGAATTTGTGCCCATTTGAAGCTTTCGACTCGATTGTACCAATGACATCCATACCCTAAGCAATGAATGGCCAAGGTGCTGACATAGGATGCAACTCTTAAGGTGGTGCATGAATCAGGTTACCGAGTATCTGACACTGATGGCATTTTCCATGGTCATCCAGTAATACCCTGCCCGAAGGATTTTCTTTTCAAGGACATATCCATTCATGTGAGGCCCATATACTCCCCAATGCACTTCATTCATGATCTTTTCAGCTTCTCGGGCATCTACGCACCTCAAAACATGACTGGACGGGGGTATAGGGATTGGGATTGGAGAAGAAGGAGTTTTAAGGGGATTGGGCCTTTGAGAGGCTTTTGGCCTAGATCCTAAACTAGATCCTAAATTAATATATTTTGTAAAATTATTCTTAACTTATTTTACTAATTTAAACGCTAATTAACTTAAAACTAAAGCTATTGCAATTTAAAACTAAAAGCTAATTAATCTATTTTCACTAATCCTAATTTACTTACTTTGATTTTTGTTTAATAAAGCACTTAATTAATGTAATTAAATCCTAAGTGCAATTAAGATCTAAAATGCTATGCAAGAAGAATTAAATATATTTGGTATTTTTCATGACTTTAAACTATTAAAAGTGCACAAAAATGCAACTAAATTCAAACAATTAACAAAAATTCCTAAAAGTTCTAGAAAAATTAAAAACAATTGGGAAAACATCTATTTATTGATTTTTATAGGAGTATTTTTGGTGAGGTAAAAATTACGTGCTTACAAGTAATACTACACAGCGAGACCAATCCAGAATTTACAACTACAAGGTACAAATAAACCAACTTGAGCAAATAGTAGGAGATTATGAAATTATGGAAATAACTAATATCATGAACAAGAGGAAACAATAACTACAAGTAGCAATTAGGCATGGAAACACACTTAGAGCATATAACAACTAAGACAGGGAAAGAGATAATATAAGAAGAACGGGGAAACAGGGAAAAACAGGTAATTCGGTGGCGCATAAGCACTCGTCACCTCACATATACGCCGCTCATATGAAATTCACATAACAAATAGTTTGAGGGTTCCTAATTCCCTCAAGCCAAGGTTAGACACAATACTTACCCTGCTCCAGAGGCCACTCAATGCTCAATCACATCTTTTCCTCTAGAATACACATCCAAACCACTCGTATCTATCCACAAACGACTCAATAATATCAATTATTGCTAAAGGAATCAAATACAATGCATAAATATAGATTTCCCAAACTTTCCCCCAAAAAGTTAAAAATCGACCCCGGGCCTGCTTGGTCAAAATCCGAGGTTCAGACCAAAATCCATTTACCCATTCACCCCCGAGCCCGATTATGTAATTTGTTTCAAAATCCGACCTCAATTCGAGGTTTAAATTCTAATTATACAAACATCTCTAATTCTACCCAAACCCCCAATTTCCACCATGAAAATCCTAGATTTTAGGTTGAAAACTCATGAAATGTAATGAGTAATTAAAAGAAAGTAGGTTAGAATCACTTACCAACAAATTGGGGAAGAAGAACTTTTAGGAAAATCGCCTCTTGGTCTTCTAGTTTTGAAATTTTGAAGGAATGGCAAAATTCCCGTTTTGGTTCTGTTTTGAATAACTGGGCGGCAGGTATTCATCGCGTTCGCGTGAATCTTGACGCGTCCACGAAGTGCAGTGCCTGTTAGGCTTATGCGATTGCGAGAGGCTACACACGTTCGTGAAGGTTTAGCCCCCCTGACCTCCGCGTTCGCGAGACAAGACCCGTGTTCGCGTAGTGTAACCTCAAGTCTCCTGTCCAGCCTAGCTAACGCTACGCGTTCGCGTGTGACGGGTTTTGTTCGCATAGAGAAACCCCCCCCCCCCCACACCCATTGCTCCCCGTTCACGACCATAATCTCGCATTCACGTAGTGTAAAATCCTCCCCAAACCCAGATCCCTTTCGCGATCGCGAGAATGGCTTCGCGATCTCGAAGCACAACACACCAGAAAACCAGCTGCAGAAAAAAATCAGATTTTTCTAAGTCCAATTCACCCCGTAGCCTATTCGAAACTCACCTGAGCCCTCGGGGCTCCAAACCAAACATGCACACAAGCCCTAAAACATCATACAAACTCGCTCGCGCAATCAAAAATACCAAAATAATGCCTAGAACTACGAAACAAACACCAAATTAAATGACATTTTCAAGAAAACTTTAAAACTTCTATTTTCACAATCGAACGTCTGAATCACGTCAAGTCAACTCCATTTCTCACCAAATTCGAGAAACAAGTCATAAATATTATAGTGGACCTGTACCGAGCTCCGAAACTAAAATACGGACCCGGTATCAATAAATCCAAACATCAATCGATCCTTAAAAACCATAAAACTTTAAAACTTTCAATTTTTAAACAAAAATCAATAACTTGAGCTAGGGACCTCTGAATTCGATTTCGGGCATACACCCAGGTCTCAAATTACGATACAGACCCACCGGGACTGTAAAAATACAAATCCGGATTTGTTTACCCAAAACGTTGACCAAAGTCAACTTAAATGAATTTTTAAGACAAAATTCTTATTTTTATCAATTTTAAGGCAAAAACGTTGACTGGAAACACGCTTGGACTGGGCACGCAAATTGAGGAGGGTAAAAATAAGATTTTAAGGCTTCAGTGTAAAAATAAGATTTTAAGGCTTCAGATCACAGAATTAGGTTTTAAAATATAAGATGATCTATCGGGTCATCACATTCTCTACCTTTAAAACAATCATTCGTCCTAGAACGGACATAGAAAAGTACCTGAACTGGTGAAAAGGTGGGGATATCTACTCCGCATGTCCGAATTGGACTCCCAAGTAGCTGCCTCGATGGTCTGACCTCTTCACCTCACTGGGACTAAAGGATAACTCTTCAACCTCAACTGACAAACCTGTCGGGCTAGAATAGCCACCGGCTCCTCCTCGTAAGTCAAATCCTTGAACAACTGGATAGAGCTGAAGTCTAACACGTGGGACGGATCGCCGTGATACTTCCGAAGCACGGACACAAGGAACACCATATGAACTGCTGATAAGCCCGATGGCAACGCAAGCATGTAAGCCACCTCTCCCACTCTCTCCAGAATCTCAAAGGGCCCGATAAACCTAGGGCTCAACTTGCCTTTCTTTTCGAACCTCATGACACCTTTCATGGGTGATACCTAAAGAAACACTCTCTCCAAGAACATTAATGTAACATCATGAACTCTACGGTCAGCATAACTCTTCTTCCTGGACTGAGCTGTGCAAAGTCGATCCTGAATAATCTTGACCTTATCCAAGGCATCCTTTACTAGATTTGTGCCCAACAACCGAGCCTCCCCCGGCTCGAACCACCCAACTGGTGACCGATACCGCCTACTATATAATGACTCATAGGGAGCCATTTTAATGCTCGAATGGTAGCTGTTGTTGTAGGCAAACTTTACAAGGGGCAAGAACTAATCCCACAATCCTCCGAAGTCTATAACACATACACGGAGCATATCCTCCAAGATCTGAATAGTGCGCTCGGACTGTCCGTCCGTCTGAAGATGAAACACTGTGCTCAGCTCAACGTGCATGCCCAACTCGCATTGTACTGCCCTCCAAAAGTGCAAGGTGAACTGCGTACCTTGATCAGAAATGATAGACACGGGCACACCGTGAAGATAGACGATCTCGCAGATGTAGATCTCTGCCAACCGCTCCGAAGAAGAGGTAACTGCCATAGGAATGAAATGCGTTGACTTAGTCAACCTATCCACAATGACCCAAACTGCGTCGAACTTCCTCCGAGTCCGTGGGAGTCCAACAACGAAATCCATAGTGATACACTCCCACTTCTACTCAGGAATCTCTATCTTCTGAAGCAAACCACCAGGTCTCTGATGCTCATACTTTACTTGCTGACATTTTAGACATAGAGCTACATAAGCAACGATATCTGTCTTTATCCTTCTCCACCAATAATGTTGTCGCAAGTCCTGATACATTTAGTAGAGCTCGGGTAAATAGAATATCGGGGAACTGTGGGCCTCCTCAAGAATCAACTCACGAAGTCCATCCACATTAGGGGCACAAACACGACCCTACATCCTCAAGACCCCGTCCTCTCCAACAGTAAGTTGTTTGGCATCACCGTGCCACATGTGTCCCTAAGGACCAACAAATGAGAGTCGTCATACTGTTGGTCTCTGATACACTCAAACATGGAAGACCGAGCAACTGTACAAGCTAGAACATGGTTGGGCTCTAAAATAACCAACCTCACAAACTGGTTGGCCAAATTCTAAACATCTGATGCAAGCGGCCTCTCACCGACTGGAATGAACGCAATGCGGCCCATACTCGCTGCCTTTCTACTCAATGTGTCGGCCACCACATTGGCCTTTCCGAGATGATACAAGATGGTGATATCATATTATTTCAATAGCTCCAATCACCTCCTCTGCCTCAAATTGAGATCCTTTTGCTTGAACAAATACTAAAGGCTCCGATGATCTGTGAAGACCTCACACGGCACGTCGTAAAGATAGTGCCTTCAAATCTTCAGCACATGAACAATGGCTGCCAACTATAAGTCATGGACATGGTAATTCTTCTCATGAACCTTTAACTGTCGCGACGCATATGCAATCACCCTGCCCTCTTGCATCAATACCACACCGAGCCCAACACGGGACACATCACAATATACTGTATAAGATCCTGAACCTGTGGGCAACACCAACAATAGCGATATAGTCAAAGCAGTCTTGAGCTTCTGAAAGCTCACCTCAAACTCATCTGACCATCTAAACGAGGCACCCTTCTAGGTCAACCTGGTCAACGGGGCTGCTATAGATAAAAAAACCCTCCACAAATCGACTGTAATAGCCCACCAAACCCAAGAAACTCCTGATCTCCGTAGCTGAAGTGGGTCTACGCCAGTTCTGAACTGCCTCAATTTTCTTAGGATCTACCTGAATGCCATCTACTGATACAACGTGCCCCAAGAAAGCGGCTAAATCCAACCAAAACTTGCACTTTGAAAATTTAGCATACAACTGGGTAGTTCTCAGAGTCTGAAGTACAATCCTGAGATGTTGCTCATGCTCCTCTCGACTGCGGGAGTAGATCAAGATATCATCAATAAGAACGATCACAAATAAGTCCAAATAAGGTTTGAACACTCGGTTCATTAAATCCACGAATGTTGCTGGGGCATTTGTCAACCCAAAGGACATCACCAGAAACTCATAATGTCTGTACCGAGTTCGAAAAGCTGTCTTAGGGACATCGGATGCCCTAATCCTCAATTGATGGTAGCTAGATCTCAAATCAATCTTCAAAATTACCTTGGCACCCTGAAGCTGATCAAATAAATCATCAATCCTCTGCAATGTATACTTGTTCTTGATGGTGACTTTGTTCAACTACCGATAATCTATACACATCCTCATCGGTCCATCTTTATTCTTCACAAACAACATAGGTGCACCCCAGGGCGAGACACTAGGTCTAATGAAGCCCTTATCAAGCAAATCTTGCAGTTGTTCCTTCATTTCTTTCAACTCTGGCGGGGCCATACGGTATGGCAAAATGGAAATAGGCTGGGTGCCCGGAGTCAAGTCAATACAGAAATTAATATCCATGTCGGGTGGCATCCCCAACAGGTCTGCAGGAAAAACCTCTGGAAACTCACAAACAACTGGCACTGAATCCATGAAAGGAACCTCCGCACTAGAATCGCGGACATAAGCCAAATAAGCTAGACACCCCTTCTTGACCATATGCCAAGCCTTCACATAAGAGATAACCCTGCTGGTAGAATGGCCAGAAGTACCCCTCCACTCTAATATAGGCATCCCCGGCAAGGCTAAGGTCATCGTCTTGACGTGATAATCCAATATAGAATGATAAGGTGACAGCCAATTCATTCCGAAGATGACATCAAAATCCACCATATCGAGAAGTAGAAGATCTACACTAGTCTCAAGGCTCACAATAGTGACCACACCTGAACAATAAACACGATATACAACAATGACATCCCCCACAGGTATGGACACATACACAAGATCACTCAAAGAATCACGGGGCACAACCAAATATGAAGCAAAATAGGATGACACATAGGAGTAAGTAGAACCCGGATCAAATAGAACTGAAGCATCTCTACTGCAAACTGAAACAGTACATGTGATAACAACGTCAGATGACTCAGCCTCAGGCCTGGCTGGAAAAGCATAACATCGGGGCTGGGCCCCACCACTCTGAACCACGTCCCTGGGATGACCTCTAGCTAGCTGGCCTCTACCTCTAATGGCCTGACCTCCACCTCTAACAATCTGGTCTCTACCTCTGGCTGCCTGACCGTTGCCTTTGGTTGGTTGAGTAGGTGGTGTAGCAACTGATGCCGGAACCATGGCACGATAACACTGATGTTGTGGCGTGATGCCCAATAATCTCGGACATATCCTCCTGATATGCCCATAACCACCACACTCTAAACATCCATCCTTATACTGTGGCGGTGGAAACTGAGACTGACCTGAATGGGCCAGATGACCATGGTAGTAACCCTGAGTAGGGGGTGCACTGATAGGAGCTGGTGGTGCACTGTAGGCTGGCTTTCCAGAGTGAGGCACATAAGGACCACGACTCCCTGAAGCATTGTGGGATGCCTGAAGCGCTGAATGAAATGACCTAGGAGGATGTCCCCTACCAAAAGTACCCCTGCCTCCAGATGAGGCACCACTGAACCCACCGGAATGACGAGGTCTCTTATCAGACCCCTGACCTCCCTATGCAAGAACCATCTCGGCTCGCCTGGCGACATTGGCAACCGCCTGGAAAGAAATCTCACTCCCACTCTCCTTAGCCATTTGTAATTTGATAGGCTATGCAAGTCTGTGAATAAACCTCCTTACCCTATCTCTCTCTCGGTTGGAAGCAGAAGAAGAGCATGACGGGCCAAATCCACAAAATGGGTCTCGTACTGAGTAACAGTCATACTGCCCTACTGGAGATGCTTGAACTGACGACGATGCTCCTCTCTCAATGTGATAGGCAGAAACTTCTCTAGGAAGAGCTGAGAGAACTGGTCCCAAGTAAGAGCAGGCGACCCAGCTGGTTTGGTCAACACATAATCCTTCCACCATTTCTTGGCGGAACTAGTCATCTGAAATGCAGCAAAATCGACCCTATTGGTCTCCACTATACCCATGTTCCGTAGAACCTCATGACAACTGTCAAGATATTCTTGGGGATCCTCTGTAGGAGCACCACTGAAGTGAACTTGGAAGAGCTTTATAAACCTGTCCAATCTCCATAAAGCCTCAGAAGACATAGCTGACGCATCACCTACCTGTGCCGCAATAACCGGCTAAACTATTTTGACTGGATGAGATGCTGGAGTCTAATACTGGGGAGCCATCTACTCCAGAGTGTGAGTAGTAGGATTCTGTGCTCCTCCTCTAGCCTGAGAGACTGTTGGTGCCATAGGGAATGCGCCAGTCTGGGCCACACTCTCCATAAGGCCCACCAAATGGACCAAAGCATCCTGAAGCACTGGGGTGGCAATGAACCCCTCCGGGACCTGAGCTGGTCCGACAGGCACAACCTGGGCTAGAACCTCTTCATCTAACTCTACCTGAGGCTCCACTGCTAGTACTTGTGCTCGAGCTCGGGGCTCAGCTCTACCCCTGCCTCGGCCTCTGGCTCGACCTCGACCTCTGCCCCTCGTAGGAGCTGCCATTGGGGGCTGTAGCTGCTGCTCAGCTGAAGATGCAGTACGCGTTCTCATCATCTGCGAGAGAACAGAATAGAATGGTCCAATCAGCAATGATAGAATAAAATTGCACAATAAAGAAGAATAGAAGTGAAATTGTTCCTAACTTCATAGCCTCCGGAAGATAAGTACAGACGTCTCCGTACCGATCCTCCAGACTCTACAAAGTTTGCTCGTGACTCGTGAGACCTATGTAACTTAGTACTCTGATACCAACTTGTCATGACCCGAAATTTCCATCGTCGGGACCGTGATGGTGCCTAACATTTCACTTGCTAGGCAAGCCAACGTTAGAACAATTTATCTTTTTAAACTATTTTAATCTAATTAATGAAGAAGAAATTGATTTAACTGCAATAATCCAAATATAAATGCCAAAGCTAAAATCATAAAAATATCTGCTAGAAATCCCTAAACTCGGTGTCACATGTGCACGAGCTTCTAGAGTAATACATATAAGGGTCTGAAATAAATACAAAGCTATCTGAATGAAAATACACAGCTAAATAAAAAAATAGACGGGGACTTCAGGAGCTGCGGGCGCTGAGCAGTTGTATCTCAAGTCTCCATAGGTTGTCCAATCCGAGCACTCTAGTAGCCGCCGCTCGGACCGTCTCCAAAATCTGCACATTGTGCAGAGTGTAGTATCAGTACAACCAACACCATGTACTGGTAAGTGTCGAGCTTAACCTCGACGAAGTACTGACGAGGCTAAGGCGGGTCACATTCACTACAACCTGAACGCAGTATATAATAATGATAGAAAATGGACAGAATTAAATAGCCAACTGAAAATAATAACCACAGCCTCAAGAATAAACCAGTGTCGTCCAGAATCACCAATCATTAATAATTTAGATACAAATACCAAAAGAAAAACCAACACAGCTCACGAAATGGAAACATATAGGTTGTTGCGGTGCGCAACCCGATCCCACCAGACAATACAAATTTCCTCCCTTATTTCACCATAACGATATCAACAACAGTAAATAATATATATATGTTGCGGCGTGCAACCCGATCCCACCATATGTCAATATTAGTATTATAATTCACCCTTATTGCGCCATGTCAATCCACCCTTATTCCACCTCAACATATCACCCTTATTTCACCTGTTGCGATGTGCAACCCGATCCCACCATATCAAAATCAATTACTCAATAAGCACAATAAAACTCACAATTCAAATCATAGAAAAACCCTTTACAATTCCAAGACACCAAACTGAACAATTAGGAAATCTTCCACAATATGATAATCCAAATAAGTAATAATACACAGCGAGACCAATCTAGAATTTACACCTATAAGGTACAGATAAACCAACTTGAGAAAATAGTAGGATATTATGAAACTATGGAAAGAACTAATATCATGAACAGGAGGAAACAATGACTACAAGTAGCAATTAGGCATGGAAACACATTTAGAGTATATAACAACTAAGACGGGGAAAGAGATAATATAAGTAGAACAGGGAAGCAGGGGAAAATAGGTAATTCGGCGGCGCATAAGCACTCGTCACCTCACATATATGCCGCTGACATGAAATTCACATAGCAAATAGTCCGAGGGTTCCTAATTCCCTCAAGTCAAGGTTAGACACAACACTTACCTCGCTCCAAATGCCACTCAATGCTCAATCATATCATTTCCTCTAGAATCCACCTCCAACCCACTCGTATCTATCTACAAACGACTCAATAATATCAATTATTGCTAAAGGAATCAATTACAATGCATAAATTTAGATTTCCTAAACTTTCCCCCAAAAAGTCAAAAATCGACCTCGAGCCCGCTTGGTCAAAATACGGGGTTTGGAACAAAATCTATTTACCTATTCACCCCCGAGCATGATTATGTAATTTATTTCGAAATCCGACCTCAGTTCGAGGTCTAAATTCCAATTATACAAACATACCTAATTCTACCCAAACCCCAAATTTCCACCATGGAAATCCTAGATTTTAGGTTGAAAACTCATGAAATGTAATGGGTAGTTGAAAGAAGATAGGTTAGAATCACTTACCAACAAATTGGCGACGAAGATCTATTAGGAAAATCGCCTCTATGCCTTCTAGTTTTGAAATTTTGAAGGAATGGCAAAATTCCCGTTTTGGTTCTGTTTTGAATAACTGGGCGTCAGGTATTCATCGCGTTCGCGTGAATCCTGACTTCGCAAAGAGCACTGCCTGTTAGGGTTACGCGATCACGAGAAGCTACACGTATTTGCAAAGGTTTAGCCCCTCTGACCTATGCGTTCACGAGACAAGACCCGCGTTCGCGTAGTGTAACCTCAAGTCTCCTGCCTAGCCAAGCTAACGCTACGCGTTCGCGGGTGGCGGGTCACGTTTGCATAGAGCAAACCCCTCATCGCTCCGCGTTCACGAACATAGTCTCGCGTTTTCGTAGTGTAAAATCCTCCCCCAACCCAGATCCCCTTTGCGATCGCCAGAATGGCTTCGCGATCACGAAGCACAATTCACCTCGTAGCCTATCGGAAACTCACCCGAGCCCTCGGGGTTCCAAACCAAACATGCACACAAGTCATAAAACATCATACAAACTCGCTCGCACGATCAAAACACCAAAATAATGCTTAGAACTACAAATCAGACACCAAATCAAATGGAATTTTTAAGAAAACTTTAAAACTTCTATTATTACAACCGACCGTCCGAATCACGTCAAATCAATTTTGTTTCTCACCAAATTTGATAGATACATCATAATTATTATAGTGGACCTGTACCGGGCTCTAGAACAAAAATATGGACCCGGTATCAATAAATCCAAACATCAGTCGATCCTAAAAACCCATAAAACTTTCAAACTTTCATTTTTTCAACAAAAATCAATAAATGGAGCTAGGGACCTCCGAATTCGATTCCGGGCATACGCCCAGGTCCTAAATTATGATATGGATCTACCAGAACTGTCAAAATATGAATTTGGATTCGTTTACCCAAAATGTTGATCGAAATCAACTTAAATGAATTTTTAAGGCACAATTCTTATTTTTATCAATTGTTTTAACATAAAAGCTTTTCAGAAATACGCTCGGACTGCGCACGCAAATTGAGGAGGGTAAAAATGAGATTTTTAAGACTTCAGATCACAGAATTAGGTTTTATAACATAAGATGACCTATCGGGTCATCACAATTGATTTGGAGGCATTTGATTATAATGACCTTGTTATGTGTAAATGTATACCAGGAGAGTTATTGCGGTTTAGACTACAACTTGAGGTTTGTATTTTCTGCGGTTATGGAAATTCAGTTGCATGTTGCAATGGTTCTTCTGAAATGAGTTAAGTGAAAGGATTCTAGCTAATGAAGTGTTTATTCTACTAGTAGTTCAGGGGTTATGATAAATTTGTTTACTCGTGCATAGCGGCCTGATAGATGCAGTGAGTGGCATGGGAATTAGAAGTTGATGATCAAGGTTGCGGCTCGGTGTTGATAAGAATGTCACGAGCTCAGATGAGCAAGGAACAATTCAGATGTTTAGAGTAAACTGCCATTATCTTAGTATCGCCTGAGAATGGTGTTCTGTGGAAGAGGCATTCTGTATTGATCTACGGTTGTGATTTGCCTTACAGAAATAGTACGTTTAGTGGTATGGAGGTGAGTATTTTTCTACCTAGTGCGGAAGGTCATGGGAGCGGCCACGGGAAAATTGTATAAGTGTGACATGTTAGTCACTTGATTGTTAAAGATTGAGACCAAGTAAGGATACTATGGTAATATCGCAAATGTGAGAGTTTATGCCTGGAAGGTGCCCTATCCCTTGGGTTGTGGACTATGGGAGTTTGTTCCGGATAGGATGGCTGCTCGTATGCGCCATGAATCGGGTCATTTTGGATCCTTGAAGGGGTGTTGGCCCACTATGGTATGATCAAAATTGGCTTGAGGTCCGTTGGTAGGTCTAATGTGAATGTTTGCTCTACATCAGGTCGGATGTGTTCATTCGACATAACATTGGTTACGGAGGAGTCTTCGGGCATTGGATGTTATTCTTGCCATCAGATATTCCATGTAATACTCATTTGTGCCATGCGGGTTATGAGACCACTTGATTATTCGCACATGTGTTGTGGTCCCGTGTAACTTGTGGTGTTATAAGATCAAGATGGCTCTCGAGATCAAGATACCTTGGTAGTGCTCTTGTTGACATTTTCCCCATTCTTTTGTACTCGACATTGATTGTTATTTTCCTTAGTATACTACTAATTGTCTTTCTCTGTGTTGCGCTATTTGCTTGGTTCTGTGTATCTAACCTTGTGGTATTACTCGTTGTTTATATTTCATTGTTGACTTTATTACACTGTACATTTTGTGGTGATCATTTTTTATGTGTCATTCATTATCTCTACTCTTACTTGTTGACTTGAATCGTGACAGAACACTTGTACAAGCATACACGTAGATAAATCACCCATATCGGTCTAAGAAGATGAATCATGATGTTTTGACCATTTACATGTACCCTCGTGTACTTGCCTTATATGTGAGAGTTATCCTGTTGGCACATGAGTTTGTCTGTGCAGTCATGAGTCATTTTTATTGTTGGCACGTGAGTGGGTAGTGCGGATATTAGATATTGTCATTCCTTGGGCAGTTCTATTATGAATTATTATGTGGGCACAAGATGCGTGGGTGTCTTGACCGTTCCTCATCACTACTCCACTGAGGTTAGTCTTGATACTCATTAGGTATCGTTGTTATGTTCTCATACTACGCTTCTGCACATTTTTGTGCAGATCTCAGGTGCCTTGGTAGTTTTTGATTATTAGATAGCTAGTCGAGCATTGCCGTGGAGACTCAAGGTAAACTTGTCATCGCGTTCGCAGGCCTCAGAGTCGCCGTTTGATATTGCACTTGTACTGTTTAATTTCCATTCAGAACAAATATATTTAGGGATTCTTCTAGTAACCTCAGTAGAGCTTATGACTTGCACTACTTGTTTTTTAATGTTTTTTCATGTTGTAATTGTTGAGTTCGTTTAGAAATATCTGGTTTCTGCTTAATAGTTCTATTGGTTAATTTTTGTCAATTTATTCAGTAAGTGTTAGGATTACCTAGTCGTAGAGACTAGGTATCGTCACGACATCCTATGGAGGGAACTGGGGTCGTGATAGTTTAGCGCCATCATGGTCCCGAGGGTGGGAATTCCAGGTCGTGACACCCATGGGCCAGTTCAAGTCCTATAATCAAAGCCTCATATTCGACTTCAGTTTTAGTCAATGGGACAGTTTTTATGGACTGACTCAAGGTTTCCCCCGAAGGCGTGATAAGGACCACCCCGAACTCGGACCCTTTCTCATTGAAAGCTCCGTTTATGAACAGGGTCCAAACTCCTAATGTCGTTTTCGGCAACATTACCGCTTCTTTTGCGGCAAAAGTCAGTATCTTGGGACTGAAATCTGCCATAAAGTTGTCCAAAACTTATGATTCGATCGCAGTCTTAGGCTTATGTTCAATATCAAATTCACTAATTTCAACTGTCCATTTGGCCAACCTACCCGACAACTCAGGTTTGTGAATGACATTTTGCAAGGAAAAGATTGTTACAACGGCTATTGGGTGACACAGAAAATAAGGCCTATGATTTCGAAAGGTGACTAAAAAAGCTAAGGCTAGTTTATCAAGGAGAGGATAACAAGTTTTTGCTCCAGACAACACTTTGCTAACATAACAGACAGGAGATTGCGTACCTTCATCCTCCAGACTAGAACGACACTTACCGCTACCTTAGAGACCACTAAATATATTAGTAGTTGTTCGCCTTCCCCTAGCTTTGAAAGTAATAGGGGGATCGATATGTAACATTTCAGGACTTTTAAGGTCTATTGACACTCTAGAGTCCAATTGAAATTGATCTTCTTCTTCAAAAGTGAGAAGAAGTGATAGCGTTTTTCGAGGATCGAGAGATGAACTTGCTTAGAGTGGTCAATCTCCCGGTTAGCCTTTGGACTTCTTTCACACTGGTCAACTGGTCTGGAATGTCCTCGATGGATTTTATCTTGATGGGATTTATCTCGATCCCCCTTTGTGAAACAAAAAAACCCAAGAACTTACCAGAGCTAACCTCGAAAGCGCATTTTTTGGGGTTGGGTTTCATGTTGTGCTTCCTCAGGATATTGAAGGTTTCCACGAGGTGTTTTAAATGGTCACATGCATTCAAATACTTGACAAACATATCATCTATGTAGACTTTCATTATTTTACCTATTTATTTCTCGAACATCTTGTTCACGTGCCTCTTATTAGTGGCTCCGGCATTTTTAAGCCCGAAGGGCATTACATTATAACAATATATGCCAAAGTTCGTTATGAATGAAGTCTTTTCCTGATCCTCGAACTTCATCTTAATTTGATTGTACCCGTAATAGGCATTGAGGAAACGCATCAACACGAACTCGGCCATTGCATCAATCATTTGATCAATGTTTGGGAATTGGTACGAGTCTTCCGGGTGCGCCTTATTCAAGTCTTTGTAATCTACGCACCTTCAAAAAAAATTATTCTTTTTTAGAACTATAATTACGTTAGCTAGCCAACCAGGATACTTTACCTCTCGGATTGAACCAATATTAAGTAATCAAGTTACCTCTTCCTTAACAAACTTGTTTCTGACCTCGGATATTGGGCGTTTCGTTTGCCTTACCGGAGGGATGCTTAGGTCTAGGCTTAGCTTATGCACAACCACTTCTAGCAGGATACCTGTCATATCCAAGTGCGACTATGCAAAACAATCAATGTTAGTTTTAAGGAAATCAATAAACCTTGACCTAAGCTCGGGATTGAGTCCTGTTCCCAAGTGAAAGTTTCTCTCTAGCAATTCCTCGAGCAAAGCTACTTGTCCGAGCTCTTTATTCGTGGACTTGGTTGCGTCTGTCTCTTCCAGTACTTGAAAGTATCTCCTGGTGAGATTTCGACGCCCCCTCATCTTTATCATCTTCGCTCAGCTGGGGAGTAGGCTTCGGTACTTGTAATTGCTATTTGTTAGGTTCCTTCCCCTTACTTCTAGAAACTGATACCGCATTCATTTCTCTTGCTGCATGTTGATCTCCTCTAATCTGCCTAATTCCCTTTAGGGTCGGGAATTTAAGCAATTGGTGATAAGTTGATGGTACAACCTTCATCTTATGCAACCACGGTCTACTGAGGATTATATTGTTGCCCATGTCACTATCCACCACTTCAAATAAGGTGGTGTTTGTGACCCCTTCAGCATTCGTGGGCAGCAAGATCTCCCCTAGTGTTGTCACACTTGCCATTTTGAACCCGACAAGGAGCTTTGTCGCCGAAATAATGTTTTTGGTTAATTTGGCTTGTTCCAGTACTCTCTATTGAATAATATTGGTTGAGATTCCTGGGTCAGGAAAAACATGCTTAATCATAAAATCTAGAACATTAAGAGAAATTACCAAGATGTCGTTGTGCGCCAGAAGAAGTCCGTAGATGTCCTCCTCCGTGAAGGTGATGTCGTCTTCGGCGACTTACCGGAGTCTCTTGTAGTGGTTTACCGATAATTTTGTCTTCTTGGCCGCCGTGAAGGTTACACCATTTATTTAAGTTCCTCCAAAATCATGTTGATAGTTAGCCAAGGAGAGTCTTCTCCTATCTTCGAGGGTTCTATATTGTCCCAGTTGAGGCCGTAGTTGTTCTTGGCTCGGTCGCTCAAGAACTCCCTAAGATAGTCGTTCTTCAACAACGTTGCCACATCCTCACGTAGGTACTTACAATCCCCAGTTTTGTGGCCATGAGTACCTTGATATTTGCACCATAAGTTAGGATCCCTTTGGCTGGAATCAGATCTGATTGGCTTCAAGATTCATGCTTATTTGATATTCCTCAATTAGGATACCAAATCCATGATGCTAATATTAAAATTATACTCTGACTACCTGGGATAAGTGGAATCTCGGGATCCCGATACCTCTTTGTCTTGCAATGACCTGTTGTTTTATCCGCGGTCAGTTCTTTAATCGGGGGCAAACCTATATGCGGACCGGAACCCTATCCTACTGCATCCTATGGCTCTCTCGTACAATATGAATTAGCCCTGAGAAGATCGTCGGTCTACATCAAGATCATCTTTAAATTTATCCTTGTTCCTTTCTAGATCCCAACCCTTGGTTAATGATGGGAACCCGAGCTGATCATCTTCTATCCTTATCTTTTATTCATAATGGTTGTGGACATTCGTCCATGTGGTTGCATGGAAATCGAGCAGGCTTTTTTTCAACTTTCAGGAAGCCTTAAAGCTCCTCGAGTTCAAACCCTTAGTGAATGCCTCATCTGCCCATTCATTTGGCACGACCGGTAACAACATCCTTTCTTTCTGGAACCTGATCACGAACTCACGCAGCAATTTAGACTCTCCTTGCGAAATTCTGAATATGTACGCCTTCCTGCTTGGACCTTCCTGGCCCCGACATAGACTTTGATGAATGAATCTGTGAGAATTTCAAAAGAATCAATTGAATGTTTGGGTAAAAGAGAATACTCTGTCAAGGCCCCTTTCGTGAGGGTTTGTCCGAATTTCTTCGGTAGAACCAACTCAATCTCATGTTGGGCCAAGTCAATTGCTTTCACTGCCATTGTATATGTTGTGATGTGCTCCTGAGGGTCTGAAGTCCCAACGTACTTTGGTATTTTTAGCATTTTGAACCGTTTTAGAATCAATTCTAGTGTTGCGCTCAGTTTAAACAGCAATTGGGTGTACTTCTTCAAGTACGGGCCCTTCAACACTGGTGGTGCACCAGAAATTTGGACCATTCGAGCGTGGAACTCTTTTACGTACTAGTTCATCTGCTTATTCATGTCCCTCATGAATCTCATGAGTTCAGTTTTGAAGGGATCACTACCGTTATCACTATCAGATCCGCTACAGGTCCCCCGGGCTCTGCCAAAGCCGACCTCACCCCTCGGAGTGTTATTATAATCCCTATAAGCCGCTTGATTTACAAGAGCTCTGGGTGGAATATGACATCTTCCATTCCCGTTGTTGGACGAAGCTGATAATGCATGCTTTAATTTTGTCATGACCTGGTCTTGCCTCGAGAGATGGCCTATGATGGCCTTTTGCTTCTCTCTCAAGATCCTTACTGTTTTCGCAACATGCTCGTCCTCAGCATCATCGGGAGTCATTTCCCTCACATATCAGGGATATTGTCTGCCATGGAATAGAGATGCTACGTCCCCCTAGTTGCGGGTGTCGCTAATTGAATCCTCAGGTTGAGGCAGATTTTCATGTTCCCCAACATTGTGTTAGCTGCCATTTTTCTCGATTTTTGCTATGAAACAAAGAACCAAACAAGTTAGCGTAGATGCAAGGATCAACATAATTACGCAACTATATAGGCTCCACTTTGGGTGCCAAATGATTTACCCATAAAATACTAGAGAATATTCTTCATTAAATGCCAACTGGTGGCAAATATTCGACCTTCTCCCGTTAATTATGTTTTCGGGGTCTATCTGATACCATCTGTAGCTGTTGTCCCCGGTCTTGGTTCTCACTCAATTTATCTTCGTTCTGTCTTCAGTTCCATATATCACGCTATTATTCGATCATTTAATACGAACCAATTTTACCTTATACAGGGGGGGGGGGATAAATAAATGCTCGTAAAGTTGTAATGTGTAATCGAGTTTTCAGGACAAGTTTTGTAGGAACTTATGTATTTTGCCTATTTATAAGTAATCTTTTCCAAAACACCAACCTATCTTCATAAGTGCTTTCTAGAAAACATGATACGGTATCCATAGTCCTTCAACTTTGTTAGATTTCTTAATTAAAGTAAACAAATAGTTCTCTCTCCGTTTTATATCTATTTATCCTCCTCTTTTTACTCCAAAAGAACATATTTTTGGACAATATAGGCGGAGTCAGGATGAAAATTGTCATGACAATTCCTTCTATTCACATCTTTTTATCAAAAGTTTCTTGGTAACTTTTTATATTTATCGCGAAAAAGTTCACAAGTAACTTATATACGTATTTAGAATCCACGTGTAACTTACTTACAGATGAAATATCTCCAAATAATTTTCCTGGTGTGGAGGTCAAGAATTAGGGTAGACGGTTAGTAGGTAGTCGAGTGTGTATCTTCCCTATACCAGTAGTATTAGTAGTTAGCCTTGTATTCTATTATTTATAAATCTCTATTACTACATGTTGATCATTTACTTGTTTTCTTATTATATTGTTATTGTTACTGCTTGTTTCTACTGCTTTCTTTCCATATTTTGTTAAGCTAGGGGTCTATCGGAGATAACATCTCTCCCTCAGCGTAGGGGTAAGGTCTACATACACACTACTCTCCCCAGATACTACTTGTGGGATTATACTGCATTTATTATTTTTATTATTTGAGGATAATAATTACCAATTTAATTATTTACAACGATTTTTGTTATCATGAATATCCATATGAAACTATTTTATTTGAAAATTTTCATTATGATGGCCAGAAAAAATCCCAGCGAGGGTGTTTAATTTGAGCTTAAGAAATAAAGACCTTGTGTAATGACCTGACCGGTTGTTTTGAGTATTTACACTCCTTTCAACTATTTGAATTCTTTAATAGCTTCATATGATGTATTATGACCAATGTGTATTGTCTGGTTTTCAGGTGTTTCGGGATTAGTTCGGATGAATGAAATTCATGTTTGAAGCTTAAATGAAAAGGGTTGAACGGAGTTTAACTTTTGTGCAAAAGATTCTGTAATGGAGTTTTGATAGTTCCAATAGCTCCATATGGTGATTTTGGACTTAAGACTGTGTCTGGATATTTATTTTGAAGTCCGTAGTTGAATTTGGCTTGAAATGGCGAAAGTAAGAAATTGAAGGTTTGGAAGTTTGACTGCAAGCTAACTATTACGATATCGAGTCTGTATTGTGATTCCGGAAATTTTAGTAGCTTTGTTATGTTATTTATGACTTTTACGCAAAATTTAAGTTCATTTCGGATTGATTTGATGTGTTTCGGCGCGATCTTTGGAAGTTGAAAGATTTAAAGTTCATTAAGTTTGAATTGAGGTGCGATTCGTCATTTCGATGTTTTTATATGTGATTGAGGCCTCGAGTAGGTCCGTAATATGTTTTGAGACTTGTTGGTATGTTCGAACGGGATTCTGAGAGGCTCGGGTGAGTTTCGGGGTGGTTTAGGACCATTTCTAGGACATTTTTAATTGCTGGTTTTTTGCTACAGAGGTGTGCATCGCGGTATATGAATCCCTAAATTTCATGTTATATGAATTGTTTTGAGGTGACGCACAAGCTAGGTGACAGGCGTGTGGGCATGCACCATATAAATTGTGACTTAATTGATTTCGTGGAGTTGCATAATAAAATAATCATGTCATTACCCACATATCCTCCACGTGTTAGAGGAAATTGAGCTGAGACTCATATTAAAGATTATGTTTAGGCTATGTGCCGATATTTTTGCGACCCACAGAGGTCTTATTGCTATTGAATTACTTGTTTAAATTTACAATTTTGTACTCAGTCACATCTATCATTTGCATATCGTATCTCATTCGCTATTGTCATTCATTGATACATCATATCATAATGTCAGGTTGATTTTCATGTCATTGAGAGCCCGGGAGACTGAAGATTTTGAGTGATATTTATGGGACCAGGCTTCACGCCGCAACATATTTTATTTATTTATTCCTGGATCTGGCTATTATAGCGCTTGGGCTGAAGGAGCCCCTACGGAGTCTGTACCCCCACAGTGAGCGTAGATGATTTTATATAGAGGTATGAATCTTCCCTGGACATGGATCTTATCTTAATCATTTATATTTGGGGATGGATCTTCCCCTGGGCATGGATCTTGCCCGAATCATTTATATTGAGGGATATATCTTCCCTGGACATGGATCTTTTGCGAATCATTTATATTTGGGGATGGATCTTACCTGAATCATTTATATTGAGGGATGAATATTCCCTGGACATGGATCTTGTCTGAATCATTTATATTTGGGGAAGGATCTTCCCCTAGGCTGGATTGGCCTTACACATTATTGAGTGAGTGACTGTGAGGATCTTCCCTGGGCAGGATTGGCCATATACAATACTGAGTGATTGAGTATTTTGAGATTTTGAGTACACTAGGTTTCCACTGAGGTGCATCACATACAGCATGTACATTGGCATGTAGATATATAGATGTCGTATTCCTCATATCATTAAAATCGATCTATTTTACTTGTACTGAGTTTAATTGTTGAACTTTAAAGCATGCCTACATTTTTGTGCTTTTATTTTTATACTGGACCGTACCTATTGAGCCCGTCACTACTTTTGGCCCAAATGTTAGCCTTGTTACTTATTGAGTACATAGGGTCAGTTGTACTCATACTACACTTCTGCACTTTGTGTGAAAATTTCTGATGTTGATGTACCTGCATACAGCGAGAGCTGGGTTTGAAGATGTACCTGTGTTCTAGGAATCACTGCCTCTTGTTCGTGGTAGCTTTAGAATTTTTAATATGTTCATGTATACTTCAGACAGACGACATATTTTATTTCTTACCATCTTTGTTAATTCTAATCTTATAAGCTTATGATTTGTACTACCAGTCCTCGGGGAGTGTATTAGAGTCAGTTAAATATTAATTGAATCGGATTGTTATTATTTTGCTTACCTAGCGGGTGAGGTTAGGTGCCATCATGCCTAGTTTTATTTTGTTTCGTGATAAGTTGGTATCAGGGCTCTAGGTTCTACAAGTCATGAGCAAGTGTCTAGTAGAGTCTTGCGGATCGGTATGATGACGTCCATACTTATCTTCGAGAGGCTACAGGGCATTCTGGATAATTTCTCATCTTTCTTTCCTTATCGTGCAGAATTGATTCAGCTTAAAACATAACTCTTTGAATTCCATCCACGCATTCGTGTGCGCATGTGAGCGCTCGGTATTAGCTGTGCATCGCTGACATATGATTCCATGAATGTGGTTCGAGATGTGTATTCTGTGTTTTGGTGATGGGCAAGTCTGGAGGACTTGAGGCCAGGGTTAGACCGCAGCTTAAGCTCGGTAGTTTCGGTTGTGAGAAATTGTGTGTTTGGACTTATGCGTCCAGAAGTGTCCCTATGAGTGACATTTGTGGCTCGATGAGCGGTTGAATGACTATGTGATGGTTTGAATATGACGAGAAGAGTTTCTCGAGATGTAAAAAGGGTCATTGGGTGCTTGATGTCTATCTTGGTTTGACATATAGTCTTGAGTATTAATGTGTTGAAGGATCTTTCACGTTCTTAAATTGTGGGACAAATTAAATTCTCATGTCTTGATAATGAGTTTGGACTCGGGAAGATTAAGTGATTGCATAGTAATTGTGGTTGCGAAAAGTTATAGCAAGATGCCAATTTGAGGCCATGCAGGTGGGTTATCTCCTGCAGAGTAATCTACGTAGGTGTGTCCCTTATAATGTTGAGTGGAGAGTTTCTTTTCTACCAGCGGGGTGTATGTGTTGAGATTTGAATTTGAATCTGGTTGAAAAGGTTAACTTGACTGTGAAGAGAATAAATGCGAGTTTAGCGGATGATTGAGGTATTTTATGGTTGGTGTTGCATGAGCTTGAGAAGAATTTTTGTTGAACTGACTATGGTATTATGGCAGTAATAGAGTATGTGTATTGTGAGTTATCGAGTATTTTGTTATGTGGCTTTGAGCCAAGTGGGGGAGTCTGCTATCTACGATTTGATTGCACAACTATGTGTTGTTTTGGTTTTGGTCTGAGGCATACTTGTGGATTAGTTATGACTTGCAGAGGTTGAGATGGAGGATGACTCGAGTAAGGAAATTCCTGAATACGGGTTATATTTCACTTTATGAGTATATAAAATCATGAGATGGGTGAGTTGTTATTTGTGAAGGATGTAGTGCGCACAGAGTATGAATATCATCGGTAGTGTTAAGGCAGGGATTACCTCTTTGAGTATTGTTAAGATAATGGAGCATGTGTCTTTCAGCCCGTTCGGGCGGTGCAATTTAGATTTGAGCAGAGTGGATGACTCTCAAGAAGGTTCTAAAGAGTTAAAGATTTATATGTAGGCAATTGAGAATTTTTCAGATTTGTATATCGCTAGGATCAGTTAGTTACATTGAATGGTGCCGGGACATGCGGTAATTTTGTATGATTAGGGGTTATACATTTCAGTATAAGAAAGGTAAAAAAAATGAATTTAAATTCACATAAGGTGCTTTCATTGCGAGCATTTCAGTTGTGGCATTTGTGGGGGTGCTTAGGAAGAATACAACGGCTTCTGGGCATTAGGGTTGTGTGGTTTTATGTTAGGATGTATTGTAATGAGCGTTGGATAAGGATCATGGTGTTCTGACAAGAAGAAGTGCAACTTGGGGGTAATTCAGAAGAAACTCGGAGAAAATAGGATGATTGGGTAGTTGGCTCGAAACAGTATGCTCGGTTCTTTTGTTTCTTATGATTAGGTAAGGATTTAAGGGTGTTTTGTGGCAATACTATCGAATTTGACAACATGTGTTTCTTGGTAGAGTTAGGGAGATTCACCTATAATAGTGTGGTTATGTTCAAATGGGTTTCGGAGAGTTCTCGGTGGTTTCTACCACTCATTATGATTGATATGTACTACCGGCGTGAGAAACATGTTATGCATTGTGATTTCCTCCTATATGGGAGCAAATGCAAGATTTCTAACTAACCGAGTATGTAATTTTCTTGTGACTCAGAGGTGATAATGAGATTCTCGTGCTTTTCACATGATGGCATGATAGACATGGTGAGTTGTGCGTGATTACGATTTACAGGTACAAGGTGGCAGTTCAGTTTTGAAGGGAAGGTCATGAATTTTGGACAGCATGGTCAGTTTCATTTGTTTAGATGAATGTTATAACTACTCGATAATTCATGAGAACGGTGCGCATTGTAGAAGGCGCAATGTGTTTTGACTTACGGATGTTCATTGGTATTGCGGTACTCACCTGGTTGATAGACTGCTAATATTCAAATTATTTCTATGTGGCACGGAAGAATTATGGAAGATTTCCTAGTAGGATAATCGTGCATGAAGGATGTGATAGTCATTCCAGTGCTGGAGTTGTGATTATTTATTGTGGTTCATGTGTTAGTTGAATTTGGAGACTAGGAGTTCTCAGAAGCATATTGTTTTCGGTTGCGACCTATTTGAGGTGAGTATCTTGTTTAAACTCGGTTGAGGCACTAGTTGCGTGAATTATTCGTGATAGCTACGTGCTATGAGTGCACATAGGTGTGGGGTTTGAGCCTATGTGCGAACACCGGGGCAACTATTCATGCTCGAGAAAATGCTTAGGCTATGATATGCCTAGAGTTGACGGTGAAGCATAAAGTTATAATGTTCTCGTATACGTACCTTTGTTGAGAACTATCTCGACTATACTTGAAGGTACGAAGAGGCTAATTCCTTAAATAATCTTTGTAATTACTAATTCTACGATAACTTGCCGATTTTAGCTGTGATAGCACACTTTGCACATGCCTACACTATGGCGTGTTATTTATACCAGTCCAGGAGAATGAGAATCATATTTCATTTATCATATACATGTGTACTTGTTTGATTGCTCATGTATGATATGCTTGGACTGGAGGCTTGTGACCATGCTGGGCAGACTATATTATTGGCACTTGAGTTGTCCGTGCGGATCCATATATTGATATTATTGGCACGTAAGTTGTATGTGCAGCGTGTGGAATTTTCGTTTCCTAGATCATTTATCTGGTTAATTATTTCTTTCATCTTCATGCTATGAAATTTCCTGATTAGGGCAATTTGAGAAAATTATGCACATGTACGCACAGATATTCTTCTCACAAAATTTGATGTGTTGGTTTTAAATATTCTTCTGTGCTTGTTTTTAAAAGGCAGGATTACACCGGAATAGCTTGAATAGTTGTGTTTTTTGATATAAGGTCATTGGACCTAGAATGGATACTATTATGTTTGATTACAGCGTGTTGGAACAATATTTAGAATTCGGCTTAAGATATTGGCTATGGTACTTGTTGAAAAACAGAAAGCTCTGTGATCTGTTGATCTAGTGAGTGGTTGTGAGTTCCTATATGTATCTTTCATTATCAGTAGTGTACAAAGGTTTTGGAATGCGGTTCTGTGGAATGTGGGGTTTAATACTAGTACTTGGTTGGTTTGGAGTAGTTACTGTGATCGGGAATGGTGCTGTGAGCATGCAAGTTTTGTAGTATGTTATGTGATTATATCTAGGGTTATTGTTATGTCTTGATACAACTTGTTCAGACTTATACAGTGGTGTAGATATGAGATTCGTGTCTTGTAAGAAATTCTGGATGTTGGAAATCTGGGTTCTAAGTTTTACGGACTAAGGTTAAAGTAACGATCATCACTCTCGTGTATGTGCGTGGTAAGGTGGAATAGTGATTTGATGGCTTGGAAACAACTATTGGCACGTTCGAGGACGAATTTATGTTTAAGTGGAGAAGAATGTAACGACCCGACCGGTCGGTTTGAGTATTTGCGCTCCTTTCAACTTTTTGAAGTCTTGAATAGCTTCATATGATGTATTATGACCAGTGTGTATTGTCGGATTTGATTTTCAGGTGTTTCGGGATTAGTTCGGATGAATGAAATTCATGTTGGAAGCTTAAAAAGAATGGGTGAATGGAGTTTAACTTTTATGCAAAAAACTCCGTAATGGAGTTTTGATTATTTCAATAGCTCCGTATAGTGATTTTGGACTTAGGAGTGTGTCTCGATATTTATTTTGAAGTTCGTAGTTGAATTTGGCTTAAAATGGCGAAAGTAAGAAATTGAAGGTTTGGAAGCTTGACCGGAAGTTAACTTTTATGATATAGAGTCTGGATTGTGATTCCGGAAATTTCAGTAGTTTCGTTATGTCATTTAGGACTTGTACGCAAAATTTGAGTTCATTCCGGATTGATTTGATATGTTTCGGCGCGAGATTTGGAAGTTGAAAGATTTAAAGTTCATTAAGTTTGAATTGAGGTGCGATTCTTCATTTCGATGTTGTTATATGTGATTTGAGGCCTCGAGTAGGTTCTTAATACGTTTTGAGACTTGTTGGTATGTTCGAACGGGGTTTCAAGGGGCTCGGGTGAGTTTCAGGGTGGTTCCGGTTCATTTCTAGGACATTTTTAATTGCTGGTCTTTGGCTACAGAGGTGTGAATCGCAAATATTTTGTTGCGATCGCGAAGAACAAACAACAGTTTGGGGACTTGTGAATCACTAAAGACCTTTCACGATCGCGTAGAATGAAATCTCTGCTGCACAGGGCTGACTTTAGAAGCTTATATCTTGCAATCTATAAGAAACAAATGATCCAAAAATAAAAGTTGTAACCCTTGATGTCTAGTTTTCCGAAAGTCAAACCATGTGTCA
The DNA here is from genome assembly GCF_000390325.3 of Nicotiana tomentosiformis. Lineage (NCBI taxonomy): Eukaryota > Viridiplantae > Streptophyta > Magnoliopsida > Solanales > Solanaceae > Nicotiana > Nicotiana tomentosiformis. Next base: position 107,352,613 of record NC_090820.1, on the reverse strand, counting down.
TTTGGAGTTTTGTACAATATGTTATAACCATTATACTAGAGGTTGTTTGGAAGGGTTGGGTAGTTTGTTCTTCGCGATCGCAAAGGGAAATTTTGTGCTTCGCGATCGCGAAGGGTAAATACCTGGATAGAAGCTATATTTCGGGGGTTTCGACTATTTTAACATATTTGGAGCTATGCAGCTTTGATTGAAGTAATATTTGAGGCGATGTTTACCATATGGATTGGGGTAAGTGATTCTAACTCCGTTTTGGTTACATTACATAAATATATTATTGTTTTTATCATTAAATTAGTATTTTGGGTTGAAAATGGCAGAAAATTTCATAGACTTTAATTAGGGATTTGAAGGCCGAGTTGTTGTCGAATTTGAGTAATTTTGGTATGGTTGGACGGTTGAATGGGGGTTCGTATTTTAAAAATTTTGTCTGATTCTGAGATGTGGGCCCCACCATTGATTTTTGGTTGACTTTTAGAGCGGAGTAGAGAATTTTTATCAATTGTTAAATTTCTAGCATTGGAGTATATTTTGATTAATTTGCACGTTTTTTCGCAGTATCGAATCGTTTGGCTTAGAATTGAGGAGATAGGAAGGCGTTCGGAGGTTGATACGCGCGGAATGGAATTTCTAGAGTATTGTTTAGCTTGCTCGATAGTGGATTCGACTTGTTCGAGGTAAGTAACACTTCTAAACTTGGTTCTGAGGGTATGAATACCTGAATTTCGTATTATATGAATTGTTTGGAGGTGACGCACATGCTAGGTAACGGGCTTGTGAGCGTACACCATAGAAATTGTGACTTAATTGATTATGTGGAGTTGCAGAGCAAAATAATCATGTCATTACCCACATATCCTCCACATGTTAGAGGAAATTGAGCTGAGACTCATATTAAAGATCATGTTTAGGCTACATGCCGATATTTTTGGGACCCACACAGGTCTTATTGATATTGAATTACTTGTTTAAATTTATAATTTTGTACTTAGGCACATCTATTATTTGCATATCATATCTCAGTCTCTGTTGTCATTCATTCATACATCATATCATCATGTCGGGTTGATTTTCATGTCATTGAGAGCCCGAGAGACTAGAGATTTTGAGTGATATTTATGGGATCGGGCTGCACGTCACAACACATTTTATTTATTTATACCTGGATCTGGCTATTATAGTGTTTGGGTTGAAGGAGCCCCTTTGGAGTCTACACCCCCCACAATGAGCTCGGTTGATTTTTCATTTAGGGATGGATCTTCCTTAGACATGGATCTTGACTGAATCATTTATATTTGGGGATGGATCTTTCCCTAGGCATGGATCTTGCCCGAATCAATTATATTGAGGGATGCATCTTCCCTGGACATGAATCTTGTTCGACTCATTTATATTTGGGGATAGATCTTCCCTTGGGCATGGATCTTGCCCAAATCATTTATATGGAGGGATGGATCTTCCCTGGACATGGATCTTATCCGAATCATTTATATTTAGGGATGGATATTCCCCTTGGCTGAATTATCCTTACACAGTACTGAGTGACTGACTATCAGTTGATGTATATATATATACATGGAATGGATCTTCCCTGGGCTGGATTGGCCATATACAATACTGAGTGATTGAGTATTTTGAGATTTTGAGTATACGAGGTTTCCACTGAGGTGCATCACATACAATATGTACATTGGCATGTAGATATAAAGATTTCGTATTCCTCATTTCATTCATAATCGATCTACTTTACTTGTACAGAGTTTAACTGTTGAACTTGAAAGCATGCCTACATTTATGTACTGTTATTTTTATACTGGACTGTACTTGTTGAGCCCGTCACTACTTTCAGCCCAATGGTTAGTCTTGTTACTTATTGAGTACATGGGGTCGGTTGTACTCTTACTACACTTTTGCGCATTGCGTGCAAAGTTTTGATGCTGATGTAGCTGCGTACGGCGAGAGCTGGATCTAAAGATGTACCTACGTTCCAGTCATTGCTGCCTCTTGTTCATGGTAGCCTTAGAATTTTTAATCTGTTCATGTACTTCAGACATATGACATATTTTTATTTCACTCCAGCTTTATAAATTTTAATCTTAGAAGCTCATGATTTGTACTACCAGTCCTTGGAGAGTGTATTAGAGTCAGTTAAATATTAATTGAATCAGATTATTGTCTGTAATGACCCAGCCAGTGGTTTTAAAAGTTGTAGCCTCATTCCCCTATTTACTGCTCATTATGTGCTTTATAACTGTTATGTGACTTGTCGGGGGTAGTCGGATCAGGTCCAGAGAGATTTTAGAATGAATTGGAACACTTAGTTCCAATGTTTTAAAACTTAAGTTCAAATAGTGACCGGATGTCGACTTATGTGTAAACGACCCCAGAATAGAATTTTGATGATTCCAACAGCTCTGTATGGTGATTTTCGACTTAGGAGTGTAATTGGATTTCTTTTTAGAAGTCCGTAGTGAAATTAGGCTTGAAATGGCTAAAATAGGAATCTAAGTTTGGAAGTTTGACCGGGAAGTTGACGTTTTGATATCAGGGTCAGAATCTAGTTTCAAAAATTTTCATAGCTCCGTTATGTCATTTATGACTTGTGTGCAAAATTAGAGGTCAATCGGACTTGATTTGATAGGTTTCGGCATCGAATGTAGAAGTTGGAAATTCTTAAGTTTCATTAAGCTTGAATTGGGGTATGACATATGATTTTAGCATTATTTGATGTGATTTGAGGTTTTGACTAAGTCTGTATGATGTTTTAGGACTTGTTGGTGTATTTGGTTGAGGTCCCGAGGGCCTCAGGTGAGTTTTGGAAGGTTAACGGATCATTTTCGGACTTAGGAAACAACTGAAGGATTTCTAGTGTCCAACTCTGGTTTCCTTCTTCGCGTTCGCAAAAGAGGTCTCGCGTTCGCGAAAGGGAACTGGGGCAGGCGAGAAATTTCTCTTTGCGTTCGCTAAGGGTGATGGCAGTGTTCATCGCGAACACGTGAAGGCATTCGTGTTCGCGTAGAAGGGCGAGGCCAGGCTGGGGTATTGGGCATTAAAGCTTCGCGTTCGCGAAGGCCAAGTTTGGCAATGCATTGCGTTCACAAGAGGATCCTTGCGTTCGCGGAGAAGAAAGTTGGGCAGCACATTTGTCGCGTTCGCGAAGAAGAAACCACTGGACAAAATGTTTAAGTTTAGAAAATGGGACGAAAGTTTTAACGATTTGGAGCTCGGATTGAGGCAATATTTGGGAGATTTTCAGAGAAAACATCGGGGTAAGTGTTCTTAACTCAATCTTGGTTAGATTACCCGAATCCACCACTGTTTTTAACATTTAATTGGTGATTTAAGTTGGAAAAATTTGAGAACCCTCTTGGATAGAATTGAGGATTTGAGGGTCGAATTGTTATCAGAATTTAGTCATTTTGGTATGGTTAGACTCGTGGTTGAATGGGAGTTCATATTTCATAACTATCGCCGGATTTCGAGATGTGGGCCCCACGAGCGAATGTTTGACTTAATTTCGGATTTTTATTGAAAAATATAGTATTTTCTTATGGAATTGATTCTATAATTTTTGTTGACTGTATCGAATTAATTATGACTAGATTCGAGTCGATCGGAGTCGGAAAATAGAGGAAAAGACATACTACTTGATTAAATTGGAGCAAGTCGATGTAAGTGACTTGTCTAACCTTGTGTGGGGGAAATTTATCCTAGGATTGGTATTGAAGTGATAAATTATAATGTGTTGATGGTCATGTACACGAGGTGAAGAGTGTCAACACGGGCTAAATGTGGAAGATTAGGTCTTTAAATTGTGTAGATCATTGTTGCATATTAATTAAATAATTTTACCTTGTTATATTCTTCATCATTGATTTAATGTTTATATTTTAAATTTGCTTGACCTTTTCCTGCTAATTGTTTTACCACCTGTTTAGTTAAAACTTGGTTTCTTTTATTCTGTGCATTATTTGATGGTTGATTTTCTTTAAATTAAATATTATTGATATGAAGTATTTGACATTTTAAATTTGGTATTGAAGCAACGTATAAAAAATTTTAAAATATTATTTTGTTGAGTTATTTATTCCCGAATATTTTTGTGAGATTTACGTACTCATTGTGATGGAGCCGTGAGCTCTTTATTGTGGAAAAATATTATTGTTGATTTATTTTGGCATGAGCCGTGAGCTCTTTATTGTGAAAATATATTGTTGTTGATTTATTTTGGCAAGTTGAATTATTTGGAAACTTGAAGTGCAAATTGTGATATATTGTGATATTGCTACACATGCAGTGGTATAAGGTCTGGGTGTTGAAACGCATGCGGTGAGATAAGGGTGGCTTGATACGTGTGGCTAGTAGGGGAACTACTAGAAGTCATGCGGTGTGATAAGGGTGGCTAAAACGCGGGATGCTATTTCGGGAAAAATATTTTCTTTAAAATAATTTGTGAAGGTTCCCGCGGTGATATAATAAAATGAGATATTGTGAATTTATTTATAATTTGGGACTACAAGGCGGTACCTCGGGAGTGCCCTTGTTGATATTGATTTATGGTTGCAGTTGCCTTTGATTATTGTTGTGATTTTCTTAAAGTTGAAAAGAATTCTGTTTTGTTTCCACGAGGTATTTTTTGTTATTATTTGGTGTAATTAAATTGTGACATACTACTTGATTCGTTTCCATTGTCATTTTATTTTATTATATTGTTAAACATTTCTACCATGCCATTATTATTTTCCAGCAGGGCCCGACCTGACCTCATCACTACTCTACCGAGGTTAGGCTTGGCACTTACTGGGTACCTGTCACGACCCAATTTTCTCTCCGTTTGGGTATCGTGATGGCACCTAGTCTTAGGAATTAGGTAAGCCTAACATTAATTGAAACAATAACATTATTTAGATAACATCTAACAATTTGAAATAGACATCTCTTAAAATTTACAAATTCCTAAAACCGGTAGTACAAGTCATAAGCTCTACAGAGTGTTTGTTAGATAACTTCTAAATACAACTGTCTAGAAATAAGAATAAACAGTGCAAAAGAAAAACTTGAAGGTTACTCCGAAGCCTGCGAACGCAACAGCAGGTTTACCTTGCGTCTCCACAGCAACGACTCACACAGGTACTAACGAACAACTACCTGGATCTGCACAAAAATGTGCAGAAGTATAGTATGAGCACACCACAGCCGAGTAAGTATCAAGACTAACCTCGGTGGAGTAGTGATGAGGAACAGTCAAGACACCCACTGGTCTAATAAACTGGACAAGTATAAGTATAGGAACAGTAGAAATATGATATCTACATAAAGACTATGCAATATGGCTCACAATACAGTAATTGCAATAAGAATGGAAACAACAAGTATCAGTGGAATACCATAAATATTGCTCAAACGAATAATAAACACATGAACAACCAATTAATCAAGTCCTTCAAAATATACATATTTCACTCATATGCTTTTCAAATAATAATCTTCAGGATATAATATTTTCAAAAAAATATATTTCAAATATAATTCTTCCGAATAAATCTCTTTCAAATATAATTCCTTCAAATACAATAATGGACAACATGAATTCACTTCTAGTATTGTAACTTTCAATAATGAATTAAAACAATTATAGACACGGCTATCACTCATAGAATCTCCCAACAGGGGCAAACACATAAACATAATACCAAGTCATGAACTCACCCACAGGTGGGACAACAAATAGGGGAACTCGCCCCGATATGCAGAACCGATTCAAAATACGAATGGTGCCCCTCTGTAAGAAATCAAAAGCATACATGTATGACATCATCTAGCGCAGCGGCCTCCAGCCTACTATATGAGACACATCAATGGGCCGGGCCTTCCCCTCTTGGGCACCCTCTATCCGCATGAATACCCCGATGTGATATATATGTCCGGAGTCTAGGACAACCTCTCACCCTGTGGTTGTATCTCCATACTCGAAGCAACCTCTCTGCTGATATGGCTATGGAAACTGTGTGGTACGGGTACTCTGAGACCCATGAGCACCTGAAACACTGTGCAAAGCCTAAAGCGCAAACTGAACTGGCTGACCCACAAAACCTCTACTATGTCGTACACTGCCTCTAAAATAAAGACCAGTAGATCGCTCTAGTCTACAAGGCCTCCTCGCCTCCCTGTCCTCTCTCTCCTGATCTTGCCTGTACTCTCTCTCATGTCCCCGCATGTCCTCTTTGTCCTGATCTCATATGCCCTCTACACGGTGAGCGATCCCTACCACTTGCTGAAACGAAACACCTGACTCTAACTCCCGAGCCATGCTGAACCAAAAATCATGCCTGAGTCCTTCAATGAATCTACGGACACACTCTCTAACTGTGGCGACCAAAGCAGGTGCATGCCTGGCCAAATCACTGAATCTCACGACATACTCTAACACTGACATAGTGCCCTGGAGCAGCCGCTCAAACTCCACGCAACATGCATCCCAAAGGGACTGAGGTACAAACTCTCTCACGAATATCTCTGAAAATTGAACCCACGTAAGTGAAACTGCATCGGCCGGGCTGCCCAACTCATATGCCCGCCATTGCTGATAAGCCGCTCCCTTAAGCCAGAACGAAATAAAAGCAACCCCACTAGTCTCAACAATACCCATACTGCGGAGAATGCGATGGCACTCCTCTAGAAAACCCTGTACACTCTCTGAAGCCAAACCAGTGAATGTAGGAGGGTCATATTTCTTGAACCTTGCAAGTCTAAGCTACTCTTCCTCAGTTGCTGCTACCCTGACCACGGGATGAACTGGAACCACAGGCTGTGTCGCCATGACACCTGGAACCTGACCAACATGAACTCGCTGCTCTGGAGTGTGGGCGGCGGGAGTCTGGGTCGCTCCCCCGGTCTGTGAAATAGCTGGTGCAATCGGAATCAACCCCGCCTGAGCAAATGTACCAAACATGCTCAAGAACTGTGCTAAGGTCTCCTGAAGTCCGGGGATAATAGCATACGCCTCCGGTACCTGCCCCCTAACTGGAACTACTAGCGGCTCTTCAACTGCTGCTCTGGTAGGTGCTTTAGCTACGACCCGTGCTCCTTTTCGGCCACTGCATATGCCCCTAGCGACATCTGCTCAAGGGTAACGTTATCAGCAACTGCAGTTCATATCCTCACCATCTGTGAGAGAATGGAATGATAAAAGTTCAAACTTCGAGAATAATGAACTCGCACGATAGGAATTAAGGAAGTGAAACTGTCCTAATAGTTCGGTAGCCTCTCGAGGATAAGTACAGACATCTCCGTACTGATTCGCAAGACTCTACTAAACTTGTTTATGACTCGTAGCACCTATGAACCTAGAGCTTTGATACCAACTTGTCACGACCCAACTTTCTCTTCGTTTGGGTATCGTGATGGCACCTAGTCTCAGGGATTAGGTAAGCCTAACATTAATTGAAACAACAATATTATTTAGATAACATCTAACAATTTGAAATAGAAATCTCTAAATATTTACAATTCCCAAAACCGGTAGTACAAGTCATAAGCTCTACAGAGTGTTTTTTATATAATTTCTAAATACAACTGTCCAAAAATAAGAATAAACAATGCAAAACGAAAACATGAAGTTGAATCCGAAGCATGCGAACGCAGCATTAGGTTTACCTTGAGTCTCTACAACAGTGACCCGCACAGATACTAACGAACAACTACCTGGATCTGCACAAAAATGTGTAGAAGTATAGTATGAGCACACCACAACAGTGCCCAGTAAATATCAAGACTAACCTCGATGGGGTAGTGACGAGGAATAGTCAAGACACCCACTGGTCTAACAAACTGGACAAGTATAAGTATAGGAACAACAGAAATATGATATCTACATAAAGACTATGCAATATGGCTCACAATACAGTAATTGCAATAAGAAAGGAAACAACAAGTATCAGCGGAATACCATAAATATTGCTCAAACGAATAATAAACATAAGAACAACCAATTAATCAAGTCCTTCAAAATATACATCTTTCACCCATATGCTTTTCAAATAATAATCTTCAGGATTTAATATTTTCCAATAAATATATTTCAAATATAATTCTTTCGAATAAATCTCTTTCAAATATAATTCCTTCAAATACATGTCTTCAAATATAATTCTTTCCAATAAATCTCTTTCAAATATAATTCCTTCAAATAAATATCGTTCAAATATAATTCTTTCAAATAAATCTCTTTCAAATATAATTCTTTCAAATAAATTTCTTTCGTATATAATTCTTTCAAGTAAATCTCTTTCAAATAAATATCTTTCGAATATAATTCTTTCAAGTAAAAGTCACCATGTGACACCTCTTTTAACTTCCTTGGTGTGAGAAATATATTCAGCATATCACATCAAATGGCACGGCAATACCTTCGTGCACTTGTCTCATTCTCACCCAATATATATATATATATATATAAATTTCTTTCGTATATAATTCTTTCAAGTAAATCTCTTTCAAATAAATATCTTTCGAATATAATTCTTTCAAGTAAAAGTCACCATGTGACACCTCTTTTAACTTCCTTGGTGTGAGAAATATATTCAGCATATCACATCAAATGGCACGGCAATACCTTCGTGCACTTGTCTCATTCTCACCCAATATATATATATATATATATATATATATATATATATATATATATATATATATATATATATATATATACACACACACACACACACACACACACAAATTAATTGACACGACAACACCCTTCGTGCATTTATCTCTATCTCACCGTGCAAGCATATAACAATAATAACTAGGTGGGAGAAAAGTCAATAACAACAAAAGAAATAAGGTGGGAGGCGCACAGTAAGCAACAACGACTACAAGTCACATAGAAAACATAGGTGCACAATAACATCTCATGATAAAAGCATGAATGTATACACAACAAAACGATATCACAATATAATGTATGTCTCCCATCCTCGCCTGAATGGAAACACCCTTCGTGCCATGCATATATGATAACATAAAAATATTGGTACGGCATCACCCTTTGTGATTTTACTCTCATCCTCACCTGATAATATAAATAAAATGGCACGGCATCACCCTTCATGCTTTTACACTCTCAATGGCATGACATCACCCTTCCTGCTTTACACTCTCAAAAGGGACGGCATCACCCTTCGTGCTTTACACTCTCCCTCACATGATAATATAATTCAAATGGCACGGCATCACCCTTCGTGCTTTACACTCTCAAATGGCATGGCAGAAACATCATGCATCACCACAATAAGTACAACCACAACAATGACAATAATACAAGGGTACGATAAATAAGCCAACTCAGAAATTCCAGAACTCAAAGAAACGGAAGAACTAATACACAAGGAGTAGCCACAATAGAGAATGCTAGTCATAATAATAAAAGCTCAACAAGGGAGAAAATAATATTTAACAGCGGGGGCACAAAGTGTAGTTCAACAACGAGGGAGATATCATGAGTCAATAATTCCAGTAAGGATAAGTCAACTAAGATATAGAATATCTAAACTTCTTTTAAGGTTGGCCAAGTACGAAAGAGACACAACAACTTCAATTAAGGATAAGCAGTATAAAGATAATCATAGCCTCAATAAAGAATGAACAATTATAGAAGAGAAAACAATTTCAGTTAAGGCACATATGACTCAAATAAGCAACAAGGGCGGGTCATGAAGCAATGAATTCTAATTAAAGCAGGTAGAGGTGAAACTAGTAATTAAGAGACGTATTCATAACATAACAACTGCATAATCAGTGAATACAAGTACCTAAGAACCCTAAAAGGCCGATTTTTCACAAATAAGTCTGAGCACGTACTCGTCACCTCGCGTACATGGACTACAATTAGCATAGAAGACTCAATTCCTAAGGGGTAGTCCCCCCCCCACCCCACCCCCCCACAAAGTTAGGCAAGATACTTACCTCAAAGAAGACAGACCGATACTCAAAAATAAACTTCTCAAATGAAATGACCTCCGGGTGACTCAAATCAAAGAAAAATAACTTCAAGGCACAAATAAAACTCGTAAGAGACTATTACGGATCATAAAGCCTCAATCTTTATCAAAATCTAAAAATCGGTCCAAAAGTTGAACCCCGGACCCGCACTTCGAAACCCGACAAATTTTACAAAACCCGAACACCCATTCCGATGTTAGTACAACCATACCAAAATCATTAAATTCCGATACCATTTCGTCCCTCAAATCATGATTTTTCATTTTGAAACTTTTCTTCAAAAACCACCATTTTCCTCAACTCAAAATATTAAATTCTAGATGAAGAACACTTACCCAATCGATTTTCTTGAAAACCCCACAATAAGTACAACCGCAACAATGACAATAATACAAGGGTACGACAAATAAGCCAACTCAGAAATTTCAGAACTCAAAGAAACGGAGAAACTAATCCACAAGAAGTAGCCACAATAGAGAATGCTAGTCATAATAATAACAGCTCAACAAGGGAGAAAATAATATGAAACAACAGGCCCACAAAGTGTAGTTCAACAACGAGGGAGCTATCATGAGTCAATAATTCCAGTAAGGATAAGTCAACTAAGATATAGAATATCTAAACTTCTTTTAAGGTTGGCCAAGTACGAAAGAGACACAACAACTTCAATTAAGGATAAGCAGTATAAAGATAATCATAGCCTCAATAAAGGATGAACAATTACAGAAGAGATAACAATTTCAGTTAAGGCACAGATGACTCAAATAAGCAACAAGGGCGGGTCATGAAGCAATGAATTCTAATTAAAGCAGATAGAGGTGAAATTAGTAACTAAGAGACGTATTCATAACATAACAACTGCATAATCAGTAAATACAAGTACCTAAGAACCCTAAAAGGCCAATTTTTCACAAATAAGTCCGAGCACGTACTCGTCACCTCGCGTACACGGACTACAATTAGCATAGAAGACTCAATCCCCCCCTCTCCCCCACGAAGTTAGGCAAGATACTTACCTCAAAAAAGACAGACCGATACTCAAAAATGAACTTCTCAAATGAAATGACCTCCGGGCGGCTCAAATCGAATCAAAATAACTTCAAGGCACAAATAAAACTCGTAAGAGACTATTCCGGATCATAAAGCCTCAATCATTAAAAAAATCTAAAAATCGGTCCAAAAGTTGGCCCCCGGGCCCGCACCTCGAAACCCGGCAAATTTCACAAAACCCGAACACCCATTCCAATATGAGTACAACCATACTAAATTCATCAAATTCCGATACCATTTCGTCCCTCAAATCATGATTTTTCATTTTGAAACTTTTCTTCAAAAACCACCATTTTCCTCAACTCAAAATATTAAATTCTAGATGAAGAACACTTACCCAATCGATTTTCTTGAAAAACCCACAATAAGTACAACCGCAACAATGACAATAATACAAGGGTACGACAAATAAGCCAACTCAGAAATTCCAGAACTCAAAGAAACGGAGGAACTAATCCACAAGGAGTAGCCACAATAGAGAATGCTAGTCATAATAATAACAGCTCAACAAAGGAGAAAATAATATGTAACAACGGGCCCACAAAGTGTAGTTCAACAACGAGGGAGATATCATGAGTCAATAATTCCAGTAAGGATAAGTCAACTAAGATATAGAATATCTAAACTTCTTTTAAGGTTGGCCAAGTACGAAAGAGACAAAACAACTTCAATTAAGGATAAGCAGTATAAAGATAATCATAGCCTCAATAAAGGATGAACAATTATAGAAGAGATAACAATTTCAGTTAAGGCACATATGACTCAAATAAGCAACAAGGGTGGGTCATGAAGAAATGAATTCTAATTAAAGCAGATAGAGGTGAAATTAGTAACTAAGAGACGTATTCATAACATAACAACTGCATAATCAGTAAATACAAGTACCTAAGAACCCTAAAAGGCCAATTTTTCACAAATAAGTCTGAGCACGTACTCGTCACCTCGCGTACACGGACTACAATTAGCATAGAAGACTCAATTCCTAAGGGGTAGCCCCCCCCCCTCCCCACGAAGTTAGGCAAGATACTTACCTCAAAGAAGATAGACCGATACTCAAAAATAAACTTCTCGAATGAAATGACCTCCGGGCGGCTCAAATCGAATCAAAATAACTTCAAGGCACAAATAAAACTCGTAAGAGACTATTCCGGATCATAAAGCCTCAATCTTAATCAATATCTAAAAATCGATCCAAAAGTTGACCCCCGGGCCCACACCTCGAAACCCGACAAATTTCACAAAACCCGAACACCCATTCCGATATGAGTATAACCATACTAAATTCATCAAATTCCGATACTATTTCGTCCCTCAATTCATGATTTTTCATTTTGAAACTTTTCTTCAAAAACCACCATTTTCCTCAACTCAAAATATTAAATTCTAGATGAAGAACACTTACCCAATCGATTTGCTTGAAAACCCCACAATAAGTACAACCGCAACAATGACAATAATACAAGGGTACGACAAATAAGCCAACTCAGAAATTCCAGAACTCAAAGAAACGGAGAAACTAATCCACAAGAAGTAGCCACAATAGAGAATGCTAGTCATAATAATAACAGCTCAACAAGGGAGAAAATAATATGAAACAACAGGCCCACAAAGTGTAGTTCAACAACGAGGGAGCTATCATGAGTCAATAATTCCAGTAAGGATAAGTCAACTAAGATATAGAATATCTAAACTTCTTTTAAGGTTGGCCAAGTACGAAAGAGACACAACAACTTCAATTAAGGATAAGCAGTATAAAGATAATCATAGCCTCAATAAAGGATGAACAATTACAGAAGAGATAACAATTTCAGTTAAGGCACAGATGACTCAAATAAGCAACAAGGGCGGGTCATGAAGCAATGAATTCTAATTAAAGCAGGTAGAGGTGAAATTAGTAATTAAGAGACGTATTCATAACATAACAACTGCATAATCAGTGAATACAAGTACCTAAGAACCCTAAAAGGCCAATTTTTCACAAATAAGTCCGAGCACGTACTCGTCACCTCGCGTACACGGACTACAATTAGCATAGAAAACTCAATCCCCCCCCCCCCACGAAGTTAGGCAAGATACTTACCTTAAAGAAGACAGACCGATACTCAAAAATGAACTTCTCAAACGAAATGACCTCCGGGCGGCTCAAATCGAATCAAAATAACTTCAAGGCACAAATAAAACTCGTAAGAGACTATTACGGATCATAAAGCCTCAATCTTTATCAAAATCTAAAAATCGGTCAAAATGTTGACCCCCGGGCCCGCACCTCGAAACCCGACAAATTTTACAAAACCCGAACACCTATTCCGATATAAGTACAACCATACTAAAATCATCAAATTTTGATACCACTTCGTCCCTCAAATCATGATTTTTTATTTGGAAACTTTTCTTCAAAAACCACCATTTTCCTCAACTCAAAATATTAAATTCTAGATGAAGAACACTTACCCAATCGATTTGCTTGAAAAACCCACAATAAGTACGAGCGCAACAATGACAATAATACAAGGGTACGACAAATAAGCCAACTCAGAAATTCCAGAACTCAAAGAAACGGAGGAACTAATCCACAAGAAGTAGCCACAATAGAGAATGCTAGTCATAATAATAACAGTTCGACAAGGGAGAAAATAATATGTAACAACAGGCCCACAAAGTGTTGTTCAACAACGAGGGAGATATCATGAGTCAATAATTCCAGTAAGGATAAGTCAACTAAGATATAGAATATCTAAACTTCTTTTAAGGTTGGCCAAGTACGAAAGAGACACAACAACTTCAATTAAGGATAAGCAGTATAAAGATAATCATAGCCTCAATAAAGGATGAACAATTATAGAAGAGATAACAATTTCAGTTAAGGCACAAATGACTCAAATAAGCAACAAGGGCGGGTCATGAAGCAATGAATTCTAATTAAAGCAGATAGAGGTGAAATTAGTAACTAAGAGACGTATTCATAACATAACAACTGCATAATCAGTAAATACAAGTATCTAAGAACCCTAAAAGGCCAATTTTTCACAAATAAGTCCGAGCACGTACTCGTCACCTCGCGTATACGGACTACAATTAGCATAGAAGACTCAATCCCCCCCCTCCCCCACGAAGTTATGCAAGATACTTACCTCAAAGAAGACAGACCGATACTCAAAAATGAACTTCTCGAATGAAATGACCTCCGGGCGGCTCAAATCGAATCAAAATAACTTCAAGGCACAAATAAAACTCGTAAGAGACTATTCCGGATCATAAAGCCTCAATCTTTAAAAAAATCTAAAAATCGGTCCAAAAGTTGGCCCCCGGGCCCGCACCTCGAAACCCGACAAATTTCATAAAACCCGAACACCCATCCCGATATGAGTACAACCATACTAAAATCATCAAATTCCGATACCATTTCGTCCCTCAAATCATGATTTTTCATTTTGAAACTTTTCTTTAAAAACCACCATTTTCCTCAACTCAAAATATTAAATTCTAGATGAAGAACAGTTACCCAATCGATTTGCTTGAAAAACCCACAATAAGTACAACCGCAACAATGACAATAATACAAGGGTACGACAAATAAGCCAACTTAGAAATTCCAGAACTCAAAAAAACGGAGGAACTAATCCACAAGAAGTAGCCATAATAGAGAATGCTAGTCATAATAATAACAGCTCAACAAGGGAGAAAATAATATGTAACAACAGGCCCACAAAGTGTAGTTCAACAATGAGGGAGATATCATGAGTCAATAATTCCACTAAGGATAAGTCAACTAAGATATAGAATATCTAAACTTCTTTTAAGGTTGGGCAAGTACGAAAGAGACACAACAACTTCAATTAGGGATAAGCAGTATAAAGATAATCATAGCCTCAATTAATGATGAACAATTATAGAAAAGATAACAATTTCAATTATGGCACAGATGACTCAAATAAGCAACAAGGGCGGGTCATGAAGCAATGAATTCTAATTAAAGCAGGTAGAGGTCAAACTAGTAATTAAGAGACGTATTCATAACATAACAACTGCATAATCAGTGAATACAAGAACTTAAGAACCCTAAAAGGCCAATTTTTCACAAATAAGTCCAAGCACGTACTCGTCACCTCGCGTACACGGATTACAATTAGCATAGAAGACTCAATTCCTAAGGGACCCCCCTCCCCACGAAGTTAGGCAAGATACTTACCTCAAAGAAGACAGACCGATACTCAAAAATATATTTCTCAAATGAAATGACCTCCGGGCGGCTCAAATCGAATCAAAATAACTTCAAGGCACAAATAAAACTCGTAAGAGACTATTCCGGATCATAAAGCCTCAATCTTTATCAAAATCTAAAAATCGGTCCAAAAGTTGACCCCCGAGCCCGCACCTCGAACCCGGCAAATTTTACAAAACCCGAACACCCATTCCGATATGAGTACAACCATACTAAAATCATTAAATTTCGATACCATTTCGTCCCTCAAATCATGATTTTTCATTTTGAAACTTTTCTTCAAAAACCACCATTTTCCTCAACTCAAAATATTAAATTCTAGATGAAGAACACCTACCCAATCGATTTGCTTGAAAAACCCACAAGAAATCGCTCAAAACCGAGCTCTATAAGTCAAGATTTGAAAAAAATGGGCTAACCCTCGGTTTGAAAATCCTATATTTTGCCCAGGTGAGTGTGCATCGCGAACGCGGAAAGGTGATCGCGTTTGTGAAGAAGAAAAATGATGGCTGCCAGAAGACCCTTCGCGAACGCGAGCAAAGGGACCCGAACGTGAAGCACAAGGGACAGGAATCTACGCGAACCCGAAGAGGACACGCGAACGCGAAGAGTAAATGATCACCAGCACTCGGGGCATGGTTTCTACTACGCGAACGTGGAAGGAAGGATGCGAATGCAAAGAAGGAATAAGGCAGACCTTCATGGACGCGTGAGCTTGAATGCGAACACGAAGAAGAAATATTCCCTCTTCCAAAATTATTTATCGCGAACGCAAAGGAGCAGACGCGATCGTGAAGGAGAAAACTAGATGACAGATATCAGTAGTCCAAAAATAGAAAGAAATGACCAGTAGCCCATCCGAAACACACCCGAAGCCCCCGGGACCCCGTCCAAACATACCAATAAGTTTCATAACCTAACACGGACTCCCTCGAGGTCTCAAATCACATCAAACGACATCGAAACTACAAATCGAACCAAGAATCAAACTTATAAATTTCCAAATCTTCCAACTTCTAAAACCCGTGCCAAAACCTATCAAACCAACCCGGAATGACATCAAATTTTGCAGGCAAGTCCAAAATAACATAACGGAGTTGTTCTAACTCTCGGAATCGCATTCCGACCGCGATATCAAAAAGTTTACTTCCGGTCAAAATCTCTAAAAATTTGACTTTCGTCATTTCAAGCCTAAATCAGCTACAGACCTCAAATTCACAGTCCGAACACGTTTCTAAGTCCAAAATAACCCAACGGAGCTAACGGAACTAATAACTCCATTGCGTAGTCGTCTTCACACAGTTCCGATTACGGTCAAAATCCTAAGACTTAAGCTTCCGTTTTAGGGACCAAGTGTCCCAAATCACTCTGAATCATCTGGTAACTGAATTCAACCATACACGCAAGTCAATACACACAATACGAAGCTACTCAGGTCCTTGCGCCGCCGAACGGGACTTAAATTCTCAAAATGACCGATCGGATCGTTACAGTACCGTTGTGGTATACTCATACTACGCTTATGCACATCTTTTTGTGCAGATCCAGGTACATCTTACCAGCCTAAACATCAGTGGGTTACCTGTGTACGGAGACTTCGACGCAGCGTCCGCAGACTCCGGAGTCCCCTTTTATCATTATTATGTTGCTTTTTTATTTTTCTTTAGACCTTGATATATATAGAGACATTGAGGATAAATTCTTAGAAGCTTGTGACTTATTTCTACCGGGTTTGGGGAGTTATAATTATTTGAATTGCAGCTTATTTATTTCACATATCTATTATTATTTCGAATTGATAGGCTTACCTAGTCTTAGAGACTAGGTGCCATCAAGAACTCCTACGGAGAGAATATGGGATCGTGACATTATTATTTGGCTTACCTAGCAGGTGAGGTTAGGTGCCATCACGACTGATTAGATTTTAGGCCGTGACACATTGTCGTTGGTGATTCTAAGTGTTGAAGAAGACAATAATGACCAAGTTCTTCAAAATTCAGGGGCAGACTCGGATAATTTCACATAATTCAAGGTCAAAGTCGAATTCCCTTAGAAAAAAAAAGTCTGATAAAGTTGAAAATTTCTACCGTTAGTTAATAAGGGCAAATCTAACATATTTTCGTAACGATAAGTGTAGATCTAACCCCAACTATGAACAAAGGGCAATTTAGATCATTTCAAAGTTCAGGGGCATATTTGGTGCTTTGCCTGTTATAAAAAAAAATTAAAACTCAAAATCTAATCTCTTTAGATTTGTAGACCAAAAAGAATCTTTAAGATATTTTTCGTATTCGAGTATTAGAAAAGAATTAATTCATAAATCTAATGAGGTCATTTACGACCATGCACAAATTTATAATTACGGAGTCACTTTACGAGCCAACTAAGAATATCAATATAAACGACATGAATAGGTTGACTCTTTTGTAATTCGGTATTAGATACATTGCGTTTTTTCCAATACTAGATATTTACAGATGTCTGCGAATCATTGGTTAGTTGTATATCTATAACTATAAATGTTACTTCTTCCTCAATGAATTAAAATCACATTATTCAAGAGAATAGCGCTGGTATTATACTATTTCTTTCACATTATTCAAGATTATAAAATTACACTATAAATTTGACGGTTTACCTCCTCATCGGTTCCTTTGAAAAGTTTTATATGTTTAATTACACTGCTTAAATTCACATATTTGTAAGTTTTGCTTATTTTAAATCATATTTACTTGATTTCAAGTTGTTGTTCATACTTGCAGCTATGGGAGCGATGATAAGAAGACACAATTATCATAAATCTTGCCATTTTCTTTTCTGCAATCCGAAAGATCAAATATCTATTTAATCTCAGGTGCGCGTGCAATTGTATTTATATATTCATATATATATATATGTACGAGTCTCTTCTTTAAATTTTCATATTTGTTTTAGATTATTTCACTTGGATCTTTTAAGATTAAGAATAGACCTGAGTTCTATGCAAGACAACAATTTACTCAAGTCTCTTTTATGATTTAATATGGTTTCTAGATCTAATGAATTGACATGTTACCACAAAATTTGCAATTTGTTTTTTTTTTCCTAATTAGACTAGGGATATCTATTAATTCCTATAATCAGGATGTCCTTATAATTATCAATCACCGCAAAGGGAATTTTAACTTTTTAGTTTCCGTTGTGTAATTTGTGTCCATCTTCGTTATATTTAACATTTTCCGTTACAAGTAAAGTGCCAATTTTTTTTTCTATTGATGTTAATGCATTTCCAAAATTTTAAAATCATAAAGTCTGAAAGTTTTTCTCTTCTAGTTATATTCACATTTACTTTGGTAAGCAGATTAAAGTTTTTTCTAATTGAAGTTAAATTTCAGATCTGGTTATTATTAAGTTGAATGCTTGATTTTCACTATTGGTAATATATTTTCCTTTTAAAGTTAAATGATAAATTTATTTCTATTTGTGCAAGTAAAGAATTTGATTTAGTTACTGTAAAGGTTTAAAAGTTTTTGGTAAATAACTAATGTTCTATCAATTTATGTTCATAATTGTTAATTATCACTTGGTAGATTTAATTAAGTATATTAAATCAATTACCTCTTTAACTTAAAATTTCAGATTCGATTGATGTTACTGGGTTGCAAATCATATAAGTTTAAAATCAATTTAAATTTTTTACTACAATTTTCAATATGAAGAAAATTACTTTCTAGTTTAATATTTGGTTAGAAATTCAACTACCAGTGTGAATAACTTCTTAACATGCGTATATAAATACCTATGTGATATTATCATTTTCTGTAAGCCACATTTATTGAAAACAATTGAGCATTAAATTTTATTTTATTTTAGCAATGGATAAGGAGAAGAAGACTGCAGGACGCCAATCAATTCCTATGGAAAGAATAGAAAACCCAGAGGATCGCTACACTACATTCTCTAAGCGCCGGTCGGGGTTATATAAGAAAGCAAATAATTTGGTTGAAGAATGTGGCGTAGATATAGGAATAGCTCTTTTTTCGCCGGCTGGTAATCCATTTTCTTTTTTTCACCCAACGCCTAATCTAATCTTAGATCCAGTTGAGAATCCTAACATAGAATTGAGCGAAAGTACAAAACTTGTTGCTGCATATGCACGAAATAATGTAAACCAAACCAACAGTAGGATTAATGAGATTGAGACAATAGAAGAGGGTGTAAAAAGTCGAATGCTTTTACTTGAACAACTGAACAAAACTAGACAGATAGATTCGTATAAATGCATTGACCAGTTCAAAGCAGATGATATAATCAAATATGAAGCTTGGTTACAGAGCGTTGTCTTTGGATTGGAAAATCATTTAAAACAGTTAGGGAATGGAGCTTCATCCTCCTCAGAAGCACCTTCGGATAATGCAGATAACTCGCCTAGCGCTTCAAATGAATAATTTTCGGATAATATTCGGAATTGTATGCGACAAAAACATGAAAAAATTTCAAATTCTTATGATTAGTGTGTGCTTTTAAATTTGTTTCTTTTCTTTTTCTCTTTTTTTCTTTGTTTCAATGATGGTACGACTACATGTACTCTGCGATGATTTCTATTAATAATATATTATATATGTCCTTTAACATATGTTGTCACAAACATGTTAGGTTTCTTAATATTAATATTGTACTATATATGTATTGTAACACCCCGCCTTCTTAATATTATACTATCTATAATATATGTATTGTAACACCCCGCCCTCCTAGCGTACTCAAATTGTATTTGAAGCGCCTTATGTCAAAATGGTTATATGGGAATAGTGTTTTAAGGCTATTTTTATACAACTTTATAATCAACATATGCAATGTTATCTTTGTGACATTGTCAAAGGGTACTTTCACATGTAATTATTTAAGGGTATTTCGGTCTTTTTAAAACCCTTTCTCACTCCTGCCTATCTTTTTTTTTGTTTCACTTCATGAAAAGTGTTGTATAAGGTTATTTATGTCCCATTGTAATCATGTAATTTTATTACATATACAATTCATTGAATATTCCGTTTCAAATTTAATGGGATAAGACATTGTATAACCGCTCTAAAACTAATAAACGAAAAAGTGTATATCTTTTGTATATATTGTTTACCCATAAAATGGTACAGTTGAATTTGTTTGTGGTTTCTAGACAAGTGAATTAATTTGATCCAAAAAGTAACGAAATTACTGATGAAATATAAAATACTTAGCCTTAGAATATAGATGAAATGACAGAACTGGCGAGTCCGGAAACAGGGTTTCCGGCCACAATAACGATGAGATCAAAAAGCGAGAAAGCAAAATGGTATTAAAATCCTGTATAGAATGTAGTATAAGTTAGCCAGGAAATTTCTGTCTCTTACAATGATCATTGAGCTTATTATTTATAGCTATGAAGAAAGTATTAGGGTCGTGCCCTTCTTTAATGTCAATTATAGGGAGCGCTGATGAAGACGTAACGGTGAACATAAATGTCAAATTCTCTGTAACGGGCCATTGCTCTTAATGTTGTGGAATATTCCTCATTGAATGCTACTGCACGCAGAGTATTCAATGTCTTCATGAGCGTTATCTTTTCCGATGATACACGGGATAGATGCGTCCGATTTTTTGTCCTCCTGGCTTAGGTTCCACGTGTCCACTTCTTGGGTGGCCACGAGCCATAACATATTTTACCTAATACAGATAGTCTCCCTGTTTTCCGGTGACATAACTTTGTGTTACCGGAAAGTTGGTAGAAATATTCTTTTGGCGGGAATTACTATAATTCATTTTGAAGGCCACTGACGGTTGAATAGACGCCTGTCTCTTCGTATTTAATGTCCCGAACACTCGTTTTCCCATGATTTAGTATGCCATTTGCCAATTATTGAGGTAATCTTAGCCAAGGATTTAGCCGCCAAAACTTTACTTATACGTATCAACTTTCCCCCTTGTATTCCAACTTCTTTCATCTTATTTCACCTACTGAGTCTTCATCTTCTTCAAACAGAAAAATTCCTTTCTCTTTTTTCGATGGCTTCCTCCTCAAAACGTGTCACGACCAATTTTTTATCCGTTTGGGTATCGTGATGGCACCTAGTCTTAGGGATTAGGTAAGCCTAATATTAATTGAAACAATAACATTATTTAGATAACATCTAACAATTTGAAATAGAAATCTCTTAAAATTTATAAATTCCTAAAACCGGTAATACAAGTCATAAGCTCTACAGAGTGGTTGCTAAAAAACTTCTAAATACAACTATCCAGAAATAAGAATAAACAATGCAAAAATGAAAACTTGAAGGTGACTTTGAAGACTGTGAATGCAGCATCAGAATTACCTTGAGTCTCCACAGCAACGACCCGCATAACTACTAACGAACAACTACCTGGATCTGCACAAAAATATGTAGAAGTATAGTATGAGCACACCACAACGGTGCCCAGTAAGTATCAAGACTAACCTCGGTAGAGTAGTGATGAGGAACAGTCAAGATACCCGCTGGTCTAATAAACTGAAAAAGTATAACTATAGGAACAATAAAAATATGATATCTACATAAAGACTATGCAATATGGCTCACAATACAGTAATTGCAATAAGAAAGGAAATAACAAGTATCAGCGGAATACCATAAAAATGACACAGAAAAGTGACTGGAACACAACCTAAATTCGGAATCACAAATACAGCAGGGACAAGTAATAACTCAGCATCTACAACCTCTTTTAAATCAGGTTTTAGTCAACCACTCCACGAGGTACCGAACCTCGGACAAATCACAACTCACGGGTCTCAATACCTAAACCTAACACTTGGCATCCTGTGCCCTCCTAACACCTCATAACCGCACTGACGACTCATGTGCCAATAGAGCCATTCTCACATAGAAGGAAAGTAAACAAGGGTGAGCATCTATGCTTAACAATATCAAGAAAACCTCTTATCCGATAAGAGTTCTTAACTACGTGTATGCTTGTGCATGTGTCCTAATATAGCCCATACCAGCAAATAAGCATAAGGAAAAAGAACGGACAACACGTAGAATATTTCTCACAACTTTTGCAAGATAAAGCTCACACAGGTAAGTGTACCATTACACAAATATCAACATCAAGAATGCCCGCAGGCCATCATAAATCATCATAAATCAATCCCTGACACGACCCACCTTGTCTCGGCTCATGTGCAATAGTAAAGTAAATGCCCGCCTTGCCTTGCCACACGTGCATAATAATGTTCCCACCTTATCTCGCCACATGCGCAACCTCCCCCAATATATATATATATATATATATATATATATATATCTCACCTTGTCATGCCGCATGTGCAAATATCAATTGTAACAATGGCACGACAGAAACCTCGTGCAACCCCATAACAACAACCGCACGGCAGAAACCTCGTGCATCACAATAACAACAACTGCATGGCAGAAACCTCGTGCATCACAACAAGTACAATAGCAACAATGACAATAATACAAAGTACGACAAGTAAATCAACTCAAGAACTTTAAATCACAAAGAAACAGCAGAACTAATTCACAAGGAATAACCACAATAAAGAATGTTAGGCGTAAAGAGAACACCTCAACAAGGGAAAACTAATATGTAGCAACGATCCCACAATATACAATTCAACAACAGGGAAGCTAACACGAGTCAAATAATTCCAAGTAAATACAAGTCGACTAAGATATAGGATATCTAAATTTCTTTTAAGTTTGAGAAATTACGAAGGATATTCAACAATTCAATTAAGGATAAGCAGCGGAAAGATAATCATAACCTCAATTAAGACAGAACAATTATAGGATGAGATAATAATAATTCCAAATAAAGATAAGCAGTTATGAAAAGATAGCATGACAATAGAAGAGGTAAAATCTTCAGTTAAGTCAAATAAGAGTCAAATAGGCAATAAGAGTGAATCCTAAAGCAATTAATTCTAATTAAAACATGTAGAGGTGAAACTAGTAAATAGTAAGTTAATCATATCAAGAACAACTTCATTCTTAGTGAATATACGGACCTAAGAACCCTAAAAGGCCAACTTTCCATAAATAAATCCGAGCAAGCACTCGTCACCTCGCGTACATGGACTACAATCAACACAGAAGACTCAAATCCTAAGGGGAAATCCCCTCAAAAATGATACTTACTTTAAAGAATATAAACCGATACTCAAAAATGAACTTCTCTAACCAAAATAACTTCAAAGCACAAATAAAACTCATAAGAAAATATTTCGGATCATAAAGCCTCAATCTTTATCAAAGTCTAAAAATCGGTCCGAAAGTTGACCCCCGGGCCCCCACCTCGAAACCCGACAAATTTTCACAAAACCAGAATACCCATTCCGATACGAGTTCAACCATAGTAAAATCATCAAATTCCGATACCATTTTGTCCCTCATATCATGATTTTTCATTTTGAAACTTTTCTTCAAAAATCACTATTTTCCTCAAGTCAAAACACAAATTAAATGATACAAACAAGGATAAAATCATGGAATATACTAAATTCTAGGTGAAGAACACTTACCCAATCGATTTGCTTGAAAACCCACAAAATATCGCTCAAAATCGAGCTCAAGAACTCCAGAAAATGGTGAAAATGGCAAACCCTCAGAATAGAGTACTATTTATTCTGCCCAGGTGTTTATGCATCGTGAATGCGGAAGAACAATCGCATTCACGAAGAAGAAAAATGAAAGCTTCCCATTTGTGCTTCGCAAACGCGACAACACGTTTGAAAAAGCAGGGAGGAAAAGTCTGATGGCCCAACGACTGCTCTTCGCGAACGCGGGTGACTAAACGCGATGAAGGGAAAGACAAACCTTCGCGAACGCGAGAGGTTGAATGCAAACGTGAAGAAGAAGTATAAAGTGGTCAGCAGTAACACTTCACGAACGTGAAAGGCTCTTTGCGATCGCGAAGAAAAACACTAGAAGACAGAAACAACATTTCAAAATAAGAGGAAAATGACCTGTAGCCCATCCGAAACTCACCCGAGGCCCCCGAGACCCCGTCCAAACATACCAACAAGTTCCATATCAAACACGGACTTGATCTAGGTCTCAAATCACATCAAACAATAACAAAATTACAAATCACACCATAAATCGAACTTATGAATTTTCAAATCTTTCAACTTCAAAAACTCATGCCGAAACCTATCAAATCAACTCGGAATGATCCCAAATTTTACAGGCAAGTTCCAAATAACATAATGGATATATTCCAACTCTCGGAATCGCATTCCAGCCCCAATATCAAAAATTCCACTTCTGGTCAAAATCTCCAAAAATTCGACTTTCGCCATTTCAAGCCTAAATCAGCTACAGACCTCAGATTCACAGTACGGACACGCTCCTAATTCCAAAATCACCCAACGAAGCTAATGGAACCGATGGAACTCCATTTCGGAGTCGTCTTCACACAGCTCCAACTATGGTAAATATCCTAAGACTTAAGCTTCCGTTTTAGGGACTAAGTGTCCCAAATCACCCCGAATCATCCGGTAACTGAATTTAACCATGCATGCAAGTCAATACATATAATATTAAGCTAATCAAAGCCTCATGATGCCGAATGGGACTTCAATTCTCAAAACGACCGGTCGGGTCGTTATAAAACGTACTGGCTCTTCAAAAGGAAAAACCAAAACTGACAGCTTTGTCGCTCCAACCGTAGACTCCATCATACCAAAAAGACTTAATACCGCAAAGGATTTTGAGGAGAAATTCCTCTCTGCTAACCCTCGTATATGGGCTGTTAGCAGGTGCCCTTCTTTCATTCGTCCTTCTAGTATTCTCGCTGTGAAGGAAGATGGTCATTTCCATGAGTTGGATATCATCGCTCCCGATCTATAGGAGCTAGTGACCCTTCCCAAGGAAGGTTTCACATACTTTTACACGTATCCCTTCACTTTTGCCTCCACTATCAGATGTGTTTGGCACAGGTAAGTCCTTCTGTGTGGAGGAAGGTTACCTGTCTTCGACATTTATGCCAAGAAACTGGAGAAGAGCTAACATTAGCTCACATGATGAATCTCTTCCCCCAAGTCCCTCTGGGGGGGGGGGAGGGGGGGAGAGTATGATAAATCTCTGTAAATGAGGTCACCATGCTTTGTTGTCTTTGTTGACTAGCATGGATGATGTTAGTGACCGCGGGTGGACGGAACGGTTCACCTCGATTTCCACTAGCAGTATCATTCTAAAAACGGCTTTGTGATGACCCAAAATATCATCTTTAAATTTAATGATTAATTATTTGATCTAAGAAATATTTACCATTACTCGACTTGCGTGTGCAGTCCGTAAAAATCTTCCGAAAAGTTTTCAGGTGAAAAATGTGAATTAGATATTTAAAACATAATTGAGTTGACTTTGGTCAACATTTTGAGAAAATGGACTCGGATCAGTGTTTTGACAGTTCCGGTAGGTCCGTATCATGAATTGGGACTTGGGCGTATGCCCAGAATCAAATTCCGAGGTCCCTAGCTCGAGATATGGAATTTTGATGAAAAATTTAAAGTTTAAGTTCAAATAGTGACCGGATGTCGAATTATGTGCAAATAACCCCGTAATAGAATTTTGATGATTCCAACATCTCCGTATAGTAATTTTGGACTTAGGAGCGTGATCAAAATTTTATTTGGAAGTCCGTAGTGGAATTAGACTTGAAATGCCGAAAGTTGAATTTTTGGGAAGTTTGTCCGAGGGGTTGACTTTTTGATATCGGGGTCGAAATCCGATTTTGAAAATTTTCATAGCTCCGTTATGTCATTTATGAATTGCGTGCAAAATTTGAGGTCAATTGGACTGGATTTGATAGGTTCCGGTGTTGTTTGTAGAAATTGAAAGTTCAAAATTCATAGATTTTGATTTGAGGTGCGATTAGTCGTTTTGATGTGGTTTGAAGCCTGGACTAAGTTCGTATTGTATTTTAGGACATGTTGGAATAATTGGTTAAGGTCCCGAAGGTCTTGGGTGGAATTCTGAAGGTAAACGGAATGGATTTCGGACAAAGAAGGTTGCTGGAAATTTGCAGAAATTTCTGGTGTATGGAGCCAACTTTGGAAGATAATATCTCGTAATTCATAAGGAACCGGAAAATCTTCAAAACATGAAAGTTGTAGTTGTTTGTTTCCCATTTCCATAAAGTTGAACCATGCAGTATTTGGACATTCGTACAGAAAGTTATGATTGAATGAATTATGGCTGGTAGAGCAATTTTGCCAGAAATTCTGATGCATGGAGCCGACTGTGGAAGCTTATATCTCGCAATTCATAAGGAATCAGAAAGGTTGCAAAACATGAAAGTTGTAGTTGGTTGTTTCTAGTTTCCATAAAGTTAAACCATTTATCATTTAGACTTTCGTACATAAAGTTATGCTCAATTTAAGAAGGCTGGTAGAGCAGTTTCTGGTGGATTTTTAGTGACGAAAAATGGACTTTTAGTGACGGAAAATGGACTTTTAGTGACGGATTGGCAGAAACTTAAGGACCAAAAATGGTCATTTCATTCATTTAGTTTTGAATTTTTGGAGCACGATTCTTGGGCGATTTTTGGGCGATTTTTACGGGAAAACATTAGGGTAAGTGTTCCTTATCCTATATTAATTATATTTCATGATTCCATACTCATTTACATCATGAATTCGTGAATTTATGAAAGAAAAATCAAGATTTTTGAAAAAATCTTCCAAAAACAAAAATTTAAGATTTGGAGGTCGAGTTGTTATCGGATTTTGGTAAAATTAGCATGGGTGGACTCGTAATTGAATGGGTTGTCGGATTTTGTAAGTTTCGCCGGATTCCGAGATGTGGGCATCACGGAAAAATTTTGAGCTAATTTCGGATTTTAATGAAAATGTAATATTTTCTTATGAAATTGATTACTATAATTTTTATTGACTGTATCGAATTAATTATGATTAGATACGAGTTGATCGGAGTCGGAAAATCGAGGAAAAAGCATAATACTTGGTTAAATTGGAGCAAGTCGAGGTAAGTGACTTGTCTAACCTTGTGTGGGGGAAATATTTCCTAGAATTGATATTAATGTGATTATTGAAATGTGTTGAAAGTCGTGTACACGAGGTGACGAGTGTGTACACGGGCTAAATGCGAAAGATTATATTTTTAAATTGTGTAGATCATTGTTGCGCATTTATTAAATTATTTTATCTTGTTATATTCTGCATCATTGATCTGTGATATATATTTTAAATTTGTTTTCCTTTTTCCTGCTAATTATTTTACCTATTTAATTGAAACTTGGTTTCTTTCATACTGTGCATTATTTGAAGGTTGATTTTTTAAAAATTAAATATTATTAATATAAAGTATTTGACATTTTTAATTTTGATATTGAAGCAACATATTAAAAATTTGGAATATTTTTTTCCTGAATTATTTATTCTTGAATATTTTCGTGAGATTGTTTTTCGTGGAAAATTTAAATATTGGGCACTTGAGGTGCGAATTGTGATATATTGTGATATTTATACGCATGCGGTGGTATAAGGTCTGGGTGTTGAAACGCATGCGGTGAGATAAGGGTGGCTTGATACGCGTGGCTAGTAGGGGTGACTACTAGAAGTCATGCGGTGTGATAAGGGTGGCTAAAACGCGGGATGCTATTTCGGAAAAAAATATTTTCTTTAAATAAATTGTGAAGGCTCCCGCGGTGATATAAGGAAATGAGATATTTTGAAATTATTTATAATTTGGGACTACGAGGCGGTACCTCGGTAGTGCCCTTGTTAATATTGATTTATGGCCATAGCTGCCTTCGATTAATTGTTGTAATTTTCATAAAGTTGAAGGAAATTCGGTTTTGATTCCACGAGATATTATTTGCAATTATTTGGTGTCATTAAATGTGACATACTATTTGATTCATTTCCAGTGTCATTTTATTTTACTATATTGTTAAACATTTTACTATTCCATTATTATATTCCAGTAATGCCTCACCTGACCTCGTCACTACTCTACCGAGGTTAGGCTTGGTACTTACTCTGTACCGCTGTGGTGTACTCATACTACGCTTCTGCACATCTTTTTGTGTAGATCCAGGTACATCTTACCAGCCTAGACGTCAGTGAGTTACCTGCGTATGGAGACTTCGAGGTATATCTGCCAGCGTCCGCAGACTCCGGAGTCCGCAGACTTGGGGGTGCTTGGGATCAGTTCTTACCACTTGCGGAGTTTGCTTACAACAACAGTTACCAGTCAAGCATTCAGATAGCTCCGTATGAGGCCTTGTATGGTAGGCGGTGCCGGTCTCCAGTGGGTTGGTTCGAACCAGGCAAGGCTAGACTTTTGGGTACAGACTTGGTTCAGGATGCCCTGGAAAAGGTTAAGTTGATTCAGGATCGACTTCATACATCCTAATCTAGACAGAAGAGTTATGCGGATCAGAAGGTTCGTGTTGTTGCATTCATGGTTGGTGAGCGGGTATTGCTCCGCGTTTCGCCTATGAAGGGTGTGATGAGGTTCGGGAAGAAGGGAAAGGTGAACCCTAGGTATATTGGGCCTTTTGAGATTCTTGAGAGAGTTGGAGAGGTGGCTTACAGACTTGCACTACCACCTAGTCTTTCTGCGGTTCATCCGGTATTCCATGTTTCTATGCTTCGAAAATATCTTATGTGTTAGACTTCAGTTCGGTTCAGTTGGACAAGGATCTATCTCATGTTGAGGAACTAGTGGCTATTTTAGATAGGCAGGTTCGAAAGCTGAGGTCAAAGAATATTGCTTCCGTAAAGGTTCAGTGGAGGGGTCTACCGGTCGAGGAGGCGACTTGGGAGGTTGAGCATGATTTACGCAGCTGTTATCCACACTTATTCACCAGCTCAGGTACTTTTTCTAACTCCTTTCGAGGACGAACGTTTATTTTAAAGGTGGAGAATGTAATGACCCAAAATATCATCTTTAAATTTAATGATTAATTATGTGATCTAAGCACTATTTACCATTACTCGACTTGCGTGTGCAGTCCGTAAAAATTTTCCGAAAAGTTTTCAGGTGAAAAATGTGAATTAGATGTTTAAAACACAACTAAGTTGACTTTGGTCAACATTTTGAGCAAATGGACTCGGATTAGTGTTTTGACAGTTCCGGTAGGTCTGTATCGTGAATTGGGACTTGGGCGTATGCCCGGAATCAAATTCTGAGGTCCCTAGCCCGAGATATGGAATTTTGATGAAAAGTTTAAAGTTTAAGTTCAAATAGTGACCGGATATCGAATTATATGCAAATGACCCCGGAATAGAATTTTGATGATTCCAACAGCTCCGTATGGTGATTTTGGACTTAGGAGCGTGATTAGAATTTTATTAGGAAGTCCGTAGTGGAATTAGGCTTGAAATGCTGAAAGTTGAATTTTTGGGAAGTTTGACCGAGGGGTTGACTTTTTGATATCGAGGTCAAAATCCGATTCTGAAAATTTTCATTGCTCCGTTATATCATTTATGACTTGTGTGCAAAATTGGAGGTCAATTGGACTGGATTTGATAAGTTCCGGTGCTGTTTGTAGAAATTGAAAGTTCAAAATTCATAGATTTTGATTTGAGGTGCTATTAGTCGTTTTAATGTGGTTTGAAGCCTCGACTAAGTTCGTATTGTATTTTGGGACATGTTGGAATAATTGGTTAAGGTCCCGAAGGTCTCGGGTGGAATTCGGAAGGTAAACGGAATGGATTTCGGACAAAGAAGGTTGCTGGAAATTTGCAGAAATTTCGCCAGAAATTTCTGGTGTGTGGAGTCAATTTTGGAAGCTTATATCTCGTAATTCATAAGGAATCGGAAAATCTTCAAAACATGAAAGTTGTAGTCATTTGTTTCCCGTTTCCAGAAAGTTAAACCATGCAGTATTTGGACATTCGTACAAAAAGTTATGATTGAATAAATTAAGGCTGGTAGAGCAGTTTCGCCAGAAATTCTGATGCATGGAGCCAATTTTGGAAGCTTATATCTCGCAATTCATAAGGAATCAGAAAGGTTGCAAAACATAAAAGTTGTAGTTGGTTGTTTCTAGTTTCCATAAAGTTAAACCATTTATCATTTAGACTTTCGTACATAAAGTTATGATCAATTTAAGGAAGGGTGGTAGAGCAGTTTCTGGTAGATTTTTAGTGACGAAAAATGGACTTTTAATGACGGAAAATGGACTTTTAGTGACGGATTGGCAGAAACTTAAAGACCAAAAATGGTCATTTCATTCATTTCGTTTTGGATTTTTGGAGCACGGTTCTTGGGCGATTTTCACGGGAAAACATTGGGGTAAGTGTTTCTTATCCTATATTAATTTTATTTTTCATGATTCCGTACTCATTTACATCATGAATCCGTGAGTTTATGGAAGAAAAATCAAGATTTTTGAAAAAATCTTTCAAAAACGAAAATTTAAGATTGGGAGGTCGAGTTGTTATCGGAATTTTGTAAAATTAGCATGGGTGGACTCGTAATTGAATGGGTTGTCAGATTTTGTAAATTTTGCCGGATTCCGAGATGTGGGAATCACGGGAAAATTTTGAGCTAATTTCGGATTTTAATGAAAATGTAATATTTTCTTATGAATTTGATTACTATAATTTTTGTTGACTGTATCGAATTAATTATGACTAAATACAAGTTGATCGGAGTCGGAAAATCGAGGAAAAAGCATAATACTTGGTTAAATTGGAGCAAGTCGAGGTAAGTGACTTGTCTAACCTTGTGCGGGGAAAATTTTTCCTAGAATTGATATTAATGTGATTATTGAAATGTGTTGAAAGTCGTGTACACGAGGTGACGAGTGTGTACACGGGCTAACTACGAAAGATTATATTTTTAAATTGTGTAGATCATTGTTACGTATTTATTAAATTATTTTATCTTGTTATATTCTTCATCATTGATCTGTGATATATATTTTAAATTTGTTTTCCTTTTTCCTGCTAATTGTTTTACCTGTTTAATTGAAACTTGGTTTCTTTCATACTGTGCATTATTTGAAGGTTGATTTTCTTTAAATTAAATATTATTAATATAAAGTATTTGACATTTTTAATTTTGATATTGAAGCAACGTATTAAAAATTTGGAATATTATTTTCCTGAATTATTTATTCTTGAATATTTTCATGAGATTGTTTTTCGTGGAAAATTTAAATATTGAGCATTTGAGGGGCAAATTGTGATATATTGTGATATTGATACGCATGCGGTGGTATAAGGTCTGGGTGTTGAAACGCATGCAGTGAGATAAGGGTGGCTTGATACGCGTGGCTAGTAGGGGTGACTACTAGAAGTCATGAGGTGTGATAAGGGTGGCTAAAACGCGGGATGCTATTTCGGAAAAAAAAATGTTTTCTTTAAATAAATTGTGAAGGCTCCCGCGGTAATATAAGGAATTGAGATATTGTGAAATTATTTATAATTTAGGACTACGAGGCGGTACATCGGTAGTGCCCTTGTTAATATTGATTTATGGCCATAGTTGCCTTCGATTAATTGTTGTGATTTTCATAAAGTTGAAGGAAATTCTGTTTTGATTCCACGAGATATTATTTGTAATTATTTGGTGTCATTAAATGTGACATACTATTTGATTCATTTCTAGTGTCATTTTATTTTACTATATTGTTAAACATTTTACGATTCCATTATTATATTCCAGTAATGCCTCACCTGACCTCGTCACTACTCTACCGAGGTTAGGCTTGGTACTTACTCTGTACCGCTGTGGTGTACTCATAATACGCTTCTTCACAACTTTTTGTGCAGATCTAGGTACATCTTACCAGCCTAGATGTCAGTGAGTTACCTGCGTACGGAGACTTCGAGGTATATCTGCCAGTGTCCGCAGACTCCGGAGTCCCCTTCTATCATTTTATGTTGCTTCCTTATATTTTATTTAGACCCTGATATATAGAGACATTGAGAATAAATTCTCAGAAGCTTGTGATTTATTTCTACTGGGTTTTGGGAGTTGAAATTGTTTGAATTGTAGTTTATTTATTTCAGATAATTATTATTATTCCGCATTATTAGGCTTACCTAGTTTGAGTGACTAAGTTCCATCACGACATCGTACAGAGGGAATTTGGGGTCGTGACAGGCTTCATCCTTTCAGGCCACTTGGAACCGCGCTTGTAAGATTTCTAATATTCCTTCTTTTATTAAATATTCTTTTATGGTCATGTTTTCATTCTTCGTATGTTTCAGCAACTTGATGGGTCCCACCGGTGGTGAAAGGGTTAGACCGGTGGGTTCAGAAAATTTTGGACGTCATAACACCCGAAATTCGCTTGTGGAAAGAGGTGGCCCCAAAAAGATGGGTGCAAGGCCAAAAATCATGGTAATTAGAACTTACCTGGCTCCCATCTTTCTCTGCTTTGTATATCGATTGAACCCTTCTGACTTGTTTATAAAATTAGGTCTACCTGCGAGCTCTATTACTGTCCCCGAGGAGGACGTTTTGGCTGATCTTACTGATGCAGTGAGGCTACTTCACGATGCTCTCACTCGAACAAATATCTCTGGGCCTGTTTCGGGTGCGACCACATCTTTACGGAGTCCTCGGCCAGAAAATAAGCAACCGAAGAGAAGACATTCCTACGCGGTCGGGGAGAAGAATAAGCGGGCAAAGACTGTTGTCTCCGAGCTATCTCCGGTGGCGATGACGCCCGGTCCTCCTTCCGAGCCGGTCATAGACATTGTGATGATTAATGACAATAGAGAAGCCAAAATTAATTACGGGCTTCCAAATAAATATTCGGACACACTCCTAAGTCCAAAATTACCATATGAAGCTATTGGCATCATCAAAATTTCATTCCGGAGTCGTTTGCTCAAAAGTCAAACTCCGATCAACTCTTTTGATTTAAGCTTCAAAAATAAGAATTGTTCTTTCAATTTAGTTCAGTATCATCCGCAAACCAAACTCGACCATACACGCAAGTCATAATGCATATTACAAAGTTGTTCGGGACCTTAAGCTGTTAAAGGGGACGTAAATTCTCAAAACGACAATCGGGTCGTTAAAACTCTGTTTTATATCTAATTGTCTTTCTCCTTTTACTCCAATAGAACATACTTTTGGACAATGTAGGTAGAGCCAAGATTTGAAATTGATGAAAATCCTTATGTGAATTCCTTTTGTTCACAACCTTTTATCAAATTTTCTTGTGAAGTTTCTATATT
Source organism: Nicotiana tomentosiformis (assembly GCF_000390325.3). Lineage (NCBI taxonomy): Eukaryota > Viridiplantae > Streptophyta > Magnoliopsida > Solanales > Solanaceae > Nicotiana > Nicotiana tomentosiformis. The sequence continues at coordinate 107,319,149 of NC_090820.1, read as the reverse complement.
TATCGCGGAAAAGTTCACAACTTATATATGTATTTACAATCCCCGTGTAACTTACTTGCAGATAAAATATCTCTGAATACCTTTTATGGAGTAGAGGTCGAGAATTAGGGTAGAAGGTTAGTAGATAGTCGAGTGTGTGTCTTTTCCATACCAGTAGTATTAGTATTTAGCCTTGTATTTTATTATTGATAAATCTATATTACTACATGTTGATCATTCTGCTTGTTTTCTTTATATCTTGTTGTTGTTACTGCTTGTTGCTACTGCTTTTTCTTCATCTTTCATTGAGTCGGGGTCTATCGGAGATAGCCTCTCTTCCTCACCGTAGGGATAAGGTCTACATACATACTATCCTCCTCATACCTCACTTGTGGGATTATACTGAATTTGTTGTTGTTTTTGTTGTTGCGGGTAATAATTACCAATGAAATTATTTACAATGATTTTGTTTGCATGAAAATCCATTTGAAACTATTTTATTTGAAAATTTTCCAATATGATGGCCAGAAAAACCTCAGTGAGGGTGATTAATTTGAGCTTAGTAAATAAAGACCTTGTCGTTGGAGATTCTCTATGTTGAAGAAGACAATAATGACCAAGTTCTTCAAAATTCACGGGAAAACTTGGACAATTTCACATAATTCAAGGTCAAAGTCGAATTCCCTTATTAAAAATGTCTGATGTATTGGAAAGCTTCTACCGTTAGTTAATAAGAGCAAATTTAACCTATTTTGGTAATGACAAGACCCCAACTGTCACGATCCAAAATTCATTAAAGGCTGTGATGGCGCCGGACACCACAGTCAGGCAAGCCAATACTAAATAGTTAATTAAATTCTCATTTTAGTATTTCTGAAAACATAAATTTCCTTCAATTTACAAGTAATAAATGAACTTTAAGGAATAACATTAACGTTTTCCAATTTCAATATTAAATATCTCATAATCATCCCAGAACCCGGTGTCACAAGTGCATGAGCATCAACTAGGAAGATGAAATAAAATACAACACCTGTCCAGAATACAAATTAGACAGGAACATACACAAGTAACTCTGACGGGGACTCTGCTGGCTGCGGATCGTAGATGAAAATGCAGCTCACCTAAGTCTCCGCATTAACCACACCTCTGCGCCCGCAAGGATGGTAGACATATATGCATCTGTACAAAAATGTGCAACAAGTATAGTATGAGTACGTAAATCAACTTGTACCCAGTAAGTATCCCGCCTAACCTCAATGAAGTAGTGATGAGGGGTCGATTCGGACACTTACTATGGGCTATAATTAATATACCAATGATGTGATAAATAATGGATTTTATAAGGCAACTGTAAACTCAATAACATGAAGCAGGTAAATAATTCTTTTTTTAATAGGGAATTTTCCAAATTTATTTTCTTCTTTTAATAATTTATATCTCCGGCCAATGAGGCCATATCAATTATCAATAATTCCAAAATAATCAAGTAAGTCATGCGCAAATCATATTGAGCTCGTACGGCCCAATCCAACATAATATTTAAACTATGCACTGCTAGAGGGTCGAATGGCGCGAACCATAGATGCATCTATTTAATCTATCGAGGCATTCAGCCAGTTCCACAAAAGATAACACATTTAAACAATCAATCAAGAATTCATCAAGGGGCAATTATCCAAGGAAAGGGCAAATTTCTCTTTTAAAAGTCAACAAAACAATTTTTAGAAATTTATTTACAAAGTTCGATATGATGTAAGCATTTTAAATTGACAACAAGATTGCAAATTAAGTAAAGCATGCTTTTGGGTCCTAGACTACCCAAACTTAAGCATAATAATAGCTACTCATGGACTCTCGTCACCTCGGGCGTACGTAGCCCCCACAAATAGGAGCACACATTTATTTATTTCACCTATGGGGTAAATTCCCTCTTACAAGGTTAGAAAGGAGACTTACCTCGCTCCGAAGTTCCATAACCGGCTCCCAAGCCTTTCCAACAACTCAAACCGATACCCAACACTCCAAAACTAGTCCATAAATGTGCGAATCCATAAATATATACTCAAATACTCATTATAATCCAATTTATAACAATTTCTAACCCCGATCGAAAAGTCGATAAAATCACCCTTGGGCCCACGTGCCCGAATTTCGAAAATTTTCCAAGATAAACATTACCCATCGCATTACGAACTCAAATATAAAATTTGTTCTCAATTCCTTACCCAAATTCGTGGCCAAATTCCAAAAATACCAATTTCTACGTTTTTCTTCAAAACATCCAATTTTCTACTATTTTCTATGTTTAAATCCATATATAAACCTTGTATGTAACTCACAACTAATAGAAATCACTTACCTCATGCTTGATGATGAAATCCCCTCTTCAAAAACTCCAAAATGCGCCCAAGCCGTGTGAAAAATGGGTGAAATGAACTCAAACCCCGCTTTTAAAATGTTCTGCCCAGCCCAGGTCCGCCCTTCTTCGCGTTCGCGAAGGCCAAATGTCTCTGACCCAAAATTTTCTCTTCGTGTTCGCGTCATCCTGGTCGCGTTCAGGAAGGCCAGCTGTCCAGACCCCTCGCGTTCGCGTTCCCTTCTACGCGTTTGCGTAGACCAAATGGCCTTATACCAATCTCCCCCTTTCTTCTTCGCGTTCGCGTAGCCTTGGCCGCGTTCGCAAAGGCCTTCCAAGCTACTGCCTCACGTTCATGTTCACGGTCGCGCGTTCGCAAAGGACAAATCTCAGCAGCCTCAAAGTTCCTATTCGCGAATGCGGGACTCCCTTCGTGTTCGCGAATGGTACGACATCACCCTTCGTGCATTAACACTCACAATACGGCACGACATCACCTTTCATGCATTAACACTCACAATATGGCACGACATCACCCTTCGTGCATTAAAACTCATAATATTGAACGACATCACCCTTCGTGCATTACCACTCACAATATGACACGACATCACCCTTCGTACGTTAACACTCTCCCTTACCATAATGCAATATACAAATAACAACAAGGAGATAGAATAACAAGTACAAGCTTTACTTCAATATTTGGTTCCACAATACCAGCCTCAACTTTGAAATAAATACTCAATTATCACCAGAAGATCTGTAAACACGATAAGAACGATCAAGTTAACAACACTAGTCTAAACACGTAGAAATTAGGCATGGGAAAGAGCCAATATGAGCTAAATGGAAGAAACATGTAAAACGGATAAATTGGCGGCGCATAAGTATTCATCACCTCACATATACGCCGCTCACATGAATTTCACATAGCAAATAGTCTGAGGTTCCTAATTCCCTCAAGTCAAGGTTAACCACGACACTTACCTCGCTCCGAAGACCACTCAATACTCAATTACAGCTTTTCCTCTAGAATTCACCTCCAAACAACTCGTATCTATTCAAACATGACTCAATAATATCAAATATTGCTAAAGGAATCAATTACATTGCATAAATTTAGATTTCCCAAACTTTCCCAAAAAAAAGTCAAAAATCTACCCCAGGCCCGCTTGGTCAAAACACGAGGTTCGGACCAAAATCCATTTATCCATTCACCCCCGAGCCCGGATATATAATTGGTTTTGGAATCTAAACTCAATTTGAGGTCTAAATCCCCAAATTTTGAAATCTCTAGTTTCTACCCAAAAACCCCCAATTCTACCATGAAAACTCTAGATTTTTAGGTTGAAAATTCTTAAAATGTAATGGGTAATTGAAAAATGTGGTTTAGAATCACTTACCAACACTTTGCGGAAAATTATGTCTCTTGAAAATCGCCTCTAGACCATTTGGTTTTTGAAAAGTTGAAAGAATGGCTTAAGTCTCATTTTGGGACTGTTTTATGAACTGGGCGACAATCTTCATTGCGTTCGCGAGGACACTTTCACGATCGCGAAGAGCAGAGTTTGCCAAGATTACGCGTTCGCGAGTCCTCCTTCGCGTTCGCGAATGCTACTCCCCCCTGGCCTTCGCGTTTGCAAGACCTTATTCGCGTTCGTGATGAAGGAAAGAGTGACCCCTCCCCCAGGTCCCTAACACTATGCACTCGCGTGAAGGTGGTCGCGTTCGCGAAGGGTAAATCCCCCATCGCTTCGCATTCGCGGCCAAGCCTTCGCGTTCACGAAGGGTAAATCCCCCATCGCTTCGCATTCGCGGCCAAGCCTTCGCGTTCGCGAAGAAGAAAATTCAGCAATCCCAGTTTCTACTTCGCGTTCACGAGAGTGCCTTCACGAACACGAAGAATGAAACCAGAAGGCCCCTGGAACTGCAGAAAAACCAGATTTTCCTAAGTTCAAACATCCCGTAGCCTATCCGAAACTCACCCGAGCCCTCGAGGCTCCAAACCAAACATGCACACAAGTCTAAAAATATCATATAACTTGCTCGCGCGATCAAATTCCAAAATAACACCTAGAACTACAAATTTAGCACCAAATCAAATGAAATTCTCAAGAACACTTTAAAATTCCTATTTTCACAACCTGGCGTCCAAATCACGTCAAACCAACTCCGTTTCTTACCAAATTTCACATATAAGTCATAAATATTATTTTGGACCTATACCAGGATCCGGAACCAAAATACAAACCCGGTATCAACAAGGCCAAACATCAACCAAATCTGAAAAACCATTAAATTTCAGACTTTTAATTTTCATAAAATAATCATAACTCGAGCTAGGGACCTCCGAATTCGATTCCGGGCATACGCCCAGATTTTATATTTTGATACGGACCGACCGAGACAGTTAAAACATGGATTCGGGCCCCTTTACCAAAAATATTGACCGAAGTCAACTAAAATCAACTTTTTAAGGCAAACATTCTTATTGTTTCATCAATATTTCAACATAAAAGCTTTTCGGAAACATGCCTGGACTGCGCACGCAAATCTAGGAGAGTAAAAATGTGTTTTTAAGGCTTAAGAGCGCATAATCGAATTCTAAAACATAAGATGACCTTTTGGGTCATCACAAGATAAGAGTGGCTTGGTACGCGTGGCTAGTAAGGGAACTACTAGAAGTCATGCGGTGTGATAAGGGCGACTAAAATGCGGGATGCTATTTCAGGAAAAATATTTTCTTTAAAATTAAATGTGAAGGCTCCCGCGGTGATATAAGAAAATGAGATATTGTGAATTTATTTATGATTTGGAACTACGAGGTGGTACCTCGGGAGTACTCTTGTTGATATTTCTTTATGGATGCATTTGACTTTGATTATTTTGGTAATTTATTTAAAGTTGTAAATTTATGTTTTCTTTCTACGGGGTATTATTTGTCCTTATTCTTTGAAGCTAAATGATGACATACTAATTACTTGATTCATTTCAGCATTTTACTATGTCTTTTATTATTTCCAGTAGGGCCTGACCTGACCTCGTCACTACTATACCGAGGTTAGGCTTGGCAATTACTGGGTACCGTTGTGGTGTACTCATACTATGCTTCTACACATCTTTTTGTGCAGATCTAGGTACTTCCTACCAGCCCAGATATCAGTGAGCTACCTGTGTACGGAGACTTCGAGGTATATCTGCCAGCGTCCGCAAACTCCGGAGTCCCCTTCTATCCTTATTATGTTGCTTCCTTATTTTCTTTATTCTCTGATATATAGAGACATTGAGGATAAAATTTTAGAAGCTTGTGACTTATTTCTACCGGATTTTGGGAGTTGTAATTATGTGAATTTGCATATTTATTTATTTTAGATTTCTATTATTATTCTGCATTGATAGGCTTACCTAGTCTTAAAGACTAGGTGTCATCACGACATCCTATAGAGGGAATTTGGGGTCGTGACAGTTTAGGATACTTTGGTGGATGGTTGTAGTTCAGCTTGTTATTGTCATCTTTTATTTTATATCTTGCTAATAATTTATGTATTCATGACTTTTGAACGCATTGAATCCTTTACTTAATAAGACTTATGATTTTAAAAATAATAAAATGAATAACTGAATCAATAGTTCACCGTTGGCATGCCTAACGGAAACGTTGGGCGCTATCACGACCTATAACGGGAAATTTGGGTCATGAAAACTTGGTATCAGAGCTCTAGGTTCACTTGGGTCTCACGAGTCATGAGCAAGTCTAGTAGAGTCTTCCGGATCGATACAGAGACATTTGTACTTATCTTCGAGGGGCTATAGGACTGTTAGGAGAACTTTCCTTCTTGATTCCTCATCGTATGATTTGACTCTCTTGAGTCTTGTGCCTTTATTTCTTTCATACTCAATCTTACGCGATATGAAGTGCTTGTTATCAATTGGGCATAGCAGAGTTGCAGTGGTACTGCAGACGTGTTGCAAGATATTTTTATCCAGCATGTTTGGGCATGCTATTATCGTCTCCTTGCGGGAGGATGTTCTGTCATTTCATCTCAGTATCTGTATTTTCTATGGTTTTGAGGCTACGCACAGGTTGCTATGAAGATCATCCATTGTTATTGCACAATGTTGGTGTAGTGGTAGGGTGCTTGTTTATGTATCGATGCAGTGAACAACTGGAAGGAGGATTTCTTAGTACATCATTTAGAGATTAGACATTTAAATCCAGTGGAGGAAAGGCAAGCGGACTATGGATGTCCAAGCTTTGGTCGATGGAGTAGTGAGACTTTATATTTTTGAGTGTGCTGGAATTCTCATTTGTGAGGAGGTGTCGTCGTCCATGTTTGAATGCATTAAGGCTCGTCAGTGTTATGGTCTACTATGATTTGCCTTCGGGGCAGGGTGTTGTGAAAGGGAGCCTGAGGAACGGTTGTCATAGATGGTGGTGTATAGTGGTTACAGAATTGAATTGATGTTTCTGAAGTGATGGCTGGAGAAAGATGATATTGGAAGAGGCTTAGAGATAGTAACAATCTACAGGTTCAGGTGCTACATAGAAGGATTTTGATTTGAGGAAACATTTTAGTAGAGAAGGATAAGGAAGGACATGGCGGGAGGTGTCTCGCGGTGGTTGAATTACTAGCAGGTCAAGTATGAAGAGCAGAGGTCGAGAAGTTGCTTAAAGAAGGTGGTTTAACAGAAGTGGGAGTGGCAAAGTAGCATATGTATTATGTGGGAGGAAATCCACTTGACTTGAGGAAAGTTTAGAGCAATTTGGTAATCATGGTGGATATTGACTAAGTATATGCCTTTCATTTGGGATAGTGGTTGTTGGATGGAGGAAGCATGATTATGGAAGAGGGGAGTTTGCTGGAAATGAAGAGTTCTGAACGTAGCTTTGAGTTTAGAATGTATTGTCAGACTTTCAGTTGATGACTACGGGGAATGAACCGACTTTTACAGTTGGTGGACGAGTATGGGCTTCAGAGGGTTTACTGATTTCGTGGTAGTTGTGCTCAGTGCAGCGTCGTTGGAAGATGTCGGTATGGAAATTACACAGGTGGGCTATCTTCTATGAGCAGGACAGCAGATGCGTGAGTTTGATGAAGCTTCTACGAAGAATTCTACTTGCTACCCGACAGAATGTTGAACATGCGATTGTGGCTGATAATTCAAAGTATTCATGAAAAGTTTAACAAGAGACTACGAGAAATTCGGCGAGTTGACGGTGCGCGATCATGAAAATTAAGAAGGAGGAATCTTTGTGGGTTCTACATTATGTGATGGTAGCTTAAAGCTAAGTGGGGGAGCCCAGCACCTACGAATGAATCACTTGGTCGTGTGCTTGAGCGGTTTCTGTTATCGGTGCATTGTTAAGTGATTTATGACTAAGAAAAGAAAATATCAGGGGTAATTCGAGCAAGAACTTGATGAATGTGTGCTATATTTCACCTTACCGATTCATGTGCAGATTTTAGGAAGATTTATACTTCCTGTGGATGTGATGTACAAGGAAAAGAATTCATCGGGTTGCTTTTTTGAGAGTGTTCATGTTCTAACAGAGCGTTAGAGTTTGATCATACTCTGGACCAGGTCAGAGTGAGTGACTCTCAATAGTGGTTCTAATCGATTCAGGGATGTAAGTGCGGTGTTTAAGGATTTTGGGTTCGTTGTGTGGTTGAAGACCGGGATTTTGCAGTAGTGTGTGAAGAATACTTGAAGAATTTTCTATGTTATCATCAGGTCTGCGGAGTAGTATTGGAGGAATGGGTGAAATAGCTTCGGATTCGCGGAAGGTCTTTCATAATGGGTATACCAGTTGGAGATGCTATTGTGTGCATAAGGAGGGTATGAGATGGTTAATGAGTATTGAGATGATGTAGTCTCGTAATTCGGGTCACTCGAGATGAGTGTTGATCGAGTTCGTTATTTTTGAATGGAGCTACTATTATTTCTAAGGCAAGTCAAGAGTAAAATGAAAAAAGTTGGGTCGGTTAGTAGTGGTTTGGATCAGCGTGATTGTGGCAATGATCAGTTCCTTCGGTATGTAAGCTATGCAGGTGATTCGTGGTTGTACGTGCGGGCTTGATATCCACCATAACTTGATTGATGTCACGACCCGAAATTCCCACCGCCGGGACTATGATGGCGCCTAACATTTCACTTGCTAGACAAGCCAACGTTAGAATAATTTATCCTTTTTAACAATTTAAATCTAATTAATGAAGAAGAACTGATTTAACTATAATAATCCAAATATAAATGCGGAAGCTAAAACCTAAAAACATCTACTAAAAATCCCTGAACCCGGTGTCACAAGTGCACGAGCTTCAAGAGTAATACATACAAGGGTCTAAAATAAAGACAAAGTTGTTTGAATTAAAGTACACAGCTAAATAAAAATAAAGACGGGGACTTCAGGAGCTGCGGGTGCTGAGCAGCTGTACCTCAAGCCTACGCAGGTTGTCCAATCCGAGCTCTCTAGTAGCCACCGTTGGGACCTTCTCCAAAATCTGCACAGTGTGCAGAGTGTAGTATCAGTACAACTGACCCCATGTACTAGTAAGTACCAAGCCTAACATCGACGAAGTAGTGACGAGGCTAAGGCGGGTCACCTTCACTACAACCTGAACGCAGTATATAATAATGACAGAAAATGGGAATACTGAAGAGAATTAAACAACAAACTGAAAAGAATAACCACAGCCTCAAGAATAAACCAGTGTCGTCCAGAATCACCAATCTTTAATAATTCAGATACAAATACCAAAAGAAAAACCAACACAGCTCACGAAATGGGAACATATAGGTTGTTGCGGCACGCAACCTGATCCTACCAGACAACACAAATTTCCTCCCTTATTGCACCGCAACGATATCAACAACAGTAAATAATATATATATATGTTGCGGCGTGCAACCCGATCCCACCATATGTCAATATCAGTATCATAATTCACCTTTATTTCACCATGTCAATCCACCTTTATTCCACCTGTTGCGGCGTGGAACCCGATCCCACCGTATAATACAAATTCACGCTTATTCCACCTCAACATATCACCCTTATTTCACCTGTTGCGGCGTGCAACCCGATCCCACAATATTAATATTAGTACTCAATAAGCATAGTAAAACTCACAATTCAAATCATACAAAAACGCTTTACAATTCCAAGACACTAAACTGAACAAATAGGAAATCTTGTACAATATGATAAACCGAATAAGTAATACTCCACAGGGAGACCAATCCAGAATTTACAACTACAAGGTACATATAAACCAACTTCAGCAAATAGTAGGAGATTATGAAACTATGGAAAGAACTAATATCATGAACAAGAGGAAACAATGACTACAAGTAGCAATTAGGCATGGAAACACATTTAGAGCATATAACAACTAAGACAGGGAAAGAGATAATAAAAGAAGAACGGGGAAACAGGGAAAAATAGGTAATTCGGCGGCGCATAAGCACTCATCATCTCACATATACGCCGCTCACATGAAATTCACATAACAAATAGTCTGAGGGTTCTTAATTCCCTCAAGTCACAGTTAGACACAATACTTACCTCGCTCCAAAGGCCACTCAATACTTAATCACAGCTTTCCCTCTATAATCCACCTCCAAACCACTCGTAACTATCCACAACCGACTCAATAATATCAATTATTCCTAAAGGAATCAATTACAATGCATAAATTTAGATTTCCCAAAGTTCGGACCAAAATCCATATATGCATTCACCCCAGCCCGATTATGTAATTTGTTTCAAAATCCGACCTCAATTCGAGGTCTAAATTCCAATTATGCAAACATCCCTAATTCTACCCAAACCCCCAATTTCCACCATGAAAATCCTAGATTTTAGGTTGAAAACTTATGAAATGTAATGGGTAATTGAATGAAAGTAGGTTAGAATCAGTTACCAACAAATTGGAGAAGAAGATCTTTTAAGAAAATTGCCTCTAGGTCTTCTAGTTTTTAAATTGTGAAGGAATGGCTAAAATCCCATTTTGGTTTTGTTTTGAATAACTAGGCGTCAGGTATTCATCGCGTTCGCGTGAATCCTGACGCGTTCGCGAAGAGTAGTTACGCGATCGTGAGAGGCTACACGCGTTCGCGAAGGTTTAGCCCCTCTGGACTCCGCGTTCGTGAGACAAGAACCGCATTCGCGTAGTGTAACCTCAAGTCTCTTGCCGAGCCTAGCTAACGCTATGTCTTCACGTGTGATGGGTCGCGTTCGCATAGAGAAAACCCCCCAATGCTCGGCGTTCGCGTCTATAATCTCGCATTCACGTAGTGTAAAATCCTTCCCAAACCCAGATCCCCTTTCCGATCGCGAGAATGGCTTCGCGATCGCTAAGCACAACACACCAGAAAACCAGCTGCAGCAAAAACATCAGATTTTTCTATGTCTAATTCACCCTGTAACCTATCCGAAACTCACCCGAGCCCTCGGGGCTCCAAACCAAACATGCACACAAGTTCTAAAACATCATACGAACTTGCTCGTGCGATCAAAATACCAAAATAATGCCTAGAACTACAAATCAGACACCAAATCAAATGAAATTTTCAAGAAAACTTCAAAACTTCTATTTTCTCAACAAATTTGACAGACAAGTCATAAATATTATAGTGGTCCTGTGCCGGGCTCCAGAACTAAAAAACGGACCCGGTATCAATAAATCCAAACATCAGTCGATCCTTAAACACCATAAAACTTTCAAACTTTTAAGTTTTCAACAAAAGTCAATAACTCGAGCTAGGAACCTCTCAATTTGATTTCGAGCATACGCCTAGGTCCCAAATTACGATACGGACCCACTGGGACCATCAAAACACAAATCCGGGTCTGTTTGCCCAAAACGTTGAATGAAATCAACTTAAATGAATTTTAAGGCAAAATTCTTAATTTTATCAGTTTTTTAACATAAAAGCTTTCCGAAAAAATGCCCGGACTGCACACGCAAATTGAGTAGGGTAAAAATGAGATTTTAAGGTTTTGGATCACAGAATTATGTTTTAAAATATAAGATGACCTATCGGATCATCACAATTGATTTGGAGGCATTTGATTATAATGGCCTTGTTATGTGTAAATGTTTAACGGGAGAGTTATGGCAGTTTAGACCACAACTTGAGGTTTGTATTTTCTTCGGTTATGGGAATTCAGTAGCATGTTGCAATGGTTCTTCTGAAATGAGGTAAGTGAAAGGTTTCTAGCCAATGAAGTATTTATTCTACTAGTAGTTCAGGGGTAATGATGAATATTTTTACTCTCACATAGCGACATGATAGGTGTAGTGAGCGGCATGGGAATTGGAAGTTTAGGATCAAGGTTGCGGCTCGGTGTTGATAAGAATGTCACGAGCTCAGATGAGCAAGGAAGAATTCAGATGTTTAGAGTAAGCTGTCATTATGTTAGTGTCACTTGAGAATGGTGTTCTGTGGAAGAGGCATTGTGTATTGATCTACGGATTGTGATTTTCCTTAAAAAATTAGTACGGTTGGTGGTATGTATGTGAGGATTTTTCTACCTAGTGCGGAAGGTCGTGGGAACGTACCCCACGGGAAAATTGTATAAGTGTGACATTTTAGTCACTTGATTGTTAAAGATTGAAACCAAGTGTGGATATTATGGTAATATCGCAAATATGAGGTCCGTGATAGGATGGCTGCTCTTATGCGCCATGAATCGAGCCATTGTGGATCCTTTAAAGGGTGTTGGACCAGTATGGTATGATCAGAATCGGCTTGAGGTCCGTTGGTGGGTCTAATATGAATGTTTGCTCTACATCAGGTCAGATGTGTTCATTAGACATAGCATTGTTTACGGAGGAGTCTTCGGCCGTTGGATGTTATTCTCGCCGTCATCTATTCCATGTAATACTCATTTGTGCCATGTGGGTTATGACACGACTTGATTATTCGCACATGTGTTGTGGTCCCGTGTAACTTGTGGTGTTATAAGAGCAAGATGGCTCTCGAGAACAAGTTACCTTGGTAGTGCTCTTATTGACATTTTTCCCATTCCTTTGTACTCTTCTTTGATTGTTATTTTCCTTAGTATACTGCTAATTGTCTTTCTTCGTGTTGCGCTATTTGCTTGGTTCTGTGTAGCTAATCTTGTGGTATTACTCGTTGTTTTAATTTCATTGCTCACTTTATTACATTGTACATTTTGTGGTGATCATTTCTTATGTGTCATTCATTGTCTCTACTCTTACTTGTTGACTTGAATCGTGGCAGAACACTTGTACAAGCATACACGTTGATAAATCACCCATATCGGTCTAAGAAGACGAATCCTGATATTTTGATCATTTACATGTACCCCCCGTGTACTTGCCTTATATGTGAGAGTTATCCTGTTGACACATGAGTTTGTCTGTGCAGTCATAAGTCATTTTTATTGTTGGCACGTGAGTGGGCTGTGCGGATATTAGATATTGTCATTCCTTAGGCAGTGCTATTATAAATTGTAATGTGGGCACAAGATGCATGGGTGTCTTGACCGTTCCTCGTCACTACTCCACTGAGGTTAGTCTTGATACTCACAAGGTATCAGTGTTTTGTTCTCAAACTACGCTTCTGCACATTTTTGTGCAGATCTCAGGTGCCTTGGTAGTTGTTGATTATTAGCTAGCTAGTCGAGCATTGCTGTGGAGACTCAAGGTAAACCTGTTGTCACGTTCGCAGGCCTCAAAGTCACCGTCTAATATTGCACTTGTACTATTTAATTTCCATTCAGAACAATTGTATTAGGGATTCTTCTAGTAACCTCAAAAGAGCTTATGACTTATACTACCTGTTTTGGGATGTTTTTTCATGTTGTAAATGTAGAGTTCATTTAGAAATATATGTTTTCTGCTTAATAGTTTTGTTGGTTTATTTCTGTCAAGTTATTCAGTAAGTGTTAGGATTACCTAGTAGTGGAGACTAGGTTCCGTCACAACATCCTACATAGGGAAATGGGGTCGTGATAGTTAAACGCCATCACGGTCCCGAGGGTGGGAATTCCAGGTCGTGTCACCCATGGGCCAGTTCAAGTCCTGCAATCAAAGCCTCATACTCAGCTTCAGTTTTAGTCAACGGATTAGTTCTTATTGCCTGCCTCAAGATTTCCCCCGAAGGCATGATAAGGACCACCCCGAGCTCGGACCCTTTCACATTGAAAGCTCTGTCTGTGAACAGGGTCCAAACTCCTGATGTCGTTTCCCGCACCATTACCGCTTTTTTTGCAGCTAAAGGCAGTATCCTAGGACTGAAATCCGTCGCAGTCCTAGGCTTATGTTCAATATCAAATTCACTAATTTAAATTGTCCATTTGGCCAACCTACCCGACAACTCAGGTTTATGAAGGAATTCTGCAAGGAAAAGGTTGTTACAACGGCTATCGGGTGACACAAAAAATAAGGCCTATGCTTTTGAGAGGTGAACAAAAAGGCTAAGGCTAGTTTATCAAGGAGCGGATAACGAGTTTTTGCTCCAGACAAAACTTTGCTAACATAACAGACAGGAGATTGCATACGTTCGTCCTCCAGACTAGAACGATACTTACCGCTAAATATATTAGTAATTGTTAGCCTTCCCCTGGATTTAAAAGTAATAGGGGGCTCGATATGTAACATTTTAGGACTTTTAAGGTCTGTTGACACTCTGGAGTCCATTTGAAATTGTTTTCTTCTTCAAAAATGAGAAGAAGTGATAGCTTTTTCGAGGATCGAGAGATGAACCTGCTTAGAGCGGCCAATCTCCCGGTTAGCCTTTAGACTTCTTTCACACTGGTCAGCTGGTCTGGGATGTCCGTGATGGCTTTGACCTTGTCAGGATTTATCTCGATCCCCCTTTGTGAAACCAAAAAACCCAAGAACTTACCACAGCTAACCTCGAAAGTGCATTTTTCGAGGTTGCGTTTCATGTTGTGCTTCCTCAGGATATTTAAGGTCTCCTGGAGCTGTTTTAAATGGTTACATGCATTGAAAGACTTGACAAACATATCATTTATGTAGACTTCTATTATTTTACATATTTGTTTCTCGAACATCTTGTTCACGTGCCTCTAATTAGTGGCTCCTACAATTTTAAGCCCGAAGGGGATTACATTATAACAATATGTGCCAAAGTTGGTTATGAATGTAAGTCTTTTCCTGGTCCTCCAACTTCATCTTAATTTGATTACCCAGAATTGGCATTGAGGAAACGCATCAACACGTGCTAGGCCATTGCATTAATCTTTTGATCAATGTTTGGCAATGGGAACGAGTCTTTTGGGCGCGTCTTATTCAAGTCTATGTAATCTACGCACATTCAAAAATAATTATTCTTTTTTAGAACTATAATCATGTTAGCTAGCTAGACGGGATACTTTACCTCCCGGATTGAACCAATGTCAAGTAATCAAGTTACCGCTTCCTTAACAAACTTGTTTATGACCTCGGCTATTGGGCATTTCTTTTGCCTTACCAGAGTCTAGGCTTAGCTTATGCACAACCAATTCTAGCGGGATACCTGTCATATCCGAGTGCGACCATGCAAAACAATCAACGTTAGTTTTAAGGAAATCAATAAACCTTGACTTGAGCTCGGGATTGAGTCATGTTCCCAAGTGAAAGTTTCTCTCTAGCAATTCCTTGAGCAAAGCTACTTGTTCGAGCTCTTGTGCCATGGACTTGGTTGCGTCTGTCTCTTCCAGTACTTGAAAGTATCTCCTGGTGAGATTTTGACGCCCCTCGTCTTTATCATCTTCGTTCGGCTGGGGAGTAGGCGTCAGTTCTTGTAATTACTATTTGTTGGGTTCCTTCCCCTTACTGCTGGAAACTGATAATGCATTCATTTCTCTTGATGCATATTGATCTCTTCTAATCTGCCTAATTCCCTCTAGGGTCGGGAATTTTAGCAATTGGTGATAAGTTGATGGTAAAACCTTCATCTCATCCAACCATGGTCTACCGAGGATTATGTTGTAACCTATGTCACTATCCGCTACTTCAAATAAGGTGGTCTTCGTGACCCCTTCAGCATTCGTGGGCAGCAAGAACTCCCCTAGGGTTGTCACACTTGCCAGATTGAACCCGACAAGGAGCTTTGTCGCCGAAATAATGTTTTTGGTTAATTTGGCTTGTTCCAACACTCTCTATTGAATAATGTTGGCTGAGCTTCCTGGGTCAAGCAAAACATGCTTAATCTTAAAATTTAGAACATTAAGAGAAATTACCTAGACATCGTTATGTGGTAGAAGAAGTCCATAGATGTCCTCCTCCATGAATGCGATGTCGTCTTCGGCGACTTCTCGGAGTCTCTTGCTGCGGTTTACCTATAATTTTGTCTTCTTGTCCACCGAGAAGGTTACACCATTTATTTTAGTTCCTCCAAAATCATGTTGATAGTTAGACAAGCAGAGTCCTCTCCTATCTTCGAGGGTTCTACATTGTCCCGGCTACGGCCGTAGTTGTTCTTTCCTCGGTCACTCAAGAACTCATTAAGATGGTGATTCTTCAACAGCATTGCCACCTCCTCGCGAAGGTGCCGACAATCCCTAGTTTTGTGGCCATGAGTTCAATGATATTTGCACCATAAGTTAAGATCCCTTTGGTTGGAATCAGATATGATTGGCTTCGAGATTCGTGCCTATTGATATTCCTCAATTATGATACCAAATCCACTATTCTACTATTAAAATTATATTTTGACTGCCTGGGATAAGTGGAATCTCGGGAACCCGATACCTCTTTGTCTTGAAATGTCCTGTTATTTTGTCCGCGGTCAGTTCTTTTATCGGGGCCAAACCTATCCACGGACCAGAACCCTTTGCTACCACATCCGTCGGCTCTCTCGTACAACATGAATAGGCCCTTAGAAGATCGCCGGTCTGCATCAAGATCATCTTTGAATTTATCCTTGTTCCTATCTCGATCCCGACCCTTGGTTAATGTTAGGAACCTAAGCTGATCATCATCTATCCTTATCTTTGATTCATAACGGTTGTGGACATCCGTCTATATGGTTGCTTGGAAATCGAGCAGGCTTTCTTTCAACTTTCAGGAGGCCTTAAATCTCCTCGAGTTTAATCCCTTAGTGAATGCCTCATCTGCCCATTCATTTGGCATGACCGGTAACAACATCCTTTCTTTCTGGAACCTGATCACGAACTCACGCAACAATTTAGACTCTCCTTGCAAAATTCTGAATATGTACGCCTTCCGGGTTAGACCTTTCTGGACTCGGCATAGACTTTGATGAATGAATCTCTAAGCATTTCAAAAGAATCAATTAAATGTTCGGGTAAAATCGAAAATTCTGTCAAGGCCCCTTTCGTGATGGTTTGTCCGATTTCTTTAGTAGAACCGACTCAATCTCATGTTGGGCCAAGTTGATTCCTTTCACTATCGTTGTATATGTTGTAATGTGATCCTGAGGGTCTGAAGTTCCAACGTACTTTGGTATTTTCAGCGTTTTAAACCGTTTTAGAATCAATTCTGGTCCTGCGCTCAGTTTAAACGGCAATTGGGTGTACTTCTTCAAATACGGGTCCCTTCAACACTGGTTTTGCACCCGAAATTTGGTCCATTCGAGTGTGGAACTCTTTTACGTTCTAGTTCATCTGCTCATTCATGTCCCTCATGAATCTCATGAGTTCAGTTTTGAAGGGATCACTATATTTGTCATTATCAGATCCGCTACCGGTCCCCCCGGCTCTGCCAAAGCTTACCTCACCCCTATGGGTGTTATATTAATCGATATGAGCTAGTTGAATTGCAGGAGCTCCGGGAGGAACATGCATCTTCCGTTCGCATTGTTGGATAAAGCTGATAATACATGCTTTAATTCTGTCATGACCTGGTCTTGCCTCGAGAGATGGCCTATGATGGCCTTTTGCTTCTCTCTCAAGATCCTTACTATTTCTGCAACAAGCTCGTCCTCAACATCATTGGGAGTCATTTCCCTCATATATCAGGGATATTATCCGCCATGGACTAGAGTTGCTACGTCCCCCTAGTTGCGGGTGTCGCTAATTGAATCCTCAGGTTGAGGCAGATTTTCGTGTGCCCCAACATTGTGTTAGCTTCCATTTTTCTCGATCTTTGCTATAAAACAAAGAACCAAACAAGTTAGCATAGATGCAAGGATCAACTTAATTACGCAACTGTATAGGCCCCACTGAGGGCGCCAAACGATTTACCCGTAAAATGGTACAATTGAATTTTTTACATGGTTTATAGACAAGTGAACTGATTTGATCCAAAATGATAAATAAATTAAATTAAAAGTAAGACTTAACACTAAAATCAAAGGAAATAACAAGCCTGGCTACGAGATCAATGCTTCCGAGCACAGTAATAAGAGCACTATCAGACAGAAAGTAAATTTGTATTATTTAGCTTGAGAGTAAGGTATAACATAAGTTTTGCCAGATATTTTGTATGTTACAATGGTTGTTGAAGTTACTATTTATCGCTATACCTAGGAAACAAGATCCTAGGATCATGCCCCTCTTAAATGATAATAAAGGGGTTCGTTGATGAATGTGTAACGGCATGCCATGAATGCAAAATTTCTCTGCAATGGATGCCTATTTAATACTAGAGAATATTCTTCATTAAATGCCATTTGGTGGAAAACATTCGACCTGCTCCCTTTAATTATGCTTTCGGGGTCTATCCGATACCATCTACAGTTGTTGTCCCCGGTCTTGGTTCTCACTCGAATTATCTTTGTCCTATCTTCGGTTCCACGTGTCACGCTATTATTCGATCATTTAATACAAACCAATTTTACCTTATACAGGAGGGGGGTGGGGATAAATAAATGCTCGTAAAATTATAATGTGTAATCGAGTTTTCAGGACAAGTTTAGTAGGTACTTATGTATTGTGCTTATTTATAAGTAATCCTTTCCAAAAAACCAACCTATCTTCACAAGTGCTTTCTAGAAAACATGATACAATATCCATAGTCCTTCAGCTTTCTTATATTTCTCAATCAAAGTAAACAAATAGTTCTCTCTCAGTTTTATATCTATTTATCCTCCTCTTTTTAATCCAAAAGAACATAATTTTGGACAATATAGGCGGAGTCAGGATGAAAATTGTCATGAGAATTCCTTCTATTCACAACTTTTTATCAGAAGTTTCTTGGGAACTTTTTATATTTATCGCGAAAAGGTTCACAAGTAACTTATATACGTATTAAGAATCCCCGTGTAACTTACTTGCAGATGAAATATCTCCAAATAACTTTCCTGGTGTGGAGGTCAAGAATTAAGGTAGACAGTTAGTAGGTAGTCGAGTGTGTATCTTTCCTATACCAGTAGTATTAGTAGTTAGCCTTGTATTCTATTATTTATAAATCTCTATTACTACATGTTGATCATTTGCTTGTTTTTGTTACTGCTTGTTGCTACTATTTTATTTCCATATTTCGTTAAGCTAGGGGTCTATCGGAGACAACCTCTCTCCCTCAGCGTAGGGGTAAGGTCTACATACACACTACCCTCCCCAGACACCACTTTTGGGATTATACTGCATTTATTATTTTTATTATTTGAGGATAATAATTACCAATTTAATTATTTACAACAATTTTTGTTATCATGAATATCCATATGAAACTATTTTATTTGAAAATTTGCATTATGATGGCCAGAAAAATCCCAGTGAGGGTGATTAATTTGAGCTTAAGAAATAAAGACCTTGTGTAACGACCCGACCGGTTGTTTTGAGTATTTTCACTTCTTTCAACTATTTAAAGTCTTGAATATCTTCATATGATGTATTATGACCAGCGTGTATTATCTGGTTTTCAGGTGTTTTAGGATTAGTTCGGATGAATGAAATTCATGTTTGAAGCTTAAATGAAAAGGGTTGAACGGAGTTTGACTTTTGTGCAAATGACTCTGTAATGGAGTTTTGATGGTTCCAATAGCTCCTTATGGTAATTTTGGACTTAGGAGTGTGTCTGGATATTTATTTTGATGTCCGTAGTTGAATTTGGCTTGAAATAGCGAAAGTAAGAAGTTGAAGGTTTGGAAGTTTGACTAGAAGTTAACGTTTACGATATCGAGTCTGGATTGTGATTCCGGAAATTTTAGTAACTTTGTTATGTTATTTATGACTTTTATGAAAAATCTAAGTTCATTTGGGATTGATTTGATGTGTTTCGGTACGAGATTTGAAAGTTGAAAGATTTAAAGTTCATTAAGTTTTAATTGAGGAGAGATTCGTCGTTTTGATGTTTTTATATGTGATTTGAGGCCTCGAGTAGGTCCGTATTACATTTTGAGACTTGTTGGTCTGTTCGGACGGGATTCCGATGGGCTCAGGTGAGTTTCGAGGTGGTTTAGGACTATTTCTAGGAGATTTTTAATTACTGGTTTTTGGCTATAGAGGTGTGCATCGCAGTATATGAATCCCTAAATTTCATATTATATGAATTGTTTGGAGGTGACGCACAAGCTAGGTGACGGGCGTGTGGATGTGCACCATAAAAATTGTGACTTAATTGATTTCGTGGAGTTGCATAATAAAATAATCATGTCATTACCCACATATCCTCCATGTGTTATAGGAAATTGAGTTGAGACTCATGTTAAAGATCATGTTTAGGCTACGTGCCGATATTTTTGCGACCAACAAAGGTCTTATTGCTAATGAATTACTTGTTTAAATTTACAATTTTGTACTCCGTCACATCTATCATTTGCATATCATATATCAATCGCTATTGTCATTCATTGATACATCATATCATAATGTCAGGTTGATTTAATGTCATTGAGAGCCCGGGGGACTGGAGATTTTGAGTTATATTTATGGGACCGTGTTGCACGCCACATCATATTTTATTTATTTATGCATGGATCTAGCTATTATAGCGCTTGGGCCAAAGCAGCCCCTTCGGAGTCTGCACCCCCACAGTAAGCGTAGTTGATTTTATATAGAGCTATGGATCTTCCCTGGACATGGATCTTGTCCGAATCATTTATATTTGGGGATGAATCTTCCCCTGGGCATGGATCTTGATTTAATCTTTTTTATTGAGGAATGGATCTTCCTTTGACATGGATCTTTTCCGAATCATTTATATTTATGAATGTATCTTCCCCTGGGCATGGATCTTACCAGAATCTTTATATTGAGGGATGAATATTCTCTGTACATGGATCTTCTCCGAATCATTTATATTTGGGGATGGATCTTCCCCTAGGCTGGATTGGCGTTACACAGTACAAAGTGGTTGACTATTAGTTTATGTATATATATATATATATATACATGGGATGGATCTTACCTAGGCTGGATTGGCCATATACAATACTGAGTAATTGAGTCATTTGAGATTTTCAGAACACGAGGTTTCCACTGAGGTGCATCACATACAACATGTACATTGACATGTAGATATATAGATGTCGTATTCCTCATATTATTAGAATCGATCTATTTTACTTGTACTGAGTTTAATTGTTGAACTTTAAAGCATGCCTATATTTTTGTACTTTTAATTTTACACTGGACCGTACCTATTAAACCCGTCACTACTTTTGGGCCAAATGTTAGCCTTGTTACTTATTGAGTACATGGGGTCGGTTGTACTTATACTACGCTTCTGCACTTTGCGTGAAAATTTCTAATGTTGATGTAGCTGCATACAGCGAGAGCTGGGTTTGAAGATGTACCTACGTTCCAGTCATTGCTGCCTCTTGTTCGTGGTAGCTTTATAATTTTTAATTTGTTCATGTATACTTCAGATAGACGACGTATTTTTATTTCACACCAGCTTTGTAAATTCTAATCTTAGAAGCTCATGATTTGTACTACCAGTCCTTGGGAGGTGTATTAGAGTCAGTTAAACATTAATTGAATCAGATTGTTGTTATTTGGCTTACCTAGCGGGTGAGGTTAGGTACCATCATGCCTAGTTTGATTTTGTATAGTCACAAGTTGGTATCAGAGCTCTAGGTTCATAGGTTCTACAAGTCATGAGCAATTCTCTAGTAGAGTCTTGCGGATCGGTATGATTACGTCCATACTTATCTTCGAAAGTCTACATGGCATTTAGGATAATTTCACATCTTTCTTTTCTTATCGTGCAGAATTGATTCAGCTTAAAACATAACTCTTTGAATTCCATCCACGTATTCGTGTGCGCATGTGAGCGCTCGGTATCAGCTGCACATCGCCGATATATAATTCCATGAACGAGGTTCGAGATGTGTATTCTGTGTTTTGGTGATGGGCCAGTCTAGAGGACTTGAGGCCACGGTTAGACCGCAGCTTAAGCTCGGTAGTTTCGGTTGTGAGAAATTATGTGTTTGGACTTATGCGTCCGATAGTATCCCTATTAGTGACATTTGTGGCTCGATGAGCGGTTGAATGACTATGTCATGGGTTGAATATGACGAGAAAAGTTTCTCGAGATGTAAAAAGGGCCATTGGGTGCTTGATGTCTATCTTGATTTGACATATAGTCTCGAGTATGAATGTGTTGATGGATCTTTCACGTTGTTAATGAGTTTGGACTTAGGAAGATTAAGTGATTGCATAGTAATTGTGGCTGCGAAAAGTTATAGCAAGATGCCAATTTGCGGCCATGGAGGTGGGTTATCTCCTATAGAGTAATCTACGTTGGTGTGTCCCTTATAATATTGAGTGGAGAGTTTCTTTTCTACCAGCGGGGTATATTTGTTGAGATTTGAATTCTAATCTGGTTGAGAAAGTTAACTTGAATGTCAAGAGAATAAATGCAAGATTAGCGGATGATTGAGGTATTTTATGGTTGGTGTTGCATGAGCTTGAGAAGAATTTTTGTTGAACTGACTGCAGTATTATGGCAGTAATAGAGTATGTATATTGTGAGTTATCGAGTATTTTGTTATTTGGCTTTGAGCCAAGTGGGAAAGTCTGCTATCTATGATTTGATTGCATGATTATGTGTTGTATTGGTTTTGGTCTGAGGCATACTTGTGGATTAGTTATGACTTACAGAGGTTAAGATGGAGGATGACTCGAGTAAGGAAATTCCAGAATACGGGTTATAATGCACTTTATGAGTATATAAATTCCAGGGATTAATACGGGTTATAATGCACTTTATGAGTATATAAATTCCAGGGATTAACTTTTTGAGTGTTATTAAGATAATGGAGCACGTGTGTTTCGGCCTGTTCGGGCGGTGCAATTTAGATTTGAGCAGAGTGGATGAATCTCAAGAAGGTTCTAAAGAGTTAAAGATTTATATGTAAGCAATTGAGAAATTTTCGGATTTGTATATCGCTAGGGTCGGTTAGTTACATTGGATGGTACCAGGACATGCGGTAATTTTGTATGATTATGGTTTATACATTTCAGTATAAGAAAGGTAAATAGGACGAATTTAAATTCACATAAGGTATTTTCAAAGTGGGTGTTTTGGTTGTAGCATTTGTGGGGGTGCTTAGTAAGAATACAACGGCTTCTGGGCCTTAGGGTTGTGTGGTTTTATGTTAGGATGTCTTGTAATGAGCTTTGGATAAGAATCATGTTGTTTTGAGAAGGAGAAGTGTCAACTTGGGGGTAATTCAGAAGAAACTCGGAGAAAATAGGACGATTGGGTAGTAGGCTGGAAACAGTATGCTTGGTTCTTTTGTTTCTTATGATGAGGTGAGGATATAAGGGTGTTTTATGGCAATACCATCGAATTTGACAACCTGTGTGGCTTGGTAGAGTTAGGGAGATTAAACTCTAATAGTTTGGTTATGTTCAAATGGGTTACAGAGAGTTCTCGGTGGTTTCTACCACTCTTTATGATTGATATGGACTACCGGCCTGAGAAACATGTTGTATAATGTGACTTCCTCTTGTATGGGAGCAAATGGAAGGTTTCTAACTAACTGGGTATGTTCTTGTGACTTAGAGTTGATAATGAGATTCTCATGCTTTTCAAATTATGGCATGATAGATATGGTGAGTTGTGCGGGATTAAGATTTACAGGTTCATGGCGGTAGTTCAATTTAGAAGGGAAGGTTACGAATTTTGGACATCATGGTCTGATTCAAATATTTAGATGAATGTTATAACTGATCGGTAATTCATGTGAATGGTGCGCATTTTAGAAGGTGCAATGTGTTTTGGCTTACGGATATTCATTGGTATTGTGGTACTCACCTGGTTGATAGACTGTTGATATTCAAATTATTGCTAAGTGGCACGGAAGAATTATGGAAGTATTCCTAATAAGATGATCGTGCATGAAGGATGTGATAGTCATTCCAGTGCTGGAGTTGTGATCAGTTACGGTGGTTCATGTGTTCAATGAATTTGGAGACTGGAGTTTTCAGAATCATATTGTTTTGGGTTGCGGCCTATTTGAGGTAAGTATCTTGTTTAAATTCGGTTTAGGCACTAGTTGCGTGAATTTTTTGTGATAGCTACACGCTATGAGTGCGCATAGGTGTGGGGTTTGAGCCTATGTGCGAGCACCGGGGCAACTATTCATGCTCGGGAAAATGCGTAGGCTATGATATGCCTAGAGTTGATGGTTAAGCATAAAGTTATAATGTTCTCGTATACGTACCTTTGTTGAGAACTATCTGGACTATTCTTGAAGGTACGAAGAGGCTAATTCCTTACATAAACTTTGTATTCACTAATTCTGCGATAACTTGCCGATTTTAGCTGTGATAGCACACTTTGCACATGCCTACACTATGATATGCTTGGACTGGAGGCTTGTGACCATGCAAGGAGGACTATGTTATTGGCACTTGAGTTGTCCGTGCGGATCCATATATTGATATTATTGGCACGTGAGTTGTCTGTACAACATGTGAAATTTGTGTTTCCTTGATCATTGATCTGATTAATTATTTATTTCCTCTTCATGCTATGAAATTTCCTAATAAGGGCAATTTGAGAAAATTATGCACATGTACGCATAGATATTCTTCTCACGAAATTTGATTAGTTGGTTTTAAATATTATTCTATTCCGATTTTTAAAAAGGTAGGATTACACTAGAATAGCTTGAATAGTTGTGTATGTTGATATATGGTCATTGGACCTAGAATGGATACTATTATGCTTGATTACAGAGTGTTGGAAGAATATTTAGAATACGGCTTAAACAATTGGCTATGGTAATTGTTGAAAGAGGAAATGCTCCGTGACACGTTGATATGGTGAGTGGTTGTGAGTTCCTATATGAATCTTTCATTATCGGCAGTGTACGAAGGTTTTGGAACGCGGTTCTATGGAATGTGGGGTTTAATACTAGTACTTGGTTGGTTTGGAGTAGTTACTGTGATGGGGAATGGTGCTGCGAGCATACA
Source organism: Nicotiana tomentosiformis (assembly GCF_000390325.3). NCBI lineage: Eukaryota > Viridiplantae > Streptophyta > Magnoliopsida > Solanales > Solanaceae > Nicotiana > Nicotiana tomentosiformis. The sequence goes on along the minus strand of NC_090820.1, from coordinate 107,294,499 downwards.
AGTTATATAGTATGTTATGTGATTATATCTGGGGTTATGGTTATGTCTTGATATAACTTCTTCAGACCTACACAGTGTGTAGATGTCAGATTCGTGTCTTGTATGAAATTCTGGATGTTGGAAATCTGGGTTCTAAGTTTTACGGACTAAGGTTAAAGTAATGATCTTCAATTATATTGTGTTGTCAGGCCTATATAGACTAGGGTGGCGTGGGATCACCCCCGTGTATGTGCGTGGTAAGGTGGAATAGTGATTTGTTGGCTTGAAAACAACTCTTGGCACGTTCGAGGACAAATTTATGTTTAAGTGGAGAAGAATGTAATGACCCAACCGGTCGGTTTGAGTATTTACGCTCCTTTCAACTTTTTGAAGTCTTGAATAGCTTCATATGATGTATTATGACCAGCGTGTATTGTCTGGTTTTCAGGTGTTTCAAGATTAGTTCAGATTAATGAAATTCAGCGTGTACTGAGTGACTAATTGTCAGTTGATGTATATATATACATGGGATGGATCTTCCCTGGGCTGGATTGGCCATATACAGTACTGAGTGATTGAGTATTTTGAGATTTTGAGTACACGAGGCTTCCACTAAGGTGCATCACATACAGCATGTACATTGGCATGTAGATATAAAGATGTCATATCAATCATAATCGATCTATTTTACTTGTACAACGTTTAACTGTTGAACTTAAAAGCATGCCTACATTTATGTACTGTTATTTTTATACTAGACTGTACTTGTTGCGCCTGTCACTACTGTCAGCCCAAAGGTTAGTCTTGTTACTTATTGAGTACATGGGGTCGGTTGTACTCACACTTCACTTCTGCACCTTATGTGCAGATTTTATATGTTGATGTAGCTGCGTACGGCGAGAGCTGGATCTGAAGATGTTCATGCATTCCAGTCATTGCTTTCTCTTGTTCATGGTAGCTTTAAATTTTTTAATTTGATCATGTATACTTCCGACATATGACGTATTTTTATTTCACACCAGCTTTATAAAATTCTAATCTTAGAAGCTCATGATTTGTACTACCAGTCCTTGGGGTGTGTATTAGAGTTAGTTAAATATTAATTGAATTCGATTGTTGTTATTTGGCTTACCTAGCGGGTGAGGTTAGGTTCCATCACGGCTGATTGGATTTTGGGCCGTGAAACATTGTTATTGGTGATTCTCAGTGTTGAAGAAGATAATAATGACCAAGTTCGTCAAAATTCAGGGGCAAACTCGAATAATTTCACATAATTCAACGTCAAAGACGAATTCCCTAATAAAGAAAAAAGTCTGATATATTTTAAAGGTTCTGCTGTTAATTAATAAGGACAAATCTAACCTATTTACGTAACTACAAAAGTAGATCTAACCCCAACTATGAACATAGGGAACTTTATATCATTTCAAAGTTCAGTGGCATATTGGGGGCTTTGCCTATTATAAAAAACATTAAAAATCAAAATCTATTCTCTTTAGATTTGAAGACCAAAAAAGAATCTTTAAAATTCCTTAAGCTCGGTAGTTTTGGTTGTGATAACTTGTGCGTTTGACTTATGCGTCCGGTAGTGTCCCTTTGAGTGACATTTGTGGCTAGATGAGCATTTAAATGACTATGTGATGGTTTGAATGTGATGAGAAGAGTTTCTCGAGATGTAAAAAGGGCCATTGGGTCCTTGATGTCTATCTTGATTTGACGTATAGTCTCGAGTATGAATGTGTTGAATGATCTTTCACGTTGTTAAATTGTTGGACAAATTAAATTCTCTTGTCTTGTTAATGAGTTTGGACTCTGGAAGATTAAGTGATTGCATAGTAATTGTGGTTGCGAAAGGGTATAGCAAGATGCCGATTTGAGGCCATGCATGTGGGTTATCTCCAGCGGAGTAATCTACGTAGGTGTGTCCCTTATAATGTTAAGTGGATAGTTTCTTTTCTACCAGCGGAGTGTATGTGTTGAGATTTGAATTTGAATCTAGTTGAGAAAGTTGACTTGACTATCGAGAGAATAAATGCGAGCTTAGCGGTTGATTGAGGTATTTTATTGTTGGTGTTGCATGAGCTTTAGAAGAATTTTTGTTGAACTGACTGTGGTATTATGGATGTAATAGAGTGTGTGTATTATGAGCTATCGAGTGTTTTGTTATGTGGCTTTGAGCCAAGTGGGGGAGTCTACTATCTATGATTTGGTTGCACGATTATGTGTTGTATTGGTTTTCGTCTGAGGCATACTCATGGATTAGTTGTGACTTGCAGAGGTTGAGATAGAGGATGACTCGAGTAAGGAAATTTAAGAATACGGGTTATATTGCACTTTATGAGTATATAAAATCATGAGATGGGCGAGTTGTTATTTATAACGGATGTAGTGCACATGGAGTATGAATTTGATCGGTGGTGTTAAGGCAGGGATTACCTCTTTGAGTGTTGTTAAGATAATGGAGCACGTGTATTTCGGCCCGTTCGGGCAGTGCAATTTATATTTGAGCAGAGTGGATGACTCTCAAGAAGGTTCTAAAGATTTAAAGATTTATATGTAAGCAATTGAGAATTTTTCGTATTTGTATAGCGCTAGGATCGATTTGTTACATTGGATGATGCCGGGACATAGGTTAATTTATTATGATTATGGGTTCTACATTTCAGTATAAGAAAGGTAAAAAGAACGATATTAAATTCACATAAGGTAATTTCAGAGTAGGTATTTTGGTTGTGGCATTGTTGCGGGTGCTTAGGAAGAATACAATGGCTTATGGGACTTAGGGTTATGTGGTTTTATGTTTGGATGTCTTGTAATGAGCTTTGGATAAGGATTGTGGTGTTCTGACAAGGAGAAGTGTCAACCTGGGGGTAATTCAGAAGAAAATAGGACGATTAGGTAGTAGGCTGGACTAGTATGGTAACTGTATGCTCGGCTCTTTTGGTTCTTATGATGAGGTGAGGCTTTACGGGTGTTTTATGGCAATACTATCGAATTTGACAACATGTATGGCTTGGTAGAATTATAGAAATTCAGCTCTAATAGTTTGGTTATGTTCAAATGGATTTCAGAGATTTCTCGGTAGAATGGGATCACACCCGGGTATGTGTGTGATAAGGTGGAATAGTGATTTGATGGCTTGAAAACAACTCTTGGCACGTTCGAGGACGAATGTATGTTTAAGTGGAGGAGAATGTAACGACCCGACCGGTCGTTGTGAGTATTTACGCTCCTTTCAACTATTTGAAGTCTTGAATAACTTCATGTGATGTATTATGACCAGCGTGTATTGTCTGGTTTTCAGGTGTTTCAGGATTAGTTCGAATTAATGAAATTCATGTTGGAAGCTTAAATGGAAAGGGTTGAACGGAGTTTGACTTTTGTGCAAACAACTCTGGAATGAAGTTTTGATGGTTCCAATAGCTCCATATGGTGATTTTAGACTTAGGACTGTGTCTGGATATTTATTTTGATGTCCATAGTTGAATTTGGCTTGAAATGGCGAAAGTAAGAAATTGAAGGTTTGGAAGTTTGACCGGAAGTTGACTTTTATGATATCGAGTCTGGATTGTGATTCCAGAAATTTCAGTAGCTTCGCTATGTCATTTATGACTTGTTTGCAAAATTTTAGTTCATTCCGGATTGATTTGATGTGTTTCGGCGCGAGATTTGAAAGTTGAAAGATTTAAAGTTCATTAAGTTTGAATTGAGGTACAATTCATCGTTTCGATGTTGTTATATGTGATTTGAGGCCTCGAGTAGATTCGTAATACGTTTTGAAACTTGTTGGTATGTTCGGACGGGGTTCCAAGAGGCTCGGGTGAGTTTCGGGGTGGTTTCCAATCATTTCGAGGCCACTTTTAATTGTTGGTTTTTGGCTACAGAGGTATGCATCGCGATTGCGAACATTTGGTCGCGATCGCAAAGAGCAAACAACAGTTTGGGGACTTATGAATCGTAATCACGGAAGCCCTTTCGCAATCGCATAAAAGGAAATCTCTGCTTCACAGGGCTGACTTTTGAAGCTTATATCTTGCAATCTATAAGGGCATATGATCCAAAAATAAAAGTTGTAGCCCTTGATGTCTAGTTTTCAGAAAGTCAAACCATGTGTCATTTGGAGTTTTATACAAAATGTTATGACCATTATACTAGAGGCTGTCAGGAAAGGTTGGACAGTTTGTTCTTCCCGATCACGAAGGGCAATGTTGAGCTGGAAAATTCTGTGCTTCGCGATCGCGAAGGGTAAATACCTGGAGAGAAGCTATATTTTAGGGGTTTCGACCATTTTAACATATTTGGAGCTATGGAGCTCAGATTTAAGTGATCTTTGAGGCGATTATTACCATATGGATTGGGGATAATGATTCTAACTATGTTATGGTTAAATTACATGAATATATTATTATTATTTTCATTAAATTAGTGTTTTGGGTTGAAAATGGTAGAATATTTCATAGACTTTAATTGAGGATTTGAAGGCCGAGTTGTGGTCGAATTTGAGTAATTTTTATATGGTTGGACTCGTAATTGAATGGGGGGTCGAATTTTATAACTTTTGTCGGATTTCGAGACTTGGGCCCCACCATTGACTTTTGAATGACTTTTCGAGCGGAGTTGAGAATTTTTATAAATTGTTAAATTTCTAGCATTGGAGTATATTTTGATTAATTTGCAGGTTTTTTGACTAGTATCGAATCGCTTGGCTTGGAATTGAGGAGGTAGGAAGGCGTTCGGAGGTTGATACGCGCGGAATGAAATTTCCAGAGGATTGTTTAGCTTGCTTGGTAGCGAATTCGGCTTGTTCGAGGTAAGTAACACTTCTAAACTTGGTTCTGAGGGTATGAATCCCTGAATTTCGTGTTATATGAATTGTTTAGAGGTGACGCACATGCTAGGTAATGGGCGTGTGGGAGTGCACCATAAAAATTGTGAATTAATTGGTAACCAAATAATCATGTCATTACCCACATATCCTCCGCGTGTTAGAGAAAATTGAGCTGAGACACTTGTTAAAGATCATGTTTAGGCTACGTGCTTATATTTTTGGGACCCACATAGGTCTTATTGCTATTGAATTACTTGTTTAAATTTATAATTTTGTATTCAGTCACATCTATTATTTGCATATCATATCTCAGTCTCTGTTGTCATTCATTCATACATCATATCATCATGTCGGGTTGATTTTCATGTCATTGAGGGCCCGAGAGACTGGAGATTTTGAGTGATATTTATTGGATTGGGCTGCACGCCACAATATTTTTTATTTATTTATGCTTGGATCTGACTATTATAGCGCTTGGGCTGAAGGAGCCCCTTCGGAGTCTACACTCCCCACAGTGAGCGCAATTGATTTTTTATTAAGGGATGGATCTTCCTTGGACATGGATCTTGTCCGAATCATTTATATTTGGGGATGGATCTTCCCCTGGGCATGGATCTTGACCAAATCATTTTTATTGAGGGATGGATCTTCCCTAGACATGGATCTTATATAAATTATTTATATTTGGGGATAGATATTCCCCTGGGCTGGATTGGTCTTACACATTATTGAGTGACTGACTGTCAGTTGATTGATATATATATATATATACATGTGATGGATCTTCCCTGGGCTGGATTAGCCATATACAGTACTGAGTGATTGAGTATTTTGAGATTTTGAGTATACGAGGTTTCCACTGAGGTGAACCACATACAGTATGTACATTGGCATGCAGATATAAAGATATCATATTCCTCATTTCATTCATAATCGATCTATATTACTTGTACAGAGTTTAACTGTTGAACTTTAAAACATGCCTGTATTTTTGTATTGTTATTTTTATACTGGACTGTACTTGTTGAGCCCGTCACTACTTTCAGCCCAACGGTTGGTCTTGTTACTTATTGAGTACATGAGGTCGGTTGTACTCTTACTACACTTCTGTACATTGCATGCAAATTTTTTATATTGATGTAGCTACGTACGATGAGAGCTAGATCTGAAGATGCACCTACGTTCGAGTCATTGCTGCCTCTTGTTCATGGTAGCTTTAGAATTTTTAATCTGTTCATGTATACTTTAGACATATGACATATTTTTATTTCACTTCATCTTTATAAATTCTAATCTTAGAAGCTCATGATTTGTACTACCAGTCCTTGGGAAGTGTATTAGAGTCAGTTAAATATTAATTAAATCGGATTATTATTAGTTGGCTTACCTAGCGGGTGAGGTTAGGTTCCATCACGGCTGATTGGATTTTAGGTCATGATACATTACCGTTGGTGATTCTAAGTGTTGAAGAAGACAATAATGACCAAGTTCTTCAAAATTCAGGGGCAAACTCGGACAATTTCACATAATTCAAGGTCAAAGTCGAATTCCCTTAGAAAAACAAAGTCTGATAAAGTTGAAAGGTTCTACCGTTAGTTAATAAGGGCAAATCTAACCTATTTTCGTAACGACAAGAGTAGATCTAACCCCAACTATGAACAAAGGGCAATTTAGATCATTTCAAAGTTCAGGGGCATATTTGCTGCTTTGCCTATTATAAAAAAAAATTAAACTCAAAATCAAATCTCTTTAGATTCGAAGACCAAAAAGAATCTTTAAAATATTTTTCGTATTCGAGTATTAGAAAAGAATTAATTTGTAAATCTAATGAGGTCATTTACGACCATGTACAAATTTGTAATTACGGAGTCACTTCACGAGCCAACTAAGAATAACAATATAAACGACATGAGTAGGTTGACTCTTTTGTAATCCGGTATTAGATACATTGCGTTCTTTCCAATACTAGATATTTACAGATGTCTGCGAATCATTGGTTAGTTGTATATCTATAACTATAAATGTTACTTCTTCCTCATTGAATTGAAATCACATTATTCAAGAGAATAGCGCTGGTATTATACTATTTCTTTCACATTATTCAAGATTATAAAATTACACTATAAATTTGACAGTTTACCTCCTCATCGGTTCCTTTGAAAAGTTTTATATGCTTATTTATACTGCTTAAATTCACATATTTGTAAGTTTTGCTTATTTTAAATTTTATTTACTTGATTTCAAGTTGTCGTTCATACTTCCAGCTATGGGAGCGATGATAAGAAGACACAATTATCATAAATCTTGTCATTTTCTTTTCTGCAATCCGAAAGATCAAATATTTGTTTAATCTCAGGTGCGCGTGCAATTGTATTTATATATTCATATATACATATGTACGAGTCTCTTCTTTAACTTTTCATATTTGTTTTAGATTATTTCACTTGGATCTTTTAAGATTAAGAATAGATCTGAGTTCTATGTAAGACAACAATTTACTCAAGTCTCTTTTATGATTTAATATGGTTTTTAGATCTAATGAATTGACATGTTACCACAAAATTTGCAATTTTTTTTTTCTAATTAGACTAGGGATATCTATTAATTCCTATAATCAGGATGTCCTTATAATTATCAATCACCGTAAAGGGAATTTTAACTTTTTAGTTTCCGTTGTGTAATTTGTGTCCATCTTCGTTATATTTAACATTTTCCGTTACAAGTGAAGTGCCAATTTTTTTTTTCTATTGATGTTAATGCATTTCCAAAATTTTAAAATCATAAAATCTGAAAGTTTTTCTCTTCTAGTTATATTCACATTTACTTTGGTAAGCACATTAAAAAAATTCTAATTGAAGTTAAATTTCAGATCTGGTTATTATTAAGTTGAATGCTTGATTTTCACTATTGGTAATATATTTTCCTTTTAAAGTTAAATGATAAATTTATTTCTATTTGTGCAAGTAAAGAATTTGATTTAGTTACTGTAAAGGTTTAAAAGTTTTTGGTAAATAACTAATGTTCTATCAATTTATGATCATAATTGTTAATTATCACTTGGTAGATTTAATTAAGTATATTAAATCAATTACCTCTTTAACTTAAAATTACAGATTCGATTGATGTTACTGTGTTGCAAATCATATTCTAAGTATAAAAATAATTTAAATTTTTTACTATAATTTTCAATATGAAGACGATTACTTTCTAGTTTAATATTTGGCTAGAAATTCAATTACTTTTGTGAATAACTTCTCAACATGCGTATATAAATACCCATGATATTATCTTTTTCTGTAACACTTTTATTGAAAACAATTGAGCAATTAATTTTATTTTATTTTAGCAATGGATAAGGAGAAGAATACTGCAGGACGCGAATCAATTCCTATTGAAAGAATAGAAAACCCAGAGGATCGCTACACTACATTCTCTAAGCGGTGGTCGGGGTTATATAAGAAAGCAAGTAAATTGGTTGAAGATATAGGAATAGCTCTTTTTTCCCCGGCTGGTAATCCATTTACTTTTTTTCACCCAACGCCCAATCTAATGTTAGATCCAGTTGAGAATCCTAACATAGAATTGAGCGAAAGTACAAAACTTGTTGCTGCGTATGCACGAAATAATGTAAACCAAAGCAGTAATAGGATTAAAGAGTTTGAGGCAATAGAAGAGGCCGCAATATGTATTGTAACACCCCCTTTTAGTGTTTTAAGGCTATTCTTATACAACTTTATAATCAACATATGTGCGATAATTCAAAATGTCATCTTTAAATTTAATAAATAATTTTCTATTCTAAGACCTCGAAAAGCACCATTTATCATTTCTCGACTTGCGTGCACAGTCCGTACAATTTTTCTAAATATTTTTATGTGAAAAATAGATTAAAATGTGAAATAGAGCTTTAAAAACTCAACTGAATTGATTTTAATCAATATTTTGAACAAACGGACCCGGATCAGTGTTTTGACAATTTTGATAGGTCCGTATCATGATTTGGGACTTGGGCGTATGCCCGGAATCGAATTCCGAGGTCCCTAACTCGAGATATGGAATTTTGATAAAATATATTAAAAGCTTGAAAACTTAATGATTTCTAAGAAATTACTGATGTTGGATTTATTGACCTCGGGTCCGTATTTTAGTTTCAGAGTCCGGTATAGGTCCACTATAATATTTATGACTTGTCTGCCGAATTTGGTGAGAATCGGAGTTGATTTGACGTGATTCGGACGTCCGGTTGTAAAAATATAAGATTTAAAGTTTTCTTGAAATTTTCCTTTATATTGGTGTCCGATTCGTAGTTCTTGGTGTTATTTTGGCGGTTTGATCACGCGAACAAGTTCGTATGATATTTTAGGACTTGGGTGCATGTTTGGTTTGGAGCCCCGAGGGCTCGGGTTAGTTTCGGGTGGTTAACGGATCATTTTTGGACTTGGGAAAAAGTGTAGAAATCTGCTTCTGGTATCCTTCTTCGCATTCGCGAGAGGGGGCTCGCGTTCGCGAAGAAGAAACTGGAGGCAGATGAAAATTACTCTTCGTGTTCGCGAAGAGGGGGCCGTGTTCGCGAAGGCTTGAGGTGCGAAGCTTCGCGTTCGCGATCGAAGCCTCGCGTCGTGAAGGGAAAGAGGCTGGCTAGGAAAATTAGCCTTCGCGTTCGCGAAGGGCATCTCGCGTTCGCGTAGGCCAAGCCAGGAAAGTATCACGTTCGCGAAGAGTAAAAATTGGATAGCATAAATTTGTTCTTCGCGAACACGAGACACTGACCGCGTTCGCGAAGGGTAAAAATCCCTGAAACAAAACTTAAGTTCTGGAAATGGGGTTTCGACCCATTTTCAACTCTTTTCCATTTTTGAGCTCGGGTAAGGCGATATTTGGGCGATTTTCACGGAAAATATTGGGGTAAGTGTTCCTTATCCTATATTGATTATATTTCATGATTTCATACTCATTTATATCACGAATCCGAGTATTTATGGAAGAAAAATCAGATTTTTATAAATTCTTCCAAAAACGAAAATTTAAGATTTGAATATCCCTTTGAAATCGGAATTGGATAATTTTTATATGGTTGGACTCATCTCGGAATGAGTGTTCGAATTTCATATGTTTTTTTTGAGATTTGAGACGTGGGTCCCACTTCCAAATATTTTAATGAATTTCGGATTTTTATCCGGAAAAATTGGTAAATTCATATGAAATTAATTCCTATGATTCGTATTGAGTATATCGAATTGTTTGTGACTAGATTTGAAACTTTTGGAGACATATATAAAAGAAAAGGCGGTGGTTGAGTAATTGATTGGAATTTGCAAAGCGAGGTAAGTGTCGTGGTTAACCTTGACTTGAGGGAATAGAACCCTCAAATTATTTGTTATGTGAATTGCATGTGAACGACGTATAGGCGAGGTGACGAGTGTCTATACATCGTCAAATTAATTGTTTGCTTGCTTACTTGAAAAATCATAAATTATTTTAAATCATGAATTAATTATTATAATAATTATTTCTCTCCTATTCTTTGTCAAATATTAAATTTTGAATTCCTGCATTAATTGTTACATGCTATTTGAATTATGTGCCTTAATTGTTATTTGATATCTAGCATATTAAATATTAAACTGCATATTTTCTCTTTGATTTCCATAATAATTTGATATTTTCCTTTGTTTGTTTCATAATTAAATTATAATTATTGTATGCTTGTTGTCTTATAATTTTATATTAATTGTTGCATTTATTGGGGAAATTTCTTCTATAAGAATTGGTAAATGAATACGTTGGAGGAGCGGGTTGCACGCCGCAATAAAATTAATTATAATGAATATATTGGAAGATCGGGTTGCACGCCGCAACAAACTTATTAAAAGTCCATATTGGAGAATCGGGTTGCACGCCGCAACAGACTTATTTAAAAGTCGACATACATATATATATTTTGGGGGATCGGGTTGCACGCCGCAACAGACTTGATTAAAATGAATATATTGGAGGAGCGGGTTGCACGCCGCAACAAAACTGAATGTGAATATATTGTGAGAGCGGGTTGCACGCTGCAACAGAATTGAATGTGAATATATTGTGAGAGCGGGTTGTACGCTGCAACAGAATTGATGGAAATGATAATTGGATATGACTGTTGAGTTGGCTTCAATTATTATAAATGAGTTACCTGATTTATTTCTATTATTGTTGTTGTTACTAGTATTGCGTACAGGTAATGTAAGTGACCCGCCTTAGCCTCGTCACTACTTCGTCGAGGTTAGGCTCAGTACTTACCAGTACATGGGGTCGGTTGTACTGATACTACACTCTGCACTTCTTGTGCAGATTTCTGAGTTAGTCTCAGCGGCGTGCCATAGACTTGCTCGGATTTCAGCTACTCGGAGGAGATTTGAGGTATAACTGCATGGGGTCCGCAGTTCTGAAGTTTCCATCTAACGTTGGCTTTCCTACCAAGTGAAATGTTAGGCGCCATCACGGTCCGAAGGTGAGAATTTCGGGTCATGAAAATATGCAATTTTGATCTTGAGACATTGTCAAAGGGTACTTTTAGATGTAATTATTTAAGGGTATTTTGGTTTTCTTAAAACCCTTTCTCACTCCTGCCTATTTATTTTTTTTCTTTCACTTCATGAAAAGTGTTGTATGAACTTATTTATGTCCCATCGTAATCATGTAATTTTATTTACATATACAAATCACTGAATATTCAGTTTCAAATTTAATGGAAAAGTGACACTGTATAGACACACTCAAAATAATAGCCAAAAAAGTGTATATCTTTTTGTATATATATATATTTTCGTATGTTATATACAAAAAAAACTATAAATGTTAAATACTTTTGCGGTTACCAGATATAAATAAATTCGTCCACGGGTGGCCAAATTTAATATTGACGTGAATGGAAGGAGAACTGTGATGACGCGAAAGGTCTTCTTTAAATTTAAAAATTATTTCTGTGTTCAAAAACCTCAAATAGCACCATTCAACTTTTCTCGACCTGCGTGCGCAGTCCGTATATTTTTCGGAAAGCATTTGTGTGAACAATTTATAAAAACGAGAAATAATGCTTTAAAACTCAACTGAGTTGACTTCGGTCAATAATTTTAGCAAACAGAGGTATCTTGATGGTTCCGGTGGATCCGTATCGTGATTTGGGACTTGGACGTATGATCGGAATCAAATTCAGAAGTCTCTAGCTTGAGTTATAGCCATTTGTTGAAAATTGAAAGTTTGAAAGCTTTTAGATTTTAAAGTTTGACCACAAATTGGCTTTTATTCATATCGGGGTCGGAATCCAGTTATAAAAATTTTTATAGGTCCGTTATGTCATTTATGACTTGTGTGCAAAATTTGAGGTCAATAGGCATCGAAAGTAAAAGTTGAAAATTCATAAGTTCCTTAAGCTTGAATTGGGGTATGATTTGTGGTTTTAGCATTGTTTGATATGATTTGAAGTTTTGACTAAGTTCGTATGATATTTTAGGACTTGTTGGTGTATTTGGTTGAGGTCCTGGGGGCTTCGGATGGATTTCGGATGGTTAACGGATCAAAATTTGAACTTAGGAAAAATCTAAAATTTTGGCCTTTTGGTGTAATCGCACCTACGGATTTTAGACCGCAGGTGCGAGCTCGCAGAAGCGAGCATGGACTCACAGAAGCGGATAGTCTGCAGAAGCGGACGGGGTGTTACAGAAGCGCGACCGTAGAAGCAACACACGCATCGCAGAAGCGGAAAAGGGTAAAGGGCAGCCTCGTCGGAGAAGCGGACGCTTCTTGAAAGAAGCGAGTCCGTAGAAGCGGACTCTTGTCCGCAGAAGCGACCACAATCTCTGCAATAGCGAATTCGCAGGTGCGGTTAAGTGTCCGCAGGTGCAAAAGCACTGGACAGATTACAAAAATAGAGGGTTCCGATATTGTTTTCATTTTGGACATTTCCAACACAGGTTGAGGCGATGTATGAGCGAGAGTTCACGGAAAAACTTGAGGTAAGTCACTTGTGATCATTGTTCCGACTAGATTACGTGTTTTTGAGGTGAAATTCGAGGATTTGGGCCTACGGATTTGAAAATAAGATTTGGGATTTGAAGGTCGAGTTGATGTCAAATTTGGTAAATTTTGTATGGTTGGACTCGTGGTTGAATGGGCATTCATATGTTGTAACTGTTGTCGTATTCCGAGACGTGGATCCCACGGGCGATGTTTTAGTTAAATTTCGGATTTTAATTGGAAAATTTAGTATTTTTATATAGAATTGATTTCTATAATTCGTGTTGAGTATATTGAATTATTTGTGATTAGATTTGAGGCATTCAGACACCGATTCGCGAGGCAAAGGTTTATTGGAATCTTGAATTGGTTGCAAATCGAGGTAAGTGTCGTGGTTAACCTTGACTTGAGGGAGTAGGACTTATTTGTCTATTTGCTATGTGATTTAATATGCGGGTATAACGTATATGTGAGGTGACGAGTACTTATGGATTGTGGTTGAGTCAAAGCATGCGGGTGAAATTTGTTTATTGTGAATAATTGCCTATTTAATTAAAATATTCCTCCTTAAGATATCATTGTTTATTGGATCATTTTTCATGAGATTATTGCTAGTTTGATTATTGTTGAATATTTTGGAAGGTGAAGTCGGTATTATGGTATTGAATTGATTGATAAGTATATATCCCTACATTTAAATACTCTTCCGAATTTATATTATTATTTTCATGGTAAGGAAGAGTGTAAAAGCACGAAGGGTAATGCCATGCCATTTATATTATTTATATCATCCTTACCATGGTGATAAAGAGTGTAAAAGCACGAAGGGTGATGCCGTGCTATTTTCAAAGATTGTAAAAGAACGAAGGGTGATGCCGTTCCAGAAGAGAGTTAAAGCACAAAGGGTGATGCCGTGCCAATCTTATTATTTATTTACAAATTTATGAGAAGAATGAGAGTAAAAGCACGACGGGTGGTGCCGTATTATTTTCATATTATCAGATGCTCATTTTATTGTTGACAAATTAATTGGCTGCTACGTGACACTTCTCTTCCTGAAAATTCTATTTCATCCCCATTCGCATGTCCCTCCCAAATTTATAAATTGTTAATTATTGTGTTATTGTTGCTTCATATTTGTATATGCTTGTACATGTTGTTTATGTACGTGTCCTGTCATAGCCTCGTCATTACTTCGTTGAGGTTAGGCTCGACACTTACAGAGTACATGGGGTCGGTTGTACTCATACTATACTCTGCACTGCTTGTGAAAATTTTGGAGTTGGTCCCAGCGACGTACCATAGACTTGCTCGGATTCAGCTACCCAGAGGAGACTTGAGGTATAACTACACAGCGTTCGGAGTTCTGAAGACTCCTTCTATCTTATCTTAGTTGTGTATTATCTTTCAAACAACTTGAATTTTATTCAGACCTTTATTTGTATTATTCTAGTAGCTCGTGCACTTGTGACACCAGATTCGGGGATGTATTTTGAAGATTCGGTAGTTATGGTCTTCCGCAATCTATTTCAATAATTTACTTTCATTTAATTTAATTTGTTTAAAAATGGTTAAGATTATTCTAACGTTGGCTTGCATAGCAAGTGAAATGTTAGGCGCCATCACGGTCCCGATGGTGGGAATTTTGAGTCGTGAGAAGTTAGTATCAGAGCACTGGGTTACTTAGGTCTTATGAGCAAGCTTAGTAGAGTCTGAAGGATCGGTACAGAGACGTCTATACTTATCTTTTAGAGGCTATGGAGTTTAGGAATAATATCACTTCTTTCTTATTCTGTCGTGCGATTCTAATTCTATCACCAATGATTGAACCATTCTATTCTTATCTCTCGCAGATGGTGAGAACACGTAATACATCTACCGATGGACAGGGACCGGAACCCCCGGTGGAAACTATGACCAGGGTTAGAGGCCGAGGTCGAGGTTGTGCCAGAGGCCAAGGTAGAGGCAGAGCTCAATCTAGAGCTAGCAGTAGTACCCATAGTGGAGCCTCAGGTGGATCTTCAGGAGGAGGTTCCAGTTCATACTATACCCGTTGGACCAGTTCAGGTCCCGGAAGGATTCATAGCTACTCCAGTGCTTCAGTACGCTCTAGTCCGTTTGGTGAGCCTTATGGAGGGTGTAGCCCAGAATGGTACATTTCGAGTGGCACCAGCCATCTATCAAGCAGGGGGGAAGAGCATAGACTCCCACTACTCTCGCTCTGGAGTAGATGGCTACCCAGTATCAGGCTCCAGCAGCCGCACCAGTTGGGGTAGTTCAGCCAGTTGTTGCGGCACAGAACGGTGATAGGCCTGCCATGTCTTCTGAGGTTTTATTAAGGTTGGACAAGTTTACAAAACTCTTTCCAGTTCACTTCAGTGGTACATCTTCTGAGGATCCACAAGATTATCTTGGCCGCTGCGATGAGGTGTTGCAGAATATAGTATAGTTGAGACTAAATAGGGTCGACTTTACTATTTTTCAGATGATGGGTTCCGCCAAGAGGTGGTGGAGAGATTTTATGTTGACCAGACTAGCTGGGTCGCCTGCACTGACTTGGGAGCTGTTCTCACAGATATTTCTAGAGATGTTCCTCCCTATCAAATTGAGAGAGGATTACTGCAGGTAATTTGAGCGTCTCCAGTAGAGCAGTATCACTGTTACTCAGTACGAGATCCGTTTTGTGGATCTAGCCCGTCATGCTCTCCTTTTACTTCCTACTGAGGGAGAGAGAGTAAGGAGATTTATTGATGGACTCACTCACCCTATCAAGCTTCATAAGGCCAAGGAAACCAGAAGTGAGATTCCCTTTCAGGCGGCTGCTAATGTTGCTATGAGGATCGATATGGTTCTTGCAAAGGAGAGAGGGTAGGGGTATGGTAAGAGACCTCGTCAGTTCGGTGGGTTCAGCGGTGCCTCGTCTGGAGGCAGGGGTAATTTTGGTAGAGGCCATCCTCCTAAGTCGTTTCATTTAGCTCCAGGCATCCCATAGTGCTTCAGGTTGTCCCGACCCTCATATGACTCATTCTTACCAGCTAACTTACAGTACACCACCAGGTCCTATTAGTGCACCTCCGATCCGGAGTCATCAGGGTGGTTATCCAAGTCGACATGGCCAGTTACAGGGTCAGCAGTCACAACAGCCGAGATCCTATTATACTTGTGGAGATTCGAGGCACATTGCTAGATTTTGCCACAAGTCTCAGGGCAGCATGCTGCAGCAGGGTTCTCGTGCTATGATTCCAGCACCAGTTATTCTGACACCCGCCCAGCCAACTAGAGGTGGAGGTCAGATCATTAGAAGTGGAGGCCAGCTAGTTAGAGGCCATCACAGGGACGCGATTCAAATTAGTGGGGACCAACCCTGATTTTATGCTTTTCCATCTAGGCCTGAGGCCGAGTAATGTGATGCCGTGATCATATGTATTGTTCCAGTTTTCCATAGAGATGCTTCAGTCCTATTTGATCCAGGATCTACTTATTCTTATGTGTCCTCCTACTTTGCTTCATATCTGGTTGTGCCTCGTGATTCTCTGAGTGCTTCTGTATGTGTCCACACCGGTGGGAGATTTTATTGTGGTAGATCATGTCTATCAATCATGTGTGGTTACTATTGGGAGTCTTGAGACCAGCGTGGATCTCCAACTTCTTGATATGGTAGATTTTGATGTTATATTAGGAATGGATTGGCTATCACATTATCATGCTATATTGGATTTTCATGCCCAAAAATGGTGACCTTAGCCATACCGGGGTTACCTAAATTAAAGTGGAAAGGGATTCCTGGCCATTCTACCAGCACGGTTATCTTTTATATGAAGGCTCGTCGTATGGTTGAGAAGGGCTGTCTACCTTATTTGGATCATATTCATGATTCTAGTGCGGATGTTCCTCCTATGGATTCAGTCCCAGTTGTCCGTGAGTTTCCAGATGTATTTCTTGCAGATTTACCGGGGATGCCACCCGACAGAGATATTGATTTCTGTATTGATTTGGCTCCGGGAACCCAACCCATTTCTATTCCACCATACCGTATGGCCCTACCGGAGTTAAAGAAATTAAAACAACAATTACAAGAATTGATTGATAAGGGCTTCATTAGACCTAGTGTCTCGCCCTGGCGTGCGCCCGTGTTATTCGTGAAGAAGAAAGATGGGTCGATGAGAATGTGTATAGATTATCGGCAGTTGAACAAGGTCACTATCAAGAACAAGTATCCGTTGCCGATAATTAAGGACTTATTCGATCAGCTTCAGGGTGCCAAAGTGTTTATAAAGATCGATTTGAGGTATGGTTATCATCGGTTGAAGATTAGGGCATCCGATGTCCATAAGGCAGCTTTTCGGACTCGATATGGGCATTACGAATTCCTAGTGATGTCATTTGGGCTAACAAATGCCCCAACAACATTTATGGATTTAATGAATCGGGTATTCAAACCCTATTTGGATTCTTTTGTGGTTTTATTCATTGATGATATCTTGATTTACTCCAGCAGTCGAGAGGAACATGAGAAACATCTTCGAATTGTGCTTCAGACTTTGAAAAATAATCAGTTATATGCCAAATTCTCAAAATGTGAATTTTGGTTAGACTTAGTTGCCTTTTTGGGGAATTTAGTATTGGCTTAAGGCATAAAAGTGGATCCTAAGAAGATTGAGGCAGTTCATAATTAGCCTAGACCTACTTCAGCTACAGAGATTTGGAGTTTCCTGGGTTTGGAAGGTTATTATTGCCGGTTTGTGGAGGGGTTTTCATCCATAGCATCCTCACTGAACAAATTGACCCAGAAGGGTGCCCCATTCAGATGGTCATACGAGTGTGAGTTGAGCTTTCAGAAGCTCAAGACTGCTTTGACTACGACACCAGTGTTGGTATTGCCCACAAGTTTAGGATCTTATATGGTGTATTGTGATACATATCGCATCGGGCTTGGTGTAGTATTGATGAAAGATGGCAGGGTGATTGCCTATGCGTCGCGACAGTTGAAGGTTCACGAGAAAAATTATCTTGTTCATGACTTAGAATTGGCAGCCATTGTTCATGCACTGAAGATTTGGAGGCATTACTTTTGTGGTGTCTCGTGTGAGGTATTTACTGATCATCGTAGCCTACAATATCTGTTCAAACAAAAAGATCTCAATTTGAGGCAGAGAAGATGGTTGGAGTTGTTGAAAGACTATGATATCACCATTTTGTATCACCCTGGAAAGGCCAATGTAGTGGCCGATACTTTGAGTAGAAAGGCTATGAGTATGGGTAGCCTTGCGTATATTCTAGTTAGTGAGAGGCCGTTAGCTGCGGATGTTCAGACTTTGGCCAATCAGTTCGTGAGGTTAGATATTTCAGAGCCCAGCTGGGTTCTAGCTTGCATAGTCGCTCGGTCTTCTTTATATGAGCGTATCAGAGAGCGACAGTATGACGATCCTCATTTGCTTATTTTTAAGGATACGTTGCGACACAGTGGTGTCAAATAGGTTGTTGTGGGGGAAGGTGGAGTTCTACGGAGGCAGGGTCGTATTTGTGTGCCTAATGTGGATGGGCTTCATGAATTAATTCTTGGAGAGGCCCACAGTTCCCAGTATTCCATTCATCCAGGTACCGCCAAAATGTATCAAGATTTGTGGAAACATTGTTAGTGGAGGAGAATGAAGAAGGATATAGTTGGATATGTAGCTCAATGTCTAAATTGTCAGCAAGTCAAGTACGAGCATCAGAGACCTGGTGGTTTGCTTTAGAAGTTAGAAATACCTGAGTGGAAGAGGGAGCGTATCACTATGGATTTTGTTATTGGGCTTCCATGGACTTAGAGAAAGTTCGACGCAGTATGGGTCATTATGGACAGGTTGACCAAGTCAGCATATTTCATTCCAGTAGCAGTTACCTATTCTCCAGAGCGATTAGAGGAGATTTACATCCGCGAGATTGTACGTCTTCACGGTGTGCCCGTGTCTATCATTTCTTATCGAGGTACACAGTTCACCTCGCACTTCTGGAGGGATGCACAATATGAGTTGGGCACACGGGTTGAGTTGAGTGCAGCAATTAATCCTCATACGGACGGACAATCCGAGCGCACTATTCCGTTATTGGAAGATATGCTTCACGCTTGTGTTATAGACTTTGGAAGTTATTGGGAACAGTTCTTGCCATTTGCAGAGTTTGCCTATAATAACAGCTATCGGTCGAGCATTCAGATGGCTCCATATGAAGCATTATACGGGAGGCGATGTCGTTCTCCAGTTGGCTGGTTTGAACCAGGAGAAGCTCGATTGTTGGGTACTGATTTGGTATAGGATGCCTTGGATAAGGTCAAGGTTATTCAAGATCGACTTTGCACAGCTCAGTCTAGGCAAAAGAGTTATGCCGACCGTAATGTTTGTGATGTTGCATTCATGGTTGGAGAAAGAGTATTGCTCCGGGTTTCACCTATGAAGGTTGTAATGTGGTTCGGAAAGAAGGGCAAGTTGAGCCGTAGGTATATCAGACCCTTTGAAATTCTTGAAAGGGTGGGTGAAGTAGCCTACAGGCTTGCACTACCACCTAGTTTATCAGCAGTTCACCCTATGTTCCAGGTGTCTATGCTCCGGAAATATTATGGTGATCCGTCCCATATATTAGATTTCAGCTCAGTCCAATTGCACAAGGATTTGACTTATGAGGATGAGCCGGTACCTATTCTAGCCCGACGAGTCCGACAGTTGAGGTCTATGAGTTATCCATCCGTTCGAGTAAAATGGAGAGGTCAGCCGGTAGAAGAGTCTACCTGGGAGGTCGAATCAGACATGCAGAGTAGATACCCACACCTTTTCACCAGCCCAGGTACCTTTTCTAATTTCATTCGAGGACGAACGTTTGTTGTAGAGGTGGAGAATGTGATGACCCAAAAGGTCATCTTTATATTTAATAATTATTTGAGTGTTCAAAAACCTCAAATAACACCATTCTACTATCCTCGACTTGCGTGCACAGTCTGTATATTTTTCTGAAAAACGTTCATGTGAAAAATTGATAAACATGAGAAATAATGCTTTTAAAACTAAACTGAGTTGACTTCGCTCAATAGTTTTAGTAAATAGACCCGGATCGGTGTTCTGACGGTCCCGGTGGGTCCGTATCATGATTTTGAACTTGGACGTATGATCGGAATCAAAATCGGAAGTCTCTAGCTTAAGTTATCGCCATTTGTTGAAAATTGGAAGTTTGGAAGCTTATAGATTCCAAAGCTTGACCACAAATTGACTTTTCTTTATATCGGGGCCAGAACCTAGTTCTGAATATTTTTATAGGTCCGTTATGTCATTTATGACTTGTGTGCAAAATTTGAGGTCAATCGGATTTGATTTGATAGGTTTCGGCCTCGAATGTAGAAGTTGAAAATTGTTAAGTTCCTTAAGCTTGAATTGGGGTATGATTCATGGTTTTAGCGTTTTGATGTGATTTGAGGTTTTGACTAAGTTCGTATGATGTTTTAGGACTTGTTGGTGTATTTGGTTGAGGTCCCGGGGGCCTCGAGTGAATTTCGGATGGTTAACGGATCAAAGTTTGAACTTAACGAAAATCTGAAATTTTGGCCTTTTGGGGTAATCGCACCTACGCATTTTAGACCGCAGGTGCGAGCTTGTAGAAGCGAGCCTGGCCTCGCAGAAGCAGATAGTCCGTAGAAGCGGGCGGGACATCGCAGAAGTGGCACATGCATCGCATAAGCGGAAAAAGGAAGGGGCAGCCTCGTTGCAGAAGCGACCATAATCTCCACAAAAGCGGAACCGCAGATGCAGTTAAGTGTACGCAGGTTCGAAAGCACTGGACAGATTACAAAAACAGAGGGTTCCGACATTTTTGTCATTTTGGATATTTCCAACATAGGTTGAGGCATATTTTTAGTGAGAGTTCACGAGAAAACTTTAGGTAAGTCACTTGTGATCACTGTTAGTCAATAATATTGAATTATCATCGATTATTCCGACTAGATTATGTGTTTTTGAGGTGAAATTCGAGGATTTGGGACTGAGATTTGAAAATAAGATTTGGGGATTTGAAAGTCGAGTTTATGTCATAATTTGGTAAAATTTTATGGTTGGACTCGTGTTTGAATAGGCATTCATAATTTGTAAATTTTGTTGGATTCCGAGACATGGGCCCCACGGACGATTTTTGAGTTAATTTTCGGATTTTATTTGGAAAATTTAGTATTTTCATATAGAATTGATTTCTATAATTCGTGTTGAGTATATTAAATTGTTTATGACTATATTCGTGACATTGAGACATCAATTCATAAGGCAAAGGTTTATTGGAATCTTGAGTTGGTTGCAAATCAAGGTAAGTGTCGTGGTTAACCTTGACTTGAGGGAGTAAGACTTATTTATCTATTTGCTATGTGATTTAATGTGCGGGTACAACGTATATGTGAGGTGACGGGTACTTATTTGTTGTGGTTGAGTCAAAGCATGCGGGTGGAATTTGTTTATTGTGAATAATTTCCTATTTAATTAAGATATTCCTGCTTAAGATATCATTGTTTATTGGATCATTTTACATGAGATTATTGCTAGTTTGATTATTGTTGAATATTTTGGAAGGCGAAGTCGGTATTCTGGTATTGAATTGATTGATAAGTATATATCCCCGCATTTAAATACTCTTTCAAATTTTTATTATTATTTTTATAGTACAAAAGAGTGTATAAGCAAGAAGGGTGATGTTGTGCCATTTATATTATTTATATCATCCTTGCCATAGTGAGAAAGAGTGTAAAAATACGAAGGGTGATGTCGTTCCATTCACAAAGAGTGTAAAAGCACGAAGGATGATGCCGTGCAGGAGAGAGTTAAAGCACTATCACAATCCAAAATCCAACTAGTCGTGGTGGCACCTAACCCAACCCGCTAGGTAAGCCAGTTATCAAATATCCAATTCCAATGAAATTTAACAAGACAATTAAGTAAAAGAAAATATCTAAATCTTATACATTACTCAAGGACTGGTAGTAGGAATCATGAGTTTCTAAGATTAGAATATACAAAGCTGGTATGAAATAAATAAAACATCTGTTCGAAATATACATAAACAGATCTTTATAAATCTAAGGCTACCTTGAACAAGATGCGGCTACAACCGGAATGCGGGTACATCTTCAAATTCAGCTCCCGTCAGTCTCAGCAACGTCAGCAGCCAAAATCTGCACGCAAGGTGTGAAAGTATAGTATGAGTACAACCGAGCTCATGTACTCAATAAGTAACAAACCTAACCTTAGGTTAAAAGTAGTGACGAGCTGGAACAAAGGTCGGGTCTAACACCAATAGCCAACAACAGTCCATAACAATGTAAAGCAAGTAATAAAAGAGGTAACGCAGAGATAAAATGCTCAACCTAATCATGATTTCTGAAAATAGTTGTGCCTTTCAAGTATATCAGTGAAAACATAAATCGTTTATCGAAGTCTCCAAAAATTATGAGTAAGTTTGAAAACAGTAATTTTCCCAAAAATCCTTTCAACAATAAATAAGATGTTTTATTTTATTTCCAGATAGCCAGTGTAAAATGCATCACTATGCCCATATGCAAATATGTGTGAGAAGTCATGAATGACGTGATACCGTACAACATGAGGAAGATACATCTCTATGTCTGTATGTCGTGTGTGCATGTCAATGCAATGTATCTCAGAGATGAACTCATGTACTCACACTCTCAGAGTACTCAATCTCACTGTCTCACACTTTCAACTCATCATACTCAATCACTCAGTACTGTATATGGCCAATCCGGCCCAGAGAAGATCCATCTCGGAGAATATACATCAACTGACCATCAGTCACTCAGTACTGAGTAGAGCCAATCCAGCCCATGGGGAAGATCCATCCCCAGGTATAAATTCTTCGGACAAGATCCATGTCGAGGGAAGATCCATCCCTCATTATAAATCAATCGCGCTCACTCGGGGTGTGTGCAGACTCCGGAGACGCTCCTTCAGCCCAAGCTCTAACATTCGCACGGACAACTCACGTGATATATGGACAACTCACATGTTATAGTATCAATATCTCAAAATTAGGCCCTCGGCCTCACTCAGTCATCAACCTCTCCAGTCTCTCGGGCTCACAATGACATGAACTAGCCCACAATAATTATATGATGTATCAATAAATAACAATAGAGACTGAGATATGATATGCAATGAATGAATATGACTGAGTATGACATTACAATGTAAGAAAATAACTCAACAACAGTAATGACCTCAATGGGTCCCAACATAATAAGCATGTAGCCTAGACATGGTTTCTAATACGAATCACAACTCCATAACTCTAGTACATAGAGATTTCATGATTTCAGATAAATTCAGGTAACTACACATACCGCAGAAATAACGGAGTCACAATTCACACAGTGTACGCCCACACGCCCGTCACCTAACATGTGCGTCACCTCAACACCAAACATATAACACATATTGTTAGGGTTCATACCCTCGGCTCCAAGATTTGAAGAGTTACTTACCTCGAACAAGACGAATCTAATGCCGGGCAAGCTAAACAATACTCCGGAAATTCCATTCCGCGTGTATCAACCTACGAACGCCTTCATATTTCATAAATTCTACGCCAAATGATACGAAACTAGTCAAACAACGTGCAAATTAATCAAAATATACTCCAATGCTTGCAATTTAATAATTTATAAAAATTCCTAACTCCACTCAAAAAAATGACATTGGGGCCCACGTTTCGGAATTTGACGAAATTCACAAAATCTGATAACCCATCCAATTACGAGTTCAACCATACTAATTTTACTCAAATATGACTCCGAATCGGTATTCAAAACTCAAAAATTTATTTTATGAAATTATAGAAATTTCCTTCGATTTCTCTTGAAGATTTGATAATCATACACCAAAAATGAAGATTATTTCATGAAATATAATCACAAGGAATTCAAGAACACTTATCCCGAGTTGTGTGGAAAACATCCTCTCCACATTCGATCAAACCGAGCCCCAAAATCCGAAAATGGATAAAAATGTTGAACCCTCGAATATAAGGCATTTTGCCCAGCGTTTTCGCATTTACGGACACTAGGTCGCATTTGCGACCATTGCTTCTGCGTAACAAGCTCGCATCTGCGAGACAGCCTTGGCCAGTAGTGATTGCTTCTGCGATGTCCAGGACCACTTCTGCGGTCGCACTTCTGTGCAGGTTCCTTCGCATATGCGGTTCCTTCCACTTTTGCGATCAGTGTCACCGCTTTTGCGGTCGCGCTTCTGCATGCAAAATTCCGCATCTTTGGCTCCTGCCCAGCAGTGCCCAGTCTGCTTCTGCGAAGGGCTTCTGGCTTATGCGGGCCGCACCTACGGTTCTTCATGCGCAGGTGCGAAGTCACCAGCAATAGAAATATTCTAGCATTTCCTTAAGTCCGAATTTGATTCGTTAATCATCTGAAACTCACCCGAAGCCCCCGAGACCTCAACCAAATATACCAACAAGTCCTAAAACATTATATGAACTTAGTTGAGGCCTCAAATCACATCAAACAATGCTAAAACTATGAATCATACCCCAATTCAAGCTTAATGAAACTAAGAATTTTTAACTTCAACATTCGATGCCGAAACATAACAAATCAAGTCTGATTTACCTCAAATTTTGCACACAAGTCATAAACGATATAACAGACCTATTCAAATTTACAAAATTGTATTCTGACCCCGATATCAAAAAGTCAACTCCCTGGTCAAACTTCCAAACTTAAATCTTTCCTTTTAGCCAATTCAAACCTAATTTAACTACGGACTTCCAAATAATTTTTCGGACACGCTCCTAAGTCCAAGATCATCATACGGAGATATTGGAATCATCAAAACTCTATTCCTGGGTCTTCTAAACATAGTCAATATCCGTTCAACTATTTCAACTTAAGCTTTCATCTTGAAGACTAAGTGTATCAATTCATTTCAAAACCTCACTGGACCCGAACCAATTACCCCCACAAGTCATACAACAACGGTAAAGCATAAATTGAACAGTAAATGGGAGAACGGGGCTGTAATACTCAAAATGACCGGCCGGATCGTTACAAGCATGAAGGATGATACCGTGCGAGAAGAGAGTTAAAGCACGAAGGGTGATGTCGTCCCAATCTTATTATTTACTTACAAATTTATGGGAATAATAAGAGTAAAAGCACGAAGGGTGGTGCCATGTTATTTTCATATTATCAGCTACTCATTTTATTATTGTTGAATTAATTGGCTGCTACGTGACACTTATATTATCAGCTACACATGTTCCATCCCAAATTTATAAATTATTAATTATTGTGTTATTGTTGCTTCGTATTTGTATATGCTTGTACATATTGTTTACGTATGTGTCTTGTCATAGACTCGTCACTACTTTATCGAGGTTAGGGTCGGCACTTACGGAGTACATAGGGTCGCTTGTACTCATACTACACTCTGCACTTCTTGTGCAGATTTTGGAGTTGGTCCCAGCGGCGTACCATAGACTTGCTCGGATTCAGCTACCTAGAGGAGACTTAAGGTATAACTGCACAACGTCCACAGTTTGAAGTACCCTTCTATCATATCTTAGCTGTGTATTATCTTTCAAACAACTTGAATTTTATTTAAACCTTTATTTTTATTATTCTAGTAGCTCGTGCTCTTGTGATACTAGATTCGGGGATGTATTTTGATGATTCGGTAGTTATGGTCTTCCGCACTCTATTTCAGTAATTGAATTTCATTTAATTTAATTTGTTTAGAAATGCTTAATATTATTTTAATGTTGCCTTGCCTAGCAAGCAAAATGATCGGTGCCATCACGGTCCCGAAAGTGAAAATTTCAGGTCATGACAATAACTCAATACATTGGTCGCTGTAGTTTCCAGCTTACTTGGCAACTACAAGAACAAGATCAGTTTTTTGTTGTATTGACTCAAACTACATCTATTTATGTACTAACTAAGATCCCAAAGTTGGATGAGGTATATAGTCTTATGATATGCGCTTCGCGCGTGTACATCTCAATAAGTAAGAATTTTGAAATATTATATAAATAATATATTTAAATATTATGTTTGAATGATTAAATAATAGTTAATATTCTCTAAAATAATGAATCTTCATACGAGTTCTCAATCATCAGTCAATATACACAACTAAAAATTTGTTTTATTTTTATAATTCAATCACTTTAAATTCATAATTTATCATGCTTTTATTTTTTTAATTTCAGCAATCACATATAATCCTTGAAACATTTAAGAGTTTTTTTTTTTTTGAAAACGTATTCACAAGTTCACCTGAGAATGCTAAAAAATATATTCATACTATATTGCTTATATAGTATGAATTATATATATAGTATGAATTATAAATAGAGTATGAATTATTTCCAACAGATTAGAAAAAGAATAAATTACTGTAGCTCATTTTGTATAATCAAATTACATAATTTTACGAAGAATAATAGTTGTGAAAAATAAAAATAAAATAAGCATTACTAAACCTAAAACATTTTAACCAAAAAAAAAAAAAAGAGCTTGTAAACCTAAAAGTCGAAAAAGAAAAAGACAAGAAGCACTCTTACACAAAACATTTTACAACAAAAAAATATATTTGTAAACTTATAAAATACTTCTAACTTTAAACAAATTTGATAGTGAAGGACTCCTAGAACGGGAAGAAAATTGAAAGAACTCAAATTAAATAATTATATAATTTTTCATATCAAAGTCCTCAATATTAGACAAATAACTAAATGATTCTCTCTAATTATTAGGAAAATAATTATATGACTTCCTACATATTAGGCAAATCATTAAATGATTGTCCCTAAATATTAGGAAATAATTTAATGACTATTCCTACAGATTAGGAAAATGACAAAAATTACTACTTTGTCTAATATAAAATATATTCTTAAAGGGTATAAAAGACGAACAATATTTCGTTAAAGGTATTTGTTAATATACACACACACCTAAAAATTCCCAAAGGCTAGTGGCGCGTACAGTTCAAAATACAATGAAAAATAGACTCGCCCCTCTATCCTTATCCACTTAAATACTAAGATTTTGTCACCAGCAGAATTTAAGTCCATGGCATACCCCTAATCCATATATCATAAGTTGCGCTCTTACCACTAAACCAAACTCCTACTTATGCAAGCAGAGGGAGGTGTGGAAAAGAATGAAGGATAAGAAAGTGAGAAAGGCTGAGCTATTATTTTTCGAGAAAAATTCATTTATAGCCCATCAGGCAAAACATATAACATTCGGTAGCCATAAATTGACCCATACAAGTCATAGCCTAAAAACAATAACAACTGCTAGCCGGAAACCTCACTGACCGAATTTCTTTCATTTAGATACCTCGTCGGAAAATCTTAAAACCGGCAAGATCTAAGAAGATTTGGACTTTTACCCGTTAGAACAACATCAAAACAAAAGAAATATAGATGAAGGAGGATAGGGATGTCGTATCAATAGCGTGAAACAATCGCCGTCGATGGGGGTAATACCGTCACCAGCTAGTGGTCAATTCCGGCGGTGACTACTAAAAATCAGTAGCAGCAACCTATAGGGAAGAAGAGGAAAGCGAGAGGAGCAGTCATGGTCATCGTTGGCCGACCGGATTTCGGTAGAGGTGTAGCATAAGGCAACGAGAGAGACAGTATTGTCTTCTTTTTCTGATTTTTTCTTATAGTTTTTGTGAATATGAAGTTAATATTTTGAAGATCTTTTGCTGAAAATTTAAAACTCCGGTGATCTTGTTACCATTTTCGGCGACTGTGAGGCCATGGACGCCGGTGGCTGGTTCCTCAATGAGAGGAAGACGAGAGGAGATAACTATACATAAAATTGAAATATATACAAAATATACTGTCACTATAAAAAAATTATACAAAATAGACTGTCACTATATAATTTATATACAATAGAGTATCACTATACAAAATATATACAAAAAGAGAATGTCATTATACAAAACATATACTAAATAGACTGTCACTATACAAAATATATACAAAATAGACTGTCACTATACAAAACTATACTAAATAGACTGCCACTATACAGTTTATATATAATAAACTGTCACTATACAAAATATATACAAAATAGATTGTCACTATACAAAATAGACTGTTACTATACAAAATATATACAAAATAGTCTGTTACTATACAAAATATATACAAAGTAAACTGTCAATATACAAAAAATATAAAAAATAGATATTTCGGGCTACTGGATGCAATATTTTTGGGCCGAAGGGCCATTTCCTGTCAATGAAAAAACACGTGGGCTATTAAAATTTTGAGTGGCTATAGAGGGTAGTTTGTAGCCATTCAATGATATTTCATTAACTAAAATCAACTTTCCCTATAACTAGCATTAAATCTATATTTGGAAGAGACAATGAGAATACAAACTGCCCAATTACCCAAACTGTCCAGATACTACATTGTGATTTTCCTACAAAAGAATTATCTTGAAATGTTTCTTGGAGATTTAGAATAAAATTTTAGGTTAATCATAAAATTTACTTTGAGATTTATTCGCGGACTATCACCGTGGGGCCGGGGGGGGGGGGGGGGGTATAGGAATTTGCATGTACATTTTTCATGGGAATTTTCCTGTGTAAATATTAATGCGGATTTACTTGTGAATTTTAATAGGGATTTCCGGCGAAATTATCCAAGAACCATACCCAAGAAAATTCCTTTTGTTCACAAAATGTTCGCCTAAATTTTCTTACAAACTTACTTGGGAGTTATCTTAGGGATTTACATGCAAATCTAATTGCATTGGCTAGCCAAAAAGTATATAAGTATATATATACTTTTTGGCTAGCCAATGCAATTAGTTTCGACCAACTGACCATTTTGTGTTTTGTCCGAATTTTTGCCGTTGAAAATCCTCATGAGAATTCCTTCAGTTTATAACTTTTTATCTGTTATAAAATAAAAACTGTAAAGTAAAGACAAGTATTGAGAGAAACTGATATATTATTCAAACTTCAAATTTATGTACATAATGAACTGAAAACTCCTCTATTTATAGAAGAAAGGAAGCAGCTGCGAGGCTTTTCAGGAAGCAGCTGCAAGGCTTTTCTTTAGCTGCTTGTAAGCTGTCTGCATGAGCTGCTTGCAACCTGCCTGTTTAATAAGAAGCTGTTGCAAATCATTTCATTGAGTTGCTTGCAATCTGCCTGCATCAGCTGCTTGTAGATAAACTTCAACAGAGTACTAAATGGATAATCTTCTTCAGGAAGATTATCTATAGCGGAGTAATAAATGAACATCCAAAATATAATTATTTTCATAACACTCCTCCTTGAATGTTCATTAAAAGGTATTGTACCTCGTTAAAACCTTACTAGTAAAAACCTAGTGGGAAAAAATCCTAGTGAAGGAAAAAGAGTACACATATTTAGTAATACGCATTTCTAGCTACCTCATTAAAAACCTTATAAGAAAAACCCTGTGGGAAAAAACCTTAGTAAGGAAAAAAGAGTACATCGCGTATTTTACTCCCCCTGATGAAAACCTTGTTTCAAATATTTGAGTCTCCACATTCCAATCTTGTATACCATCTTCTCAAAAGTTGAAGTTGGCAAAGATTTAGTGAATAAATCTGCCGGATTGTCACTTGAACGGATTTGCTGCACATTAATGTAACTATTTTTCTGAAGATCATGTGTGTAGAATAATTTTGGTGAAATGTGCTTCGTTCTATCCCCTTTTATAAATCCTTCCTTCAATTGGGCTATGCATGCAGCATTGTCTTCGTATAAAATTGTGTATCTTTTATCACACTCCAAACCACATTTTTCTTGAATAAAATGAATCACTGATCTCAACCATATGCATTCCCTACTTGCTTCATGAATAGCTATTATCTCAGCATGATTTGAAGAAGTAGCAATAATTGACTGCTTTGTGGAGCGCCATGATATGACAGTACCTCCACATGTAAACATGTACCCAGTTTGAGATCGAGCTTTATGGGGATCAGATAAATAACATGCATCTGCATAACCAACAAGATCTGCACTACCTTTGTTAGCATAAAACAAATCCATATCAAGAGTTCCCTTTAAATATCGTAAAATATGCTTAATCCCATTCCAATATCAGGCCTTGTAGTATTAGCAAGATACATAAGCGCACTAATTGTACTGAGATAGGGTGTTTCAGGACCAAGGAGTTCCTCATCCTCTTCTGGAGGTCGGAACGGGTCCTTATTCACTTCAAGTGATCAAACAACCATTGGTGTACTCAATGGGTGCGCTTTGTCCATGTAAAAGCATTTTAAGACCCTTTCTGTATATGCAGATTAATGCATAAAGATCCCGTTTGCTAAATGTTCAATTTGCAATCCAAGACAAAGTTTTGTTTTTCCAAGATCTTTCATCTCAAATTCTTTCTTAAGATCTTTCATCTCAGATTTATGTCATCAACATAAACAGCAAGTATAACAAATTCTGATGTCATTTTCTTTATAAAAAAATATGGACAAATAGCATCATTTATGTAACCCTCTTTCAGTAAATATTCACTAAGGCGATTATACCACATGCGCCCAGATTGCTTTAAACCGTACAAAGATCTTTGTAATCTGATTGAATACATTTCCCGAGATTTCGAATATGCTTCAGGCATTTTAAATCCTTCAGGGATTTTCATGTAAATCTCATTATCAAGTGACCCGTACAGATAAGTTGTAACCACATCCATCATATGTATTTCAAGTCTTTCATGTAAGGCTAAACTGATGAGATATCGAAATGTTATGGCATCCATAACTGGTGAATATGTTTCTTCATAATCAACTCCAGGTCGTTGTGAGAATCCTTGTGCGACAAGGCGAGACTTGTATCTTTCAACTTCATTTTGGTCATTCCTTTTTCGCACAAATACCCATTTATGAACAACTGGTTTTACACCAGCAGGTGTTTGGACTACTGGTCCAAAGACCTCTCTTTTAGCAAGTGCGTTCAATTCTGATTGAATTGCCCCTTGCCATTTTGGCCAATCAGATCTTTGTTGACATTCTTCGACATATAGGGGTTCACAATCCTCACTATCTTGCATAATGTTAAGTGCAACATTATAAGCAAAAATATTATCCACCACAATTTCAGATCGATTTAAATTAATCCCATCACCAGTACAACTTATTAAAAGTTCCTCACTCACTTGAGTCTCAGGTTCATTGATTTCTTCAGGAATCTCAGAACTAATCAGATCTTGGGTTTCTTCAGGAGATCCCTTCATAATATCATTTTGATCATTTGTCGATTTTCGTTTTCTAGGATTTCGATCCTTAGAACCCAAACGCCTACCACGCTTCAGGCATGCTTTAGGTTCACTAGTTCTAATGCTAATAGATGGTCCTGCTGGGACATCAATTTATATAGGCACATTCTCTGTAGGGATATGTGACTTAGTTATCCTTTTCAAATCAGTAAACGCGTCTGGCATTTGATTTGCTATATTTTGTAAATGGATGATCTTTTGGACCTCCTGATTACATATAGGGATACGTGGATCAAAATGAGATAATGATGAAACTTTCCACACAATTTCTCTTTTGATTTCCTTTTTCTCTCCCCCTAATTGTGGGAAATTTGTTTCATCAAATCGACAATCTGCAAATCGAGCAGTAAATAAATCTCCAGTCAATGGTTCAAGATAGAGAATAATAGAGGGTGATTCAAACTCAATATATATTCCTAACCTTCTTTAGGGGCCCATCTTACTGCGCTGTGGTGGTGCTACTGGCACATATACAGCACATCCAAAAATTCGTAGATGGGAAATATTTGGTTCATGACCAAAAACTAATTGCGACGGAGAATATTTATTATAATGTGTTGGTCTGAGACGGATAAGTGATGTTGCGTGCAAGATAGCATGGCCCCAAACAGTAGTGGGCAATTTTGTTTTCATAAGTAGTGGTCTTGCTATCAATTCCAGTCGTTTAATAAATGACTCTGCAAGGCCAACTTGAGTATGAACATAAGCTACAGGATGTTCAACTTTTATTCCAACTGATAGACAGTAATTATCAAAAGCTTGAGATGAGAATTCTCCAGCATTATCAAAGCGAATAGCCTTTATAGGATAATCTGGGAATTGTGCCCTTAATCGAATTATTTAGGCTAATAACTTTGCAAACGCCAGATTGCGAGATGATAGTAGGCAAACATGAGAGCATCTTGAAGATGCATCTATTAGGACTATAAAATATCTAAATAACACACTTGGTGGGTGAATAGGTCCACATATATCACCATGTATACGTTCTAAAAAGGTAGGGGACTCAATGCCAACCTTCATTGATGATGGTCTTTTTTCTCTCTTTTCCCACTTGGTCTTGGACGATTTTGAGAGCATTTTGTTGGGGATCTTCATCTACATCAAGAGTTAAGTGAACCCTATCAATTCTTTAGTTAAATACACGAATTATAGGATTTAACATGAAATTAAGGGAAAAATTGTAAGATTTTGTTAGAACCTTGGGTTTTGTAAAAAACAATTACGATTTGACCACAAAATCTATTATGCAATTGGAAATAAATTATATATTTGAGTTCGTGAGGTCATGAGTAACATTTATATTCGAAGATTTTGGAATCCAGGCATGTTGGCCCAGGGGTGAATTTTAGGAATCTTCCAAATTGGGTTGGGTAATTACTCTAATAGCTAAATTATGAACGTTTGAGCTTATATTTATTAATATATATGACTTTTGGTTAGTTTCGAAGTCCTCGGCATCGTTTGAGAAGTTCTAGTGAGGTTGAAGTGCCGGATTGAGGACTTGTAACCGAGGTAAGTCTCTTGCCTAACTTTGTAAGAGGAAAATTATGCCCTTAGGTGTATTAATTATTGTGTACTAGTTGTTGTGGGGATCTACGTACGCACGAGGTGACGAGAGTCCGTACGTAGCTATATTAATGATATGTCTGCGTAGACTTAGAATCACATCATGCCTTTAATTGTGCTATTTTATTCATATCCTATGCATTAATTGTCTAGATTAGGACTGAGATTGAGGATTTAATAAGATGTAACGACTTAGTTTCTTACTTTAGCAAATTGGGAAATACTCGATAAACTATAAACCTGTGTCTTCTTGTCTTGCAAGTGTTTCCGCGAGCGAGGCAAATTTCTCTACCCTTATAGGATCGGGCCGTTCGCCTCGGTAGTGAAATAAATTACCCTTACGGGATCGGGCCGTTCTCCTCGGCACTATGGTAACACTACTCTTATGGGATCGAGTCATTCGCCTCTACAAGTTGGTAAACACTATTCTTATGGGATCGGATCATTTGCCTCGGTAATACTGAGTACCACTATTCCAATGGGATCAGGCCGTTTGCCTCGGCAGCTTCGTGCTTAATAATCGGAACTGGATTTGGTTTGGTAATAATTGAGTTAGCGCTTTCACGGCCAGTTATGATGTTTTTGTGATTTGATATAGACTCATAAGTGGATTTACTATAGTTACTTTTATTTGCTTCGTTCATACTTGTTGTACACTCACCATGTCTATTTTATGTATCTATATTATTATTTGACCTCTAGTAAGTGTCAAGTCTACCCCCCATCACTACTTTTTCGAGGTTAGACTAGATACTTGTTAGGTACCTGTTGTTTTTCGTACTCATGCTACACTTCTGCACTGAATGTGTAGGTACGGAGACAGGTACTACTAGTGCTCACACAAGCGCGTAGCCGATCATCTACAGAGACTTAGTGGTGAGCTGTTTTCCTTTCTATGATCTGCACCACCAGAGTCTCCCTCTACCATGTTTATTATTTCTGTCTATCACTTTCAGACAGTAGTTGTATTAGTTTTGTATATTCTCTATATTGCTCATGTACTTGTAGCGCAGGATTTTGGGGAATTTTTGCATTTATGTACTGCTGTTCTTATCATTTCTATCACTACAATGGATGCTGGTATTTTGTTAAGAAAAGAGTATGTATGGTTGCATGAGATCTTACCTATTTTATTCTTTTAAAAGGAAAACCTTTGTTTTAACTGTTAAAAAAGGGTAAATGAATGTAGTTTCACTTGTAGGCTTTCCTAATGGCGGCGTTAGGTGCCATCGCAACCTATTATGGGTTTTGGATCGTGATACCTTAGTATCAGAGCTTTAAGTTCACATAGGTCTCACAAGTCATGAGCAGGCCTAGTAGAGTCTTGCAGATCGGTGCGGAGACGTCCGTACTTATATTTGAGAGGCTATAGGGTGTTAGGGAACTTCTTCATCTCTTATCGTGCAGTTGACATTGTGCTAAGTATCTCTCTATTGATCTCTCACAGATGGTGAGAACGCGTATAGCAGATGTACCAGGCGGTAGGTGAGCTGCTCCCCCCGTTGCTAAAGGCCAAAGCAGAGGTCGGAGGAGGGCTCCCGCTCCTACCAGAGGACGAGGGCGTCCTAGAGTTGCTCCCGTAGTACCACCAGTAGATCCAGCAGAGGATGTTGTTATTGAGGAGCAGGATAAGGCGCATGTAGCTGAGCAAACCCCATCAGATTTCATGACTACACCGGGATTCCAAGAGTTCATGGGGCGTATGCTGCGGTTCATGGACTCTATAACGCCACTTATTTTATTTCCAGCGGACCCTGCCACATCTCAGGCGGGAGGAGAGCACAGACCCCTACTGCTCAGGCTCCAAGGCACGCTACTGCCATTTATCAGACCCTAGGTGCACTACCTGCAGGCGGAGCCTAGCTAGTTGCAGCAGCTATGCTAAAGTCTTGCAGTCAGAGGACCCCCAGGATTTCATTGAACAGTTCATGGATAGGCTACATAACATGGGGATATTAGAGACCAACAGGGTGGACTTCACCACCTTTTAGCTTGAGGGCAAGTCCCGCAGATGGTGGCAGGCTTACTTTCTTAGCAGGCCAGCAAGTTCACCTCTCTTGACTTGGGATCCGTTTACACATCTGTTCATGGAGAAGTACATACCACCTTCTGAGAGAGAGGAACTTCGGGGTCAGTTTGAGCGACTCCGTCAGGGTCATATGTATTTGACCGACTATGAGGGGAGATTCACTGACTTGTCTCTCCATGTAGCTATTATACTCCCCACAGACGCAAAGAAGGTGCAGAGGTTCATTGCTGGTATGCACCCTGAGATTCAGGTTTCTATGGCCTGTGAGGTAGAGACGAGGACTCTTTTTCATTTGGTTGTGGCTATAGCTCATAGGATCAAGTGTATTCACAACCTCAATGGAGCTAGAGGTCAGTTCATGAAAGGTCAGTCTAGCAGGCCCATACAGTCAGCACCACCGCATGCTCGGAGTGCTCCAGCATAACACTACATCAGTGCCATTGTAAAGAGTATTTACCATCCGCTAACTATTCAGGGTTCATCCTGTAGGTATTCTAGCCATCAAGGTCAGACTTTAGGTTAGAAGTCTATTGCTCCGAGGGGTTGTTTCAAGTGCGGGGATCTTGGCCACGTGAAAGGGTTTTATCCCAGACTTCGGGGCAAGGCCGAGAAGCAAGACCATTGGACCATGATTACCACACCAGCTACCACACCGACCGCTAGGCCGTCAGTGGAAGATGGCAGGTGGGTAAGGGTCGACCTAGAAGTGGGGGCCAGTTAGGTGGTGCTCCGGCTAGATTATATGCTTTCCCTACCAGGCCATAGGCAGTCGCCTCTGATGCAGTGATCAAAGGTACTATTTCTGTCTGTCGTTGGGATGCCTCGGTATTATTTGATCCAAGGTCTACTTACTCCTATATTTCTTCTCTATTTGCTCCTTATCTGGATGTTTCTCACGATTCCTTGGGTGTTCCTATATATGTTTCCACACTAGTAGGTGATTCTATTATTTTTGGATCGGGTCTACCGATCTTGTGTGGTGACTTTCTGTGGATAGAAGACTATAGCAGATCTTCCATTGCTTGATATGGTTGATTTCAAGGTTATCTTGGGCATGGACTTGTTGTCCCTATACCATGCCATTCTTGATTTCTATGCCATGACTGTTACCTTGGCGATGCCTGAGTTTCCTAGATTAGATTGGAGGGGTTCGTCTTTCGATACTTCCAGCCGGGTTATTTCTTTCGAAGGCTCGACATATGGTCTAGAAGGGTTGTTTGTCCTACTTAGCCTTTGTTCTAGATACTACTACAGAGACTCCCGCATTAGATTTAGTGCCGGTGATACGAGAGTTTTTCGATGTATTTCCTGCTGATCTACCAGGTATCCTGCTGGATCGAGATATCGATTTCGGTATTGATTTGGTGCCAGGCACCCAGCATATTTCTATTTCGCCTTACCATATGGCTCCCAAGGAGCTGAGAGAGTTAAAGGAGCAGCTTCAGGAGTTGCTTGAGAAGGGGTTCATTCGACCCAATGTTTCGCCTTGGGGTGCACCAGTGTTGTTTGTGAAAAAGAAGGATGGGATTATGCGGATGTGCATTGATGATCTCCAGTTGAACAAAGTCATCATCAAGAATAAGTACATGTTGCCGCGCATTGATAATTTGTTTCACTTGTTGCAGGGTGACAGGGTGTTCTCTAATATCGATTTAAGATCTGGGTATCATCAGCTGAAGATTCGTGCTTCAGATATTTTGAAAACATTTTTCTAGACTAGATATGGCCACCATGAGTTTTTAATGATGTCATTTGCCTTGACTAACGCCCCGGCCGCATTTCTGGATTTGATGAACCGAGTGTTCAGGTCGTATCTTGACTCATTTGTCATTTTCTTAATTGATGACATATAGATCTACTCACGTAGTATGGAGGAACACGAGCAACATTTGATGTTAGTGCTTCAGACCTTGCGGGAATAGAAGCTTTATGCTAAGTTCTCCAAGTGCGAGTTCTGGTTGGATTCTGTGGCTTTCTTGGGGCATGATGTATCAGGTAAGGGTATTAAGGTGGATCCCAGGATGATTGAGGTAGTCCAAGGTTGGCCTCGTCCTACCACAACGACCGAGATCAGGAGTTTCTTGAGGTTAGCATGTTATTATCATCGATTCGTGGAGGGCATCTCATCTGTTGCAGTTCCCTTGAATAGATTGACCCATAAGGGTTCTCCGTTTAGATGTTCCGATGATTGTGAGGCGAGCTTTCATAAGCTCATGACCGCTTTGACTACAACACCAATATTAGTATTGCCCTCTAGTTTAGGGAATTATACCATTTATTGCAACGCTTTGCGTGATGGTTTGGGTTGTGTATTGATGCAGGAGGGGCGAGTTATTGCATATTCTTCTTTACATCAGATGAAGCACCACGAGAAGAATTACCCCGTACATGATTTAAAGTTGTCTGCAATAGTTCATGCTCTCAAAATCTGGAGGCATTATCTCTTTAGGGTGTCCTGTGAGGTTTACACCAATTATCGTAGCTTGCAGCAATTTTTTAAGTAGAGGGACCTTAATTTGAGGCAGTGCATGTGGCTTGAGTTACTGCATGACTATGATATTACCATCCTTACCATCCGAGCAAGGAGAATGTGGTTGCGGATGCCTTGAGCAGAAAGGCCGAGAGTATAGGTAGTTTGGCATTCATTTCGGTAGAGGAGAGGCCATTGCCTTTGTACATTAAGTCCTTAGCTAACAGACTTGCGAGGATGGATATTTTGGAGCCCAATAGAGTTCTTGCATGTGTTGTGGCACAGTCTTCATTACTTGAGCAGATCAAGGCTCGTCAGTACGATGATCTGCACTTGTTGGTTCTCAGATAGAAGGTACTACTGGGTGGTTCCAAAGAGGTTACTATCAGTGAGGATGTTGTTCTGCAACTCCAGGGTCACCTATGTGTTCCTAATGTTGATGGATTGAGGGAGAAAATTCTAAAGTAGGTGTACAATTCTCGGTATTCTATTCATCTATGTGCTATGAAGATGTATCATGATCTGAGGCAGCATTATTGGTGGAGACGAATAAAGAAGGACATAGTTGAGTATGTTGCGAGATGTCTAAATTGGTAGAAGGTTAAGTATAAGTACCAGAGTCCAGGTGGCCTACTGCAGCAGATTGTTATACCAGAGTGGAAGTGGGAGCGCTTCACTATGAACTTCGTTGTTGGGTTACCATGGACGTTGAGGAAGTTTGATGCGCTGACCAAGTCGGTACACTTTATTTCGGTGGTGACTACTTACTCTTCGGAGAGGGTGGCCCAGATTTACATTCAGGAGGTTGTTCGGTTGCATGGTGTGCCTATTTCTATCATATTAGATAGAGGCTCTCAGTTCTCTTCACATTTCTAAAGAGCAGTACAGAGTGAGTTGGGTACCCGAGTAGAGCTCAGCACAACCATTCATCCATAGACCGATGGGCAATCGGAGCGGACAATTTAAATTCTAGAGAATATGCTCAAAGGATGTGTCAGTGACTTCAGAGGGTTGTGGGATAGATTTTTTCCCTTGGCTGAATTTTCTTACAATAACAGTTATCAATCCAGCATAGAGATGGATCCATTTGAGGCTTTATATGGTTGGCAATGTCGTGTGCCCATCTGATGGTTTGAAACAGGTGAGGCTAAGTTATATGGCACTGATTTAGTGAAGGATTCTTTGGAGAAGGTAAAGTTGATTCAGGAGCGGCTTCGCACAGCACAGTCTAGACAGAAGAGCTACGCGGATCAGAAGGCGCGTAATTTATCAATTATGGTGGGCGAGAAGGTTCTCTTGAATGTTTCACCGATGAAGGGCGTCATGAGGTTCGGGAAGAAGGGAAAGATGAGCCCAAGGTGTATCGGCCCATTTGAGGTGCTGAGGTGAGTTGGGAGGTTGATTATGAGCTTGCCTTACCTCCTAACCTATCGGGTGTTCATCCGGTCTTCCAAGTGTCCATGATCTGGAGGTACCATGCCGACAGGTCACATATGTTAGATTACAGCACGGTTCAGCTAGATGATAGTCTGGGTTATGAGGAGAAAACAATTGCCATTGTTGACAGGCAGGTTCGCCAGTTGAAGTCCAAGAAGGTTGTTGCGCTAAAGGTCCAGTGGAGGGGTCAACAAGTCAAGCAAGCGACTTAGGAGGCCGAGGAGGACATGAAGAGCAGATATCTGCATTTATTCGGCACTCTAGGTATGATTCTAGACCCGTTCGAGGATGAAAGTTTGCTTAAGAGGTGGAGAATGTAATGACCCAATCGGTCGTTTTGCTTACTAGATCCTCGTTCCCCCTAATTAAGACTCCCTATATATGATATTACTGTTTTATAACTTGCGAGGATGGTTGGTTTAGGTTTGGAAAGGTTCGGGTTGAAATCGGAACACTTAGTTCCTTAATAGTGGCCTAAGGTGACCAAGTTTGAGTTGATTCAACATTTTGAATAAACAACATTGGAACCTGGATTTAAAAATTCCAATAGGTTCGTATGATGATTTCATACTTGGGCGTGTGTTTCGGTCCCGGGAGCATTTCGGCGCCTAATGTGGATAGGTGGTTCATTGAAGATTTTCTAGTTCTTTAAATTTGGTTTAGAGTAGAATTTGGTGTTATCGAGGTATGTTTTGGATACCCAGACTGGAAATAGTTATGTATGGTAATTTATGACTTGTACGCAAAATGTGGTGTCATTCCGAGAAGTCGAAGTGTGATTCGACGAGTTTAGAGCTAATTGAAAAGTTTGATGTTCATAAGTTGATTCAAGTTGGTTTTGGGTTACGATTCTTGATTTTGGTGTTGTTTTTCATGTTTTGAGAGTTTGAGTAGGTCCGTATTATGTTTATTGACTAGTTTGTGCAATTGATCGGGGTCCCGGATAAATTTCGGACCACCCGGAGATAAATCTAAAAATATGATAATGCTGGTTCTGGTTTCCTTCTTCGCGGACGCGGAGGTGGAGTTGCGTTCGCTTATATAGGGCCACGTTCGCGAAGGTCTGGGAGCGGTAGCCTTCGCGTTAGCATATAAGGTCCACGTTCGCGAAAGACTAACCGTGTTGGGCAAAGTTCGGGATCTCAAGCATTCGCGATCGCGAGACAGCACTCGCGTTCGCGAAGAAGGGCTTCACTGGCTGGGCCAGTTATGCCTTCACGATCGTGAGGCTTCTTCCGCGATCACGAAGAAGTGTCAGGCCCCATAATATTTTACCTAAAACCCGGGGTTTTGTGATGCCAAAGTAAGCTTATATAGGGCGTTGGGGAGTTGAAGAAAAATTGGGGAAATATAGGGCATTTTTGCGGTCCATTGTGCGGTCGCAGAACTGATCTGCAAACAGCATATCTGCCGCAGACCGAGGAAGAAATTTGGACAAAATTATTGAACCATTATGTGGTCCATTATGCAGCCGCATAATCATTTTGTGGGCTGCATAACCCCTCACAGATCCAGCACAAACAAATCCCGTAGGAAAGTTCTGCGGCGCATTATGCGACCGCATAATAGGTCTGCGGACCGTAGACTAGTCGCATAGTGAGGCAGAGATGCCCAATTCTGGAGGGCCATTATGCGACACATTTTGCGGACCGTAGAAGCGTTAAGCGATCGTATATGCGACTGCAGATCTGCATCGGGGCTTCATTATTTCTAATGTTTGAACCCGACCCCATTCTTATAAAAAAGCCTTAGGGATCATTTAAGAAGGTTAAAACTTATATTTCTAGAGAGAGGGAGTGCCATAGAGTGAGAGGGAAAGTCCTAAGCACATCATTCATCAATTCTTACATAAAGTTGAAGAATTTACAAGAAGAATTTACTAGGTCTTCATCCTAGAGGTAAGATTCTACTCCATAGCCCTCAATTTCATGATTTTAACTAAAAATAGGTAATAAGCCAAGCAAAGTTTTGGGTGTGGGAGTTATTTATTTTACATGCATATACCATCAAGGGTAGTGGGAAGATTGTTGAGGTCATTTGGGTAAATTTTGGTTAGTGGGATGAAAGAGTCCACCATAGGAGGACCTTGAAACCTTAATGCACACCTAGTGTTTGATAAAATGCTCAAGTGAGCTGGAGCTATGAACTCCTTCCTAATTTGTGTTCAATTTTGCTATATCTCTAAATAGATCGAAGTGGCTATGATTTTCGGAACATTGTAGTAATTTAAAAAGCTCGAGGAAATGTATGTTGGCTACACTCTTCTCTTAGAATTGAACCCCACAATATCCTTGTAAGTCCCATGATGCTTATTATAAATTGATTATCCCAAATAAGCCTTGTGTCAAAATAAATATGCGTTTAATATGTATTCCAAAGATTCTTGTTATGTTGAGTCACTGTTGGGAATGTTGTTTAAGTATGGGATGTACGTTATTACGTTATGATTTAAAAGCATGATTATAATGAAGTCTATCATGTCAAGTGTGAGAGATATCACATGTGCCTAAGACTCTAAATTGATCAAATATGTGTTTAAATTCTTAATTAGAAAGGCCTTGTTGTTGATTACCCATGATGATAGTTGAAAGTGAAAGAAGAGAACACGAAATATGATGTGCGGCCAACATGCCAAGAATGACATTGTGTTATGGACAATAGTGCCAATAAAATGAATGACATGTAAAAGAATATGAAATGAGTGGTAAATCATTTTAATAATAAATACCTTGGGTGTATCGTTTAGCCACCGAGGAAGGGTAGGTAGGAACAACCTAACCCCAAAATTACATATGTCGGTGTAGGAGTGATTGAGGGATAAATCCTAGTGTTAATATGATTAGACTGTTTTCCAATATATGGGATGAGATTGATGTGTTGAGATATTTCCCCTTAAATGGGATGAGATTATTACTAGCAACATGTGATATGAAGCCGACCCACACGACATTGTGGTTAGACGGCTTAGTTGATCGGGCTGAGATCGGATGCCATGTTGCGCACGTGGTGGTATTGTGAGTGTATGTCTCGGGGTGAGACGGCTTAGCCGGTCGGGCTAAGATCGGACTCCGTGCTAATACTTGGTGGTGTATTGGTGCTAAAGATCTCCCATTTTAAATTACTGAAACTTACGTGAAATTTACCTTTATCCTAACTTGACACCTTGATACTGTTTGAGTCTCTTATTGATTTCATGTTTCATTCTCCGTTTACTGTTACTCGTTCTATTGAGAGGGTGTTTAGTTTTACATACTAGTACTATTCCATATGTACTAACGTCCCTTTTGTCGGGGTCGCTGCATCTTTAATGGATGCAGGTGATTCCATAGCAGGTGGCATTGATCAGTAATAGCAGCACACCCTCTCCTCAACGGACTTGGTGAGCCCCACTTCTTTTCGGGGTCCTGTGTCTCTTATCCTTTGTATATAGAGTTTTGAGGTATAGCCGAGGCTTTGTTGTCGGCACTGTCATAGCACTCTTTTGCTCATGTTAGAGGCTCCGTAGACATAGTGTGGGTTGTATCTATTTTTGTGGAGGTTAAACTAAAAATGCTGCAATCGTATCATCTATTCCACTTTAACTATGATTGTACAATGTACAGTTTTTGAGACTTGTTCATGACGTAACTACTGGAAATAAACTGGTGTTATTCACATGACCTCTTATTGTCTAATTAATGAAATGTATTCTTCTCTTTATTCATGGGTGAGTTGGGTAGACAGCACTGTGTAGGCTTGCTCGGCCGAGGTAACTCTGTTGAGCGCTAGTCGCGCTCCCCAAGGTCGGGGCGTGAGAGCAGCAGCGAGGCCCGGTCGGCGGGAAACTTTGGTGGTTCTTCTGGTGGTGGTGGTGGTGCTAGGTCAGCATTCAGGGTAGGGTCATTAGGGCCATCCAAATCTTTTGCTCAGTCCTCAGTCTGTGCACCGCCATCGGGGCCTAGTCAGCAGCAGGGGAGCCAGTTTAGGCCCAGCTAGGGCAACAAGGGATCCTACCAGCAGGTTTGGTCTGGTGGGAGATTTCAGCAGCAGCGGAGGCCCCCATGCCCTAGGTGCAGGAAGATGCACTTTGGGGCCTGCTACATAGATGAACCCATATGCTATAGGTGTGGAATAAGGGGTCACATTCAGAGGGGTTGTCGTTCGTCTCACCAGAGCATGGGCAGGGGTATAGCACAACCAACCAGTTCTGGAGCTACTACATCCCCAACACCTCCTCCAACTCGAGGCACCCCAGCACCCGCATGGCGTGGTGCAGCTAGGGGTGGTACACAGAGTTCGGGAGGACCTAACCGTTTCTATGCTTTGAGGGGTCGCCAGAGTTTAGAGGCTTCTCCAGATCTTGTCACAGGTATATTGACTGTCTAATCTCATCATGTGTATGCTCTTGTTGATCCCGGTTCCTCTTTGTCCCATATCACTCCCTATATTGCGATGGAATTTGGGATAGAACCGAAACACCTCCATGAGCCATTCTCTGTATCTACTCCGGTTGGTGAGTCTATTATGGTTGCGCGGGTTTATAGGGATTGTGTTGTTATGGTATGTGGTCGGGACACCATGGCTGATCTCATTGAATTAGGGGATGGTTGATTTCAATGTAATAATGGGGATGGATTGGCTTTATTCATGTTTTCCCATGCTTGGTTGTCAAACCAAAACCATTAGGTTTGAGTTTCCAAATGAGTCAGTGATTGAATGGAAGGGAGATGATGTGGTGCCGAAGGGTATGTTTATTTCTTACCTTAAGGACACGAAGATGATTAACAAAACATGTATCTACCACTTGGTCATGGTTACAGACACCGATGCTGAGGCACCTACACTTAGCTTTGTGCCTGTTCTGAATGAATTTCTGGAGGTCTTTCCGGATGAGCTCCCTGGGATCCCACCAAACAAGGAGATTGATTTTGGGATGGATGTGATGCCAGGCATACAACCTATATCTATTCCACCCTAAAGAATGGCACCGGTAGTATTGAAGAAGCTAAAGGAACAATTGAAGGATTTTTTAGAGAAGGGTTTCACCTTGGGGCGCACCGGTTCTATTTGTAAGAAAGAAAGATGAGTCGCTAAGAATGTGTATTGACTATCGGGAGCTCAACAAGGTTACAATAAAAAATAAGTACCCACTACCAAGGATAGATGACTTGTTTGATCAATTGTAGGGTGCTAAGTACTTCTCAAAGATCTATTTAAGGTCCGGGTATCACCAATTGAAGATCAACGGGTAGGATATTCCGAGAACAGCTTTCAGGACCCGGTATGGGCACTTTGAATTTCTGGTGATGTCTTTTGGGATAACAAATGCCCCGACAGCTTTCATGGATCTTATGAATCGAGACTTCAAGCCCTTTCTTGACTTATTCGTGATAGTGTTTATTGACGATATCCTTGTATATTTACGAAGACGAGAGGACCATGTCGGTCATTTCAGGGAAGTTCTACAGACCCTATACCAGCACAAGTTGTATGTGAAGTTATCAAAATGTGATATTTGGCTTGAATCTATCATGTTCTTGGGTCATGTCGTCTCTAGAAAAGGAATTGAGGTTGATCCTCAGAAGATTGCAACTGTGAAGAATCGGCCTAGACCTACTACCCCAACAGCATTTGCCTTCCTCGGATGATATAGGATATCGATATCCTAATCCTGGAGTAACTCAAACCATCTTCTCTGCCTCAGATTCAATTCCATCTTCTATATGGGTAGTTTGGCTCACTTGGAGGCATATCAAAGGTTTTTGGCCAAGGATATTCATCGGGTGGCTAGTTTTGGAGTTCGTCTTGCAGACTCTAGTTAAGGAGGGGTGATTGTGCAAAATAGGG
Organism: Nicotiana tomentosiformis; assembly: GCF_000390325.3. Taxonomy (NCBI): domain Eukaryota; kingdom Viridiplantae; phylum Streptophyta; class Magnoliopsida; order Solanales; family Solanaceae; genus Nicotiana; species Nicotiana tomentosiformis. The sequence goes on along the minus strand of NC_090820.1, from coordinate 107,250,027 downwards.
CTGAATCGTTGCTTGTGGTGGAAGTCAAGGAGAAACAATACAACGATTCATTGTTGGTACTATTGAAGGAGGGGATTCATAAACATAAGACCATGACCTTTTCTCTTGGCATGGATAATGGCACACTAAGTTACCAAGGGCGATTATGTGTTCCAAATGTGGATGGTCTCCGGGAAAGAATCATGACCGAGGCTCACACTTCTAGGTATTCCGTGCACCCTGGCTCTACAAAGATGTACCATGATCTTAAGGGAGTTTACTAGTGGAATGATATGAATATAAATGTAGCAGATGTTGTGGCAAGATGTCCAAATTGTCAGCAAGTGAAGGCCGAACACCAAAGGCCTAGTGGGTTAGCAAAGAACATAGAAATTCCGATGTGGAAATGAGAGATGATCAATATGGACTTTTTAGTAGGATTGCCTGCACTCCTCGCAAGTGCGACTCGATTTGGGTGATTGTGGACCGACTCAAGAAATTAAATCACTTCTTACCTATTAAGGTTGCCCACATAGCGGAACATTATGCTCAGTTGTATATTAAGGAAATCGTTTGGTTGCATGGCACTCCTGTTTCTATTATCTCATATAGAGGGGCATAATTCACGACTAATTTTTGGAAAATATTTCAGCAAGGTTTGGGTACTCAAGTGAATCTTAGTATAACCTTCCACTCGCAGACTGACGGCCAGGCAAAGCGGACTATTCAGACACTTGAGGATATGTTGCACGCTTGTGTTCTTGACTTCAAAGGTAGCTCGGATGATCATTTGCCGCTCATAGCCTTTGCCTACAACAACAGTTATCATGCTAGCATTCAGATGGCACCGCTCGAAGCTTTATATGGTAAGAGATGTAGATCTCCCATTGTGTGGCTTTGAGATTGGGGAAGAGGAGTTGATAGGGCCATACCTCATGAATCAGGTTATAGAGAAAGTTAAGATTATTACAGAATGGTTGAGAACTGCCCATAGTCGTTAGAAGTCCTATTCGGATATACATCGTACGGATTTGGAGTTCAAAGAAGATGATTGGGTATTCTTGAAGGTTTCCCCTATGAAGGGTATAATGCGGTTTGGTAAGAAAGGGAAATTGAGTTCGAGGTATGTCGGACCGTAAAAAATCATTCAGAGGATTAGACAGGTGGCTTACAGGCTATAACTACCTTCAAAGATATATTTGGTGCACTCGGTGCTTCACGCATCCATGTTGAAGAAGGTGGTTGGAGATCCGTCGCTTATTGTTTCGGTTGAGACTATCGAGGTTAATGAAGAATTGACTTATGAAGAAATTACAGTTGGCATTCTTGATAGGCAAGTTTGAAAGTGGAGGAATAAATATATTGCCTCCGTGAAAGTGTTATGGCGAAACCAACAAGTCGAAGAGGCCACCTGGGATACCGAGGAAGAAATGAAGAAGAAATACTCTCATTTGTTTGAATAGTCATGTATTTATAGAGTTGTGTTCTATGAAAGTGTTAAGAGTTTTCCTTCAATGAATTATGTATCATTTGTACAGTTGATGTTAAGGGTGTCCCTTTTGTTTGTGATATACTGCTCGTGAGGCCATAGTTGCCGTTGTTTTTATGTTGTGTTACGTCATTGGTTCATGTACATGTTGTTAGGATTGGTTTCTGGGATTATCTGACAGGTGGATAGGCCTAGTTACAAGGGACACTCACGCGACAATTTTAAAAATTTGGGGAGTTAGTCAAAAGTTGAAACTGTTGGTGTGTTTTAGCAACTGAGTTACATTGGTTTCTAATGGCAGATTTTGGCCCTCATTCGAGGACGAACGATCTTAAGCAAGGGAGGATGTAAGGCCCCATAAAATTTTACCTAAAACCTGGGGTTTCATGGTGCCGAATTAGGCTTATGTGTTGACGATTGTAGTTCGAACCTTTTGGGTTGAACAGTGCGTTGGGGAGTTGAAGAAAATTTTTGGAAATACAGGGCGTTTGTGCGATCCATTCTGCGGTAGCAGAATGGATCTGCGGAATGCATATCTATCGCAGACCGAGGCAGAAATTTGGGCAAAATGTTTTGACCACTATGCGGCCACTTAATCGTTTTGCGAGCCGCATAACCCCTCGCAGATCCAGCGCAAAACAATCCCGAAGGAAAGTTCTGTGGCGCATTATGCAACCATAGAATAGGTTTGCGGACCATAGACCGGACGTAAAGTGAGGCAGGGGTGCCCAGTTCTGGAGGGCCATTATGCAGACCATTTTGTATACAGCAGAAGCGTTATGCGATCTCATATGCGACCGCAGATCTGCATCGGGGCATCATTTTTTCTAATCTTTGGACCCGACCCCATTCTTATAAAATAGTCTTATGGATCATTTTAGAAGATTAAAACTTATATTTCTAGAAATAGGGAGTGCCATAGAGTGAGAGGGGAAGTCCTAAGCTCATCATTCATCAATTCTTGCATAAAGTTGAAGAATTAACAAGAAGAATTCACTAGGTCTTCATCCTAGAGATAAGGTTTTACTCCATAGCCCTCAATTTCGTGATTTTAACTAAAAATTGGTAATAAGCCAAGAAAAATCATGGGTGTGGGAGTTGTTTATTTTACATGCATGTACCATCAAGGGTAGTGGGAAGATTGTTGAGCTCATTTGTGTAAACTTTGGGTAGTGGGATGAAAGAATCCACCATAGGAGGATCTTGAAACCCTAATGTACACCTAGTGTTTGATAAAATTCTCAAGTGAGAACTCCTTCCTAATTTGTGTTAAATTTTGCTATATCTCTAAATAGATCGAAGTGGTTGTGATTTTCGGAACATTGTAGTAACTTAAAAAGCTCGAGGCAAGGTATGTTGGCTAAACTGTTCTCTTAGAATTGAACCCCACAATATCCTTGTAAGTGTCATGATGCTTATTATAAATTGATTATCCCAAATAACCCTTGTGTCAAAATAAATATGCGTTCAATATGTATTCCAAAGATTCTTGTTATGTTGAGTCACTGTTGAGAATGTGGTTTAAGTATGGGATGTACGTTGTTACATTATGATTTAAAAACATGATTATAATGAAGGTTATCATGTTAAGTGTGTGAGAAATCACATGTGCCTAAGACCCTAAATTGTGTAAATATGTGTTTAAAGTCTTAATTTGAAATGCCTTATTGTTGATTATCCATGATGATATTTGAAAGTGAAAGAAGAGAACATGAAATATGATGTGCGGCCAACGTGCCAAGAATGACATTGTGTTATGCCCAATAATGCCAATAAATGAATGACACGTAAAAGAATATGAAATGAGTGGTAAATCCTTTTAATAATAAATGTCTTGGGAGTATCGTTTAGCTACCGAGTAAGGGTAGGTCGGAACAACCTAATCCTGAAACTACACATGCCGGTGTAGGAGTGTTAAGGGGTAAATCCCCATGTTAATGTGATGAGATTGTTTCCCTTATATGGCATGAGATTGGTGTAATGAGATATTTCCCCTTAAATGGGATGAAATTATTGCTAGTAAGATGTGATGTGATGTCGACCCACACGGCATTGTGGTGAGACTGCTTAGCCGATCGGGCTGAGATCGGGCGCCATGTCGTGTGCATGGTGGTATTTTTGAGTGTATGTCTCGAGGTGAGACGACTTAGCCTGTCGGGATGAGATCAGACTCCGTGCTAAACCACAGTGGTGTATCGGTGCTAAATATCTCCCAACTTAAATTACTGAAACTTACTTGAAATTTACCTTTTCCCTAACTTGACACCTTGATACTGTTTGAGGATCTTATTGATTTAATGTTTTATTCTCCGTTTATTATTACTCATTGTATTGAGAGAGTGTTTAGTTTTACATACTAGTACTATTCCATATGTACTAACGTCCATTTTACCTGGGGTGATGCATATCTTTAATGGATGCAGGTGGTTCCATAGCAGGTGGCATTGATCAGTAATAGCAGCACACCCTCTCCTCAGCTGACTTGGTGAACCCCACTTCATTTCGGGGTCATGTGTCTCTTATCCTTTGTATATAGCATTTTGATGTATAGCCAGGGCCTTGTTGCCGGCACTGTCATATGACTCTTTTGTTCCTGTTAGAGGCTCCGTAGACATAGTGTTGGCTGTATCTGTTTTTGGGAAGGTTAAACTAAAAATGCTGTAGTAGAATTATCTTTTCCACTTTAACTATGATTGTACAATGTACTGTGTTGGAGACTTGTCAATGACGTAACAAATGGGAATGAATCGTTGTTATTCACATGATCTCTTACTGTCTAATTAATGAAATGCATTATTCTCTTTATTCATCGGTGAGTTGGGTAGAAGGCACTGTGCGGGCTTGCTCGACAGGGGTAACTCTGTTGAGCGCCGGTCGCGCTCCCCCAGGTCGAGGCGTGACAAGAAGAAATCACTGCGCATAATTGATTTTTAACGCGGGAATTGGTCTCTTTTCTCTCGCTTGTTCTTGGGGGATTTTGAGAGCATTTTGTGGGGAATTTTCATCAACATCAAGAGTTAAGTGAACCCTATCAATTCTTTAGTTAAATACACGGATTTTGGGTAGATTTAACATGAAATTAAGGGAAAAATTGTGAGACTTTGTTAGAATCTAGGGTTTGGTATAAAATATAAGATTTGACTACAAACTCTATTATGTAATTGGGAATAAATTATATATTTGAGTTCATGAGGTCATGGGTAACATTTATAATCGAAAATATCTGAAATCGGGGCACGTGGGCCCGGGGGCCCAGTGATGAATTTAGGAATCTTTCAAATTGTGTTGGGTAATTACTCTAATAGCTAAATTATGAACTTTTGAGCATATATTTATTAATTTATATGACTTTTGGTTAGTTTCGTAGTCCTCGGCGTCGTATGAGAAGTTCTAGTGAGGTTGAAAAGCCGGGTTGAGGACTTGGAACTGAGGTAAGTCTCTGACCTAACCTTGTAATAGTGAACTTATCCCCTTAGGTGTATTAATTATAGTGTACTATTTGTTGTGGGGAGCTACGTACGCACGAGGTGACGAGAGTTCGTACATAGCTATATTCATGATATGTCCGGGTGGACTTAGAATCGCATCATGACATTAATTATGCTATTTTATCCTGTGTATTAATTGTCTTGATTAAGACTGAGATTGAGGGTTTTAATTAGATATATCGACATAGTTTCTTGCTTTAGAAAATTGGGAAATACTCGAAAAACTATAAATCTGTGTCTTCTCGTCTCGCAAGGGTTTCCGCAAGCGAGGTAAATTTCTCTACTCTTATGGGATCAGGATGTTCACCGCGGCAATGAAATGAATTACTCTTATGGGATCGAACTGTTCTCCTTGGCAGTATGGTAACACTACTCTTATGGGATCGGGTCGTTCTCCTCGGCAGTATGGTAACACTACTCTTATGGGATCGATTCATTCTCCTCGGCAGGTTGGTAACACTACTCTTATGGGATCAGACCATTCTCCTCGGCAGTATGGTAACACTACTCTTATGGGATCGGGTCATTCGCCTCAGCAGGTTGGTAACACTATTCATATATGATCGGGTCGTTTGTCTCTCAAGGGTTTCTGTGAGCGAGGTAAATTTCTCTACTCTTATGGGATCGGGCGGTTCACCTCAGCAATGAAATAAATTACTCTTATGGGATCGGGCCATTCTCCTCGGCAGAATAGTAACACTACTCTTATCGGATCGGGTCGTTCGCCTCGGCAGGTTGGTAACACTACTCTTATGGGATTTGGTCGTTCACCTCGGCAGTACTAAGTACCACTATTCCAATGGAATCAGGTCGTTCTCCTTGCCAACTTTGTGCTTAATAATCGGAACTGGATTTGGTTTGCTAATAATTGAGTTAGTGCATTCACAGCCGATTATGATATGTTTAGTGATTTGATATAGACTCATGCGTGGATTTATTGTAGTTACTTTTATTTGCTTTGTTGATACTTGTTGTATACTCACCATGTCTACTTTATGTATTTATATTATTTGACCTCTAGTAAGTGTCAAGTCGACCCCGCGTCACTACTTCTTCGAGGTTAGACTAGATACTTGTTGGGCACGCGTTGTTTTCCATACTCACGCTACACTTCTACACTGAATGTGTTGGTACTGAGCCAGGTACTACCAGTGCTCACGCGGGCGCGTAGCCGATCATCTACAGAGACTTAGTGATGAGCTGTTTGCCTTGCTACGATTTGCAGCACTGGAGTCTCCCTCTACCGTGTTTATTATTTCTGTATATCACTTTCAGACAATAGTTGTATTAGTTTTGTATATTCTCTAGATTGCTCATGTACTTGTAGCGCTGGATTTTAGGGATTTTTTGCATTTATGTATTGTTGTACTTATCATTTCTATCACTATAGTGGATGTACTTATTATGCTAGTGTTTTGTTAAGAAAAGACTATGTATGGTTGCATGAGATCTTACTTATTTTGTTCTTTTAAAAGAAAAACATTTATTTTAAATGTTAAAAAGGAGTAAATGAATGTAGTTTCACATGTGGGCTTGCCTAACGGCTGCGTTAGGTTCCATCGCGATCTATTATGTGTTTTGGGTCATGACAGTTGTCGCCTTAATAATGACCATTTCATATATTGAGAAGCTTCTATCGTTAGTTAATAAGGGAGAATCTAGCCCATTTTCGTAAAGACAATGGTAGATCTAAGAAACTTTTACCTCCTATAGCAAAGGCATACACCATATTTATTATAAACCAAAACTATTTTAAAAATATTATTTTCTTTAGCTACCTTTTATATTTTTTACAAAATAAGTATTTATGGTATACACTACCATTGAGGCATGACATACATAATTTATGTTTTTTCTCTCTCTTTCTTTGAGTTAACACATGATTCTCTCTCAAAATCTCAGTAAAAGTTTTCTTCTTTCTCTCTCTCTTTTTTCTCTCTCTTTCTCTTCAAGCAAAATATCTTTTTCTAATCGTGAATTCTCTCGCAGAATCCTCTAGGGTTACTGCAATTGAAAATACTTCCACATGTTCAGTCAATCTACAGTCTACATACCAACATGAACGTTGGATGAATAATATGGCAGAAGTTCTTAAAAGGACGAATCATCAATTTCTACATAATTATGAGTCAGAGTCGTAGGCATCATCATCCACTATTGTCTCATCCTCTTAGGCGAATAGATCTGGCCATGGCTACGCCGGAGAAGATTTGAGGGCCGAATTTTTGTTCGTCTTCATTTTTAGTTTTAATACAATATATATCGTATTTTTTTTGGCCGGAAAACGCCATCTCCAGCGAACTTTCTTCTCTTCTTTGCTATTTAGTCACATACAATGATACAAATACATTGTATTATGTACAAATACACTTAAATACATTGTATTTTTGTATAAATATATTATTTTTTTGCTTGTATTTGTGTATTCCGAAGGTCTATATTTTTTTAATACAGTTGAATATCACTGTGTTTTGTGCTTTTTTTGTTGTTTGAATACAGTCAAATTGAATACGGTCAATTGAATACAATGTATAATAGTGAATATCTTTGAATTTAATACAATGTATACAGTCGAATTGAACAGAACGGTATAAAATCTATTTGCTTGAGTTTTTGTTGTTTGAATACAACTGAATTCAATATAGTGAAATTAAAAACAATTCAATATTGTGCTTTCCATAATTAAACACACGTAATCACTATAGTTTAGGCGGATTATCTCACTGTATTTATAAATACATTCGCGCGAATACATGTAATACATAATTAAACATCTGTAATCCCTGTTTTTTACCTCACTTTATTTATAAATACAGTCATGCGAATACATGGAATATAGCACAATAGCAGCAACATTTATGTAGAATTGAATTTGTGGAGTTAAATTAGGAGTGATGCATGCTAATTGATCCTCATTCCGTTATTAAACAACTCAACTCCCCTATTTTTAGGCGAATTCCACTACTGTATTCATGAACACAGTAGCGTGAATACAACGAATACAGTCGCACAGCTGGATTCTCCTATTTTTTAGGCGAATTTCACTATTGTATTCATGAATACAATAGCGCGAATACAATTGCGTAAAAACTAAATAGTAGCTATAGAAAGTAATTATGTATATGGTAGTTATAAGAAATTAATAGCCACTAAACAATAGTGATTTCTGAAAATTTCTCTACCCCAATTATTAGAAGAGGGAAATCTGAACCATTTAAGAGTTGAGGGCATATTTGGTGCTATGCCCATTATAAATGAATTAAAAGCCAAAATCTAATCTCTTTAGATTGGAAGATCAAAAAGAATCTTTAAAAAAAACTTCGCATTCGACTGTTAGAAAAAATTAATTCGTAAATCTAATGAAATCATTTACGACCCCACACAAATCACAACTATTGTAATTACAGAGTTACTTCATGACTCAACTAAGAATATCAATATATACGACATAAATATGTTGACTCTTTTGTAATCTGGTATCAGATACATGACGTTAACTTCTTTCCAATACTATATATATACAGTTGTTCACGAATTGATCATCGATTAGATGTATATATGTACCAATAAAAGTTACTTCTTATTATGTGAACTAAAATCGCATTATTAAAGAAAATAACGTTAATATTATACTTTTTCTTTCACATTATTCAAGAATGTAAGATTACTGTATAAATTTGACACTTTACGCCTTCATCGGTTCCTTTGAAAAGTTTTATATATTTATTTATTTGATAAAATCCACATATTTACATTTTTTGCTTATATTAAATCATATTTACTTGATTTCAGGTTCCATTCACACTTGCATACAAGAGAGCGATGATAAAAAGTCACAATTATCATAAATCTTTCCCTTTTTTCCTTTTTACCATCTTAAAGATCAAATATATGTTTAAGCTCAGGTGCAAAGGCAATTGTATTTATATATATTCATATATACATATGTACAAGGTCTCTTCTTTAACTTTTTATATTTGTTTTATATTATTTCACTTGGATCTTCTAAGATTAAGAATAAATATGTGTTATTTGTGTAACACAACAATTTACTCAAGTTTGTTTTGTGATTTAATATGAGTCCTAGATCTTATAAATTAACATGTTTTCACAAAATATGCAATTTTTTTCTAATTAGACTAGGGATATCTATTAATTCCTATAATCACGATGTCTTTATAATTATCAATCACCATAAAGGAAACTTTAACTTTTTAGTTCCCATTGATGTAAAATATTTTAACGATCCGAACGGTCGTTTTTCTTTATAGATCCCCGTTCTCCTAATTAAGACTCCCCATATATACTTTTACTGTTTTATCACTTGCGGGAATGGTAAGTTCGGGTTTGGAAGGGTTCAGGTTGAAATCAGAACAATCGATTCCTTAATATTGGCTTAAAATGGTTAAGTATGACATGAGTCAACATTTTAAGTAAACGACTTCGGAACGGAATTTGATGGTTCCAATAGGTTCGTATAATGATTTTGGACTTTGGCATATATTCGGATCGGGTTTCGAATGACTCGAGAGCGTTTCAGCGCTTAATATTGAAACTTGGTGCATTAAAGGTTTTCAAGTTCTTTTAATTTGGTTTGAAGTAGGATTTAGTATTATCGAGGTATGATTGGGATTCTAAGCCTGGGAATAGTTCTGTATGGTGATTTATGACTTTTACACAAAATTTGGCGTCATTCCGAGTTGATTTGATAGGAATCGGACGCGCGTAAGTGTTTCTAGAAGTTTTTGAGTTTCATAATTTGATTCATGCATTTTGACGTCCGATTCGTATTTCTAGATGTTATTTTGGTATTTTCGATCATGATAGCGGGTCCGTATTATGTGGCTGGATGTGTGAGTGTAATTGGACGCGTTCCCGGGGTCCCCAGATGCAAAACGGATTGGAATCGGACTCGGAATTTTGGCATGCGGGACTGCTGGTGCTTCTGATCTGGTGTGTTCGTACCTGCGTGGCTTGAGTCTGTAGGTGCGAGCTTTTGATCGCAGAAGTGGCCTGGGAATAGGTGGCCAGTGGTCTGCAGAAGTGAAGGGAGTTCCGCTGAAGCGGCCTCGCTTCTGCGATGGAAGGGTCGCAGATGCGAAAGGGAGGCAGGCCGTCCTGGGTCGCAGGTGCGACAGATCTTTCCACAGAAACGGGAGCCCGTCCGTAGAAAAATAGAGGTGGCCTGGGCAAGTACCACACATGCGTGGATTCTTCCGCAGAAGCGGAGCCGCAAGCGTGGTTGTTCTGGTTGCACGTGCTGATATCGTTGGGGTACTGAGGGATTTTATTGCGAGACTTGGGCCCTTTTCCTCACATTTTTATTTAGTCTTGGGAGATTTTGAGAGCTCATTGGAGGGGATTTTCATCAATATCCTAAGGTAAGTAACTCCCATCCATTGGAAATTGTGAAGAACCTGGGGTTTTGATAAAATGGGATTAAATCACGAAAATAATTATGGGATTAGGTAAAAATTATATATTTAAGTTCATGAGGTTATGGGTAACATTTATCTTCAAACTTTTCCGGAATCCGAGCACGTGGGCCCGCGGTAAATTTTAGTAATCTTCCAATTTGGGTATGGTAATCACTCTAATAACTAAATTATGAACTTGTGAGTGTATATTGCTTAATTTATATAATATTTGGCTAGCTTCGGATTGTTCGGCACCAAGTTGAGACTTTAGAGCGAATTCGTGGGACGGAAAGTGAGCTTTGAGATGAGGTAAGTATCTTGCCTATTCTTGTAAGAGGAAAATTACCCCGTAGGTATTTTAAATTACTATTTGCTTCTAATTGTGGGGGCTACGTACGCACGAGGTGACGAGAGTCCGTGCGTAGCTACTAATCATGCTTAAGTCCGGGTAGTTTTAGGACCCAAATCATGAAAGACTTGTATTGTTACACCCTACTTGTTAATTGAAGTACCTAAATTATATTGAAACTTGATGAAGGATTTGTAAAGACCGAATTTCAGTTACTTTGAGTTTTGGCGGGGCACTTAACTGTTAATAGAAATTGTGCTTCCTTGTGTATTAGTCTTGTGAGAGCTTTTAAATTGAATGTTCATACAATATTCTATCTTCTTGTGGAGCGGGTCGAAAGCCTCGGCAGTATAATAGATGCTTTTATGGTTCGTGCCACTCGAACCTCGATAGTATACACATTATTCTTGATTAGGCCGTACGACCTCGGCATAAATCGTGCGTGATAATGCTTGGAGCCCGAATACACTTGATATTACTTTTATGACTTGAGAGGTTATAATTTAGCCTAAAATTGTTGGACTTAGCATGTGTCAATTGGAGACCTTTAAATTGATTGACTATTTGTTAAAGAACTATTTACTCATTGCTTGTTATTGTGTTATTATTATTATTCTTGTATTCCATCCCTATTTAGAACTTCTGTATTTTATATGTTGGCCCATAGTAAGTGTCGATGTCGACCCCTCGTCACTACTTCTTTGACGTTAGATTGGATACTTATTGGGTACATGTTGTTTATGTACTCACGCTACACTTCTGCACTAATCGTGCAAGATCTAAGGCAGATGCATTTGGCAGTCATTCAGGCGTACACCCTCGTTACCCCGAGGCATAGTGTTGAGCTGCTTTTTGAGTCCGTTCTGTAGCACCTTCAATCTCTTTTTTGTATTTACTTTCTTTATAGATAGAGCAAATGTGCGATATATTAATGCTCACACCAGTCACCGCTCTCCCATCATCCAACGCCGTCGGTGACTTCTCCATTCTCTACATTAAAAGTATTTTACGTTTTTGGTTCGGTGGACTATATCCCATTCAATCTTGCGTCAACTGATCACCAATTTATTTTTTGCCGAAGTCAATTGAATCGTCACCGCTCTCCGCCGTCTGTAACAACATTCTGGCTAAATTCAGCCAATAAGAAAGAGTACACAATTACTCCACGTTCACCGCATTATTCTTTATAACAAACTTGGGTTATTACCACACTTTTATCTTGTTGAGGATTTTTTCTTTTGCTGACCACCGTCATCTCCTTATTCACCGCCACTGAATTCCTCCATTGTAGTCGGTAGACACCCACTGAAATCCACCGTCAAAAATCTATCCAACATCGTCAAATTTATCTCTTTCTTCCATTTTCCATTATTAGAACAAGAAAGAGTACACAATTATTTTTGGTAGTTTTACTTCCATATTCAGAGTGTTTCCTAAAAGATTTCAGAAAGCAATCCATCATGGCCAGATATCCGTTAACATCAAGGGCTACAATCCAGGTTCTATTGTTCCTCTCTTGTCTTGATATTTTAGCGTAATTGTATCTCCTTGTATACCTATTTTATTCTTGAATCTTTAGGTAGTATTTGCCCTAGCATTGTCAAGTTAATTTCATTAGGGATAGCTTTGTCTACTTGTTTATAGTGTTATCTACCTGTTTACATCTTTATTTTAAATCTTTAATTCAAATATCCCCTAGTAGTCCTATTCTAATTTTGCACATTTTCTTTGTGAACTTTAGTTGTAGATTATAACCCTCTTTAGCTCGTGTATTGTATTTTTTCACCTATTTCTCTATCTTTTAGTTGTAGATTATAGTCCCTTTAGTTCCTTTGTTTTATTTCTTCACCTGACTAAGAGGAGACAAGTCCGCAGTAGGTGCAAAATCTGATGCGGGGCATGAATCACCTGGGCCTGATGCCGGATGTGGACAACGATGATAAGCCAAAAGTGGTGGAGCTGCAGAAGGTTGAACTGGAACTGGAGCTATATGTGGTGGAGCTACAACCGGAGTTGTAAGTGGTAGAACTGGAGCTATAGGTGGTGGAGCTACAACTAGAGCTATAGGTGGTAGAGCTACAACTAGAGTTGTAGGTGGTGGAGCTGGAGTGACTGAATCTCCAAAAGATGAAACTGGTAGTACCTCATAAATATCTAAGTGATGACCTGAACCTGTGAAGTATGATTGGGTTTCAAAGAAGGTAACATCAGGAGACATAAGGTACCGCTGTAGGTCAGGAGAGTAGCATCGATACCCCTTTTGTGTTCTTGAGAAACCCAGAAATACGCATGAGGAGCTAACTTATCTGTTCCTGGAGTAAGGTTATTGACAAAACAAGTGCTTCCAAGGATACAGGGTGGAAAAGAGAAAAAGGGTAAATGGGAAAACATGACAGAGAATGGAACTTAGTTCAAGATAGCTGAAGATGTCATACGATTAATAAGATAGCAAGATGTAAGAACTGCATCCCCCCAAAAATGCAACGGAGCATGAGATTGTATGAGTAGGGTACGAGCAGTTTCAATAAGATGTCTATTCTTTCTTTCAGCTACCCTATTTTTTCGAGATGTGTACGGACAAGATTTTTGATGAATAATCCCATGAGATTTTATAAACTGCTAAAATGGGGAAGACAAATACTCCCGGGCATTATCACTACGAAATGTGCGAATAGAAACCCCAAATTGATTTTGAATTTCAGCGTGGAAGGTCTGGAAAATAGAAAACAACTCAAATCGATTTTTTTATCAAAAATATCCAAGTGCACCTGGAATAATCATCAATGAAACTGACAAAGTAGCAGAATCCCAAGGTGGAACTGACCCGACTAGGACCCCAAACATCTGAATGGACTAAAGTAAAAGGTGACTCTGCTCGATTATCCAGACGCCGAGGAAAATGAGAGCGGGTATGCTTACCGAGCTGACATGACTCACACTCTAGAGCTGACAAGTGAGATAAACCAGATACCATTTTCTGAAGTTTTGACAAACTGGGATGCCCCAACCGTTTATGTAATAAATCTGGTAAATCAGTAACAGAACAAGTTGTAGAATGAAGACAAGATGTGAGTCCATGTGATTTAGCAAGGATAAGGTAATAAAGTCCGTTTGATTCACGCCTGATACCAATGATCCCCCCGTACTGCGTTCCTGTATAAAAACATGGTCATCAAGAAATAAAACAACGCATTTAAGTGATTTGGCTAAGCGACTAACAACTATGAGATTAAAAAGACTATTGGGAACATAACGGACTGAATCTAAAGGTAAGGAAGGAAGTGGGCTTGCTTGATCTATTGCAGTTGCCATGGTTTGAGACCCATTGGCCATTGTGACTTTTGGAAGAGATTGAGAATACGAAATAGTAGTGAAAAGAGATTTGTTACCAGAAATATGATCTGATACACCTGAATCAATGACCCAAGACTCAGAGGATGAAGATTGGGAGAAGCAAGTCACGCTATTACCTGTTTGAACAACAGAAGCTATCTCAGAAGATGTCTGCTTACATGCTTTATACTGAAGGAACTCAATATACTCTGCTAAAGAAACCATCTGACTATTCAAAGCATCGGTTCCCATGTCGCTACAATTTGTAGTAGTAGGGTTAACTTGAAATAGTGGAAATAAGTAAATCCTGTGAGAAAACTGAAGAAATAGCTTGAAAAACACTGTTTACAGCAGGAAAACTGAACATTGTTCTGTGCCGGAAATACTGTTCACGCCGGAAACACTGTACCTCGCCGAAAAATTCCAAAGATGTCGGAATTTGTCGAAACCAGGATGGATAAACTCGGAATTCCTTTGCGAGCAAGTTGTTCTGAAGAAAATATGTTATTGATATTGGATGATAAATACAATACAAGAGGTCCCTATTTATAGCTATACACTACAATGAGATATTACTCCTCTTCCAATGTGGGATAAGACTACACTATACATATCTGTAAACTAACAGCTCCTATAGCTACCCTTATAGCTCCGTATAATAGCCACCCTTATGACTCCGCCCAGACAATGTCCCAACACACATAACCACAGTGAAATGCCGCCCTTATACCCACATAATATCAATAGTGAAATGCCAACCTTATATCCTCATAATAATAACTCAAATCACACAACAATTTACACTGAATATTATCACGATAACACAACACAATCAATTCCTATCACAATTTGCCCAACAATCACAACCAATTCCAATGATATAGTAAAATTAATAAATTTCTCAAAAATAGCCCAAGGCTCTACACAATGTATGTAAAACCTCAAAACAACAACAAGGAAGGAAAATTAACTCGGCATGACACAACACCTTCTTTAGTCCAAATTTTTGAAAAATATATTAGTACCTCAATTTAAACTTATTTAATAAATTATTTGCATACGGAAAAATCTATAATATAATTATTTTCAGGAAATATCAAATCAACCAACACACAAAATTCACATAAAATTCCAAGTCGCAATCACACTAAATTATCATATAAATACAAACTCAACAAACAACGAATGAGGTATGACAAATCAAGGATTTACTAAATTTCCATAATTTTCCAATTTAATACATAAGGGTGTCTACAAATTTTTAACCGATATAGTTTGCACATATAAACCAAGTACATACTCGTCACCTCATGTACATGGTTTTCCAATCATATAATTTCCACATAAGACTCAATGCCTAGGGGAAATTCCCCCACACACGGTTAGGTAAGATAATTATATTTTTGAAGTTAGGCCGATATTCCAAAATTGCCTTCTTACTTGAATTGACCTCCAGATAATTTAAATCTATCCAAATTAATTTAATTCAGTCAATACTAATTATAGGAATTAATTCCATATGAAAATATTAATTTTCCAATAAAATCCAAAATTTAACTCAAAATTTCCTGTAGGGCCCACATATCGGAATCCGACGAAACTCTCAAAATCTAACAACCCATTCAATTACGAGTCCACCCATACCAATTTTATCAAATTCCAATAATAACTCGACCTCCAAATCTAAAATTTTCGTTCTTGAAAAGTTTTGCAAAAATCTTGATTTCTTCCATTTAAGTCCGAAATAAATGATGAATATAACCATGAATTTATAAAATATAATCACTTTTGGATATAGGACACTTACTCAAAATTGCCCAAGAACCGTGCTCTAAAACTCCAAAATGAAATGAAGAAAATGATCATTTTTGGTCTTTAAGTTTCTGCCCATCCGTTACTGAAAGTCCATTTTTTGTCATTAAAAGTCCACACGAGAACTGGCTTGCATCAACAGTTAGTTTTTCACTAAAAAAGCTCTAACTCCATCATACGAACTCGGAATTCGACGATTCTTGTTCCTATGAGTCACAAATAATAATAATACGAAACTAATCGTTCAATCGAAACTCAATTCGGAGCTAATTTGCTCAATGCAATACCAATTTCGCTCGTTAAATAATTAACTTATGTTTCGCGCTAAAAACCCAATCGCGACTTGATGAAATTAGACCAAACTTTTCAGATCACTCCTATAATTCATTATCAAAATCCAGGAAGTCTCAAAATTGAATTTTGATCTCTAGAACTAAAAATGGACCTTTGGATCATTACATGCTTATGTTGAAAACATCAAACTCTTCCAAAACTCTTCCCCGACAGCCTGTAGTGTATTAACCATAACTTCTTCTACTTAACCCAACTGCCAAATGGTTTATATTTCTGCAAACTAGATACAAAGGGCTACAACTTTCATTTTTTTCTCATTGCCCAACTCCTTTTAGATTGCGAGATATAAGCTCTCAAAGTCAGCCCTGTGCAGCAGAAATATCTGGCGATGCACACTGCTCTAGTTAAAATCTGCAGTATCAACTTCAGTCAATCGATCATAACTTTTTGTACAAATGTCCGAATAATGAATGGTTTATCATTCTGGAAACTAGAATCAAAGGATATAACTTTTACGTTTTGATAATTTCCAGATTCTTTATAGATTTCAAGATATAAGCTTCCAAAATCAGCTCTGCGCATTAGAAATTTCACACATTGCTGTCAAAAAAACCAGCAGTTAAAAATAATCTGAAACCACTCCGAAACTCACCCGAGGCCCTCGGGACCTCAACCCAATACACCAACAAGTCCTAAAATATCATATGAACTTAGTTGAAACCTCAAATCATATAAAACAACACTAAAACCACGAATCATACCCCAATTCAAGTTTAAGGAACTTAAGAATTTCCAACTTCTACATTCGATGCCGAAACCTATCAAATCAATTCCGATTCATCTCAAATTTTGCACACAAGTCATAAATGACATAACGGATCTATGAAAATTTTCAGAACTGGATTCCGACTCCGATATCAAAAAGTCAACTCCCTGGTCAAACTTCCCAAAAATTTAACTTTCGCCATTTCAAGCAAAATTTCACTACGGACTTCTAAAATATTTTTCGGACATGCTCTTAAGTCCAAAATCACCATACGGAGCTACTGAAATCATCAAAACTCCATTTCGGGGTCGTTTACACATAATTCACTATCCGGTCAATTATTTCAACTTAACCTTCCAAAATAAGAATTGTTCTTTCAATTAAATCCTGAATCATCCGAAAACCAAACTTGACCACCCTCACAAGTCATAATACATATTTTAAAGCTGCTCGAGACCTTAAGCCACCGAACGGAACGTAAGTTCTTAAAACGACAAGCCGGGCCATTACATTTAGGATGTTGTTCTATTAGATTTAGGGTTTATTAATTATTAATACTAATTGAGTTGGGTCACATAATGGGTTAACTAATTCTAATTGAAGTTGTTAGTCTAATTATGATTAATGCTAGGGTTAGCTAATTTTAATTCATTTAATTTTATTGCCTGTTAATGGTCTAATTGAATTTGAAAAGAACTTATTTAGGGATGTATGAGAACTTTAAAATTAATATGCACTCGAATTATTTAAATTAACTATTTTGTAACTAAAGTTTATTATGTAACTTAAACTAAAAGTTAATTTGCATACTAAATTAAGATAACATATAATTTTTGGTTCTTTGTGTAGACAGAATATCGTAGTTGGATGTATAATAGGAATTATCCTAATCGTCGATTTTTTAGGGAGGAATTTGTAAAAGGGGCTAAGGAATTTATTAGGCATGCAATGTCACTTGAATTGTTTTGATATGGAGGGTTGATTAGGTGTCCTTGTGTGAAGTGCAAGTGTTTAAATTTTTGGGATCGGAGGATGTTAAGACTTATCTTTATAGAAAGGGATTTATCGATAATTATTTTGTGTGGACTAGTCATGGAGAGGTTGATGGTAGTGATTGTATATTTCATAACATAGTTGTTGGTGAAAGTATTAGGTCGGTGGAGAATAACGTTCAACATCGTAGATACCATAAAATGGTTGCGGATGATTTTGGGATGCACTTCGAGTTTAAATGCCATGAAAGTGTTGAACAAGTTCCTAACGAAAAGGCTAAATATTTTTATGAACAGTTAGAGGCTGCTAGTCATCCACTATGTGAAGGGAGTATGCACTCTCAATTGTCTGTTGCGATTAGATTATTAAGTATCAAATCAGATACGAATATTTTTCAAGCGGGAATGGATTCTTTCATTGGCCTTATAAGTGAACTAGTTGACCCAACTTTCAACATACCTGATGATTACTATAAGGCTAAAAGATTGGTTTCTAAGTTAGAAATCTCGTCTATGAGAATCGATTGTTGTGAAGATAGTTGCAGGTTGTATTATAAGGGTGATCCAGATTTAGAAAGTTGTAAATTTTGTGAAACATATCATTTTAAGGGTTTCCAGTGGGAAGAAGGTTGTTGTGAAGTCGATGAATTATTTACCTCTTATTTCTAGATTAAAGAGGTTGTACGCGTCAATGAATTTCGCTCCTCATATAAGATGGCACTATGCAAATAGAAGGCCACTCGGTGTTATGTGTCATCCTTCAAATGGGGAAGCTTGGAAGCATTTTGATAGGACGCATCCGGATTTTGCTAGTGAACCGAGGAATGTTAGGTTGGGTTTGTGCGCTGATGGCTTTACGCCATTTTCTGTTTCTACAACACCATATTCATAATGGTTAGTCTTTCTTATGTCGTATAATCTTCCGCCTGAAATGTGTATGACTAGTCCATATATATTTTTTAAATTGTGCTATCCTCGGTCCCCACAATCCAAAGAGTTTGATTGACATATATTTGCAACCTCTGATGATGAGATAAAACAATTGTGGTATGATAGAGTTGAGACATATGACATATCAACTAAGCAAAATTTTAACTTGCGTGCTAATTTAATGTGGACTATTAATGATTTTACTGTGTATGGAATGTTGTCTGGGTGAATGACTGCTGAAAAGTTAGCTTGTCCTTACTGTATGAAAAATGGTAAAGCATTCACTTTAAGACATGACTGAAAGCAGTCATGATTCGATTGTCATCATTAGTTCTTGCCAGTTGATCATGAGTTCAGAAGGATGAAGAATGCATTAAAAAACAATACAGTTGAACATGATTTGCCACCTACAATTTTGTCCGATGAAGAAATTTGGGAGAGGGTTCAGAACAACACTAAAGTTACCGAGGCTCCACCTTCTAGATTCCCTAGATATTGTGTTACTGGATAAAACATAGCATATTTTGGAAGTTGTCATATTGGAAGGATAATCTTCTCCGACACAATCTTGATGTCGTGCATATTGAGAAGAACTATTTTTATAATTTGTTCAACATAATGGTGGATGATAAGAATAAGACAAAAGATAACCCGAATGCTAGACTGGACTTACAAGAATATCATAGGCGACTTGAATTACATTTGCATTCAGCGAACAATGGTAAGGTATTCAAGCCCAAGGCCAACCACACATTCATTTTTGAACAAAGACGACATATTTGTAAGTGGGTGTCACGACCCAAAATCCACTATGGGTCGCGATGGCGCCTAACGCCGCCGTCAGGCTAGCCAACGGTGCTTAATCAACTTAATTACTCATTTTATTACCTTTGAAATCATAAGTTCCATTAATTAAATAGTATGAAATAGAATTTACAGGGTAAAATATAATAATTACATGAACTACCATACCAAACGTCCAGTAGAAACCCCCAAAACTCGGTGTCACAAGTGCATGAACATCAACTAGGAAACATAATAAAATACAATATCTGTCTGGAATATAAGTTAGACAGGAGAATATAAATAACTCTGATGGAGACTTCGTACGTTGCGGATCATAACATGGAATGCAACTCACGGTAAAGTCCACGCACTAGCCGCGCCTACACGCTAAGATGATCACCAAATGAACCTGTCAGATCCTGCACATTTAGTGCAGAAGTGCAGGATGAGTACATAAATCAATATGTACCTAGTAAGTATCTAGCCTAACCCCGTAGAAGTAGTGACGAGGGGTTGACATCGACACTTACTAGAGGTCCAATAAGCAATATAATAAAACAATAAGCAGATGTGAAGCACACAACCATAATAGGTTAAATCTATAAGTTACCTAATCTTTCAAATATTTCTTTTAAAGTATAAATTTCTCATTCTTGTATTCTACCTTATTAGCTCAGATGAATCAAGTATCAGAAACAAACGAATAAGAAGTACCATGTAAAATGTTAGGCATCAGTGGAAAGATAATCTCATGAATGTTCGGACTACCAGCGATATAATGCACGATTATGCCAAGGTCATTCGGCCCAATCCAGAATAATGTGTACAGTACCGAGGGTCGAGCAGCACGAACATAGATGCATCTATTATACTGCCGAAGCGTTCATCCCACTCCACAAGAAAGGAAGAAAGTTATCGAATCACGAGACACATGCTTACAATACAGTACATGAGTACACAATGAATATAAACTTTACCGTTTCTCAAATAACTAGCCAACAACTCAAGGTGATAAGGCACGACCTAGTATACATATATTTATTTCTAAATAAATGCAAGTTCAAGTAATTAAGCCAACAAAGTGAGTTCAAATAATTCAAATATTACATTATAAGGTCCCAGAATCTGGTAATCTATTCACTTTCTAAATTTCATTTTTAGCAACAAAATATGTCTACTAACAAAATTGATCAGGTGGATAAGAGAGGTGAATATGGTGGAACACCACAACATCATACACACACAGCAACTCCGCAACGCTCAGGTGAAAGTTCACCTGAAAGATCTACTACTCGTATTGATGGGCAACAAGCAGGCAAACAAGCTAACGAGCAAGATAATTTAACGCAGTTGATTGCACAACACGTTAATGAAGCGTTGCTTGCTTTTGCGAGTAGGTTGTCCAACATTGTGAAGACTCCTCCACCAGTAAATACAACCCTAGAAAATCCACGTTTAGGGACTGGCAATTCAGGAAGTGGAGAAATACAAAACGAATCCAGAGATGGAGGCTCAGGTACACCAAATAATTCTAATTTATAAATTTTAGTACTAACTTTGCAGAAATAACTCAAGAAGCAAAATGAGCAGATAGAATAAATACCTAGTGTGCCCCTAATAATCAAGGGTGTGGATATTGACAAACATGCGCAGCAGCCCTGGAAGCCAAGTGCAACACCTTTACCAATTCTGAAAAAGTTTAAGATGCCTGATATCCATAAATATGATGGGACTTCCGACCCGCGAGATCACGTTACTCCATTCACCACAGTGGTCAAAGGAAATGATTTAACTAAGCAGGAAATTGAATCAGTCTTGGTGAAAATGATTGGCGAAACTCTCACGAAATGGGCATTAACGTAGTACTCACTTTTAAATAAAAATTCTATTGATTATTTTGCTAAGCTTGCAGATTCATTTATAAAAGCACATTCGGGAGCCCAAAAAGTATAGAAGAGGATGGAAGATATCTTCAAAGTAAAATAGGAAAGCACGTAACTGCTAATGGAATTCATGGATAAATTCCAACGAGAAAGGATGATGTTGCCACGAGTACCTGATAACTGGGCGGCTAAGGCATTCGCAAGTAATTTGAATGAAAAAGGTTTAGAAGCCACAAGAAGATTGAAAGAAAGTTTGTGAGAGTTTCCTGCGACTACTTGGAATAACGTGTGCAATAGATACAATATGAAGCTACCAATAGAAGAAGAAACGGTTGCCCAGCCAAGGGCAGAAGATATGCCAGGATCTAGACATTCGAAAATGGAAAACAGGTCTGGTAAGAACATGTACGAGCCTTATATGGGATTTGCGGGCCGAGATTCCCTGTCTAAACAAGAACATACACGGTTTGATTCAAGATCAAAACAAAAGGAGACAAGTTCCTCTTCCCGATTCAAAAGGGAGTGGGACACAGCCAGAAGCAGTGATTCAAACTCTCAAGTAAGAATGGGAGATTACAGTTTCAATGTTAGTACATCATAGTTGGTAGCCGTTCTAAGAGGAATGGGTGACAAGGTACGGTGGCCAAAAGAGATGAGGTCAAATCCCAGCAAAAGGAGTCAAGAATTTTGGTGCGAGTTTCATAACGATCATGGCCATAGAATAACAGATTTCAAGCTCATACAGGGAGAAGTTGAATATTTATTGAAGCAAGGCTATCTCACTGATTTGTTTAATTAAAAAGGAAAATAATCTTACATGAAAAATAGGCAAGAACCACTAAAACCATATCACCAAACAGAACGGTAAACGTTATAACCGGGGGTGAAAAAGTTAACGGGGTAATGTACACGACAGCGGGAAAGACATCCAAGGTTACCGTTACCCACGGAAAACGGGTTGGGAAAGTTTTGGAAGGAGACATCATAATGTTCTACGATGAAGACGCAGACGGCTTGATAATTCCTCATAACAATGCACTGGTAATATCTTTACTAGTACATAATACAAATGTTAAACGAGTTTTGATTGACCCAGGTAGCTCAATAAATATCATTCTACTAAGAGTAGTGAATGAGATGTAAGCAAATGATCGAATCATAGCAAAAGTATGGTCACTATCTAAGTTTGATAAATCAAGCATCGTCACGAAAGGAGAAGTCGTATTGGCTACATTTGTAGAAGGTGTCATCAAAGACACTAAATTCTAGGTGATAGATACAGACATAACCTATAACATAATCTTAGGAAGGTCGTGGATTCATGATATGGATACGATCTCATCAATGTTGCATAAGGTCTTTAAGTCCCCATCACAGTGGGAAATCTGACAAATCCGGGGAGATCAACAAGCATCACGAGATATCAATTCAATTGCGATTGTGAGTGCAACATCCAAGGATGGAGGTACCAAATAGCAATTAAAGAATTCAATTGAGGATAATTCAACACACCTCTCAACTGGAAGTCCAAGAGGTCAAGCTGATATAGATTCGAGACCAAAGATGATTCAAGAACTAGAGGAAAATGAAAATATCAAAACAACCACGGATGAGCTCGAAGCTGTTATATTATTCGTCCACTGGCATGACAGAAAAATTTACATCGGAGCAAACTTGAGCTTAGAAATGAAAGGTAAGTTAATTGAATAATTACGTGCTAATGCTGATTGTTTTGCTTGGTCGTATTCAGATATGGCAGGTCTACTGCCGGAGGTAATAACTCATAAGTTGAATGAGGACCCATCGCACCCACCTGTCAAATAAAACAAAAGGAAACAAGGAGCATTCAAAAATAAAGTAATCAAGGATGAGGTACAAAAACTTCTAAAAATTGGTTCAATACGAGAGGTAAAATACCCTGACTGGATAGCTAATATTGTCGTAGTTCCAAAGAAGAATGGAAAGTGGCGAGTCTATGTAGATTATACTGATTTAAATAATGTCTGCCCTAAAGATTCATTTCCCTTACCGCATATAGATCAATTAATTGATTCTACCAATGGTCATGAACTTTTAAGTTTTTAGATGATATTTTGGTTATAATCAGATAAAGATGGATCCTCTAGATGAGGAAAAGATCTTGTTTATCACAAACAGGGAGACTTATTGCTATAAAGTCATGTCATTCGGTTTAAAAAATGCTGGAGTAACGTACCAAAGATTGGTGATAAAAATATTTCAAGAACACTTAGGAAAATAATGGAGGTTTACATAGACGACATGATAGTCAAATCAGCACAAGCAGGGGACCATTTCCAACACTTGGCTGAAATCTTCGAAATTCTCCGCAAGAATAACATGAAGTTAAACCCGAAAAAGTGTGCCTTTGGTGTTGTTTCAGGTAAAATTTTGGAATTTCTTGTTTCTAACAGGGACATTGAAGTAAATCCCGCTCATATCAAAGCAATTGAAGAAATACCTGATGTGCTCACGAGCAAAAAAGAGGTACAAATATTAACAGGTAGAGTAGCAGCTTTGGGAAGGTTTATATCCAAATCTTCAGAAAAATATTTTAAATTTTTTTCAATATTGAAAAAGCAAAATCAATTTGAATGGACTGACGAATGTCAACAAGATTTGAAGGATTTGAAGTCATACTTATCGAAATCGCCCTTGTTAGCAAAACTAAGGGACGGAGAAAGATTGCTTATTTACTTGGATGTGTTAGAAATGGCAGTAAGTACGGTGCTGGTACATGAAGACAAAGGCAAACAATTTCCAATCTGTTATGTTAGTAAATCTTTATTAGATACCGAAACATGGTATCCACACTTAGAGAAACTTGTATTAGCATTAATTATGGTATCAAGAAAGTTACGACCCTATTTTCAGTGCCATCCTAATTCTGTTATAACTGTTTTTCCACTGAGGAATATATTGCACAAGCAAGAATTATCAGGAAGATTAGCTAAATGGACTATAGAACTTAGTGAATATGATATTATAAATCAGCCTAGAACTGTCATAAAGTCTCAGTTACTAGCGGATTTCGTAGTCGATTTCAGCTCGAATCTACTTCCTGAAGCGGAAAAGGAGGTACAGGTGTTTACTGGATCTAATCCGGGGAATTGGACTCTATTTAATGACGGTTCTTCAAATGTTAAAGGAGCGGGTTTGGGAATAGCTTTAATTCTACCATCAGGAGAGATTATAAGGCAAGCAATAAAATGTTATCCAATTACTAACAATGAAGCAGAGTATGAAATTGTGATTTTAGGTTTAGAACTCGCGAGAGAGCTTAGTATTGAACAAATCGTAATCAAAAGTGACTCACAACTAGTAGTAAACCAGATGCAAGGAACTTACGTGGCAAGAGAGACACGAATGAAGCAATACCTAGAAAAGGTACGAGAATCATTGAGGCAATTCCAGACTTGGAAAGCTGTACAAATACCCAGGCAAAAAAAATACAGAAGCTGACGCATTGGCAAATCTAGCGTCCGTGGTTGATGTGTCAAACGCAGAAAATGCAATTGTGGTAACATATTCCATTCGGCCTTAGATCAAACCAAGAATGAGGTAAATTTTAATAATTTAACTTGGGATTGGAGAAACAAGTTTGTGAATTATTTGCAGCATGGAAGTTTTCCTGATGATAAAAAGAAATCCCAATTGCTACGATTGAAAGTTGCTCAGTATTGCCTAATATAGGGGAATTTGTATCATAAAATATTTGGAGGACCGTTAGCACGGTGCCTTGGACCTTCGCAAACTGAGTATGTAATGAGAGAAGTGCACGAGGGACATTGCGATAATCATGTCAGGAAGATCGTTGGTAAAAACACTAATAAGAGCATGATATATTTGGCAGAAAATAGAGAATGAAACAGAAAATTTTGTACCGAGGTTCAAAAAGTGTCAACCAATATGAAAATAGTATGCATCGGCCAGCAGAATTGCTACACTCAATCATATCACCATGGCCATTCATGAAATGGGGCATGGATATCGTGGGTCCTCTACCTCAAGCTAAGGGAAAGGTACGATTTTTGTTAATTCTAACAGATTTTTTTTCAAAATAGGTAGAAGTAGGTGCCTTTAAATAGGTACGAGAAAAAGAAGTTATGGACTTCATTTGGAGAAATATAATATGTCGATTTGGAGTCCCAAGGGAAATCGTTAATAATGGGTCGCAGTTCGTAGGTGCGAAGGTTACAGATTTTTTTAAATGTTGGAAAATTAAACGAATTACTTCAGCACCTTATCATCCCGTAGCTAATGGTTAATCTAAGTCAACGAATAAAGTCATCATCAACAATCTGAAGAAGTGATTGGAAGAATCAAAAGGCAAGTGTCCAGAAGTGCTGCCGGTGGTATTATGGGCTTACCGAACCACGTCAAAAATAAGCATGGGAGAAACCCCATTCTCGCTCATTTATGGAATTGAGGCTTTAATTCAAGTAGAGATAGGAGAACCGAGCACAAGGTACACGCATACAGACGAAGCGTCAAACGAAGAGGAACTTCGTGCAAACTTAGATTTGATAGAAGAAAGAAGGGAGGCCGCTTTGATTCGGATGGCAGCACAAGCTGAGTCCGAATTAGGAAGGCACGTACAGATTTTAAGACATTGCTGTAAAAGGATGTACGAATTGGAAACTATGGATGGCAAGGTGTTATAATCCCATTGGAATGCAGTCCATTTGAAGAAGTATTACGTCTGAAGAAGTTAATACCCACGGTCAGGTATCATAGAAGTTCATTTTTTACTTTGTTCATTTAAGTTTTACTAATCATTTTAGATGATAGGCAAACATCTAGCACATACTAGATGATGACATTAAACCTGAAAGATACGTGGAATGCTTAATTATTCCCGATCTAGGTCACAATAATTCTGATGTCAAGGGTTAAGAAGTCATCATCTAAAAAGTTACTTCCAAGTCTCATGTGTATTTCCTTTTTCAGGGAAAGGACCAAAGTAAGGAGCTGATCAAGTATTCAAGATTTCATACTTCAATGCTCAAATACTGGGGGGGGGAGGGGGGGAGGACTATGCATATGGAGAAGTACACAAGAAAATAAGACGTACACCGCAAAAGCATAGCTTATCCGAAGGAAAAACCATGAGGAAAATGTTGAATTTACAAGCTCGCAGAAAGAATGACCAGTAAAGAGTTGAAGAACCTATAGAAAACTCCCACGAGCTTTTAGGTTAAGGCCATAGATTTAGTCGCGGGAAAATGTACCCGTACTTGTAAATCTTCTACAAAGAAAGTAGTTATGAAGATGTTGTACATGAATATTAGTTTGAAAGTTCAAATAAAACTTCTTCAAATTACTTCATATTTCATATCTTTATACCAATATGAAGATGAGACATCATCTTCATTAGTGTTATTAATATAAAAAGGCACTCTTTTATTAAAAAAAAACCGTGCATATTAAAGACGCGGTCTATTAAAGCACTTTTGAATGCAAGCATAAGCTCGATAACTTAAAGAACAAAAAGGCATAATATAAAATATGCAACAAAATGATAATAATGTCAATACCCGAAAACAGAGAGGGAAAGACTTCCCAAAATTCACTTTGAAACGAAAACAAAAAAGTTTCAACAAACACCAACAAAAGTAAATTCTAAGACAAAGGGTGAAAAAACTAAGGTGCATCATCAACAGGGGTAGAAGGATCAACTTGAGAAGACGAAGGTTGGGCATCCACTTGACCAGGAGCGGGTCCATCTCCATCACCTTTAGAACTTTTATCCTCGGTTGTTGAGAATCTTTGACGTTGTTGAGTTTTCTCAATTGATTCCTTAGATTTGAAAATTTTAGCTTCATGCTCAAAACCCTCCTGGTTAGCCTCGGTCAAAGTCTCGAGACGGGTATTCATAAAGGCCCAGCTAACATCAAGTGTTAGTTTTTTATATAAGAACTTCATAGTCTTTTTCCAGTTGTTCAACCTCAACCCTCAAGTCTTCTTTCTCAGCTTCTGAAGTTTCATAAGATACCTTCAAATGTTCAAGAGAGCCCTCGAGGAGCTGGATTTTATCAGAAGAGGCACAAAAATCTTCTTGAGCTTGGGTGGGCATCTGCACTAAATCACCCGCATACACCTCCTTCTGATTTAGAAGCTCTTTCAAGCTTCTAATCTTCTAGGTTGCCTCTGAATACTGCTCAGAAAAGGAAGATTCTAATTTTTCAACATGATTGGAAGAGGCCTTCAAAACCGCTAATTCAGCGGTGGTTATCTTCAGTAGCTGCTCCAACGCCCCTTTTTCTTCAGCAAGAATGTCCTTTTCAAGTTGGAGGCTTTCAAACTAGTCCTTCCAATTATCATCTTCAGTATGCATCTCAATCACTTGCTGATCAGTCCATGATATCCTTCTCATTAGCCCCGTACTTGTTAAATTGATCTACAAAAAGACAAGGTAGAAAAGCTATAAACCTAGAAGAAAAGAAAGAAATATAAGGGAAGAATGACATACCTTAAGGGAAGAATGAACAATATCATTCATTAAGGACAAATAACTGTGAGACTTAAGCTTCTCTCTTTCCACAGTGCCAATCAATGGTTTCAACCATATTGCAGCACGATCAGATTTCTTTAGCAGATTCCTACCATCAGTGACTTCAATCAACACATTCTTCATGTTTTGTCTCCCGCTAGAAGGGCCAGTTTCTCCACAAGAGGCAGTGGCATGTATGGAAATAGGAGCGGTTGTAGATGAGGTGGAAGAAGAAATAGGAAGATTAACAGCAGGAGAAACTGGGGTAATTGGAAGAGTAGCAAGTGGTGGCTCTTCAGAAATGGGGCCAAAATCTTCTTCACCCTCTAATCCTTGGGAAAAATGTCTATCAATGGGACTCGAAGGAGGATTACCAGAATGGTCAACATCTTCATCTTCATCTTTAGAGATATCCAAATGGGCACTCTCCGTTCATCAACAAGACTGAAAGGCACGGAGCCTGAAGGTGGGTCTTGAGCAACAGTGGCTTCATTATCTAGGACCACGCGTCTTCTAACTAAAAATCCCTCTTCATTGTCTTCTTCATCTTCAGAGTCACGAGCTTTGGCATTCTTCCTCTTAGAAGAAGACACGTTTCGAATTTATTCTTGCACAGTGCCAACAGAAAGCCTTGTAGTAGGAACAAAAGTAGGGATGATGCCACGAATACCAAACCCTAAAAAACATCAAAGAAGAATAGAGAAGGGGGTTAATCAAAAGAAGAAATAATAAAGGGAGCAACCATGGTAATAAAGAATACCGTGGGTCTTCAATTTCCACCCAAACTTTTGGGAAAGAAATTTTCATGATCTCTGTTCCATGGGAGCAGCAATCAATATTTTTTCTACCCAAACACGAAAGTCAGGAATTTCTCTCAAAACTTCCGTGATTGCTAAAAGGTAAATAGAGACACATGAGAGGAATATTGAAACCTTGAAAGAAGGAAAAATGATAAATAAAGAAAAATACTCACGTGCAAAATTCCACTTCTCAGGGAAGGGTATGTTTTCATCACCCACTAAGTCACGAATAGGAACAGATATGAACCGAGCATACCAGCCACGGTCATGGTCAATTTTGGGGATAACTAAAACTCTCTTACTTCTTTCCACGGGAGAGAAAAAACCTTTGCGAAAGAGCTTTGGGGAGTATAGATGGAGCAAGTGTCGAAAAGTAAAAGGAGCTGAGACCAAACTTGACAAATAGCGAAGGCAAGCTACTGCCCTCCCCATTATCAGACCTATTTGGCGAAGACAAACACTAAAGTAACGGCAAAACTCAATGATTATTGGGTCGATAGGATGATTGAACCATAAAGTAAAAGGGTAGGTGTAAACAAATAAATAACCTTAGCTTCACGATAAGAGGTAATTCGTTCATCGGCACTAGGTGTTACCATAGGGAAATTAGTATCACGACCCAAAATCCAACTAGTCGTGATGACACCTAACCCAACCCGCTAGGTAAGCCAACTTGCAATTATCAAATTCCAATAGCAATTATTAAAGCGATTTAAGTAAATAAAGATATTAATATTATACATTCCCCAAGAACTGGTAGTACAAATCATGAGCTTCTAAGAATAGAGTTTACAAAGCGGAAATGAAACAAATACATAGTCTGTTTGAATAGTACATAAACAAAACTTTTATAAATCTAAGGCTACCATGAACAAGAGGTAGCTACAACAGGAATGCAGGTACATCTTCAAATCCGGCAACCATCGAACACAGCCACAACGACAGCCAATATCTGCACGCAATGTGCAAAAGAGTAGTATCAGTACAACTGATCTCATGTACTGAGTAAGTAACAAACCTAGCCTTACGTTGAAAGTAGTGACGAGCTTTTACCAAGGTTGGGTCCAAAACCAATAGTCCACCACAGTCCATAACAACGTAAAGCAAGTAATATAAGAAGTAACTCAAAGAATAAATGCTCAGCTAAATCATGACTTCTGAAAATAGTTCTGCCTTTCAAGTATATCAGTGAAAACCCAAATCATTTACCGAAGTTACCAACAATATGAGTAAGTTCGAAAATGGTAATTTTTCCAAAATACTTTTAATAATAAATAAAATGTCTCATTTTCTTTCCAGATAACCAGTGTAAAACAAATGCATCACTCTGCCCATCTGTCAACATGTGTGAGAGATCATGAATAATGTGATATCGTACAGCATGAGGAAAATTTATCTCTATGTATATATGTCATGTGTGCATGTCAATGCAATGTATCTCAAAGATTGTACTCATGTACTCACACTCTCAGAGTACCCAATCTCACTATCTCGCATTCTCTCTCAGTATGCTCAGCACACTCAATCACTTAGCTTTATACAACACCTGCTGCGGCGTGTAGCCCGATCCCTGTTTATAGTCAACTGCACTCACTGGGGGTGTGTACAGACTCATGAGGGGCTCCTACAGCCTAAGCGCTATATTGTTGCGGTGTGCAGCCCGACCCAACACTGATGCGGCGTGCATCCCGATCCATATATTACTGTGGCGTGCAACCCGATCCAATATCATGGCCCAAAGGCTTGTTGCGGCGTGCAACCCGATCCAACATTTACTACGGCGCGCAGCGCGATCCATCATATCTCACAATTAGGCCCTCGGCCTCACTCAGTCATCAATCTCTCCAGTCTCTCTCTCATGGGCTCACAATGTCATGAAAATATAAAATAGCCCAAAAATGATGATATGATGTATCGATAAATAACAACAGAGACTGAGATATGATATGTCATGACACGAATATGACTGAATATAAATTTTCAATTTAAAACAATTAATTCACAGCAATATGACCACTATGGGTCCCAATTATACTAGCACATAGCCTCAACATGATTTTTAATATGCTTTTCAGCTTAATTTCTTCAACACATAAAACTACATAGAAAATGCCAAGATTAATTGACTATAAAATTTCACGGAAATAATTACGTCACAGTTTCTATAGTGCACGCCCACACGCCCGTCACCTAGCATGTGCGTCACCTCCCAAAAATTCCACATAATACAAATATTCAGGGTTCAAAATCTCAGCTCCAAGATTAGAATAGTTACTTACCTCAACCGCGTAGAACTCCTACTCTGAAATGCCCTTTCCTCTCGAACCGGCCTCCAAATTGTCCGAATCTATTCATAATCAGTACAATGCCATCAATTTATGCTAACGGAATGAATTCCACAAGAAAAACTAACAATTTAAACCAAAAACCCGAAATTGGCTCAAACCCGGCTTCTGGGCCCACAATTCAGAATCGGGTAAAAGTCACAAATTACGAATACCCATTCACTCACGAGTCCAACCATACTAGTTTCACTCAAATCCGACTTCGAATCGACATTCAAATCCCCAAAATTTCATTTTATGAAGTTTCTACAATTTTTCCCTAATTTCCACCTCAAAGTACTAATCAGATGATGAAATCATTGATATATTCATGTATATTAACAAAATGCGAGTTAGAATCATTTACCCTGATTAATTCCTTGAAAAACCCTCGAAAAATCGCCACAAACCGAGATCCCTAGGTCCAAAATGTGAAATAATGCCCTAAACCCCATTTATATAGTGCACCCTCTGAACTCCCACTATGCAGTCCGTGAAATTCCAAGCGCGGCCGCACCTCCCAGGTCCCACGGTCGAAAAAAACTGGTGCGGCCGCACCAGTTGGTGGCTGCAGTGCCATGCTTTAGTATTTTGGCCATAATTTCTCTACAGATGTCCAAATGATGACTTCTTTACCTTTCTGGAAACTAGACACGAAGCGTACAACTTTCGTTTTTGAAGTGTTGCAAAATTCCTTGTAGATCAAAAGATATAAGCTTCCGAAGTCGGACCCACGAATCTGCAGAACTCCCTGGAGCGCGGCCGCGGACAGAATTTCGCGGTCCATGCCCCTCCTCCGAGGTCCGCACTTTTCTGCTATGGTCCGCACACTTATGTGCGGTCCGCACCTTTCCTTCGCCTCAGCACCCCAAAATGCGCGGTCCGCGCCCCCAAAATTGCCAGAACAATATTAGAGTGCCGAAATGCCCGGACTTGATCAAAACTCACCCCAAGACTCATCTGGAACCTCCCAGACACAAACCATATATGAATTTCAATCATGAAACATGCTACGGACCTGATCGCGCACTCAAAACACTAAAAAGAGGTCGTATTGACTCGATATTGACCATGGTCAAACTCCCTAATTTCTTAACTTTACTAATCTCTCAACCAATTATCCAAAAATACATCCAAGCCCCTCGGAACCTCGCCCAAATATACCAACACGTTCCATAACATAACACGGACCTACTCGAGGCCTCAAATCACATCAAATAACATCGAAACGTCGAATCGCACCTCAAATCAAAATCTATGAACTTTGAACTTTCAAATTATATATCTTATGCCAAAACACATTAAATCGATCCGGAATGACTTTAAATTTTGCACACAAGTCACATTTCACATTACGGTCCTATTCCAATTTCTATAATCAGATTCCGACCCCTATATAAAAAATTCAACCCCCCGGTCAAACTTCCCAAAAATTTAACTTTCGGCATTTCAAGCCAAATTCCACTACGTACCTTCAAATAATTTTTCGGATACACTCCTAAGTCCAAAATCACCATACGGAGCTATTGGAATCATCAAAACTCCATTCCAGGGTCTTTTACACATAAGTTGACATCCTGTCACTATTTTAACTTAAGCTTTAAAATTCATTCCAAAACCTCACCGGACCCGAACGATTTACCCCGACAATTCACACAACAACTGTAAAGTACAATTTGAGCAGTAAATGGGGAAATGGGGTTGTAATACTCAAACGACTGACCGGGTCGTTACATTCTCCCCAACTTAAACATACGTTCGTCCTCGAACGTGCCAAGAGTTGTTCCCAAGCCATCAAATCACTGTTCCATCTTAACACACACGTACCCGGGGGTGAACCCACGTTACCCTATTCCATATAGGCTTGACTACACAATACAACTGAAAATCATTAATTTAACCTTAGCCCATAAACCTTAGAGAGAGAGAACTGCCCCGCCAGATTAACAAGTACTGCCACAACGAAATGCTGAAAATTCATCATACACCGTAGAACCATCATCTGATCCTAACACAAGGTTCATACCTTAAAATAACTCTGCTACAATGCGTGACCCCATCCCAACGCTGGTCCATAATATATACCTCGAGTCACCCCGCTCAAAATCAATAACCACAGAGAGGCAAATGACAAAAATGCCACACAAAACCTGAAAGAACATAACCATTACGCAATCGATCATGCACTACCCAAATACTCCTCATGCTCAAATTCCGCTATAAGGCTCAAATAGAACCGCACCATATGTGCACATAACCAATGAATCACAACTCCTCGTAGCATAAAGGAGTAACTCACAGATCATTTCAAAACACGAATAAGTTCAATATCAACTGAATGACACATCCCTCAACAATAGCAGTATGGAGCCAACCATTCCGGCTCGATGTAGAATACACATCTTAATTGGGACTACCTATGGACCCCAAATCAACTCTCGTCAACACAATAGATAAATAACCCTCCGAAAATTCACCGCGACTGATTCATAATACATCCTATCATCTGACTCACTTCGGTCACGACTTCACAGTCCACAACCACAAAACAATCTGCTCCTGGGAACTCCCAGTCTCCAAATCCATAGAACACATGAATAACTATTTCTAATTCCATCAAATTTAAATCTCTCTAACTCAACCAAGCCACGTAGGTAGCCAAACCCAAGAGTATTGCCACAAAGCACTTGTAACGACCCGACCGCTCGTTTTGAGAATTTAAGTCTCATTCGGCGGCATAAGGCCCTGAACAGCTTCATATTATGTGTATTGACTTACGTGCATGGTTGAATTCAATTATCGAGTGATTTGGGACACTTAGTCCCTAAATCGGAACTATGTGAAGACGACATTGGAATGGAGTTCTGTCAGTTCCATTAGCTTCGTTGGATGATTTTGGACTTAGGAGCGTGTCCGGACTGTAAATCCGAGGTCTATAGCTTATTTAGGATTGAAATGGCGAAAGTCAAATTTTTGGAGATTTGGACCGGAAGTGTAATTTTTTATATCGGGGTCGGAATGTGATTCCGAGAGTTGGAACAGCTCCATTATGTTATTTGGGATTTGCCTGCAAAATTTGACGTCATTCTGGGTTGATTTGATAAGTTTCGGCATGGGTTTTAGAAGTTGAAAGATTTGAAATTTATAAGTTTGATTCAGGGTATGATGTATAGTTTCATCGTTAGTTGATGTGATTTGAGGGCTTGACTAAGTTCGCATGGTGTTTTAGGATTGGTTGGTATGTTTGGTTGAGGTCCCGGGGGCCTCGAGTGAGTTTCGGGTGCTTAACGGATTAAAAGTTTGATTTGTGTTGCTGCTAAGTCTTCAGGCTTTTGGTATTTTTGCACCTGCGGTGAAGGGGCCACAGGTGCGAGAGCGCACATGCGGAGAAGCAAGAGCAGAATCGGAAAGGTGGAGGAGTACCAGGGGTCGCAGGTGCGAGGAAAATTCCGCATCTGCGATGCCCGCAGATGCGAAGGTTGAGGCGTAGGTGCGAGAAGAGCTAGACTTGACAGTCTCCGCAGGTGCGGAGAATTTGTGCACATCAGCGGCTCCGCAGAAGCGGATTTTGGCACGCAGAAGTGAGAGGAAGTGCATGTGCTGTTTGGACGTGCACACCTGCGGTCGCGCAGATGCGGCTAATTATGCGCAGGTGCGGTCACGCCTGGGCAGAAAAGAGAAATCCGAGGGTTTGGTTTCATTCTTCGTTTTTGGACTTAATAGCTCGGAATTTGGCGATTATTCGAAGGATTTTCAGAGGAGACTTTGGGGTAATGATTCCTAACTCATTTTTGGTTGTATTCCATTAATCTATTGTTGTTTTCTCCATTTAGTTTCGGATTTTCGGGGTTGAAATTGGGACAAATTGGAAGAACTTCTTCAATAAAGATTTTAAGTTTTGAAAGGGGATTTGTGGCCGGATTTGAGTAATTCTTATATGGTTGTACTCGTGAGTGAATGAGTGTTCATATTTTGTGATTTTTACTCAATTTGGAGACGTGGGCCCGAGTCGACCTTTTAGGGAAAATTTTGAAATTTTTGTTAAAATATTGATTTCATTAATTAGATGAGTCTATTATCGTTGTATTCATGATATGCAATTGTGTTTGGTTATATTTGGACCATTTGGAGTCGGATAATTGAGGAAAGGACATTCTTATGGATTGTTTGAGCTTGGTTCGAGGTAAGTATCTGGCCTAACCATGTGTGAGAAATTTTTCCCTTAGGATTTGAATCTTCTATGTTGATTGTAGCCCGTGTGCATGATGTGACGAGTGCGTGCACGGACTTATTTGTAGAAAGTTGGCCTTTTAGGATTCTTAGGTCCTTATATTCACTGAGTATGAAGTTATTCTTGATATGATTAAGTTTTTATTTACTAGCTTCACCTCTACATGCTTTAATTAGAATTAATTGCTTTCAGGATTCACTCTTATTGCCTATTGGGCTCTTATTTGACTTAACTAAAGATTTTACCTCCTCTATTGTCATGCTATCTTTTCATAACTGCTTATCTTTATTTAAAATTATTATTATATCATCTTATAATTTTTTAAGTCTTAATTGAGGATATGATTTTCTTTTCGCTGCTTATCCTTAATTAAATTGTTGAAAATCCTTAATAATTTCTCAACCTTAAAAGAAGTTTTAGATATCCTATATCTCAGTAGACTTGTTTTATTTGGAATTATTTGACTCGTGTTAGTTTGCCTGGTTGTTGAAATGTATATTGTGGGATAGTTGATACACATTAGTTTTCCTTTGTTGAGTTGTTCTCTTTACGCCTAGCATTCTTTACTGTGGTTATTCCTTGTGATTTGGTCCCACATTTTTCCTGTGATTTAAAAGTTCTTGAGTTGATTTACTTGCCGTACTTTTTATTATTACCATTGGTGTTGTTGTATTTGTTGTGGTGATGCACGAGGATTCTGTCGTGCGGTTGTTATTATTGTGATGCACGAGGTTTCTGTCGTGCGGTTGTTGTTATGGGGTTGCACAGGTTTCTGCCGTGCTATTGTTACTATTGATATTTGCACATGCGGCGTGACAAGGTGGGATATATATATATATATATATATATATATGTGTGTGGGGGGGGGAGGTTACGCATGTGGTGAGACAAGGTGGGAATATTATTATGCACGTGTGGCGAGACATGGCGGGAATTTATGTTACTATTGCACACGTGGAGAGGTAAGGTGGGTTGTGTCAGGGATTGATTTGTGATGATTTATGGTCTAGGGGCGTTCTTGTTGTTGATATTTGTGTAGTGGTATACGTACCTGTGTGAGCTTTATCTTGTGAAAACTGTGAGAAAATATTCTACGTGTTGTCCGTTCTTCTTCTTCCTTATGCTTATTTGATGGTATGGACTATGTTAGGACACTTGCACAAACATACACATAGTTAAGCACTCTTATCGGATAAGAGGTGTTCTTGATATTGTTGAGCATAGATGCTCACCCTTGTTTACTTGTCTTCTATGTGAGAATGGCTCTATTGGCACGTGAGTCGTCAGTGTGGTTATGAGGTGTTATGAGGGCACAGAATGCCAAGTGTTAGGATTCAGGTATTGAGACCCGTAAGTTGTGAATTTGGCCGAGGTTCGGTACCTCGTGGAGTTGTTGACTAAAACCTTATGTAAAAGCGGTTGTAATTACTGAATTATTACTTGTCCTTGTTGTATTCATGATTCCGGATTTAGGTTGTGTTCCATTCACTTTGTCTGTGTCATTTTCATGATATTCCGCTGATACTTGTTGTTTCTTGCTTTAATGCCATTACTGTATTGTGAGCCATATTGCATAGTTTTTATGTAGACATCATACTTTTGTTATTCATGTACTTATATATGTTCGGTTTATTAGACCAGTGGGTGTCTTGACTGTTCCTCGTCACTACTCCACCGAGACTGTTCCTCGTCACTACTCACAAGTGATGAATGGCACTTCGAGGCCATAACTCAACCTTCTACTTCGAATCTTGAAAGATCTCAAATTGAACAAGTGATTCAATTTCCTGATGGATCTA
The DNA here is from genome assembly GCF_000390325.3 of Nicotiana tomentosiformis. Lineage (NCBI taxonomy): Eukaryota > Viridiplantae > Streptophyta > Magnoliopsida > Solanales > Solanaceae > Nicotiana > Nicotiana tomentosiformis. The sequence goes on along the minus strand of NC_090820.1, from coordinate 107,212,844 downwards.
TAGATCTAAAATTCTTATGTTCAAGTTCTAATCTTTCAAGCAGAACTAGTTCCTTTAGAAGAAGGTCTATTGTTCCTTCCATACCTTCTTCTTCTAAACCCCCGTAGGAAAGCGTAACTAAAAATGCAACTTCTGTTCCAATTACTGGTAACGACAAAGGGAAAGTTACGGGAGTAGATTTCTCCCATACAGTCCCAAAAGTTTATTACCAAAATCATCCCGCTAGTCCAACCCCTAGCGATATGTAACCTCCTCAGGAAGATGTTCCTGAATTCCTTAAGACGATTAAGTCTGGTGACCCTTACATTCCAGATCCAGAAATCATCAATCGTCCCTGGACCCATTCTGATAATATACCAAAGAAAAAATGGTATGTTGCCACTTATTCTCTTAAGCAAAGAGAAAACTTCAGAGATTGTTGGATGTCGGACATGAAAAGAATGAGATGTGAAATCGATTTCTTCAGATGGTTCGAAATATCCGGCAAATTTGAAAGCCAAAAGGATTGTTTACAGGTTCTTATCAATAAATGGTACACTGCTAACAACAAAGTTGTTGAGTCTGTTACTCCTCCTCTAGAAGGAATAAAAATCCCAGTATCCAATACTGTAGTCTCTGCCTCTCCTTTCAAAACCAGAAGTGAGAAACCTAATAGTATGGAGGTTTGTTCAGATATCGATCGAGTCATTGAACAAAACAATTATACCAATCAACTCCTTCATGTTGTCTCTAAACAAATAGAAGACTCCAAAGAAAAATCTCTATTCAGTGGAAAGCCTACCCTTTCACAACCCAGCACTAGTCGGAGTATTGAACCTAACCCAGGTTTCAAAATCACTGAGTTCTCCAAAGACAAGTATCCAAAACTCAATGTACTTTTGATGTTTCAGGAGACATTCTTGAGAAAATCAACAATCAACTGGCTAGTTTCAGTATTTCCAAAGAAGTTCCTAAAGAAGGGAATATTCTCACTATCCAAGAAAAGGAAGCTCTTCTTCAAAAACTCTCATAAGAACGCCATCATAACTTCAAAAATTATCACAATTATCACACGCGTCCTTCATTTCCTGACATTCAGTACGAGGAAAATCATTTTCTTGCCTCTACATCTCACTAAGGAAGAAGCATAATCGAATGGAATATAGATGCTTTAGCATAGCATCAAATATACCATAAACTCCATGAAATGGGTGTTTGCATCACGGCTTACAAGATAAGAGGTTCCTCTGATAAAAAGGCAGCCTCTATGATTGTAGCTGGATTTACTGGCATGTTAAAATATTGGTGGGATAATTATTTCACCGAAGATGTTAGACAAGCCATTTACTCTGCTACAACCATTGAAACTGTAGTCAAAACTGAGGGTGGTATGGAAACTACTTCTCAAATAACTAGAGAAGATGTTTGCACTACACTTCTCTACCAAATTGCAAAACACTTCATTGGAGAACCCAAACTCTTCCAAGATAGAAGTTTACAAATCCTAAACAATCTATCTTGCCCATCTTTAGATGATTTTATCTGGTATAAAAACCAATTCATTAGCAAGGTCATGATTAGACTTGACTGTCATCTAGACTTCTGGAAAGAACGTTTCATTAGCGGTCTTCCCCCACTGTTCTCAAGCAAGGTCCGAACGAAGATCCAAGATCGTTGTGATGGTTAAATCCCTTACCATCAAATGATCTATGGAGACCTTGTCAGTATCATCAACGTTGTAGGTCTTGAACTCTGCACAGACATCAAACTAAAAAATCAGCTCAAAAAGAGCAACACTCCTCTAGAAGAGAATTAGGAAGTTTCTGTCAAGACTTCGGTTACACCAACATTGTTGCCCCCTCCACTCACTCTTCTAGTAAGAACAAACCTTATAAATCTTCCAGAAAGATTCATCATAGCAAATCTCGTAGAAATTCCGAAGGTCATCCTAGGAAGAAATCTAAATTTAGAAGACCTTCAAAATCTTCCAAAAACAAAGATGTATGTTGGAACTGTGGCAAAACAGGTCATAGAGCCAATGAATGCAAATCTGACAAGAAGAAGAAGAAAATCAATCTTCTAGAGATTAATGAAGATACCAAAAAGGAGCTCTTCTCCATCTTAGAAGAAGATAATACTGATTCTTCTCCTTATTACCCATCAGATGAATATAGTGACGAAGAGAATATCAACGTCGCTTATAATTCTGATTCAAGCCAATCTGGCACCGAATGCCACTATACTGGAGCCTTCTGTACCTGTGACACTACTCCAGTCTCCATTAAGGTTCTCTCTGATAGCTCCAAAGAAGCTCTTATGTAATACAACACATCAACGATGATGAAACTAGGAAACGATATTTGATAGAACTCAAAAATCTAATCCTGACTCATCAAGATGACGAACCAAAACCAAGGTTAATTGTTGAACCATTCAGCATGAAGCAAGTCATGTCTCGCTTCGATAAACCTGCTGAACCCTCAATCTCTGACTTAAGACATGAAGTCTTAGAACTCAAAGAAGAGATTAAAAATATTAAATCTAGACTTGGAAAAGTCGAACTCCATGTCCTTACAGAACAGGTTCTTAAACAAGCTAGGACTTATGAACATAAGTCCGAAAACGAAGAAGAACCTGAACTTCATGAAAGTGAGTATCATTCAGAAAATGATAACTCCACAAATCTTCGTCTTACTCAAGATAAGACTTCATCTTCCCAAACTCCCGGTCTTACGGTTATTACTAGTATTAAACCTCAGAGTTATCATATTCCCATTAAAATAGTTATTAGCAAAAACTTTGTTATTAACAAAATTGCTTTACTTGACAGTGGTGCAGATCGTAACTATATCATGAAAGGTATTGTTCCTACCAAATATTTAGAAAAAAGTACTTCTAAACTATATTCCGCAACAGGAGAACAACTTCGTATTAACTTAAAGCTTTCCAAAGCTCATATCTGTAACAATAGTATTTGTTTAACAAATGATTTTATTATTATTGAGGATATTAATGAAGATATCATCTTAGGAATTCCTTTTATCACTCAGATAAAACCTTTCATTACTGGCTTAGACAGTATTTCTACACACATATTAGGAAAAGAATTACATTTTCTTTTTGATAAAACTCTTTCACAAGATGAAAGTAATTTTATTCGAAAAAACACTGTTTTTCGTGTAAACAAACTGTCTCAGCATGTAACCTTTTTAAAGGATGAAATAAAAGTTAAGAAAATCGAGCAGATTTTAAAAACCACGGAGATAGTTACTAAAATAACCAATCTTCAAAACAATTTTGAACAAGAAATATGCTCTGATTTTCCTAACGCTTTTTGGGAAAGAAAAAAGCATTTAGTCGAACTTCCTTACATTGAAGGATTCAATGAACAGCTCATCTCCACCAAAGCAAGACCTATTCAAATGAATCATGAAATGATGGAAACTTGTAAAACTGAGATTTCAAATCTTCTTATAAATAATATTATCCATCGCTCTAAATCTCCTTGGAGTTGTTATGCGTTTCATGTTAACAAAAGTGCAGAAAAGGAAAGAGGTGCTCCAAGATTAGTTATAAACTATAAACCCCTAAATGTTGTCCTTAAATGGATTAGATATCCCATTCCTAACAAAAGGGATCTCTTGAAAAGAACTTACAAAGCCAATGTATATAGTAAGTTCGATATGAAATCTGGTTTCTGGCAAATTCAAGTAGCCGAGAAAGACAGATACAAAACGGCTTTTAATGTTCCTTTCGGTCAATACGAATGGAATGTAATGCCATTTGGGCTCAAGAATGCCCCATCTGAGTTCCAGAACATCATGAACTCCATCTTTAACGATTACAGTTATATGTCTATTGTTTACATAGATGATGTTCTTATCTTCTCTGAAAACATAGATTCTCATTTTAAGCATCTCAACACTTTTCTCAAAGTTGTTAAGAGAAATGGATTGGTAGTTAGTGCCCAGAAGATTAAACTCTTCCAAACATCCATTAGATTCTTAGGTCATGACCTATACAAAGGATCTTACAAACCCATTTGTAGAGCCATTGAGTTCTCATCCAAATTCCCTAATGAGATTACTGATAAAACTCAGCTCCAGAGATTCTTAGGAAGTCTTAACTACGTTGCTGATTTTATCCCAAACATTAGACAGGTCTGTGAACCTCTTTACAAATGACTTAGGAAGAATCCAGTCCCTTGGAGCTCAGATCAAATGCAGTCTGTCATCCGAGTCAAAGGTTTAGTACAAAACCTTCCCTGCTTAGGAATCTCTAACCCAGAAGCCTTTATGATTGTTGAAACAGACGCTTCACACATAGGTTACGGAGGTATTCTTAAACAACGGATTTTCACTGAGTCCTCTGAACAACTGAAAAACTATTCTACTGTTAAGAAAGAAGTCTTGTCTATAGTACTATGTATTACTAAATTTCAAGACTTCTTTCTTAACAGTAGAATAGTTTTTCTGAGCGGCATTCTTGTTATTGATATTTGTGTAGTGGTATACGTACCTGTGTGAGCTTTATCTTGTGAAAGCTATGAGAAAATATTCTACGTGTTGTTCGTTCTTCTTCTTCCTTATGCTTATTTGATGGTATGGACTATGTTAGGACACTTGCACATGCATACGCATAGTTAAGCACTCTTATCGGATAAGAGGTGTTCTTCATATTGTTGAGCATAGATGCTCACCCTTGTTTACTTGTCTTCTATGTGAGAATGGCTCTATTGGCACGTGAGTCGTCAGTGTGGTTATGAGGTGTTATGAGGGCACAGGATGCCAAGTGTTAGGATTCAGGTATTGAGACCCGTAAGTTGTGAATTTGGCTGAGGTTCGGTGCCTCGTGGAGTTGTTGACTAAAACCTTATGTAAAAGCGGTTGTAATTACTGAATTATTACTTGTCCTTGTTGTATACATGATTTCGGATTTAGGTTGTGTTCCATTCACTTTGTCTGCGTCGTTTTCATGATATTCCGCTAATACTTGTTATTTCTTGCTTTAATGCCATTACTGTATTGTGAGCCACATTGCATAGTTTTTATGTAGACATCATACTTTTGTTATTCATGTACTTATATCTGTTCGGTTTATTAGACCAGTGGGTGTCTTGACTGTTCCTCGTCACTACTCCACCGCGATTAGTCTTGATACTTACTGGGCACCGCTGTGGTGTGCTCATGCTACTCTTCTGCACATTTTTTTATGCAGATCCAGGTACTTGTTCGTTAGCTAGCTGTGTGGACTATTGCTGTGGAGACTCAAGGTAAACCTGCTGCTGCGTTCGCAGGCTTCGGAGTCACCTTCCAATTTTCATTTTGCATTGTATATTCTTATTTCTGGACAGTTGTATTTAGAAGTTTTCTAGCAAACACTCTGTAGAGCTTATGACTTGTACTACCGGTTTTGGGAATTTTAAGAGATTTTAGTTAAATAATGTTGTTTTAATTATTGTTAGGCTTACCGAGTTCCTAAGACTAGGTGCCATCACGATACCCTACGGAGGGAAAATTTGGTCGTCACAAGTTGGTATCAGAGCTCTAGGTTCCTAGGTGCTACGAGTCATAAGCGAGTTTAGTAGAGTCTTGCGGATCGGTACGGAGACGTCTATACTTTATCTTCGAGAGGCTACGAAACTATTAGGACAATTTCACTTCTTTCATTCCTATCGTGCGAGCTTATTGATCTCGGAGTTATTGACGGTGCTACTCCCGGAGCAAGTATCGCTAGAGGCAGAGGCAGAGGCCAATGAGGAGTAAGTGCCACCATCAGAGCATCTACCAGGACAGCAGTTGAGGAGCCGCCATTAGTTCTAGTTAGGGAGCAGGTACCGTAGGCGCTTGTTATTACCCCCGGACTTCAGGAGATCTTAATACAGTTCCTGAGCATGTTTGGTACATTGGCTCAGGGGGGGTTGATTCCGGTTGCACAAGCTATTTCACAGACCGGAGGAGGAACACAGACTCCCGCCGCCCATACCCCAGAGCAGCGAGTTCATGTTGGTCAGGCTCCAGGTGTCATGGCGACACAGCCTATGGTCCCAGTTCAGCCCGTGGTCAGGGCAGCAATATCTGAGGAAGAGCAGCTTAGACTTGCAAGGTTCAAGAATACGACCCTACTACATTTAGTGGATTGGCTTCAGAGAGTGCAAAGGATTTTCTGGAGGAGTGTCACCGCATTCTCCGTACTATGGGTATTGTGGAGACGAGCGGGGTTGCATTTACTACGTTCCAGCTCAGGGGAGCGGCTTACTAGTGGTGGCGGGCATATGAGTTGGGTAGCCCAGCCGAGTTAGCTTCACTTACATGGGTTCAGTTTTAGAGATATTCCTGAGAGAGTTTGTACCTCAGTCCCTTCGGGATGCATGGCGAGCGGTGTTTGAGTAGCTGCGCTAGGGCACTATGTCAGTGTCAGAGTATGCCGTGAGATTCAGTGATTTGGACAGGCATGCACCTGCTTTGGTCGCCACAGTTAGAGAGCGTGTCCATAGATTTATTGAGGGACTCAGACATGATATTCGGTTCAGCATGGCTCGTGAGTTAGAGTCAGATGTTTCATTTCAGTAGGTTGTAGGGATCGCCCGCCGAGTAGAGGGCATGTGGGACCAGGAGAGAGAAGATAGGCGAGGCCACGAGAGAGAGTACAAGCAAGATTAGGAGAGAGAGGACAGGGAGGTGAGAAGGCCTCGTAGACCAGAGAGATCTATTGGTCCTTATTTTGGAGGCAGGGTACGACATGGTAGAGGTTCTGTGGGTCAATCAGTTCAATTTGCACTTCAGGCTTCGCATAGTATTTCAGGTGCTCATGGGTCTTGGAGTACCCGTACCGCACAGTTCCCACAGCCACGTCAACAGAGAGGTTGCTTCGAGTGTAGAGATACCAGCCATAGGGTGAGAGACTGTCTTAGACTCCGGACAGGCGTGTCACAGCGGAGTATTCAGGCGAGTAGAAGGGAAGGCCCGACCCGTTGATGTGTTTCGTATAGTAGGCTTGAGGCCACTGCACCAGATGATGTCATACATGTATGCTTTTGATTTGTTACAGAGGGGCACTATTCGTATTTTGATTCGGTCCTGCTTATCGGGGCGAGTTCCCCTACTTGTTGTCCCACCTATGGGTGAGTTTATGACTTAGTATTATGTTTAGGTGTTTACCCCTGTTGGGAGACTCTATGAGTGGTATCCCGTGTCTATCGTTTGTTTCTATTCATTATTACGAGACTAGAAGTGAATTAATGTTGTCCATTATGGCAGGCTTGATGTGATTGCTGAGTAAATTGGTTATAATTTGTGATTTGATACTCTACCGGGGTGAAAGTTTAACAAGTGCTGAGATTTTATTGGCAGAATTGAGTTAGTGGAAGATTTCCATTGGTATGATGTGTATTTGACTTGTGATTCAGAGTTGAGGGTGAGACCATCGCAATTCCATGTGATTTGATATGTTTGAGTCGGGTTGCATGCCGCGGTGGAGGGTAATACCAGGATAAGATCCTTATGATTTGTTCATGTACTTTGATTTTTCCTTTTGAATTGATTGTAGTAGGGTATTGTTAGAAAGTTGTGTCTGTCGGGATTGTTTGGCATTTATCTTATGTGTTTCTCTTTACATATTTAGTTAATTTCATTATGTGTTTCTTGAGTTTTGGCCTGCGGGGTGTGTGCCCGGTGGTGTTAGTTGTGACTTGTTGATTCTGGTGTATAGTTATGAGGTCTTCGTGTTTCTTGCATCATTGTCAGCATTGTGAAGGTTTGAAATGGGTTGCTAATGGATATGGGTCTAATTACCGGTGCTGGTTTTGATTTCGGGCATCTATTGTGATCAGAAATGTTGTTATGGGCCTATAGGTGGTGTGTCTTGTTGTGTGGTTGTACCTTGTAGGTGTAGGCATGATTTGTTACCGCTGGATGAGACTGATATCAGTTATGGATTTAGAATCGGATCTTTTAAAGATAAATGAAAGGTGAGAATTTTTTACTCTAAAGCTTATCGGTGTTGGCAGAAAGGATAAATTACAGTTGAGATGATGTTGTCAGGCTTATACGGATTTGGAGTGACGTGGGTTCACCCACGGGTGTATGTTGAATATGTACTTTCAGTGATTTCAAGACTTCGAGGCGATGCTTAGCATGTACGAGGACGAACGTTTGTTTGAGAGGGAAAAGATGTAACGACCCGGTCGGTAGTTTTGAGAATTTAAGTCTCGTTCGGTGGAATAAGGCTTGAGCAGCTTCATATTATGTGTATTTACTTGCGTGCGTGGTTGAATTAAATTACCGAGTGATTCGGAGTGATTTGGGACACTTATTTCCTAAAACGGAAGCTTAAGTCTTAGGATTTTGACCGTAGTCAGAGTTATGTGAAGACGACTTTGGAATGGAGTTCCGTCGGTTCCATTAGCTTCGTTGGGTAATTTTGGACTTAGGAGCGTGTCCGGAATGTAAATCTGAGGTCTGTTGCTTATTTAGGCTTGAAATGGCAAAAGTCGAATTTTTGGAGATTTGGACCGAAAGTGGACTTTTCGATATCGGGGTCGGAATGCGATTCCAAGAGTTGGAACAACTCCATTATGTTATTTGGGACTTGCCTGCAAAATTTGACATCATTCCGGGTTGATTTGATAGGTTTTGGCATGGGTTTTAGAAGTTGAAAGATTTGAAATTTATAAGTTCGATTCATGGTGCGATGCGTAGTTTCATCGTTAGTTGATGTAATTTGAGGGCTCGACTAAGTTCATATGGTGTTTTAGGATTGTTTGGTTGAGGTCCCGGGGGCCTCGGGAGAGTTTAGGGTGCTTAACAGATTAAAAGTTTGATTTGTGTTGCTGCTAATTCTTCAGGCTTCTGGTATTTTCGCACCTGCAGTGAAGAGGCCGCAGGTGCGAGAGCGCACATGCGGAGAAGCAAGCGCAGAATCGGAAAGGTGGAGGAGTGCCAGGGGTCGCAGGTGCGAGGAAAATTCCGCATCTGCGATGCCCGCAGATGCGAAGGTTGAGGCGTAGGTGCGAAAAGCGCTAGACTTGACAGTCTCCGCAGGTGCGGAGAATTTGTGCGAATCAGCGGCTCCGTAGAAGCGGATTTTGGCACGCATAAGCGAGAGGAAGCGCAAGTGCGGTTTAGACGTGCGCACCTGCGGCTAATTATGCGCAGGTGCGGTCACGCTTGGGCAGAAAAGAGAAATCTGAGGGTTTGGTTTTATTCTTCGTATTTGGACTTGAGAGCTCGGAATTTGGCGATATTTCGAGGGCTTTTCAGAGGAAACTTTGGGTTAATGATTCCTAACTCGTTTTTGGTTGTATTCCATTAATCTATAATTGTTTTCTCCATTTAGTTTCGGATTTTTTGGGTTGAAATTGTGAAAATTTGGAAGAACTTCTTCAATAAAGATTTCGAGTTTTGAAAGGGGATTTATGGTCGGATTTGAGTAATTCTTATATGGTTGGACTCGTGAGTGAATGGGTGTTCATATTTTGTGATTTTTACCTGATTCCGAGACGTGGGCCCGAGTCGACCTTTTAGGGAAAATTTTGGAATTTTTGTTAAAATATTGATTTCATTAATTAGATGAGTCTATTATCGTTGTATTCATGATATGCAATTGTGTTTGGTTAGATTTGGACCATTCGGAGTTGGATAATTGAGGAAAGGACATTCTTATGGACTGTTTGAGCTTGGATTGAGGTAAGTATCTGGCCTAACCATGTGTGGGGAATTTTTCCCTTAGGATTTGAGTATTCTATGTTGATTGTAGCCCGTGTGCACGACGTGACGAGTGCATGCTCGAACTTATTTGTGGAAAGTTGGCCTTTTAGGATTCTTAGGTCCTTATATTCAGGGATTGATTTGTGATGATTTATGGTCTGGGGGCATACTTGTTGTTGATATTTGTGTAGTGGTATACGTACCTGTGTGAGCTTTATCTTGTGAAAGCTGTGAGAAAATATTCTACGTGTTGTCTATTCTTCTTCTTCCTTATGCTTATTTGCTGGTATGGACAATGTAAGGATACTTGCACAAGCATACACGTAGTCAAGCACTCTTATCGGATAAGAGGTGTTCTTGATATTGTTGAGCATAGATGCTCACCCTTGTTTACTTGTCTTCTATGTGAAAATGGCTCTATTGGCATGTGAGTCGTCAGTGTGGTTATGAGGTGTTATGAGGGCACAGGATAACAAGTGTTAGGGTTCACGTATTGAGACCCGTAAGTTGTGAATTTGGCCGAGGTTCGGTACCTTGTGGAGTTGTTGACTAAACCCTGATGTAAACGCGGTTGTAATTACTGAATTATTACTTGTCCTTGATGTATTCGTGATTCCGGATTTAGGTTGTGTTCCATTCACTTTGTCTGCGTCGTTTTCATGATATTCCGTTGATACTTGTTGTTTCTTGCTTTAATGCCATTACTGTATTGTGAGCCATATTGCATAGTTTTTATGAAGAAATCATACTTTTGTTATTCATGTACTTATATCTGTTCAGTTTATTAGACCAGTGGGTGTCTTGACTGTTCCTCATCACTACTCCACCGAGATTAGTCTTGATACTTACTGGGCACCACTGTGGTGTGCTCATGCTACTCTTTTGCACATTTTTTATGCAGATCCAGGTACTTGTTCATTAGCTACATGTGTGGACCGTTGCTGTGGAGACTCAAGGTAAACCTGTTGCTGCGTTCACAGGCTTCAGAGTTACCTTCCAGTTTTCATTTTGCACTGTATATTCTTATTTCTGGACAGTTGTATTTAGAAGTTTTCTAGCAAACACTCTGTAGAGCTTATGACTTGTACTACCGGTTTTGAAAATTTTAAGAGATTTTATTTAAATAATGTTGTTTTAATTATTGTTAGGCTTACCTAGTTTCTAAGACTAGGTGCCATCACGATACCCTACGGAGGGAAAATTTGGGTCATGACAGCACTTTTAGAAAATCCCCACATCATAAACACCCAAAGAACCGATCATATCCATTACCATACTGATCCAACCTACTACCAAGCTGTCCTATTTCTCTAAGTCCCTTCTGAATTTGTCTTGAAATTGATACTTCTCCTTGCTAAAACACCATGATCTTTAACCATAACTCACCTCACAAACCTTAGCATAGAACCACAACGCCCTACGGCCCATAAGCAACTGTATTCTTCTTAAGCACCTTCAAAAATACCACAATTGTAACACTCACTCCGAAAATACCTTATGTGAATTTGAAATTGTTCTTCTCACCCTCCTTATACTAAAACATAGAATCCATAGTCATATAGAATTTTCGCAAGTCCAGGCACCATCCAGTGTAAATCTCAAGTTTTATCCATACACAAGTCCAGAAAAATTCTCAATTGCTATATAAAATTCTCAAACCCACTAGAATTTTCTCGAGAGTCACCCACTTTGCTCAAATCTAAATTGCACTGCCCAAATGGGCCAAAAGACATGTGCCCCATTAGAACAACAACACTCAAAGAAGTAACTCTACTTTAATACCCCCAATCAAATTCATACTCCGTGTGTACTACACATTTTGAAAATAACAACTCACTCAGCCTATGATTTTCACATACTCAGAAATTACAATATAACTCGTATCCAAGAATTCGTTTACTCAAGTCATTCTCGAACTCCGCCTCTGCAAGTCATAACTAATCCACAAGACCAAAAGTAAAATTTAATATATAACCATGAAATTAAGCCGTCTGCAGCAGGCTCCCCCACTTGGCTCAAAGCCATAAATTTAAACACTCCATAACTCATAATATCCATACTCTACTACTGCCCTATACTTCCGTCAGTTCAACGAAAAAAATTTCTTAAGCTCATACAACGTCAACCATAAAAATACCCCAAATCATCTGCTAAGCTCGCAATCATTCTCTAATGATCTTATTAACAAAGAATTTTTAGTAAGAGTAGATTGTAAGTCTGCTAAAGAAATTCTTCAAAAGGATGTCAAAAATCTTATTTCAAAATAAATATTTTCTAGATGGCAAGCTCTACTATCTAGCTTTGATTTTAAAATTGATTTCATTAAAGGAGAAAATAATTCTTTACCTGATTTTCTAACAAGAGAATTTTTACAGGGAAAAAATGAGGCCCTTCAAGCCTAACACCCCTTCCAGAGGAAAGGAAATCACTAAACCTCCAATTACTCCCAGTAAAACAACAGCCCCTCAAAGGCCACAACTTTCTTTTCAGAACCGATATACAGCTCTAGCTGAATATCCAAAATTACCAGCACCCCTTCCAGTTCCCTCAAAGAAACTTACCAACCCCCAACCTAATAAACCTTTTGAAAAAGGATCAGCCTCTAGCTCCTCAGTTCAGACCAAGGAAAGCTACGCCATGAAAGTTCCAGAAACTTTCGCAAAAGCAGTCAACCCTTCAGCAAAGAAGGCATCAGAAGATCTTCACAAAGAAGAGAAATATGATTATATAACCATAGAGGTATTACCCATATTAGCTCTAGACAAGGAATATGAAGGTCTCAGACTAGAAGACCTTATCAAACCATGCTTTACAGATTTTAATTATGTGGATACTGATAGTCCATACAAGACAAGAAGGTTCTATGAAGCTATTCTCATCGACACAGACTCCATTGAAGTAGAACATACTTTGTGCTATAATACACCAGGGTTTATTAATTACTCTAGGATTACTATAAAGAAAATTTTATCACCTTTTGAGTGGTTTGTAGATCATTTTCACACACCAGTAGCACTAACCATGACGCATCATTCCCAAACTTACAACTGGCATGACTACAAAGCTGCTTGGTTCAATTTTATATATCATAGACCACGACATACTTGGTTTGTCAAATATAGCCTAGAAGTCACTAAGGCTACAATTCCCAAGTGGTTCTACGAGTGGTGGAACCTATTTGGAGGAAATAAAGAAATCCTCCCACAACAATTCCTCAATAGGTTTGATGATTTTCAGACCAAAGAAGTCATCTCTACTTTACCTGAGCACATTAAAATATGTAAATATTTTATCCAAAAACGAATTTTCTTCATTATCAGTTGGAACTTTACTAAGGCAGAATTTGATAGAATCAAATATTTGTCCAAAGAAGTAAGATCAAAGGGTGGACTCCTAAACAACAAGTCCTCAAAATTTCGAAGAACATCCAGCAAAGCTCAACCAAAGCTTCACCTTCCAAGGCGGCCCTCAAAGAAAAGCTAAAACAAGCTTTACAAAACATAGATAACTATGAAGAAAGCCAAATCATGCAATTGATTGAAGATGCTGCTTCTACAGGAGAAAGCAGTAACGGAGACATGTGCGACCCAAAGGGAATAGCTTTGGCGTACATGGACCCCAATTACGACTAAGAAGTCTGCATCAACCACGACCGAGAAGTCTGCATCAAGAAAGGAATCTTATCCTTTTTACTGTTCACTTTTAAAAAGAAAAACAACTTTTACTGTTTATTTTTTGAAAAGTCGGACCACGCATTATTGATTGTCGACCACCTTTGCTTGTCGAACAAATCAAGCCACACATTTGTACGCCTAAGATTAAAGGTATCTTTCATTCAGTCTATATAAGACCCCCCATTCCCATTGTAAGAGGCATCGAAAAATTTACCAATTTTCGAAAACCTCTACCCTCTGTATTCTCTTAAATTCCGCTGCTATGTTTTAATATTGATGAAATAAAAACTCTTGTAAGTTTTTTAAGGGCTTTTATTACTGTCTTTAAATTATTTTAATACTGCACTTCGTTCCGTCTCTACTTGGTATCAGAGCCATGTTGGCAGTATGCGTACATAGTATGAGCAGCTAAGTACATATACTGTCTAGGGCATGGCAAAATTACTTTCAATTATGATATTTTAAACTTTACTTATGCTTATATCTATCTTCCATACTGTTCTTTAAGGTCTTGTTCTTACAACGCTTCTTAAATATGTCTGAGGTATTTAATTTCTCTATAAGAATGAGGTAACCGATTAATATTCGGTTCAGACGTTGGCTAGCCTGAAAGAAATAGGTCGTTGTTGCCGAGGTAGGCGTTTAGACCTTGCTGGATGATCCCGTCGCTAAGATGACTTTAGAGAAAACAGATGTAAACCCAAGAAGACTCTTCTAAGAAGCTACTAGATCTAAGATGTTAAGGTACAGTATCTGTTAGATATTTGCATACTTACTGTTTACTTATACTATTGAATAGTTATTTTAGCCCTATAAGCCCCTAGACCGTATTTTCATATCATGAATTCAAACCAGCTTATTTTGAATAGTGTTAATTTATCTTCTGCAGCAACTAAGATTGCTAAACTAGAAACTGATTTGCAAAATTGGAACATCCCCAATGAACTTTTTAAAAAGATTTATGAATTAGAAAATTTCAGTTTCATTAAGAAGCATAACATTAAGACCTGTGAGTCCACTATTGCTATTAATAATTCATTAGAAATTATTAAATTTCTTTCTGAACAAGATTTGAATAGATATAGACGTCAATTCAATTACTTGCATATTGGTCTTGTCCAGATTGCTGTCAAACCTCTCTTTAGAAAAGGTTTAGACGTACCCATCTGCGTCCTTCTAAGAGATGCTCGTCTCTTGAACTTCGACGACTCTCTCTTAGGAGTCCTTCAAAGTAACCTAGCCAATGGCCCGGTATACTTTAATTTCTATTCCAACTTCTCGGTAGATATCAATGACCCTAATGTCATGGATACTTTGACCCTAAACATCAAAACCAAGAACATGAATAGCAAAGCTAATACTCGTGAAGTAGCTATCATTCATAGAGTCTATTACAGACTAATGGACACTACTCTTACACCTAGAGCTTGAGTTGAAAGTGTCAAAGGAGCCACTATGCTTATGGAAGCAAATACTGATCATAGTACAGTATTTGTACCTAGACTCCTTAACTGGAATGATATACTCACAAGTGATGAATGGCACTTCGAGGCCATAACTCAGCCTTCTACTTCGAATCTTGAAAGATCTCAAATTGAACAAGTGATTCAATTTCCTGATGGATCTATATATCTAAAATTCTTAGGTTCAAGTTCTAATCTTTCAAGCAGAACTAGTTCCTTTAGAAGAAGGTCTACTGTTCCTTCCGTACCTTCTTCTTCTAAACCCCCGGAGAAAAGCGTAACTGAAAATGCAACTTCCGTTCCAATTACTGGTAACGACAAAGGGAAAGTTACGGAGTAGATTTCTCCCATATAGTCCCGAAAGTTTATTACCAAAATCATCCCGCTAGTCCAACCCCTAGTGATATGTATCCTCCTCAGGAAGATGTTCCTGAATTCCTTAAGACGATTAAGTCGGGTGACCCTTACACTCCAGATCCAGAAATCATCAATCGTCTCTGGACCCATCCTGATAATCTACCAAAGAGAAAATGGTATGTTGCCACTTATTCTCTTAAGCAAAGAGAAAACTTAGAGATTGTTGGATGTCGGACATGAAAAGAATGAGATGTGAAATCGATTTCTTCAGATGGTTCGAAATATCCGGCAAATTTGAAAGCCAAAAGGATTGTTTACAGGTCCTTATCAATAAATGGTACACTGCTAACAATAAAGTTGTTGAGTCTGTTACTCCTCCTCTAGAAGGAATAAAAATCCCAATATCCAATACTATAGTCTCTGCCTCTCCTTTCAAAACCAAAAGCGAGAAACCTAATAGTATGGCTGTTTGTTCAGATATCGATCGAGTCATTGAACAAAACAATTATACCAATCAACTCCTTCATGTTGTCTCTAAACAAATAGAAGACTCCAAAGAAAAATCGCTATTCAATGGAAAGCCTACCCTTTCACAGCCCAGCACTAGTCGGAGTATTGAACCTAACCCAGGTTTCAAAATCACTGAGTTCTCCAAAGACAGGTACCCAAAACTCAATGATACTTTTGATGTTTCAGGAGACATTCTTGAGAAAATCAACAATCAACTGGCTAGTTTTAGTATTTACAAAGAAGTTCCTAAAGAAGGGAACATTCTCACTATCCAAGAAAAGAAAGCTCTTCTTCAAAAACTCTCAGAAGAACGCCATCATAACTTCAAAAATTATCACAAGTGTACTTCATTTCCTGACATTCAGTATGAGGAAAATCATTTTCTTGCCTCTACATCTCAGAAAGGAAGAAGCATAATCGAATGGAATATAGATGCTTTAGCAGAGCATCAAATATACCATAAACTCCATGAAATGGGTGTTTGCATCACGGCTTACAAGATAAGAGGTTCCTTTGATAAAAAGGCAGCCTCTATGATTGTAGCTGGATTCACTGGCATGTTAAAACATTGGTGGGATAATTATTTCACCGAAGATGTTAGACAAGCCATTTACTCTGCTACAGCCATTGAAACTGTAGTCAAAACTGAGGGTGGTATGGAAACTACTTCTCAAATAACTAGAGAAGATGCTTGCGCTACACTTCTCTACCAAATTGCAAAACACTTCATTGGAGAACCTAAACTCTTCCAAGATAGAAGTTTACAAATCCTAAACAATCTATCTTGCCCATCTTTAGATGATTTTATCTGGTATAAAAACCAATTCATTAGCAAGGTCATGATTAGACCTGACTGTCATCTAGACTTCTGAAAAGAACGTTTCATTAGCGGTCTTCCCCCACTGTTCGCAAGCAAGGTCCGAACGAAGATCCAAGATCGTTGTGATGGTAAAATCCCTTACCATCAAAAGACCTATGGAGACCTTGTCAGTACCATCAACGTTGTAGGTATTGAACTCTGCACAGACATCAAACTAAAAAATCAGCTCAAAAAAGAGCGACACTCCTCTAGAAAAGAATTAGGAAGTTTCTGTCAAGACTTCGGTTACACCAACATTGTTGCCCCCTCCACTCACTCTCCTAGAAAGAACAAACCTTATAAATCTTCCAGAAAGATTCATCGCAGCAAATCTCGTAGAAATTCTTAAGGTCATCCTAGGAAGAAATCTAAATTTAGAAGACCTTCAAAATCTTCCAAAAATAAAGATGTATGTTGGAACTGTGGCAAAACAGGTCATAGAGCCAATGAATGCAAATCTGACAAGAAGAAGAAGAAAATCAATCTTCTAGAGATTAATGAAGATACCAAAAAGGAACTCTTCTCCATCTTAGAAGAAGATAATACTGGTTCTTCTCCTTATTACTCATCAGATAAATATAGTGACGAAGAGAATATCAACGTCGCTTATAATTCTGATTCAAGCCAATCTGGCACCGAATGCCACTGTTATGGAGCCTTCTGTAGATGTGACACTACTCCAGTCTCCATTAAGGTTCTCTCTGATAGCTCCAAAGAAGCTCTTTATAATGTAATACAACACATCAACGATGATGAAACTAGGAAACGATATTTGATAGAACTCAAAAATCTCATCCTGGCTCATCAAGATGACGGACCAAAACCAAGGTCAGATGTTGAACCATTCAGCATGAAGCAAGTCATGTCTCGCTTCGATAAACCTGCTGAACCCTCAATCTCTGACTTAAGACATGAAGTCTTAGAACTCAAAAAAGAGATTAAAAATATTAAATCTAGACTTGGAAAAGTCGAACTCGATGTCTTTACAGAACAGGTTCTTAAACAAGCTAGGACTTATGAACATAAGTCCGAAAACGAAGAAGAACCTGAACTTCATGAAAGTGAGTATCATTCAGAAAATGATAACTCCACCAATCTTCGTCTTACTCAATATAAGACTTCATCTTCCCAAACTCCCGGTCTTACGGTTATTACAAGTGTTAAACCTCAGAGTTATCATATTTCCATTAAAATAGTTATTAGCAAAAACTTTGTTATTAACAAAATTGCTTTACTTGACAGTGGTGCAGATCGTAACTGTATCATGAAAGGTATTGTTCCTACCAAATATTTAGAAAAAAGTATTTCTAAACTATACTCCGCAACAGGAGAACAGCTTCGTATTAACTACAAGCTTTCCAAAGCTTATATCTGTAACAATAGTATTTGTTTAACAAATGATTTTATTATTACTGAGGATATTAATGAAGATATCATCTTAGGAATTCCTTTTATCACTCAGATAAAACCTTTAATTACTGGCTTAGACGGTATTTCTACACACATATTAGGAAAAGAATTACATTTTCCTTTTGTTAAAACTCTTTCACAAGATGAAAGTAATTTTATTAGAAAAAATACTATTTTTCGTATAAACAAACTGTCTCAGCATGTAACCTTTTTAAAGGATGAAATAAAAGTTAAGAAAATCGAGCAGATTTTAAAAACCCCGAAGATGGTTACTAAAATAGCCAATCTTCAAAACAATTTTGAACAAGAAATATGCTCTGATTTTCCTAACGCTTTTTGGGAAAGAAAAAAGCATTTAGTTGAACTTCCTTACATTGAAGGATTCAATGAACAGGTCATATCTACCAAAGCGAGACCTATTCAAATGAATCATGAAATGATGGAAACTTGCAAAACTGAGATTTCAAATCTTCTTAAAAATAATATTATCCGCCCCTCTAAATCTCTTTGGAGTTGTTCTGCGTTTTATGTTAACAAAAGTGCAGAAAAGGAAAGAGGTGCTCCAAGATTAGTTATAAACTATAAACCCCTGAATATTGTCCTTAAATGGATTAGATATCTCATTCCTAACAAAAGGGATCTATTGAAAAGAACTTACAAAGCCAATGTATATAGTAAGTTCGATATGAAATCTGGTTTTTGGCAAATTCAAGTAGCCGAGAAAGACAGATACAAAACAGCTTTTAATGTTCCTTTCGGTCAATACGAATGGAATGTAATGCCATTTGGGCTCAACAATGCCCCATCTGAGTTCCAGAACATCATGAACTCCATCTTTAACGATTACAGTTATATGTCTATTGTTTAATAGATGATGTTCTTATCTTCTCTGAAAACATAGATTCTCATTTTAAGCATCTCAACACTTTTCTCAAAGTTGTTAAGAGAAATGGATTGGTAGTTAGTGCCCAGAAGATTAAACTCTTCCAAACATCCGTTAGATTCTTAGGTCATGACCTATACCAAGGATCTTACAAACCCATTTGTAGAGCCATTGAGTTCTCATCCAAGTTCCCTAATGAGATTACTGATAAAACTCAGCTCCAGAGATTCTTAGGAAGTCTTAACTACGTTGCTGATTTTATCCCAAACATTAGACAGGTCTGTGAACCTCTTTACAAATGACTTAGGAAGAATACAGTCCCTTGGAGCTCAGATCAAACGCAGTCTGTCATCCGAGTCAAAGGTTTAGTACAAAACCTTCCCTGCTTAGGAATCTCTAACCCAGAAGCCTTTATGATTGTTGAAACAGACGCTTCAGACATAGGTTATGGAGGTATTCTTAAACAACAAATTTCCACTGAGTCCTCTGAACAACTGGTTCGTTTCACTTCAGGAATTTGGAATTCCGCTCAGAAAAACTATTCTACTGTTAAGAAAGAAGTCTTGTCTATAGTACTATGTATTACTAAATTTCAAGTCTTCTTTCTTAACAGTAGAATAGTTTTTCTGAGTGGCATTCTTGTTGTTGATATTTGTGTAGTGGTATACATACCTGTGTGAGCTTTATCTTGTGAAAGCTGTGACAAAATATTCTACGTGTTGTTTGTTCTTCTTCTTCCTTATACTTATTTGATGGTATGGACTATGTTAGGACACTTGCACAAGCATACACATAGTTAAGCACTCTTATCGGATAAGAGGTGTTCTTGATATTGTTGAGCATAGATGCTCACACTTGTTTACTTTTCTTCTATATGAGAATGGCTCTATTGGCACGTGAGTCGTCAGTGTGGTTATGAGGTGTTATGAGGGCACAGGATGCCAAGTGTTAGGATTCAGGTATTGAGACCCGTAAGTTGTGAATTTGGCCGAGGTTCGGTACCTCGTGGAGTTGTTGACTAAAACCTTATGTAAAAGCGGTTGTAATTACTGAATTATTACGTGTCCTTGTTGTATTCATGATTTCGGATTTAGGTTGTGTTCCATTCACTTTGTCTGCATCGTTTTCATGATATTCCGTTGATACTTATTGTTTCTTGATTTAATGCCATTACTGTATTGTGAGCCATATTGCATAGTGTTTATGTAGAAATCATACTTTTGTTATTCATGTACTTATATTTGTTCGGTTTATTAGACCAGTGGGTGTCTTGACTGTTCCTCGTCACTACTCCACCGAGATTAGTCTTGATACTTACTGGGCACCACTGTGGTGTGCTCATGCTACTCTTTTGCACATTTTTTATACAGATCCAGGTACTTGTTCATTAGCTACATGTGTGGACTGTTGCTGTGGAGACTCAAGGTAAACCTGCTGCTGCGTTCGCAGGCTTCAGAGTCACCTTCCAGTTTTCATTTTGCACTGTATATTCTTATTTCTGGACAGTTATATTTAGAAGTTTTCTAGCAAACACTCTGTAGAGCTTATGACTTGTACTGCCGGTTTTGGAAATTTTAAGAGATTTTATTTAAATAATGTTATTTTAATTATTGTTAGGCTTACCTAGTTCCTAAGACTAGGTGCCATCACGATACCCTACGGAGGGAAAATTTGGTCATCACAAGTTGGTATCAGAGCTCTAGGTTCCTAGGTGCTACGAGTCATAAGCGAGTTTAGTAGAGTCTTGCGGATCGGTACGGAGACGTCTATACTTTATCTTCGAGAGGCTACGAAATTTTAGGACAATTTCACTTCTTTCATTCCTATCGTGCAAGCTTATTGATCTCGGAGTTTGAACTTTTATCATTCCATTCTCTCACAGATGGTGAGGACACGACCTGCAGTTATCGACGACGCTACTCCCAGAGCAGGTATCGCTAGAGGCAGAGGCCAATGAGGAGTAAGTGCCACCGTCAGAGCATCTACCAGGACAGCAGTTGAGGAGCCGCCATTAGTTCTAGTTAGGGAGCAGGAACCGTAGGCCCTTGTTATTACCCCCGGACTTTAGGAGATCTTAATACAGTTCCTGAGCATGTTTGGTACATTGGCTCAGGCGGGGTTGATTCCGGTTGCACCAGCTATTTCACAGACCGGAGGAGGAACACAGACTCCCACCGCCCATACCCCAGAGCAGCGAGTTCATGTTGGTCAGGCTCCATGTGTCATGGCGACACAGCCTATGGTCCCAGTTCAGCCCGTGGTCAGGGCAGCAACATCTGAGGAAGAGCAGCTTAGACTTGCAAGGTTCAAGAATACGACCCTCCTACATTTAGTGGATTGTCTTCAGAGAGTGCACAGGGTTTTTTGGAGGAGTGTCACCGCATTCTCCGTACTATGGGTAATGTGGAAACGAGCGGGGTTGCTTTTACTACGTTCCAGCTCAGGGGAGCGGCTTACCAGTGGTGGCGGGCATATGAGTTGGGTAGCCCAGTCGAGTTAGCTTCACTTACATGGGTTCAGTTTTAGAGATGTTCCTGAGAGAGTTTGTACCTCAGTCCCTTCGGGATGTATGGCGCGCGGGGTTTAAGCAGCTGCGCTAGGGCACTATGTCGGTGTCAGAGTATGCCGTGAGATTCAGTGATTTGGACAGGCATGCACCTGCTTTGGTCGCCACAGTTAGAGAGCGTGTCCATAGATTTATTGAGGGACTCAGACATGATATTCGGTTCAGCATGGCTCGTGAGTTAGAGTTAGATGTTTCATTTCAGTAGGTTGTAGGGATCGCCCGCCGAGTAGAGGGCATGTGGGACCAGGAGAGAGAAGATAGGCGAGGCCACGAGAGAGAGTACAAGCAAGATCAGGAGAGAGAGGACAGGGGGGTGAGAAGGCCTCGTAGACTAGAGAGATCTATTGGTCCTTATTTTGGAGGCAGGGTACGACATGGTAGAGGTTCTGTGGGTCAACCAGTTCAATTTGAACTTCAGGCTTCGCACAGTATTTCAGGTGCTCATGGGTCTCATAGTACCCGTACCACACAGCTCCCATAGCCACATCAGCAGAGAGGTTGCTTTGAGTGTGGCGATACTAGCCACAGGGTGAGAGATTGTCCTAGACTCCAGATAGGCATGTCATAGCGGAGTATTCAGGCGAGTAGAGGGGAAGGCCCGGCCCGTTGATGTGTTTCATATAGTAGGCTTGAGGCCACTGCACCAGATGATGTCATACATGTATGCTTTTGATTTGTTACAGAGGGGCACTATTCGTATTTTGATTCGGTCCTGCTTATCGGGGCAAGTTCCCCTACTTGTTGTCCCACCTATGGGTGAGTTTATGACTTAGTATTATGTTTAGGTGTTTACCCCTGTTGGGAGACTCTATGAGTGGTATCCCGTGTCTATCGTTTGTTTCTATTCATTATTACGAGACTAGAAGTGAATTAATGTTGTCCATTATGGCAGGCTTGATGTGATTCCTGAGTAAATTGGTTATAATTTGTGATTTGATACTCTACCGGGGTGAAAGTTTAACAAGTGCTGAGATTTTATTGGCAGAATTGAGTTAGTGGAAGATTTCCATTGGTATGATGTGTATTCGACTTGTGATTCAGAGTTGAGGGTGAGACCATCGCGATTCCATGTGATTTGATATGTTTGAGTCGGGCTGCGTGCCGCGGTGGAGGGTGATACCAGGATAAGATCCTTATGATTTGTTCATGTACTTTGATTTTTCCTTTTGAATTGATTGT
This sequence comes from Nicotiana tomentosiformis, assembly GCF_000390325.3. Taxonomy (NCBI): domain Eukaryota; kingdom Viridiplantae; phylum Streptophyta; class Magnoliopsida; order Solanales; family Solanaceae; genus Nicotiana; species Nicotiana tomentosiformis. The sequence goes on along the minus strand of NC_090820.1, from coordinate 107,190,257 downwards.
AGTAGGGTATTGTTAGAAATTTGTGTCTGTCGGGCTTGTTTGACATTTATCTTATGTGTTTCTCTTTACATATTTAGTCAATTTCGTTATGTGCTTCTTAAGTTTTGGCATGCGGGGTATGTGCCCGGTGGTGTTAGTTGTGACTTGTTGATTCGGGTGTATAGTTATGAGGTCTTCGTGTTTCTTGCATCATTGTCAGCGTTGTGAAGGTTTGAAATGGTTTGCTAACGGATATGGGTCTAATTGCCGGTGCTGGTTTTGATTTCGGGCAGCTATTGTGATCAGAAATGTTATTATGGGCCTATAGGTGGTGTGTCTTGTTGTGTGGTTGTACCTTGTGGGTGTAGGCATGAGTTGTTACCACTGGATGAGACTGATATCGGTTATGGATTTAGAATCGGATCTTTTGAAGATAAATGAAAGGTGAGAATTTGTTACTCTAAAGCTTATCGGTGTTGGCAGAAAGGATAAATTACAGTTGAGATGGTGTCGTCAGGCTTATACGGATTTGGGGTGACGTGGGTTCACCCACGGGTGTATGTTGAATATGTACTTTCAGTGATTTTAAGACTTCAAGGCGATGCTTAGCATGTTCGAGGACAAACGTTTGTTTGAGAGGGGAAAGATGTAACGACCCGGTCGGTAGTTTTGAGAATTTAAGTCTCGTTCGGCGGAATAAGGCCCTGAGCAGCTTCATATTATGTGTATTGACTTGCGTGCGTGGTTGAATTCAATTACCGAGTGATTCGGAGTGATTTGGGACACTTAGTCCCTAAAACAAAAGCTTAAGTCTTAGGATGTTGACCGTAGTCAGAGTTATGTGAAGACGACTTTGGAATGGAGTTCTGTCGGTTCCATTAGCTTCGTTGGGTAATTTTGGACTTAGGAGCGTGTCCGGAATGTAAATCCGAGGTTTGTAGCTGATTTAGGCTTAAAATGGTGAAAGTCGAATTTTTGGAGATTTGGACCGGAAGTGGAATTTTCGATATCGGGGTCGTAATGCGATTCCAAGAGTTGGAACAGCTCCGTTATGTTATTTGGGACTTGCCTGCAAAATTTGACGTCATTCCGGGTTGATTTGATAGGTTTCGGCATGGATTTTAGAAGTTGAAAGATTTGAAATTTATAAGTTTAATTCATGGTGCGATGCGTAGTTTCATCGTTAGTTGATGTGATTTGAGGGCTCGACTAAGTTCGTATGGTGTTATAGGATTGGTTGGTACGTTTGGTTGAGGTCCCGGGGGCCTCGGGTGAGTTTCGGGTGCTTAACGGATTAAAAGTTTGATTTGTGTTGCTGCTAAGTCTTCAGGCTTCTGGTATTTTCGGACCTGCAGTGAAGAGGCCGCAGGTGCGAGAGCGCACATGCGGAGAAGCAAGCGCAGAATCGAAAAGGTGGAGGAGTGCCAAGGGTCGCAGGTGCGAGGAAAATTCCGCATCTGCGATGCCCGCAGATGCGAAGGTTGAGGCGCAGGTGCGAGAAGAGCTAGACTTGACAGTCTCCGCAGGTGCGGAGAATTTGTGTGCATCAGCGGCTCCGCAGAAGCGGATTTTGGCACGCATAAGCGAGAGGAAGTGCAAGTGCGGTTTGGACGTGCACACATGCGGCTAATTATGTGCAGGTGCGGTCACGCTTGGGCAGAAAAGAGAAATCTGAGGGTTTGGTTTTATTCTTCGTTTTTGGGCTTGAGAGCTCGGAATTTGGCGATATTTCGAGGGATTTTCAGAGGAAACTTTGGGGTAATGATTCCTAACTCGTTTTTGGTTGTATTCCATTAATCTATAATTGTTTTCTCCATTTAGTTTCGGATTTTTTGGGCTGAAATTATGAAAAATTGGAAGAACTTCTTCAATAAAGATTTCGAGTTTTGAAAGGGGATTTGTGGTCGGATTTGAGTAATTCTTATATGGTTGGACTCGTGAGTAAATGGGTGTTCATATTTTGTGATTTTTACCCGATTCTGAGACGTGGGCCCGAGACGACCTTTTAGGGAAAATTTTGGAATTTTTGTTAAAATATTGATTTCATTAATTAGATGAGTCTATTATCGTTGTATTCATGATATGCAATTGTGTTTGGTTAGATTTGGACAATTCGGAGTCGGATAATTGAGGAAAGGACATTCTTACGGACTGTTTGAGCTTGGTTCGAGGTAAGTATCTGGCCTAACCATGTGTGGGGAATTTTTCCCTTAGGATTTGAGTCTTCTATGTTGATTGTAGCCCGTGTGCACGACGTGACGAGTGCATGCACGAACTTATTTGTGGAAAGTTAGCCTTTTAGGATTCTTAGGTCCTTATATTCAGGGATTGATTTATGATGATTTATGGTCTGGGGGCATACTTGTTGTTGATATTTGTGTAGTGGTATATGTACCTGTGTGAGCTTTATCTTGTAAAAGCTGTGAGAAAATATTCTACGTGTTGTCTGTTCTTCTTCTTCCTTCTGCTTATTTGCTGGTATGGACAATGTTAGGATACTTGCACAAGCATACACGTAGTCAAGCACTCTTATCGGATAAGAGGTGTTCTTGATATTGTTGAGCATAGATACTCCCCCTTGTTTACTTGTCTACTATGTGAAAATGGCTCTATTGGCACGTGAGTCGTCAGTGTGGTTATGAGGTGTTATGAGGGCACAGGATAACAAGTGTTAGGGTTCAGGTATTGAGACCCGTAAGTTGTGAATTTGGCCGAGGTTCGGTACCTTGTGGAGTTGTTGACTAAACCTTGATGTAAACACGGTTGTAATTACTGAATTATTACTTGTCCTTGTTGTATTCGTGATTCCGGATTTAGGTTGTGTTCCATTCACTTTGTCTGCGTCATTTTCATGATATTCCGCTGATACTTGTTGTTTCTTGCTTTAATGCCACTATTGTATTGTGAGTCATATTGCATAGTTTTTATGTAGACATCATACTTTTGTTATTCATGTACTTATATCTGTTCGGTTTATTAGACCAGTGGGTGTCTTGACTGTTCCTCGTCACTACTCCACCGAGATTAGTCTTGATACTTACTGGGCACCGCTGTGGTGTGTTCATGCTACTCTTCTGCACATTTTTTGTGCAGATCCAGGTACTTGTTCGTTAGCTAGCTGTGTGGACTATTGCTGTGGAGACTCGAGGTAAACCTGTTGCTGCGTTCGCAGGCTTCGGAGTCACCTTCCAGTTTTTGTTTTGCACTGTTTATACTTATTTCTGGACAGTTGTATTTAGAAGTTTTCTAGCAAACACTCTGTAGAGCTTATGACTTGTACTACTGGTTTTGGGAATTTTAAGAGATTCTATTTAAATAATGTTGTTGTTTTAATTATTGTTAGGCTTACCTAGTCCCTAAGACTAGGTGCCATCACGATACCCAACAGAGGAAAAATTGGGTCGTGACAGCACTTTTAGAAAACCCCCACATCATAAGCACCCAAAGAACCGATCATATCCATTACCATACTGATCCAACCTACTACCAAGCTATCCTATTTCTCTAAGTCCCTTCTGAATTTGTCTTGAAATTGATACTTCTCCTTGCTAAAACACCACGATCTTTAACCATAACTCACCTCACAAACCTTAGCATAGAACCACAACGCCCTACGGCCCATAGCAATTGTATTCTTCTTAAGCACCTTCAAAAATACCATAATTGTAACATTCACTCCGAAAATACCTTATGTGAATTTGAAATTGTTCTTCTCACCCTCCTTATACTAAAACATAGAATCCATAGTCATATAGAATTTTCGCAAGTCCAGGCACCATCCAGTGTAAATCTCAGGTTTTATCCATACACAAGTCCAGAGAAATTCTCAATTGCTATATAAAATTCTCAAACCCGCTAGAATTTTCTCGAGAGTCACCCATTTTGCTCAAATCTAAATTGCACCGCCCAAATGGGCCAAAAGACATTTGCCCCATTAGAACAACAACACTCAAAGAAGTAACTCTACTTTAATACCCCCAATCAAATTCATACTCCGTGTGTACTACACATTTTGAAAATAACAACTCACTCAACCCATGATTTTCACATACTCATAAATTACAGTATAACTCGTATCCAAGAATTTGCTTACTCAAGTCATTCTCGAACTCGGCCTCTGCAAGTCATAACTAATCCATAAGTATGCCTCAGACCAAAAGTAAAATTTAATATATAATCATGAAATTAAGCCGTCTGCAGCAGGCTCCCCCACTTGGCTCAAAGCCATAAATTTAAACACTTCATAACTCATAATATCCATACTCTACTACTGCCCTAATACTTCCGTCAGTTCAACGAAAAAAAATTCTCAAGCTCATACAACGCCAACCATAAAAATACCCCAAATCATCTGCTAAGCTCGCAATCATTCTTTTGATACTCAAGTCAACTTTATTAGCAAGATTCAAATTCAAATATCCATACATTCGCCCTGCTGGCAAAAATGTAACTCTCCACTCACATATAAGGAACACACCTACGTAGATTACTCTCCAGGAGATAACCCACCTCCCTAGCCTCAAATTGGCATCTTGTTATATCTTTTCGTAGTCACAATTACTATATAATCACTTAGTCAATCTGAGTCCAAACTCATTAACCAGACATGAGAATTTAATTTACCCCAAAATTTAACAATATAAAAAGATCCTTCAAAACATTCATACTCCAGATTGTACGTCACATCAAAATGAAAATCAAGCACCCAATGGCCTTTTTTTACATTTCAAGGAAACACTTATCGTCACATTCAAATCGTCTTAACACATCCCGCGGTCACATCATACCCATCATACCGCCATTTCACCGCTCATCGAGCCACAAATTCTACTGTAGGGTCATCACCGGACATATGAGTCCAATTGTACAAGTTACAACTGAAGCTACTGAGCTTAAGCTTCGGTCTAAACCTAGCCTCAAGTCCTCCAGACTGGCCCATCACCAAAACATAAAATACTCATCTCGAACCTCGCCAATGGAATCACAAGTCGGCGATGCCCAGTTGATATCGAGTGCTCATGTGCACATACGAATGTGTGGAAGAAATTCAGAGAGTTACGTTTCAAGCTGAACCAATTTCGCACGATAAGGAAGAAAAAAATGGGAAGTATATATCCTAAATGCCCTTTAACCTCTCGAAGATAAGTATGGACGTTATCATACTGATCCGCAAGACTCTACTAGACACTTGTTCATGACTTGTAGAACCTATGAACCTAGAGCTCTGATACCACCTTATCATGACCCAAAATCCAACTAGTCGTGATGGCACCTAATCCAATCCGTGGAAATGAAATAAATACATAGTCTGTTTTAATAGTACATAAAAAGAGCTTTTATAAATCTAAGGCTACCATGAATAAGAGGCAGCTACAATAGGAACGCAGGTACATCTTCAAAACCGGCAACCATCGAACACAGCAACAACGACAGCCAATATATGCACGCAATGTGCAGAAGTATAGTATCAGTACAACCGACCCCATGTACTGAGTAAGTAATAAACCTAGCCTTTGATTGAAAGTAGTGACGAGCTTTTACCAAGGTCGGGTCCAAAACTAATAGTCCACCATAGTCCATAACAACGTAAAGCAAGTAATATAAGAAGTAACTCAAAGAATAAATGCCCAGCTAAATCATGACTTCTGAAAATAGTTTTGCCTTTCAAGTACATCAGTGAAAACCCAAATCGTTTACCGAAGTTACCAACAATATGCGTAAGTTCGAAAACGGTGATTTTTCCAAAATCCTTTCAATAATAAATAAAATGTCTCATTTTCTTTCTAGATAAGCAGTGTAAAACAAATACATCACTATGCCCATCTGTCAACAGGTGTGAGAGATCATGAATAATGTGATACCGTACAACATGAGGAAAATACATCTCTATGCATGTATGTCATGTGTGCATGTCAATGTAATGTATCTCAGAGATTGTACTCATGTACTCACACTCTCAGAGTACTCAATCTCACTGCCTCGCATTCTCTCTCACTATGCTCAGCACACTCAATCACTCAGCGCTATACAATACCTGTTACGATGTGCAGCCCGATCCTTGTTTATAGTCGACTGCGCTCACTGGGGGTATGTACAGACTCATGAAGGGCTCCTACAACCCAAGCGTTATATTGCTGCAGCGTGCAGCCAGACCCAACACTGATGCGGCTTGCAGCCCGATCCATATATTACTGTGGCGTGCAACCCGATCCAATATCATGGCCCGAAGGCGTGTTGCGGCGTGCAACCTGTTCCAACATTTACTACGGCGCGCAGCCCGATCCATCATATCTCACAATCAGGCCCTCAGCCTCACTCAGTCATCAATCTCTCCATTCTCTCTCTCATGGGCTCACAATGTCATGAAAATATAAAATAGCCCAAAAATGATGATATGATGTATCGATAAATAACAACAGAGACTGAGATATGATATGTAATGACATGAATATGAATGAGTATAAATTTTCAATTTAAAACAATTAATTCACATCAATACGACCACTGTGGGTCCCAATAATACTAGCATATAGCCTCAACATGATTTTTAATATGATTTTAAGCTTAATTTCTTCAACACATAAAACTACATAGAAAATGCCAAAGATTAATTGACTACAAAATTTCACGAGAACAATTACGTCACAGTTTCTATAGTGCACACCCACACGCCCGTCACCTAGCATGTGTGTCACCTCCCAAAAATTCCACATAATATATATATTCAGGGTTCATACCCTCAGCTCCAAGATTAGAAGAGTTACTTTTCTCAACTGCGTAGAACTCCTACTCCGAAATGCTCTTTCCTCTCGAACCGACCTCCAAATTCTCTGAATCTATTCACAATCAGTACAATGCCATCCATTTATGCTAAAGGAATAAATTTCACAAGAAAAACTACCAATTTAGACCAAAAACCCAAAATTGACTCAAACCTGGCCCTCGGGCCCACGACTCAGAATCGGGTAAAAGTCACAAATTACGAACACACATTCACTCACGAGTCCCACCATACTAGTTTTCACTCAAATTTGACTTCGAATCGACATTCAAATCCCCAAAATTTCATTTTATGAAGTTTCTACAATTTTCCCCAAATTTTTATCTCAAAGTACTAATCAGATGATGAAATCATTGATATATTCATGTATATTAACCAAATTCGAGTTAGAATCACTTACCCCGATGAATTTCTTGAAAAATCCACGAAATATCGCCACAAACCAAGATCCCTAGGTCCAAAATGTGAAATAATGCCCTAAACCCCATTTATATAGTGCACCATGTGAACTCCCCCTACACAGTCCACGGAATTCCAAGCGCAGTCGCGCCTCCCAGGTCTCGCGGTCGCGAAAAACTGGTGCGGCCGCACTTTTTGGTGGCTGCAGTGCCAGGAATTAGTATTTTGGCCACAACTTTCTCTTCATATGTCCAAATGATGAAGGGCTACAACTTTCATTTTTGAATCATCGCAAAATTCTTTGTAGATCAAAAGTTATAAGCTTCCGAAGTCATACCGACGAATCTGCAGAACTCCCTGGAGCGCGGCCGCGGACAGAATTTTGCGGTTCGCGCCCCTCCTCCGAGGTCTGCACTTTTTTGCTGCGGTCCGCAATCTTATGTACGTTCTGCACCTTTCCTTCGACTTAGCACCCCAAAATGCGCGGTCCGCTCCCCCAAAAGTGCCAGAACAATATTAAAGTGTCGAAATGCCCGGACTCGCTCAAAACTCACCCGAGACTCATCCAGAACCTCCTGGACACAAACCATTTATAAATTTCAATCATAAAATACGCTACAGACCTGCTCACGCACTCAAAACACTGAAAAAAGGTCGTCTTGACGAGATATTGACCAAGGTCAAACTCCCAAATTTCTTAACTTTACTAATATCTCAACCAATGATCCAAAAATACACCCAAGCCCCTCGGAACCTCAACCAAATATACCAACATGTTCCATAACATAACACGGACCTACTCGAGGCATCAAATAACATCGAAACGTCGAATCGCACCTCAAATCAAAATCTATGAACTTTAAACTTTCAAATTCTATATTTTGTGCCAAATACATCAAATCAATCCGGAATGACTTCAAATTTTGCACACAAATCACATTTCACATTACGCTCCTATTCCAATTTCCAGAATCATATTTTGACCCCGATATCAAAAAGTCAACCCCTCGGTCAAACTTCCCAAAAATTTAACTTTCGGCATTTCAAGCCAAATTCCACTACATACCTTCAAATAATTTTTTGGATATGCTCCTAAGTCCAAAATCACCATACGGAGCTATTGGAATCATCAAAACTCCATTCTGGGGTCGTTTACACATAAGTCGACATCCGGTCACTATTTTAACTTAAGCTTTAAACTTTGGAACTAAGTGTTCCAATTCATTCCAAAACCTCACCGGACCCGAACCATTTACCCCGGCAATTCACACAACAACTGTAAAGTATAATTTGAGTAGTAAATGGGAAAACAGGGTTGTAATACTCAAACGACCAGCCGGGTCGTTACAATTAGGTTGCTAGTTGCATTCACGACGAACTAAGGAAAGAAGACCAAATGTGATCAGAGTAGGGTAATGATCGGCAGGGTTAAGTGATTCTATGGAAGAAACCTGCTTTTTCATAGCTTCACAATCTGATATAAAAGAAAATTCTTGAGGAACAATTTTAGATACAGTTGGTTCATACATGGGTTCATAATGGTCTTTTCCCCTAGAGGAAGATTTGGGGGTTGTTGAAGTTCTTGCTTTAGAAGAAGAGGGTTTTGCAGTGTTCTTCTAAGAAGGGGTAGAATTACGGTTAGATAAAGAGCCTAAGCTCTGAAGTCTACCGCCTCTTCTACTCCTAGTTGGGGCGGAAGAGGGAGGAAGTTCATCAACAATAACCACCTTATGGGGGTCTGATGATGAACAGGGATTTGAAGAGCGAGAAGTCATCTTAATGGTGGAAATACAAAGAAGGGCAAAGATTGCAGGAAGAGCTGGAATATGAGCACAAGAAGGAAGAAGAAATTTTAGAATGATGCATGAAACAGTATTTTTAGAGAAAGACCGGCATAATGAACTGTCATTATGAAATGTTATTATGGAACCGTCACTTCGAATTGACGCAACTGTTGAAATCCCTACAAAGGCGCTGAGGGATGAAAAGCCAATCGAAAGGGGCTATGTGTCCCGGACATTAAATGGAAAGGACGTGCATCTCATCGCTTCAGAAGAAAATATTATAATAGTTGGGAAGAGGCGGCAAGACATTCCCGCAATGAACTTACAACTTCCCGAATATTCAGTTGAGAATATTCAGAAAGTGGGAGAACTATCTGTATTGGTGAAAACAAATATGACATGTGGATTAATAGTATGATGGCAGGTGGCATCCAAATCGGGTTAATTAAGACAAATGATGAGGCATGGACAAAATACCCACGGTGTTTTGTCGAAGGAGATACTGTGCCTGATAAATGAAAAGCAAGGAATAAGCACGAGATGAATGAAAACCATAAAAGGAGGAGATTCACGAATCAGTTATATGGAAAGGGAATCCGTATTAACCCTGATTATGCGTGATTATCTATTATTACCATAACCGTTACAAGTAAATTTAGTAACGGACAATTAATGTAACTAATGTCAGTAATGGGTAAGAATTAAGTAAGGGAACCGTTACAGTTGTAAATCCTTATATAAGGGCCACTACCTCATTATGTACGATCATTTGAATATTTTCAATTATATGCAATCAGCCTTTTACTTGATTTGAGATTTCGATCCGTAATTCTGGAAGAAATCATCAATCAACAATAAGCTTTCTTTCCTTTACTTATCATTTCAATTATTTATTTTATTCTCGCATTTTTGGGAAAGTGAAGTAAATTTAGTTATCAGTAACCCGATTTTCTTTAATATTGGCTTTGATCATAAAAACTATTTTTGGGTTAAACAACTTACACTATAGTTATTGTGAGTAGGTGAGGGATTAAAAGTGTAATTCTTAGATTGCAATACGTTGTAATCTAAAGTTTGCTCAGTTAGTAAAGTTAAAATCCTACTAGTGTAGGTCGTGGTTTTTATCCCGTGAGCTGGGAGTTTTTCATGTAAATATCGTTGTGTAATTTACTTACTGATGTGTTCTGTGGGAGGTTCTCTATATAGTTTGGTGGATCCCTAGTTTACATCAAGTAATTAAGAAAGAATATATTAAATACCTTTACTTTTTCTATCCACGTGATTCATCGTCAGAATCTGTTTCAAGAAGCCTTTGATCATGTTTTCTTTGATCCTCTTAGCTGTTGTTAACAGGAAATCAGTTGATGTTAAAATTTCTTCTTCGACTTTTGAAGTCTTGGCTTGAATGGTTTCTATTTCAGAAGTTTCAACATTGCTATCTCCCATTAAACTTTTATCATCATCCATATCTGTAAATAATATCAAAAAAGGAATGATACTTTGAGCTTAGAAATGTAAATGCATTGATAAACTGAAGATGAAGAGAGAAACTTACGGTTTTCTTGAGAGAGAGATTCTGTTTTCTTGATAGAAGCTAAGGTTGTGGCGGCTAAAACAAATTTGATACCATTTTGGGGGGTTTGTGGGTCGGATTTAGCTCCGATTAGCTTTTGTTCATAAATCTTCATAAGTCTGAATATTCTTCTACCAAATCGTATGTATTTTGTGGGTCTTCTACTTCTTTTTCGTATTTAAGTATTTTTTCCCAAATATCTATTTTTATGTCAGTAGGTTTTAATTCTTTGATAAAATATAGGACTAGTATTTTATATTTTTCTAGCATTCTTTTTGTCATGTAAGTAGTTATTCTGTATTTTTCTATCATTCTTTAAAAGTGGTTCAGATTATATTTTTGTTTAGTCTTTAGTGGATTTGTTGTATTTATGACTATTTTTATATTGTAAATATTTTATTGTAATATTCTGTTTGTAACGGTTTTATTTTTAATATTTCCGTTATGTCTTGTTGTATATTTATCAGAAGGTCTATATCCTTTGTTATTAAGTAAGTATTGATTGTTAATTTTAGTTGTTGTTCTAAAGCTTCTATTTTTTCCGTAATTTCTATCCAGTATGGTAAATATTCTTGATTTATCATGCTTAATCATAATATTCTCTTATTATAGATTCTAATTTTGATATTTCTATTTTACAATTTGTTATATATTCTACATATTCTATTTCTCCTGTTTCTATATATTCGTTTATATTAATTTTTTGGAGTTGGAAGAATGTTATTAATTTGTTTATATTTAGTTTTTCTAGTTTATCCTTATTATGTAGTTCTTTTAATTGTTTTATATTATCTCTTATATGTTCTAAAAAGATTAGATCTTTAGATTCTTGATATAATTGCATATTTTGATGTAATCTATGTTCTTGTAATTCTATTATTTTTCGGGTTTCTGTTAGGTTCATCTAGTCTGAATATATATCCTCTGTAAGTATATCAAATTCAGATAGGCTTATTGTATTCTCTTCTTCTAAGTCAGATAATTCTGCTAAATCATACCATTGTTGGGTCATTAGTTCTAGTATTTCGTTCATAAGTAATTTGTCAAATATTATATTTTTGATATCATTATTTAGTGATCTAAGTATGTGTAAAATGGTTATTTTATATTCATCAGTGTTATCTAAGATGTAAGGATGATCCATTTTTGTTTGATGTTTTGGCTAAAAATATTCCTTTAATCTCTTCGTTTATCATGTTTATCGTCATCCTATAACAAGTTATTAAGAACAATTCTTTTAGTCACTACCATGATTTTTTGCTTCAATCGTTTTACCCTAACAGCGCCTCAACTCTGGTTACTTCCCTACCACGGCCTTCTGCCTTACTGGTTTCACCCTTAGGATGGCATAGTCTGGGCTTAAACTACTCTCAGCATAATTATTCATGGCAAACTTACTAAAATTATTCTAAATAACAGTTATAACATGATAACAATTATGATAATCTAGAGATTTCAGGAATATATGTATTTAGCTATACATATTTTAAAAAAAACTTACTTGATACTGTATATCGGGGATTTCTTCTTTCATAGGTTTGGATTGCTCCATAGATTAAAGATGTTAATTTATTTCACTGAATAGATTTTTACAAGAGAGGTTACAAGAGAGTTTTTTCAGAAGGATGTGAAAGGGGTAAGGTAAGGTGTGTCCCTCTAAGCCTTAAGGGCTGTCTATTTATAACGGAAACTAATCCAAACATCGTCCTCCTAACTTTACACTTGGACGGTCTAAAATTAAAGTAAAAGACGCGTTCCCAACAGTTTTTCCACTGACAGTGGTAGTGATAAAGTGGGACTCACAACAACAACTTAAAAACTAAAAGACGGAAAATAATTTACATAAAGTCAAAAGTTGCTTTAATAATTACATAGCTTTTTTCTTTATGTCATTTTCTGCTTCTTCTTGGGTCCTGCCGATCCTGCTAGCTGTCCTTTTGTTTTTGTCTTGTAGCTTTTGTTGTAAGATTCCTTTGTCTCTTTCTTGATATTTTGTTGCGTATCTTTTTAGTTTTCTTCTTCTTCAAATTTGATTTCTGGAACTATGTTTTTCTCTCCTTGACATTTCGAACATATGTGCTCTGAGTAGATTGGACTAATTTGTTTGCAGTATCTTGTCATTAAGTTTTGAGAAATAAATTCTCCTCTAATAGCTCTTGTAATGGGTGCTTCTTCTGGTTGGATTAATGTTTTAATCCATCTCCGTATCTCTTCCATGTCGTTTTCCCTTAGGTTTTTTGAATGGGTGTAGATCATCGTGTGTTCTCGGGATTGGTATCCCCAAATAGGTTTTTCTTCTACATAATTGTTGACTAGTTCACTTAGAATGGTTGATAGTCCTATAATTCTTTTGTTTGAGTAGAATGCTGGTATATCAGGTTTGGGTATTTCTGGTTGTATTTGTACATTTTCTGGGATAATCATTTCTCTAGTTAGTCCTAATTTAATAACTTGGATTATTGGTTTTATCTCGTTATAGAGTATCTCTGCTGGTGCTACATAAAATTTTATATAAAATAGGTCTCCTTTGGTGATTCTCTTGTAGGTAGTAAAGGCACTATATAGCTCTGGTATTGTAGCTATTTCTTGTCCGGTTTGTGTGTACACTGTACTTAATAGTCCGTAATTGTAACATGTTTTAACTAAATTTGCATTCGTCCCTGGTTGGGCAATCAGTCGGTTGTATCCTTGTAATGGTTGTGTTATATAGTCTGTTTTTGGGTTTTGGATTGTTTTTGATCTCGGATTTAGGTTTAAAAAGGTTTGAATCTTGTGGATATTTTGTATATAGCTGTTGGTAATATAATCGTAGGTTTGTTTTTCCTGGTTTAAGCTTTCTCTATAGCTAGTTGTTTGTGGTGATGGTGTCAAAGGATTTTGGGATTTTGGGGTATATGGCTTGTTGAACATGGCGTTCATATTTGTATTTGTATGTTTTCCTTTTCTTATTGCTGATGTTGATGTACCTGCAGCTGTATGTAAAATAGTGTTAGTTTGTAGGTTTTGGGTTTTTAGGTGTTTCCCAACGTCACCTCCTAGGTCCGCATGTTTTGAGCCATGCTGCTGGCTTAGTTCCGCATGTTTTGAGCCATGCTGCTGGCTTAGGTTTTTTGCTTCTATAATCTGCAACCTCTTTTCTACTTCCGTCATTTGTAGTGATAGTGTAGTAAGTATTGAAAATAGGTCTTGTGTAGTTTCTTCTTCATTTGTTTGTGTACTTTTGTCTTGATAAGTAATCTGCAATCACATTCTTGTCAGTAGGAATTATTTCTATTGTAAATGTGAAATTTAGTATATTTAATACGAGTCTTCGTATTTCTTTCGTTGTAACTGAGTCTTGTACCTTTTTGGTTATCCACCATTTAACTTGTGTGTTATCTGTTCTAACAATAAATTTGTTATATACTATATATGGTTCAAACGATAATAAACACTTATATAAAGCTAATAATTCTTTTCTATTTATTTCCCATTTTAACTGTGGTTCCGTAAATGATCCTGAATAATATCTACAGTGATGTTCTATTTTTTCATCCTTATATTTGTATTTAAGTACTCCTCCATAACTATGGTTACTTGAGTCTGTCTCTACTATATATATAAATTCTCTATTTTCATCTGGAAAATATAGTTTTGGTAATTTTTTACACATATCTTTTATTTTTTGTATATATGTTTTGTCTTTTTCATCAAAGTGATATTCTATATCTTTCTTTAATTTTTTCTGTAAAGGTTTTAAATTTTCTGCCAATTTAGGTATATATTCTCTAACTTGGTTAACTAATCCTAAGAATGATTGTAATTTCTTTTTTGTATCTAGGGTTTCATTTAAATTTATTATTTTTTGTACTATATGTGTTTGCATTTTAATTCCATTTTTATCTATTTGAATTCCTAAGAATTCCACCTGATTTTTAAGTATTTCTGCCTTATTTTTACTAAGGCTAATTCCTGAGGATTCTATTATATGTATGAATTTTTCTAATAATTTTATATGTTGATCTTGTGTCCTTGAGTATAGTAGTATATCGTCTATGTAGATTATACAGTTTTCTAATTGATTAAAATAGCTATCCATAAAATGTTGGTATCTTCCTGGTGCATTTTTATATCCAAATGGTAAAACGTTCCATTCATAAAATCCTTGTGGTACTGTAAAAGCTGTTAATTTTTTAGATTCTTCTTCTAATTTTAGGTGATAAAATCCTGATTTACAATCGAATTTACTGAAGTAATTATATCCTTGTACTTGCCTTATTTTTAATATTTTATTTGGTATCGGGTAATTATATGTTTTTGTTTTTGCATTTAAATTCCTATAATCTATTACCATTCTACTTTTACCTCTTTTTTGCTCATTATGTTTATTTACTATAAATGCTGGGCTATTATGTTTACTATTACTTTCCTGTATATAATTATTTTTTAATAGTTCTTTTATATGCATTTTGAATTCTTCTAGATCATTAAAATTATATTTTAATGGTTTCTGTGTTATTATACTATTTTCATCTATTAATTCTATTTTTACTTTCGTTTTATGTTTATCCCATCCTTGAAGGGGATTTTCATTATATAATGATTCTAATTTGTCTTGAATTATTTTTATCTTATTTATAGCAAATATTATTAATTCTATTTGTTGCTCATTTATTTTTTCATTTTCTAATTTTTGGGTTACCTTTTCACTTCCTTTAATCCACGGTGTTGTTTTTCTTATTTTATTTCTTACTCTTTTTGCTCCTATTTTTTGTTTGCATGGTGTAGTAAACCACCAATGAGTTTTTGTTATTATATGTGGGTATAATTTATCTAAAAAGGGCATTCCTATTAATATATCTTTATTTGTAAATTCATAACTATATATTTCATCCATAGTTAGTATTTTATCCCATATTTGTATTTTTATATTTTTTGCTTTTTGCGTTATCAAGCTTCCTTCATTGTTAAATCCTGTTACCACAATAGGTGTTAATAATTTTTCCCATTTATCTTCAGGTAAACAGTTATGTCTGCATACATTTACTCCTGCTCCTGTATCTATCATGGGTGTATAATATCTGCTGTAATATCCTTCTATTATTATTTTTGCTAGTATATATATTTTTGTCATGTTAAGGTTCTTTCAATTGTTATTTTCTTATTTTTATATGTTATTATAAGATGTCTATCTCCTAGGTTATATGGTTTAACTGTTTCTAACCATTTTATTCCTAAGGTAATATTTTCATTTCCTTGGTAAATATTAAATTCTATTTCTACTGGGATTCCTCCAATAATTAGTTCCTTCTTTGTTATTTCTTCTGTTCCTACCAAATTTTTAGGTAATCCTGGGCATATTGTTTCTGTAGTTATTATTTCACTTTCTTTAACTAGTTCTTTAGTTATATAATTGTCTTCTTGTCCAGTATTTATCATTATTAGGTATTTTCTTTGATCTATTACTCCTGTTATATAATAGTTGTGTAACTCCGGTTCTTTTATTAATCTTTGTGGGTTTGTATATTCTAATCTTCTCGAGGTACTTGCTCTTGAAGATGTAGTTTGTGGGGATTCATAATTTATTCTTTTAGATGTGCTTAGTCTTTCTCTTACTATTTCTAAATCTCCTTCCATATCTATATCTTTGTAACTATAATCATTATTGTCTATGACTGATATTATACTATCAAATGGGTTTTCTATCTTTATTTTTTCAATCTTATTTCGTGCTGTTATTTTGTGATTGGTTGTTAATATATATAAATTTTTACATTTTGCTGTAAATATTTTACTTCCTGGTGCCAGCTCTATTCCTGACATTTTCCAGTACAATACTAGTGATTTATCTATATTAGCATCTTTTAATGCTACTGTATAGTTAGCACTAATTATAAATTTAAATTTTTGGTATATCAAATTTCCTTTTATTGCACAAATTATACTCTTTTCTATAGGTTGTACTATTCTATCATCTGCTAAATATATTTCTATTGGTGTATCTATCCCTTCTCTAAAACAGGCTTTTATAAGTATTTCTGTTCCTCCTAAGTGTACATATTTGATCGGATTTTTTGCTTTTATATTCTGAATTTCTTTATTTATTGTTCTTTTATTTATTATAGGTATTTTAGCTTTTCCTCTAGTATATTTACAATCTATTATATGTTCTTTTTGACTTATTACATAATATTCTTCTTTTTTAATTTTGAACCAGTTTTTTATTGTTGGTACTTCTAATATTTTACCGATGCTTAAATCTAAATCTTTTCCTTTTATTTTTTCAAAAATATCATTATCAAATATTACTTTTTGTTCACTTGATTCTTCATCCTTATATTCTTCTCTGCTTATTATTTGTATATCGTTTTCAGTCATTTTCCTCTATATCTGATAGTTCTTTTTCTGATTCTATTTCTGTTTCTAATTCAGGTTCTAATTCATAAATACTATCTTCACTATCTAATTCATAATCTATATAGTCTAGTTGCATGTATTCTTCATTATCAGTGTTAATTTCTGTTATTTGTTTCTTTTTAGGGTCTCTAGGTAATTTACAATCTTTGGCTAGGTGTCCTAATTTTCCACAATTGTAACAAGTACATTCGGATAATTTTTTCTTAATTCTATATGGTCTTTTTCTTTTGTAATCTTTTATATAATATCTTTTCCTCGGGTTTTTATACTTATATTTTAACTTATTTCTTCTATATTTTTTATATTTTCTTTTATAATTTTTCTTTTTATAATAATTATCTGTACATCCAAACTGGGGTGCAGTTTTAATTTTACAACATGTAAGGTTTTTTATCAGTGTTTTTTCCATTTTAATTTCTTCTTTATGTTTTTCACATAATTCTATAAACCAATTCTTTAAATATCTAATTCTAGCTCCTAAGGTATCTTCTAATCCTGCTTTTTCCCAATCTCTTATTATTTTAGAACTAAAAGGTTCTGGTAATTTTGTAAAGTATATTTTTCTGATTTCTTTTCCTTCTTCAACACTATATGTTCCTTTATAGTAATATTCTTTAAATGCACACGTATATTCGTCTATGTAACACATGTTACATATAGCTAGTTTGTTCATTAGATTTCTACTTACTGTTTTTTCTTTTTGTTGCTCTTCTATTTCTGTTGTCATACTACTAAATTCATTTCTTATAGCTAATTCATATTTTATTAATATGTCTATAGTTGTTGTAGCTGATTCACCATCGAATTTTTTATTACTTCTTAATGCTTTTATACTTTCATCATTTAGATTTTGTATCCATAATTTTACTGTTCCTATTATTGTCCTTTCTATATATCCTGGTGCTTCTGGAATTGGTATTTTATTATCTATTAATTGTTTTGATATATATCCTACCCATAGTTGTATTATTTTATTAACGTCTTCTACGCAATCTAAGTCCAAAAAGTTATATTGTTCATTTATTGTTTTTGGTGTCCATTTTCTGTTTAATCTTTTATCCCATAATACTTTACTTCTGTCACTTCGTTCATAATTATTATTGTAATATGTTGGTATTGTTTGTTTGTATTTTCTTTCTTTTGATGTACTTGGTTTTTCGCTTATATCTCCGGCATATATTTCTGGATTTATTATGTTATTTGTTTTAGTTATAAGTTCTGTATATGTTTCACTTATTTCTGAATCTTCTGAACTTTCTGTATTCTGTTCATTTTCATTATTAGTTTCATTTATTTCTTCAAGTTTTACTTCTATGTCCTCTTTTAATTTTTCCCTAAATTTTTCTATTTCTTCCTTCAATCTTTCTTCTTGCTCTAATTCTTTTTTCTTTTCTCTTTCTCTCTGTTTGTTTTCATACAATTCTTTTAATATTGCTAATTCTTTTTCTAATTCCATTATCCTGGTGTTTTTGTTTTCTTCCACTTGCTGTAATTCTTTTTTAGCTTGTTGCCTAATTTTTTCAATTTCATTTTTCCTATCAATTTCTTCATTTTCTTTTATTATTCTTGTCATTGCTGTTAAACTATCTTCTAATCTTGCAGTTTCTTTTTCTAACATTAAATATATGTTTTCTCCTACTTTCTTATATCTTCTTCCTATATTTGAAGTTATTATTTTTATTTTTAATCCATCCAAATTTTCGTATGTTTTTTCGTCTACCGCAAATTCTTCTTTATTCATATTTTATGTTTAATCTTAAGTTGTAAGATATACTTATATTCTAGTTTTGACATTTTGTTTATTAATTTGTCCTTTTTCGTGGTTTTATATTCTTTATATAATTCCTGTAATTTTGTTATTGTTTTCTTTTCTTTTTTAGGATTTTTACTTGTTAATTTTTTATTATTTTTATCAATTATAATTGGTATAGTGTATTTATTTGTATCAGAGCCATAACAAATAAATACACTATACCAATTATAATTGATAAAAATAATAAAAAATTAACAAGTAAAAATCCTAAAAAAGAAAAGAAAACAATAACAAAATTACAGGAATTATATAAAGAATATAAAACCACGAAAAAGGACAAATTAATAAACAAAATGTCAAAACTAGAATATAAGTATATCTTACAACTTAAGATTAAACATAAAATATGAATAAAGAAGAATTTGCGGTAGACGAAAAAACATACGAAAATTTGGATGGATTAAAAATAAAAATAATAACTTCAAATATAGGAAGAAGATATAAGAAAGTAGGAGAAAACATATATTTAATGTTAGAAAAAGAAACTGCAAGATTAGAAGATAGTTTAACAGCAATGACAAGAATAATAAAAGAAAATGAAGAAATTGATAGGAAAAATGAAATTGAAAAAATTAGGCAACAAGCTAAAAAAGAATTACAGCAAGTGGAAGAAAACAAAAACACCAGGATAATGGAATTAGAAAAAGAATTAGCAATATTAAAAGAATTGTATGAAAACAAACAGAGAGAAAGAGAAAAGAAAAAAGAATTAGAGCAAGAAGAAAGATTGAAGGAAGAAATAGAAAAATTTAGGGAAAAATTAAAAGAGGACATAGAAGTAAAACTTGAAGAAATAAATGAAACTAATAATGAAAATGAACAGAATACAGAAAGTTCAGAAGATTCAGAAATAAGTGAAACATATACAGAACTTATAACTAAAACAAATAACATAATAAATCCAGAAATATATGCCGGAGATATAAGCGAAAAACCAAGTACATCAAAAGAAAGAAAATACAAACAAACAATACCAACATATTACAATAATAATTATGAACGAAGTGACAGAAGTAAAGTATTATGGGATAAAAGATTAAACAGAAAATGGACACCAAAAACAATAAATGAACAATATAACTTTTTGGACTTAGATTGCGTAGAAGACGTTAATAAAATAATACAACTATGGGTAGGATATATATCAAAACAATTAATAGATAATAAAATACCAATTCCAGAAGCACCAGGATATATAGAAAGGACAATAATAGGAACAGTAAAATTATGGATACAAAATCTAAATGATGAAAGTATAAAAGCATTAAGAAGTAATAAAAAATTCGATGGTGAATCAGCTACAACAACTATAGACATATTAATAAAATATGAATTAGCTATAAGAAATGAATTTAGTAGTATGACAACAGAAATAGAAGAGCAACAAAAAGAAAAAACAGTAAGTAGAAATCTAATGAACAAACTAGCTATATGTAACATGTGTTACATAGACGAATATACGTGTGCATTTAAAGAATATTACTATAAAGGAACATATAGTGTTGAAGAAGGAAAAGAAATCAGAAAAATATACTTTACAAAATTACCAGAACCTTTTAGTTCTAAAATAATAAGAGATTGGGAAAAAGCAGGATTAGAAGATACCTTAGGAGCTAGAATTAGATATTTAAAGAATTGGTTTATAGAATTATGTGAAAAACATAAAGAAGAAATTAAAATGGAAAAAACACTGATAAAAAACCTTACATGTTGTAAAATTAAAACTGCACCCCAGTTTGGATGTACAGATAATTATTATAAAAAGAAAAATTATAAAAGAAAATATAAAAAATATAGAAGAAATAAGTTAAAATATAAGTATAAAAACCCGAGGAAAAGATATTATATAAAAGATTACAAAAGAAAAAGACCATATAGAATTAAGAAAAAATTATCCGAATGTACTTGTTACAATTGTGGAAAATTAGGACACCTAGCCAAAGATTGTAAATTACCTAGAGACCCTAAAAAGAAACAAATAACAGAAATTAACACTGATAATGAAGAATACATGCAACTAGACTATATAGATTATGAATTAGATAGTGAAGATAGTATTTATGAATTAGAACCTGAATTAGAAACAGAAATAGAATCAGAAAAAGAACTATCAGATATAGAGGAAAATGACTGAAAACGATATACAAATAATAAGCAGAGAAGAATATAAGGATGAAGAATCAAGTGAACAAAAAGTAATATTTGATAATGATATTTTTGAAAAAATAAAAGGAAAAGATTTAGATTTAAGCATCGGTAAAATATTAGAAGTACCAACAATAAAAAACTGGTTCAAAATTAAAAAAGAAGAATATTATGTAATAAGTCAAAAAGAACATATAATAGATTGTAAATATACTAGAGGAAAAGCTAAAATACCTATAATAAATAAAAGAACAATAAATAAAGAAATTCAGAATATAAAAGCAAAAAATCCGATCAAATATGTACACTTAGGAGGAACAGAAATACTTATAAAAGCCTGTTTTAGAGAAGGGATAGATACACCAATAGAAATATATTTAGCAGATGATAGAATAGTACAACCTATAGAAAAGAGTATAATTTGTGCAATAAAAGGAAATTTGATATACCAAAAATTTAAATTTATAATTAGTGCTAACTATACAGTAGCATTAAAAGATGCTAATATAGATAAATCACTAGTATTGTACTGGAAAATGTCAGGAATAGAGCTGGCACCAGGAAGTAAAATATTTACAGCAAAATGTAAAAATTTATATATATTAACAACCAATCACAAAATAACAGCACGAAATAAGATTGAAAAAATAAAGATAGAAAACCCATTTGATAGTATAATATCAGTCATAGACAATAATGATTATAGTTACAAAGATATAGATATGGAAGGAGATTTAGAAATAGTAAGAGAAAGACTAAGCACATCTAAAAGAATAAATTATGAATCCCCACAAACTACATCTTCAAGAGCAAGTACCTCGAGAAGATTAGAATATACAAACCCACAAAGATTAATAAAAGAACCGGAGTTACACAACTATTATATAACAGGAGTAATAGATCAAAGAAAATACCTAATAATGATAAATACTGGACAAGAAGACAATTATATAACTAAAGAACTAGTTAAAGAAAGTGAAATAATAACTACAGAAACAATATGCCCAGGATTACCTAAAAATTTGGTAGGAACAGAAGAAATAACAAAGAAGGAACTAATTATTGGAGGAATCCCAGTAGAAATAGAATTTAATATTTACCAAGGAAATGAAAATATTACCTTAGGAATAAAATGGTTAGAAACAGTTAAACCATATAACCTAGGAGATAGACATCTTATAATAACATATAAAAATAAGAAAATAACAATTGAAAGAACCTTAACATGACAAAAATATATATACTAGCAAAAATAATAATAGAAGGATATTACAGCAGATATTATACACCCATGATAGATACAGGAGCAGGAGTAAATGTATGCAGACATAACTGTTTACCTGAAGATAAATGGGAAAAATTATTAACACCTATTGTGGTAACAGGATTTAACAATGAAGGAAGCTTGATAACGCAAAAAGCAAAAAATATAAAAATACAAATATGGGATAAAATACTAACTATGGATGAAATATATAGTTATGAATTTACAAATAAAGATATATTAATAGGAATGCCCTTTTTAGATAAATTATACCCACATATAATAACAAAAACTCATTGGTGGTTTACTACACCATGCAAACAAAAAATAGGAGCAAAAAGAGTAAGAAATAAAATAAGAAAAACAACACCGTGGATTAAAGGAAGTGAAAAGGTAACCCAAAAATTAGAAAATGAAAAAATAAATGAGCAACAAATAGAATTAATAATATTTGCTATAAATAAGATAAAAATAATTCAAGACAAATTAGAATCATTATATAATGAAAATCCCCTTCAAGGATGGGATAAACATAAAACGAAAGTAAAAATAGAATTAATAGATGAAAATAGTATAATAACACAGAAACCATTAAAATATAATTTTAATGATCTAGAAGAATTCAAAATGCATATAAAAGAACTATTAAAAAATAATTATATACAGGAAAGTAATAGTAAACATAATAGCCCAGCATTTATAGTAAATAAACATAATGAGCAAAAAAGAGGTAAAAGTAGAATGGTAATAGATTATAGGAATTTAAATGCAAAAACAAAAACATATAATTACCCGATACCAAATAAAATATTAAAAATAAGGCAAGTACAAGGATATAATTACTTCAGTAAATTCGATTGTAAATCAGGATTTTATCACCTAAAATTAGAAGAAGAATCTAAAAAATTAACAGCTTTTACAGTACCACAAGGATTTTATGAATGGAACGTTTTACCATTTGGATATAAAAATGCACCAGGAAGATACCAACATTTTATGGATAGCTATTTTAATCAATTAGAAAACTGTATAATCTACATAGACGATATACTACTATACTCAAGGACACAAGATCAACATATAAAATTATTAGAAAAATTCATACATATAATAGAATCCTCAGGAATTAGCCTTAGTAAAAATAAGGCAGAAATACTTAAAAATCAGGTGGAATTCTTAGGAATTCAAATAGATAAAAATGGAATTAAAATGCAAACACATATAGTACAAAAAATAATAAATTTAAATGAAACCCTAGATACAAAAAAGAAATTACAATCATTCTTAGGATTAGTTAACCAAGTTAGAGAATATATACCTAAATTGGCAGAAAATTTAAAACCTTTACAGAAAAAATTAAAGAAAGATATAGAATATCACTTTGATGAAAAAGACAAAACATATATACAAAAAATAAAAGATATGTGTAAAAAATTACCAAAACTATATTTTCCAGATGAAAATAGAGAATTTATATATATAGTAGAGACAGACTCAAGTAACCATAGTTATGGAGGAGTACTTAAATACAAATATAAGGATGAAAAAATAGAACATCACTGTAGATATTATTCAGGATCATTTACGGAACCACAGTTAAAATGGGAAATAAATAGAAAAGAATTATTAGCTTTATATAAGTGTTTATTATCGTTTGAACCATATATAGTATATAACAAATTTATTGTTAGAACAGATAACACACAAGTTAAATGGTGGATAACCAAAAAGGTACAAGACTCAGTTACAACGAAAGAAATACGAAGACTCGTATTAAATATACTAAATTTCACATTTACAATAGAAATAATTCCTACTGACAAGAATGTGATTGCAGATTACTTATCAAGACAAAAGTACACAAACAAATGAAGAAGAAACTACACAAGACCTATTTTCAATACTTACTACACTATCACTACAAATGACGGAAGTAGAAAAGAGGTTGCAGATTATAGAAGCAAAAAACCTACTAAAAGTTCATTAAATAAATATGAATAATTAGTCTTAAACATAGTAAATCAAATAAGATTTTATAGAATTACGAAATCGACTCCATATAATTTAAATCTTAAATTCATGTTTATATAATGTTGTTGGCTTCTATAAATATAGGGAGATTCTTCACTCGGCTCCATAAAAGCATTAGTAAGTTCTTATTATCTTTCCTATTTTACCACATAACTTTAGTTTAGTACATCCATATATGGCTCGTTCATTTCGAGTTCTTAATCCCATTCTTATCCTCTCTCTTCTACTTCCATTCTTCAACTCAGGTACCTTTCCTTTTCTCTACTATTTTCATTTCCTTTTATTTTGGGTATATTTTTTCCTTTAAAATTTGTTGTGTTATCCTCTTTGTTTTCTCATAAGAAGCTTAAATATATCTTATGAACTTAAGATTTTAGACAGGCAAACAACTACGCCTCAATCCCAATTTGGATCAACTTATACAAATTTTCACTGCTTATGTCGCTCTATTTAAGCTCGTAACTTTAGCCAAAGCATCTAGGAATTGTTTCTTTTCTTTTTACTCACTTCTAGATATCTTTCTTGTAATTTTTTTTAAAAAAATTAATGTTTTAATGACTTCAAGCTAGCTAGTTAGTTACTAGTTAGTGTCCAACTTGTTTAATTCTTTCATTTTATTCTTGTTTCATTTTTCTTTTCTTGCCCTCTCTTTTTTGTGATAATACAATACCACCAACTTTAAGTTTTTCATTTCCAGAAAAAAAAAAAAAAAAAAGAGAGAGAAACACTGAATCTATTGAATTGTTAATAATTGTGTTCTTTTAACTACAGGTGGAATCCTAAACCCTGCAAATGCACAAGCACCAGGACAGGTTAAATTAAACTTCTTGACTCAAAAATAAGATTTACAAATTTTCTTGATTTTATTTTCTGAGAAAAAAAGGAGAAGAATATTAAAATATTTAAAATTAATTTTATAGGGATCTTGGTGCATTGCAAGACCCTCAACTTCTGATGAGGAACTTCAAAGGAATATTCATTATATCTGTAATGAACAAGGAATTGACTGTTCTTTAATTAATGATGGTGGCCCTTGTTGTAATCCTAATACTTACATAAATCATGCATCAGTGGCAATGAATATTTATTATCAGAATTTTGGGAGAAATTATTGGAATTGTGACTTTGGCAGAACTGGTGTTATTGTTGTTACTGACCCAAGTAAGTATATTCTTAGTTTTATGATAAATTGTACTCCCTCGGCTTTCTTTTAAAGTGATTCTATTTTCTTTTTAGCATGTTCCGAAAAAAAGTAGCTCCTTATTTTTTCTAAAATTTAGAAACAAATTAAGTTCAGCTTTCTATTGTATTCTTAATGATAATCTTTTATAACCACACAAATTTTATGACATGTTTAAGATCATAATTTTTAAAAATTGTATAACCACAATTTTGTTTTTTGGTTTTCCACCCAGTGCCTCGTGCCCGGTACCCATATTGGAGCCCGACTATATCCTGATTCGCGTCGCGTTGTACCCCATTCAGGGGGAAGCGCTCCCTACGAGGATTTTTTCGTACCCTGGACTCAAATTCGAGACCTCTGATTAAGGGAAGAGCAACCCCATCCGCTGCACCACATTCTTCGGTGGTGTATAGCCACAAATTGTTATGGCATATTTTAGACGACAAGGTTCAAAAATCTTCATTTCTTTCTTAAATTCCTTGCCCAATCAAATACTAATTGCGGATCAAAGTAGTTCACGTAAATTGAAATTGAGGGAGTAAAAATCATTATAGAATTATTTTTAGATTTTTTTGGATTTGGTTTTTAAAAGATTTCTTATCCTCTTTTTGCCAGGCTATGATAATTGCAAATTTGAATTTCGTCAGTAGATATATTGAAGCTGAAACAGCGTGGAATATTTTGAGTGATATAATCTGAAGAAACAATAAGTCAATGTAGCATTCAGCTTCTTTGGATGGTTGTTATGTATTGTTACTAATGTAATATTTAGTTTGGTTGTCACCCAAATTTTATTGTACCAGATCGTTAAATTCGTTATTACGTAATGACGAAAAATATCATTTTATGTAACGATAAATTTGGTGTGGTCGCCTCATTACTTTATTTGTTCTCTCATCTTGCCCTTCCTTATTATTAAATAGTTTATATTTTATCATTTATCTATTTTTTATATAATAATTCTACCCCATATTATTTTTTGATAATATTACAAATTTATTCTTCCCGGTGCATGACATTATAAAACATCGACAAACGATATAATCTATCCAAATATTATATTCATCAAAACACTACAGTATAATATAATACAATATATCACTATACATTATGAATGAATCGATATGTACAACTATCCAAACAAAAAGTTAAGTTTGAATATAATATTGGAGATCGTGAGAGTAGATGAAATTACTTTAATGAAGAAGAAAATAACACGACGTAGAAGAAATAAATATTGGTTTTTTTCCCTATTGTACTTTTTTCTTATTATAAGTGTGTCTTTCATTTCTTTAGTCTTTTTTCCTACTGTACTTTTCCTTTAACCAAACAATGAAAGTGACAAACGAGATTCCAAGCAATTGGAAATATTATGATCTTAAAAGTTTACTGAAAACAAGAGTACTAATATCCACATTTCAATGAGAGGTTAAGTTTATACTAAACCATGGAGTGTTCCAAGATTTTGGATCAAATGCAGAAGACATCGAAAACGAGAAAACAAAAGAGAAACAATTGTATTATTTAGTTTTCCTTTTAATAGTCAAGCTTAGAGAGGAGTGAAAAACAACAAATGTGTAGATTAGACGCATGTTATATAAGGGTGGCAAGTTGACCGTTTCAGGATCGGAACCGGTTCGGGATCGCGGACCAAACGGTCTTCTAGGCCTAAATGGGCCTGAACCGGTTAGAACAGGCTAAGTGGGTCTGGTCCGGTCTTCTGGGTTGTTCTTCACTTTAGGACTGCTAGGCCCGGGACCGGACCGGCCTTGGCGGGCCCAAACGGTCCCAACGGTCAAAATTTAAAAAACAAATCTGCCCGTTTGGGAATTTAAAAAATAGTCGTTGGGTCTGCCAAAATAGTCATTTAACCCCCTCCCCACCCCCCTCCCCCTCCCCCCCCAATACCCCAACTTTGTTTTAATTATACTTTTTCCCTATTTTCAACTATAAATACTCCCTTATTCTTTTATTTTTCTCACAAAATCATCAATCTCTCTCTAATTTTCTTCTACACTTGTTATTATTGCTTACTTTATTGTTACAATTTGTGAAATAATTGTAAAGTTGGTGAATTAAAGTCTTCAAGTTTTCAACGATAATCAACTTTCAACAAGTTGTTCGTCAATTCGGTAAACTCATTCCAACTCTTAATTTTTAATATTATAATTTTGTTTGTTTTATTTATTTTCTATTATTTGATTAATTAAGATGGCTTCCTTAAAAAAAAATTTGGTAAAAATAAGGAAAAATCCAAGAGTGGCGAATCTAGGGGCCAATATGTTCCTCCTCCACTGCCCCCAACTCCCCGATCCAAATCCTATATCCGTCCTACACCTGCTATTCTTGATAGTGATAATAGTTTATTATAATTTACTGAGAGTCAATTTTGCCATAATGTTGGAGCTGGTAAATAATTAGACCATGAATTAATGAATGCTCTTTATTCTAATCCAACTATCGATGAAAAAGATGAAGAGAAAATAGATTTTGATGAAACTCAACCGGATGACGATACACCCACTAGTCCTGCTCCTGAAGTTAACCCAACTACTGATAATCCAAATGATGCTCCGTCGGAGAGAGCTATCAGTCAAGCAAGACTTCAACTCGGTGATTATAGAGCATCTATGAGGGAGAGCTTGAAAAAATCAGTACTTTTTAGAGATTGGATCCATTCGACAAGAAGAAATTTTGGATTTGCTGAATCACAACCAGAGGTAGACTTTCACGACCCGAAATTCCCACCTTCGGGTCATGATGGCACCTAATATTTCACTTGCTAGGCAAGCCAACGTTAGAAGAATATTATCAATTTTTAAAATATTTTTTAAATTTATCAATAATAAAGAACAATTGCGGAAGTAAATTCTGAAATATAGTGAATAATCCATAAAAATAACGGTGTCTAAATACCATCCCAGAATTGGTATCACAAGTGCACGAGCTTCTAGAATAATACAAATAAGGGTCTAAATAAAATAAATTTATCTCGAAATAAATATACAACTAAAGTGAAGTAGACAGGGACTTCAGAACTGCGGACGTCATGCAGTTATACCTCAAGTCTCCTCTCAAAGCTGAAATCCGAGCAAATCTATGGTACGCTGCTCGGACCAACTCTGTAATCTGCACAAGAAGTACAGAGTGTAGTATCAGTACAACCGACCCCATGTACTGGTAAGTGCTGAGCCTAACCTCGACGGAGTAGTGATGAGGCTAAGGCGAGTCACTTACATTAACTTGTACGCAATATTAGTAACAACAAATAATAGAAATAAATCAGATAACTCATTTATAATAATTGAAGCCAACTCAGCAGTCATAATCCATTTATCATTTCCATCAATTTCTGTTGCAGCATGCAACCCGCTCTCACAATATATTCATATTCAATTCTGTTGCGGCGTGCAACCCGCTCCTCCAATATATTCATTTTAATCAAGTATGTTGCGACGTGCAACCCGATCCCTCATATATATATATATATATATATATATATATATATATATATATATATATATATATATATATATATATATATATATATATATCAACTTTTAAATAAGTATGTTGCAGCGTGCAACCCGATCCTCCAATATAAATTTTTAATAAGTTTGTTGCGGCGTGCAACCCGATCCTTCAATATGGACTTTTAATAAGTCTCTTGCGGCGTGCAACCCGATCCTCCAATATATCCATTTCAATCAATTCTGTTGCGGCGTGCAACCCGACCCTCCAATATATCCATTTACCTACTCTTATAGAAGAAATTTCCCCAATAAATACAACAATTAATATAAAATTATAAGACAATATGCATACAATTATTATGATTAAATTATGAAACAAACAATGACAAATAGCAAATTATTAGGGAAATCAGGGAGAAAATAGGCAGTTTAATATTTAATATGCTAAATGTCAAATAACAATTAAGACACATAATTCAAATAGCATGTAACAATTAATGCAGGAATTCAAGAATTAATATTTGACAAAGAATAGGAGAGAAACAATTATTATAATAATTAATTCATGATTTAAAACAATTTATGATTTTTCAAGTAATTATGCAAATAATTCATTTGACGACGTATAGACACTCGTCACCTCGCCTATACGTCGTTCACATGCATTTCACATAACAAATAGTTTAAGGGTTATATTCCTTCGAGTCAAGTTTAACCACGACACTTACCTCGCTTTGCAAATTCCAATCAATTACTCGACCGCAACTTTTCCTTTTAAATTTGTCTCCAAAAGCTTTAAATCTATTCACAAACAATCCAATATACTCAATACGAATCATAAGAATTAACTGCATATGAATTTATTAATTTTCCGAATAAAATTTAAAATTTATTTAAATATTCGACAGTGGGACCCACGTCTCAAATTTCGAAAAACTTATGAAATCCGAACACCCGTTCCGATACGAGTCCAACCATATAAAATTTATCAAATTCCGATGTCAAATGGACCTTCAAATGTTAAATTTTTATTTTTGGAATATTTTATAAAAATCTGATTTTTCTTCCCTAAATTCACGGATTCATGTTATAAATGAGTATGAAATCATAAAATATAATCAACATAGGATAGGGAACACTTACCCCAATATTTTTTCATGAAAATCGCCCAAATATCGCTTTACCCGAGCTCAAAAATGGAAAAAGGTTGAAAATGGGACGAATCCCATTTTTCAGAACTTAAGTTCTGTTTGCCCAAATTTTACCCTACGCGATCGCGTACAATGCTTCGCGATCGCGAAGCACATTTTTGGCTGCCCAGTTTTCCTTAATCGTGATCGCATGAATAGCCTCGCGATTGCGAAGCTCTACTTTGTTGCCCCAGAAATTTACTCTTCGCGGACGCGATGCTTTTACTTACGGACTTACGCGATCGCGATGAGTAAGCGCGTGGCTTAGCTTTAGCCTCTTTAACTCTACGCGAACGCGACCTCGTCCACGCGTTCGTGAAGCACCCCTTCACACCCCTACGTGATCGCAACCTCAAAATCGCGAACGCGAAGAGAAACTTTGGTTGACCTCTCAGTTTGCCTTACGCGATCGCGAACGACTTCACGCGATCGCGGTGAGTAAAAATTCTGCAACAAAACACCAGAAATCTGCCATCTTTCTTAAGTCCGAAATGGCTCGTTGAGCATCCGAAACTCACCCGAGTCCTCGGGGCTCTAAACCAAGCACGCCCACAAGTCCTAAAACATCATACGAACTTGTTCGCGCGATCAAATCGCCAAACTAACACCTAGAACTACGAATCGGACATCAAATCAAAGGAAGTTTTCAAGAAAACTTTAAACTTATATTTTCACAACCGGACGTCCGAATCACGTCAAATCAACTCCGATTCTCACTAAATTCGGCAGACAAGTCATAAATATTATAGTGGACCTATACCGGGCTCCAGAACCAAAATACGTACCCCGGGTCAATAAATCCAACATCATTAATTTCTTAAAAATCATTAAGCTTTCAATCTTTTAAGTTTTTATCAAAATTCTATATCTCGGGCTAAGGACGTCGGAATTCGATTCCAGGCATACGCCCAAATCACGATACGGACCTACCGAAATTGTCAAAATACTTATCCGAGTCTGTTTGCTTAAAATGTTGACCAAAGTCAACTCACTTGAGTTTTAAAGCTCTATTTCATATTTTAATCTATTTTTCTCATAAAAACTTTCCGGAAAATTGTACGGACTGCGCACGCAAGTCGAGAAATAATAAATGGTACTTTTCGAGGTCTTAGAACACAAAATTACTTATTAGATTTAAATATGATATTTTTGGGTCATCACATAGACGAAACTTACGAAGAAATGCTAGCTGAACTTGCGGAGGATTCTGATTCGCCCGGAAGCGATGATGACCAAGCTTCTTTTTCACCACCACTAACGAAAATTCCTCCGGACCTTAATGAATTTATGAAGTTTGTAAGAGATACCATGTAACTTGTATGAGCAAAAATTAGTATGTATTATATAACTTGTATGTTCGCACATTTTGATTAATTTTTTTTCTTCTCAATGGTAGTATTAGCACCTTGTTGTGCTCATTCCATGGGGGGAGGAAGACTAAGAAAGATATTGCTATGATTTTTTAATGCTATAATAAAATTATAACGCATTGCTTTGAATATCTCTTTACAATATTTTTGTCATTAAATTTGAATTAAAAAATTTAGGTCACAATTCTATAATAAAATTTACAAGGAATTGCCTTAGATATTTTTATTAACAACTTTTTTCTTTAATTTCTATAAAATTTCAACCAAAAAAAGTATCGATTGGACCCACTTAAACCCGCTTGGGCCCACTTAGCCCGTGGGCTGGGACCGTTTAGCCCGAGACCATAAGTTTGTGGGCCCGGTTCCGGGCCGGTTCCTACAAAAAGACCACCAAGACCTGGACCGTTTGGCCCGTTTAAATTGGGATCGGTCCGAGACCGGGACCGTTTGGACCGGTCCACTTAGCCCACTTAGGCCCGGGACCGGCCCACATGTTATATGAGTGAATAAATCACAAACGAAACTTAGTATTTAAGTAATTAAAAAGGTAAAAAGAGATTCATGCACGGAGTTTTGAATTATGCGTTACTGACAGTTACAATTTTAGGAGAAGAATAGAGGAAAAGAAAGAAAAGAATCTTCATTTAAATTTTTTGGTGAGTTTTATTGTTAAAATTGGTTAAATGTTCGATCTTCTTTAGTTTGTGTTTTTCTTTCTCTCTTTAAATCGATCATCCTTCCTCGCAACTTCTTTATTTTCCACTTTATTTAATAAAATAATACAGTAAAATTTAGACCATTTTGTATGGTTCAAACTTCAAAGGCATATTTGAGTTTTTCCCTTGTAAAAAAAAGGTTCATGTGTTAGAACTAAATTAGAACTTAGAAAAAATTCGCCATTAGTGAGTAAAGACATATTTGGACCAATCTTGTAAGTTGTAAGTTATAACGACAGAAGTATATATAACCCAAGTCTTAACTATTAACGGATAACAAATTTGAACCATTCACTACTACTAGAAAAACTGAAATTTTCGACTGAAATTTCCGACAAAAATATTGTCAGAAATTTCCGACGGAATCTGTCGGAATTATCAAAACAATATCAACTATACATTTTTTTAAAAAAATCGACCATATTTCCGAACAAATCGGTCCGACTTTTGACGCAAAAGTCAATTTGACTCGTTTGACTTCAATTAGAACTTAATGTGCTTTTGTCTTTAAATATAAGATCTCGTGTAACTTATAATAGTAGTATTAGTGTACATTATGCTATCTTAGCAAGCAAAAGCTTATTGAGATCCAATATTTATTAAATCATAATTTAAGATAAAGTGTGTGAAGATATGTGTCAAAAAATTTGAAAATTTTAAACCACTTTTTGATTTTTGAAAAACTCAAAAAAAATTAAAAACTTACAAAAATTCATGAAAAAACATATATTTTAAAAAAAAATTTAGAAAAAAGAAATTTGTTTATGGACAAACAGGACCTTAGACCATAAGAAACTGTTTAAAACGGGGCCTAGGCAAATGCTAAAATCAATGATATGACCGTAAAATAAATGGAACTTGAAGGGTTATTTATGGGTCGAAGATTTTTGGATTTTTACCCTCTTATACACTATTTGAAACTTTATTACCCCCAACTCACGTTTCAATTTAATTATATAGGCATATACAATTTTTCAATTATATACATTTTAGGAATTTAATGAGAATCAATTAGCTCCTATAAACTCTCTAACGTACATATCTAACTCCCTCCCCCCTCCCCACACACGTTTCTCTGTCCATACCCCTACGATTTTGTACTCTCTCCCTCCATTAACGCTTTCTTCCATTTTTATTCAAAAATCTTTTATAATCTCTCTCAATCTTTCTGAATTCTCGCTCAAAATCCTACGAAATTCAGTAACAATTTAAAATTTTCTTTCCCTTACAATGAAGAAGAAAGGAGTTCCAAATAATAGCCTTAAAAAAGTTAATATTGGTGATATTTCTACCTTTGATTTAGGTATTTTCTCACAGAAAAATAGTAAAATCGGCACATGCAAAACCAGAGACAAAGTCCAAGCTTTCCCCTCATGAAGTTAGGAGAGAAGCTCGAACAAAACTCTAGCATGACACGGATGTTGGTAAAGTTTCGACATCTGCTAAATCAGTAAAGCGGAAGGACAAAAACATTGCTCGTGATGATGATTTCGTCAAAGAAGTTATCTTGAAACCTGCAAAAAAAAATAAAGTTTCTCCTACTGTCAAACCTTCAAAAAAAAAAAGAAGGTTCAAAAATCACCTAAAAACATACCCCAACAGTCATTGGAGAAGGTAAAATTTTAGTAGTTACAATTTTGGTTCTTTTTTTAAGTTATAAAACTTGTTCTCATTCTCATAACTATACATATGTTTTGTTTTTCTGTATTTGTAGAAATTTTGTCTACATTATGTATATTTATTGTTGGTTATCAACTTTTCTATATTTTTCTGAAAATTATAGATTTCTTGTATATTATTCGAAATTATTTTGTTAGGGAATGTACTACATGATTTAGTTAGTTTTATTGGTCATTATTTGCTCTATTTGTAGATGTTAGTTTCAATTTTTGTAAATAAATTGTATATATTATGTCTAGTTGTTACTTTTTAATTTCTTGCTCTAAACATAATTTTATCAGTGCATTTGTATGCAATGTAGTCAGTTGTTATATATGTTTACTAATTTTATAACTTACTTATATGCAATGTATTAATGACTTTCGGACTGTAGCTAAATTGTAGTAGAATTATATTTATTTTGTTTTTTGGTCTTCAAACAAGTTTTATTAACTTATTGTTTCTTTTGGTGCAGAATTAAATATTTTTTGCACCACATGATGTTGATTATGGCATCACTAGGTTCCAAGCATTACCCGACCCCGTTGTTCCTGGTCAAATCAAGGTGTTATTGTCTGAAAATGGGTTAAAGTTGTTTAACAAGACATGTTTTGGGCATTTTCTTTCCCTGCCCAAAATATGTATCCAAAATCAGGCAATTCACCTTCCCATGAAGTATGAATGGAACGTATCCGGTTCTCATTTTTTTTTTTTACAGCAGAGATAAAGGGTGAGAGGCTGAACTTTGGGTTGAGGGAGTTTGCCCTTATCACTAGCCTTAGATATTTTACAAAAGTAACGTACTTTGGTTACACAACTAAGTATGACAGTAAAACAATAAGGAGCTATTTTCCGAACAAGGAAAAAGTTGAGAAGTCGTACTTGAAACAAATTGTAACCAGCCGTAATTGGGTGAATGATGAGGATGTAGTCAAGCTGTGTATTCTCTATCTGATAGAATTCTTCCTCTGTCCTTCAGAGAAAAATAATGGGTTGATAGACCATTTTAGGTTCTATTTGGTGGACTCGGGGCAGTATACGAATTTCGTATGGAGTATTAAAGCTTATACACAATTGCTTCAGTCTGTTACGCATAAGTTGAATCCTTCTATGTATTTTTATCTCATTCGAGATTTTCTACTCGCTATACAAATCTGGTTGTATGAATGTTGCTCTACAGTCAATACTGATATAGTTACATGGGTTGGTAATTCGATCGCCCGCATACTTAACTCGACAGCTAGTAAGGACAAGATATGAATTTCTGCATTGGAAGAGAGGATGATCAAACCATCATGGATCAAGATAAATATTTTTCACTTCTCAACGGACAATATAATATAAATTATCTACACATTTTATACATTTGATGACTAGGTCCCTTATTTTTATTTTTCACTGAGTTCACCAACATACTTGAAGCTCCAGAAGAGCTTTTTAGAATGACTTTGCCAGACAAAGTTGAATACATCCTTGAAAAAATTGAAACAAATATCGAGCATTCGATAGATTCTCCATCTCCGTCTGGACATAAGCAGGCAATGCGAATAGATGACAAGAAAGATATTGTGAAACAACTAAAAAATTAAGAAAAGATATTGATAAGGTAACATCTTAAGATAATCCTAGTTGGTTCCTTTTAAACCCTTTTTCTATGTTATGCAAATTATTTCTTTATCTCTTTCTATTTTAATACGTAGGTCGGTTGTGACCTTGGATTGTTCAAGAAAGAGGTATACCTAATTCTTGATTTTTAGTCTTCTTTATATATATATATATATATATATATATATATATATATGTATATATATATAAAAGCCTCTAATTGTCATATACGTTATAACCATTTTTTGTTCTTTAGGTTTTTCAAGAATTAGGTAGCATTCGATTACTACTCAATGATTCCATCAAGTTTGTGTTACATGCAATAAAAAGTCAACATGATACGAACATTGATGCTAAGGTTTCATTCGAATATATTCATTTTGGACAATAATTTTTACCATGTTTATGTTTATATTAGCATTCATAAAGTATATAGCCTAACAAATTCCCATTGCATTTTACTGACAGTTCTACGAAAAAATAATGAGCATTACAAAGAAAAGAACAAATAACAGAATCATGGCAGTAGTGTTAAACCAGTGTTGGGCAGCAGCAGTAAAACATATATTTTAACAATCTTAACACAATTTGATGACAAATAATCTACATTATATTTACATTATATCTACATATAACCTACATTACCAATAAATAATCTACAATATATTTCCAATTGTTGTCTTAGATACAAGACATATGTCTCACATTCAAAATGAGGAGAATGTTCCTGTAGGTGTTGACTTATCTTCACAATTTTAAGGGGCATTGAAGGAAGAAATTGCAAGTATGATTTAGTACATTTTATCTACATATTTCGCAATACATATTACATCTCAGCTATAGGACAACATTTCAATAAATTAACTATAATTAAACTATAATTTATCTACAATGTTGTTTCTGTTTATTACAAATCATCTACAATTTTATTAAGTTGCACACATTTATTGTAATAGAGAAGAAAACTATGCATGTGGACTCTCCACAACAGGATGCAAAAGTTGGCATACAAGGAGAGCATTTAAATAAGGAGAAGGAGACTATGCATTTGCAATATCTTATTCCACAAGCAAATGTTATACAACAAGGAGACAATTGCAATGGAGATTTCAGGGGTATTATATGTTACAATATAATTATAGGAAAAGAATAACAGCTTTCATATAAGTTTCATTTTCCCCAAAAGAACTAATGCAACCAACATACAATGTTGGTCTTTTGTTTTAAATTTTGTAGGTGAACCAGCAGACTACATCAATGTAGGTGATTCGGACAATGACTCTAGGTCTAGAAAAAGGACAGTAACACTTGATGATTTTGAGCTGCCAAAGAATTTCTCACAGATTGTTAAGCTCGGCGAGGTTAATGAAGAAGAAATAACCCATGTGCATCAAGGAAGAACAAGGGTTCCTAGAAAGCATGTCAGATCCCCCTTTCTCCCTTATTTCAATTCTGGAGGAAGCACTTCTGTTGGACCTACTCTAATTTTCAACATCAAGCATTCATTTACTGGGGTTATTGGCGACGATGTTGATCCCGACCTATTGGAAGAATTCAATAAATTGTTATATTTAGGTACCGACACGGTTTCAAAGCGGTTAGATTATATAATTTTTTTCGTATTATCGAGTGCATACAATTTATGAATTTCCAATTGAAACTACATAATAATTGTATTTGATATGTCTTTAAATAGAAGGAAGGCGCCTTATACTTTAAAAGATAACTATCTCAAGCCATGGTTTGATCTTGGAATGGAGAAAGTTGATAAAAAGGACTGGTTTTATACTTTGTCATATTCCGGACAAGTCCTCAACAACACGGTACACACATACCCTGGCAGAATTTAATGATTACATGTAGTATTCTGTTATTTTAGGAATCCGTAGATTTTTTGTTTGCAAATTGTAGTTAAATTGTATGAAGCATTGAAAAATAATGAATTCTATTTATTACAGCACATTGATATTATTTTATACTATTTGAGAAAGAGAGGAAATAAAACACGGTTTACAACCACTGACTGTATGTTCAAGACTAGAATTGAACAAATTTATGAGAGGTACATTAATGCTCCTGCCGATAAGAAGCTTGTTGTTGTCAAACCCACGGCGTCGTATCATAATATATATTGGGGTACCGATTACATGCAAATGTTGCATGGGACAAAGTTGATTTTGTAATTATGCCCATAAACATTGTGGAGAAATTTCATTGGTTATTGGTTGTGTTTGACATTATCGATAGGGTTTTATATGTTTATGATTCTATGGTCTCTTCACGAAATCACAAACTTGTTGAATCTGTTGTCGACAAGTTTACTATTATGATCCCCTTCTACTTGTCATGCATCGGCTTCTATGGAAAGCGTTCATACATCAACTACAAGAACACCAAGGCATACATTGAAAAAGGTGTTACTGACCCTCTTAACATTCAGTGGTTGGTCGGTGAGATACCCCAGCAAAAAGAAGGATCATTGTATGTGCTGCTTTTCCTTCTATCTATTTAACCAATTGTATTTTTCATTGAATGCTAAATCTTTTACCCTATTATTTTTTGCAGTGACTGTGGTGTATACGTAGCGGCATTTGCAGAATATGTCAGCATTGAAGAGCTATCAATTTCAAAGGAAGACCTTCTGATATTGATCAACACAATAGATGCTATGGAGCGCTCCTTTGGGATTATATTAGGAAAAAGTAAGAGCTTGGTACAATTAGTGAAAGTGAGGTGACTGGTAGATTATCAAGAAGAAAAGATGCACCAGCTGTGAAAGAGAAAACACAAGTCCGGAAAAAAAAAAGAATTAGTTGCCATTTTCAGTAGAAAAATTATAGTTAAAGTGTTTAGTTGTAGCTGGATTGTAGTAAAGTTGTAGACAAATTATTTATTAAGAAAGAGTCAACTACAATTTATTTGTAGCAGATTTGTGCTACAATTATTTTACCTTTTATTTTGTTTTTTTGTCCAAAATTCTACTACATAGAATAGAAAATATCTGTGGCTT
Organism: Nicotiana tomentosiformis; assembly: GCF_000390325.3. NCBI lineage: Eukaryota > Viridiplantae > Streptophyta > Magnoliopsida > Solanales > Solanaceae > Nicotiana > Nicotiana tomentosiformis. The sequence continues at coordinate 107,151,886 of NC_090820.1, read as the reverse complement.
TTTTTTTGGTTGAAAGTTGTTAGTACTTGATCTCGATATTGGTACTATATAATTTCTTTACAGCATAACTACAATTATGTCTACAACTACTATACAAAAATACATAATCTATTCAATCTTAGCAATATTGTTAGGAAAGGCTGAAAAGTAATAAATAAACCCAGTATTTGAACAAAACAACTACAAATCAATTGCATTAAGAGTTGAAATCTGTTTAACAAACATTCATTGTAGGAGACAATCTTTATTCAAATTAGCAAAATAATTACACCACAACTATAATTCTCCAGAACAGAACAAATACTACTTCATATTCCTTAAAAGACAGATTATCATCAACAATACTTAGTAAAAAAAAAAACTTTAAACTGCATCAATTTTTATTTCCTTTTGGAAGCATTCCTACAAGATTTTTTGTTATGCCCTTTTAGTCCGCAGTTTCCTCATGAAACCTTGTAGTTATTTGCATTTACTTCATCATATGGTTTGTATCTTTATTTTTGAGGTCTCCCTGGCTGCCTTTTTCCGGTAGGTGGCTTTACAACTTCTTCAGTTATATGTTGTGGTACATTTCATTTACTTTCGTCATGCAGCGGGTCTACTGGTATTTCATAAGTCTACAGAAGACTCTCCTTCGTGTGATAAGGAGAACAATAGTTTTCATAAGACTCGTTCCTGTGCCTCAAAGCTGCCAAAGCATGTGCATAAGGAAGTTCATCAAGTTGGAATTGTCCACAACTACATCTCTTGTTTTGAAGGCAAATAATGAAATGCTTCACACCATCTATCATAGTATGTATGTAATCTGTTGAAGCCATCACCTATAATTTCATTACAAACACACAACAAGTTATCAGCAACAGATACAAAATAAAATAACTACAATTATACAACAACATTTCTACAATTAACAGTATATATTTAGTTTGGGGAATCAATGATCTGATATTATTGGCTATAGCTTACTTTCATCTTTTGCGATAAAGTCATGTTGTCCTCCTACTATTTATTGTATTTTTTCTCAAGGTATGTGAATGTACCTTTTGCATTCAATAACTTTTTATTTGTCTAACATTCAAGAAGAGTCTGCATATACTCTAATAGTTCTACTACGGGCAACTCTCTTACATCTTTGATTACCTCATTCAATGACTCTGCAATATTTGATGTCATCGTCTACGTTCTATTCACCGTAGCATGTACCCGAGACCATATGTGATAGCCAATATCGTATAGGTATGCTTTAACACGTGTATCAAATTCTTCAATTTTTGACATTCTTTCATTAAATTCATCAAGCGTGTATGATCGTGCCATGGCAAAGTACAATTCGCTTAACTTTAGATGACCCTTCTTGAACTTTAACCTTACATTTGTCCAAATATACCACATGCAAGCATAATGTGGCATGCCGGTATAAACAGTAGATGTTGCCTTCAAGATACTCTCATTCTGGTTCGAAATAACACACATATTTAGTTTTTCACCATATGCATGTTTGAATTGCTCAAAAAACCACCTCCATGATGCGTCATTTTCTGAATCAACAATGGCATATGTTAGTGGTAATATGCTACCTATCACATAGGTGGAAAAAAGAAATTCAATTTTTGCAATTAATCTACATTACCTGTTGCATCCATTATGCTAGTTGTTAGCATGATTCCCCTATATGCCGATTTCAAGAAGGTGCCATCAACTATTAAAATTGGCCTAAAATGCTCCCAGCCCTTGATGGACGTACGAAGTGCAACAAATGTATACAAAAAACAATCATCTTCAGTCTTCTGCAATTTCACTACCGACCCCGGATAAGTCTTTTCCAGAATATACAAATAACTCGGCAAGCGACTGTTGAAATCAGTAGGATGACCTCTCAAAAATTCCAAAGCCTTTTCCTTTGCTCCCCAAGCTTGCATGTGTGTTAAGTTCACACCATGATCCGACAACATGTCAGATTGTTTATCTTTTGGTGTATATATTGTCTTAGGATCCGCATATTTTGGCATCACCATGATGCCAACTATCATGGCAGTAGGTTTGCGTTGTACATATGTGTTTTCCATCAAAGAGCATGTGTGCAAGATGTTGAATTTTCGAATCTTGAATAATGTTGATTCATTTATGCTGGTGGACTTGAAGTGCCACGTACAATTGTCCCCGGCACATATGAAGCAGTAGCTACAGAATAAAAATAATTCAAAAAATATTATGCAAATTGTAGCTACTAAATACGAGGTTGTTTATGCACAACAACTTATATTAAACAATTCACATACAATTTATATACAAAAAAACTACAACTTATACACAATATGAATTTGACAAATAAAATATTCCTATCTTCTTGCACTAGGCCTTTTCACCCTAAATTGAAACTTATTCATAACAGAACAGTACTTCATTGCACTGACAATTATTTGCTTGTCTTGGTAAACTTGGCTTACTTCAATTACATTTGGCATATGTTCTGTTATGATGAAACTTTCATATTCCATAATTGCAGGAGATGTTTGCATACCAATCAACTTTACTGTTCCTGATACTTCTCCAATTATGTTACAATTGCTTGACAATTATACCACGTTAGTATTATGATAATCAGAAGAACCTGCACTCAATTAAAAGTATAGTAATTCAGACCTCTGTATATTCATGTGTTCAATATTTGACATAATGCTTGTAGAGACATAACAGTTGAACTACATTTGTTATGTAGTATTATTGTAGATAATTTGTAGTTAAATTGTAGAACACTTGAAACTGAAAAAATATCAGCACTGGAAAAACAGAGCAAAATTGCTATTGTACTTGCATTCGACATACTGCATTCCAAATCGAAATCATGCATTATTATACACAACGGATACATTCCTAAGTTTTTGTTTTCCTTTTTCGTCTCCATATATACTCGAACTCCCATATCGTTTCGAATTTCCATTGGAGGACAACGTTCATTAATAGTGTATTTGATTTCGATGATTTTTGCGGAGGCATCGATCATTAGATGCTCTGCAATTGCAGAATTCAATTGACTATAATTTGAATCGTTATTGACTACAATTCTGTCAACATCAAAAAAGTTGTATCTCCCTGTCACGCCCCAACCTCGGGGAGCGTGACCGGCGCTCAACCGAGTGAATCCGGTCGAGGAAGCCTAGTAAACCTTTCCTACCCGACTCATTCATGATCCAAAAAGGGAATGCGTCTCTATTTGTAAAACATGGGAGAGATCAGTTATATAAATATATAAACGTTGTTAGTTCATTTTTCATTATATGCATTATGCCATAGTTAAATTTCCAAAATACAACTCGATCTAACGACTACCCCAACATACATACATGACCCATAAAAACGTCTACGGAGCCTCTAAGGATACAAAAGAGCAACATGACAATGCCGGCAACAAGGCCCCGGCTATACCTCAAAATGTAAAAACTTATACAAATGAGGACTACATGACCCATGGGAGAAATGGGGCTCACCAAAACTGCTGTGAGGAGAGAAAAAGAGTACCACTATCTGCGATCGACACTATCTGCGATGGAACCACACCTACATCCATTCAAAGATGTAACGCCCCCGGCAAAAGGGACGTTAGTACTATCGAATAGTACTAGTATGTAAGGCAAACACTAATCTTAGTAGAATGAACAGTGAAACAAAGAGAAGGCAGTCATAATAATCAATAAGTATTTCATAGAAATACAAAGATTACACCAAGTAAGGATCACGTAGTTTCCAATTCAATTTTTCCATCTTTTTAGATTAATAATCTTTAGTGCCAAGCCACAACTCACAATGCCATCATATTTTTACACGGAGTCCGGTCTCGGCCCGACCGATTAAGCCATCTCAAGTGAGACATATCCATATCCACAATGTAATTTAATAATTCCAATACAAATGCCACCATGTGTACATCATGGCGTCCGATCTCGGTCCGATCGGCTAAGCTATCTCACTTGAGACATAACCTCTTTCAACTGTCCACTCAATTCACATTTCTTTCCCATCTTCATTACATGGCACAAACAACCTCATTTATTAAGTAGTTCTTGGCACTTGGGCACATTTTACAATTCAAGTCTTTCCCTTTCTATTTGTTCAAATAACATCATCAGTCATGTCGATAAGTACCATCACATAAGGCATTTCACACATAAGGGAAGGAGCTTGAAAAATCATAATTACGTTCTCAAATAGCATGATGACATGGTAACCATCTAAAACAATGAGGGAACAATCTTTCAATCAAACACACTAAGGCAACAATTCTAGTATAATCAAGTTGGAACTTACACCAATTATTCGGATACCAGGAGTTCGATTCTAAGAAGAAGAGAGTTAGCCATACATACCTCAATTGCACTTCTTTAGACTCTACAATTGTCCAGAACCTTTAGCAACCTCAATCTATTTTTGCAATATACAAATTAAACCCATAATTAGGAAAAATGTTCATAGTTCTAGTTTATTTTTTATTTTTCCCACACTCTTTATCACATGCATGCAAGATGAACCACTCTCATACCCATGAAGTATTACCCTAGTACCCCATTATAGCTATGTTTGAAATTAAGAGCTGGGGTGATGAAATCTTACCTTTTTAGATGAAGAAATTGGGTGCTCTACTTGAGTATTTCCAAGCTTTGAGTGATGGTTGAAGATTGATTGAGTATTAGGAAAAATGTTCATAGTTCTAGTTTATTTTTTATTTTTCCCACACTCTTTATCACATGCATGCAAGATGAACCACTCTCATACCCATGAAGTATTACCCTAGTACCCCATTATAGCTATGTTTGAAATTAAGAGCTGGGGTGATGAAATCTTACCTTTTTAGATGAAGAAATTGGGTGCTCTACTTGAGTATTTCCAAGCTTTGAGTGATGGTTGAAGATTGATTGATGAAAATTAGGCCCTCCCTCTTGAACCCTCTCTCTCACTTTAGAAGTATCAGAAAATGAGCTCAAAATAAACCTAAAGGTTGTTTTAACAGAATGGGGTCGGGTTTTAAATTAAGAAAAATGGTGCCCCGACACAGGTCTGCGGTCGCATATGCGACCGCATAATAGTTATGCGGTCCGCAAAGTGACCGCAGAAATGGCCCTCAAGGGCCTAAACTTTCGGCTCAGGTATGCGACCAGTATGCGGTTCGCATACTTGTTCTGCGGTAGCATAATGCACCGCAGAACTCCCTCCGCAGAAATTCAATAGGAATTATGTGACCGATATGCGGTCCGCATATCGATTATGCAGTCGCATAATCGACCGCAAAACTGACCTTAAATTGGCCAAACTTACTACTTCACTCTGCGGCCATTATGCGATCCGCAGAGTGATTATGCGGCCGCAGAAACACGTTCTTCTGCGAAATATTTTTCTCTCAGTCCGTAGGGTACTGTTCAATCCAAAAAGTCCGAACCGCTGCTCGCAAGCTCGCCGCGAAGAATTTCTACTATAATTACGCAGGAATCTAACTTGGCACCACGAAACCCTGAGTTTTTGGTTAAATTCTTTTACCAGTCCTTACACTCCCAACACTATCCCAACAACTATTGAGCTGAAGCATAATCACTAATTTTGATATTATATCGCGAAATTCAATTTAATTGTAGCTAATTGTTTGTAATTGTTTTATGCAAAATCTTTGTTTATGGAAAACCAGAGAATAGAAGGATACTACAGATATGTTGCCTTGATTATGGTGCAATGATAACCAGAGAAAGCTTGCGTAATAGAAGGATTCTTCAAATATGTTGCCTTGATTATGGTGCGATGATTGCGTCAGTAAAATCTCTAATTAAAATATAAGTAATCCCAATATCCCGCGTCTAAATAAGGAAGACTATCACAGAAAAGAGTCTAGTTTAAATAAATATATATATATTATAGTTAAAACACGTTTAGATCGGGTAAATACAAAAATTTAGACATTTTTCGTAACAAGGTTTCAAATAGTATATAGGAACCAAAAAATCCCAAGATTTTATTCCTTAAAATGGGATTTATGGCCCACTTATGCTGACCTACTAATTTTGCAAAAAAATAAAATAATTAGTCAAGCAGTAAGTCGCCCTTTGTAACGACGACTTGTTTTACTCAGTAATAGGGGTGGGCGTCATTCGGTTCGGTTCTATTTGAAGAAATTCAGTTTGGTTATTTGATTTTCGGTTTGGTAAAAGTAGTAACCGAAATCGAACTGAAATAAGTTCGGTTCAGTTCAGTTGTCCAATTTCAGTTCGATTTATTTCGAATCGATTTTCGGTTTGAACATTATCATATTGGGCTCTTTCTATCTAATAATTGGACTGGCGAATTTGTTAGTTTTTGCGAAATTTCGGACTTCTTGTATTGGTTGAATGTGATAAATCATAAATCTGAACAAACAACAGGGGTGCCAGAGTTCTGCAAGTTTTAGCAAAGGTCGCCGGAAAAGTCGTAACACAATAACAAAGAATAGTAGATCATAGAGATTCAACAGAAATGGTCACTTCCGGCGAGATCTACGTCTTTTCCGGCATGAAAACAACAAGAACAACCAGACAACATCAATGTTAAGAGGCGTTGCTTCAACGACACTAATCACCGGAACAACAACCAAATACAAAGCTCAATAAATCGTCAGTTGCCGGTCGCCGGCGAGGCTGTGAGGTAAAGCGACAGTGGCCATCTCTTAAGAAATGAGAGCCCGACAAATGAGAGCCCGAGTGGATTTACAAAGGGGGAGGGGCGACTGATCCTTGTTTCTCTCAAGAATGAGAGATAGAGATAATGTTATTAGGGTTTTTGTTGTAAAAATCTAATAATGATGTCCAACTAAAATGTTAAATTCATTCGCTTAAAATTGGGCCTAATATTATTATCTATTGGCTTAGAATATATATAGCTTAAAGAATTCATTTGCTAATAATTTGATTTTTTGATTAATCGAACCAAATAAATTAATAATCGAACCAAATAATTAAAATTTTAAACTGAAACCGACAAAAAAAATCGAATAACCGAAATCGAAATAAAAATATTTTTGATTTGGTCTGTTTCTTCGGTTCTGACCAATATATACACATTCCTACTCAGCGTTAGGACGTAGCTGTAAGAGGACTTCTTAATCTAGCGATGTTGTAAGTTGCCCCACAGAAAAAAGAGAAGAAAAAACATAAAAGGAAATAAAGGAATACAGACCGTATGTATTAGTTGCAAAAATTTAACATTTTAAACATATTTTATTTTCTGTAATATATCGACATAATTGAGTTATTTTTATTAAAAATTTAGTTATCTTTGCCTCTTCTCTCCCTCGCGCGCACTCTCTCTCTCCCTCCGCTTGTCAACTCCGCCGTCAATCGTCGCCGGTGAGTTTTACTGGCTCTCCTTTTTTTTCCTTTCAATTTTGTCGTTCTGCGTGTTATTTTTATTTTGTCGATCGGTGGTCCGCTTGACTGACACCGGTAAGTTGCTGTACCCAAAATAACTCTGGGGGTTTTATTTTACGGGTTGTATTTTATCACATTTCTTTCTGATTTATATCCGTTGATCCAATCAATTGTGTTTTCCCTTGAAATCTGTGAATTCAATCAACCTTAATCAAAAATTTATTATTTGCTGAAGAATAACGTAGTTTTTTGGAAATACAAATTATTGAACTAGGTTTCCGGTGAAGATCTCTGCTTTTGTATTTTTCTAAGTTAATTATAAGTGGCCTTTTAACAGAGCATACATTCGAGTTTCAGTAATTTTTTGTTATGTAGAAGAAGAAAAAAGGTACGTGCTATATATTTTTCATAATATTGGAGTTTTTCACAAATATAGTGATGTAAAAGATAGAGATTCTATTTTTCTCTTTCTTTCAATAGAAAGGAGAATTTGTATATTGGTATACATTTTTCTTATTGAGTATTTTCTAGAAAGACTTCTCTTTTTTTATAACAGAGTGTCCAGGCCAACTTGCACGCATCTCGACTATTTCGCCGGTTATCTGCTAACTCCCAACATAACTATCGGGTAACTCTGCCCGGCGTAGGCAAATGGAAAGAGATCACCTGGTATTTTTTAATTCCGCTAGGATTTAAGGTCTGCTTCCACTTCATTGACCACTAGGTTACACCCTTCGGTGTTGCTAGAAAGAATTACTATCTCTCTTTGGGAGCTGATCGGGAACAGGAAACTTGAGCTTTCTTTTTCATCATGTAGAGAGAGTAGTAAGGCACAATTGAAGCAAATAGAAATAAAGGTGATACCAACTAGTTGAATCAAGCTTTGTTGTTGTTGTTATACCTGCATTCCACTATTTGCCAATACCTTTTTAATCTAGTTAGAGACTTCTATGTTGTTATATGGATAAATGGGAGATTTAATGAATCACTAGTTGTAGAGAAGCCTATTATGCTTTAGAAAGCAAATTTGACCCGGATAGAACGGAAGCCCCCAGAGCTTTCGCCTAATAGCTAATGGTATGAGCACAACTTGTGAAGTGTGGGTTAAGTGCACATTACGGGTTTGTACCTTGCTGCAGACAAAATTCTGGTATTTAAGTGGAGAAGGATAGAGGGTTCTCCTTCAGCTATCCAATAAAAAGGCCCGATATGAGCACAATGATTTACATGATTTCTTATAGCCACTTTATTGAGAAAAAAATGATTCATATAACTTATCCCAACTAGTATGTGAGTTGGTACTAATGCATAGTTGATTGGATGGATTGATTTAAGTAGAAATAGTACTTACCTCTATTGGGCTTGTTTTCTGATAATGTACATTTTTTCCTTTTGTTTCTATACCCTCTATTGTAGAGATGGATTGTCAAGGACAGAAGCTAGTGGAACAAATGATGCAGATATTACTAGTGAGCTTTGCTGTGGTAGCATTCGTTGCAGGCTATGTGTTGGGCTCGTTTCAAACTATGTTGTTAACATACGCTGGTGGTGTTGTCTTTACTGCCCTTGTCACCATCCCCAACTGGCCCGTCTATAATCGCCATCCTCTCAGTTGGTTGGACCCAAGTGAAGCTGAAAAACATCCCAAACCACATTCTGCCAACTCCAGCTCTAAGAAGAAGACCACTAAGAAGTAGGCCATTTAACTGACATATTACTTGGCCCTCCTACAGAATTTTATTATATGTATCAAATACAATTGGTTTTTTTCCGCCTTTTCGGTATGAACTGAACATTTTCTGCTCTCCGTCAACGTTGTCAGTGCTATACAGAGGATAAAGAAAGACTTAGTTTTAATATATCTGTGCCCCATCTCTTGTATTCTTATATTTTGTTTATCAGCCGCCTATTTATTTCATCTGAAAGTAATCAGTCTCTATTGAAACACCACCTATGTTAGAAGTAAAAAGATCTTTAAGCAATCTATTAGAATCGGTGAACATTGATTCCAGCAATGGCATCACGACCGTGTTTAGGTAAAGAACAAATATGAAAGCGAATTCAAAATATATCCAGCTGGAATTGAGTGAGCTGCTGTCCTTGTTGCCAATAGCTGCAGGAGTATGCTTGATTGGGATGTCTGCAGATGCGTTGTTCTACTCTTTAACCTTTACTTCTACTGTTTTCTGTATCTTTGTTGCGTTTCCTAAGTTCAAAGAGTAATCAGATTTTTTATCCGGAAAAAGAGGAAAACAGAGATTTCAGTTACCAGGAACTCTCTTTTTTTTTTTTTACTTTAATAACTAAGGTGTTTGGAAGATCCGTTGTAGTCTAGCCGAGTTAGGATACTCGGCTCTCACCCGAGAAACTTGGGTTCAATTCCCGGCAAAAGAAATTTATTTTCTTCCACTTTGGTCCCTACTGCTTACTGCTGCTGCTTTCTTCCATCTAATTTTCTGGCTTTTTGATTGTTGTTATTATCTTTCTCTCTATTGTTCCTTTTCATTTTCTTGAGCCGGGGGTTTATCGGAAACAACCTCTCTGCCTTCCCATAGTAGGGGTAAGGTCTGCGTGCATACTGCCCTCCCAAGACCCCACTTGTGGGATTCCAATGAATTTGTTGTTGTTGTTGATAACTATGGTGTTTGGGCCTACTTGCGCACAGCTCAACTAGGTACACAGGGTACCTGCTGCCCCCTACACTAGCACAGGTACCGGGTAAACCAAGAACTCTTTAGTTCTACATATGGATTACCTAATTCATACCACAGTTGCACTAGTAGTGTCTGCTGTGGAACTTGATTATTTCATCTCTTGCAATAGAGTCAACAAATTAAATGCAGCATTATGACAGCAAAACGTTCTCACTCTGTATGAATTGCTGACAGTTGCTCATTAAAAATGCAAAATATGTGAAATCCACATTTGGCAAAGTTTTCACTGATGTGCTTCACTGCTTCTAGCCAATGCAGTTGGATGCTGGAGAATAGTTCTCTTCTGATATATAGCACAAATGCCTTAATTGGTGTCTCTCTGGGAACTTGCAGTTGCAGTTCTTGATGATTTCACTCAGCAGAATTTACAAATTAAATGTAGCATGCATAGTTGTCTTAGTTAGGGTTCGCAATTAAATATTTATATATTTAATTAATTTTCTACTATAAATATAGTGTTTAAGTAGAAGTGACTCGGTTTGTCCGAATCTGCACCTAATAAGCTTGCTACGCCTCTGGTTTCAGGGGATAAGCTTTCTCCTCAAAGGCGGTCTTCGCTCTGCATCACAAATGGGTGGCTACGCAACGTCTAATCCCACCTAGTTGAGAGCTTTTTCTGTTCTGATTTGTTAGCTATCAACTTCCTCTCAAACATGCAAGAACATGTGAATAAGAGTGTACTCCTTTAACACTTTTGTAGTATAAGATTGAAGGAGAACATAATCTAATTTTCCTTAGCTTCGATTAGGGCTGCTTATCGGGCGGATTGGGCGGTTATTTACTCTTAACGGTTTGGCTTATCGTTTATCGGCTTTTAAATGTATTAATCCGCTAGTCACCCGATAAGATATCGGGCGGATTGGTATCGGTTTAGCTCTTATCGGGCGGTTTATCGGATTGTTTGCTGACCGCTGTGACTCAAAATAAAATTCCTATGCTCAGCAGACTACATTCCAGTCTATAGAATATGGCACCTAAGAAGAGAGCTAAATAGAAGAAATATAGAGCTACATTCCAGCGTATTTCCCAGTAGAATCATCTCCGGGGATGAGCCTATTAACAACTTATAACTATCAGAAGAAATAGAAGAGAACACTGGGTATAACACATGACATCAAAATTATCTAATAGTAACTAATTGGAATAGTAAATTATAACTAAATGTCTAATAGTAAATTAGTAATAGATAGAGTATTGGAAGTGGAAGAAGGGTTTTTGATTATTTAATATATATATATATATATATATATATATATATATATATATATATATATATATTCTTAACGGGTTAACGGATTATCCGTTAAGAAAATTGAATAATCCGCCCCCAAACCGATAAGCCGTTAATAAAAAAATTCCAATCCGTTCCCCGTCCATTAAACCGTTAAACCGATACCAATAAGCCATTAAGCTTCGGTTTCGGTTCGGTTTTCGGTTTTGGTTCGGTTTTGAACACCCCTAGCTTCGATCTCAAGATAGCTTGAATTCCGGTGCCGTAGTGGGAAACCAAAAAAAATAAAAAATACTTTCTGCCGCAAATCTGGATTTGATCAGCCCTAATACGGGTATCAGATATATGGTAAAAAACAAAAACAATAGATTTTTGTAGTATAAACTTTAGATAGTAGAATGTGCAAATTTTCGGATTATATAACAAGATTGTCATAAATATTTAAAACAAATAACGTAGTCGGCAGGATTCGAACCTGCGCGGGCTAAGCCCACATGGTTTCTAGTCATGCCTGATAACCACTCTGGCACGACCACTTGATGGCTTGCACTTCTTCTCACGCTAATATAGAACTAAACTTAATTCCTCTGCTACTTCTCCTTGCACTTCAAAGTAACTTTTTAATCTTGAACGCATCCAAGGGGGTTTTACAATTCACCAAACAAGTGACATTTTGTTGGGCGCCAAAAACTTAAAAATAGGGCTGGCAAGTGGGCCGGTCCCGAGTCAGGCCTAAATTAAACTGGCCAAACGGGCTTTTTCTAAGGATCGGCCTGGGACAGGGACCGTTTGGACCCGGGCTAAACAGTCCCGGACCGCGGGCTAAGTGGGCTAAGTGGGCCCAATATTTTTATTTTTTTTAAAAAAAAATAGATATTAGAGACAAAAAGATGTTAAAATAAATATCTAAGATGTATAGATATTCGAATATATATAATATATAAGATGTATATATAGTATAGTATATATAGCTTATATATATATATATATATATCTTATATACTATATACATCTTATATACTATATATAAGATGTATATATAGTATAGTATATACATCTTATATATAGTATATAAGATGTATATAGTATATAAGATATATATATATATATATATAAGCTATATATATAAAAAAGTTATATTCGATAAGCTATATATACAGCTTATATACAATATATAAGATGTATATATAGTATAGTATATATATTAGTCTAAAGACAAAAGGATGTTAAAAATAATATCTAAGTCTAAAGACAAAAATATTGTAAAGAGATATGCCTTGTAATTTTATTATAGCATTAAAAAATATGGCAATATCTTTCTTATTCTTTATCCCCCTATGGAACGAGCACAACAAGGTGCTAATACCACCATTGAGAAGAAAAAAAACTAATCAAGATGTGCCAAAATATAAGTTACATAATACATACTAATTTTTGTTCATACAAGTTACATGGTATCTCTTACAAACTTCATAAAATCTATCAAGGTCCGGAGAAATTTTCGTTGGTGGTGGCAAAAAAGTTGCTTGGTCATCGCCACTTCCGGGCGAAGCAACATCCTCCGCAAGTTCAGCTAGCATTTCTTCGTAAGCTTCGTCTTCATCTGGTTGTGATTCAGCAAGTCCAAAATTTCTTCTTTCCGACCGGATCCAATCTCTGAAAAGTATTGATTTTTTCAAATTCTCCCTTGTAGATGCTCTATAATCACCGAGTTGAAGTCTTGCTTGACTGAAAGTGCTCTCTGATGCCACTGTTGAAGCTTGAATAGTTAAAATATCTCGGGCCATTCTTGAAAGAACCGGAAAGTGTTTTTCTTTGTCCTTCTACCATTCCAAAAGATTAAAGGAACCGTCGGGATTCACTTCCTCAATTCCCTGCGATAAATAAACTTCAAGCTCATTTAGTTATGAAAAATCACTACTACTAGAACCTTGAGAACCCCTAAACCCCGCCCAAGCACTAAGTGCTCTTACTCCCGCAGTTCTTTTAGATGATTGAGAATCAGAAGAAGAATGAGTTAGAACATTTGGTCTAGCATGATTTAATACAGCTTGATAAGTATTAAAAATAGTTTGAGCATTTATTCTAATTGAGGATATTGTTTCCGGAAGTTGAGACAATTCCTCATCTTTAAGTGCTAAACCTTTATAAACAGTTTCATACAAAAAATGAGGACCTCCTAATTTCATACAAGGATTTAACAAAGCAGAAACACCATAAATAGGGGGAATCGGGAAAAAATATTTTTTAAACTTTTTTCTCATAGAATCAATAGCAAGTTTATAAATTTCCCCACCCTCTGAAAAATGAGCAAACAAATTTGCAAGTTCTGCAATATAAACTAAACAGTTAGGAAATAGTAGGATAATATTGCCCAGAAAATTCATTTGTAGCAATATGAAATTTTTCTAAAAATTCTACAAGTATTTTAACATTAGCCCAATCCCCATTTGTAAGGTGCTCATCATCATCACGTACATGTGCATTAAATGTTGAGTTTATGGGGTTTCTATATTCATATATAACAACCAAACTTTTATACATGTAATTCCATCTAGTTGGACAAGGTTTAGGAACCTTTCTTTCTCTTAGGCCAAATTCATCGCATCTTTTAAAATATTATATAAGTCTACTTCTACGGTTTGAATAAAAAAGCCAGTTAAGAGCCATTTTAACCTTTTCAATTTCAATATTTAAAATTCTCATACCATCACCCACAATTAAATGGTAAATATGACAAATACATCTAACATGAAAAATATCACTAAATGTAGGATTTAGCGTAGTGGTAAGCAAGGCTATAGCATTTGTGTTACTAGTAGCATTATCCATTGAAATTGATATTATTTTATCACTAATACAAAAATATCTACAAATATCTATAACCGTGCAAGCAATAAACTGCCATGTGTGATATGAATTAATTATTCCATAAGAAATAATGCGCTTTTTGCATTATCCAATCCTCATCAATCCAATAACTGGTAACAGTAAGGTAATCACAGTCGTTACCACTTCTACCAATATCAGTTGTAATAGCAACACGACAATTTATATGAGTAAATAAATAGCGCAAATATTGGTCATATTCATGTTTATATTTATAAATATCGCTCTTTACGGTTGTGCGAGGAAAACCTTTATAAGTAGGATTAAAAAATTTTCTAATATAATGCATAAAGTTAGGATCAAAAGGAAAACTATAGGGTAAGTACATAACAGTTACCATTTTTGCCAATTTTTTCCGATCTTTTGTGGATCATAATATAAAATACCACCGGTAACAGTGTTAATTCCCGGTTGAAATTGATTTGAACCGGTACTAGGGTCAACCTGACTAGCAGTAGGTAGACTTTTCCCCTCGGCCAAAGCTTTCAGATGAAGATATCTCACTTTTATCTTGAGGGTGTTTCATTATGTGTCTGGCCAAAGTTTCCGTCCCCCCCGCGATCCAAAATATTTAAAAACTAACTCCGTGCTATAAGGTTTACACTTAGCCTTATTTTCTGGAATTAGTTGAGTAAAAAATGGCCAAACGGGAGATGTTTTCGTCCGTTTGCTAGGCTGTCTAGAAAAAGTAGGGGTAGTAACAGGAGTATCAAATGGGGCATCATTTGGATTTGCAGGGTTACCACTAGTTGGGTTAACATCAGGAGCATGACTAGTTGGTGTATCATCATCCGGTTGAGTTTCATCAAAATCTATTTCCTCATCATCATTTTCATCAATAGTTGGATTAGAATAAAGAGCATTCATTAATTCATGGTCTAATTGTTCACCAGATCTAATATTATGACAAAATTGACTTTCAGTAAATTGTAATAAACTATTATCGCTATCAAGAATAGCAGGTGTAGGACGTATATGGAGTTTGGTTCGGGGAGCCCGGGGCAGTGGGGAGGAACAAATTGAGCACTAGATTCGTCACTCTTGGATTTTTCCTTATTTTTACCAAAACGTTTTTTTAAGGAAGCCATCTTAATTAATAAAGTAATAGAAAATAAATAAAACAAACAAAATTATAATATTAAAACTTAAGAGTTGGAACGAATTTACCGAATTGACGAATAACTTGTTGGAAATTGATTATCGTTGAAGATTTCAATTCACCAACTTCACAATTGTTTCACAAATTGTAACAATAAAGTAAGCAATAGTAGCAATTATAGAAGAAAATTAGAGAGAGATTGTGATATATTGATGATTTTGTAAGAAAAAATAAAAGAATGATGGAGTATTTATTGTTGAAAATAGGAAAAAAGTGTAATTATAAAAAGTTTGGGATTAAAACAAAGTTGGGGGGTTAAATGGCTATTTTATAAATAGCCAACGACTATTTTTTAACAGCCCAACGGCTATATTTTTTTTAAAAAAAAAAAAATTAAAAAAATAGCCATTGGGACCGTTTGGCCCGCTAAGGAACCGGGACGGTCCCGGGCCCTGACGGACTAACGGTCCGGGCATGACAGGTACAAACCATAGGACCGGCCCGCGAGACCGGCCCAGGCCCACTAAAATTGGGCCAAACGATCCTGGCCCGTTTGGCCCGCGGTCCCGGGCTTGGACCGGCCCACTTGACACCTTAGCGACCCCTAAAGCTTGACCATACCTCAACAATGGCTTCCTCTTCTATAGCTTCAAGTTCCACAGCTTTCATCAATAAGGTAACAATTAAATTAATGCAAAAATCAAGATTTGTTGCATTTTGAGGAAAATTTCACTGACCCTTTTTCTGATATTCTTTTTTTTTGTTATGCAGGAAGATGTGGGTTTATCAGCTTTTTCTTCACAACATTCAGTTTCAGTCCAAACTGCAAAGAAAAGGGTTTCCAAGAAAAAAGTTTCTGTGATGACATCAAAGCAGACTGAGAGAAAACCTGCCACCACTGGCTCAGTTAGGATTCTTGATTATTTTATGCTCTTTAATTGAAAAAAAGTGAACTTTTTTTAGTAAGGGATTTTGGGTTTGGTGATTTTTGATTGTTTTGTGCTCTTTATTTGAAAAAAGTTGTCCTTTTTAGTATTTTGTTTTTGGATTGTTTTGTGCTCTTTAATTGGGAGAAAAGTTTGTATCTTTTGGTTGTTTTGCGCTCTTTAATTTAAAAAAAAAGATAATTTTTTTACCATGGGTTTGTATTTTTGATTGTTTTGTGTTCTTTAATTGAAAAAACTTTGACTTTTTTTAGTATTGGATTTGGTGAATCTTGATTATTGGGTTTGTATTTTTGATTGTTTTGTGCTCTTTAATTGCAAAAAAATTGATCTTTTTTAGTATTGAGTTTGTAGTTTTGATTGTTTTGTGCTCTTTAATTGAAAAAAGTTGGCTTTTTTAGTATGATTTTGGTTTTGTTTGATTTTTATTAATGGGTTTGTTGCATATGTTTTTAGGTGAAGACTGGGATGACTATGACTGAGAAGATATTAGCTAAGGCTTCTGGCAAGCCTGAAGTGAGCCCTGGTGATAATATTTGGGTTAATGTTGATGTTCTTATGATCCATGATGTATCTGGCCCTGGCGCTTTTGGAATTTTTAAGAAAGAGTTTGGGCAGAATGCTAAGGTATGTCCTGCCAGTAGAGTACTTTATCATGCAAATTCATTGTGTTGGAATTTAATTTTGCTGCTAGTACTTGGAAACTGATTCTTAATTTTTATGGTTTCTATGTTTCTATGGCAAGAGCTTATGTTGTTGACTAGACACACTTATTCGAATTATATATCTAATGAATGTTTCCTTGTTTCAATATCATAGGTTTGGGATCCTGAGAAGCTTGTCGTTATACTCACGGGCGGGGCCTAAGGCGAAATCATATTTGGAGACCCTTAATCCCAGTATAATTCCACTAGTGGGATCTGGGGAGGATAGTTTGTACGCATACCTTACCCCTACCCTGGAGTAGAGAGGCTGTTTCCGATAGACCCTCGGCTCCCTCCCTCCAAGAATTCCCTACCTTGCTCTTGGGGTGACTGGAACTCACAAACTCTTGATTGGAAGTGGAGGGTGCTCACCACTAAATCAACCCACTCTTGTCAAATATACTAATTAATGAGGGAAGAAAATTATTATAATTTATAAATTTATTATATAAAATAACCTCAATCAAGTATAATATTTTTTTTATTCTAATTATTTATAGAAATTATATAATATATAATAATAATAATAATAATAATTTAAAATAAATTTGGGTGTATTCAAAATTTGAGGCCTAAGTGAATGGCCTCACTGGCCAAAGTTCTGCACCGAACAAAATATTAAGTACTATGACATTAAAGATCTGGGGAACTTCCGCGTATGGCTATTTCCTCTAAGAAAATTCCAACTCTTTTACTTTTTTTGTCTGCCTCTTAAATGGAAAACTAAATTTGTGATAACTATACAGGCTAATCCTGATTGCAAGGGCGTTTGCCACGTTGCTCTTGCGCAAGAAGGTCACTGCAGACCTGGAGAGGTGAATTATCTTTGCCAATATCCACTGTCGAGACGTTTTAATATGTGTTGGCATATGCTTTAACTTTACGAAATCGTTATGTTTGCTCCCAGGTTTTGCTGGGTACAGACTCCCATACATGTACTGCTGGAGCTTTCGGGCAATTTGCCACTGGAATTGGCAATACTGATGCAGGTTTTGTGTTGGGTACTGGCAAGATTCTGCTCAAGGTATGTGATTCTTGCCTTTATGGGATGTAGTTCTGGATTTATGTTTGTGTTGTTTGATTTTCTTGCCAATAAGAAATTCCTAATTAAATATCCAGAGGATCTTTATCTACATTGTCTACTGTTCCTTAGAGGTGTAACTCACTTTCTTTGTGTTGTCTCTTACCAAAGACTTGGCCTTTTTACTTCAGACAATATATACAGAGCTAAAGACTTGGAATAGTAAATGCTAAGCTCATGGAGCATGGCGCTGAGCTTGAAGGTCTAACCATCTAATAAAACGCGGTTTAATGCATGTAAAAGAAGAAAAAGCAATATGCTACAAAAAATGTATTAAAAAACATGGTGTAGGCTTAATGATTTTCTCTTTGAAGATTGAAGGATGAACAACAACTGACAGTCACATATGTCTCTTCTACATTTTTACTTTTCATAGTGACTCTTCGATTCCCGAGGGTCTATCGGAAACAACCTCTCTGCCTTTTCCCGAAGGTAGGGGTAAGGTCTGCGTACACACTACCTTCCCCAGACCCTACTTGTGGGATTTCTAATGTAACATTTGTATGATGCAAGCGCCTCCAACTCTGAGATTTGTAATGGATGGTGAAATGCCCGATTTCTAAGCTCTCTTTCCTAATGTACATAGTCTTTGAAATTTAACATCTGTATGATGCAGGTGCCTCCAACTCTGAGATTTGTAATGGATGGTGAAATGCCCGATTACTTGCTTGCTAAGGATTTGATTTTGCAAGTAAGTACCCATTAGATGCTCTACATTTCATTTATGTGTGCTGTTTCATGTGAATAAAAACAAGCCGTAAGTAATCTGTTATGTCTCTTTTTCTGTTTTGCTGCAACATTGTTTGGTTGATAAATTTCAAAGTTCAAATTCTTGTCCTTTGTTCCAAATTGCAGATTATTGGTGAAATTTCTGTGGCTGGTGCTACATACAAAGCAATGGAGTTTGTCGGCACGGCAGTTGAAAGCTTGAGTGTAATTTTTTTTTAAAAAATCTTGTTGATGGAAGTAACAAGGTAAAATCTTTAATTAATATTGGCGTTCGTTGTTTTAATAGATGGAAGAAAGAATGACATTATGCAATATGGTTATTGAAGCTGGGGAAAGAATGGTGTCATCCCAGCTGATAAAACGACATATGACTATCTTGAGGTTAGTGGAGAAGCTGGGGGTTAAACTTTTTCTCCTTAAATTGTTCCACCTCCCTCGTGAATTTAACGTCATTCGACATATGCTGCCCAAAAGGTCCAATAACTTTATAATCATGGGTGGCCGAAATAAAGAACTGTTGTTCTTGCTAATGTCCGTTCATTTTCTGCTGTCTCAGGGCAGGATTTCTGTGCCTTATGAACCTGTTTATAGTGATGAAGAAGCCAGGTATTTAACACGAAAGACCGTTGCAGCAATGTCACTATTTGATTCCGTATCGTTCTAGTGTGCATTTGTCTCAGTCTTGAAAATTTTCAACTTGATTCACATAATGTCTGATATTTGAAATACTAGAATATGCAAAATATATTGCAAAAAGTGCAAAATACGGGATCAACTGCAAAGAAGCAGAGCTCTAATCAGTAAAAAACTTTGTTGCAAAGAAGATATCAGCATATGTTCAAGTTGAAGAATAAGGTCGACACATGTTTTGGGTTTAAAAAGGTGGGAAATTAGTTAACGAGAAAGATTTGTTCTATAGTATACTTGTAGAAATAATTGTTCTATATTCCTGGAGAATATGGTGACACAATTTCACAGCAAAAAACAAATGCCTTTTTTGCCATCATTTTCTTGTAACGAGAAAGAGTAATTTAGTGAAGTTGACGAAGAATAGGAAGGAGGAGTAGATGTCTTGAAAACTGACAAAATCAGAAAATGTTATTAAACTGCTCTTGATCTTAGCTTAAAGGCCAAGAAAGTTCCGAAAATATTACTGGACTGCAGTTATTAGTTATGCCTTTGTGTCTAGCTGATTAGATTCTTGTTGTGAGGCTCATTATGTAACTCAATAATGGAATTTTGGCCCATGTTGAATGTTTGGGAATACTCTGTTCAATTTGTGCTTTCAGCTAGTCGTGAAATTCTAACTGATGAACATTAGGAATTGGTTGCCTTAAGAATTGTAAATGTGTTTTTGGTCGTGGAATGTTTGTATTTGGATAGAGCTAACAACAGAAGGGTCGAAGATTGGTTTCTTTTCAAAATGTTTGGGATATAGAAGTCTTTTAGTAAAGCAATAGCCTCCGTCATGAAATTGACTTATTTAATCTTCGAGATTGTAGGGTTTTATTTATTTGATACAACTCTATCATAAGTGTTGTGGACATCTAGTCATCTTCTATTTACCCTTCTTCTGTTCTTTTCTTTCCTCAACCAAAAGATAATATTAAGTTGTCATTTGTCAGCTCAAATTGCGATGACTTTTACATTTATGAATTTTTAATTTTTAATTTTTTTGATTTTTGTATACTCAGATATCTTAAGGAGTACAGATTCGATATTTCAAAGTTGGAGCCCTTAGTGGCAAAGGTAGGTTATATTCTAGCCTTCTCTCTTTGTGGAATTCATCAATGATCAATGGTATTAACAGTGTTGGGTTGTGAATATAATTCATAAGCTGTCAAAATTTGAACTAAATTTTATACTATTAAGAGGTCAAGAACAATAGTACAGTGCTCTTTGCATAGCTTTAAGCTTGTTTTCTTGTTTAATACTTTGGTATTATTTGCTCTGGAGATAAATTTCTACTCATGTTGAGTACTGTGCTCCAAATGTTCTAAATCTTCTGTGCATCCTGCAGCCTCATTCTCCTGATAATCGTGCTTTGGCAAGAGAATGCAAAGATGTCAAAATCAATAGAGTATATATTGGATCTTGTACTGGTGGAAAAACAGAGGACTTCATGGCTGCTGCAAAAGTTTTTCTAGCTTCTGTAAGATGTTACTCCATTTATCTATATATTGATTTGGTGCACTCAGCAAAACATGGCTACTTCTGTGATTCGGTTGTACTTTTTTCCCCCTCTGGCACTTCTCGTAAAGGTAAATGCGAACTGTCTATTTCTAGTCAACCATTAGGGTTGAAGGTGATAAAATGGTCAAAGAACCATCAAGTCACCCCGATTCACTCAATTTAAATAAGTTCACTGACCGATATCCTCTTATTTGTTTACTTCTTTATAAGTTTCCAAAAATTGAAGATCAAGATTGGGTCTTCACAATGTAGGATTATACCCATTACTAAGAAAATGTTTCTTAAATAAGTTGTTTGCAATTAATCGCCTCTACTGCTGCCTGATGAATGCAATGTACTAGAGACCATGACCAACAGTCTTGAAATAACGTTTTTCTTTTCATTAGAAAGTGATTTGAAAAAGAATAATTTTCATTCAGAAGAAATTGTATATTTATGTTTAAGCATATTGTAATGGTCAATGGTTTTACATTTACTGATACGTCTTTAGTTTTACCTGTTTTATTGCAAGTCCTACGATCACAGTAGAAGCAGGGATCAATATCGCCAATCAACTAGGTGCAGTTAAGACTTGTATGTTGTTATTATACTTAAACTAGGTGCAGTGATTTTGAGGAGTCCTTTGTTTTGGTTAGAGATTTTTATGGCCATGTTGGCATAAATGATAAGATTTAGAGAATCTCTAGTTACAAAGAACCTTTTGCCGTCAAAGACAAACTTTTTGGTAATGGAATGAAATTGGCTTGAATAGAGTGAAATGAATACCGAGGAGTCATATATCATCTAGCTTATTCCAACAAGTTTGGAATTGACGCTTAGATGATTGATGGATTAACTTCTTTACTTTCACAATTTTATCCATTGAATTCTGCATTATGGTCGGACTCAACAGTTGACAACCTGACGCGCATGATGTAATGTTGCTTTTTCCATATTAAAAAAAAAAAAATATATATATATATATATATATATATAATGCTTTCCACGTTAGGCCAATTGTTCTTTTTTCAAGTTGTATTCTTTTTTCTTTAGATTTGTTGTTGTCCTATTTTTGTGTAATGCACATGTGCAATGATGCTTCACCATGTTTCACAATTATCTGAAACTACTTTGATGCTTTGTCGCTTTTTTTTGTGGGTTGCTCTAGTGGTGAGCACCCTCCACTTCCAACCAAGAGGTTGTGAGTTCGAGTCACCCCAAGAGCAAGGTGAGGAGTTCTTGGAGGGAGTGAACCGAGGGTCTATCGGAAACAGCCCCTCTACCCCAGGGTAGGGTTAAGGTCTACGTACACACTACCCTCCACAGACCCCACTAGTGGGATTATACTGGGTGGTTGCTGTTGTTTTGTGGCAATCTTGGCTCGCTTATTTCTGCTCCTGCTCCGGAGGTAGAGGAAATACTTCATTTTTCATGATTAAGTCCTTATTTGTCTCGTGTTTAACCATGCAATAAGACTCAGAACCCTAGATCAGATCTTCAATTATGTTTTCCAATTGATTCTAAATGTTGAATGTTCTGTTTCTTTATTAGATAACTTAGAAAATGGAAAGTGCAAGTTCTATGATGTACTTCCAAGTAAGCGGGATATATTAAATCTTTCATGCTAAACAAATAACATTGTCTTACGCAGGGTAAGAAGGTAAAGGTTCCAACTTTCCTTGTTCCTGCTACGCAAAAGGTTCGTTAATCTTATTTTTCATCCTGCTACTATCTTGGTATCTCAGCCAAAAAAATATCACTGCAGAAGTACCATATGATGTAAATGTTAAAAAACCGTTTCAGGTATGGATGGATGTATATAGCCTCCCAGTTCCAGGATCCGGCGGCAAAACATGTTCCCAGATTTTTGAGGAGGCAGGCTGCGATACACCTGCAAGTCCTAATTGTGGTGCTTGTTTGGGTGGCCCTAAAGACACGCACGCACGCATGAATGAAGCTCAGGCAAGTTGTTAGTTGTTTTATATGAATAGTTAACTTGCCACTAATATGCTACTCCCTCTGTTCCAATTTATGTGGCATGATTCGGAGTATGAGGGTCAAAGTTCTTAATTTTGACCATGAAATTAGACATAGATTCTTCAAGCTTTTGAAAACAAAATTTACATTTTCGGAAACTACCTCAAAAGTATTATAAGTCATAGTAATTTAGAACTCAAAATATTTATAAAATATTTAAGAAAAATACGGTCAAAGAACAACCTCATAGACTCCCCAAATAGTAATGTTGCCACATAAATTGAAACAGAGGGAGTACTATTTAGGTGTATTTGACTCTCGAGTAAACATCATTGGCTTGTCTGGGACAAATAGGATATGTGATAGTTGATTTTTCCTTCACCACGAATAAGTTAAATCAATCTTATGCCGTAGTTGAAAATGCATTGGACACTTTCCAAGCTGGAACATATTTTTATAAAGCTAGTTTATAATGGTCACATCATTGAAATTTGATGTATTCTTATCGTAATGTTTTCCTTCAGAATAATTATAAATGAAGAGATAACTTCAGAAGTATTAACATGAAACATGTTTGTCTCTTGTGATTTAACCCTTTCTTAGAAATCATAAATGTTTCTTCTGCGTCTAGTATACAAATAATCGACAGCTATAATTAGCATCATGATATTTAGCACATAGACTGAGTCCAGAATAGTTTAAAATAGCAAGAAATTGTATGGACTTCATTTGTACTAGACACAGAAGAAACATGCCGACCGCAACTTGTTTGGGAGTGAGGCGTGTTGTTATATGTTGTAGTTGTGATGTTCGGAGGTTATTGGCGGGTAGGAGCAGAGCTAGTGAATGGGTTACGGGTTTGGCCGAACCCGTAACTTTGGTCCAAACTCTGTATTTGTCTTAAACAATTCTTTCAATATGTACAAAATTATTGATTTAGAACGCAGTAGCTTAAACATACTAGAATCCCGAATCTACAACTTCAAATCTTGGCTCCACCTCTATTGGCGGGTTGGTAAATTCTGGAAGGTCTTCCCAAATCCGTTCCTTTTGGTTTTTGTTTCCTTTTTTATATCTGTTTTGTATAGAATGCCTGAATTCCTAACATCAGCATCTTTCCTATGTAAATTTGCTCGCTATGTTCTTTCTCCTTGGCGGTATCTAGAACCCAAGTTCTCCAGATGCAGAACCTTTCTATTGATGATTTTGAGAGTCAAACGTGTCAATGGGATGTAGGTAGGTCGTTACTTGACATTACGAATGGTTGTTTTGCAGGTCTGTGTATCAACTACGAATAGGAACTTTCCTGGTCGAATGGGACACAAGGAAGGCCAGATATATCTTGCATCGCCGTATACAGCTGCAGCATCAGCATTGACTGGTTATGTCACTGATCCCAGAGAGTTTTTGCAGTGAAGCGCTTTGATTAACTCGTTTTAGGAGTTGGGAGTATGTTGCATCACTAATAGATGAGTAACTTAAGCTCTTATGTGTAGGTTAATACCGGAAAAATGCGACTATGTGCTCTCTTTTTCTCATGTTTACTCCAGGAAATGGATATTCTGCAATTAAATGAGTCGTCCTTACTCCTATTTATGTCTTCTTTGTGTATTACTGGAGTCTAATGGTTATTGCATTGGGACAAGAATTTGCTTGAAAATAACACTGCATGGCCGCCTTAAAAATTTAATAGCCCAAAATTTTGCACTTTACCCGAAATGTCCAGTGAAATAAATTTAATATCAAATCATAGCCATTAGCACAACTATTACCGTCTGATAACTAAAAATTTTCAAATCTCCGTATCCAGACAACATCACATACTCTTAAAAATTTTATTATTTATTATACACGTTTTCCAACTTAACTTAATCTCTTTCGTTTCATTTCTCAACAATAATTTTTTATCTTCTAGAACCCAATCACCCGTAGAAGTTACTCACTATCTTTTTTTTTTGTCTTCTTCTCCTTCATTTTCTTTCTGTCTATTTCTCTCTCTTCTTTATATTCCTTCTCCTTTTTCTATTTCTCACTTCAGATCTAGATTTCTTTCTTTTTATTTTGCATTTTATATGGAAAAGCTTCTTTTGAGTAGATAGAAAAGTTGCCAAAAATTCAATTTAAATCTTAAAAGAATTTCTTCGATTAATGCTACGGTAATGATATTAGAATGTCAGTAGAAGAGGTGAAATTTTCTAGTCAAGATTTATGTATTTCTGTTGGTGCTTTATTGGTGGTTATGGTAATTTTTGTGAGGATATGAGATTTTATGATAGATCGACGGGTTATTTTTTCATACAGGTGGTTGCTTCTTGTCATAATGGTGTTTTGTGAGTGAAGATCTTTTACAGTGAGTGTTGATGGTGGATCTAGGTTTAATAAGGAAGCTGAACGGTACTTATATGTAATTTAGTATAAATATTATATATATATATATATATATATATATATATATATATATATATATATATATATAGTTATACAATGTATTAAATATTTTATATACACATATATAGAGTTGTACATATACGATAATTTGTATTGTAGTTTGGTATAAAAATTATATATATTGTATATACATTGTATCCTAGGTTTGGCAATGCACTTTGTGTATATTGAGTGTATTATGAACGTGTTTGTATATCCAAAGCGTATATTGAATTTTTTAAACATGATTATATAGTGTATATATACTACACAATACGTATACATTGTGTATATACTATGTATGTATAATATATATAATATTTATCCATACTATATACAAATTATATACATAATTTATACACGATTAATACATATTATGCAACTATATTTTTGTATAAAAATTATATATAAACTGTTACATATGTATAGACGATGTATATTTACAGTTAAACAGTATATAAAAGTTTTATATACAATATTTCCTGAGTTTGACAATGTATTCCGAGCTGTTGTGTATTTTAAGTGTATAAAAAATATTGTTCAACGATGTATAAAAAATGTATAGTACGTGTACAACCTATACTTCACCTTCTTCTTCTTCTTCTTCTTCTTCTTCTTCTTCTTCTTCTTCTTCTTCTTCTTCTTCTTATATCATGGGTATTTTTGCTTTTATAATATTATATTTTTCTAAATTGGATCACTAAAAATTTATTCTTTGTAAAAGTTAAAAAGGGGATTATAATTTGTGTATAATAGGAAAAAGTTTGGTGGTTGTGGAGAAGACAATTGGGTTTGATGGAATTTTGGGGCTGAAAGGATAGTCTTTACGGGGATTTCACGAATGATTTTGGGGGTGATTTGGAGAGACTTTAAAAATTTTAACTGCTAACATTAATTTTAAAAGAATGTTAGGCTAGAGGTTGGGCTAGCAGCTATTATGTTGCATTGAGGAGCTAGAGTCTCTTGTTGGTTTTCTAGGTTTCACTTGCTAGCACTTATAATTATTTTTGGGCTATAAATTGTATACCTTATTTTGTGGCTACCAGTTGTCATTAGTTTTCATCGAGTGGCTACAAATGAATTTCTCTTATTTAATAATGCTGATTTATGCTTTTTTGAAAGCTCAAAACAAACATGTTTATTTTGTTTCCTTTGCTAATTAAAGCCCAAATCATGTCAATGAAGGGGTTTATGCATCTATACCCAGTTTTGGGATCACAATTAAACTTATACCCACTTTGCAAATAAGTTTGCAAGTCTACCCACTTTACGGTCAACTTCAAACTTATCGGGGCTGAAGTTAAAAAAAATTAGTCCGAAGTGAAAAATTTGTATTTCAAATGCACTTAAGGCCAAATGGGTTTGAAGTGTAATCAATGCTTTCTTGCACTTAAGGCCAATAAATCTAGAGTGAAAAATTATACTTCAGATGCACTTAAGACCAAAGGGTCTGAAGTGCAATAAATTTTTTCCTACACTTAAGGCCAATAAGTCTGAAGTGAAAAATTGCACTTCAGATGCACTTAAAGCCAAATAGGTGTGAAGTGCAACCAATGGCTTCATGCACTTAAGGCCAATAAGTCTGAAGTAAAAAATTGCACTTCAGATGCACTTAAGGCCAAAAGGACTGAAGTGCAACCAACGATTTCATGCACTTAATGCTAAATAGGCCCGAAGTGCAAATTGCCGAGAAACAGAAATTTGTTCTTCGAATTTTAACAATCCAATATATGATTTAATACCTAAATCTACTCCAAATAAGCTCAAATTTGAAACATAGCCTTCAAATATCATTAAGAACAAACCCCAATCATCAATTTTGTCAAAACAACAATAAATCTAAGAAACTCATTTTGCAACTAAGAAAAAGAAAAAGAAGAAATTCTAAGCAATAGTAAAAAAATAAAACGCCACAATAGCTGCCACTGTAACATATCATAAACTATCTTAAAATATTTTCACAAACACCATATAAAATCATTGTTACCCAAAGAAGAAGAAAAAGAAGAAGAAGAAGAAGAAGGATGAGGAGGAGGATGAGGAGGAGGAGGAAGAAAAGAGAAAAAATCCCGAAGTTATTTAAACAGTGGGTATAAATTTAAAAAATAAAAATAAAAAGTGGGTACAAGTTAAATAGGGGCGACCAAATAGGGCGCCCATGCAATTTTTACGTGAATGAGGCCTTCAATAGGAACTGTTTTACCTCAATATCATAGGGCTTCATGTTGTTGATCAAAATGGGAAAAAATAAAAAAATAGCCCGATTTACAACTGATAATTGAAAAATAGTCATAGTTTCAAAAGTAGTTAGAATTTAGTCACTTTTTTATGTAAAGATAAAGTTTGAACAAAACACCCTTAAAAATCTGGAATTATTGCACCATAATATGATGGAGTTCGAAATTCTTACATATGAGATTTTAACATAATATGCTGGAATTTTATAATGTGCTGGGGTTGCAACGTATATGCTGGAAGTTTATGCGCATGAGTTTCATAATCCAGTATGCTAGAACTTTTTGTGTTTCATCTAAGATATTTTTGTTTAAATTTTATCTCTGCATAAAATAGTTGTTATTTTTCAATGATTTTATAAACATTGACTATTTTTTTTATTACCAACCCGAAAACTGGCCAGCACATGCTATTTTCACGATCAAAATAGACAAGCATCTCAACCCTTTTTTTTAATATAACCATTTGGAATTTGGAATTTACATACCAACTAAGTCGAATTTGCGCCTTGTGGGGCCCATAAAAGGGGAAATACTCCATATCAAAGATTTTTTTTCCATTCCAGTGACTCGGTCAAAGCGCTAGGAAGGAGTTAAAAAAAGGAAGCAAAAGAATTCTTTTCAAGAGATTTGTTAATCAATAACAAGACAATGTATATAAATTCGACAATTTCTGCTAAAGACCAAATATTATTTTGACAATTTTTGCTCCACAAAAATCAAAATAATTACAGCATTGTAAATAAATATAACAATGAACAAATTTAGTGAAAAGAGTGACCTAAACAACAAGATTCCCCAATTAAATTCCTGAATAGCATCTTCAATATCATTAATCTTGCAACTCAGCCTTAAAATCAAATTCGGCTTGGTATTGGGCTTTCAAAGCCATAATCGGCTAGCATTGGATGGACCAAATAGAATTTGCCTTTAATGGGCCTCCATAAACAAACTTGTCATTTTGCATTGGACCTCCATATTCATTTCCACTATACTTCACAATGGGCTTTCCAATTTGTGGTATTGATGTCTCTTTAGGTTTGTCACCAACTCCAAAACCTTTGGATTTTGTAATTGATTGTTCATCAATTACTTTAGTTGTGGGCTCATTTTTGTTACCAATTTCTAACTCAATAATTTTGAGCTTGGACTTGGGCTTTTCATTATTGGACAATTATAACTAGATGACTCTTTGCTCATAATTGAATCACTCAAAATAGAACCTGCATTACCTTTTTACCTTCTGATTTTGGTTTCTCCCTTAGATATCTACACTATTAATAAGAGAACTTGCTTTTCCTCCCTTCTTCATCATATGAGTTGGAGGCTCAAATAAAATACTAAGTATTTAGTCATAGTAATTATTGCTCACAAGATCATATCCGATGGATCCACCAATTTTAGGCCAATCAGAATTCATCAATAAAATTTAGGAACACCATTAAGTATGTAAACACACGATAAAATAGATATAATTATTAATTCATGTTTCATGCGGACGTGCATAGTATTCTTATGATTCCGAAATGCTAAAAAATAATATTAGTCATGATGAGTATTGCCTATGATACCGTATTCGAGTGATCCATCAATTTTTAGGCCAATCGAAGTTCGTCAACCAGACTCAAAAAATTATCATGTATATACACACAAAGAAATGGATATAATCATCAATTTATGTTTCATGATCCCAAAATGCCAAAAAATGATATTAGTCTTGGAGAAGCTATGAGTATTACTGACTAGGCCATTTTTAATTGACCCATCAAATTTCAGGTCAATCGGAGTTCGTCAATTTTTTAAGTATCGATAGGATCCAAGTTACCGTGCATATCATGAGTAGGTTCTATGTGATCGTGCATAGTATTTTTATGACCTCGAAAATCTAAAAACGATGTTAATCATGGTAAAAATTACTCACAAGGTCATATCAATGGATCCGCCAATTTTTAGGCCAATCGAAGTCCATCAACTAAACTCAAGATAATCATATATATATATATATATATAAACACACGAAAAATGGGCATAATCATTAATTCATATTTTATGACTTAAAAATGCTAAAATATAATGTTAGTCATGGTAAGTGTTATTCACAAGGCGGTATTCGATGGATCCACCAATTTTAGGCCACTCGCAATCCATCAACCAAATTTAGAAAATCATTATGTATATCAACAGACAAAAAAAGGACATAATTATTAATTATTATTTCATGCGGCCGTGCATAATATTTTTAAACCCGAGAAGCTAAAAATGATGTTAGTCATGAGTACTGCTCACAATGCCTTTTCCGAAGAATCCATCAATTTTTAGGCTAATGGGAGTCCGTCAACCAAATTTTAAAAAATCATCATATATATAAACAAACAAAAAATATTATTTACACTCATTGTTTACATCAAATTAATAGATACATGATAAATATTTGGCATCTAAACTTTAACCACTTAACTATGACTCATTATATATATATATTCTTACCTCATTATACTACTGATAACTAATAAAGTTACTGTCATGTGATTAGGAGGTCACGAGTTCGAAGTGTGAAAATAGATTTTTCAAGAAATGCAGGGTACAATAAATATTTCGGAAAATGGCCAAAAATGCCTTTGAACTATTTGAAATAGCTCAAAAATGCCCTCCATTTTTTTGGGTACCAAAAATATCCTTGTCGTTTCTATGTTTTGGACCACAAATGCCCTTAAGCCGTTAGTCTTGCCATTGAAGGTGACATGACAGTCCAACTAGGTTAGATTTGTTTACATGACCATCCACCTAAGCAATCCAGCATGACAAAATTATTTTTTCTGATTTTTTTTTTTGAAAAAATTATTTTTCCGGAAATGTTTTTAAAATACAAAATAAACACTTATTCCGAAAAAAGTAATTTTTTTTCAAAACAATTATTTATTTCGGAAATTTTTATTAAAATACAAAATCAACACTTATTCCAAAAAAGTAAAAAAATTTCGGAAAAATAACCCCTAAATATTTATTTTTTCCGGTTTTTTTTTACTTTTTTCGGAATAAGTGTTGATTTTGTATTTTGAAAAAAATTTCGAAAAAAATAATTTTTCCGAAATCTTTTTACTTTTTTCGAAATAAGTGTTGATTTTGTATTTTAATAAAAATTTCCGAAAAAATAATTTTTTCGAATTTTTTTTACTTTTTTCGGAATAAGTGTTGATTTTGTATTTGTTGATTTTGTATTTTAATAAAAATTTCCGAAAAAATAATTTTTTCGAATTTTTTTTACTTTTTTCGGAATAAGTGTTGATTTTGTATTTTAATAAAAATTTCCGAAATAAAATATTTTTTTTGATTTTTTTTACTTTTTTCGGAATAAGTGTTGATTTTGTATTTTAAAAAATTTTTCGAAAGAATAATTTTGGCATGCTGGATTGGTTAGGTGGATGGTCATGTAAGCAAATCTAACCTACTTGGACTATCATGTCACGTTCCAATGAAGACTAAGAGTTTAAGGATATTTATGGTTCAAAATATAGTCGATTTGAATATTTTTAATAAAAAAATAAATAAAGAGTATTTTTAAACTATTTAAAATAGTTCAATAGTATTTTTGGCGTAGATATTTTTGGTCTAACGTTTCTGTGGATCTCGCATTACCGGGCTGTCTTAATTATTATTATATTATGCTACTTAACTATGAGGAATTTACATTGGGGACAAAATTTGGAGCATACCTTTCCCTAGCCGATTGCAAAACATTCAATCATCATCTACCAACCATAGGATCTTGTCATCTTGTGGGACCCTCTATCTCAGAGTTCAACAATTTTTACCTTCTCATCAGCCGCCATTTATTTTCTTTCATTTCTCGCCGACCCCTAAAAAGTTAGCTAATTTCTATCAGCAATGGCATCTTCTGCCATCGCTTCAAGTTCCGCAGCTTTCATCAATAAGGTAACAATTAAATTGTTGTTAAAATCAATATTTCTTGCATTTTGAGGATAAATTATGTTGACCCTTTTTCTGATATTCTTTTTTTTTTTTGGCAGAAAGATGTGGGTTTATCAGCTTTTTCTTCACAGTCTTCATTTTCAGTTCAAACAGCAAAGAAAAGGGTTTCCAAGAAAATAGTTTCTGTGATGACACCACAGCAGACTGAAAGAAAACCTGCTACCACTGGCTCAGTTTGTATTTTTTTGACTGTTTTGTGCTGTTTAATTGTAAAAAAAGTTTTGACTTTTTTAGTATTGGATTTTGGGTTTGATGATTTTTGATTGTTTTGTGCTCTTTAATTGAAAAAAAACTGTCTTTTTTAGTATTGGATTTTGGGTTTGTATTTTTTTGATTGTTTTGTGCTCTTTAATTGGGAAAAAAGTTGACTTTTTTAGTATTGGATTTTGGATTTGGTGATTTTTGATTATTGGGTTTGTATTTTTTGATTGTTTTGTGCTCTTTAATTGAAAAAAAGTTGGCTTTTTAACCACTGGATTTTGAGTTTTGGTGATTTTTGATTGTTTTGTGCTCTTTAATTGAAAAAAGTTGGCTTTTTTAGTATTGGATTTTTGGTTTGGTGAATCTTGATTACTGGCGTTGTAGGTTTGATTGTTTTGTGCTCTTTAATTGAAAAATAACCTGAC
The DNA here is from genome assembly GCF_000390325.3 of Nicotiana tomentosiformis. Classification (NCBI taxonomy): domain Eukaryota; kingdom Viridiplantae; phylum Streptophyta; class Magnoliopsida; order Solanales; family Solanaceae; genus Nicotiana; species Nicotiana tomentosiformis. Next base: position 107,119,687 of record NC_090820.1, on the reverse strand, counting down.
CTTTTTACCATGGTTGATTTTGGATTATTTGGGCTTGTATTTTGAATGTTTTGTGCTCTTTCATTGAAAAAAGTTGGACTTTTTTAGTATTGGATTTCGGGTTTGGTGATGTTTGATTATTGGGTTTGTACTTCTGATTGGTTTGTGCTCTTTAATTGAAAAAGTCAACTTTTTTAATTTTACCATGAGGTTTCAGTATTGGTGATTTTTGATTATTGGTTGCATATTTTTTGCTTAGGTAAAGACTGGGATGACTACGACTGAGAAGATATTAGCTAAGGCTTCTGACAAACCTGAAGTGAGCCCGGGTGACAATGTGTGGGTCAATGTTGATGTTCTTATGACACATGACGTCTGTGGCCCCGGCTCTATTGGAATATTTAAGAAAGAGTTTGGACAGAACGCTAAGGTATTTGCTGCCAATAGTGTAGTGTTATTTTGCAAATTGATCGTGTTGCAATGTCAACCGAGTATTTGGTTTTGATTCTATTAATCGGAAACTGATTCTTGATTTGCGACTTTTCTTCAGTACCTGGTTATGTAACTTTAAGCACAGACCGGAATTTCTATAATGATCTGTGTTATGTAATGTGGAAATATGTGAATCAGAAATTGAAATTATGTAAACTATGCCGTTGTGATCTTTGTAGTTAGTGTCTTAGGTTCTTTCAGTTTCCGGTATAAGGGTAGGGATAGAATTCTGCATAACTAACTACAGTATGTTGTTTGCAGCATAAAATCTGCGTTACTACTCTAATCTGTTGTGTGTGATCAATACAATGTTTAAAACTTTGCATAACTAATGCAATATTTGGTTTTTGGATATTCAAACAATTGTTTTAGTAATAGTGTAATAGCGGCATAACTTTCTATGCATTATTTATTAAGAATAGGATGTGTAATAATAATATATATGTTACCAATACCTAGAGATTAGACTATCTACGAACAACAATGCTCTTAAACTAGGCAATACATACATAATAATATCTGTATTATTATTCTTTTATCTCTGTATTGTTGTTAACTGTAAAAATCCCTACGTTTTTTATTCATCGTATAACATTCCCTGTATCATAATCCTTGCATATACTTTGGACTTATTAAACTCGAGTCAGAATTTCTTTTGTTTGCCATGAGAAGTTTGAAGTCTAATTTACTGAATAAAAAATGTTTCAAGTCTAATCTATTTTGGAGATTTACTATGCTTTTTAAGACTGCAATCGTCTCCAATCATGACATTGTTGGCTTGTATAAATGGTTTTAGCTGATAGCTTAATTTCTTTTCATGTTGTGCATCTATACTAATTTCCTGTTATGAGGAAACATCACACTTTTATGAATTGGGATTGAGTAGTTTGCTTGTTCTTTATAACTTATTATCAAAGCAGGTTAATCCCTTCTTCCTTTTAATGTATTGTAATTAATCCTTAATTTGCTTTTGTTCAGTCATTGCTTTTAGCCATCTAGGCAGTTGGAGTAGAAGACTATCTTAATAATATTTCTGTAGATTATACTGAACTGAATAATTCCCAATGCTTTTGAAAGTTTTTGTGAACTAAACACTGTGTTTCTTTTTTATGAACTAAAAACTATGTTTCCAAGGCAAGAGCTTATTTTGTTGATTGGATACATTTATTCGAATTATATATCTCATTGATGCTTCCTTATTTCAATTTCATAGGTCTGGGATCGTGAAAAGCTTGTCATTATACCCGACCATTACATATTCACAACTGATGAACGAGCAAATCGTAACGTGGATATCTTGAGGGATTTCTGCACTGAACAAAATATTAAGTACTTCTATGACATTAAAGATCTTGGGAACTTCCGCGTATGGCTATTTCCTCTAAGACAATTGCTACTTATTATGTGCTCAGCTGAAGCTTTTACTTTGTTTATCTGCTCTTAGCAAATGGAAAACTAAATGTGTAATAACTATACAGGCTAATCCTGATTACAAGGGTGTTTGCCACGTTGCTCTTGCGCAAGAAGGTCACTGCAGGCCGGGAGAGGTGAATAGTTTTCCAGTATCCACTCTGTCGAGACGTTTTATTGTGTTGGCGTATGCTTTAACTTTAAGAAATCGTTATGTTTGTTCCCAGGTTTTACTGGGTACAGATTCCCACACATGTACTGCTGGAGCTTTCGGGCAATTCGCCACTGGAATTGGCAATACCGATGCAGGTTTTGTGTTGGGTACTGGAAAGATTCTGCTCAAGGTATGTGATTCTTATGTTTATGCTACATTTTTACTTTTTGTAGTCTCTTTGATTGCTGAGGGTCTATTTGGAATAGCCTCTCTACCTTCCCGAAGGTAGGGTAAAGGTCTGCGTACACACTATCCTCCCCAAACCCCACTTCCCGAAGGTAGGGGTAAGGTCTGCGCACACACTATCCTTCCCAAACCCCACTTGTGGGATTTCACTGGGTTTGTTGTTGTTGTTGTTGTTATAGTGTCTCTTCGACATTTTGCTTTTCATAGTTAAATAAGCTTTCTTTCCTAATGTACATAATCTTTGAAATTTAACATCTGTATGATACAGGTACCTCCAACTCTGAGATTTGTAATGGATGGTGAAATGCCCGATTACTTGCTTGCTAAGGATTTGATTTTGCAAGTAAGTAACCCATTAGATGCTCTACATTTCATTTATGTGTGCTGTTTTATGTGAATAGAAACAAGCAGCAAGTAATCTGTTATGTCACTTTTTCTGTTTTGCTACAACATTGTTCGATTTATAAAATTTCAGAGTTCAAATTCTTGTCCTTTGTTCCAAATTGCAGATTATTGGTGAAATTTCTGTGGCTGGTGCGACATACAAAGCAATGGAGTTTGTCGGCTCGACAGTTGAAAGCTTGAGTGTAAGTTTTTTTGATCTTGTTGATGGGAGTAACAAGGTAAGATCTTTAATTAATATTGGCTTTCGTTGTTTTAATAGATGGAAGAAAGAATGACATTATGCAATATGGTTGTTGAAGCTGGGGGAAAGAATGGTGTCATCCCAGCTGATAAAACGACGTATGACTATCTTGAGGTAAGTGGAGAAGCTGGGGAAGGGGGGGGGGGGGTTAAATTTTATCTCCTTAAATTGTTCCACTTCCGTGAATTTAATGACATCTGATACACGCTGTCAAAAAGATCTTATAACATTATATTCATGGGTGACTGAATTAAAAAAAACTGTATTCAGCTAATGTATTTTTATTTTCTGCTGTCACAGGGCAGGACTTCTGTGCCCTATGAACCTGTTTATAGTGATGAAGGAGCCAGGTATTTTACACCAAACACCATTGTAGCGATGTCACCAATTGATTCCATATTATTCTAGTGGTGCATTTTTCTCAGTGTTGGATTTATCTAAATTTTAACTTGATTCACGTAATTTCTGATACTTGAAATACTAGAACATGCAATAACATTTTTATTTATCTGATGCAACTCCTTTTCCTTTCTTCTTCTTCTTCCCCCTCCTCTTCCTCTTCTTCTTCCTCTTCCCCCTCTTCTTCTTCTTCTTCCCCCTCTTCTTCTTCCTCCTCTTACCCCTCCTCTTCCTCCTCTTCTTCCTCTTCTTCTTCCTCTTCCCCCTCTTCTTCTTCTTCCCCCTCTTCTTCCCCCTTCTTCTTCCCCTTCTTCCCCCTTCTTCCTCTTCTTCCTCCTCTTATTCCCCCTTCTTCCTCCTCTTCTGATTCTGATTCTGATTCTGATTCTGATTCTGATTCTGATTCTGATTCTGATTCTGATTCTGATTCTGATTCTGATTCTGATTCTGATTCTGGTTCTGGTTCTGGTTCTGGTTCTGAGCCGAGGGTCTTTTGGAAACAACCTCTTTATCTTCATTAGGTAGGGGTAAGGTTTGCGTACACACTACCCTCCTCAGACCCCACTTGTGGGAAAACAACTCTTTCATAAGGTTGCGCACTTGTAGTCATCTTCCAAATAACCTTCCTCTGTTCTCTTGTCTCACCAAAAAAGTATATTAGGTTATCATTTGTGAGTTCAAAATGGTATGACTTCTAAATTTACGCATTGTTTTTTGTATATCCAGATATCTTAAGGAGTACAGATTCGATATTTCAAAGTTGGAGCCCTTAGTGGCTAAGGTTAGTTATGTTCTAACCTTCTCTCTTTGGTGGATACATCAATAGTATTAACTGTATTAGGTTGTGTCTATATAATTCATAATTTGACAAAATTTGAACTTAAATTTTATATTTTCAAAAGATCAAGAACACTAGTACAGCGTTCTTTGCATATAGCATTAAGCTTGTCTTCTTGTTTAATACTTTGGTATTATTTGTTCTGGAGATAAGTTTCTTTTCACGTTGAATACTGTCTGCTCCAAATGTTCTAAATCTTCTGTGAATCCTGCAGCCTCATTCTCCTGATAATCGTGCTTTGGCAAGAGAATGCAAAGATGTCAAAATCGACAGAGTATATATTGGATCTTGTACTGGTGGAAAAACGGAGGACTTTATGGCTGCTGCAAAAGTTTTTCTAGCTTCGGTAAGATGTTACTCCATTTTTCTATATTTGACCATGTAGTTGTTGATTTGGGCACTCAGCAAAACATGGCTACCTCCACACCCTCCTATTAAGGGACATGTCCTCGGTAAGCTCTAGCAAGGATTGATATTCAACTAGGTGTGATTAAGACTTGGATGCAGTGGCGAGGCCAGAATTTTCGTCAAGGGGTGTCAAAATATAAAAGTAAACATACCAGGAAATTAAGGGGAGTCAATACATAGTGTATATATATGCATATAATTTTTTTTTACCTAACTACACAGTGTATTTTTCACGCGAAGGGGTGCCATTTGCCACCCCTTCCCATAAGGTGGCTCTGCCACTGCTTGGATGTTGTAATTAAAAAACTTAACTTAGGAGTGCTTATTGTGAGGAGTCCTTTTGTTTTGGTTAGAGACTTTTATGGCTATGTAGACTATATGTTTTGATTTAGAGAATCTCTAGTTACAGCGAACCACTATTTGCTTTAAAGACAAACTTTTTGGTAATGGAATGAAATTGGCTTGAATGGGAGCGAAATGAATATTGATGATTCAAATATGATCTAGCTTATTTCAACAAGTTTGGAATTGAGGCTTAGATGATTGATTAATTAACATCTTTACCTTCAAAATTTTATCCATTTTGATTTCTAGATTATGGTTGGACTCAACAGTTGACAACCTGACGCGCATGATATAATATTGCTGTCCATGTTAGGCTAGTTGTTGTTTTTTCTTTAGATTGTTGTTTTCCTATATTGGTGGAGTCAGTGTTGTCAAAAGCTCATTTAAGGCTCACTTTGCCTTGAAGCTCAGAAAAGCTCAGGATAGGTGCTTCGCCTCGCTTAAGCTGCACTTCAGTGTAGGCAAGGCACTAAGGTGTGTGCCTCATTGCCCATGAGTTCTATCTTGAATTGATTGGTATTAAAGGATAAATATTATCGGCAAATAGGTCTATTATTTGTTGATGAAGACATTAGGAATGATTGTCTCTTTTTTCTTGAATTGCATTTGTATTTTTTATTTTTTTCCTTAGTTGCGCCTTTTTTCACTAAAGCCCGCAGTTTAGTTGCGCTTTGCGCTTAAGCCCCGATCGACTTGGAGCGCTTTTTAGAGCTTTTCGCTTTATCAACACTGGGTGAAGTACACGCGTGCAATGATGCTTCACCATGTTTCACAATTATCTGAAATCATTCTGATTGCTCTGTCACTTCTTTTTGTGGCAATCTTAGCTCGTTTATTTATGTCACTTCTTCAATTATGTTCTTCAATTGATTCTAAATATTTGATGCTTTGTTTCTTTGTTATATAACTTAGAATATGGAAAGTGCAAGTTCTATGATGTACTTCCAATTAAGCAGGATATATTAGATCTTTCATGTTAAACAAATAACATTGTCTTTCGCAGGGTAAGAAGGTAAAGGTTCCAACTTTCCTTGTTCCTGCTACGCAAAAGGTTCGTTAATCTTATTTTTCATCCTGCTACTATCTTGGTATCTTAGCTGCAAAAATATCACTGCAGAAGTACCATACTATGTAAATGTTAAAAAACCGTTTCAGGTATGGATGGATGTATATAGCCTCCCAGTTCCAGGATCCGGCGGCAAAACATGTTCCCAGATTTTTGAGGAAGCAGGCTGCGATACACCTGCAAGTCCTAGTTGTGGAGCTTGTTTGGGTGGCCCTAAAGACACTTACGCACGCATGAATGAAGCTCAGGCAAGTTGTTAGTTGTTTTGTATGAATGGTTAACTTGCAATTAATATGCTACTCCCTCTGTTCCAATTTATGTGGCACGATTCGGAGTACGAGGGTCAAAGTTCTTAATTTTGACCGTGAAATTAGACATAGATTCTTCAAGCTTTTGAAAATAAAATTTACATTTTCGGAAATTACCTCAGAAGTATTATAAGTCATAGTAATTTAGTAGTACTCAAAATATTTATAAAATATTTAAGAAAAATATGGTCAAAGAACAACCTCATAGACTCCCCAAATTGTAATGTTACCACATAAATTGAAACAGACGGAGTACTATTTAGGTATATTTGACTCTTGAGTAAACATCACTAGCTTGTCTTGGACAAATAGGATATGTGATAGTAGATTTTACCTCGACCAAGAATAAGTTAATTCTATCTTATGCCATAGTTGAATATGCATTGGACACTTTACTAGCTGGAACATATTTTTATAAAGCTAGTTTATAGTGGTCACGTCATTGATATTTGATGTATTCTTATCGTAGTGTTTTCCTTGAGAATAATTATAAATGAAGAGATAGCTTCAGAAGTAGTGACATGAGAAAAATGTTTGTCTCTTCTTGTGATTAACCCTTTCTTAGAAATCATAAATGTTTCTTCTGTGTCTAGTATACAAATAATCGACAGCTATAATTAGCATTATGATATCTAGCACATAGACCGAGTCCATAATAGTTTAAAATAGCAAGAAATTGTATGAACTTCATTCGTTCTAGACGCAAAAGAAACATGCCAACCCCAACTTATTTGGGAGTGAGGCGTGCTATATGTTGTAGTTGTGATGTTAGGAGGTTATTGGCGGGCAGGGGCAAAGCTAGAATGGGTTACAGGTTTGGCCAAACCCGATAATTTTGGTCCAAACCCTGTAATTGTCTTAAACAATCCATTCAATATGTACAAAATTATTGACTTAGACCCCAGTAACTTAAAATGGACTAGAATCCCGAACCTATGACTTCAAATCATGGCTCCACCTCTGTTGGCGTTGGTAATTGGAATCCCGAAACCAGTACAAAATTTTGCATGCTATGTTACTTCTCCTTGGCGGTCTCTAGAACCCATGTTCTCCAGATGCAGAACCTTTCTATTGATGATTTTGAGAGTCAAGCCTGTCACTGGGATATAGGTCGTTACCTGACATTACGAATGATTGTTTTGCAGGTCTGTGTATCAACTACGAATAGGAACTTTCCTGGTCGAATGGGACACAAGGAAGGCCAGATATATCTTGCATCGCCGTATACAGCTGCAGCATCAGCATTGACTGGTTATGTCACTGATCCCAGAGAGTTTTTGCAGTGAAGCGCTTTGATTAACTCGTTTTAGGAGTTGGAAGTATGTTGTATCACTAATAGATGAGTTGCAGCTTAAACTCTTATGCTTAGGTATACCGAAAAGGGCAGCGCGCAATGTGTCTTTTTTCTCTTGTTTACTCCAGGAAATGAATGTTCTGAAATGAAATGAGGAGTCCTTCTATTATGTCTTCTTTGTTGTATTACTGGAGTCTAATGGTTATTGCACGGGGACAAGAATTTGCTTGTCATAATAATATGCTGATTTATGCTTTTTTGAAAGCTAAACTAATGACTTTTGTTTTGGGGTATCATCACTTTTAGCCCTCGACATAAGTTATTTACATCTGATAGCCGAAAAAGTGTAAAATTTGTATAGATTTTATATGTATACAAAAAATAGACGAAATTATATATATATATATATATATATATATAATTTCGTCTATTATTTTTACAGCGGCTATACAATGTCTTCCTTTGCTTGTTAAGCCCAAATCTTATGAATGTTGCCTTCTATAGAAACTCTTTTACCTCAAATATTAGAAGGCTTGTCTACACCTGTGATCAAAATAGATAAGTATCTCTGGTCGATTCTAGAAGAGGAAATAGGCGGTTTTCAAATTTAGAAACACACATAGCTTTGTAACAATCACGGGTGTGGCTTAGTGGTTAGTGAAGTAGAAAAAAAGGTTTTGAGATCAACATTTAAAACATGATGCGACTTTTTCCATTTGCCTAAGTTTGGATGTACAGAAGAAAGACGACTAAGGTTCATAGTGTCTTTTTCCCATTTGTTCAAGTCTAAATGTATGGAAAGGAGAAAGTGCGTGCAAGTTGGTACAGACTACCACTATCAAAAAGGGGTATAAATCAAAAAGAAGAGAATATAATTATGAGAAATTCCGCTAAAGAAAACCATATATTATTTTGACAAATTCTGCTCCTGAAAATCCAAAGGAAAAGGATAGTTACAGCATTGTAAATAAAAATAATAATGAACAAGTTTAGTGAAATGAGCGACCTAAACAACAAGATTCCCCAATTAAATTCCTCAATACCAATATATCATTCTTCTTGCACTGGGCCTTAAAATCTAATTGGGCTTGGTCTTGGAATTGGGCTTTTAAAGCCATGATCGACTAGCAGTTGATGGGCTACGATACTTGTTGTTAAGACTTCTCCTTTGAGGCTTACCACAAATGCATTGGCATTCAAACCCACAAATATTACCAAAGCAAGAAAACAAGCTACTCCCTCCGTCCGAATGCCTTCTCGGGTGACGTCCGGTCGAATGATAGCTGCTTGAGGCCATCCCACGATCGTATATCGGTGGAAGCTCCGTTCGCCACCTCTCGAGCTTCGATCGGAGCCCCTCGGTGCTCTCATCTAAGCTCCAACCATCCAAGACTGAGCTCTTTTTATCATCCAATGGATATCTCTTTTCGACCAATGCAGCTGCCACTTCAGATGCTGAAGGCCCAATTTCGGACTCGGACCAAAGAGAATTTGCCTTTAATGGGCCTCCATAAACAAACTTGCCATTTTGCATTGGGCCTTTTGGGCCTCCATATTCATTTCCACTATACTTCACAATGGGCTTTCCAATTTGTGGTATTGGTGTCTCTTTAGGTTTTTCACCAACTCCTAAGCCCTTGGACTTTGTAACTGATTGATCATCAATTACTTTAGTTGTGGGCTCATTTTTGTTACCCATTTCTAACTCAATAAGTTTGAGTTTGGGCTTGGGCTTTTTATTATTAGGCCAGTTATAACTAGATGACTCTTTGCTCACAATTGAATCACTCAAAACAGAACCTGATTTACCTTTTTTACTTTCTGATTTTGGTTTCTCCCTTAGCTCTGCACCACTAATAACAGAACTTGCTTTCCCCTTCTTTTTTATCATATGAGTCGGAGGCTCAAATGAAATACTAAGTATTGAGCTCTCTTTATCTTGAGCTTTAGCCTTTATTTTAGAGGGAACTGCAACTAATGAACTATTACCCATAGAAATGTCATCGAACGTGACACGTTCGCTACGTTCACTCTTTGATCGACGTAATATAGGTTTTAAAGTAGTGACATTGTTGGTGTTACTGTTGTTGTTGTTGTTGCTGCTGCTGCTGGTGCCGGTGTTGTTCTGCTTGCTTTCGTTATTGCGTGGTAGATGTGTATCTTCTTCCATCAAATCGCGATATCCAACTGCTGACGTGCTCATTTGCCTATATAGTGGCATACTTCTCATAGATCCATCAAGCAACGCCACACCGATGTTCAATATACCTTGAGGACGACCTGATGGACGACGTATCTACGTACACCAAAATAGATAGATCTTTAAATGTCAATTAAGATAATTCAATTGAACAAATATTGAACTATATGTTAAGTAATTATCATCATACTCACAAATTAATTAATTCAAAAACTTTAACAGAATTCTTAGCTACATATAGTTTTTAATAAAAACATGTACATTTGTTAAGGAGAATAATGATAAACAACATATACTTATGTCGACTTGTTGATACCTAACTCATGATATGTAATGTTAAGCTATTGTCACATTCATTAAAAGGGGTGAAATTTATTTGGAATTTCTGCACAAATTTATAGAAAATAAAATGACATTTAGAAAGGTAAATCGGAGAAAAGAAGACAAAAAAAGAAATTAAACAATAGAGGAGATCAAAGAAAATATCTCAATTGATTGCATGCATGCATGAAACTACGTATGTACGTAACCAAATAATGTTAGTGATAAATAGCCAAGAAATAGCATATGAAGAAAAAAAAGGAATGAACAAACAAACCTGCAGTGCAACAAAACGCATTCCGAGATGGTGATTATGGTGGCCGTAAGCTCGAATAGGAGGAATTAGGTTTCCGACGAGGACACGAACCGTTCCGATGAGCGAGTCTCGGAACCAATGGACAGAAAAAATCTCAATGTGGACAGCGGATGTGTCTTGTCGGAGAAATTCCTCGTCCACTCGAAAAACAAACTTGTCGTTCCACGTAGGGTTGTTGCCACCTTCGACATCAACGCCCGTGGTGAGTTTTTGCGTCGGATGGATCCACGCGGTGACGTAGGTTTTCATTTTCTTGGACGTAGGTTCCAAATCTTGGACGGATATGATGTTAATTTCCAAGAGTTGGAATGGTTTTAACATTCCCATCTTGGAAATTGGTGGCATTTTGAAAAAATAAGAATAATCGTGATCGTGGTGATAGAAAGAAGAGGTTTCGCTCGTCGTCCGACTGAAAAGGACGACGAGGGAAAGGTTTTGGGATGGACGTGGAGGAGAGACCCCAAGTGAAATTGGGGTAAGAGAAGAAGGTGAGCTCTCGAGAGAACATTAAAGCAACATATACAATGAATTAAGTTAGAATCAACTTTGTGTTTTACATAATATACCGTATTGACGCAGAGATTTTCTTTTTATTGTTTAAATGTTATTAAGTTAAAAGGGCATCACTATATGGACCTTACTTTTAGGCAAGAATTTAGTCATACGTGGGATTTTCCTTAAAGAATTTAGTCTTCTTCGACTTGTGTATTTCTTGTCATAATTTGATGTATGCAATACACCTTATGTTATATCATAAGGGTTATATCATAAGGGTTGCGGCGAAATGAATATGACCCTCCACTTTTAATTAAAATTCTCGGGTTCAAGTATAAGAATGAAAAATATCCTGATGTAGGCTACGTGTAAATATACCAAAATTTGGGGCCACCAATAAAGTCATATTTGCATTGCACAAAAAAATATAAAATTTATCCACTTCGGAACATACATCACAATTGTGTATGAAGTTTTATAAGATTTAAAGTTCTTCAATCGCTTCAATGTGCAACTTCAAAATTGGATCTGAAATTCTTCTATCGTTTCATTACAACTTCAGAAAAATCGGATCTGAAGTTCTAATTTATCGCTTCAAAGTGCAACTTTAAAATTGGATCCGAAGTTCTTCTACTGCTTCAATACAATTTCAGAAAATCGAGATATGAAATTCTTCTATTGCTTCAATACAACTTAAGAATATTAAATATGAAGTTCTTTTATAGTACTCCAGACACCACTTCAGATGATACAATACAAAACTTCATAACCGGTGGCAGGGGCGGATCTATGAAGAGCATAGGCGTGATACGCCACCCGTTCGCTCGGGTAAAATTTGATGTATGTATTGATATTTTACACCACAAAACGTATATAATTAAACGATGGCACCCAGAGAAGCAAATACACTCCAGGTGCCACGGTTTAGGTGCAAACTTTCCATCTGCTTGATGTAGGATTGATTCTCACTTGCTTGCTTTCCCACGCTACTTTCTACTTGTTCCCTTTTCTGTCTTCTTTTTCTACCCCTTTTCTTTGTTTCTTTTAATTCTTCAATGTTCATCTTTGCATTCTCTCTCTTGGTAGCTATTTTTTTTTTATTTATCAAATTATATATTTGCTTCCTTTTTGTTTTTCTAGATCTTTATTTGAACATGATTTTAATCATTTTCTCTTTGTATCCTTCTAATATACATTATTTTTTTCTTGATTTCCAAATATATTTTAGAATGATAGTATCAACAAAGATAATATAAATCTAGCTATATGTAGATTGAAGAGATGTATTTGTTTATTTTAAATTTATATTTTTATTTATGTCTTTTCATTATATTATTCATAATTTGAGTCACGAAATTAGATCGCATTGAAATTTATTCAATTTGGTGATCACCTATTTATTTATGCACCAAAGGTCTTGTCCATTGAACTAAATTATTCAAAATGGATCGAATCGACCCGAATCAAATTAATTCAAAATGGATCGAATCGACTAAATGCACACCAATTCAATCAACAGTGATAAATTTGTATTAAAATAGTAGTACCCGCATTCATCAAATCCTAGATCTACCTCTGACCAGTGGAGCTAGGATTGGGTGGTAGATGTACATTGTTCAGTGGTATTGGAGATTAAGTGTGGTATTTTTTCAGGTGGTTTCACAATGGAGCTTGCGAATGGCTTCAGGTGATTTCCATGGTGTTTGGTAGTACTGATCTGGTGGTGAATAATAGTGAGGAAGTAAATGTCACGATCCCAATTTTCACCCGTAGGGTGTCATGATGTCACCTAATCTCTAAGACTAAGTAAGCCTAACAATTTGCGGAATAACTGAATATAAAACTGAAACTCAAATCTCAACAAGTGAAGTAAGTAAAACTGCAGTTTAAAATAATTACAACTCCCAAAACCCGGTAGAAATAAGTCACAAGCTTCTAAGAGAAAATATTATGTATCTCTATACATCAGAGTCTAAACAGAATAAGGAAAAACAACATAACAAAGATAGAGGGAGACTCTGAGGTCTGCGGACGCTGACACATGTACCTTGAAGTCTCCACGCACAGGCTATCTCACTGGTATCTGGCATGGTAGGAAGAACCTGGATCTGTACAAAAAATGTGCAGAAGAGTAGCATGAGTACACCACAGTGGTACCCAGTAAGTGCCAAGTCTAATCTCGGTAGAGTAATGACGAGGTCAGGTCAGGGCCCTACTGGAATAAAAAGAAAAAACGGTAGAAGATATAATAATATAATGAAACAACTAAGAATTTAACAATGAGAAATTTCAGAAAGGTAACAACACAACAAATAGAAATAAACGACAGGGGCGCTCCCGAGGTATCGCCTCGTAGTCCCAAATGTAAATACACAACAGGGGAATCTCCCGAGGTACAACCTCGTAGTCCCAAAAGTAAATATGCAACAAGGGGATCTCCCGTGGTACTGCCTCATAGTCCCAAAAATAAATATGGAACATGAGGTTCTCCCGAGGTAGCGCCTCGTAATTCTAAAAGTAAATATACAACTCTTAACCTATGGAACAATGAATTTACAGCAAGGAATCATACAAGACCGAATACAAGATCATAGAGACAAGTAATTTAACTAAGCATATTGTACATATTTCAAGTAAAAGTTAAGACATATAGATATACAATACTAGGCTAAACACGTCACCGACACGTGCTAAGGCAACTCAGTTAAAGTTAAAGAATTTAAAAGAGGACTTCCCATCAAGAACCGGAATTTCTACATCAAAACCAAACTTTTTTCTGTTTTCTTTAATGGTTGTCCAAGAAGGGACTGACTATAAAAACTTGAAATTCTTACACGTATATCTTCTATGAAGACACGTGGCTTTTCCCTATTCTCTAAGATGTTCCCAATTTTTATTATTTTATTTTATTTTTATGGTATTCCCAATAGTTTTTGTATCTACATATACAGTCAAACCTTTTTATAACAATCTCGTTTGTTTCAAAATTTTTGACTACTATAATGAAATGATGTTATAGAGGACATATATTATAATATAATATTCGATTCAGAGAATAACTCGACTTTTATAATGAATGTCTATTATATAGGGATGGTGTTATAGAGATGTATTGCTGAATTACCTCATCGTAGTTTCATCGCACTCCCATATCTTTACATGCACCACCATCTACTATAATAAGAAGAAACAAATCAAAGGTAGGCTACATTATATATCACACTCTCCCATCCAAATTCTTTAGTGGGATATTTTTTTTCCACTTCTGACTGATATGTTTAGTCATACGTTTACTTTAAATCTTATATTTTTATGAGTCTTTTAGTCCTCATGAAAATTCTTATACGGGTAGAAACATAGAAAAATCTAGTAACTTAATAGTATTTATTTTGTATAATATTAATCTAAAATAAATTTAAATTAAAAAAATATATTTAGTGAGGATTCATATTAACTACCAAATTATCATTTTTGAACACTTTATTTAGGATCTCCATAGAAGTATCAAATCAAGTTTTCTCAGTCTCAAGCAACAGCCATAGATCACACCATACAAATAATGCTCCTAAGCTCATCAACTCCAGTTTCACAAACACTTTTTCCAGAAAGTCCAAAGAGATTTTGATAATACCTCTGATCACTATATTGGCACAGTCTTATTTCACCCTTCAAACCATCTGTGTTTTTATTCAGGCAACACCGAATTCAGCCCAAAAATCAGTAATCTTCGTCGAAAATCGATCCGGAGAGCTCAATCTGATGGGAATTTAAAAGGGTTGGTGTCAAGTTCTGATCTTGACCAAGTGGATATAGATCAGATCAAAGGTAGTTTCAAGATCTTGTCATAAGCAAGAGAAGATAATAATGTTGCAAACAGAACCATCACTTTCTATTTATAATCAAGATTTTGAGGAGTTCAATGATGGAAAATTGGTGAAGTCTGTTACTATAGGAAATGATATAGCGGATATAGTAATTAGTGATGATTTCAGCTTTGGAAAAAGAGTTATGGGGCTGATAGAAGAAGATGATAATGAAGAATTAGGTGAAGGGAAACAAGATAAAGAAAGAGTCTTGGATGGATTTAAAGACAATATGGGAGTTGAAGGAGGAAGTGAAGAAGTTGGTCTAATGTACCTTGCTTCTCGATTTGGAATTAATGACAATGGCATAGACAATAGTGGTGTTGTGACACCTAATTTTGAAACTTAGTGAAAATCTTGACTCCACCGCTACATGATTCTAACTCTATACCTTCAAATAAAACACATTTAAATTTGGACAATTAGCGAAAATCCTGACTCCGCTATTGCATGGTTCTAACTCTATACCTTTCAGATTTTGAAGAAAATGGAGATATTGAAGCGCATTATAAGAGGTCGCTCCAAGAATATCCTTCCAACCCTTTGTTTTTAAGGAACTATGCTCAGCTCTTGCAGGTCGGTCTATTGACTCTATTCACCATTCCATTGAGAGTCTTTTTATATTTTATGTTTATGAACATGGCCAATTCTCTTTGTACCGTGCACAATTTCTCTAAGATTTGACAATTGTGAAGTCTTCATTGAGGGCTATAACTGTAAAGTTAGTATTTTAATAGTCTATAGGCTACTTCAAAGATTATGTGTTCCTTATAGATTGCATAAAAACATGCAAGAGCAATCATTGGGCTTGTGTTCTCAGATGCCGACGATGTATTACTGTGCAAACTGAACATATCCAAAAGAACTCTGATATGTAAAGTATGATTGAAAGAGGTCAAGAACAGTGACAAGAAATGTCCTCGACTCTTCCCTCCGATTTCAGCTGAAGATAATGATGGTTGAAATTGATAAAAGGAAGTGTGTGTGTGTGTGTTCTTTTTTTAGTGGTCTTAGCATAATTTATTTTGTCCATAACATATTTATGAATGATTCGGAAGGTCATAGCCTCATAGGGACGCACAATACGTCCTGATATAATTGTTATTTGGTTCTAATTTTTCTGGTGTAATTCAACAAGATCTGCTCTTAAAAGATTTAGTAGTGATTTGGCTGGATGAAGCATACACGGAATTGTGACGACGTATGCTGTTTTACCCTTAAAAACTCTATTCTTGTTTCCACATAATGAGATTTAGTCCAATGCTTGGTTCTCTTCTGATATTTGTGTCGTTTATAAACCTTCTGCAACTTTGACAGTCAAAAGGTGATCTTTCCGGGGCTGAGGAATATTACTTTCAAGCTACACTAGCAGATCCAAAAGACGGGGATATCTTATCTCGGTATGCTAAATTGGTGTGGAGGCTGCACCATGATAAAAATAGAGCATTGAACTACTTTGAACGTGCCACTCGTGCTAATCCTGAAGACAGGTAATAATAATCTGTAGTTTTGAATCCTTACTTATCGTGAGAGGACAAGTCTACGGGGTATTAATATTGATTTTTTGTTTCCCTCAATGTCCTCGCAGCATATGCTAGTTTTCTTTGGGAGATTAATGATGATGACACTGAGAACGAGCACGATACAAACACACCCTGCAATCAAACTAAGGGTACTTTACAGAAGAAGTTATACTATATTTCAGGACATGGATTGTAAAGGAGATAACAGACCAGTAACTCCTCCATTGCATCTTGCAGCAGGATTTGGGATTGGAAGTGGTAATATTGGTGATGGAAATGCTGATTATTACTACAGGAGTATGATTCAAGAAAATCCGAATAGCGCGTTGTTGTTAAGAAACTATGCTCAGTTCCTTGATCAGGTAATGTCCCTTATTCTCATTCTAGGTTACCACTTATACATCCTTCATGTGCTTAAAGTGAGATCCATTTTTCCTCTTGCTTATTGTTCTGAGGATGTCATCAAATAAACATGTGAAATACTTGCTTTCGTTTAGTTTTTCTTTAGATCATCTGAGTAGTCCAATTAGTGTCGAAAACAGTATATGTACGTGGGCTTTTGCGTCATTGGTAATGATAATGACATGAGTTGAGCTTAAATCGAGAAGTGAGGATTCATATAGCTGACCCCAACTTGTTTGGGACTGAGCATTGTTGTCGTTGTTCATGTTGTTTATGAGCTCTCGCCTCAATCAAAATGTGTGCAAATACAGACAACAAATGAAAATAGACTACCTTGAGACACTTATAGCATACTTTTTCAAGCGGAAAACTCTACATTGCATTGAAATGAATATTATTAGATGTAACTTGTAAGTTTATATTTGTCATTATGCTTCTTGTTATTGGCCTGGCAGTGTAAGGGAGATTTAAAAGGAGCTGAAGAATACTACTCTCGCGCAATATTAGCATATGCTAACGATGGAGAAATTATTTCACAGTATGCAAAGTTGATATGGAAACTTCATCACGACCAAGATAAAGCCCTGGGCCGGTTCATATCGAGGTCCTCCGATAAGAGCCATCGGTTCTTCTTTTCACAGAAACAGGTAAACAATGAACTGTGTCGAGCCATAAAAAATCTTCCAATTATAGAAATATTAACTACTACTTTAATACAACTACAACCATAAAGTACCTATGGAATTGAAGACAGATTCCTTTTAGTTTGATTACTACAATGGAATGGTGGAAAGTGCTTCACTGATAACATTAGTAGGAGAAGAATGAAGATTAACATTCTGCATATTTATTATGCTGTTTCACATCAAGTTCATTAATTCTCATATCGCGATGGAGCCCATCTTCAATGATTTCAACTTAATCAAATATTTCCGATATGGAACATAGGACAGTGTGGAACAAACACTCCTTCGCCAAATATTACACTATATGTTAAATTGTCTGGTGTGTTTACTTCTTTATACTTTGACATCCTTAGTGAAAAAACCTGGCTTCGCCATTGTTACATAGATATATGTGTAAAATACTACTACTAAATTTTTGAGAAATGTTCAATTCTGGACCCATAATAACAATACATTATGGTGCTAATATAAGAATCTTAATGGTTGAACTCGTCAAGTTTATATTCTCGATTCGTCTCTATTCATTGTGAAGCTATGCGGTTTTGCTTTCAGCGATATACTTGCAGCATATGCTAGATTTCTGTGGGAAACGTGTTGGGAAAAATAATAATCCCGCCCATAAATAATATCCACGGCAGATAATAATAACACAAGAGAGTAACAACGACACCAACTCTTTTAATGGGGTAAAATACAATACCCGAGCGGAGCAATATAACCACTATAATATTACAACTTAGTAGTGTCAAGAGACTACTACAATTTTGAAAGAAATAACACTCTTTATTTAAAAAATACCTCACTACAATATTACTCACACTCACTATTTATCTCACATACTACAATCTGTGGATTACTCTCTCTAACTTCTATTGCTTATCTCTTATTTTGGTGTAATTGAAATGAATAATGGAGGCCTCTATTTATAGTAAGAGATGCCGTCCAACTACTACAAAGAAGATGGCTTGTTGTTGATTTAGTTTTTAACAAAGTTAGGCACCTCCCATCCCATTTTTCTTCTTTTCATTTTGTTTTCTTCAATATGAACCCCACGAATCTCTCCCTTAATTTTTCTTTTACTTTTTCATTCTAAGACTTGATCTCAATCTCTGAAAATTCTCAAACTTAAGAGGCTTTGTAAAGATATCTGCAGCCTGATCATGAGACTTCACATATTAGAGCTTGACTTCCTTCTTGGCAATGCACTCTCTGATGAAGTGATATCTTGAATCTATATGCTTGCTTCGATCATGATACACCGGATGCTTGGCGAGTGCCTGTGCAGATTTGTTATCAATATAAATCTCTGCAGCTTCAATTTGTGGCAAATTGAACCTCTTCAATAATCTTCTTAACCAAATAGCATGATATGTACATGATATTGCTGTTATATATTCAGCTTCACAAGTCGAGAGAGTAACTATGGACTGTTTCTTTGAACTCCAAGAAATAACAAAATCACCCAAAGAAAACACTAAGCCAGTTGTGCTTTTTCTATCATCAATATCTCCCGCATAATCACTATCATAAAATCTCATAAGGTTGAAATCATTAGAAGAAGAATAAAATAACCCAAAGTCGATTGTACCTTTTAGGTAACGAAGAATTCTTCTAGTGATCTTTAAGTGAGTGGAGGTAGGAGCTTCCATGAAGCGGCTTACTACTCCAACCGCAAAGAGTATATCTGGCCTGGTACAAGTCAAGTACCTCAAACTTCCCACAAGACTTTTAAAAAATATGGGATCCACTTTTTCTCCTTCATCAAACTTGGACAATTTTGTCCCACTCTCCATCGGTATGTTCACGGGGTTGCGATCGAGCATGTTGAACTTCTTCAATATCTCTTTTGTATAGCTTTATTGAGAGATAAAAATTTCACCCTCCATCTGCTTCACTTTTACGCCCAAATAGTATGACATGAGCCCTACGTCTGTCATATCGAACTCACGAGACATATCTTTCTTAAAAGATTGAAACAAACTTGGGTTATTACCCGTGAAAATAAGATCATCAACATAAAGACAAACAAGTAAGATATCTCCATTAGTATGAGCTTTAAGATAAAGAGCATATTCATGGAGATAACGAGTAAACCCATTGTCTTGAAAATACTTGTCGATGCAACTATTCCATGCTCGTGGGGCTTGCTTTAATCCATATAAAGAGTGATCAGGTAAGAATAATCATTTGTGTGACTTAGTATGAGACTTGCTTTACATGTAAATTTAGTTCTGCCTCTATTTGGCCTTTTTCAAATACTTTAAGATGTATGTTCGCTTTAACATATAAATCTTGGTTGGGGTTCTTATAGATTTGATGGCCAAACAACATTATTCTTTCTTATAGTTATGTATTTCTACTCTTATAGAATTATTTTTGTTCATTGATTCAAAGTTAACTTCCCAACTTGTTTAATTGAGGCGTAGTTGTTATTAATTGAAGACAAACTTTGGAATATAACAAGAGGTCTTCTCTACTGCATAGATGATACTTGTAAAAAAGGCTACATTACATATATTCTTTACTTGCTAATATGTTAAGCATCGGTGCACTAAGGGCTACATTACATATATTCTCTACTTGCTAATATGTTAAGCATAGAGGGCAGCTCGGTGCACTAAGCTCTAACTATGCGCGGGGTTCGGGGAAGGGTCGGACCACAAGGGTTTATCGTACGCAGCCTTATTCTTCATTTCTGTAAGAGGCTATTTTCACGGCTCGAACCCGTGACCTCCTGGTCACGGGGCAGCACGCAACTTTACCAGTTACGACAAGACTCTCCGTTAAGCATGGGATGTAATTTTAACTTCAACGGCTTGCTAATACATTTCTCATTTTATAAATGCATAGGTGACTACATCAGACAATATTCTTGTCTCAATTCAAGAGAGTATCAAATGGGCAGACACACAAGTGAATTGGAGAAGAAGCTCCTTGAAAAAAGTAGCAGAAAGAGTGGAAGACAGTTGAAGAAGAAGTGAAGAAATCTCTTGTTGTTCTAAACTTAGTTAGATTTTACTTAGGCATACACTTGGAATTAGTTATAGGGATCTTCTTTTCATAGTATTTTACTTTAGTTCAAATTGTCTATGGTGAATGACATTTGGATGTATATATTTTGGAATTGGATGGTTATGGCTTCAGGTATAATGAAATGAATATTAGCTTTTGCACTTATAGCAAATGTGCTTTCAATATTAAGTACAAAGATCATTGTGTGTTTTCGACATTAGCCGGATGTGTTGCACAAGTGTAAGTAGAAACTGATACTATTGACATTTGATAATAGTGGTTAATAAATATCACTTTTTATTACTCACAAGTATTCTAAATGTCAGAAATTTCAATCCGATGTTTCATAAATAGTCAGTAAATAAATGTTATAAATTCTTTACCGACATTAATATAGATGTGTCGTAGCCCTTATTTCTTGTAGTGGTGAGAACTTACACAAAAAGATATTGGTTCCTATATTTTGTCGAGACATGGGACTAAGGGACATGTCTGGATTTTATTCTCTTGGACAAATAAATCGACTGTATTTGGTTTTAATACTTTGTATTTTCCAATTCGTTTAATTTGTGCTCCTTTTAACTGATGATTACTGCTAACATCTTATAGATTCATCAAAAGCTAGACAAGTATTGAATACCACGTTGTTGGAAAAAATAATAATTTCGCCCATGAATAATATCCACGGTAAATAATAATAACACAAGAGAGTAACAACGGCACTAACTCTTTTAATATGGTAAAATACAATATTCGAGCAGAGCAATATAATCACTATAATATTACAATTTAATAGTGTCAAAAAACTACTATAATTTTGAAAGAAATAACACTCTTTATTTAAAAATACCTCACTACATATTACTCACACTCACTATTTATCTCACATACTACAATCTGTGAATTACTCTCTCTAACTTCTATTGTTTTTCTCTTATTTTGGTATAATTGAAATGAAGAATGGAGGCCTCTATTTATAGTAAGAGATGTCGTCCAATTACTATAAAGAAGATGACTTGTTATTGATTTAATCCTATAATTTTTCAACAAAGTTAGGCACCTCCCATCCCATTTTTCTTCTTTTCATTTTGTTTTCTTCAATATAAGCCCCACAAAACGGAGGGCGATGAAGACGAAGACAAAGGATCGGACAATCACAATGGAGTACCATATTTTCACAATCTAATTAGCTTTGATGTTGTCAAACACTCAATTTGACAATAGTTTGATTTCTCAAGTTGTTGAGTAACTCCAGAGAGCTAATTTCTGATCATTTTCTGGAGGATCACACAATATTCAAGTTTCAGGATTTGTCCTTCAGCTTGAATCAAGCAACATCAGGATTTATCAAATAACCTCTCATTAATTTTATTCAAATATGTCTTTCAAACAAAATACAATCTTTTCTCCTCTTCTCTTTTTCTGTTTAATTATATTTTTATTTTAAATAATTTTAATATTTATTTATTTATGTTTTAAATTAAACAAAATACAATTTTGATTAAAAATATTTCATAAAAAAATATTTAAACATTTTAATAATTTATATTTAACTCATTAGATTTAGTAATATATTAATTTACATAATATCTTGAATGATTGAGAAGAAGAAAAAGTTATCATATAATTGCTTCAAATATTTTTTAAGGATCAATATCTGTCGTTCATCCAATGATAAATAACATCCTAATTATAGAGCTACAATACAATTAAATCCGAACGAACAAAATACTGAATTGAATTGTACTAGTCTTTGCCAGGGGACATTACTCATTTTTATACCTTTTTTTCCCTTCAATTAACAAGACAAAAGAAAATAAATAAAATTCTCTTAGCTCATCCGGAAGGATCTCATAATTTAATTATTTATGATTGTTTTTGTCTCTAACATGATCACTTGATAAAATATGGAAAAAATGGGGGGGTAAATGACCGGTACTACTAGAAGAATTCCTTTTTGGATAATAGATACTGTAATTGATATTCTTGTTAAGTTGTATATGTATTTTCTCTATGGTTCAAATTGGTTCATTACCTATCGAATGAATTGAGTTGTCAATATGAAAGCTTAAGAATTCAACGTCGTTTCCAAAACTTTTCTCTAGTTGAATAATACTAATTATAAATATATTATTTTTTCGCTAAAAAATATTATGGTTAGAAACTAAAGAAGTGTGTAATGTATTAAATGTGCTTAAATTTTATGGTACTAAAGTGTTATTAAATAAATATAAAAGGAAGATTTTTTTTGAAACAAACTAAAAAAGAAAGTAAGAACCATAAGTATAGTTTAATAAAAGGCTTCTAAAAATAAACTTAAGCTTGCTTTTCTACTTTTTTTCATTTCTCCTATAAATGTTTTCTTTAGATCTCAATAAATGACAAGGGTTTTAGCCCAAACCTCAAGCTAGCAAAAACCCTAAACCTCCCTCTTCAACCACCTCAACAATGGCATCTGCCGGCGGAAAACGCTTCTCTTTGACCAAATCAAACAGCAGCAACAAAAACGACGGCATAATCTCTAGGGTTTCTCGTTCATCTATAGTGATCAAAGGAAAGCAAGCAGCTAGTGATGCCACGTATGTAGGCAAAAAACTTGCTAAAAGCACTGGAAAAGCTGCGTGGATAGTTGCGACAACGTTTTTGGTTCTGGGTTTGCCTTTAATTATAGTGATGGATCGTGAACAACAGCTCAATGAAATTGATCTTCAACAAGCTAGCCTTCTCGGTGCTCCCCCTTCTGCTGCTATTGCACTCCAGAAATAAATGATTTAATTTAAATTTGTGGGGTTTTTTCTTTGTTTTATGTAACATTTTAGTGATGGGTTTGTGATTGAAAAGTATGGTTATTTGATGTTTGTGCTGCCTCTTTTAGTAAATTGATTTTATCAATTGAAATGTTTTTAGCCTGATAGCTGTGAACACCTAATTTTTGCATCTCTTTAATCCTCCTAAATAGTCTAATTTTATGTGAACAACAGCTCGATGATCTTGATTTGCAGCAAGCTAGCCTTCTTGGTGCTTCCCCTGCTCTTGCAGCACCCCAGAAATAAATGATTTAATTTAAATTTGTGGGTTTTGTTTTGTTTTATGCAGTGTTTTAGTGATGGGGTTGTGATTGAAGAATATGGTTATTTGATGAAATATGTTTAGATGGGCAGCCGTGAACACCTAATTGTTGCATCTCTTTAATCCTCCTAAATAGTTCATCCCCTTTGTACTTCAGAAATACCTGTTCCGGAGAGAAAAAAGAATCAAATTTTCTGCTAGATCCCGTATTTCCCCGGGATTGTAGTTCAATTGGTCAGAGCTCCATCCTGTCAAGGAGGAAGCTGCGGGTTCGAGCCCCACAGCTCAATGATCTTGATCTTCAGCAAGCTAGCCTTCTTGGTGCTCCCCTTGCACTTGCAGCAGCACCTCAGAAATAAATGATTTAATCTAAATTTGTGGGTTTTGTTTTGTTTTATGTAATGTTTTAGTGATGGGTTTCTGATTGGATTGCTTAATTTAATAGAGTAGTTTGTGTTATTAAATGTTTGAGCCTCCTCTGCTAAATTGATTTTATCAGGTGAGATATGTTTCTCTTTGGCTAATTTTTGCCCATAATCATAGTAATGGACCGTGAACAGCAGCTTAATAACTTGATCTTCAGCAAGCTAGCCTTCTAATTGCTTTGTTTCGTAGAATTTATGTTATGTACACTGACAATTTAAAAATATTTACACAATCAGGTCACTTAAAAGGTAATTGCAGGTGACTTTATTTAATAGCATTGATTGCTAATCGTTAATAAATGGTAAATAATATGTTATGACAAGTTAAATTACACTGATGGTATATCATTTCACAGTTTGTGCATATAACTTATATCCTTTCTAATTAAGTTTATGGCCTTTTTTTGGTCTTTTATCTAGTGTTTCTGTGACTGGATTGAGATTGGCTTGCTCAATTTATAGAATAGTTTGGTAAATGAATAGTTGCGCCTCCTCAGGTAAATTGGTTTTAATCAGGTGAAATATGTTGTTTTTGGTTTGTTTGCTTTGATGTTATGTCTGTGACTTTGTTTGTGCGAATATAATTA
The DNA here is from genome assembly GCF_000390325.3 of Nicotiana tomentosiformis. Lineage (NCBI taxonomy): Eukaryota > Viridiplantae > Streptophyta > Magnoliopsida > Solanales > Solanaceae > Nicotiana > Nicotiana tomentosiformis. Next base: position 107,095,203 of record NC_090820.1, on the reverse strand, counting down.
TTCTGTAGAGTACTTCACTAGAGGAGAAGAAATACAGTCCTAGTTGACTCTTTGGCAACCAAAGGAAATATATGGCGAAATAGTGAGTAATAGTGGCTCAAGAACACTGCCCATGTATTTTATCATAAAAAAGAAGGGGAAACTAAGTAAAAGATTTGTTCTTTTTTGTAGATCAGAAGTTTGATGTTTATTTGTGGGATTTATTTCCTTTTTTCTCTGAAAAATACAGCTGAAAGAAATTATGGGTTGTTTTGATGTTTTTCTCGTGCGTCTTAGTACAAAGAGTTGGTTCTTTCTGAATGAAAACTCCTTTTGAAGCGTAACCTGAAGTTCTATAAGATTCCTGGTTATGTCCTTTGACAAAATTGCAACATATGAAGCATGTCGTCCTACCTTAACACTTTGCTTCTGCCCGTTGTATCACTTTGAAATGCTTCAGGTGGTTACAGGGCAATAAGTATTTGTAAGTATGGAGTTGTCACAAACATAATGTAAAGAAACTTAAAGTCTCTTTATTGCTTGTTAATTTGTTATTGATAGAAGTTTCCCCCCTCTCCTTTTGGACAAGGATTAGCTGATTTGTGTTTCTTGCTTTGGGTGTACGGCCTATGTAATACCCTCATTGAAGGATGCTCATTGTAACATTTTACAAGCAAGGCTGTGCCAAGAAATCTATGTTGCACCGACTCTCCAAATGATGCCGCACCGTGATTTTCGGAGGATCCGACACACGCCCGGCAACATCGTCGGAGAATCCGAGCAACATAGTAAGAAATAGAATCCTTCACTGTTTGATTCCTTAGCTTGCAGTCAAGCAATCTAAGTGCTTTCACTGGTTTGTTGGATCTCCTGGCTGAGTTGAATTTAAGATGATCTTATATGTCTATTAGTATGATTTTCTCAGGCATGGTTTGGTAAATTTGCTAATACAGATTTTGTGGTTGTAAGTCTTTGTCCGCTATGTGATCATAGTTTGGCCACATGAAAATATGGATTCAGTGTTTGAGTCAATAGGGGAGCCTTGGAGCAACAGTCAAGTTGTCTCCGGTGCAATATAGGTCATGTGTTCGAGCTGTGGAATCAACCACGGATGCTTGCATCAGGGTAGTATGCCTACATTATACCCCCTTGGGATGCGGCCATAACACGGACCCGCGTGAACGTGGGATTGTGCACCGGGCTGCCCTTTTAGTGTTTGAGCCAATTCTAGGCAATATTCAATCAAATAAGTGGCCACATCAAAATTTGTCTGGATTAACATTGATCCCCAATCATAGTTGTGTGTCTGTCTTTGAGCAACAAGAATAAATGGATAGTCATTAATTCCCCCCTAAGAAATGGATTGTCATTCTCAAGTCTCAAGTCGATTAAGAGCCGGTTCTTTCTGAACAAAGTGAGTTTATCCTGCTTGTGTATATTTGTAGTTTGTTATATTAAGTTTTCTGGGATTTCTTCCTTTTGCTTTTCTCTGTAGTACTGTGGATTTTGATAGAAATTGATCACCTTTTGGAATCATTTGACGTTAGTTATTTTGAAGCTTTCTTGATCTGTAACATTAGTACAAAGAGTTGGTTCTTTCTGAATGAGAGCTCCTTCTGAAGCTTCACCTAAAATTAAATGTGAAGGCCTAGTAATATCATTGGACAGAATAGCCATGTATGCAGCAGTTTGTCTTGCATTAGCACTTTGGCTGTAGCTATTTTTTTTTTTTGGTCATCCTTGTTTCAGTTCCAAGGAGGGGATCTTTGGTGTAACTGGTAAAGTTGCTGCCATGTGATCGGGAGGAGGTCACGGGTTCGAGCCGTGAAAATAGTCTCCTGAGATGCAGGGTAAGATTGCGTACAATTGACCTTTGTGGTCAGGCCTTCCCCTGGACCTCGCACAACGTAAATTTAGTGCACCGGGTTGTCCCCTTCTTGTTTCGGTTCTAATAATTGCTTAAGATGGTGATTTTGCTGCATTAGGAAGTTTTGCAGCTGCCATGAAATTAGTGTTGGGAACTTGAAGTTATCTCATTCATTATTGTTGGTGAAAGTGCTTTATTGATGAATTACTATCTGATAACTGCTTTGGATGTATAACTTCTAACCTTGAATGAACTTCCAAAGATGTGGCTTAGTGGTTAATAAAGTTGATCCAACACTAGAACCGAGGTTTAATCTCAGTAGAAACAAAAAATTAGATAATATTCCCATCTTTCTAAGCTTTAGTCGTTAAAGTTACTATTGCCTTGTCTATGCTGGTGGGAGATTGAATGCATGTGCAGTGGAACAGTTGAGGTGTGTTCAAGCTGTCGCGGATGACAAATATGCCAAGTAGAGACCTTGAATGGTTGATTCCCTCTGCTTGGCTCTCCAGCTCTGGGTTGAATATCTGATCTTCACGTATTTCTGATGATCTTTTTTTTTTTAAAATAAACATTATTTTATAAGTTTTGGTACAGGAATCAATATCGTTATCGAAAAGTAGGGTGTCGTATGCTGTGGCTGCAAGTTGCATTAAATTTCGTGATCTTAGTTTGGCTAGCTAAATAGATTCAGTTTGAGTCAATACTAGTACATTCAATCAAATGGAAAGTGAAAATGAAGTTGACTTCAATCACATTGATACCCCTAATAAGTTATCACATGATTAATTATTTCGGGATTAATTATCCCGCCCTCCTGTAGGGATAAAAATAACATCATAATCTTGGAATAACTAGTTGCGAAATTATATTGCAATTTTATCCCAACCAATTGTGAGATAAATTCATCTCAAATTTAATTTTGGAATTAATTATCCCTTATTCATTGTACCAAACAAGCTCTGAGGGGTTGATTTGGAGTAAATTGATAACTCTATCATAGTTGTAAAAGTGTCGTATAGCAAAAATTTAGAATCAATGGTTGTAGATGTGATTGTTGCAATATCTTTAAAGTGTTAGGGTGGAGTTACATGGTCCGAAAAGGATTTAATCGATGATTTGGAGTAAATTGATACCTCTATCATAGTTGTAAAAGTGTCGTATAGCAAAAATTTAGAATCAATGGTTGTAGATGTGATTGTTGCAATATCTTTAAAGTGTTAGGGTGGAGTTACATGGTCCGAAAAGGATTTAATCGAATTCATTTCATCGAAAAATAATTGTCACGACCCAAAATCCCACCCGTCGTAATGACGTTTATTTTAATACTAGGCAAGCCGACAATCTCAATAAACCATGAATTCTTTTAAATTTGAAAAGAGAATGATTAAATTTAGCAGAAGAAATCTCACAAGTACAAATATAAATACTCCCAAAACCTGGTGTCACTGAGTACATGAGTATCTAGTATGAATACGAGTCTGAAAAATACGGTCTATAACAATCAAAGACCAAATACATTAAACAAGGAGATAGGGAAGGAGAGACAAGGTCTGCGAAACACGACATCTACCTTTGAATCTTCGGAAAATCAACCGTGTGAGAGAATCAACACCCGTTATGCCCGAGAATACCTGGATCTGCACACGAAGTGCATGGTGTAGTATGAGTACAACCAACTAAGTAAGTAACAATAATAAATAAGGAACTGAAGATAGTGACGAGCTACACAGTTATAGTTTATTTTCAGTAATTCCAGCAAAGAAAAGACATGCTTTCAAATCCAGCAGTTTAAGTCAAATCAGTTCTATACAGTTCAAGTTCATGTAATCCAGATATAAAATCTTTCAGAGAATTTCACAATAATGACAGATAGCAACTAAGTGCAACAACAAACGAAAAGCAAGTACAGCCTCTCAGGACAACAATCACTCACTGGGCTCCCAGCCCTCAACACTCACACTCAATGGGTACCCACGCTCACTGGGGGTGTACAGACTCCGGAGGGGCTCCTACAGCCCAAGCGCCATAATTCGCACGGACAACTCACGTGTTGCACAGACAACTCACGTGCTATAATATCCTGCACGGACAACCCACACGCTATAGTATCCTTACCTCACCGACAGACCCTCGGCCTTAGTCAGTCCTCAACCTCTCTAGTCTCTCGGGCTCTCAAAAATTACAAAGATCAGCCCAAACAAAGATAACATAGTGTATCAACAAAATCAAGAAAGACTAAGGTATGATACGCATGTAAAATCATGGCTGAGTACAAGACAATAGTTAGCAAATAATTCAACAAGTACGCAACCTCTACGGGTCCCAACAACACTATCACATAGCCTAAGCATGATTTACAGTCAAATTTCTTTAACACATAGAGAGCATATAGCTAACAATAAGTTATTCAACTTTACAGTTTCACGGGACGGACCAAGTCACAATCTCCTCGGTGCACGCCCACACGCCCGTCACCTAGCATGTGCGTCACCTCCAAAATAATCACGTGATACAAAATCCGGAGTTTCATACCCTCAGGACCAGATTTATAACTGTTACATACCTCAAAACGTGAAATTCTTTACTCTGCTATGCCTTTGCCTCACAAATCGGCTTTCGAATGCCTCGAATCTAGTCACAATAATTCGTTTCAGTCAATAAAATTTATTGAAATTAATTCCATAAGAAAATACTAAAATTTTCATAAAAACCCGAAATTTAGCTCAAAAATCGCCTGTGGGGCCTATGTCTCGGAACCCGACAAAAGCTACAAAATCCGAAAGCCCATTCAACCACGAGTCTAACCATACTAATTTTACCAAAATCCGACCTCAACTCGACCTCCAAATTTTCAAATATTATTTTCAAATTCCTAAGTTCAAATCCTCAATTTACACCTCAAAAACATGTAATCTAGTCGGATTATTCGATGACAATTCAATATTATGGAGTAGAAATGATCACAAGGGACTTACCTCAAAATTTTTCGTGATTTCTCGCTCAAATATTGCCTCACCCGCTTTTGGAAATGTCAAAAATGACAAAATCTCGGACTCCTCTGTTTTTAACATTCTGGACAGGAGTTTCGCACATGCGGCTCCATTTTCGCATCAGCGATCAAAGCTCCACTTCTGCGGAAAAATCACTTAAGCCTGCCTCCGCTTCTGTGATCAGGGGACCGCATCCGCGCTCATCGCAGGTGCGGAATTTCCCTCGCACCTGCGACCACTGCCTCACAGCCCTCTGCCCGCATCTGCGCTTTCCAGGCTCGCTTCTGCCAGCTCGCACCTGCGATGGAATTTCTGCAGGTGCAATTGCATCAGATGGCAGAAACTTTAGCTTTTTCTTCTAAGTCCGAATTTGATCCGTTAACCATCCGAAACTCACCCGAGGCCCCCGGGATCTCAATCAAATATACCAACAAGTCCTAAAATATCAAACGAACTTAGTCGAACCTTCAAATCACCTCAAACAATGCTAAAACCATGAATCATACCCCAATTCAAGCCTAATGAACTTGGAAATTTCAAGTTTCTACAAACGACGCCAAAACCTATCAAATCGCGTCCGATTGACCTCAAATTTTGCACACAAGTTATAAATAACATAGAGGTATTTAAATTTTCAGAATCCGATTTCGACCCCGATATCAAAAAGTCAACCCCCGGTGAAACTTTCCAAAAATTCGACTTTCGCCATTTTAAGCCTAATTCCACTATCGACCTCCAAATAATTTTTCAGACACGCTCCTAAGTCCAAAATCACCATACGGAGCTATTGGAATCATCAGAATTAAATTCTGAGGTTGTTTATACATAAGTCAATATCTGGTTAACTTTTCTAGCTTAAGTTTTTAATTATGAGACTAAGTGTCTCCTTTTACTCCGAAATCCTTCCGGACTTGTACCAACTAACACGGTAAGTCATAAAATAACTATAAAGCATAACTTGAGCAGTAAATGGGGAAACATGGTTATAATACTCAAAATGACCGGCTGAGTCGTTACATTCTCCCCCTCTTAAACAAACGTTCATCCTCGAACGAGTATAGAATAATACCTGAAGTCTCAAATAAGTGTGAATATTTCCTCCGCATTTCCTACTCAATCTCCCAAGTAGCTTCTCCGACTGGCTGGCCTCTCCACTGCACCTTCACTGATGCTATGTCCTTTGACCTCAACTTTCGAACCTGCCGGTCTAAAATAGCCACTGACTCCACATCATAAGTCAAATTACCATCCAACTGCACTGTACTGAAATCCAGAATATCAGATGGATCCCCGATATACTTTCAGAGTATGGATACATGGAATACTGGATGAACACCTGATAGACTAGGTGGCAAGGCAAGTTCATAAGCCACCTCTCCAATTTTCTTAAGTATCTCAAAAGGTCCAATATACCGAGGGTTCAACTTGCCCTTCTTCCCGAACCTCAACACGCCCTTCATGGGTGAAATCTTGAGCAGAACCTTCTTCCCAACCATGTAAACAACATCACGAACCTTCCTGTCGGCATAACCCTTCTGTCTAGACTGTGCCGTGCGAAGCCGTTCCTGAATCACTTTGACCTTTTCTAAAGCATCCTGAACCAAGTCAGTACCCAATAGCCTAGCCTCACTCGGCTCAAACCAACCCACCAGGGACCGCCACCGTCTCCCACACAAAGCCTCATACGGAGCCATCTGAATGCTTGACTGGTAGCTATTATTATAAGCAAACTCCGCGAGTGGCAGAAATTGATCCCAAGAACCCCCGAAATTAATGACACAAACGCGTAGCATATCCTCTAATTTCTAAATAGTGCGCTCGGACTGTCCGTCCGTCTGAGGATGAAATAATGTATTCAATTGAACCTGTGTGCCCAATTCTTGCTGAACTGCTCTCCAAAACTGTGATGTAAACTGCGTACCCCGATCCGAAATAATGGACACTGGCACACCGTGTAGGCGAACAATCTCGCGAATATAAATCCCAGCCAACTGCTCCGAAGAATAATTAGTACTAATTGGGATAAAATGCGCAGATTTGGTCAACCGATCTACTATCACCCAAACAACATCAAACTTTCTCAAAGTCCGTGGGAGCCTAACTACGAAGTCCATGGTAATACGCTCCCACTTCCACTCCGGAATTTTAAGTTTCTGAAGTAATCTGCCCGGTCTCTGAAGCTCATACTTTACATGTTGACAATTTAAATACCGAGCTACAAATCCAACTATATCTTTCTTCATTCGCCTTCACCAATAGTGATGCCTCAAATCCTGATATATCTTCGCGGCACCTGGATGAATAGAGTACCGTGAATTATTAGCTTCCTGGAGAATCAGCTCACGCAAACCATCTACATTAGGCACACATAGCTTGCCCTGCATACGTAATACACCGTCATCCCCAGTAGTGACTTCCTTGGCATCACTGTGCTGAACCATGTCTTTAAGGACGAGCAGATGGGGATCATCATACTGGCGCTCGCTGATGTGATCATATAAAGAAGACCGAGTAACCACACAAGCCAAAACTCGATTCGGCTCGGAAACATCCAATCTAACAAACTGGTTAGCCAAGGCCTGAACATCCATGGCTAAAGGCCTCTCTGCTACCGGTAAGTATGCTAAGCTTCCCAAACTCTCCGCCTTACGACTCAAGGCATCGGCCACTACATTGGACTTTCCGGGATGATAGAGATTGGTGATATCATAATCCTTAAGTAACTCTAACCACCTTCGCTGCCGCAAATTAAGATCCTTCTGTTTAAACAAATGTTGTAGACTCCGATGATCGGTATATACCTCATACTGGACACCGTACAAGTAATGCCGCCAAATTTTCAAGGCATGAACAATAGCTTCTAACTCAAGATCGTGGTCCAGGTAATTCTTCTCATGTACCTTTAACTGTCTGGACGCATAGGCAATCACCCTACCATCTTGCATAAGCACTGCACCGAGACCAATACGCGACGCGTCATAATACACAGTATAAAACTCTGAACATGTAGGCAACACCAATACTAGAGCTGTAGTCAAAGCTATTTTGAGCTTCTGAAATCTCTCTTCACATTCATCTGACCACCTGAACGGAGCACCTTTCTAGGTCAATTTAGTCATAGGCGATGGAATAGACGAGAAACCCTCCACGAAGCGACGATAATAACCGGCCAAAGTGAGAAAACTCCGAATCTCAGCAACTGAAGATGGCCTGGGTCAACTCTGAACTGCCTCTATTTTCTTCGGATCCATATTAATCCCTTCACTAGACATTATGTGTCCCAAGAATGCCAACGAACTAAGCCAAAACTCACACTTAGAGAATTTGGCATAAAGTCTCTCCTCTCTCAATCTTTGTAATACAATACCCAAGTGTTGTGCATTCTCTTCCTGGCTACGTGAGTACACCAGGATATCATCAATAAATACTACGACGAATGAATCAAGATATGGATGGAATACAGTATTCATCAAGTGCATAAATGTTGCTGGGGCGTTGGTTAGCCTGAAAGACGTCACAAGAAATTCATAGTGGCCATAACGAGTTCTGAATGCCGTCTTTAGAATATCCGAATCCCGAATTTTCAACTGGTGATACCTAGTTCTCAAATCAATTTTGGAGAACACCCTCGCCCCTTGAAGCTGGTCAAATAAGTCATCAATACGTGGCAAGGGATATTTATTCTTGATTGTAACTTTGTTCAACTGCCTATAATCGATGCACATCCGCATAGTACCGTCTTTCTTTTTCACAAACAGAACCGGTGCACCCCAAGGCGATACACTAGGCCTAATAAACCCTTTTTCAAGGAGTTCCTGAAGTTGCTCTTTCAATTCTTTTAACTCATCTAATGCCATACGATACAGAGGAATAGAAATGGGCTGAGTGCCCTACACCAAGTCAATACCAAAATCAATATCCCTGTCCGGTGGCATATTCGACAGGTCTGCAGGAAATACATCCGGAAAGTCTCGCACGACCGGTACTGAATCAATAATAGGAGTAGCTGCATCAACATCTCTCACAAAGGCCAAATATGACAAACATCCCTTTCCAACCATACGTTGGGCCTTCAAATCAGAAATTACCGTGCTAGGAACAAAATCTAGAGAACCTCTCCATTCAACCTTTAGCAACCCCGGCATCGTTATTGTCAAGGTTTTTGCGTAACAGTATAGAATAGCATGACATGAAGACAACCAATCCATGCCCAGTATTACATCAAAATCAACCATACCGAGTAATAAGAGATCAACTCTAATCTCCAGTTCCTCAATAGTTACCACACACGACCGATACATACGATTCACAGTAATAATATCACCCACCGGTGTAGATACACAAACACATGAAACTAAGGACTCACAGGGCATATCCAAATAATGAACAAAATACGATGATACATATGAATAAGTGGAACTAGGGTCAAATAATATAAAAGCCTCCCTATGGCACACTGAAAGAATACCTGTGATCACTGCATCTGAGGCAACAACATTTGGTATTGAAGAAAAAGCATAGAATCGGGCCTGACCGCCACCTGACTGGCCTCCCCCTCTTAGGCGACCCCTAGCTGCCTGACCCCCACCACGAGCTGGCTTGGCGGGTGGTGTAACAGCTAGTGCTGGTGCCGTTGGTCGAGAACTCTGCTATAGAGCCCCACTCAACAACCTAGGACAATCTCTCTTGAAATGACCCAATTCTCTGCACTCGAAACAACCCCTCCTCTGACGGAACTGATGTTCCTGATAACCCGGAGAATTGTTTGTAGAAGCCTGAGCGGATGAGGGATGATGAGAACCCTGCGCTGGTAGTGCACTGAATGAAGACTGTCTTGAGTGAGCACTGTAAGAACCATGGCTAGCTGATGCACCATGATGAGCTGGACGAGTCGCCTGAGCGTGTCTGAAAGAACGACCCCTACCGCGGTAAAACTGACCACCTGAAGGAACACCGCTAAAATCACCTGCACCACGTGGCCTCTTAGCCTCCCTCTCAACCCGTTCTTAACTGTGAACCATCTCAATCTGACGAGCAATGTCGACAACCTCGTCGAAAGTAGCATCAGACACTCTCTCTCTAGTCATGAGTAATCACAACTGAAAAGTAAGGCCATCTATGAACCTCCTGATCCTCTCCATGTCTGTGGGAATCATCCAGATAGCATGATGGTCCAACTCTAAAAATCTCATCTTATATTGTGTCACGAACATGTCACCCTGACGAAGATGCTCGAACTGTCTGCGCAACTCCTCTCTGCGGGATTGAGGCACAAACTTCTCCAGGAATAGACCGAAGAACTGCTGCTAGGTAAGGGGTGCTGCGCCGATCGGCCTACGCCCACCATCTGAAAAGTAGTGAACGAGACCCCACTGGTCTCCAGAATACCCTCTGTCCGAAGCATCCGTTAACACTTATCCAGAAAATCCTGAGCATCTTCTGACTCAGTACCGCTAAATGGTGGAGGTCTAGGACTCTCAAATCTCTCAAGTCTCCTCTGCTCATCATCTGCCATAACAAGAACTACCGGGGCCTGAGCAACTACAACCGGCTGGGCTGGTAGTGCCCCCGGTATATGAAGTCCCTGTACTACCTGGTCTGGAGTACGGGCAATATGGGTATGAGTACCTCCCCCGGCCTGAGAAGTGGCAGGTGCGGCCTGAGCCAAAACCACCTGAACAAGGCCAGTGCAAACTGTCAATATTTGGGCCAAAGTCTCCTAAAGGCCTGGAATCTCATTGGGCACAGTTGGTGCTTGAGCTGGTCCTGTCGGTTCAGCTATATCTGGTATCTTCTCCTGAGCTGGAGCAACTGGTGGTACTACAGGCGCTGGTCCAACTGTGGTACGAGCTACACCTTGACTTCTACCTTGGCCCCGACCTCTCGCGCCCCTAACTCGTGGCTGACCGTTCGATCCAGTAGTACGTGTCCTCACCATCTGTGAGAGAATAGAATAACATAAATTTAGTTTCCGGAATCAACAAATTCGCACAACAGAATACAAGAAAGTGAAGTTTTCCTTAGGGATCTGCATCATCTCGAAGATAAGTAGAGACGTATCCGTACCGATCTGCAAGACTCTACTAAACCTTCTCATGACTCGTGAGACCTATGTAACCTAGGCTCTGATACCAACTTGTCACGACCCAAAATCCCACCCGTCGTGATGCCGCCTATCTCAATACTAGGCAAGCCGACAATCTCAATAAACCACGTATTCTTTTAAATTTGAAAAGAGAATGATTAAATGTAGCGGAAGAAATCTCATAAGTACAAATATAAATACTCCCAAAACCTAGTGTCACTAAGTACATGAGCATCTAGTATGAATACAAGTTTGGAAAATACGGTCTATAACAGTCTAAGACCAAATAGATTAAACAAGGAGATGGGGAAGGAGATACAAGGTCTGCGAAATATGGCAACTACTTCTGAATCTCCGAAAAATCAACCGTGCGAGAGAATCAACATCCGCTATGCCCGGGAACACCTAGATCTGCACACGAAGTGCAGAGTGTAGTATGTGCACAACCAACTCAGTAAGTAATAATAATAAATAAGGAACTGAAGATAGTGACGAGCTACACAGTTATAGTTCATTTTCAGTAATTCTAGCAAAGAAAAGACATGTTTTCAAATCTAGTAGTTTAAGTCAAATCAGTTCTATACAGTTCAAGTTCATGTAATCTGGATATAAAATCTTTCAAAGAATTTCACAACAATGACAGATAGAAACTATGTGCAACAACAAACGAAAAGCAAGTACAGCCTCTCAGGACAATAATCACTCACTGGACTACCAGCCCTCAGCACTCACACTCAATGGGTACCCACGCTCACTGGAGGTGTATAGACTCCGGAGGGGCTCCTACAACCCAAGCGCCATAATCCGCACGGACAACTCACGTGCTTCACGGACAACTCACGTGCTATAGTATCCTTACCTTGCCGACAGGCCCTCGGCCTTACTCAGTCCTCAACCTCTCTAGTCTCTCGGGCTCTTGGAAATCACAAAGATCAGCCCAAACAAAGATAACATAGTGTATCAACAAAATCAAGAATGGCTGAGGTATGATACGCAAGTAAAATCATGACTGAGTACAAGACAATAATTAGCAAATAATTCAACAAGTACGCGACCTCTATGGGTCCCAACAACACTATCACATAGCCTAAGCATGATTTACAGTTAAATTTCTTTAACACATAGAGAGCATATAGCTAACAACAAGTTATTCAACTTTACAGTTTCACGGGACGGACCAAGTCACAATCCGCTCGGTGCACGCCCATACGCCCGTCACCTAGCATGTGCGTCACCTCCAAAATAATCACGTGATACAAAATTCGGGGTTTCACACCCTCAGGACCAGATTTATAACTGTTACTTACCTCAAAATGTGAAATTCTTTACTATGCTATGCCTTTGCCTCGCAAATCATCCTCCGGATACCTCGAATCTAGTCACAATAATTCATTTCAGTCAATAAAATTTATTGGAATTAATTCTATAAGAAAATATTAATTTTCCGTATAAATCCGAAATTTAGCTCAAAAATCGCCCGTGGGGCCCACATCTCGGAACCCGATAAAATTTACAAAATTCGAAAGCCCATTCAACCACGAGTCTAACCATACTAATTTTACCAAAATTCGACCTCAACTCGACCTCCAAATCTTCAAATCTTATTTTCAAATCCCTAAGTTCAAATCCCCAATTTATACCTCAAAAACATGTAATCTAGTCGAATTATTCGATGATAATTCAATATTATGGGGTAGAAAGGATCACAAGGGATTTACCTCAAAATTTCACGTGATTTCTCGCTCAAAAATCGCCTCACCCGCTTTTGAAAATGTCAAAAATAACAAAATCTCGGACTCCTTTGTTTTTAACATTCTAGCGAGGAGTTTCGATTAAAAGGAGCCGCATCTGCGATCAAAGCTCCGCTTCTGCGGAAAAATCACTTAAGCCTGCCTCCGCTTCTTCGATCAAGGGACTGCATCTGCGCTCATCGCAGGTGCGAAATTTCCCTCGCACCTGCGACCACTGCCTCACAGCCCTCTGCCCGCATCTGCGCTTGCAAGGCTCGCTTTTGCGGGCTCGCACATGCGATGAAATTTTCGCAGGGGTGATTGCATCAGATGGAAGAAACTTCAGCTTTTTCTTCTAAGTCCGAATTTGATCCGTTAACCATCCGAAACTCACCCGAGGCACCCGCGATCTCAACCAAATATACCAAGAAGTCCTAAAATATCATACGAACTTAGTCGAACCTTCAAATCACCTCAAACAACGCTAAAACCATGAATCATACCCCAATTCAAGCCTAATGATCTTTGAAATTTCAAGTTTCTACAAACGATGCCGGAACCTATCAAATCGCGTCCGATTGACCTCAAATTTTGCACACAAATCATAAATGACATAACGACGGTATTCAAATTTTCAGAATCGGATTTCGACCCCGATATCAAAAAGTCAACCCCCAGTCATACTTCCCAAAAATTCGACTTTCGCCATTTAAGCCTAATTCCACTACCGACCTCCAAATAAATTTTCGGACATGCTCCTAAGTCCAAAATCACCGTACGGAGGTATTGGAATCATCAGAATTAAATTTCGAGGTCGTTTACACATAAGTCAATATCTGGTCAATTTTTCCAGCTTAAATTTTCAATTATGAGACTAAGTGTCTCCTTTTACTCCGAAATCCTCCGGACCCAAACCAAGTAAGTTATAAAATAACTATAAAGCATAACTTGAACAGTAAATGGGAAAACAAGGTTATAATACTCAAAACGACCGGTCGGATCGTTACAATAATACAGTCTGATTCGTATAAGCAATCTTTTGCGCATATATAAATTGTCAAGTACTTATTATAAAAAATCAACAAACGATTATGCCTTAAAAACCTGTGCCTACATATTGTCATAGTCGATAACGTCGTAGTAATCAAATGACACTGCTTGTGGATGATAAATCACCAATAATAACGTAATAGTGTCATACTGTCGTATTGTGGTAGAGTCGGGAATTCATATAAGAGAATTTTAATAAGTAAAAAAAATCTCACACAGAGAATTTGAACCTATAAGTACCTATAACACAAAGTAATTTTTGAACCCTATCTGCCATTTCACTATGATATTCCCTTGCATCAACAGAATTACCAACTTATATATATAATATAAGTACAAATTTATTTTTTTGCTCTATTGTTTGCACTGTATAATTTTTCAATGGGAATTAAATTGAACCCTCGCCCCTCTTGTTCCAACCATTTTGACATGACGTATAATCTAAGCACGCTAAGAGGTCAGGGTGTTACAATACATATATAGTACAATATTAAAAAACCTAACATATATGAGACAAGATATATAAAAGAACATAATATATCATTAATAGAGCAAAGTACAAGCAATCGTACAATCGTTGAAACCAAAAAAAAAAAAGAAAAAGAAAAAATAAAAGCACACACTAATCATAAGAATGTAAATTTTCATATTTTTGTTGCATACCACTCAAGATATTATCTAGAGATGATTCACCTACGAAGAACTAGATGAGTTATCTGCATTCTCTCGAGGAGCTTGTGACGAGGATGAAGCTCCATTCTCCAACTGCTTTAAATGATTGTCCAAACCAAAGACAAGGCCATTTAACCAAGCTTCATACTTGGTTATATCATCGGCATTCAATTGGTCAATCGATTCCCGTTGATCTATTTGTCTAGTCTCATTCAACTGATCAAATAAAAGCATTTGTTGGGAAGCAATCTTTTCTCTCATTTTAAACTCTTTAAGCCTATCGCAGCTTTGGTTTACTTTGTTATGTAAATATGCAGCAACAAGTTGTGTAGTATCGTTTAATTCTATATTTGGATTGTCAAAACGATCTAAAACTATATTAGCCGTTGGGTGAAAAAGAGAAAATAGATTACCACTCGGCGAAGAAAGAACTATTCCTATATCGGCGCCACTTTCCCTAACAAGTTTACTTGTTTTCTTATATAAGCCCGATCGGCGCTTTGAGAATGTAGCGTATCGGTGGTCTTCCCTTTCTATTTTTACTAAAGGAACTTTTTGACGCCCTGCAGTTTTCTTCTCTGCAGTCTTCTTCTCCTCCTCCTCTATTGCAATCTTCTTCTCCTCCTCCATTGCTAAAACAAAATAAAATTTATTGCTCAATTGTTTTCAATAAAAGTGGCTTACAGAAAAAGATAATATCATGGGTATTTATATACTCATGTTAAGAAGTTATTCACAATAGTAATTGAATTTCTAGCCAAATATTAAACTAGAAAGTAATCTTCTTCATATTGAAAATTATAGTAAATTTTTTAAATTGATTTGATACTTAGAATATGATTTGCACGTCACTAAAAAGGTAACTGATTTAATATACTTAATTAAATCTACCAAGTAATAATAAACAATTATGAACATAAAATGATAGAACATTAGTTACTTACCAAAGACTTTCAAACCTTTATAGTAACTAAATCAAATTATTTACTTGCACAAATAGAAATAAATTTACCATTTGGATGTTTGTTAACCATTGTATTGTATCGTATTGTTACTTTAAATACGATGTTTGTTTTGATTGTTAATTAAATTTTATTGTATCGTATCGTTAAATCCATCGTTACGTAACGATCCTTTATTATTATTAAATAATTTTATTTTATCATTTACCCTATCTTTTTATATACCGTATCATAATTTCTTTTTATAATATTGGAAGTTTATTCTTCATATTGCTAGTGTGTGATATCATAAAATGACGACAAACGGCACAATCTATCCAAACATTTTATTCATCAAACGATACAGTACAATACAATACAATACAATACGATATATTCATTGGATTTTTTAATATAAATACAGGGTTTGAACAAAAGCTACTGGGTTTGGCCGACCATGCAAATAATACCGTAGCTCCGCCCCTGATAGAGATTAGTAGCAATAGTGAAAGTCAAGCATTCAAATTAATATTAACCAGATGCGAAATTTAATTTGAATTAGAAAATATTTTAATGTGCTTAACAAAGTAAATGTGAATGTAATTTGAAGAGAAAAACTTTCAGGTTTTATGATTTTAAAATTTTGGAAATGCATTAACATCAATAGAACAAATTTGACACTTAACTTGTAACGGAAAATGTTAAATATAACGAAGATCAACACAAATTGCATACCACAAAATTCTTAAGTTTGTGAAAGACTTAAAAGTAAATTTATTATACGGAAAAGGGTCAAATATGCCCTGAACTGTTGAAAATATAGCAATATTATCCTCCATTTGCATTTGGGTACAAAATTGCCCTTGTCGTTAATAAAGTGGTTCACTTTTGCCACTCCCCACTAACAGATTCCACATCAAGAATAATTTTGTACCCAAATACAAATAGAGGGCATAATTGCTCTATTTTTAATAGTTCAGGGGCATATTTGACCATTTTTTATATAAAATAATAATTTTTTGCTGAGTTGAAAAGGTCCAGATATGCCCCTAAACTATTAAAAATAGAGCAATTATGCCCTCCGTTTGCATTGGGGTACAAAAGAAGGGCACGATTTTATACCCAATTGCCCACATTAGAGAAATGTAAAAGTGGAATTTGTGATAGTAACTTATGGATGTATCGATATGCGATTGCAAATTAAAATAGGAAGACGAAACGAGTCCCTTTAATGGGAGTATTGTATGGTTATCTTACATGCTAGGACTTAGGAGTTCAAAGAATATAAAAATCAAATCACACGAATTTGATTTAGTAAGAAAATAATAAGTAAAAAAAGTGAAGCAGGAGGTTGTGATCAGCTGGCCGGAGGGATTTTCCGGTTAGATTTCTCGTCATAATAGTAATTACTATGTAAAAGATTTGGCAAGACATTCCTTTCCCTTTTTTTTTTTTACAAAGAAGACTTTTTCTCCAACATAGATTTTCAACTCAGCAAAAAAATATTATTTTATACGGAAAATGGTCAAATATGCCATTGAACTATTGAAATTAGAGCAATTATACCATCCGTTTATATTTGGGTACAAAATTGTCCTTGATGCAGAGTCTGTTAGTGGGGAGGGGCAATAATGAACCACTTTATTAACGACAAGGGCAATTTTGTACCCAAATGCAAACGGAGGGCATAATTGCTCTATTTTCAATAGTTCAGAGGTATATTTGAACATTTTCCGCAAAATACGAAGAAACATTAATACCATTTTGCCTTCGTAAAAGACGTCGTGATTATAGAAATTAATAGATATCCCCGGTCTAATTAGAAAATTTTTTGCAAATTTTGTGCAAACATGTTAATTATTAGATCTAGAAACCGTATTAAATCACAGAAGAGACTTGAGTAAATTGTTGTCTTACACAAAGAACACATATTTATTCTTAATATAAATAGATCCAAGTGAAATAATATAAAACAAATTAAATACGAAAAGTTAAAGAAGATACCTTGCAAGATTTATGATATTTGTATCTTCTTATCATCGCTCTCTTGTCCGCAAGTATGAATAGCAACCTGAAATAAAGTAAATATGATTTGAAATAAGCAAAACTTGCAAATATGTGGATTTTATCAAATAAATAAATATATAAAACTTTTCAAAGGAACCGATAAAGACGTAAACTGTCAAATTTATACAGTAATTTTACATTCTTGAATAATGTGAAAGAAAAAGTATAATATCAATGTTATTCTCTTGAATAATGTGATTTTAGTTTATACAGGAAGAAACAACTTTTATCGTTACAGATATACAACTAATCAACTAATCAATGATTAATTCGCGAACAACTATATATATATAGTATTGGAAAGAAGTTAACGCAATGTATCTAATACCGGATTACAAAAGAGTCAACATATTTATGTCGTTTATATTGATATTCATATTCTTAGTTGACTTGTGAGGTGACTCCGTAAATACAATAGTAGTGACGTGTGCATGGCCGTAAATGACGTCATTAAATTTATGAATTAATTCTTTTCTAATAGTTGAATAGGAAAAATATTTAAAGATTCTTTTCGGTCTTCCAATCTTAAGAGTTAGATTTTGACTTTTAATTCATTTATAATGGGCAAATTACCAAATATAACATGAACTCTGAAATGATTCAGATTGCCCTCTTCTAATAATTGGGGTTAGATCTACCATTATCGTTACGAAAATGGGCTAAATTTGCCATTTTTAACTAACGATAGAAGCTTTCCCATATATCATACTTCTTTTTACAAGGGAATTCAACTTTGATCCTAAATTTTGAAAACTGCATATTACAAGGGTTTTTTTCTGGCCATCATAATAAAAAAACATGCAAATAAAGTAGCTTCTTGTGGATTTTCATGCCAACAAAAAATCACTGTAAATAACTTCATTGGTAATTATTATCTGCTTTTATTATCTGCTGATATATAAACCCCTTGAAAGTTACTTGGAAATATTTTATTTGCAAGTACATTACACGGGGATTGTAAATACATCTATAAGTTAGTTGCTAACTTTTCGCGATAAATATAAATATTTCACTAGAAAATTTTGATAAAATTTGTAAAAGAAGGAATTCTCATGAGGATTTTCAAGGTTAAAAACTTGGACAAAACACAAAATGGCCGGTTGTTCGAAACTAATTGTATTCGATGCTCAAAAAGTGTATAAAACATATTTATTATATGTATATAATACACACACATATATGGATGGGTTCTCCTTAAATTCATGTCAGTACTAAATTTTGCGGTCGAAATTATTTACATTTGATAGCCGCAAAAGTACATAAAATTTATATATATATATTTTTGTATATAACATACGAAAATGTATATATAAACAAAAGATATACACTTTTTTCGCTACTATTTTGAGAGCGCTATACGATAGTTATTTTCCTATTAAAATTTTGAAACTGAATAGTCAATGATTTGTATATAATAAATTCAAACTTACATGATTATGATGGGACATAAATAAGTTCATACAACACTTTTCAGAGACGCTTTGGTGAACATAATTTTTAAGAAGGTTAATATATGAAGTGAAAAAAATACGTACAGGAGTGGGAAAGGGTTTTACAAAATTCAAATTAATAATGCGTTCAAATAGGATCAGAAAGAAGAGAAAAACCAATATTTTTAGCTTATTGAAAGGCTGAGGGACAAGAAATCGTGAGAGTCATATCTGAGAAGAATGTAAATATTATTTCAGAAAGTGACTTTCTTCCAATGACAATTTACTTCCTGAAAAGACCAAAATACCCTTAAATAATTACATCTGAAAGACACTTTGACAATGTCACAAGAAGAACATTGCATGTGTTCAATACTGACTGAGCAAAGGAAAGCATTATGGGATTTCATGCAAACTTTGGCTGCAAACATAATTGCACCTTGGATAATATGCGGAGATTTCAATGTTGTGCTTTATCCTCAAGATAGATTGCTGGGCAATCCTATAACATATGCAGAAACTCAGGACTTCTCTAACTGTATTCAAGCATTGTAGCTTAGTGAATTGTCATGAAAAGACGACTATTATACTTGGTCAAACAAGCAACATGGACCAGATATAGTTAGTAGTAGAATAAACAGAGTCTTTAGAAATTTTGAATGGATGATGCAATGGGGGAATATGCAAACTGAATATGATCTGCCCCTAATGTCTGATCATTCATCTATGTTGCTATCAATCTGCACAACTACTAGGTCTGGGGAAACTCCTTTCAGATTTTTAAATGTTTGGGCAGACCATGCTAACTTTTTATAGCTAGTGCATGATGTATGGATTCAGAATTTAGCAGAATGGAGAATGAAGAATATCTGACTGAAGCTAAAAGCTTTAAAGCCTAGACTCAAGGCATTGAACAATGAAGAATTCAAAACTATTACTGCTAAGATTGACAAGGATAGAGATGAACTTCAAGGTATTGAGGAGCAGATTATAACACAATGTACAGACTACCTACTAGACCAGGAGAAAGCTACTCTTCATCAGATGGAAAAATGGCTCCTCATAGAGAAAAATGTGCTAAAGCAAAAGTCTAGAGCTAAGTGGATTAAACTTGGAGATTCAAAAACCAACTATTTATCTGCTATAATGAAGGAAAGGACTCAAAAAAAGCAAATCAAAGGGCTCACATCTCTGAATGGACAGACACTAAATGATTCTGAAAGGATAAAATATGAAATTATGAGTTCTACGAATCCTTGATAGGAACTGTTGCCTAGACTCTTCCCGCTATCAACAGGGAGATCATGAGGCAAGGACCTACCCTCTCACAACATTAAAGACTTCAGCTCTGTGCAAAAGTCAATGACCAAGAGATATTTGAAGGTTTACATGTTATTAATGATGACAAGGCACCAGGGGTAGTTGGTTACAATGCCCATTTCTTTAAGAAAACCTGGCCCATTATTAAGGAGGAAGTTAGTGAAGCTGTAAAAGAATTTTTTACCTCTAGTAGAATGCACAAGGTCATAAATTGTACCACTATAACATTAGTACCTAAGGTTGATAAACCTATTACTGTGAAGGATTTCAGACCTATTGCTTGCTGTACCCTACTCTATAAGCTCACCTCTAAGGTGTTAGTAGCAAGAATGCAGAAAATTATTGCATCTATAATTAGTGCAAATCAGCCTTATTTCATTCTTGGGAGAAGAATTGCCGATAACATTATCCTTGCCCATGAATTGATCAAGTCTTATACAAGAAAGCATACTTCTGACAGGTGTAAGATTGATCTACAAAAAGCCTATGACTCAGTGGAGTGGATCTTTTTGGAACAAGTAATGGAACTTTGGGCTTCCCTACACAATTTTCTGGCTGGATTCTTGAATGTGTCAAGACAATCAATTATATTATATTGATAAATGGGAAGACTATTGTTCCATTTGATGCTGCAAAAGGACTTAGACAAGGGGATCTTATCCCTCTTTCCTATTTGCTATTGTCATGGAGTACCTAAGTAGAAGCCTAAGTGGACTGAAAGGAAACAAAGACTTCAAATACTATCCAAAGTGTGCTAAACTGGACATCACACATTTAAGCTTTGCTGATGACTTACTATTGTTTACAAGAGGAGACTTACCATCAGTTGCTGCTATGCATAGATGTTTCAGCAACATCTCACAATTATCAAGACTTAAAGCCAACTTGGAAAAATGTTCTGTGTACTTTGGAGGGGTCTCTCCACCTAAAATAAATAGAATTCTACAACACTTGGGATATGGATATGGATAACTGCCTTTCAAATACTTAGGCATACCACTATCAACTAAAAATATCTCAATGATCCAATGACAGCCTCTTATTCATAAGATAGTGGAAAGAATATCCTCATGGATAACTAAGAAACTATCTTATGCAGTGAGGGTACAACTAGTGCAAAGTGTGATATTTGGCATTCAAGCCTACTGGGCTCCGCTGCTGCCACTTCCTGTCAAAGTGCTGAAGCTTATTGATGCCTATTATAGGAGCTATATCTGGTATGTTGCCAATAATATTACTAAGAAGGCCCTGGTCTCATGGGAGAAGATCTGTTCTCCTAAGTCTAGTAGAGGCCTGAATCTAGTAAATATTCAATTGTGGGACAAAGCTGCTATTACCAAAGTGTGTTGGGATATGGAAGCTAAATAAGATAAATTATGGATTAAATGGATCAACTCCTACTACATCAAAGGACAACAATTTTTACAAGTGCTAGTGCCTAAGCAAGCATGTTAGATAATCAAGCAGATTTTTAATGCTTGAACAACTATGAACCAGGTGCAAAGGAACAACTCTGGGAGTAGTTTGATCAGGTACATATACTTATAGTTACTAGGGGAAAGACCTCGTGTGTAATGACCCGACCAGTTGTTTTGATTTCTAGATTCATATTCCCCTAATTAAGACTCCCCGTATGTATTTTTACTGCTTTATAACTTACGGGGATGGTTAGTTTAGGTTTGGAAGGGTTCAAGTTGAAATCAGAATACTTAGTTCCTTAATAGTGGCCTAAGGTGGTCAAGTTTGACTTGAGTCAACATTTTGAGTAAACTATCTCGGAACCAAAATTTAAAAGTTCCAATAGGTTCATATGATAATTTTGGACTTAAGAGCGTGTGTGGATGTTGATTTGGAGGCTCGTAGATTGTTTCAGCTTGAATTGGCGAAAGTTAGAAAGTTGAAGGTTTGGAAGGTTGAGAAGTTTGACTGGGAGTTGACTTTATTCATATTGTGGTCGGATTTCTATTCTAGAAGTTGGACATGGTCCGTTATGTCATTTATAACTTGTGTACAAAATTTTAGGTCAATCGAAATTGTTTTGGTATGATTCGGCATAGGTTTTGGAAGTCGGATGTTCATGGTTTTAATAGGCTTGAATTGGGCTGCGATTCGTAGAATCAGTGTTGTTTGATGTGATTTTGGGCCTCGTGTAGGTTCGATATGTGTTGTGGAACTTGTTGGTATACTCGGACGGGGTCCCGGGGGTCTCGGGTGAGATTCGAATAAAAAATGGATTTGGAACTTGGACTTGGAGAGTTGCTGTTGCTGCTGAAGTCTGGTGTCATCACTGTAACGCCCTGGCCAGTCGTTTCGAGAGTTATAGCCCCGTTTTCTCTATTTCTGCTTCTTTTGTGCTTTACAACTGTATTATGTCCTTCCGGGGTGGTTGGTTCGGGTCCGGAGTGGTTTCTGAGTGAATTGAGACACTTAGTCGCTTAATTGGAAGCTTAAGTTGAAAAAAGATGACCGAATGTCGACTTGTGTGTAAACGACCTTGGATTTGAATTTTGATGGCTTCGTTAGCTCCGTTAGGTGATTTTGGACTTAGAAATGTGATTTGGAGGTCCGTGAATTGACGAAAGTTGGAATTTTTGTGATTTTGGTCGGCAGTGAAAATTTTGATATCGGGGTCGAATTGGATTTTTGGAAGTTGGAGTAGGTTCGTGGTGTCATTTGTGACTTGTGTGTAAAATTTGAGGTCGATCGGACGTGGTTTGGTAGGTTTCGGCATCGTTTGTGGAATATGAAAGTTTAGAAGTCCCTTAGGCTTGAGTTCAGGTGTAATCGGTGTTTGGATGTTGTCTTGAGTGATTCAAAGGTTCGACTAAGTTCGCATGGGATTATATGACTTGTTGGTATGATTGTTGAGGTCCTGGAGGCCGCGGGGTGATTTCGGGTGGTTAAAGGCTTGATGAGAGTTGAAGAATTGCAGCTGAAGCTGCTGCTACTGGGGAAACACACATGCGGAGTGGGAACCGTAGGTGCGAGTCCGCAGAAGGAGCCGCAGATGCGGCTAAGAAGGAGCTGGGCAGGAGCCGCAAGTGCGAAGATTTTTGTGCGATGGATTCCCGCATCTGCGCCTAGTCTTGGGACCGCAGGAGCGAGGTAAGGATTTTTAAGTGAAATCCGCACCTGCGATAGAATTTCCGCAGGTGCGGCGTCGCAGAAGTGACAAGAGGACCGCGGGTGCGGTATGTCTGGGCAGAAAAAACCAGCTCGAGGGTTGGACTTTCATTTTCGATTTTTGGACTTGAGAAGCTTGGGAGAGAGGCGAGTTTTCCAGGGTTTTCAAGGAAAGCATTGGGGTAAGTAATTCTAACCCGGATTGGTCTAAATTTCGTGAATCTTTGGCTTTCTCCATCATCTAATTAGGGATTTGAGTTGTAAATTGGGGGAAAAATGGTAGAAACTTCTTAGGCTAAAATTTTGAGTTTTGGAAGGTGATTCGAGGTTGGATTCAAGTAATTCTTGTATGTTTGGACTCGTGAATGGATGGGTGTTCATATTTTGTGACTTTTTGTCAGATTTCGAGACGTGGTCCTGGGTGCCGGTTTGAGCCTATTTCGGATTTTTACTTAAAATTTTGCATTTCTCTTGTGGAATTGATTCTTTTACCCTACACTAATTATATCATATTGCGTGTGGCTAGATTCGGGGTATTTAGAGATTAATTCGAGGGGCAAGGGCATTGCAGAGTGGGATTTCTGCGGTTGAAGTAAGTAACAATTTTAAATCTGGTTTTGAGGGTATCTGTCACAACCCAAAATCTCACATGTCGAGATGGCGCCTATCTCAATACTAGGCAAGCCGACTATCTCAATAAACCACCCTATCTTTTAAATTTAAAAACATAATTATTAAATTCAGCGGAAGAAAACCTCACAAACACAAATATAAACACTCCCAAAACCCGGTGTCACTGAGTACATGAGCATCTAGTATGAATACAAGTCTGGAAAATACGGTCTATAATAGTCTAAGACCAAATACATTAAACAAGGAGATAGGGAAAGAGAGACAAGGTCTGCGAAATACGGCAAATACCTCTGAATCTCCGAAAAATCAACCGTGTGAGAGAATCAACACCCGCTATGCCCGAAAATACCTGGATCTGTGCACGAAGTGCAGGGTATAGTATGAGTACAACCAACCCAGCAAGTAACGATAATAAATAAGAAACTGAAGATAATGACGAGCTACACAGTTACAGTTCATTTTCAGTAATTCCAGCAGAGAGTAGGCATGCTTTCAATTCCAAAAGTTTAAGTCAAATCAGTTTTATACAGTTCAAGTTCATGTAATTCGGATATAAAATCTTTCAGAGAATTTCACATCAATGACAGATAGCAACTAAGTGAAACAACAAATGAAAAGCAAGTACAACTTTTCAGGGTAACAGATACTCAACTCGCCACAACAGCTCAACCACTCGGCTATCAGCCTTCAGCACTTACACTCAATGGGTACCCGCACTCACTGGGGGTGTACAAACTCCAGAGCGCTATAATCTGCACGGCCAACATACGTGCTGCACGGACAGCTCACGCGCCATAGTATAAATATCTAGATCCGCATGACCAACTCACGTGCTGCATGGACAACATACGTGCTATAGTATTAATATCTAGATCCACACGGCCAACTCACATGCTGCACGGACAACTCACGTGCTATAGTATCAATATCTCACAATCATGCCCTCGACCTCACTCAGTCATAAATCTCTCTTGTCTCTCGGGCTCTCAATAATCATGAAATCAACCTAAACAACGATGATATAATGCATCAATAATGAACAATAGAGACTGAGATAAAATAAACAAGTAAACTATGACTGAGTACCAAACAATAATTTAGCAGATAATTCAACATGTACACGACCTATGTGGGTCCCAGCAGTACCAACATATAGCCTAAACATGATTTCTAACATGCCTTACAGTCAATTTGTAGCCCCATTACCCCATTTACTGCTCAATTTATGCTTTATATTTGTTATGTGACTTGCCGGGGTGATTATTTTGGGTCCGGTGAGGTTTTAGGAATGAATTGGAATACTTAGTTCTAAGGTTTAAAGTTTAAGTTGAAATAGTGATCGGATGTCGACTTATGTGTAAACGACCCCGGAATAGAGTTTTGATGATTCCAGTAGCTTCGTATGGTGATTTTGGACTTAAGAGCGTGTTCGGAAATTCTTTTGGAAGTCCGTAGTGGAATTTGGCTTGAAATGGCGAAAAGTGAATTTTTGGAAAGTTTGACCGGGGAGTTGAATTTTTGATACCGGGGTCCAAATCCAGTTTTGAAAATATTTATAGCCCCATTATGTCATTTATGACTTATGTGCAAAATTTGAGGTCAATCAGACTTGATTTGATAGGTTTCGGCATCGAATGTAGAAGTTGGAAATTCTTAAGTTCCTTAAGCTAGAATTGGGGTATGATTCGTAGTTTTAGCGTTGTTTTATGTGATTTGAGGTTTCAAATAAGTTCGTATGATATTTTAGGACTTGTTGGTGTATTTGGTTGAGGTCCCGAGGGCCTCGGGTGAGTTTCGAATGGTTAACGGATCAAGAATTGAAGTTGGGAGACCGCTGAAGTTGAGTTTGTTGGTTTTTGGCTGATCTGGTTTCCTTCATCTGTCAAAAAATTGAGGTCAAAATCGAGTAAAAAATCGAAATCAAAATCATGGTTAGGAAATCGTGGTCAGGAAATCATGGTCAGGAAATCGTGGTTAGGAAATCGAGGTCAAAATGGAGGTAAGGAAATCGAGGTCAGAAAATAGAGGGCAAGAAATCGAGGTCAGGAAATCAAGGTCAGGAAATCGAGAGTAGGAAATCGAGGGCAGGAAATCGAGGTCAGGAAATCAAATGTAGAAGTTCGAGGTATATCTGCCAGCGTCCGCAGACTCCGGACTCCCCTTCTATCTTATTATGCTGTCTTCCTTATTTGCTTTAGACTCTGATGTATAGAGACATAGAGAATAAATTCATAGAAGCTTGTAACTTATTCCTACCGGATTTTGGGAGTTGAAAT
The DNA here is from genome assembly GCF_000390325.3 of Nicotiana tomentosiformis. Classification (NCBI taxonomy): domain Eukaryota; kingdom Viridiplantae; phylum Streptophyta; class Magnoliopsida; order Solanales; family Solanaceae; genus Nicotiana; species Nicotiana tomentosiformis. The sequence goes on along the minus strand of NC_090820.1, from coordinate 107,069,037 downwards.
TGTTAAATTTGCAGTTCTTATTTATTCGACTATTGAGGATTAAATTTCAATTTATATTCAGTTATTCCGCATTGATAGGCTTACCTAGTCTTAGAGACTAGGTTCCATCACGACATCCTACAGAGGGAATTTGGGGTCGTGACACTTACCCTTCTCTTCTTTAAAAGATTTTAAAATACAGAACTTCGTAAAAAGCAGCTCTATTTATAAAAAGGAAAACTAGATTTCAACTTTCATTTTCTCAAAAGAAAAATCAGAACTTCAGAAGTTCGTCGCTTTAAGGAATTTCCAGCAAATGACCTTTTCACAACAATGACAGATAGAAACTATGTGCAACAACAAACGAAAAGCAAGTACAGCCTCTCAGGACAATAATCACTCACTGGGCTACTAGCCCTCAGCACTCACACTCAATGGGTACCCACGCTCACTGGAGGTGTATAGACTCCGGAGGGGCTCCTACAACCCAAGCGCCATAATCCGCACGGACAACTCACGTGCTTCACGGACAACTCACGTGCTATAGTATCCTTACCTTGCCGACAGGCCCTCGGCCTTACTCAGTCCTCAACCTCTCTAGTCTCTCGGGCTCTCGGAAATCACAAAGATCAGCCCAAACAAAGATAACATAGTGTATCAACAAAATCAAGAATGGCTGAGGTATGATACGCAAGTAAAATCATGACTGAGTACAAGACAATAATTAGCAAATAATTCAACAAGTACGCGACCTCTATGGGTCCCAACAACACTATCACATAGCCTAAGCATGATTTACAGTTAAATTTCTTTAACACATAGAGAGCATATAGCTAACAACAAGTTATTCAACTTTACAGTTTCACGGGACGGACCAAGTCACAATCCGCTCGGTGCACGCCCATACGCCCGTCACCTAGCATGTGCGTCACCTCCAAAATAATCACGTGATACAAAATTCGGGGTTTCATACCCTCAGGACCAGATTTATAACTGTTACTTACCTCAAAATGTGAAATTCTTTACTATGCTATGCCTTTGCCTCGCAAATCATCCTCCGGATACCTCGAATCTAGTCACAATAATTCATTTCAGTCAATAAAATTTATTGGAATTAATTCTATAAGAAAATATTAATTTTCCGTATAAATCCGAAATTTAGCTCAAAAATCGCCCGTGGGGCCCACATCTCGGAACCCGATAAAATTTACAAAATTCGAAAGCCCATTCAACCACGAGTCTAACCATACTAATTTTACCAAAATTCGACCTCAACTCGACCTCCAAATCTTCAAATCTTATTTTCAAATCCCTAAGTTCAAATCCCCAATTTATACCTCAAAAACATGTAATCTAGTCGAATTATTCGATGATAATTCAATATTATGGGGTAGAAAGGATCACAAGGGATTTACCTCAAAATTTCACGTGATTTCTCGCTCAAAAATCGCCTCACCCGCTTTTGGAAATGTCAAAAATAACAAAATCTCGGACTCCTTTGTTTTTAACATTCTAGCGAGGAGTTTCGATTAAAAGGAGCCGCATCTGCGATCAAAGCTCCGCTTCTGCGAAAAAATCACTTAAGCCTGCCTCCGCTTCTTCGATCAAGGGACTGCATCTGCGCTCATCGCAGGTGCGAAATTTCCCTCGCACCTGCGACCACTGCCTCACAGCCCTCTGCCCGCATCTGCGCTTGCAAGGCTCGCTTTTGCGGGCTCGCACATGCGATGGAATTTTCGCAGGGGTGATTGCATCAGATGGAAGAAACTTAAGCTTTTTCTTCTAAGTCCGAATTTGAACCGTTAACCATCCGAAACTCATCCGAGGCACCCGCGATCTCAACCAAATATACCAACAAGTCCTAAAACATCATACGAACTTAGTCGAACCTTCAAATCACCTCAAACAACGCTAAAACCATGAATCATACCCCAATTCAAGCCTAATGATCTTTGAAATTTTAAGTTTCTACAAACGATGCCGGAACCTATCAAATCGCGTCCGATTGACCTCAAATTTTGCACACAAATCATAAATGACATAACGAAGGTATTCAAATTTTCAGAATCGGATTTCGACCACGATATCAAAAAGTCAACCCCTAGTCATACTTCCCAAAAATTCGACTTTCGCCATTTAAGCCTAATTCCACTACCGACCTCCAAATAAATTTTCGGACATGCTCCTAAGTCCAAAATCACCGTACGGAGGTATTGGAATCATCAGAATTAAATTTCGAGGTCATTTACACATAAGTCAATATCTGGTCAATTTTTCCAACTTAAATTTTCAATTATGAGACTAAGTGTCTCCTTTTACTCCGAAATCCTCCGGACCCAAACCAAGTAAGTTATAAAACAACTATAAAGCATAACTTGAACAGTAAATGGGAAAATAAGGTTATAATACTCAAAACGACCGGCCGGATCGTTACAATAATACAGTCTGATTCGTATAAGCAATCTTTTGCGCATATATAAATTGTCAAGTACTTATTATAAAAAATCAACAAACGATTATGCCTTAAAAACCTGTGCCTACATATTGTCATAGTCGATAACGTCGTAGTAATCAAATGACACTGCTTGTGGATGAAAAATCACCAATAATAACGTAATAGTGTCATACTGTAGTATTGTGGTAGAGTCGGGAATTCATATAAGAGAATTTTAATAAGTAAAAAAAATCTCACACAGAGAATTTGAACCTATAAGTACCTATAACACAAAGTAATTTTTGAACCCTATCTGCCATTTCACTATGATATTCCCTTGCATCAACAGAATTACCAACTTATATATATAATATAAGTACAAATTTATTTTTTTGCTCTATTGTTTGCACTGTATAATTTTTCAATGGGAATTAAATTGAACCCTCGCCCCTCTTGTTCCAACCATTTTGACATGACGTATAATCTAAGCACGCTAAGAGGTCAGGGTGTTACAATACATATATAGTACAATATTAAAAAACCTAACATATATGAGACAAGATATATAAAAGAACATAATATATCATTAATAGAGCAAAGTACAAGCAATCGTACAATCGTTGAAACCAAAAAAAAAAAAGAAAAAGAAAAAATAAAAGCACACACTAATCATAAGAATGTAAATTTTCATATTTTTGTTGCATACCACTCAAGATATTATCTAGAGATGATTCACCTACGAAGAACTAGATGAGTTATCTGCATTCTCTCGAGGAGCTTGTGACGAGGATGAAGCTCCATTCTCCAACTGCTTTAAATGATTGTCCAAACCAAAGACAAGGCCATTTAACCAAGCTTCATACTTGGTTATATCATCGGCATTCAATTGGTCAATCGATTCCCGTTGATCTATTTGTCTAGTCTCATTCAACTGATCAAATAAAAGCATTTGTTGGGAAGCAATTTTTTCTCTCATTTTAAACTCTTTAAGCCTATCGCAGCTTTGGTTTACTTTGTTATGTAAATATGCAGCAACAAGTTGTGTAGTATCGTTTAATTCTATATTTGGATTGTCAAAACGATCTAAAACTATATTAGCCGTTGGGTGAAAAAGAGAAAATAGATTACCACTCGGCGAAGAAAGAACTATTCCTATATCGGCGCCACTTTCCCTAACAAGTTTACTTGTTTTCTTATATAAGCCCGATCGGCGCTTTGAGAATGTAGCGTATCGGTGGTCTTCCCTTTCTATTTTTACTAAAGGAACTTTTTGACGCCCTGCAGTTTTCTTCTCTGCAGTCTTCTTCTCCTCCTCCTCTATTGCAATCTTCTTCTCCTCCTCCATTGCTAAAACAAAATAAAATTTATTGCTCAATTGTTTTCAATAAAAGTGGCTTACAGAAAAAGATAATATCATGGGTATTTATATACTCATGTTAAGAAGTTATTCACAATAGTAATTGAATTTCTAGCCAAATATTAAACTAGAAAGTAATCTTCTTCATATTGAAAATTATAGTAAAATTTTTAAATTGATTTGATACTTAGAATATGATTTGCACGTCACTAAAAAGGTAACTGATTTAATATACTTAATTAAATCTACCAAGTAATAATAAACAATTATGAACATAAAATGATAGAACATTAGTTACTTACCAAAGACTTTCAAACCTTTATAGTAACTAAATCAAATTATTTACTTGCACAAATAGAAATAAATTTACCATTTGGATGTTTGTTAGCCATTGTATTGTATCGTATTGTTACTTTAAATACGATGTTTGTTTTGATTGTTAATTAAATTTTATTGTATCGTATCGTTAAATCCATCGTTACGTAACGATCCTTTATTATTATTAAATAATTTTATTTTATCATTTACCCTATCTTTTTATATACCGTATCATAATTTCTTTTTATAATATTGGAAGTTTATTCTTCATATTGCTAGTGTGTGATATCATAAAATGACGACAAACGGCACAATCTATCCAAACATTTTATTCATCAAACGATACAGTACAATACAATACAATACAATACGATATATTCATTGGATTTTTTAATATAAATACAGGGTTTGAACAAAAGCTACTGGGTTTGGCCGACCATGCAAATAATACCGTAGCTCCGCCCCTGATAGAGATTAGTAGCAATAGTGAAAGTCAAGCATTCAAATTAATATTAACCAGATGCGAAATTTAATTTGAATTAGAAAATATTTTAATGTGCTTAACAAAGTAAATGTGAATGTAATTTGAAGAGAAAAACTTTCAGGTTTTATGATTTTAAAATTTTGGAAATGCATTAACATCAATAGAACAAATTTGACACTTAACTTGTAACGGAAAATGTTAAATATAACGAAGATCAACACAAATTGCATACCACAAAATTCTTAAGTTTGTGAAAGACTTAAAAGTAAATTTATTATACGGAAAAGGGTCAAATATGCCCTGAACTGTTGAAAATATAGCAATATTATCCTCCATTTGCATTTGGGTACAAAATTGCCCTTGTCGTTAATAAAGTGGTTCACTTTTGCCACTCCCCGCTAACAGATTCCACATCAAGAATAATTTTGTACCCAAATACAAATAGAGGGCATAATTGCTCTATTTTTAATAGTTCAGGGGCATATTTGACCATTTTTTATATAAAATAATAATTTTTTGCTGAGTTGAAAAGGTCCAGATATGCCCCTAAACTATTAAAAATAGAGCAATTATGCCCTCCGTTTGCATTGGGGTACAAAAGAAGGGCACGATTTTATACCCAATTGCCCACATTAGAGAAATGTAAAAGTGGAATTTGTGATAGTAACTTATGGATGTATCGATATGCGATTGCAAATTAAAATAGGAAGACGAAACGAGTCCCTTTAATGGGGGTATTGTATGGTTATCTTACATGCTAGGACTTAGGAGTTCAAAGAATATAAAAATCAAATCACACGAATTTGATCTAGTAAGAAAATAATAAGTAAAAAAAGTGAAGCAGGAGGTTGTGATCAGCTGGCCGGAGGGATTTTCCGGTTAGATTTCTCGTCATAATAGTAATTACTATGTAAAAGATTTGGCAAGACATTCCTTTCCCTTTTTTTTTTTTACAAAGAAGACTTTTTCTCCAACATAGATTTTCAACTCAGCAAAAAAATATTATTTTATACGAAAAATGGTCAAATATGCCATTGAACTATTGAAATTAGAGCAATTATACCATCCGTTTATATTTGGGTACAAAATTGTCCTTGATGCAGAGTCTGTTAGTGGGGAGGGGCAATAATAAACCACTTTATTAACGACAAGGGCAATTTTGTACCCAAATGCAAACGGAGGGCATAATTGCTCTATTTTCAATAGTTCAGAGGTATATTTGAACATTTTCCGCAAAATACGAAGAAACATTAATACCATTTTGCCTTCGTAAAAGACGTCGTGATTATAGAAATTAATAGATATCCCCGGTCTAATTAGAAAATTTTTTGCAAATTTTGTGCAAACATGTTAATTATTAGATCTAGAAACCGTATTAAATCACAGAAGAGACTTGAGTAAATTGTTGTCTTACACAAAGAACACATATTTATTCTTAATATAAATAGATCCAAGTGAAATAATATAAAACAAATTAAATACGAAAAGTTAAAGAAGATACCTTGCAAGATTTATGATATTTGTATCTTCTTATCATCGCTCTCTTGTCCGCAAGTATGAATAGCAACCTGAAATAAAGTAAATATGATTTGAAATAAGCAAAACTTGCAAATATGTGGATTTTATCAAATAAATAAATATATAAAACTTTTCAAAGGAACCGATAAAGACGTAAACTGTCAAATTTATACAGTAATTTTACATTCTTGAATAATGTGAAAGAAAAAGTATAATATCAATGTTATTCTCTTGAATAATGTGATTTTAGTTTATACAGGAAGAAACAACTTTTATCGTTACAGATATACAACTAATCAACTAATCAATGATTAATTCGCGAACAACTATATATATATAGTATTGGAAAGAAGTTAACGCAATGTATCTAATACCGGATTACAAAAGAGTCAACATATTTATGTCGTTTATATTGATATTCATATTCTTAGTTGACTTGTGAGGTGACTCCGTAAATACAATAGTAGTGACGTGTGCATGGCCGTAAATGACGTCATTAAATTTATGAATTAATTCTTTTCTAATAGTTGAATAGGAAAAATATTTAAAGATTCTTTTCGGTCTTCCAATCTTAAGAGTTAGATTTTGACTTTTAATTCATTTATAATGGGCAAATTACCAAATATGACATGAACTCTGAAATGATTCAGATTGCCCTCTTCTAATAATTGGGGTTAGATCTACCATTATCGTTACGAAAATGGGCTAAATTTGCCATTTTTAACTAACGATAGAAGCTTTCCCATATATCATACTTCTTTTTACAAGGGAATTCAACTTTGATCCTAAATTTTGAAAACTGCATATTACAAGGGTTTTTTTCTGGCCATCATAATAAAAAAACATGCAAATAAAGTAGCTTCTTGTGGATTTTCATGCCAACAAAAAATCACTGTAAATAACTTCATTGGTAATTATTATATGCTTTTATTATCTGCTGATATATAAAACCCCTTGAAAGTTACTTGGAAATATTTTATTTGCAAGTACATTACACGGGGATTGTAAATACATCTATAAGTTAGTTGCTAACTTTTCGCGATAAATATAAATATTTCACTAGAAAATTTTGATAAAATTTGTAAAAGAAGGAATTCTCATGAGGATTTTCAAGGTTAAAAACTTGGACAAAACACAAAATGGCCGGTTGTTCGAAACTAATTGTATTCGATGCTCAAAAAGTGTATAAAACATATTTATTATATGTATATAATACACACACATATATGGATGGGTTCTCCTTAAATTCATGTCAGTACTAAATTTTGCGGTCGAAATTATTTACATTTGATAGCCGCAAAAGTACATAAAATTTATATATATATTTTTGTATATAACATACGAAAATGAATATATAAACAAAAGATATACACTTTTTTCGCTACTATTTTGAGAGCGCTATAGGATAGTTATTTTCCTATTAAAATTTTGAAACTGAATAGTCAATGATTTGTATATAATAAATTCAAACTTACATGATTATGATGGGACATAAATAAGTTCATACAACACTTTTCAGAGACGCTTTGGTGAACATAATTTTTAAGAAGGTTAATATATGAAGTGAAAAAAATACGTACAGGAGTGGGAAAGGGTTTTACAAAATTCAAATTAATAATGCGTTCAAATAGGATCAGAAAGAAGAGAAAAACCAATATTTTTAGCTTATTGAAAGGCTGAGGGACAAGAAATCGTGAGAGTCATATCTGAGAAGAATGTAAATATTATTTCAGAAAGTGACTTTCTTCCAATGACAATTTACTTCCTGAAAAGACCAAAATACCCTTAAATAATTACATCTGAAAGACACTTTGACAATGTCACAAGAAGAACATTGCATGTGTTCAATACTGACTGAGCTAAGGAAAGCATTATGGGATTTCATGCAAACTTTGGCTGCAAACATAATTGCACCTTGGATAATATGCGGAGATTTCAATGTTGTGCTTTATCCTCAAGATAGATTGCTGGGCAATCCTATAACATATGCAGAAACTCAGGACTTCTCTAACTGTATTCAAGCATTGTAGCTTAGTGAATTGTCATGAAAAGACGACTACTATACTTGGTCAAACAAGCAACATGGACCATATATAGTTAGTAGTAGAATAAACAGAGTCTTTAGAAATTTTGAATGGATGATGCAATGGGGGAATATGCAAACTGAATATGATCTGCCCCTAATGTCTGATCATTCATCTATGTTGCTATCAATCTGCACAACTACTAGGTCTGGGAAAACTCCTTTCAGATTTTTAAATGTTTGGGCAGACCATGCTAACTTTCTATAGCTAGTGCATGATGTATGGATTCAGAATTTAGCAGAATGGAGAATGAAGAATATCTGACTGAAGCTAAAAGCTTTAAAGCCTAGACTCAAGGCATTGAACAATGAAGAATTCAAAACTATTACTGCTAAGATTGACAAGGATAGAGATGAACTTCAAGGTATTGAGGAGCAGATTATAACACAATGTACAGACTACCTACTAGACCAGGAGAAAGCTACTCTTCATCAGATGGAAAAATGGCTCCTCATAGAGAAAAATGTGCTAAAGCAAAAGTCTAGAGCTAAGTGGATTAAACTTGGAGATTCAAAAACCAACTATTTATCTGCTATAATGAAGGAAAGGACTCAAAAAAAGCAAATCAAAGGGCTCACATCTCTGAATGGACAGACACTAAATGATTCTGAAAGGATAAAATATGAAATTATTGAGTTCTACGAATCCTTGATAGGAACTGTTGCCTAGACTCTTCCTGCTATCAACAGGGAGATCATGAAGCAAGGACCTACCCTCTCACAACATTAAAGACTTCAGCTCTGTGCAAAAGTCAATGACCAAGAGATATTTGAAGGTTTACATGTTATTAATGATGACAAGGCACCAGGGGTAGTTGGTTACAATGCCCATTTCTTTAAGGAAACCTGGCCCATTATTAAGGAGGAAGTTAGTGAAGCTGTAAAAGAATTTTTTACCTCTAGTAGAATGCACAAGGTCATAAATTGTACCACTATAACATTAGTACCTAAGGTTGATAAACCTATCACTGTGAAGGATTTCAGACCTATTGCTTGCTGTACCCTACTCTATAAGCTCACCTCTAAGGTGTTAGCAGCAAGAATGCAGAAAATCATTGCATCTATAATTAGTGCAAATCAGCCTTATTTTATTCTTGGGAGAAGAATTGCCGATAACATTATCCTTGCCCATGAATTGATCAAGTCTTATACAAGAAAGCATATTTCTGACAGGTGTAAGATTGATCTACAAAAAGCCTATGACTCAGTAGAGTGGATCTTTTTGGAACAAGTAATGGAACTTTGGGCTTCCCTACACAATTTTCTGGCTGGATTCTTGAATGTGTCAAGACAATCAATTATACTATATTGATAAATGGGAAGACTATTGTTCCATTTGATGCTGCAAAAGGACTTAGACAAGGGGATCTTATCCCCCTTTCCTATTTGCTATTGTCATGGAGTACCTAAGTAGAAGCCTAAGTGGACTGAAAGGAAGCAAAGACTTCAAATACTATCCAAAGTGTGCTAAACTGGACATCACACATTTAAGCTTTGCTGATGACTTACTATTATTTGCAAAGAGGAGACTTACCATCAGTTGCTACTATGCATAGATGTTTCAGCAACATCTCACAATTATCAAGACTTAAAGCCAACTTGAAAAAATATTCTGTGTACTTTAGAGGGGTCTCTCCACCTAAAATAAATAGAATTCTACAACACTTTGGATATGGATATGGATAACTGCCTTTCAAATACTTAGGCATACCACTATCAACTAAAAATATCTCAATGATCCAATGACAACCTCTTATTCATAAGATAGTGGAAAGAATATCCTCATGGACAACTAAGAAACTATCCTATGCAGTGAGGGTACAACTAGTGCAAAGTGTGATATTTGGCATTCAAGCCTACTGGGCTCCGCTGCTGCCACTTCCTGTCAAAGTGCTGAAGCTTATTGATGCCTATTGTAGGAGCTATATCTGGTATGTTGCCAATAATATTACTAAGAAGGCCCTGGTCTCATGGGAGAAGATCTGTTCTCCTAAGTCTAGTAGAAGCCTGAATCTAGTAAATATTCAATTGTGGGACAGAGCTGCTATTACCAAAATGTGTTGGGATATGGAAGCTAAATAAGATAAATTATGGATTAAATAGATCAACTCCTACTACATCAAAGGACAATAATTTTTACAAGTGCTAGTGCCTAAGCAAGCATGTTAGATAATCAAGCAGATTTTTAATGCTTGAAAAACTATGAACCAGGTGCAAAGGAACAACTCTGGGAGTAGTTTGATCAGGTACATATACTTATAGTTACTAGGGGAAAGACCTCGTGTGTAATGACCCGACCAGTTATTTTAATTTTTAGATTCATATTCCCCTAATTAAGACTCCTCGTATATATTTTTACTGCTTTATGACTTGCGGGGATGGTTAGTTTAGGTTTGGAATGGTTCAAGTTGAAATCAGAACACTTAGTTCCTTAATAGTGGCCTAAGGTGGTCAAGTTTGACTTGAGTCAATATTTTGAGTAAACTATCTCGGAACCAAAATTTGAAAGTTTCAATAGGTTCATATGATAATTTTGGACTTAAGAGCGTGTGTGGATGTTGATTTGGAGGCCCGTAGATTGTTTCAGCTTGAATTGGCGAAAGTTAGAAAGTTGAAGGTTTGGAAGGTTGAGAAGTTTGACCGGGAGTTGACTTTATTCATATTGGGGTCGGATTTCTATTCTAGAAGTTGTACATGGTCCGTTATGTCATTTATAACTTGTGTACAAAATTTTAGGTCAATCGAAATTGTTTTGGTATGATTCGGCATAGGTTTTGGAAGTCGGATGTTCATGGTTTTAATAGGCTTGAATTAGGTTGTGATTCGTAGAATCGGTGTTGTTTGATGTGATTTTGGGCCTCATGTAGGTTCGATATGTGTTGTGGAACTTGTTGGTATACTCGGACGGGGTCCCGGGGGTCTCGGGTGAGATTCGAATAAAAAATGGATTGGAACTTGGACTTGGAGAGTTGCTGTTGCTGCTGAAGTCTGGTGTCATCACTGTAATGCGCTGGCCAGTTGTTTCGAGAGTTATAGTCCCGTTTTCTCTATTTCTGCTTTTTTTGTGCTTTACAACTGTATTATGTCCTTCCGGGGTGGTTGGTTCGGGTCCGGAGTGATTTCTGAGTGAATTGAGATACTTAGTCGCTTAATTGGAAGCTTAAGTTGGAAAAAGACGATCGAATGTCGACTTGTGTGTAAACGACCTTGGATTTGAATTTTGATGGCTTCGTTAGCTCCGTTAGGTGATTTTGGACTTAGAAATGTGATTTGGAGGTCCGTAGTAGAATTAGGCTTGAATTGACGAAAGTTGGAATTTTGGTGATTTTGGTCGGTAGTAAAAATTTTGATATCGGGGTCGAATTGGATTTTTGGAAGTTGGAGTAGGTTCGTGGTATCATTTGTGACTTGTGTGTAAAATTTGAGGTCAATCGGACCTGGTTTGGTAGGTTTCGGCGTCGTTTGTGAAATTTAAAAGTTTAGAAGTCCCTTAGGCTTGAGTTCAGGTGTAATTGGTGTTTGGATGTTGTCTTGAGTGATTCAAAGGTTCGACTAAGTTCGCATGGAATTATATGACTTGTTGGTATGATTGTTGAGGTCCTGGAGGCCTCGGGGTGATTTCGGGTGGTTAAAGGCTTGATGAGAGTTGAAGAATTGCAGCTGAAGCTGCTGCTACTGGGGAAACACACATGCGGAGTGGGAACCGCAGGTGCGAGTCCGCAGAAGGAGCCGCAGATGCGGCTAAGAAGGAGCTGGGCAGGAGCCACAAGTGCGAAGATTTTTCCCGCACCTGCGAGGGTCGCAGATGCAGGCAGCTGGGCGTAGGTGCAAAGGATGGCCGCATGTGCGATGGATTCCCGTATCTGCGCCTAGTCTTGGGGCCGCAGGAGCGAGGTAAGGATTTTTAAGTAAAATCCGCACCTGCAATAGAATTTCCGCAGGTGCGGCATCGCAGAAGTGACAAGAGGACCGCGGGTGCGGTATGTCTGGGCAGAAAACACCAGCTCGAGGGTTGGACTTTCATTTTCGATTTTTGGACTTGAGAAGCTTGGGAGAGAGGCGAGTTTTCGAGGGTTTTCAAGGAAAGCGTTGGGGTAAGTAATTCTAACCCGGATTGGTCTAAATTTCGTGAATCTTTGGCTTTCTCCATCATCTAATTAGGGATTTGAGTTGTAAATTTGGGGAAAAATGGTAGAAACTTCTTAGGCTAAAATTTCGAGTTTTGGAAGGTGATTCGAGGTTGGATTCGAGTAATTCTTGTATGGTTGGACTCGTGAATGGATGGGTGTTCATATTTTGTGACTTTTTGTCGGATTTCGAGACGTGGTCCCGGGGGCCGGTTTGAGCCTATTTCGGATTTTTACTTAAAATTTTGTATTTCTCTTGTGGAATTGATTCTTTTAGCCTACACTAATTATATCGTATTGCGTGTGGCTAGATTCGGGGCATTTAGAGATTAATTCGAGGGGCAAGGGCATTGCAGAGTGGGATTTCTGCGGTTGAAGTAAGTAACAATTTTAAATCTGGTTTTGAGGGTATCTGTCACAACCCAAAATCTCACATGTCGTGATGGCACCTATCTCAATACTAGGCAAGCCGACTATCTCAATAAACCACCCTATCTTTTAAATTTAAAAACATAATTATTAAATTCAGCGGAAGAAAACCTCACAAACATAAATATAAACACTCCCAAAACCCGGTGTCACTGAGTACATGAGCATCTAGTATGAATACAAGTCTGGAAAATACGGTCTATAATAGTCTAAGACCAAATACATTAAACAAGGAGATAGGGAAAGAGAGACAAGGTCTGCGAAATACGGCAGATACCTCTGAATCTCCGAAAAATCAACTGTGTGAGAGAATCAACACCCACTATGCCCGGAAATACCTGGATCTGCGCACGAAGTGCAGGGTATAGTATGAGTACAACCAACCCAGCAAGTAACGATAATAAATAAGAAACTGAAGATAATGACGAGCTACACAGTTACAGTTCATTTTCAGTAATTCCAGCAGAGAGTAGGCATGCTTTCAATTCCAAAAGTTTAAGTCAAATTAGTTTTATACAGTTCAAGTTCATGTAATTCGGATATAAAATCTTTCAAAGAATTTCACATCAATGACAGATAGCAACTAAGTGAAACAACAAATGAAAACCAAGTACAACTTCTCAGGGCAACAGATACTCAACTCGTCACAACAGCTCAACCACTCGGCTATCAGCCTTCAGCACTTACACTCAATGGGTACCCGCACTCACTGAGGGTGTACAAACTCCGGAGCGCTATAATCTGCACGGCCAACATACGTGCTGCACGGACAGCTCACGCGCCATAGTATAAATATCTAGATCCGCACGACCAACTCACGTGCTGCATGGACAACTCACGTGCTATAGTATTAATATCTGGATCCACACGGCCAACTCAGATGCTGCACGGACAACTCACGTGCTATAGTATCAATATTTCACAATCATACCCTCGACCTCACTCAGTCATAAATCTCTCCTGTCTCTCGGGCTCTCAATAATCATGAAATCAACCCAAACAACAATGATATAATGCATCAATAATGAACAATAGAGACTGAGATAAAATAAACAAGTAAACTATGACTGAGTACCAAACAATAATTTAGCAGATAATTCAACATGTACACGACCTATGTGGGTCCCAGCAGTACCAACATATAACCTAAACATGATTTCTAACATGTCTTACAGTCAATTTGTAGCCCCATTCCCCTATTTACTGCTCAATTTATGCTTTATATTTGTTATGTGACTTGCCGGGGTGATTATTTTGGGTCCGGTGAGGTTTTAGGAATGAATTGGAACACTTAGTTCTAAGGTTTAAAGTTTAAATTGAAATAGTGATCGGATGTCGACTTATGTGTAAACGACCTCGGAATAGAGTTTTGATGATTCCAATAGCTTCGTATGGTGATTTTGGACTTAGGAGCGTGTTCGGAAATTCTTTTGGAAGTCCGTAGTGGAATTTGGCTTGAAATGGCGAAAAGTAAATTTTTGGGAAGTTTGACCAGGGAGTTGAATTTTTGATATCGGGGTCCAAATCCAGTTTTGAAAATATTTATAGCCCCATTATGTCATTTATGATTTATGTGCAAAATTTGAGGTCAATCAGACTTGATTTGATAGGTTTCGGCATCGAATATAGAAGTTGGAAATTCTTAAGTTCCTTAAGCTAGAATTGGGGTATGATTCGTAGTTTTAGCGTTGTTTTATGTGATTTGAGGTTTCAAATAAGTTCGTATGATATTTTAGGACTTGTTGGTGTATTTGGTTGAGGTCCCGAGGGCCTCGGGTGAGTTTCGGATAGTTAACGGATCAAGAATTGAAGTTGGGAGACCGCTGAAGTTGAGTTTGCTGGTTTTTGGCTGATCTAGTTTCCTTCATATGTCAAAAAATTAAGGTCAAAATCGAGGTAAAAAATCGAGGTCAAAATCATGGTCAGGAAATCGTGGTCAGGAAATCGTGGTTAGGAAATCGAGGTCAAAATGGAGGTAAGGAAATCGAGGTTAGAAAATAGAGGGCAAGAAATCGAGGTTAGGAAATCGAGGGCAGGAAATCGAGGTCAGGAAATCGAATGTAGAAGTTCGAGGTATATCTGCCAGCGTCCGTAGACTCCGAACTCCCCTTCTATCTTATTATGCTGTCTTCCTTATTTGCTTTAGACTCTGATATATAGACACATAGAGAATAAATTCATAGAAGCTTGTGACTTATTCCTACCGGATTTTGGGAGTTGAAATTGTTAAATTTGCAGTTCTTATTTATTCAACTGTTGAGGATTAAATTTCAATTTATATTCAGTTATTCCGCATTGATAGGCTTACCTAGTCTTAGAGACTAGGTTCCATTACGAAATCCTACGGAGGGAATTTGGGGTCGTGACACTTACCCTTCTTTTCTTTAAAAGATTTTAAAATACAGAACTTCGTAAAAAGCAGCTCTATTTATAAAAGGAAAACCAGATTTCAACTTTCATTTTCTCAAAAGAAAAATCAGAACTTCAGAAGTTCGTCGCTTTAAGGAATTTCCAGCAAATGACCTTTTCTTTAAAAATATTTCTAATCTAAGGTAAATCCTAGACATATGTTTTCTCAAATAACCTTTCATCATTATGTAAATAATGTTCCCCAAATCAAAGTGTTTTCATAACGCAATCTCTCTTATAAACTTATAAAATTTAGACCACGTATGTACTACTTTCACAACTCTTTTAACATTTCTTATGAATCAAAGTGTTCTCCATCATCTAATTAGGGATTTGAGTTGTAAATTTGGGGAAAAATGGTAGAAACTTCTTAGGCTAAAATTTCGAGTTTTGGAAGGTGATTCGAGTAATTCTTGTATGGTTGGACTCGTGAATGGATGGGTGTTCATATTTTGTGAGTTTTTGTCGGATTTCGAGACGTGGTCCCAAGGGCCGGTTTGAGCTATTTCGGATTTTTACTTATAATTTCATGTTTCTCTTGTGGTACTGATTCTTTTATCCTACATTAATTATATCGTATTGCTTATGGCTAGATTCGGGGCATTTAGATATTAATTCGAGGGGCAAGGGCATTGCAGAGTAGGATTTCTGCGGTTGAAGTAAGTAACAATTTTAAATCTGGTTTTAAGGGTATCTGTCACAACCCAAAATCTCACATGTCGTGATGGAGCTTATCTCAATAATAGGCAAGCCGACTATCTCAATAAACCACCCCATCTTTTAAATTTGAAAACATAATTATTAAATTCAGCGGAAGAAAACCTCACAAACACAAATATAAACACTCCCAAAACCCGGTGTCACTGAGTACATGAGCATCTAGTATGAATACAAGTCTGGAAAATACGGTCTATAACAGTCTAAGACCAAATACATTAAAGAAGGAGATAGGAAAAGAGAGAAAAGGTTTGCGAAATACGGCAGATACCTCTGAATCTACGGAAAAGTAACCGTGTGAGAGAATCAACACCCGCTATGCCCGAAAATACCTGGATCTGCGCACGAAGTGCAGGGTGTAGTATGAGTACAACCAACCCAGCAAGTAATGATAATAAATAAGGAACTAAAGATAATGACGAGCTACACAGTTATAGTTCATTTTCAGTAATTCCAGCAGAGAGTAGGCATGCTTTCAATTCCAAAAGTTTAAGTCAAATCAGTTTTATACAGTTCAAGTTCATGTAATCCGGATATAAAATCTTTCAGAGAATTTCACATCAATGACAGATAGCAACTAAGTGCAACAACAAATTAAAAGCAAGTACAACCTCTCAGGGCAACAAATACTCAACCCGTCACAACAACTCAACCACTCGACTACCAGCCTTCAGCACTCACACTCAATGGGTACCCGCGCTCACTAGGGGTGTACAAACTCCGAAGGGGCTCCTACAGCCCAAGCGCTATAATCTGCATGACCAACTCACGTGCTACATAGACAACTCACGTGCCATAGTATAAATATCTAGATCCACACGGCCAACTCACGTGTTGCACGGATAACTCACATGTTATAGTATCAATATCTGGATCCACACGGACAACTCACATGCTGCAAGGACAACTCACGTGCTATAGTATCAATATCTCACAATCAGGCCCTCGGCCTCACTCAGTAATAAATCTCTCATGTCTCTCGGGCTCTCAATAATCATGAAATCAACCCAAACAACAATGATATAATGCATCAATAATGAACAATAGAGACTGAGATAAAATAAACAAGTAAACTGTGACTGAGTACCAAACAATAATTTAGCAGATAATTCAACATGTACACGACCTCTGTGGGTCCCAGCAGTACCACCATATAGCCTAAACATGATTTCTAACATCTCTTACAGTCAATTTGTAGCCCCATTCCCCCATTTACTGCTCAATTTATGCTTTACATTTATTATGTGACTTGCCGGGGTGATTATTTTGGGTCCGGTGAGGTTTCAGGAATGAATTGGAATACTTAGTTCTAAGGCTTAAAGTTTAAATTGAAATAGTGATCGGATGTTGACTTATGTGTAAACGACCCCGAAATAAAGTTTTGATGATTCCAATACCTTCGTGATGGCACCTATCTCAATACTAGGCAAGCCGACTATCTCAATAAACCACCCTATCTTTTAAATTTAAAAACATAATTATTAAATTCAGCGGAAGAAAACCTCACAAACACAAATATAAACACTCCCAAAACCCGGTGTCACTGAGTACATGAGCATCTAGTATGAATACAAGTCTGGAAAATACGGTCTATAATAGTCTAAGACCAAATACATTAAACAAGGAGATAGGGAAAGAGAGACAAGGTCTGCGAAATAGGGCAGATACCTCTGAATCTCCGAAAAATCAACTGTGTGAGAGAATCAACACCCACTATGCCCGGAAATACCTGGATCTGCGCACGAAGTGCAGGGTATAGTATGAGTACAACCAACCCAGCAAGTAACGATAATAAATAAGAAACTGAAGATAATGACGAGCTACACAGTTACAGTTCATTTTCAGTAATTCCAGCAGAGAGTAGGCATGCTTTCAATTCCAAAAGTTTAAGTCAAATTAGTTTTATACAGTTCAAGTTCATGTAATTCGGATATAAAATCTTTCAAAGAATTTCACATCAATGACAGATAGCAACTAAGTGAAACAACAAATGAAAACCAAGTACAACTTCTCAGGGCAACAGATACTCAACTCGTCACAACAGCTCAACCACTCGGCTATCAGCCTTCAGCACTTACACTCAATGGGTACCCGCACTCACTGAGGGTGTACAAACTCCGGAGCGCTATAATCTGCACAGCCAACATACGTGCTGCACGGACAGCTCACGCGCCATAGTATAAATATCTAGATCCGCACGACCAACTCACGTGCTGCATGGACAACTCACGTGCTATAGTATTAATATCTGGATCCACACGGCCAACTCAGATGCTGCACGGACAACTCACGTGCTATAGTATCAATATTTCACAATCATACCCTCGACCTCACTCAGTCATAAATCTCTCCTGTCTCTCGGGCTCTCAATAATCATGAAATCAACCCAAACAACAATGATATAATGCATCAATAATGAACAATAGAGACTGAGATAAAATAAACAAGTAAACTATGACTGAGTACCAAACAATAATTTAGTAGATAATTCAACATGTACACGACCTATGTGGGTCCCAGCAGTACCAACATATAACCTAAACATGATTTCTAACATGTCTTACAGTCAATTTGTAGCCCCATTCCCCTATTTACTGCTCAATTTATGCTTTATATTTGTTATGTGACTTGCCGGGGTGATTATTTTGGGTCCGGTGAGGTTTTAGGAATGAATTGGAACACTTAGTTCTAAGGTTTAAAGTTTAAATTGAAATAGTGATCGGATATCGACTTATGTGTAAACGACCCCGGAATAGAGTTTTGATGATTCCAATAGCTTCGTATGGTGATTTTGGACTTAGGAGCGTGTTCGGAAATTCTTTTGGAAGTCCGTAGTGGAATTTGGCTTGAAATGGCGAAAAGTAAATTTTTGGGAAGTTTGACCAGGGAGTTGAATTTTTGATACCGGGGTCCAAATCCAGTTTTGAAAATATTTATAGCCTCATTATGTCATTTATGACTTATGTGCAAAATTTGAGGTCAATCAGACTTGATTTGATAGGTTTCGGCATCGAATATAGAAGTTGGAAATTCTTATGTTCCTTAAGCTAGAATTGGGGTATGATTCATAGTTTTAGCGTTGTTTTATGTGATTTGAGGTTTCAAATAAGTTCGTATGATATTTTAGGACTTGTTGGTGTATTTGGTTGAGGTCCCGAGGGCCTCGGGTGAGTTTCGGATAGTTAACGGATCAAGAATTAAAGTTGGGAGACCGCTGAAGTTGAGTTTGCTGGTTTTTGGCTGATCTAGTTTCCTTCATATGTCAAAAAATTAAGGTCAAAATCGAGGTAAAAAATCGAGGTCAAAATCATGGTCAGGAAATCGTGGTCAGGAAATCATGGTCAGGAAATCGTGGTTAGGAAATCGAGGTCAAAATGGAGGTAAGGAAATCGAGGTTAGAAAATAGAGGGCAAGAAATCGAGGTTAGGAAATCGAGGGCAGGAAATCGAGAGTAGGAAATCGAGGGCAGGAAATCGAGGTCAGGAAATAGAGGGTAGGAAATCGACGTAAGGAAATCGAGGTCAGGAAATTGAGGGTAGGAAATCTAGGACAGGAAATCGAGGGCAGCGCCTGGACAAAGATTTTAAGTTATAAAACGGGGGCTTCATCCCATTTTTTATTTTTGACAAATTGGAGCTTTGGGAGAGGCGATGTTTGAGATATTTTTAAGGAAAAATATTTGGGTAAGTGATTCGAACTCGGATTTGGTTAGTATACATAAATATATCATTATTTTCATCATTTAATTAGTGTTTTGAGGTGAAATTTTGGGAAAAAGTTTAGAAATCTCATAAAACGAATTTTTAAGATTTCGGTGTCGGTTTAGAGTCGGATTTGAGTGAAACTAGTATGGTTGGACTCATAATTAAATCGGTTGTCGGATTTTATGAGTTTCATCAGATTTTGAGATGTGGGCCCCACATGCGATGTTTGGGTTAAATTTCGGATTTTGTTAGAAAATTTGTACTTTCATATGGAATTTATTACTACAATTTGTATTGATTGAATCGAACTAATTATGACTAGATTCGAGCCGATCAGAGTCGAAAAATCGAGGAAAAGGCATACTACTTGACTGATTGAGCGTGGTTTGAGGTAAATGACTTGTCTAACCTTGTGTGGAGGAAATTACCCTTCGGATTGGTATTGATATGAAAATGTTGATGTGTTGAAAGTCGTATACACGAGGTGACGAGTGTGTAAACATGCTAAATATGGAAGATTATGTCTTTAAACCGTGTAGAGCACTGTTGCATATTAATTAAATTATTTTATTCCGTTATATTCATCATCATTAATATATTTTCGGATTTTAAATTTGCCTGACCTCTTTCTGCTAAGTATTTTACACGTTTAGTTGAAACTCTATTTCTTTTGTTCTGTACATTACTTGAAGGATGGATTTCTTAATTTAAATAATATTAAAAATAAAGTATTTTACATTTAAAAATTTGATATTTAGACAAGGTGTTAAATTTGTGAAATTTTATTTTTGCTGAATACTTTGTGAGATTTTCGTACTCATTGTGATGGAGCCGTGAGCTCTTTATTATGAAAAATATTATTGTTGATTTATTTTGGCATGAGCCGTGAGCTCTTCATTGTGGAAAAATATTGTTGTTGATTTATTTTGGCAAGTTGAAATATTTGGGCACTTGAGGTGCAAATTGCGATATATTGTGATATTGATACGCATGCGGTGGTATAAGGTATGAGTGTTGAAACTCATGCGGTGTGATAAGGGTGACTTGATACGCATGACTAGTAGGGGAACTACTAGAAGTCATGCGGTGTGATAAGGGTGGCTAAAATGCGGGATGTTATTTCGGAAAAAATATTTTCTTTAAAATTAAATGTGAAGGCTCCCGCGGTGATATAAGGAAATGAGATATTGTGAATTTATTTACCATTTGGGACTACGAGGCGGTACCTCGGGAGTGCCCTTGTTGATATTTCTTTATGGCTGCATTGCCTTTGGTTATTTTTGGTGTTTTTCTTAAAGTTGTAAGTTTCTGTTTTCCTTCCGCGAGGTGTTAATTGCCCTTATTCTGTGTAGTTAAATTGTGACATACTACTTACTTGATTTATCCCCATTGTCATTATTGTTATTATATTGTTAAACTTTTCTCCTTGTCTTTTATTATTCAAGTAGGGCCTGACATGACCTCGTCACTTCTCTACCGAGGTTAGGCTTGGCACTTACTGGGTACCACTGTGGTGTACTCATACTACGCTTCTGCACATCTTTTTGGCAGATCCAGATACATCTTATTAGACCAGGCATCAGTGAATTAGCCATACGGGGAGACTTCGAGGTATATCTGCCAGCATCCGCAGACTCCAGACTCCCCTTCTATTTTATTATGCTGTCTTCCTTATTTGCTTTAGACTCTGATGTATAGAGACATAGAGAATAAATTCATAGAAGCTTGTGACTTATTCCTACCGGGTTTTGGGAGTTGAAATTGTTAAATTTACAGTTCTTATTTATTCGATTGTTGAGGATTAAATTTCAATTTATATTCAGTTATTCCGCATTGATAGGCTTACCTAATCTTAGAGACTAGGTTCCATCACGACATCCTACAGAGGGAATTTGGGGTCGTGACACTTACCCTTCTTTTCTTTAAAAGATTTTAAACTACAGAACTTCGTAAAAAGCAGCTCTATTTATAAAAGGAAAACCAGATTTCAACTTTCATTTTCTCAAAAGAAAAATCAGAACTTCAGAAGTTCGTCGCTTTAAGGAATTTCCAGCAAATGACCTTTTCTTTAAAAATATTTCGAATCTAAGGTAAATCCTAGACATATGTTTTCTCAAATAACCTTTCATCATTATGTAAATAACGTTCCCCAAATCAAAGTGTTTGCATAACGCAATCTCTCTTATAAACTTATAAAATTTAGACCACGTATGTACTAGTTTCACAACTCTTTTAACATTTCTTATGAATCAAAGTGTTCTCCATCATCTAATTAGGGATTTGAGTTGTAAATTTGGGGAAAAATGGTAGAAACTTCTTAGGCTAAAATTTTGAGTTTTGGAAGGTGATTCGAGTAATTCTTGTATGGTTGGACTCGTGAATGGATGGGTATTCATATTTTGTGAGTTTTTGTCGGATTTCGAGACGTGGTCCCAAGGGCCGGTTTGAGCTATTTCGGATTTTTACTTATAATTTCATGTTTCTCTTGTGGAATTGATTCTTTTATCCTACATTAATTATATCGTATTGCTTATGGCTAGATTCGGGGCATTTAGATATTAATTCGAGGGGCAAGGGCATTGCAGAGTAGGATTTCTGCGGTTGAAGTAAGTAACAATTTTAAATCTGGTTTTAAGGGTATCTGTCACAACCCAAAATCTCACATGTCGTGATGGAGCTTATCTCAATAATAGGCAAGCCGACTATCTCAATAAACCACCCCATCTTTTAAATTTGAAAACATAATTATTAAATTCAGCGGAAGAAAACCTCACAAACACAAATATAAACACTCCCAAAACCCGGTGTCACTGAGTACATGAGCATCTAGTATGAATACAAGTCTGGAAAATACGGTCTATAACAGTCTAAGACCAAATACATTAAAGAAGGAGATAGGGAAAGAGAGAAAAGGTTTGCAAAATACGGCAGATACCTATGAATCTACGGAAAAGTAACCGTGTGAGAGAATCAACACCCGCTATGCCCGAAAATACCTAGATCTACGCACGAAGTGCAGGGTGTAGTATGAGTACAACCAACCCAGCAAGTAACGATAATAAATAAGGAACTGAAGATAATGACGAGCTACACAGTTATAGTTCATTTTCAGTAATTCCAGCAGAGAGTAGGCATGCTTTCAATTCCAAAAGTTTAAGTCAAATCAGTTTTATACAGTTCAAGTTCATGTAATCCGGATATAAAATCTTTCAGAGAATTTCACATCAATGACAGATAGCAACTAAGTGCAACAACAAATTAAAAGCAAGTACAACCTCTCAGGGCAACAAATACTCAACCCGTCACAACAACTCAACCACTCGACTATTAGCCTTCAGCACTTACACTCAATGGGTACCCGCGCTCACTAGAGGTGTACAAACTCCGAAGGGGCTCCTACAGCCCAAGCGCTATAATCTGCACGACCAACTCACGTGCTACATAGACAACTCACGTGCCATAGTATAAATATCTAGATCCACACGGCCAACTCACGTGTTGCACGGATAACTCACATGCTATAGTATCAATATCTGGATCCACACGGACAACTCACATGCTGCAAGGACAACTCACGTGCTATAGTATCAATATCTCACAATCAGGCCCTCGGCCTCACTCAGTAATAAATCTCTCATGTCTCTCGGGCTCTCAATAATCATGAAATCAACCCAAACAACAATGATATAATGCATCAATAATGAACAATAGAGACTGAGATAAAATAAACAAGTAAACTGTGACTGAGTACCAAACAATAATTTAGCAGATAATTCAACATGTACACGACCTCTGTGGGTCCCAGCAGTACCAACATATAGCCTAAACATGGTTTCTAACATCTCTTACAGTCAATTTGTAGCCTCATTCCCCCATTTAATGCTCAATTTATGCTTTACATTTGTTATGTGACTTGCCGGGGTGATTATTTTGGGTCCGGTGAGGTTTCAGGAATGAATTGGAACACTTAGTTCTAAGGTATAAAGTTTAAATTGAAATAGTGATCGGATGTCGACTTATGTGTAAACGACCCCGGAATAAATTTTTGATGATTTCAATACCTTCGTATGGTGATTTTGGACTTAGGAGCGTATCCAGAAATATTTTTGGAAGTCCGTAGTGGAATTTGGCTTGAAATGGCAAAAGTTAAATTTTTGGGAAGTTTGACCGGGGAGTTGAATTTTTGATACCGGGGTCCAAATCCAGTTTTGAAAATATTTATAGCCCCGTTATGTCATTTACGACTTATGTGCAAAATTTGAGATCAATCAGACTTGATTTGATAGGTTTCGGCATCGAATGTAGAAGTTGGAAATTCTTAAGTTCCTTAAGCTAGAATTGGGGTATGATTCGTGGTTTTAGCGTTGTTTTATGTGATTTGAGGTTTCAAATAAGTTCGTATGATATTTTAGGACTTGTTGGTGTATTTGGTTGAGGTCCCGAGGGCCTCGGGTAAGTTTCGGATGGTTAACGGATCAAGAATTGAAGTTGGGAGACCGCTGAAGTTGAGTTTGCTGGTTTTTGGCTGATCTGGTTTCCTTCATTTGTCAAAAAATTGAGGTCAAAATCGAGGTAAAAAATCGAGGTCAAAATCATGGTCAGGAAATCGTGGTCAGGAAATCATGGTCAGGAAATCATGGTTAGGAAATCGAGGTCAAAATGGAGGTAAGGAAATCGAGGTCAGAAAATAGAGGGCAAGAAATCGAGGTCAAGAAATCAAGGTCAGGAAATCGAGAGTAGGAAATCGAGGGCAGGAAATCGAGGTCAGAAAATAGAGGGTAGGAAATCAAGGTAAGGAAATCGAGGTCAGGAAATTGAGGGTAGGAAATCTAGGACAGGAAATCGAGGTTAGAAAATCGAGGGCAGCGCCTAGACAAAGATTTTAAGTTATAAAACGGGGGCTTCATCCCATTTTTTATTTTTGACAAATTGGAGCTTTGGGAGAGGCGATGTTTGAGATATTTTCAAGGAAAAATATTTAGGTAGGTGATTCGAACTCGGATTTGGTCAGTATACACAAATATATCATTATTTTCATCATTTAATTAGTGTTTTGAGATGAAAATTTGGGAAAAAGTTTAGAAATCTCATAAAATGAATTTTTAAGATTTCGGTATCGGTTCAGAGTCGGATTTGAATGAAACTAGTATGGTTGGACTCATAATTAAATTAATTGTCGGATTTTATGAGTTTCATCAGATTTCGAGATGTGGGCCCCACATGCGATGTTTGGGTTAAATTTCAGATTTTGTTAGAAAATTTGTACTTTCATATGGAATTTATTACTATAATTTGTATTGATTGAATCGAACTAATTATGACTAGATTCGAGCCGATCAGAGTCGAAAAATCGAGGAAAAGGCATACTACTTGACTGATTGAGCATGGTTTGAGGTAAGTGACTTGTCTAACCTTGTGTGGAGGAAATTACCCTTCGGATTGGTATTGATATGAAAATGTTGATGTGTTGAAAGTCGTGTACACGAGGTGACGAGTGTGTACACATGCTAAATATGGAAGATTATGTCTTTAAACCATGTAGAACACTGTTGCATATTAATTAAATTATTTTATTCCGTTATATTCATCATCATTAATATATTTTCGGATTTTAAATTTGCCTGACCTCTTCCTGCTAAGTGTTTTACACGTTTAGTTGAAACTCTGTTTCTTATTATGCTGTCTTCCTTATTTGCTTTAGACTCTGATGTATAGAGACATAGAGAATAAATTCATAGAAGCTTGTGACTTATTCCTACCGGGTTTTGGGAGTTGAAATTGTTAAATTTGCAGTTCTTATTTATTCGACTGTTGAGGATTAAATTTTAATTTATATTCAGTTATTCCGCATTGATAGGCTTACCTAGTCTTAGAGACTAGGTTCCATTACGAAATTCTACGGAGGGAATTTGGGGTCGTGACACTTACCCTTCTCTTCTTTAAAAGATTTTGAAATACAGAACTTCGTAAAAAGCAGCTCTATTTCTAAAAGGAAAACCAGATTTCAACTTTCATTTTCTCAAAAGAAAAATCAGAACTTCATAAGTTCGTCGCTTTAAGGAATTTCCAGCAAATGACCTTTTCTTTAAAAATATTTCGAATCTAAGGTAAATCCTAGACATACGTTTTCTCAGATAACCTTTCATCATTATGTAAATAATGTTCCCCAAATTAAAGTGTTTTCATAACGCAATCTCTCTTATAAATTTATAAAATTTAGATCACTTATGTACTAGTTTCACAACTCTTTTAACATTTCTTATGAATCCTTTCATAAATTCGTTTCCCTTTAAGACTCCGTATCCTTCCTATCAAGATCATCCTTAGGTGTATAGTAAGCCATATTCCTTATTATTAATCATAGTTTTTTTACAAATAATTGATCCCAAGCTTAGTCTAATACTATGGAGCTACCTCAGGTAGATTTTAAGGAGTGCCTAACACCTCCCCCTTAGAAAAATAAGAACCCTTACCCATAATCTCACCGGTTAGAAGACCAGTAAAGAACATGACTTAGTAATTAAATAGGAACCCTAGTATACTTTTAAATATTAGGTGGCGACTCTCTTTCATCAACAACAGAAAAACTACAAGTTGAATCCTGTCTTGACTAGTGCAAAATAGGGTGATACAACGTTCGCATAAGAGAAGTTGGCCTGGCAGGGTGTATGGTGTTCGCATTCGCGAGACCTGTCTCGCGTTCGCGTAGAGGAACTGGGGAGCAGAAGCTGGTAGTGCTTCGCAAACAGGAGGGCCTTTCCGCGTTCGCGAAGAAGTGCTGGCTAGTGTTATTTTAAAAACGGATTTTGGCTCATTTTATCTCAAATCTTCCATGGGAGCCAACTTTAGGAGCGATTGTGAAGCACCATTTTCATCATCAACCATGAGGTAAGTGATTTCTACGCGTTGTGAGTTAAATACATGAATTTTACATGGATTCGAACATGGAAATTGGTGAAAATTGTGAGATTTTGAAGAAAACCTAGAATTTATATTTTTGGATTTTACCAAGAAATTGGCCATGGAATTAGGGATAAATTATATATATGAGTTCGTGGTGTTATGGGTAATGTTTAGCTTCGAACATTTTCAGAATCCGGGCACGTGTGCCCGAGGGCTGACTTTGTAGACTTTTCGAGCGAAGTTGGGGATTGTTATAAATTAATTAAATATGAGTGCTGGGGTATATTTTGATTGATTTGAACGTTGTTCGACTAGTTTCGGATCGATGGGCATTGGTTGAGGTGTTAGAGCGGCATTGGAGCCGGTTATTGGAACTTTGGAGCGAGGTAAGTCTCTTGTGTAACTTTATGAGGGGGAAACTACCCTATAAGTATTAAAAATTATTATGTGCTACTAGTTGTGGGTGTTGCGTACGCACGAGTGACGAGAGTCTGTACGTAGCTAAAGCATGTTTTTATCCGGGTAGACTTAGGACTCGATCTTGTAATATTTGAGTTATTTGAACCCAATTTACTAGCTTGGTTAATTGAATTTGTAATTGGGATCGATTTAGGTATATATATTAGGCCGAGCCTTATCACCTAGAGTTGTTGGCAAAATATTTGATAGACGATAAAGGTTATATCCACTTTATGGTCCTGTACCTGTATTGTAAGTACGTGACCCATAATTCGATAAGTTTTTTCCTTTCTTGTGGATCGGGCCGAACACCTCGGCAATATATTGAGATGCATCTCTGGTTCGCGCTGGTCAACCCTCGGCAGTGTACACACTACTCTGGATCAGGCCGTATGACCTCGGCATAATCGTACGTATTACTGCTAGGAGTGACCTCGGCATAATCGTACGTATTACTGCTAGGAGTCCGAATATTTATGAGATGCCCTTTTATTGAGACTTGGAATTTATATGGCACTCCCTATCCATTTGAGACTACATTTGATATTTTGAGATAACATATGACATTCGAGAGATTTATATTGCTAAAAATGTTTTTGGAGAATTATGTTAGTTACATTTATTTACCTCATGGTTGTTGTTGTATTTCATATCTGTTCATAATTTATTATGTTGTTTTATTGGACCACTAGTAGGTATCGATGTCGACCCCTCGTCACTATTTCTCTGGAGTTAGGCTAGATACTTACTGGGTACAAATTGATTTACGTACTCATGCTACACCTCTGCACTAAATGTGCAGGATCTGACAGGTTCATTTGGTGGTCATCTTGGCGCGTAGATGCAGCTGCTGAGGAGACATTATAGTGAGCTGCATTCCAGGCTACGTATCACAGCCCACAGAGTCTCCATCGTACTATTTATTTTATCCTGTCTTATTTACATTCCAGACAGATGTTGTATTATTATTTACTCCTTACTAAATACTCATGCACTTGTGATACCGGGTTTTGGGATACTAGTGGTTGTTAACGGTTCAACTTGATATTGTCATCTTTTATTTTATATATTACTAATATTTTTAGTATTCATGATTTTTAAATGAATTAAATCCTTTACTTAATAAGACTTATGATTTTAAAAATAATAAAAAGAATAATTGATTTGATAGTTCACCGTTTGCTTGCCTAACGTCGACGTTGGGCGCCATCACGACCTATAGTGGGAAATTGAGTCGTGACACTTAGGATTTAAAGTGGAGATATCAACTTGATTTATTATTTTAGAAAAATTGGGAAATACGTGATAAGCTATAAATCCGTGCCTTCTCATCTCGCAAGTGCTTCCGCGAGCGGGTAAACTTCTCTACTCTTATGGGATCGGGAGGTTCACCTCGGCATGATGGTAATACTAATATCATGGGATCGGACCGTTCGCCTCGTCATGATAGTAACACTACTCTTATGGGATCAGGCCGTTCTCCTCGGCATGTTAATAACACTATTCTTATGGGATCAGAATGTTCTCCTCGGCATCTTCCTGCTTAATAATCGAAATGGGTTCTTTAGCATCTTCACGGCCGTTTATGATATGTTAGTGATTTTATATAGACTCCTGAGAGGATTTATTGTAGTTGCTCTTATTTGCTTCATTGATACTTCTTATACACTCACCATGTCTATTTTATGTATTTATATTATTATATGATCTCTAGTAAGTGTCAAGTCGATCCCTCGTCACTACCTGTTTGAGGTTAGACTAGATACTTACCGAGTACGCGTTGTTTTCCGTACTCACGCTACACTTCTGTACTAATGTGCAGGTACTGAGATGGGTACTTCCAGTGGTCACGCAGGCGCATAGCCAATCATCTACGGAGACTTAGTGGTGAACGACTTGCCTTTCTACGATCTGCAACACCGGAGTCTCCCTCTACCTTATTTACTATTTCTGTCTATCACTTTTAGACAATAGTTGTAGTAGTTTTATATATTCTATAGATTGCTCATGTACTTATGACGCCGAGTTTTGGGGGAATTTTTAGCATTTATGTATTGTTGTACTTATTATTTTTATCACTACAGTGGATGTATTTTTTTATGCTGGTATTTTGTTAAGAAAAGAGCATGTACGGTTGCATGCGATCTTACTCATTTTGTTCTATCAAAAGGAAAACTTTTGTTTTAAATGTTAAAAGGGGATAAATTATTACACCCCATATTTTCGTACGTAAAAGTGCATCTTAAGAAAACTAATGTAAGACCAAAAATGAGATCATCTTTGGAAGTATATAAAGTAAGTTATCATGTTATCTCGGAGGTTACAAATATTGAAGATCATGAACAACAAGTACAAAGACGGTTGGAAGGTTCAGAAGCTAAGGAATTGAAGAAAATAATGTTTTGTCCAAAGTCGACAAGTTAGGAATGTTATAATCCGTACCTTTAGGGTGAGACTAGGGTTCTTAATATGATAAGGAGGTTATGTTATGAGTTATATTACTCGTAAGATAGTCGAGTGTTAGGTTTTGAAGTCAGGCGAGTTGTGGAACAAAAGTCGATGAAAGTCATCACAAGTTACGTTCATAAGTTTTACTGAACTTTGGGTCATATGTAACTTCGATTTTCTCCCAATATACGTAGAGTTACGGGGTATTCCACCCATAAAATTGAATATCTACGATCTATTTTCTAACGCATTAAACCATTTGTCAATACAACATCGGAATAGAGAGATATATATGTTTTTGCGAGACTGTGCAGGCTGCTAGGTGACAAGTAGGCGTGTCACCTACTTGTTTAAATGAGAGGATTAAATATGCCCAAAAAGGGGTTATTTAGGGTCGGACAAAGAGACCATTTAAGGAATTATCTACTGCAATATAACACTCATTTTATAGCATAATAACCAGACATAAACCCCTGCAAAAATCCTCCAAAATATTGCACACAAACCCTAATTGATTTTCTCTCCTTTTCAAGTTCTAGTTGAAGGAAAAATCTAGAGTTTGAAGAACCAAGATAGGATCTGATTTATTCAAAAAATAAGGTAAGTTTAGTGCTCTATTTAATCCATTATTTCTTCTTGAAATGTATGGGAAGTCGTTCTATAACTGAAAGAACTCACGGGACGGTGATCGGAAGCCGTGAGTTCGAGTTATTCAACTTGTAGTGGATTGTTTTGTGTGCGGTTTTGTATTGCTGTTGGATTGCATGTTTTGATACTGTTTTAGGGTGTTTTGGAGGAGAAATTGTGCGTATAAATACCACATAAATGCAGGGTAGTGGGCTGGTCATTCGCCGTAATATTTTCGGGTTGTTTGATACTACTACGGTAGTAGCTTTGTGTATGAAGAGATTGGGGTGTGTTGGGCTATTTTGTAGTATTTTGTGGTGTATATAAGGTTGGAAAATAATATATATATATATATATATATATATATATATATATATATATATATATATATATATATATATATATATTTGTTGTGTTCTTGTGTTGTTGGTGTTATCTTTAATTTGGAGGAAGTAAAGATTATAGGGGAGATGCTACCCATTTTAATATAAAATAAGCCTATCGTTCGTTAGGTGATAGTTGTACCTTTCATTACTTAATGATAGTATTATTATTGTTGTTGTAGATTAAAGTGCGAAGAGACGAGTTCAACGTGGTTATTGGAAAGATTGTGATAAGGTAAGTTCAGGCTTAACCTTTTCTTCATTTTGGCATGATCTTGTACCTACAAGTTTGATAACGAGACATAAAGAGATGTTTGTATTCCTGAATTTATTGACATTATCCTACTCTCAGAAGTTACTGTATTCTCCCTTATGGGGACTTTCTATTCAGTTAAGTATTGTCTTCTTTAAGTCAAGAGAGTAGAGGGTGTGTGTGTGTGTGTATATATATATATATATATATATATATATATATTTACCACCATCAAGCTATAATCGCTGGGCAGGCCCCTAGTGGGCAACCTATGATCTGATGGTAAGTTATATGCCGAGCCTACTGTGGCCGAGCGACTTTGAGCGAGACCAGAATAGCTGAGATACAGAGCCTAGTTTGGCAGAGCGCCTATGAGAGAGCCTACTACGACAAAGCAGTTATATGTACCAATGCCTTATAGGGCCGGACAACTATTTTACTTACTATATTAAGAGAGTTGATTCAGTATCAGCAGGTCAATATATCTCCAGATCATCTTTGACTCCCAGTTACCTTCAGTTATTATATTATCAGTTTAATTTCAGCTTTCAGTATTCTATTGCCTTACATACTCGGTACATTATTTCGTACTGACGTCCTTTTCCTGGTGACGCTGCATTTCATGCATGCAGGTTCACGTAGACAAACTGGTAGACCTCCTCCGTAGGTATTATCCATGATCAGCTTGATCGGTAAGAGAAGTTGGCCTGGAAGGGTGTATGGTCTTCGCATCCATGAGACCCGTCTCGCGTTCGCGTAGAGGAACTAGGGAGCAGAAGCTGGTAGTGCTTCGCGAACAGGAGGGCCTTTCCGCGTTCGCGAAGAAGAAGTGCTGGCCAGTGTTATTTTAAAAACGGGTTTTGGCTCATTTTATCTCAAATCTTCCTTGGGAGCCAAATTTGGGAGCGATTTTGAAGCACCATTTTCATCATCAACTAGGAGGTTAGTGATTTCTACGCGTTGCCAGTTAAATACATGAATTTTACATGGATTCGAACATGGAAATTGGTGAAAATATTTAGATTTTGAAGAAAACCTAGAATTTATATTTTTGCATTTTTACCACAAAATTGGCCATGGAATTAGGGATAAATTATATATTTGAGTTCGTGATGTTATGGGTAATGTTTAGCTTCAAACATTTTCAGAATTCGGGCACGTGTGCCCGAGGGTTGACTTTGTTGACTTTTCGAGCGAAGTTGGGGATTGTTATAAATTAATTAAATATGAGTGCTGGGGTATATTTTGATTGATTTACACATTATTTGACTAGTTTCGGATCGATGGGCATTGGTTGAGGTGTTAGAGCGGCATTGGAGCCGGTTATTGGAACTTCGGAGCGAGGTAAGTCTCCTACGTAACTTTGTGAGGGGGAAACTACCCTGTAAGTATTAAAAATTATTATGTGCTACTAGTTGTGGGTGTTGCGTAAGCACGAGTGATGAAAGTCCATGCGTAGTTTTATATGTTGTTTCGTAAATTGTCTTGCAATGTGGCCCTGTGGCCAAAGTATAACATTGTATGTTCAGAGTCTCTTAGCCGCAAGTTGGTACACTAGATTAAGTGAGTCATTGGGTGCCGGTCTTGATCCCTAGGTTTGGGGCGTGGCAAACTTGGTATCAGAGTAGTTTGTCATCTAAATCGTGTCTAGTAGGGTCTTGTTGATAGATGTGTTGTGCACCACATTATATAAGCAGGGAACTACAGGGCTTTTAGGAGTTGGTTACCCTTCTTTAACATCTAAATCGTGCTGTAGAAATGAGTTATAGGAAATATAGGTTAAACTTACGTATTGATGTTTGCATACATATATGACAGTGACTAGATAAACTACAGCTAGTCAGTGGAGAGATAAAGCAATGGGTGAGGGGACCAGTAGGATACCCCTAGTAGATGGGGCCCATTATAGGGCCCAGGGCGAGACTCGTACTCAGCCATTACCGACTCCTCCACCACCTGAGGAAATTCCTAGGGATATCGCACATCCAGTTCCTCCTCTACTTCCATCAGATCAGGACTTGAAGAGTGCGTTGCATTTGTCGACACAGTAGGTAGCTACCCAGCAACATGCTAGGGCATCAGCTATTGCAGGATCATTTGAGGGGTTTGGGAGTTAAAGGGTCCGAGAGTTTATTTCTTTGAGTCCCCCAGAGTTCATGGTGACAGATCAGAGAGAGGACCCACATGATTTCATAGATCAGCTTCACAGGATCTTTCGGGTTATGCATGCCACAGAGAAAGAGGTAGTTGAGCTAGTAGCTTTTCGACTCCGTGATATAGCCGTCCTTTGGTACGAGGGATAGGAGAGGTCCAGGGGACATGATGCACCTCCAGCTATTTAGGAGAATTTTTCAAATCCCTTCCTTGACCAGTACATACCGCAGGAGATCCGACAGGTTTAAGTCGATCAGTTTCTGTCCCTCAAGTAAGGCAATATAAGTGTTCGAGAGTAAGGCAATATAAGTGTTCGAGAGTATAGTCTCCGTTTTGACTCATTGGCTAGATATGCTCCATCCATAGTTGCTACTATGCGGGACAGGATCCACAGGTTTATTATAGGGTTGGCTCCAGAGTTAACTGAGGCATGTTCCAACGCTGCATTGCAGGATATTATGGATATCTCCCGGATTCAGGCATTTGCCCAGAATATAGAAAGGGGCAGGCGTCGGCAGCAAGGTACAAAGAGGAATGAGCAAGGGCAGCATAAGAGGATAAGATTTTCTAGGTCTCAGGAGCAGTCTCAGGGTAGTTATAGGCCCCAGTACTTCGGACGGCCACCTAGGCCTCCACCGCCTCAGTTACATATTTATAGGTATGACCGCTATGCTCAGTCAGGATCGGGTGAGAGCTCATGTGCGTCGGGTTTCCAGTGACATCGAGATTTAGGGCAGACATGGTCATTTCCATTGCGGTATGATATATGTGGTAGAGGACACTTGGGCCAATGTCGATCAAGTTCCGACGCTTGTTATTCATATGGGCGTCCAGGGCATATGATGTTAGATTTCCCAAATAGAGATTTTGGGGGTATGACACAACCAACGAGTTCAACAATACGATCATCTATGTCTGTGCATCCTTCAGGGCGTGAGTCTCAGTCTTTGGCTAGTAGAGGTCGAGGCAGAGGTAGAGGTTCTAGTTCAGGTGGTAATCAGAATTGTATCTATGCTTTAGCGGGTCGACAGGACCAGGAATCTTCACTAGACATTGTGATAGGTATATTGACCATTTGCTCTCACAATGCTTATGGCTTGATAGATCCAGGATCTACATTATTGTATATTACCCCATTTGTCGCGGGGAAGTTTAGTATAGTGCCTGAAATACTAAGTGATCCTTTTGCGGTATCTACACTGGTCGGAGAATTGATTATTGCTAGATGGGTTTACCGAGGTTGTACGGTGACAATTTGTTGTCGTCAGACCTCAACCGACCTAGTTGAGATAGAGATGATGGATTATGATGCTATCATGGGCATGAACTAGTTGGCAGCTTGCTATGACACAGTTGATTACCGAGCAAAGGCAACCAGATTTCATTTTTCCAGGTGAGCCAGTCCTTGAATGTGTAGGTAATACAATGACACCCAGAGGTAGATTTATTTCCTATTTGAAGGAGAGGAAAATGATCACAAAAGGGTGCATTTATCATATTGTGCGAGTTAGAGATGCAGTTATTGAGATACAGACACTTCAGTCTATTCCAATAGTAGGAGAGTACGCAGATGTGTTTCTAGATGAGCTTCCAGGTATTCCTCTAGAGCGAGAGATATATTTTAGCATCGATTTACTTCCAGAAACTCAACCAATATCCATCCCTCCATATAGAATGACACCTGCCGAATTGAAAGAGTTGAAGGAGCAGCTAAAAGATTTGATGGAGAACGGTTTCATCAAGTCCAGTACCTCACCTTGGGGTGCATCGGTATTGTTTTTGTGGAAGAAAGATGGTTTGTTGAGGATGTGTATCGATTATAGGCAGCTGAACAAGGTAACTATTAAGAATAAGTATCCACTTCCAAGGATCGATGACTTGTTTCATCAGTTGTAGGGGGCTAGATGCTTTTCAAAAATAGATTTGAGGTCAGGGGACCACCAGGTCAGATTTCGGGAGAAAGATATTCCAAAGACAGCCTTTAGGACCCGATATGGCCACTTCGATTTCCTTGTCATGTCTTTCGGGTTGACAAATGCACCTGTCATATTTATGGACTTTGAATAGCGTATTCCATCCATTTTTAGATCTGTTCGTAATAGTATTTATTGATGATATTCTGGTTTATTCACGTTTATAGGAGGAGCATGCAAATCACCTGTGAGCGGTAATCCAAACCCTCCATGATCATAAGTTGTATGCTAGGTTTTCTAAATATAAGTTCTGACTGGAGTCTGTAGCATTCTTGGGGCATATTGTATCCGATGAAGGTATAAAGGCAGACACTCAAAAGATTGAGGTTGTGAAATCCTGGCCTAGACCTACCACTCCGACAGAGGTTCGTAGCTTTCTAGGCTTAGCAAGCTACTACTGGAGGTTTGTGGAGGGGTTTTCTTCCCTTTCGGCACCATTGATGAAGCTGACTCGGAAAGTAGATAATTTTCAGTGGACAGAGGCTTGTGAGCGGAGTTTCCAAGAGCTTAAGAACAGGTTGACCTTAATGCCAGTTCTAACACTTCCATAGGGTCTAGAGGGTTATGCCGTGTATTGTGATGCCTCAGGTTCAGATTAGGATGTTTCCTGATGCAACATGGGAAGGTTATTGCCTATGCTTCAAGGCAGTTGAGGAAGCACGAGAGGAATTATCCGACCCACGACCTTGAGTTAGTTGCAGTTGTCCATGCACTTAAAATATGGCGACATTATTTATATGGTGTTCATGTTGATGTATTTACAGATCATAAAAGCCTGCAATATATCTTTAAGCAAAAAGAGTTGAATTTGAGACAGAGGCGATGGCTAGAGTTATTGAAAGATTATGATTTTAACATTCTCTACCATCCAAGGAAAGCTAATGTAATAGCAGATGCCTTAAGTCGCCGATCTATGGGTAGCTTAGCACATATAGAGGTTGAGAAAAGAGAATTAGCTAGAGAGATTCATCAATTGTCTTGTTTGGGGGTTCAGTTAGTAGCTTCTGATGATGGTGGAGTTGTACTCTAAAACACTGCAAAACCATCTCTCATAGCTGAAGTCAAGGAAAGGCAGTACGAGGACCCAGAGTTAGTCGAGTTGAGAGAGCGAGTTCCGTAGTAGAAGAAGCCGATGTACATGGGTCGTTTGTGTGTCCCATATGTAGCAGGGCTACGAGACATGGTTATGTCAGAGGCACATTATTCGTGGTACTCCATTCATCCTGGGTCAATGAAGATGTATCATGACATTAAGGATGTGTACTGTTGGAATGATATGAAGAAGAACATTGCTGTGTTTGTCGCCCAGTGTCCTAGTTACTAGCAGGTGAAGGTAGAGCACCAGAAGCCCGAAGGGCTAATGCAAACTATAAAGATCCTGACGTGGAAATGGGAGGTGATAAACATGGACTTTGTCACGGATTTGCCTCTTTCTCATCATAAGTTCGAATCTATATGAGTGATAGTCGATAGGCTAACGAAATCAGCCCATTTCCTACCAGTCAGACCTACATATACATCCGAAGATTATGCGAAGTTATATATTAAGGAGATAGTGCGGCTACACGGAGTACCAGTATCTATTATATCTGACCATGGGGCCCAGTTTACAACATATTTCTGGAGGTCATTTCAGAAAGGTCTAGGGACTCAGGTGAATCTTAGCACAACTTTTCATCCACAGACTAATGGACAAGCCGAGCGCACAATTCAAATGCTCGAGGATATGTTACGAGCATGTGTGTTAGATTTTAAAAGAAGTTGGGATGAACATCTACCTCTTATCGAGTTTGCATATAATAATAGTTGCCACTCCAGTATCCAAATGGCTCCGTATGAGGCTTTGTATGGGCGTAAGTGCAGATCTCCTATAGGGTGGTTTGATGTTGGAGAATCTGGGTTACATGGGCCAGACTTGATTAAGCATGCCGTAGAGAAGGTAAAGCTTATCCAGGAGCAACTGTTGAAAGCCTAGAGTCGTCAGAATTCATATTTTGACGTGAGATGATGAGACTTAGAGTTCGGGGTTGATGACTGGGTATACTTACAAGTATCGCCTATCAAGGGCGTGATGAGGTTTGGCAAGAAAGGCAAGCTTAGCCCACTGTATATTGGGCCTTATAGGACTATTCGGAGAGTGGACCAAGTAGCTTATGAGTTAGATTTTCCCTCCGAATTGGAGTCTGTCCATCCGATTTTTCACCTATCTATGCTACCGAAGTGCATTGGCGATCCTACCCTAGTGGCGCCCACTAATGATATACAGATCACAGAGGACTTATCGTACGAGGAAGTTCCAGTTTCCATCCTAGACTGACAAATCCGTAAGCTACGAAATAAGAAGGTAGCCTCTGTGAAAGTTTTATGTAGAAGCAAGAACGTGGAGGAGATGACGTGGGAAGCGGAGGTAGAAATGAAGTCTAAATATCCCCACCTATTTCAAACTGAGGATATGGCTCGAGATGGGATACTTCAGCAAAGCTCTATTTAGGCCAGTAGGTCATCAGGTAAGCTCTTATTTTTGACTTTCGGTATTTATGATTGACGGCCGTGCGAGGCCAAGTGTTGCTATTTATAGACATTAGCCATTTGTGACATGTATAGTATGTTTTCTGGCTACGCGCAAGTTAGTTTTGGTCTATTGTACGAGGGAGACTCTAGCAAAATTTTCCATTGTCTCTAAGAGTAAACATTCGAGGACGAGTGTTCCTAAGGGGAGAATGATGTTACACCCCATATTTTCGTACGTAAAAGTGCGTCGTAAGTAAACTAATGTAAGACCAAAAATAATATTATCTTTGGAAGTATATAAAGTAAGTTATAATGTTACCTCGTAAGTTACAAATATTGAAGATCATGAAAAACAAGTACAAAGAGTGTTGGAATGTTCGGAAGCTAAGGAATTGAAAAAAATAATGTTTCGTCACAAGTCGACAAGTTGGGAATGTTATAACCCGTACCTTTGGGATGAGACTAGTGATAAGTTGGTGTTTTACCCACTTATTTCTTCTTGATACTTAGGCTTTTTTATGATTTTTTTTAGAAACTAAGGCATTTATTAAGGTTTATTGGCATATTTCAGGTATCAAGTGATTTAGAAGTGATGATGAAGAAACCAAGTGAGAACGAGTCAAAAAGAAGCTAAAATGGACAAAAGAAATCTGCCCAGTGAATTACCCTTCGCGTCGCGAAAGGTTAGACGTGAACGTGAAGTATCAGGACAACAAGCCTTCGCGAACGTGAGGTGCGAAGGGTTAGACGTGAACGCGAAGCATCAGGACAACAAGCCTTCGTGAACGTGAGGTGCTATACGTGAATGCGAAGAAGGAGGAAGCCAACCTTCGCGAACGCGAAGGTATAATCGCGAACGCGGAGAAACAGGAGACAAACCTTTGCGAACGCGAAGAAGCAGTAATAAAACCTTCGCGAAAGCAAAGAAGAAACTGGGCGGAAAAAACTGGGTAGTTCTGGAATTTCACGATTTTGAGCCCAAACCATTTAATAACGACCTAGCTCATTTGTAAGAGATCTTTTGCTTATTTTTCAGTCTCTTAGACTAGAGAAGACAAGTTTTGGGGCTAGGGTTCTTGCACACACACTTGGGTCTTGAAGATTTGAAGCTTTTGGTTGAGAATTTCTTACTCATTTATGCTCATTTCTTCATTTCCTTGCGTTGTATTGTATATCTAAGTGTGTAGTATTTTTTCCAAAACTTGAATCTTATTTATGGAAATATTCATATTTAAAGTGTGGATTAAATATCTTGTTGTGCTTATGTATTGAACGATTTTTATTTATTATGAATGGAGTTATTGTTTCTTTAATTATTCTTGTTCTTTAATGTTTCCAAAGGGATTAGCTAACACTCGGACTTGCCCATTCACTTCGGATTAATTTGGGAAAAATAATTCGGGGTTGGAAAAGATTAATTAACAAGAACTTGAGGCTTTAACCCTCACTTTATAGATTCTACCTAGGGATAGGATTGAACTACTTGTAGCCGTATTCGGGTGTGCTTAATCTCTTAATTATTTTTTAGGGATAATTCAATCAGGAAGTCTTGTTAGTTTTCGAGAGAAGCTAATATAGAATTATTATCCGATGCTAATTAACATAAACTCGCTCATATTTGTAAAATTGTGAAATGCATTGGATCGTTACTTGAGTGTATTTCCCATTGTATCCATACTTGTACCCATTGATCACTTTACTTGCTTTCTAGGTTAGTTTATATTTTCGCATTTAGCTATAATATTTTCTCAACAACCATTCTAAGTGTTTGGCATTTCAGAACAAGTGATAATTTTCTTACATTCCTAATCGCATACATATTGTTCTCTGTGGGATTTGACCCCGACTCATAGTTGGGTAAATTATATTGTATGCGACCGTGTCCATTTACTTTTCAATAGTGGATTTGGACGTCATCAAAATTGGAGCCGTTGCCAGGGAACAATTTGGCATAATTTAAGTTGTTTGAGAAGTAAGCGTAAGTGCTTTGGTCCAAACTTGTGAATATTTGTGCAATTATTTTCTTGTCTTTATTTATCTTCTTGCTTGTTTCTTGTTTATTTTATTAGTTTTTTAAAAATAAACAATAAAAAAATATAAATGGCATCATATAATGAAAATTGGTTGGATGGTAGTTGTTCATACTTTGATGACCCTTGTCCTTATTGTGGAGGACCACACTCGTAGTAAAATTATTTAAATTCTCCCAGGGGTGGATTGTGCGCACAATCTCAAACCCATGAGAGGAGTATTTGTGATAAGTGTGGTTGGCAAAATGGTCATTGGGATAATTGTGCTTATTTGTCCTTCCCTTCCCCAAGCCCCCGCTGTGATGATTCTTCTTTTTGTGATAAAAATTATAGGGATATGTAAGTGGAAGAAATTGAGCATGGTCAAAATGGAGAGTTTAAGCTCATGTTAGAATGCCTACTTGAAGGAGGAAACAGTGA
This sequence comes from Nicotiana tomentosiformis, assembly GCF_000390325.3. Lineage (NCBI taxonomy): Eukaryota > Viridiplantae > Streptophyta > Magnoliopsida > Solanales > Solanaceae > Nicotiana > Nicotiana tomentosiformis. Next base: position 107,029,317 of record NC_090820.1, on the reverse strand, counting down.
GCAAAATTCCTTGGAGGAGCTTTTGAAACATAGTCTCCAAAATGATTTGGTGCTTGAAAGGTTGAACTTACAAATGGGAGAAATGCTTGAAGCTTTAGAGGTCCAAAAAGTCTCGGAGGTGAATGATAGCCAAGAACCTTCTTTAGATGTGGAAGCCGAAAATTCTTCCTTGGCACTTAATCAAAACCAAGAAGAACTCTCAAATGCTCAAAATGAGAGGATGATGCTCATGTTGGAGGTCATTTTTGAGGAATCAATTATTGAACATCCGCCAACCGACTTCATGAGTGTTAGTGATGCCAAGAAAAATATGAAATTAGAGTCAACCGGTGCAAATGAAAATATGGTTGAGATTGACTCTAGTTCGGGAGAAAAAGAGAATGTCAAAATTTGGGAAGATTTGCAATTTGAAGGCTTGGGTCGCATTCCAAGCATTTTTCAACCTTGAAATTGCATGGTGATATGGGAATTGAGCCGTGCGAATCCATATGGAAGTGCAAAGAAGAAAATCAAGAGCCATACATTTTGCAATTTGCATATTCAAAAAGGCAAAATAACATTCCTCACATGAAAGCCAATAGACGCAAGGTGAAGAAATTAATGCTTGGCTTGATCATCTACTTACCACCCCCCATCGCTCATGGTCACAAACTTGATTCCAAGTTAGGTGCCCAATTCATATCGTCCAAGTAGCGAGAAAAGTGGTAAAGTTGATTCGCGTCGTGCCACGACGTTAAATGCGGTGCTTGGTGGGGGGCAACCCATCGTTTTCAACATTTTCGGTCGTTTTTGAAATTTTCTCCTCTAGAATAGCTTAGTATATTATTTTTGATTAATTTTATAAGTTTTAGAATTTTTGGAGTTGATTTGAGTAGGTGGGGGTGACCGGACAACCAAAACCAGTAGTTGTTGGAAATTGCATACGCAATGCTTCGCGTTCGCGATGGACCTTCGCGTTCGCGAAGGTTTATGAAAATTTAACCCTTCGCGTTCGCGAAACTTTGGCACTTTTTACTCTTTGCGTAGGCGACAAGACCTTCACAAACGCGTAAGGTCAGGTGAGTTTTAAAATTTTTAAAATACTGGAAACGAACAATTTACCCCCAGTCTGGCTCAAGAACAATTCTCACTACTCCTTAAAATCAATTCTCCATAATTTTCAAGTCCATTGCAATTCCTCCTCGTCATTTACAAGGTATGGGATTTCCTCTCTTGTCTCTTAACTCTTTCTTCTCTTTCATGGTGCAAAACAATAGAAGAACAACCATGGTTGTTTGGTTCTTAGGGTTCAAATTTGAGTATTAAATGTCAAATTTGTGTGTGGATTTTGTTGTGCTTGTTGGGTGAGGTTGGTTGAGTGTGTTTGTGTGATCGTTAGTATAAAACTTTTGGGCAAGATGTATGCTAAAGTTAATTGAAAAATGAGAAGGAAAAGAGGGCACACACACTGTTTGACAAAATGCCCGAAAGTAAAATAGGGTTGGGCGATGAGATGACCTTCGCGAACGCGATGTTGTGCTCGCGAACACGAAGGCAATCCTGTGCACAAAATCTTTTTGACTTTTGCGAACGTGATGGTCTTCTCGCGAACGCAAAGGCCTAAATACGGGCAAATTCTTTTTTGTTCTTCGCGGACGCGATTGTATACTCGTGAATGCGAAGAGCAATCACTGGCAGTCTCAAAAATGGCAAAAAATAATAGCTTTGCACAGCTCTGCCCTGGACCTTTTTCGCCCATTGCTTTGGCCTAAATACTTCCTAATACATTGTTTTAAGTATGTATATGAGCTTTTAACATTGTTGGTCTATTTTGTAGGTACTTTGGGCATAAAATGGATCCGGTACACAATGAAATTGAGCAAGAACATGTCCTTGAAGCTGAATAAGAGGAACCCTTTGATCATGACCGGTTTCAATCTGCAACATGTGAGTGGAAATATGATGAACTCTTGTCAAAGACCATCGTCCGGGAAAGAGGCATAAACATGGAAAAGGTTGAAGCTAAAATTCCGGGCTTCTACACAAGATTGGTGGAAAGCAGGTGGATTTGTTTTGCCGAGTAACCAAATGATGCCAATCACACAGTAGTTTTGGAATTTTATGCAAATGCCTTGAGGACCGACTTCCAAGGTACCTTAGTTACTACTGTGAAGGCCGTGCAAGTTCATTTCAGCCCTGAGGTAATTAACGAAATTTATGGCCTTCCCAATGCCGATAGAGAGGTCTACATAGACAGAGCTAAAGCTGGAGGAAACCAGTGGTTAGTGAACAAATTACATGATGGGGTGACCCCGAAGTGGATGATAGTGCACAAGGGAGTTGATTCTCACGATTTCACGGTTGAGGCAAAGTTTTGGCTCTCTATTATCTGTGCAAAAGTCTTGCCTTCTACAAATGACACTGGTGTGACACCAGAGAGGGCACTGATAATTGCTGCTATCACGGATGGGCTACCTGTGAACGTGGGGGAGCACATTGTTAGAGAAATCGAGGAAGCCACCCATGGGAGGTCCAAGAGCCTATTCTTCCCATCCTTGATCACTCGATTATGCTATGATGCTGGGGGGAGGGGGGGAGGGGGGTGTTAAAACGCCCAAATGATGGGACCACTCCAGTCCGGCCCTCACACTATGCGTCACTTATCCAGTCAGATACACGGAGTAGATGCACACATTAGGCAGCTCATAGCTAGCCTTCCTACTGGCCCACCTGGGGCTAGCACATCTACTGGCATTGCTACCCCACTATCCCTGGATGGAGTGGTCCAAGAGCAAAAAGCAATAACTGGCAAGATGGAGGCCATGAATAACAGGTTGGAAAATATGAGCCGCCGGCAAGGGAAGATTGAGAAGCGGCAGAGAAAGTTCAAGGAGCACGAGAAAAAGAAAAGCAAATTTCTGTCCAAAATGATACACAAGCTGAGTTCATTCTGTGGCTCACATGAATCAGAGGATGAAGATGATGAGGATTTGGAGCTCAAATTTCCCACCACCTCCAGCTCCGAGTGATGCAGTTTCAGGGAGCACCTCCTTCATTTTATCTTATTTTGTTTAGTTGCATTGAGGACAGTGCAACGCTTTAGGATGGGGGTGACTCATTTACATGTGATGATGTAGTTGGAGCATGATTAGTTTTTGTGATAACTTGTGTAGATTGGTTGACGTAGTAGTTTATTAGTGATAGTTTGAAGTTTAATTCTAGCATGTTAGCATTAATTTTGCTACTTTATTTACTTGTAGTAGTATTAATTAAAATTTTTGGTTTTTTTATGCCGCGGTTCTTTTCCAAGAAAATAATTTGTGTCGAACCGGGTGACTTCTCCCTATGATGGATGGCTTGACAACTTTCTTAAGGGATTAGTCTTGTTTAGTTTTTCTTTGTTTTTAGGTGTATATATATATTACTAGTTTAGTAGCTAGTAGTGAATAAATTGATTATTGGGTGTGATCTTTTGTCCATAAACCAACGTGTGGCTTGTTTGGTACCAACATAATTTAAACTTTGGCATATGAAATTTTGATCTTTAAAATGAAATATGATTAAAGTAATAATCCTTGTTGTGACTTTTAGGTTCTATTTTTGGCTCTTTAATTCATTAAATAGCCTTTTAGGCTATATGTGATTTTCTTCGGGTTCATTAGTTTTAATTGGATTTTGAATTTATATGTCACTGGAGTTTGCATGTGCCATGTGTGGTGAGATTTGTTATGAGTTCTTTTGCATTATTTGTAGTCTAGAACTTTCTCAGAATGTGCTACAAGGCGAAATCCTAGACTAACTTGGTTTAAAAAATAATGTTAGGCCTTCCTTGGACCGTTATTGTGCCTTAAATTTCGTACCCTTGCATATTTTCCCTAGTCAACCCCTTTTGAGCCTTTAAACTTTTTATTTGGCAACCATGTTACAAGATTTAACCCTTTGTTCTTTATTGATCTAGCTTTTGGCACCCTACCTCCCTAAGTACTTTGAAAGTGTAATTATAGGCTAAAAGCCTAAGATTGGGGTGAATGTTGGAAAAGTTGTGATGTGAAATTTGCTTAAAAGGTGAAAGGTAATATAAAAAAATAAAAAAATAATATATATATATAAAATCAGCTTTGGTAAAAAAGCTAGTCTTCAAGGAGCCATGGCTGCCGTGACCTCTCCCCAGCCATTAGCTATGGGAGAGCCAATCCAAAACATTAATGAAACAATTCCTAACATTATTCCAAAACAAAATTATGCTGCGCAGCTTCACCCAAAAGAATCTACCCCAACATCGTAAAAAATCGAGTTGTTTACAGTTAAGTTCGTTCATGGAGAACCAACGATAGAATTTACCATGGAGGAAGTTAATTATTTTACAAGAGAAGAAGGATTACATCAAGCAGTTGTGATGAAGCTTTCATATGGAAAACCCGATCTAAAGGAGATTAGAAGGATTTTTCCATCGCAATTCGAGATTCAAGGTCACTGTAACACTGGACAGCTTGAGTTTCGTAATCTGTTAGTAAGGTTTGATTTATATAACGATTATGTTCAGTTCCTGTGAAGGTCGATTGGATATATTAAATCCAAAGGTAATGAATACTTCTTCAGATATTTTCCATGGACAGTAGGATTTAATCCAAAGGAGGAAACGTCTCTAGCAGTTGTGTGGATTTCCCTTCCTGGGTTGCCACCTAAATATTTTGCTAAGAGGTCTTTAATGTCTATTGCTTCAGCTGTGGGTAAATTTCTTGCTGTGGACAAGGCAACACAAGAGAGAATGAGACCTAGTGCTGCTAGGGTCAAGTTTATACTTGATCTTCTTAACAAACATCCTAAAAAGGTTAGGCTACATATTGTGGACAAAGTTTCTAGTAAATCTGTTGTGCATTACCAAGAGGTGGTGTACGACAATCTTCCAAAGTATTGCACTTATTGAAAATATCAAGGGCATGAGGAAAGAGTATGTAGAGTGATGAATGGAAAATCTGGAGAGGACGTGAAGGCAAAGGAGGCAAATAGTGATAGTAATCTGCTTGATATTGATGTGAGTAATATTGAGCAATTAGAAGGGGATACTAGAGACTTTTTGAATGCTAAAAGAGCTGGCCAAATTGTTGTGGAAATTCTATAAAAAGATACCAGCAGTGGTAAGCAGCAGGTGGTGCAGATGCAACCTAATGAAGTTCCAAAACAGTCTACTGTGAGGAGCAGAGGTGTGGTCATTGTTGAACAAAATCGTGAAGTTCGACTGGAGCAGGGGATGGCTCATAATGCAACAGGTGATCGAGTTGTGCATAAAAGGCTCAAAGAAGCTGTTTTTAGTGTTCCTAGTGATACTATAGTGCAAATTGAGGCTAGACAACCTGATGGACACAAAAATGTTACAGTCATTGAAAAGGATAATGTAGCTGGTGTCGATCGAGTTTCGTATAGTGTACTGCCTGAAGCTATTGATGATATCAGTCGTAACTTTATTGCTGCTTCAGGTCGTGTGGCAGATATAGGTGACACTTCAGCTTTTAGGAAGGATCAAACTAAACTTCCAATTGAGCAGAATCCCAAGTTGGTGGACGTCCCAATTGATCGAGCTTTGACTAGGGTCGTGCAAGGATTAGAGGTATAACAACTGGTCATGAAGTTCAAGCTAATGTCCAGGATCAGATGTTGAAGTTGCAGGCTGTTGGAGATAAAAGAAAGGCTACTGCTAGGGCTTTGACTGCTAGTGGTGATGTGAGCTCAGCTGATTTGCATGGGAAACCAACTGGTGTTGTTCAAAGACAAGAGGATCTAGCTATAGCTGATCGATATGCTGGACAAAATCTCAAAGTGGTTGGTGCTGAGAATTGTTTTTTTTTGTTAGAGGTGTTAGTGAATTGATTCCTGCTGCTGAACAAAATATTGAAGCTAACATTGACGCAGCTAAAATCTGCAACTAAAACTAGTTAAAAAAAGAGTGGTTGGTCAGTGGTGAATAAGACACAATCATCACCTAACAAAACAAATGTTCAAATGCGTAAAAATCTGGCTACTGGCACAGAGAAAATTAATGTTGCTAACTCTTTTGGAGTATTAGAAAATGCACCTGTGTTGGTTGATGCTGGAATGGGAGAGCAGCAGTTTGGTCAAGAAGCAACATCAAATACAGGGCAACCAAAAACACCAAGCAGTGTAATAGAACAGCAAAAATACAGGCAAAGGGAACCTAATAGTACATCAGGTTTTGGAGTTGATCGAGCAACTACTACTACCCTTCCTACAGTAGCATTTGCAGAGCAGTTTGCACCTGCTGAAAAATCAGCTGTCTTTTGTTCGACATTGAATGCTTTTTCTGCATTGAATAATGATCAACATGCCAAGTTGAAGACGAGGCGAGATGTACATATGGAGGGACAAGAACTGGAAGGTGTTAGATTTTTGCAAACTAATAATACTCCATGGGCTAAGGGACTGTTTGAACACACTCAACACCCTCCAAAAAATGTAGTTGCTGCCCCGCAAACTGAAGATCAAGATGGGCAATATTCTAAGGCAAACAACTGGGCATTGCAATTTGATCCAGTTGTGGAGGAGCTAATGGACAATCAAGTACACAACTCTAATACTCCAACATTGCATTTCTCAAGTCCTCACGTGGAACAAATTATCAAGCATACCCATAATGCAATGATGTTGAATACTACTATGGTTAAAAAACCTTTGGTCACGTTGAACACTTCCGTGTTTGAAGTGCCATCACAGTCTTTGGAGTCTTTTAGTGAATATGGAGGTGAGACAGGGTAGTTGACGATGTCCACTGGAAACAACCACGAAATAATACAAGCAAATGTGAGGGAGATGGTTATTAAATCCAGACTTTGGGCTGACCAATGTGAGGATGATAATGAAGAGGACTGGGGTAATGATATTGCTGGGGTTTCGACTGAGGATGTTGATCAAGATAGTGAAGATGAAGGGATGCTATCAGTTGGCTCGCCATCATTGCCAAAAATTGGCAGCTCTTCAATTTTAAGCTTAGGAATCAAGCTTAACGAGAAGGCACCCGTTTTTGTCCCTAAAACTAGGCAGCAACATATTGGAACAAGCACAACAGGTGCTAGTTCGATGGAAAATGCAGTAGTAAAGACGACTGGGCAGCAGCAGATTACTGCGAGCACTCCAACCGCTATTTGTGTGGATGATCAATATGCAGAAACAACATCAAGTCTTGGACAGCAGCAGCAAATTGCAAGCACTCCAGATGCAGTAATGTCAGCTCCAAATGCTGGACAACAACAACAGAATTTAAAGGTACCGGTTATTAGTTTGGAGGACAGAAAACTACTGGACGCGATGGTAAGTTCCAAACCTGTAAATTCATTAAATCCTACTGCTTTTAGCACTGGACGTGTGAGTAAGAGCAGGAACAAGATGCAAGGCCTACAACAACAACAAAACAAGGCAATTTTGGCAAACACACACGATGGAAATGCCTTGATGACACAAGATCTTGTTCAAAACATTCTAAATCCAGTGAATATGGGCAGAGATATATATGAAGAGGGTGAGGAAGATGAAATGTTGCAACAATGCTGGACAGAGGCTGCAAAAAGAGGTGATTTATCACCTATGCATAGTAGTAAAGGTAAGAAATTACATACAAAGAAGAAGAGTTGGAACGGTAAGGTAAATGAGGAAGTAAACATTAGGCGACCCCGAAGTAGTGTACATGAGCAACTAAGACATAGTGCAGAAGATCGAATCATCAATAATGTTCAATTTCAGGTGATCTCAAAGATGGCTGAAAATGGGCAAAAAAAATCGGGAAGGAACAAAAATGCTCAATTGAAAGATTGCATAATAAAACATAATGCCATGGTTGTGAAGAGGCATGAACCATTAGATATGGTTGCACAAAAATGTGTTATTCAATAACTAGAGAACAACTTACGTGTTGAAAGTTGGGAATAAGGCAAGGAAGAAGATTTGTTTGGTTATTGCCGAGCTGAGGCAACTAGATGTGGAGATTTATCTCTTACGCACAGTGGAAAAACGAATAAGGCACACATAAGAGAGAATAGTTGGGATGAAAAAGTGAATGAAGGAGTAACACTTAGGATACTCCCAATGAGAGATGCAAAGCGAAAAGGGGCAGCCTCGACCACATCTACAAAGTCCAATCGATCGAAGAAGAAATGAAGAATTTTGAAGATTTATTGAAGATAGCTGAAGAGGATTTTAAGGTGCTTCAATTTGAAGAACTCACAAGTATCATGAATGAGGGACGAGAATTCAATTTCTACCTCGTTTTATTTTATCATTTTCTAAGCATTATCATATGTAATATCATCATAGAGTGTGTTATAAACTCTATGATGATCATAGAGTATTTACTACTTTTGAGTTCTTATTTTTTACATGCTTGCTAAAAGATGAGGTTGTTCATGCCTCAATAGGAATTGTAAGGTAAGGTCTAGCTCACTATGCGTTTGCTACTAGAGGCAACACTATTGCAGCTTTTGTCCCCCTTACTTGTACTCTTCTTTTGTGGTTTTTCTTTTACTATTAATAAATTAGCTACTGGGTAGACCGCCTAGTAGTATAATTTGCTAAAAAAATAAGCAATATATATATATATATATATATATATATATATATATATATGCGTTGTGAATAAAAGGGAAGAATAGGTGTGGAATGAAAAGTGAAAAAAAAGATGGAAAATGTTTTCGAAGGAAGTGTGCGTTGATTGTTGCAAATTGTAGTGTTTAGGGAGGTTTTGAGTCACTCTTCTAAATTGTGCCCCACCCTAGCTAAGAACCTACATTACAACCCTTTAAGTCCTAGTTGATTTTGAACCAAGTGTGTCTACATTAGTGGAGGAATACATGAAGGGCAAGCGTATGGCACTACTGTTATGCATTTGAATATCTTTGTGAGAGAGAAAGTTAATTCTTTCCATTTAATATCCCATATGTGTTTAAATTGCAATTTATAAGTTGAGATTCTATCTTAAGTGTGAGGGCACATGAAAATTTTGAGTTGTGAACTTAATCCAATCTCCAATTGGGAGGAATGAACAAAAGAAAATTATTTGTGATAATGAGGCAAACTTTGAAGCTTTATTGTCATGACTTGGTTGCTACTTTGATTGAAGTGGTGTCTGAGCACTTAAATTGAAATGAAATTTGTGAGAAGTTGTTGGCGATTCATATGCTTTGGATTAATTATTAGTACCTACCGAAGTCATTGGATTGTGCTTAAGTTGAACCTTTTTTTTTTTTTTTTACTTGAATTGATGTTTGGTATGCCATTAAGCTTAATTGATGATTTTATTGAAGGATGTTCATAGATTTTGAATTGCTTGAGGACAAGAAATAGTTTAAGTTTGGGGGTTTGATAAGTTGGTATTTTACACACTTAGCTCTTCTTGATACTTAGGCTTTTGTATTATTTTATTGAGAAACTAAGGCATTTATTGAGGTTTATTGGCATATTTCAGGTATCAAGTGATTTAGAAGTGATGGTAAAGAAACCAAGTGAAAACGAGTCACAAAGAAGCTAAAATGGACAAAAGAAATCTGCCCAGTGAATTACCCTCCGCGTCGCGAAGGGTTAGACGTGAACGTGAAGCATCAGGACAACAAGCCTTCGCTAACGCGAGGTGCTGTACGCGAATGCGAAGAAGGAGGAAGCCAACCTTCGCAAACGCGGAGAAGCAGGAGACAAACCTTCGTGAACGCGAAGGAGAATTCGTGAACGCGAAGGAGAATTCGTGAACGCGAAGAAGCAAAAATAAAACCTTCGCAAACGCGAAGTATTGTTCGCGAACGCGAAGAAGAAACTGGGCGAAAAAAACTGGGAAGTTCTGAAATTTTACGATTTTGACCCCAAACCCTTTAATACACAACCTAGCTCATTTGTAAGAGATCTTTGGCTTATTTTTCAGTCTCCTAGACTAGAGAAGACAAGTTTTGGAGCTAGGGTTCTTACACACACACTTGAGTCTTCAAGATTTGAAGCTTTTGGTTGAGAATTTCTTACTCATTTATGCTCATTTCTTTATTTTCTTGCGTTGTATTGTATATCTAAGTGTGTAGTATTTTTTCCAACACTTGAATCTTGTTTATGGAGATATTCATATTTAAAGTATGGATTAAATATGTTGTTGTGCTTATGTATTGAGCGATTTTTAGTTATTATGAAGTGAGTTATTGTTTCCTTAATTATTATTGTTCTTTAATTTTTTCAAAGGGATTAGCTAACCCTAGGACTCACCCATTCACTTCGGATTAATTTTGGAAAAAATAATTCGGGGTTGGAAAAGATTAATTAACAAGAACTTGAGGTTTTAACTCTCACTTTATAGATTCTACCTAAGGATACGATTGAACTACTTGTAGCCATATTCGGGTGTGCTTAATCTCTTAATTATTTTAGGGATAATTCAATTAGGAAGTCTTTTTAGTTTTTGAGAGAAGCTAATATAGAATTATTATCCGAGGCTAATTAACATAAACTCGCTCATATTTGTAAAATCGTGAAATATATTGGATCGTTACTTGAGTGTAATTCCCATTGTATCCATATTTGTACCCGTTGATCATTTTACTTGCCTTTTAGGTTAGTTTACATTTTCGCATTTAGCGATAATATTTTCTCAACAACCATTCTAAGTGTTTGGAATTGCTTAACAAGTGATAATTCTCTTACATTCCTAATCGCCTACAAATTATTCTCTGTGGGATTCGACCCCGACTCATAGTTGGGTAAATTATATTGCATGCGATCGTATCCATTTACTTTTTAGTAGTAGATTTGGACGTCATCAACTAGGGTTCTTAATATGATAAGGAGGTTATGTTAGGAGTTATGTTAGTCATAAGATAGTTGTGTGTTAGGTTCTGAAGTCAGGCGAGTTGTGGAACAAAAGTCGATTAAAGTCATCACAAGTTACGTTCATAAGTTTTACTGAACTTTGAGTCAAATGTAACTTCGATTTTATCCCAATATACTTAGAGTTATGGGGTTTTTACCCATCACATTGAATATATGTGAGTCTGTTTTCTAACTCATTAAACCGTTTGTCAATACAACATTGGAGTAGAGAGATATATGTGTTTTTGCGAGACTGCGCAGATTACTAGGTGACAAGTAGGTGTGTCACTTACTTGCTTAAATAAGAGGATTAAATATGCCCAACAAGGGGCTATTTCGAGTCGGCCAAAGAGACAATTTAAGGGCTTATCTCCTGAAATATAACACTTATTATATATCACAATAACCAGTCTTAAACCCCTGCAAAAACCCTCCAAACAATTGCACACAAACCCTAATTGGTTGTCTCTCCTTTTCAAGTTCTAGTTGGAGGAAAAACCTAGAGTTTGAAGAACTGAGATAAGAGCTGAGTTACTCAACAAATAAGGTAATTTTAATTCTCTCTTTCATCCATTTTGTCTTCTCGAAATGTATGGAAAGTCGTTCTATAATTGTAAGAACTCACGGGACGATGATCGGAAGCCGCGAGATCGAGTTATTCAACTTATAGTGGACTGTTTTGTGGGCTGTTTTGTGTTGCTGTTGGATTGTGTGTTTTGCTATTGTTTTAGGGAGTTTTGGAGGAGAACGGGTGTGGAGAAACACCACATAAATGCAGGGTGGTGGGCAGGTCATTCGTCGTAACATTTTCGGGCTTTTTGACACTACTACGATTATCGTTTTGTGTACGAAGAGATTGGGGTGTGTTGGGCTATTTTGTAGTATTTTGTGGTGTATATAAGGTTGGAAAATAATGTATATATACTGTTATTGTTGTGTTCTTGTGTTGTTGGTGGTATCTTGAAGTTGGAGGAAGTAAAGATTATAGGGGAGATGCTGCCCGTTTTAATATAAAATAAGCATATTATTCGTTAGGCGATAGTTGTACCTTTCATAACTTAATGATAGTATTATTATTGTTGTTGTAGAGTAAGGTACGAAGAGATGAGTTCAACGTGGTTATTGGAAAGATTGTGATAAGGTATGTTAAGGCTAAACCTTTCCTTCATTTTGGCATGATCTCGTACTTACCTGTATTTGATAATGAGAGATAAAGAGAAGTTCGTATTTCTGAATTTATTCACATTATCCTAGTCTAATAAGTTACAATATTATCCCTTAATGGAACTTTCTATTCAGTTAAATATTATCTTCTTTCAGTCAAGAGAGTAGAGGGTCTATACACACACACACGCACACACACACACACACACACACACACACACACACACACACACGCACACACACATATAGTAGTACAATATTTTTACTACCATCGAGCTATAATTGGTGGGCAGGCCCCTATTGGGTAATCTCTGATCAGATGGTAAGTTATATACCGAGCCTACTGTGGCCGAGCGCCTGTGAGCGAGCCTAGAATGGCCGAAATATAGAGCCTAGTATGGCCGAGCGCCTATGAGCGAGCCTACTATGGCAGAGCAATTATATGTACCGAGCCTTATAGGGATGGACAATTATTTTACTTACTATATTGAGAGAGTTGAGTCAGTATCAGTAGGTCAGTATATCTCCAGATCATCTTTGACTCCCAGTTACCTTCTGTTATTATATTATCAGTTTAGTTTCAGCTTTCAGTTATTCTATTGCCTTATATACTCGGTACATTATTTCGTACTGACGTCCCTTTCCTGGGGACGTTGCATTTCATGCATGCAGGTTCGCTTAAACAGATTGGTAGACCTCCTCCGTAGGTGTTGTCCGTGATCAACTTGATCAGTAAGCTCCATGTCCTTTGGAGTTGTCGGGTCTAGGGTTTTGAGTATATATTGTGTATATATGTATATATATTATGGGTAGGTCGAGGACCTGTTCCGATCACAGTATATCCATCAGTAGAGGTTTGTAGACATATCCTGTCAGTCAGTGCAGTATGTTGGGCTTGTTGTCCTTGTATGTATATTTTTGTTGGTTTGCCAGCTTTGGTAGTTATGACGACCTTGTCGGCCCAACTTTATATTGATGTTTAGTCAGAGCTAGTTTCCGTTCAGTTTTGTATTTTGTTTCGCCAATTGTCTTGCAATGTGGCCCTATGGCTAAAGTATGACATTGTATGTTTAGAGTTCCTCAGTCACAAGTTGGTACGCTAGGTTAATTGAGGCACCGGGTGCTGGTCTCGTTCCCCAGGTTCAGGGCATGACATAAATAAATAGTAGGTTTACTTGTGGGCTTGCCTAACGGTGGTGTTAGGTGCCATCACGACCTATTACTTGTGGGCTTGCCTAACACACACACACACACACACACACACACACACACACACACACACACACATGTACACACACGCACACACACATACAGTAGTACAATATTTTTACCACTATCGAGCTATAATTGGTGGGCAGGCCCCTATTGGGTAACCTCTTATTAGATGGTAAGTTATATACCGAGCCTACTGTGGCCGAGCGCCTGTGAGCGAGCCTAGAATGGCCGTAATATAGAGCCTAGTATGGCCGAGCGCCTATGAACGAGCCTACTATGGCAGAGCAATTATATGTACCGAGCCTTATAGGGATGGACAACTATTTTACTTACTATATTGAGAGAGTTGAGTCAGTATCAGTAGGTCAGTATATCTCCAGATCATCTTTGACTCCCAGTTACCTTCTGTTATTATATTATCAGTTTAGTTTCAACTTTCAGTTATTCTATTGCCTTATATACTCGGTACATTATTTTATACTGACGTCCCTTTCCTGGGGACGCTGCATTTCATGCATGCAGGTTCACTTAAACAGATTGGTAGGCCTCCTCCGTAGGTGTTGTCCGTGATCAACTTGATCAGTAAGCTCCATGTCCTTTGGAGTTGTCGGGTCTAGGGTTTTGAGTATATATTGTGTATATATGTATATATATTATGGGTAGGTCGAGGACCTGTTCCGATCACAGTATATCCATCAGTAGAGGTTTGTAGACATATCCTGTCAGTCAGTGCAGTATGTTGGGCTTGTTGTCCTTGTATGTATATTTTTGTTGGTTTGCCAGCTTTGGTAGTTATGACGACCTTGTCGGCCCAACTTTATATTGATGTTTAGTCAGAGCTAGTTTCCGTTCAGTTTTGTATTTTGTTTCGCCAATTGTCTTGCAATGTGGCCCTATGGCTAAAGTATGACATTGTATGTTTAGAGTTCCTCAGTCACAAGTTGGTACGCTAGGTTAATTGAGGCACCGGGTGCTGGTCTCGTTCCCCAGGTTCAGGGCGTGACATAAATAAATAGTAGGTTTACTTGTGGGCTTGCCTAACGGTGGTGTTAGGTGCCATCACGGCCTATTACGGGTTTGGATCGTGATATCGTGTGAATTGGAAGTGTTTAATGTTTTGGAATAATGCAAGACCTAAAACACAATTTACTATGTGGATGCTATTACATGGCAGACTCCTCACTACAGATAGGCTGTGACAATGGGAATGGCTGTAGAAACACAATACTATGTCATGATCATGATGAAAGAAGGGAGCATCTATTTGTCAACTGTGTGTTTACCAAGAGCTTATGGAGCAAGACCATGCAATGGATGCAGCATGGATACAGGATAACAAACACCTGGGAGCAACACCTTCAGTGGATACTTCAGAATGCAAAAGAAAAATCTCAAAGAACCAAACTATTCCGGATGGTATATGCAGAAATATTGCATGCTATTTGTATTGAGAGGAATCTGAGGATTTTTGAAAGAAGGGCTAGAGATTAGAATGCCACTGCACGTGAAATAGCCTACACTTGCAATATTAGAGCTACTACTGAAATACATAGATTAGTTCAGAGTTATATTTTTGTTTGATTTTGTAGGCTACATGGTACATAGGATGATGGATTTGTAACGAGATGGCTAGCTGTGTAAGCGATGTTATGGCTTTGTACAGTTATCCCGGTGATTAATTACCAAAACAAAAGTGCATGTGTTAATTATAAAGTTGTATAAGAATACCCTTAAAACACTATTCCCAGATACCCCCCCCCCCCCCCCCCAAAAAAAAGAAAAAAATAAAAACATTTTTACATGATGTGCTTCAAATATAATCTAAGCATATGCTAAGAGGGTGGGGTGTTACACTACTTAAATAGTACAATATTAAGAAACCTAACATATGTGTGACAACATATATTAAATGACCAAATATATTTTATTTATTAATAGAAAGCATAGGATACATGTAGTCGTACCATCATTGAAACAAAGAAAAAAAGAGAAAAAAAAAAAGAAAAAAGAAAAGAAAAAGAATTAAAAGCACACATTAATCATTAGAACTTAAAAATTTCACGTTTTGGTCTCATACAGTTCCGAATATTATCTGAAAATTATTCATTTGAAGCGCTAGATGAGTTATGTGCATTATCTAGAAGTGCTTGTGATGAAGATGAAGCTCTCTTCTCTAATTGTTTTAAACGATTTTCCAATCCAAAGATAATGCCCTTTAACCAAGCTTCACATTTGGTTATATCATTTGCATTGAACTGGTCAATGCATTCCCACAAGTCTATCTGTCTAGTCTTGTTCAATTGTTCAAGTAAAAACATTTGACTTTTTGCAGCCTTTTCTATTGTCTCATTCTCATTAATCCTATTGTTGGTTTGGTTTACATTATTTGGTGCATATACAACAACAAATTTTGTACTTTTGCTCAATTCTATGTTAGGATTCTTAACATGATCTAAGATTAGATTAGGCGTTGGGTGAAAAAAAGAAAATGGATTACCAGCCAGCGAAAAAAGAGCTATTCCTATATCTATGCCACATTCTCCAACCACTTTACTTGATTTTTTATATAACCCCGAGCGACGCTCGGAGAATGTAGCGTAGCGATCTTCTGGCCATTCAATTTTTACCAAAGGAACTGTTTGACGCCCTGCAGTCTTCTTCTCTGTAGTCTTGTCCTCCTCCTCCATTGCAGTCTTCTCCTCCTCCTCCATTGCTAGAATAAAATAAAATTTATTGCTCAATTGGTATCAAGAAATGTGGCTTACAAAAAATGATAATATCATGGGTATTTATATTCGCATGTTAAGAAGTTATTCACAATAATAATTGAATTCGTGACCAAATATTAAACTAGAAAGTAAATCTTTTTCATACTGAAAATTATAGTAAAAAATTTAAATTGATTTGATAATTAGAATATGATTTGCACGTCAATAACATTAAACGAATCTGAAAATTTTAAGCTAAAGAGGTAACTAGTTTAATATACTTAATTAAATCTACCATGTAATAATTAACAATTATGAACATAAATTGATAGAACATTAGTTATTTACCAAAAACTTTCAAACCTTTACAGTAACTAAATCAAATTCTTTACTTGCACAAATAGAAACAAATTTACCATTTAACTTTAAAAGGAAAATATATGAATATAAATATGCTTATAGAAATTAGTAGCAATAGTGAAAATCAAGCATTCAACTTAATATTAACCAGATCCGAAATTTAACTTGAATTAGAAAATATTTTAATGTGCTTACCAAAGTAAATGTGAATGTGATAAAAAGAAACAAAACTTTCAGATTTTATGATTTTAAAATTTTGGAAATGCATTAACATCATTAGAAAACTTTTGACACTTAACTTGAAACGGAAAATGTCAAAATAACAAGGATCAACACAAAAATGCATACCACAATATTCTTAAATTTGTGAAAGACTTGAGGAAAATTTATTGTCTCAACAATGCAAAATATGATGAAACGTTAATACTATTTTTCCTTCATAAAAGTTATAATAAGATAGAATAAATCACATGTCAAATGAAATATCAAAGGTAAATAATAGATTGATTATATTATTAAAGTCAATTTTTTAACCAATTGAAGCATCACATTACCAATAGTATTTTATAGAGGTCAATTAATAAGCTAGTTCAAATAAAATTATTTAATTAAATAGTGAATTCAATTATTTTTGTCAGGACCCAATTTCCCTTATAGGCCATGATGGCGCCCAACGGTGAACTAGCCATGTATTTTTTTTTTTTTTTTAACAATTCCAAAGTAGTTGAGTTTTCTTTATTAAGTAATTGAGAAGTAGAAAATTTGATAAAGTAAAACGTAAACTAATAAAAGAGCAAGTACGGTGAAATAAATACTCAAAAGCCATCAAGTATCTACTAGCATGTCCCCAAGACCCGGTGTCACAAGTATATGAGCACTAGTAGAATATACAAAACACCTATGCTACTGTCTGAAATAAGAAAAAACAGAAAGTAAATACAAAAAAGAGGTTGCGGGTGCTGCAGAACGGACATAGAAAGCAGCTCACCACTATACCTCGGGGTAACGGGGGTGCGCGATGACTGCCAGATGCACCTGCCTCAGATCCTCCACGATTAGTGCAGAAGTGTAGTGTGAGTACATAAACAACATGTACCCAGTAAGTATCCAGTCTAACCTTGAAGAAGTAGTGACAAGGGATTGACATTGACACTTACTATGGGCCAACAAATAAAATACAGAAGTTCTAAATAAGCATGAAATACAAGAATAATAATAATAACACAATAACCGACAATGAGTAAATGGTTCTTTAACTAATAGTCAATTTAAAGGTCTCCAATTGACACATGCTAAACTCCAAAAATTTCAGGCTAAATTATAACCTCTCAAGTCATAAAAATAATATCAAGTGTATTCAGACTCAAAGCATTATCACGTACGATTTATGGCGAGGTCGTACGGCCTGATCCAAAGTAATGTGTACACTGCCGAGAGTCGAGCGTCACGAACCATAGATGCATCTATTATAATGCTGAGGCGTTCGACCCGCTCTACAAGAAGAGAGAATATTCTATGAACATCCAATTTTAAAGCTATCACAAGACTAGTACACAAGGAAGCACAATTTTTATTAACAGTCAATAACTCGTCAAAACTCGAAGTAAGTAAAATTCGGTCTTTACAAATCCTTTATCAAGTTTCAATATAATTTAGGTACTTAAATTAACAAGTAGGGTGCAACAATACAAGTATTTGATGATTTGAGTCCTAAAACTACCCGGACTTAAGCATGATTAGTAGCTACGCACGGACTCTCGTCACCTCGTGCGTACGTAGCCTCCACAATTAGAAGAAAATAGTAATTTAAAACACATACGGGGATAATTTTTCTCTTACAAGGTTAGGCAAGATACTTACCTCGTCTCAAAACTCACTTTCCGGCTTACGAATTCGCTCTAAATTCTCAACTTGGTGCCGAACAATCCGAAGCTAGCCAAATATTATATAAATTAATCAATATACACTCACAAGTTAATAATTTAGCTATTAGAGTGATTACCCAACCCAAATTGGAAGATTCCTAAAATTTATCCCCATGCCCACGTGTCTGGATTACAGATATTTTTGAAGATAAATGTTACCCATAACCTCACGAACTCAAATATATAATTTTTACATTATTCCATAATCATTTTCGTGGTTTAATCTCATTTTTATCAAAACCCTAGGTTCTTCACAATTCCCACAAGTTTTCACAATCTTTCCATGTTTAATCTAGCTAAAACCCGCCTAATTATCTCAAAAATGGATGGGAGTTAATTACCTTAGGATATTGATGAAAATTCCCTTCCAATGAGCTCTCAAAATCTCCTAAGACTAAATGAAAATGTGAGGAAAAAGGCCCAAGTCTCGCAATAAAAGCCCCCACTGCCCCAGCGATATCCGCAACTGCGACCAAAACAGCCGCGCTTGCGGCTCCGCTTCTGCGGAAGAATCCATGCAGGTGCGGTCCTTGCCTAGGCCTCTATTCGCTTCTATGGACGGGGTATCGCTTTTGCGGACCTGCTTCTGTGGACCCACTTTTGCAGAAAGAGCTGTCGTACCTGCGACCAAGGCCTTGCAGGCCTCGATTTTGCATCTGCGGCCCTTCCATCGCTGAAGCGAGACCGCTTCTGCGGAACTCCATTCGTTTCTGCGAACCACTGGCCACCTAATCCCAGGCCGCTTCTACGATCAAAAGCTCACACATAAGGCCCCAAGCCACGCAGGTGCGAACGCACTAGATCAGAAGCACCAACACTCCCCCATGCCAAAATTCCGAGTCCGTTTCCAATTTGTTTTGCATCAGAGGACCCCGGGACCACGTCCAATTGTACTCATACATTAAACCACATAATGCGGTCCCGATCGCATGATCAAAAACACCAAAATAATATCTAGAATTATGAATCGGACGTCAAAACGCTTGAATCAAATTATGAAGCTCAAAAACTTCTTGAAACACCTCCGCGCATCCGATTCTTATCAGATCGACTCGGAATGACGTCGATATTTGTGTACAAGTCATAAATCACCATATAGAATTATGCCCAAGCTTGGAATCCCAACCAGACCTCGATAACACCAAATTCTACTTCAAACCAAATTTAAGGAACTTGAAAACCTTCAATGCGCCAACTTTCAATATTAAGCACTGAAACGCTCCCGGGGTCATCTGAAACCCTATCCGAACATATGCCCAAGTCATTTACTCAAAATATTGACTCAAGTCAAACTTGGCCACCTTAGGCCACTATTAAGGAACTAAGTGTTCCGATTTCAACCAGAACCCTTCCAAACCTAAACCAACCATCCCCGCAAGTTATAAAACAGTAAAAGCACATATATGGAGTCTTGATTAGGGGAACATGTATCTTGTAAGAAAAACGGCCGGTCGGGTCATTACATTCTCCACCTCTTAAACAAACTTTCGTCCTCGAAGGTTTAGAATCATACCTGGAGTGCCGAATAAGTGCGGATATGTGCTCCTCATGTCCTCCTCGACCTCCCAAGTCGCTTCATCGACTGGTTAACCTCTCCATTGGACCTTTACCGCAAAAATCTTCTTGGACCTCAACTGGCGAACCTGCCTATCAACAATGGCAACTGGCTCCTCCTCATAACCCTGACTATCATCTAGCTGAACCGTGCTGTAATCTAACACATGCGACCTGTCGGCATGATACTTTCGGAACATAGTAATGTGGAAAAATGGATAAACTCCCGATAGACTGGGAGGCAAGGCAAGCTCATAAGCAACCTCCCCAACTCGCCTCAACACCTTAAATGGACCTATAAAACTTGGGCTCAACTAGCCCTTCTTCCCGAATCTCATGATTTCCTTCATCGGCGAGACTTTCAAGAGAACCTTCTCGCCCACCATAAAAGATAATGCACGCGCCTTCTAATCCATGTAACTCTTATGTCTGGACTGTACTTTGCAAAGTCGCTCCTGAATCAAATTCACATTCTCCAAGGCATCCTTCACCAAATTAGTACCATATAACCTAGCCTCACCAGGCTCGAACCATCCGATGCGAACGACATCGTCGACCATACAAAGCCTCAAATGTATCCATCTCGATGCTGGACTGATAACTATTGTTATAAGCACACTCAGCCAAAGGTAAGAATCGATCCCAATGTCCTTCAAAGTCAATCACACATGCTCTGAGCATATCCTCCAAGATCTGAAACGTCCGCTCCGACTGCCCCTCGGTCTATGGATGAAAGGCTGTGCTGAGCTCTACCCGAGTCCCGAACTCACTCTGTACTGCCCTCTAGAAATGCAAACTAAACTGAGGGACTCTATCTAATATGATGGAAACAGGCACACCATGAAATCAAACAATCTCTTGAATGTAAATCTTGTCCAATCTCTCTAAAGAATACGTAGTCACAACCGGAATGAAGTGTGCCGACTTGGTCAACCTATCGATAATTATTCAAACTGCATCAAACTTCCTCAAGGTCTGTGGCTACCCAACTACGAAGTCCATAGTGATATGCTCCCATTTTCACTCAGGTATAACCATCTACTGGAGTAGGCCACCTAGCCTCCAATGCTCACACTTAACATGCTGACAATTAAGGCACCTCGCTACATACTTAACTATGTCCTTCTTCATCCACCGCCACCAATATTGCTGCCTCAGGTTGCGATACATCTTCGTAGAACCTAGATTAATAGAATATTGAGAACTGTGTGCCTCCTCTAGAATCTTTTCCCTCAATCCATCAACATTAGGAACACATAGACGATCCTAGAGTCGCAGAACACCATCCTCACCGATAGTAACCTCCTTGGCACCACACTATAGTACCGTCTCTATGTGAACCAACAAGTGTTGTTCGTCTTACTGACGAGCCTTAATCTGCTCGAATAGTGAAGACTGAGTGACGACACATGCATAAACTCGGTTGGGCTCTGAGATATCCAACCTCACAAGTCTGTTAGCCAAGGACTGAATGTCCCAAGCCAATGGCCTCTCCTCTGCTGAAATGAATGCCAAACTACCCATACTCTCCGCCTTTCTGCTCAAGGTATCCACAACCACATTCGCCTTACCCGGATGATAAATTATGGTAATATCGTAATCTTTTAGTAGCTCAAGCCACCTGCGCTGCCTTAAGTTGAGATCCCTCTACTTGAACAAATGCTGCAAGCTGCGATGATCGGTGTAAACCTCACAGGACACCGCATAAATATAATGACTCCATATCTTAAGAACATGAACTATCGCGACTAACTCCAAATCGTGCACCGGGTAATTCTCCACATGGGCCTTCAGCTGACGTGAAGCATATGCAAAAACTCCCCCCTCCTGCATCAATACACAACTCAGGCCAATGCGTGAAACATCGCAATACAAAATATAAATCCCCGAACCAGAAGGCAACACTCACACCGGTGTTGTAGTCAATACAGTCTTGAGCTTCTGATAGCGTGCCTCGCAATCACCGGAACGCAACACCCTTCTGGGTCAATCTAGTCAATGGTGCTGCAATAGATGAGAATCCCTCCACAAATTGGCAATAATAACCTACGAACTCCAAGAATATCCCGATCTCGGTCGTTGTGGCAGGATGAGGCCAACTCCGAACTGCCTCGATATTCCTAGGATCTACCTTAATACCCCTGCCTAATACAACATGCCCCAAGAATGCCACAGAATCTAACCAGAACTTGCACTTGGAGAACATAGCATATAGCTTTGGTTCCCACAAGGTCTAAAACATCACTCTCAAGTGCTGCTCGTGCTCCTCCATACTATGTGAGTAGGTCAATATGTCATCAATGAAGACAATGATAAATGAGTCAATATATGGCCTGAACACTCGGTTCATCAAATCCATAAACGCCGCCGAGGCATTAGTCAAGCCAAAGGACATCACTAGAAACTCATAGTGGCCATATCTAGTCCAAAAAGACGTCTTCGGATCTCCGACTCACGAATCTTCAACTGATGATACTCCGATCACAAGTCGATCTTAGAGAACACCCTGGCACCCCGCAACTGGTCAAACAAATCATCAATACATGGCAACGGGTACTTGTTCTTAATGGTAACATTGTTCAATTGGCGGTAATCAATACACATTCGTATAGTCCCATATTTCTTCACGAACAACATTGGAGCACCCCAAGGCGACATACTCAGTCTGACAAACCCCTTTGCTAGCAACTCCTTAAGCTGTTCTTTCAACTCTTTCAACTTTTTGGGAGCCATGCGGTACTGTGGAATAGAGATAGGCTAGGTACCTGGAGCCAAATCAATAATCGATATCACTATCTGGTGGAATGCCTGGAAGATCAGAAGGAAACACATCGGAGAACTCCCGGACCACTGGTACTGACTCAATCACCGGAGTCTTTGCAGTCGTATCCTAAACATAAGCTAGATAAACCAAACAACCCTTCTCGACCATATGTCGAGCCTTCAGGAAAGAGATAACCTGACTAGATGCACTAACAGACAAACCTTTCCACTCCAATCTAGGAAATTTTGGCATCGCTAAGGTAACAGTCTTGGCATGGCAATCAAGGACGATGTGATATGGAGATAACCAGTCCATCCCGAAAATGACCTCAAAGTCGGTCATGTCAAGCAACAGAAGATCTGCTCGAGTCTCATAACCATATAAAGTCATGATATGTGACCTATAGATCCGATCCACAACAATAGAATCGCCCACTAGTGTGGACACATATACAGGAGTAACTAAGGACTCACAAGGAACATCGAGAAAATGAGCAAACAGAGATGAAACATATGAATACGTAGACCCTGGATCAAATAGTACCGAAACATCCCTACCGTAGACAGAAATAACACTTTTGATCACGACGTCTGGGGCTATTGCATCTAGTCTGGATGGAAAGGCATAGAACCTACCTGGAGCACCACCTGACTGGCCTCCACCCCTAGGACAGCCCCTACCCACCTGCCCTCCGCCTCTGGGCTGCCGGACGACTGGTGTGGTAGCTGGTGCTGTAATCATAGGCTGCTGACCTTGCTGTACTGCCATGCCCCAAAGCCTGGGGCAGAACCTCCCCACATGACCAAGATCCCTGCACTAGAAGCAACCTCTCGGACCGGTGGACTACTGTCCCTGATGGCCCGAATACCCACTGGAGAAACCCTGAATAGCTGGTGGACGGTAGGAGCTTTCAGGAATGACATTGAAATAGGGCCGCACTGGAGCACCCCGAGGATGTGACGGTGCTGGATATGTGGGCCTATTAGACTGACCCCTCACAAAATGACCTCTGTCCCCAGACAGAGCACCACTAAACCTTCCAGAATATCAAAACCGCTTGTCCCTCGGCGTCTGCTCTCGGCCCCAGTGATATTCGGCTTAAAGTATACATATTTTTATGTATATTGCCTCTCATTGTGCTCATGTCTTGTAGATTTTGGATGTATAATATAATGAATTGTGCTAATTTGTGGTATTTCTATGTGTAGAAATCATTTGGATGCGATTTGGGACGAAAGTACGCGAATTGGAGTGAAAATGGGAAGAAAAAGCAAAAGTTCCCAATTGAGCACCACAGGCAGTGTGGGGCACTACCTGTGGTGCACAAAATAGAATGCCCAACAAACCTAACGCCAGGTCTAGCGCCACACGCTACCCTGGGTGCTGGTGACACATAGTTGTCTTATTTTGACCGGGATTTTGTTATTTTGACCACAATACGCCCCCAACTCATATAAACGCCAACCTAAACCTATTTTGGGGGAGAGGACGCTACTTTGAGAGAGGAACAAAAGTATGAAACACTTAGGAGCACAAATTTGATTAATTCTTCCATTCTTCTTCTAGTGTTAATTGATTTTACATTTGAAAACATTATTTTTGATGATTTATGAACATGAGTAGCTAAGAACCCTATTATTCTGGGGTCATGGGTGCTGCGTGAATATTGACGTGTGACGTTTAAATTGACGAGTTTGATTTTATCACATTGGGTCGTTTATTTAATTCTATTCTTAATTATTTTGCTGAGTAGATAACAATTAAATACTGTCTACGAATCTAGAGTTTAAATCAAAAGTGGGAATTCTAGATTGCATATAGGATTAAATAGAGCAAGTTCTTGAACCCGGGTATCGGGGAACAAATTCACAATTAGGATAGAAATATACCTAATTGTCTTGCTTTTTTGAAATACAAGAAGTGTAAATGCAATCTTGTTAGTCTTAATTCCATAGACATATAGGCATTAAGTTAGCTTGAATAGGCGAGTAATAACTCGACAAATTCTTATGAGTAATATCAACCCTGTTAATCAACAATCCAGATAAATCAATTAGTCATTTTAAGCCAAGAACGCAACAAAATTGTTAGCTAGCCTATGACCCTGGAATATCCTCTCCTATTGATTTTTATCTGAAATTTCTTAAGTGTTTTGGTTAATATCTTGTTATTTCATTGCTTGCAAGTTTCTTAGTTAGTAAATTAGTCACTTACACATTTTTTGAGAAATCTCTTGAATCGATAAGTTGTTTGAGTTTGAATCAGTCAAATGTTAATCATAAGTCTCTGTGGAAATGATACTCTACTCACTACTCTATAATTTGATGACCACGTATACTTGCGTGAGTGTGTTTGGTCACAACAAGCTTTTGGCGCCATTGTCGGGAACTTAGAAATTAGCTACTTTTATGAGTTAAGCTTTTATTAGTTATTTGTTCATGTTTTAAATTTCAGTTTTCCTTGTTTGTGTTGACGGAGGCTCTTATATTGAATACGGAGGAGTGGAAGCGGAAAACACCTCCTTCCTCTTGACCTGAAATTGAACGAACACTTCACAGGCTGAGGAGGGAAGTCGAAGCTAGAACTAGAATAGAGTTGGATATCGTAGTTCAACCACAACCACTAGAGATGGCATATAATGAAGAGCGTCCGGTGATAGAAGCCGCAAGGCCCAATCTTGCTAATATGACTGAGGCTATTGTGAAACCCGATATCTTGGGTCACTTTGAACTCAAACAGTACATGGTACAGCTGATTCAGTCCACATGGAAAAATGTGGGTATGTCTCATGAAGACCCGCATTAGCACATTCAGAACTTCCTATAAATTACGGATACTTACAATTATCCTAACGTTTCCAAGGACTACGTCAGGTTTACACTGTTACCCTTTTCACTGCTGGGGGAAGCCAAAGAATGGTTGCAAAAGGAGATCGCGAATTCGATCCACACTTGGGATGATCTAGCAAGAAAGTTCTTAATCAAATTTTTTTCCCACTAAAAAGACAAAGTTGGTGAGGAGCCAGATTCTTAGGGTTCAACAACGGGATGGAGAGTCTCTTCATCAAGCTTAGGAATGATATAAGACGCTACTCAGAGACTGCCCATATCACTGTCATACTGATGAGGTGTTGGGTCATACTTTTGTTGATGGGTTAGACGAAACATAAATGATGAATCTTGACTCAGCTTGTGGGGGTAGTTGCATGGCGAGCCCATATAGTGAAATCCAACTCCTTCTAAACAACTTCACTGCTTATGATAATAATTGGCAAGGAGATGTGGAGTCACGAAGAGCACTTAAACAGAAAGCAACTGGTGTAATTAAGCTTGATGACTTCTCAGCCGTGAGAGCAGATATAGCAAAATTGGCAAATCAGATGAATAGTATGAAAATGCACCAAACACAACAGATGCAACATGTACAACAAATGTCTACTTCCTGCGAATTATGTGCTGGCAGTCACACGAATGACATGTGCCATACGAATCCTGAATCTATTTATTATGTGGGGCAACAGAGTAGAGGTCCGATAAATCAACATTCATAATATGGGAACACTTACAACC
This sequence comes from Nicotiana tomentosiformis, assembly GCF_000390325.3. Classification (NCBI taxonomy): domain Eukaryota; kingdom Viridiplantae; phylum Streptophyta; class Magnoliopsida; order Solanales; family Solanaceae; genus Nicotiana; species Nicotiana tomentosiformis. The sequence goes on along the minus strand of NC_090820.1, from coordinate 107,003,234 downwards.
CAAATTGGATGAATCACCCTAACTTCTCCTGGGGTGGAAATCAGACGACTCAGAATCATTATAGGCCCCAAGGAAATTTAATCAACAACGTAAGCCAACAAGTAGAAGAGAGTACTAATGACTTGTTGAAGAAGTTGTTGCTTGACAATCAACAACTGAGTACCGATTTCAGAAATCTTGAGAGACAAATGGGACAATTAGCATCAAATCAAAATACTTGGCCTATAGGCACTTTTCCCAAGAGAAGAACCCTCAAGTTAGTGCAATCACACTCAGAAATGGGAGGGAATTGAAGAAACACCAAATAAGAGAAGGGATAAGCCTATACTTGAGGGGGAGTTGATTCCTAGGGCAACACACGATTCAAAGAAAGATGATGAAAGTTCAGAGCCAGTGAATGTTGAAAGGCCAACACTACCTTCCCCCAAAGATTACCAAAAAAGAATGGTTATCGCATGTTCAACAAATTTCTTTCTATGTTAAGATTGGTGGATATACTTCATGAAATTCCAAAATATGCTAAGTACATCAAAGATATAGTGGCTCACAAGAGGAGATTGATTGGATTCGAGACAATTTCACTTACTGAGGAGCGCACTTCGAGGGTCCAAAACAAGCTCCCTCAAAAGTTAAGGACCCTGGTAGCTTCACCATCCCTGTGCGGATTGGTAATATTGATGTAGGCCGCGCTCTTTATGATTTGGGGGCAAGCATATATCTGATGCTCTTGACCTTGTTCAAGCAGTTGGGTCTGGGAGCTCCAAGACCAACCACTGTGATGTTGCAACTAGCTGATAGATCCATAGCCTACCCTGAAGGAGTGATTGAAGATGTGTTGCTACAAAGTGGGAAATTTATCTTCCCAACAGACTTCATTATTCTAGATTATAAGGCTGATGAACAAGTTCCAATCATATTGGGATGACCTCTCTTGGCTACATGTGATGCAATTATTAAAGTGAGAGAGGGAAAAATGATTCTGAGGGTGGACAATGAGGAAGCATTTTTAATGTCTACAAGGCAATCCAACTTCTTCGCCATTATGAGGAACTCTCTATGATATCTATTATGGAGGTGGATGAGCAACTTATCGACACGAGTGTATATATAGACGATTCTCTAGAGAAAGAACTTATGTTGTTCGACAGCTTGGATATTGATGACGAGGTTGAGGAGATGATGTATATACTAGATGCATCGTGTGCCTACATACATGGATTGAATCCTTTTAAGCCCCCTAAATAGGCCAAGTGGGCCTCCTCCAAAGCCGTTGGTTGAAGAAGCTCCAAAATTGGAACTTAAACCCTTGACCCTTCATATTCAATATACGTATTTGGGTGGTTCTGACTCTCCACCAGTTATTGCTTCCTCTGACTTGTCTAGATGGTAGAAAGAAAAGCTGTTAAGAGTGATGTGTGGCGCAAGAGAGCAATTGGGTGGATGATGTCTGAGATTAGAGGCATTAGTCCATCCTTTTTCATTCCTCATAGAGGAAGGGCACAATCCAAGTGTAGAGCAACAACGCCACCTAAATCCAATCATGAAAGAGGTAGTAAGAAAAGAAGTAATTAAGTGGCTTGATGCAGGTATTGTATTTCCAATCTCTGATAGCAAATGGGTAAGCCACGTCCAATGTGTACCTAAGAAGGGGGGGAGGGAGGATGACTATAGTGGTTATTGAAAATAATGAGTTTATTTCCACAAGAATTGTGACTGGGTGGAGAATTTGCATAGATTATAGAAAATTAAATAATGCCACCCGCAAGGACCACTTTCCCCTCCCCTTTATTGACCAAATGCTTGATAGATTAGCTGGACAGGAATACTACTGTTTCCTAGATGGCTATTCGGGGTATAATCAGATTGTTATATCCCCAGAGGACCAAGAGAAGACTACATTTACGTGTCCTTATGGTACGTATGCATTTAAAAGAATGCCATCTGGTCTCTGTAATGCACCTGCGAATTCTCAAAGGTGTATGATGGCTATTTTTAATGACATAGTTGAAAGATTTGTAGAAGTGTTCATGGATGATTTCTCTGTGTTTGGGTTTTCTTTTGATAAATTTTTAATGAACCTTGATAAAGTGCTTGCTAGGTGTGAAGAAACAAACTTGGTGCTAAACTGAGAAAAGTGTCATTTCATGGTACGAGAAGGTATAGTCTTGGGGCACAAGATGTCCAAAAATGGTTTGCAGGTGGACAAAGAAAAGGTGGAGATGATTGAAAAATTTCCCCCACCGACATCCGTCAAGGGCATTCACAGTTTCTTGGGCCATACAGGTTTTTATCGTCGTTTCATTAAAGAATTTTCAAAATTTTCTTCTCCTTTTTGCAGGCATCTTGAGAAAGATATCCCCTTCAAATTTGATGATGCTTGTCTGAAAATATTTGAGGAGCTAAAGAAAAAATTGGTGATTGCGCCAATTATCATTACCCCGGACTGGGCGCAACCATTTTAGTTGATGTACGATGCGAGTGACGTCGCAATAGGAGCTATTTTGGGGCAAAAGAGGGATAAAAGTTTTCAATACATTTACTAAGCGAGCAAAACTCTGAATCCAACCCAGATGAACTACACTGTCACTAAAAGGGAGTTGCTTGCAATTGTGTGGGCGTTTCACAAGTTCAGAACTTATCTAGTGGGAACCAAAATCATCGTCTCCAGGGATCACTAAGCTATAAGGTATCTGTTTGAAAAGAGAGATGCCAAGCCGAGGCTGATTTGTTGGGTCCTCCTTTTGCAAGAATTTGACTTGGAGATCCGAGATCGAAAAGAACAGAGAATCAAGTGGCTGATCACTTGTCCAGATTAGAAAATTGGAACCATGTGGATGAGGGTGGTTCGATTAAGGAAATATTTATCAGTTATTGGTAATGACCTCATGTGAAGCAATGTGGTAGGCAGACTACGTGAATTTTATTGCAAGTGGGCTGATGCCACTAGAATTGACACCTGATAATAGAAGAATATTTTTACATAATGTGAGGCTCTACTTGTGGGATGAGCCATTCCTATATAAGCAGTGCGCCGATCCGAATGCCAAGTGGAATAGAGCTAAAGGCGAATACACTTTGATTTCAGCAAGACTACCAAAGTGTGGCAGAATTTTGTGCAAGCCTGACTCATTCCAGTTGAACACAACAACAAATGCACTCGAGCTCGAGTGTGTGTGGTATTCTTTTTTATGACTGGGAGACCCATAAATATGGGTGAGACCATACTCGGGGAGATGACCTGCACCTGCTTTGGGCAAAGGATCAAAAGGTTCTTCTTTGGAAACCTCCTGACGTAGTACATGCTATCCCGTGAGGTACTGGAGTACCCTGGCTATGATGAGGTAGTAGAGGAACCAAAGGCATTGCTAGACATTACATCCTTGCTGGAGTCCACATCAAAGCTAAGCCAATCTGCGAGGACTGAGAGGGACGAAAACTTCAACAAGTATCTTTATAGTTCCCTCAATGTGATAATGAGCAAGCTAGGGGTGTCAGATGAGGAGCGTATGCATCTGAGAAATGATCTATCCAGTTCTTCCAAAGATATGTTGAGAATTGCACTGGGCAGTCTCATTCACTTCTCTAAGGATGAGAACACTCACAAAGGATCCTATGAGGATGAGATTGGTGATGAAGTCACGGGGCCCATGGCTTTGGTGCCCTTAGGAAAGGATGATGATAATGAGACCAGAGTTACGACTGATGGCCATTCTGAGGAGGTGGACTCCGACTAGCAGAGAGTTCTTTCTTTCCACTACTTTGTTTTGAATTTCTTATACTTCCTGACTTGTAATTTTATACAATTTTTATTTATTGTTATTTTTAGCTTCGTTTAGAACTTACATAGTCTAATTAGCTAGGAAAAAGAAAAAACAAATTAGAAAAAGCATGGACTTTTCCCGATGATGGACCTGCTGGACAATTTTCTTGAGGGATTAACGTGTGATTAAACAAATACCAAAAAGATTTTCTTTTGTTCTTTTTAGGATATTTAGGTAGTATCCCTTGGTTTTTCTTTGGATGCCGATTCTTTTCCAAGGGTGTAGCTCGAACCGAGTGTTTTGTTTTTTATATTTTTTTAAGGAGTAGGATAGGGAGAAGACTGAGGTGCTCTGAGGTACCTGTTGACATGTTGGGTGTTGGAACATTAAACTATGGCATGCGCTCTGTCTTCCTGAATATTTAATTTGAATTGTAATGCCCAAGTAAATTAAGTAGCCTACTCTGTGATGTTTCTTTCTCAGTTGGTTGACTTGTATGCCACCTAGTGCATCATTGCTTAAATATTATCAACTCACTATGCTTGCTTGACTTGAGATTCAAACAAAACCATCTTGATTGAGTCAAGTGTAATGTGTATGTAAGGATTGGTGATATTCTGTGCTATCCTAAATAGTCTAGGAGCCCCATGTGTTAATCGAAGTGAAAGCATTAAGTTGTGCTAGTCTAGGAGATGACGTAGGCGTTTCTTGCTTGATCATAGATGTGCTTGTCACTTAAAAATAAATTTTCCATTGCTAGCCCCTTTGAGCCTATAGACCTTTTCTTTGGCACCCACATTACAAGTCGTATCCCTATTTTGTTCTTAATTTGAGATTGTTGAACCTTTACCTCCAAAGGCACATAATCGCTAAAAGAAGTAAGGTGCAGGATTGGGGAGTAAGTTTTGAGTGGAACCATGGAAAGGCTCTTTAGGTGCACTAATATTGTGAAAAACAAAAGGTCACTAGCCGATGAAACTTAATGTATGGAGCGTATGGAGAAAAGAAAGAGGAAAAATGGGGAGAAAAAGAAAAAATATTGCAAGAACGAAGAAAAATAATAATAGTTCAAATATTGTAGAAAACACACACACCGCCTAATCCTTCTAATTCATGCTAGTGGAAATATAGAGGTGCCTAATTGAAAAGAGGGCTATGTTATATATGGTGTATGACAAGTGAATTGGTTGAGAAGAAGATGTGCTCGAATTGTGAGTGTAGTGTATTAAATTGCTTGGGATGGTTAGTCACAATTCCTAAATGTATCCTACCCATACCTCAACCTACATTACAACCTTATAGTCCTAATTAATCCTAGATTTGGCTAGCTTAGATTAGTAGAGATGTACACTACGTGCATGCTTATGGTACGACCACGTGATGCACATGAATGCTTTATGAGAGTGAGTGAATTTTGTTCAATATTGTGATGTACTTAATTTATGTTCAATGGCATATTCGAACGTATGGGCTACTTCTGTATTCACTCTTTTTCTTGTGGTGAGGGCACTTGGTCTCATGAAGGATTGGTGATGTTGTACTCTTCTTTTGTTGGGTGAGTGTGTGAGTTAAGGATGCTTAGTGGTAATGAGTCATCTCTTGAGGTAGGGTGTTTGTGGAGAGATTGTTTGAGTTGGTTGAATCGCATTGTGTATACTTGGTAGAGTCTAACAATGGGAAGAATGTAAAATTTGTGTGTTCATGCTTGATTGTCGGTATCGAAGGAAGATCAAGAGTCTAAGTGTAGGGTGTTGATATTCGGCTTAACGTATGCATATTTTTATGTATATTGCCCCGCATTGTGCTCATGACTTTTAGATTTTAGATGTATAATATAATGATTTGAACTAATTTGTGGTATTTTTATATGTAGGAATCATTTGGATGCGATTAGGGATGAAAGTGCGCGAATTGGAGCGCAAATGGGAAGAAACGACAACAGTGCCCAGTTGAGAGCCACAGGTAGCGTGGGATGCTACCTGTGGTGCACAAAACAGAATGCCCAACAAACCCAGCGCCAGTGCTAGCGCCCCATACTACCCTGGGCACTAGTAATGCAGAGTTGTCCTACTTTGACTGGGACTCTGTTATTTTGACCCCAAGATACCCCCAACTCATATAAAAACCAACCTAAACCTATTTTGGGGAGAGGACGCTACTTTGAGAGAGGAACAAAAGTACAAAACACTCGGGAGCATGGATTTGATCAATTCTTCCATTGATCGGTCCAGTGGATTGCTAACCTGAAGTCTATCCCTGATGGCCCGAATACCCACTGGAGGAACCCTAAATAGTTGGTGGACTATAGGAGCTCTCTTGAATGGCGATGAAATAGAGATGCACCGGAGTATCCCGAGGAGGCGGCGATACTGGATATGTGGGCCTGCTTGACTGACCTCTAACAAACTGAACTCTCCCCCCAGACGGAGCACCACTGAACCTTCTAGAATATCGATACCGCTCGTCCCTCGGCGTCTACTCTCGTCCATGCTGACGAACACCCTCGATCCTCCGAGCTATCTCCACAACCAGCTCGCAAGAAGTCCATATCTCAACCTCTCAGGCCATAGTGGCCTGGATTCCAAAGTGCAAACCCGAAACAAACCTCTGCACTCTCTATGCATCAGTGGGGGGTATCCTAAGTGCATGGCGAGACAACTCAGAGAATCTCGTTTCATAGTCGGTCACCGACATCTGACCCTGCTGTAGCTACTCTAATTGAAATCACAACTCTTCCCTCTAAGAGGGTGGAATATATCTATCCAGAAAGAGGCGTGTAAACCGATGCCAAGTCAAGGGAGGAGAACCTACTAGCCTACCGAGAAGATAGGACTTCCACCATCTACGGGCTCTGCCCTCTAGCTGAAAGGAGGTAACGTCCACCCTGTGGGACTCAATATCCTCATGTTGTGCAGTCCGTCCCTGCAATGATCAATAAAATCCTGGGGATCCTCATGTCGCTCACATCCTAAGACAGGAGGATGTAGCATGGTCACCTATCCAATAGCTTCTGCGGCTCGCCGGCCGTAGCTGGTTTGGGCTCAGGTATAGCTTTTATAACTGGCTGAGCTCCGCCCACGGGTAGTGCACCCGGGGTATGATATACGGAAGCTACATGCCTTAGAGCCTGAACAGTAGGGTTCTTTGCTCCCCCTATCGCCTGAGATGTGGCTGGGTCTGCTGGAAATAAACTAGCCTTAGTCATAAAATCCATGACCCGCAACATACAAACCATGACTTCTTGGAATCCTGGTGCGGGCATGAAATTTACTGGGGCTGGCTCCACTGCAGGAACCTCGCCCTACTCCTCAATAATGGCATCCTCCACTAGATCCACTGGTGGCACAACTGGAGCAACTCTAGGACGACCTCGTTCTCTACCACGAGATGGAGCCCTCCCTCTGCCTCGGCCTCTAGCAATAGGGGGATCAGCTCCTCCTAGGTGGGGTACCATGTGCGTTCTCACCATCTGTGAGAGAATAAGAGAAATATACTTAGCACAATATCAACTGCACGATAGGAGATGAAGAAAGAGTAGTTTCCTAACACCCTATAGCCTCTCAAAGATAAGTACGGACGTCTCCGCACCGATCAACAAGACTCTATTAGGCCTGCTCATACTTGTGAGACCTACATGAACCTAGTGCTTTGACACCATGTTGTCACGACCTAATTTCCCTTATAGGTCGTGATGGCACCCAACGTCACCATTAGGCAAGCCAACAGTGAACTAGACATGTATTTATTCTTTTTAATAATTCCAAAGTAGTTGATTTTTATTTATTAAGTAAATGAAAAGTGGAAAATTTAATAAAGTAAAGCGTAAACTAATAAAAGAGAAAGTACGGTGAAATAAATACTCAAAAGCCATCAAGTGTCTACTATCATGTCCCCAAGACCCGGAGTCACAAGTGTATGAGCACTAGTAGAATATACAAAACACCTATGCTACTATCTGAAATAAAATAAACAGAAACAACAACAACAACAATAACATACCCAATATTATCCTACACTATGGGGTCTGGGGAGGGTAGTGTGTACGCAAACCTTACCCCTACCTTGTGAGGGTAGAGAGGCTGTTTCTAATAGACCCTCTCTCAGGAAAGCATAGTACCACACTAATGAAAAAATACACAAGAAGGGACAATACCAAAAAGCCATATAAAAGCAGAATAGAAACAACAAGACAGTAAGGTGATCAACAATGAAAGAAAACAATAGCTAGTCATAAAAACCTACTACCAATAGAAAGCGAGACTGCATGCCAATACTACTGTTATGAACACTCTAGACTATCTACTCTACTACCCTAATTCTCGACCTCCATACCTTCCAATCAAGGGTCATGTCCTCGGTCAGCTGAAGTTGCTCCATGTCTTGCCTAATCACCTCTCCCCACCTCTTCTTTGGCCTACCTCTACCTCTCCGTAGCCCCTCAAATGTCAACCTCTCACACCTCCTCATCAAGGTGTCTGTGCTCCTCCTCTTCACATGACCAAACCACCTAAGCCGTGCTTCCCGCATCTTGTGATAAAAAGGTGCCACACCCACCTTGTCACAAATAACCGCATTCTGATCCTATCTAACCTGGTGTGCCCGCACATCCCTATCAACATCCTCATCTCTGCTACCTTCATCTTATGGACATGCGCAATCTTGAATGGCCAACACTCAGCTCCATACAATATCGTAGGTCTGACCACCACTCTGTAGAACTTACCCTTAAGATTCAGTGGCACCTTCTTGTCACACAAAACACCGGAAGCCCGTCTCCATTTCATCCATCCCGCCCCAATACGATGTGTGACGTCTTCATCAATCTCCCCATCCCCTTGAATAATTGACCCAAGGTACTTAAAACTCCCTCTCCTAGGGATGACCTGCGATTCCAGCCATACCTCCCCTTCCCCTCCTTAAGTATCGCTACTAAACTTACACTCCAAGTATTCTATCTTGGTCCTTCTCAACTTGAAATCTTTATATTCTAGGTTTTACCTCCAAACCTCTAATTGCTCATTCACACCGTATCTCATCTCATCAATCAATAGAATATCATCTGCAAATAGCATGCACCTCGGCACCTTCCCTTGGATCTGGCGCGTCAGTATGTCCATCACCAGAGCAAACAAAAAAGGGCTGAGTGCCGACCCCTGATACAACCCCATCATAACATGTCCTTAATCAACCTAACGTAGGCAACATGTACACCTCTAGCCTCCAAATATCTCTACAAAACCTCCCTCGGAACTTTATCGTATGCCTTTTCTAAGTCGATGAACACCATATATGTCCTTCTTTCCTCCCTATACTACTTCATCAATCTCCTAACAAGGTGGATAGCTTCTGTAGTCAAACGCCTCGGCATAAACCCAAATTGGTTCTCGGAAATATACACACTCCTCCTCACCCTTAGCTCTACCACTCACTCCCAGACTTTCATAGTATGGCTAAGCAGCTTGATACTCCGATAGTTATTGCAATTTTGGATATCACCCTTGTTCTTGTATACAGGAACCATCGTGCTCCACCTCCACTCTTCAGGCATCTTTTGCGTTCTAAAAATAACATTAGGTAACTTAGTGAGCCACTCCAAGCCTGCCTTGCCCGCACTCTTCCAAAACTCCATCGAGATTTCATCCGGCCCAGTCGCTTTGCCCCTGATCAGCTTACACATATCCCCCTCAACTTCATCCACTCTAATCCGCCTACAATACCCAAAGTCATAACGACTCTCGGAGAGTTTCAAATCACCCAGTACAATGCTCTTGTCCCCCTCCTCGTTCATGAGACTATGGAAGTAGGTCTGTCATCTCCGACGTATAAGCTCCTCATCCAACAAAACTCTACCTTCTTCATCCGTGATGCATTTCACTTGGTCCAAGTCACGTGCCTTTCTTTCTCGTGCCTTGGCTAACCTGAACAACCTCTTATCCCCACCTTGGACCTCGAGTTCCTCATACAAATGACTAAAAGCTGCAGTCTTGGCCGCCTAACTGCTAGCTTTGCCTCTTTCCTAGCCAGCTTATAAAGCTCCCTATTCGCCCTCTTGTCCTCCTTATCTACACTTTCCACTAGCTTCATATACGCCCGCTTTCTTGATTTTCACGTTTCCTTGAACCTCTCCATTCCATCACCAACCTCCCTTGTGACCACCAGAGTAACCCTTTGAGACCCCTAATACCTCTCTCGCGACTTCCCTAATGTACTGCGCAGTCGTGGTCCACATAGCGCTTGCGTCCCCACTACTCCTCCACGCCCCGATAGTCACCAGCTTGAACCCTAACTCATGCACTTTAGCTTCCGTCAAGGCTCCCCATTTTATCCTATGTTGGCTATACATCTCCCTCTTCCTCCTCCTCTTCGTGATCTCAAGGTCCATGACCAGGAACCTATGAAGGGTCGAAAGGTTCTCACTTGGGATGACCTTGCAATCCGTGCAAAGACCTCTATCGGACTTCCTGCAGAGTAAATAATCAATCTGAGTCTCGGCCACCGAACTCCAAAATATGACCAAGTGCTCCCTCTTCTTCGGGAGACTCAAGTTCCCTATTACCAAATCAAATGCTCTAGCAAAGTCTAGCACAGACGTTCCTACTCCATTTCTATCTCCAAAACTAAAGCCACCATGCACATCATAATACTCCCCCGACGTTGCTTCAATATGGCTGTTGATATCTCCTCCAATGAAAAGCCTCTCAGTATGCAGGATACCACATACCATCTCATCCAAATCCTCCCAGAAACGCCTCTTGACTTCCTCATCCAAGCCTGCTTGTGGTGCGTATGCACTGATTATGTTCAAAGTAAAACCTCCAACAACTAGCTTAATAATCATCAACCTGTCATTCACCCTCCTAACCTCCACCACTAGTTCATGGAGGTCCTTATCAACCAATATACCTACCTCGTTCATGCCCCCCACCCTCTTAGAATACCAAAGTTTGAAACTGCCTACATCTCGCGCCTTATCTCCTACCCACCTAGTCTCCTGTGCACAAGCTAAATTAATTTTCCTTTTCTCGAGAGTCTTCGCTAACTCTACAGATTTTTCAATCAAAGTTCCTATGTTCTAAGACCCCACTCTCAGCCTAGTAGCTCCCTTAGCCCTCTTACCCCCCGCGCCCCCTCCCCCACGCTGACACCTCCGAGGACAAGGCCTTACCCTACCATTGCTCACCAAAGCCACTATAATCTAAGAGTCACTACGCAAGCACTATCCCGTAAACAAGCGACAAAAATAAAATGAATTACCAATTGCACTCCGCAAAGATGTACGATCCACACTTAATCCTAATCCCCACTATATCGGTTTAAGTTATCATCCTCTGTCATCACCTCATTATGCTTTTATATCTTCTTTGTCCACTGTTTCTATCCCTAAGTCTACAGGTGAGGCACTATCTCATCCAGGATGGCGACATGCTATGATTGACGAGATGTCTGCTTTACATGCCAGTGCCACTTGGGAGCTTGTTCCTTTTCCTGCAGGTAAGTCTACTGTTGGTTGTCATTGGGTTTATGTATCCAAAGTCGTCCCGGATGGCCAGGTTGATCTGCTTAAGGCTCGTCTTGTTTCAAAAGGATATACTCAGATTTTTGGGCTTGATTATAGTGATACTTTCTCTCCCGTGGCTAAAGTAGCATTTGTTCGTCTCTTTTTTTCCATGGATGTTGTACGTCATTGGCCTCTTTATCAGTTAGACATTAAGAATATTTTTCTCCACGATGATCTTGAGAAAGAAGTTTATATGGAGAAACCACCTGGTTTTGTTGCTCAAGGGGAGTTTAATGGTTGTGTGTGCAGATTGCGCAGGTCACTATATGGTTTGAAAGAGTCTCCTCGAGCTTGGTTTGGTAAGTTCAGCACAATTATTCAGGAGTTCGGCATGACTCGTAGTGAGGCTGATCACTCTGTGTTTTATCGGCATTCTGCTCCTAATTTGTGTATTTATCTAGTGGTTTATGTTGATGATATTGTTATAACTGGTAATGATCAGGATGGTATTACTAATCTGAAGCAACATCTCTATCAGCACTTCCAGACTAAGGATCTGGGCAGATTAAAGTATTTTCTAGGTATTGAGGTCGCGCAGTCTAGCTCAAGTATTGTTATTTCACAGTGAAAGTATGCCTTAGACATTCTTGAGGAGACTAGAATGATGGGTTGCAGACCTATTGACTCTCCTATGGATCCGAACTCTAATCTTCTGCCTGGACAGGGGGAGCCTCTTAGAGACCCTATGAGATATAGGAGGTTGGTTGGCAAATTGAATTACCTTACAGTGACTAGACCTGACATTTCTTTTCCGGTGAGTGTTGTAAGTCAGTTTATGGATTCTCCCTGTGATAGTCACTGGGATGCAGTTGTTCGCATTCTTCGGTATATAAAGTCAGCTCCAGGAAAAGGATTACTATTCGAGGATCGAGGCCACGAGCAGATTGTTGGGTACACAGATGCTGATTGGGTAGGATCACCTTTTGATAAACGTTCTACATATGGATATTGTATTCTAGTAGGAAGTAATTTGGTCTCGTGGAAGAGCAAGAAACAGAATGTAGTTGCTCGATCTAGCGCCGAAGCCGAATATCGGGCCATGGCTATGGCGATGTGTGATTTAGTTTGGGTCAAGCAGTTGCTCAAGGAGTTAAAGTTCAGAGAAATCAGCAAGATGGAACTAGTGTGTGATAACCAAGCTGCTCTTCACATTCCGTCAAATCCGGTGTTCCATGAGAGGACTAAACACATTGAGATCGACTGTCACTTTGTCAGAGAAAAAATACTTTCAGGAGATATTGTTACAAAGTTTGTAAAGTCGAATGATCAACTAGCAGATATTTTCACTAAGTCTCTTTCTGGTTCTCGTATTAGTTACATGTGTAACAAGCTCAGTATATATGATGTGTATGCACCGGCTTGGGGGGGAGTGTTAGTTTACAGATATGTATAGTGTAGTCTTGTCCCACATTGGAAGAGGAGTAATATCTCCTTGTAGTGTATAGCTATAAATAGGGACCTATTTTATTGTATTGTATTTATCATCCAATATCAATAACATATTTTCTCCCATGCCTTCTCACACGATAAGGGTGGCTATTGATATTGTCAGGGCAGAGGGATAAGGGGGGCTATTATAGGAGTGATAAGGGTGGTTATATGAGAGATAAGGGTGGCTATTATCAGGGATGATATGTGATGATGTGAAGTTATTGTGTTGGTGATTTTTATGTGATGATGTAGGGTTATTGCGTTGGTAATTTTCATGTGATGTTGTGATTTTCCTTATGTTTATTTTTATATCTTGTGCAACTTGTCTTGTTGTTTCGGTAAACTTGATAATAGTCTGATCTATGTTGAAATTGGGAGTCTGTGGCTATTGCCAGGCGGATTATGTTATATGGGATCGGGTCGCAATCCACAACATGTATGATTAATGTTATATGGGATCGGGTTGCACGCCGCAACAGATATGAAATGTGGGCACGAGGTGCCGGGAAAATATGATGATGATATTGGCACATGAGTTGTCTGTATGATTGTGATAGAGATATTGGCACGAGGTGCCGTGGAAATATGAAAGTAGGTTGAGACCCGTATTTTATGATTATGAAATGAGGTATCACAGGGTGACTTTTATTTGATAGAATTATATTCGAAAGATATTTATTTGAAAGAATTATATTCAAAAAATATTTATTTGGAAGAATTATATTTGAAAGATATTTATTCGAAAGAATTATATTGGAAAGATATTTATTTGAAGGAAGTATATTCGAAATATATTTATTGGAAATGATTATATTCTAAATATTTTTATTTGAAAAACTTATAGGTGAAAGATATATATTTTGAAGGACTTGATTATTGGTTGTACTTGTGTTCATTACCTGTTTGAACAATAGTTTTATGGAGTTTTTGCTGCCTTGTTGTTTACATCACTAGTTGATTATTGTTGCTATCACTGCTATTTATTTTTCTATTATTTTGTATACTATATTGCACAGGTTATTAGACTAGTGAGTGTCTTGACTGTACCTCGTCACTACTCCACCGAGGTTAGTCTTGATACTTACTGGGTACCGACTGTGGTGTACTCATACTACACTTCTGCACATTTTTGTGCAGAGCCAGGTATTGGAGATATCGGACTCGGATAGAGTTAAAGTATGATTGTAAGGATTCAAGGTAGAGTTGCTTCGTCGTCGCAGTCCCTTGGAGTCTTTCCATTTTATTGTACTGTTAATTATTAATCAAACAGTAATAAGTATTCGATCCTTGAGATAATTTTATGTATTTAGTTAGAGTTCGTGACTCAGTATTACTTGTCTTGGGAGGTTGTTTGTAATTATTTCCGTTGTTAGTTTTTATTTAAAAAATGGCTTGGATTGTAATTATAATCGGCTTACTTAGTCTTAGAGACTAAGTGCTATCACGACGCCTATGGTGGAATTTTGGGTCGTGACACTAAACCCTAGCATAATCATAATCAATATAATTGAAAGAATTAAAATTAACTAACCCTAGAATAATCATAATCTTCTAACATAGATAATGCTAGCATAAACATAATCAATAGGAGTAAACCCTAAATTTAATGAAATATTAACTAAACCCTAATTTATACAATTGAAAGAATTAAAATTACTAAATTAAATACTATAGATAACTAACCTTCAAATAGAAGAGAGGGTATTTGATTTTGGGTGATAATAGCATTGGGTGGCGTCGGCGGAGCTATGGTGACGGAGGAAGCAGTGGTGGAAGCACAAGAGTGGCGCCAGCGGCCGGAACAGTGGCGGGGGAAGGGAGGAAGACGATGAGGGGCTTTGATTTTGGGTGAGAAGGGAGATAGGAGTTGATTTTGGGTGGGGTTTTAGGTGAAATCGCGACTGGTGAGAAGAATAAGAGAGATGGAAGAGAGATAGAGAAAAGAGAGAAACTGGGAAGAAGCCCGTCACTAGCAGATCTAAATTGAAAATTTCCTACCGACACCGATCGGTACTTTTAAGCGACCATTCGATCGTTTGACCACGACATATCCGACCGAAATCGATCGGTAATATAATTTTAAATTTTAAAAAAATATTTATTTAAAAAACCAACCGAAGTCGATCGGTTTTAGCCAAGTGATCAAAATTACTTTTTATATAGGTACTATTTGATATTTAATTAATTTTTCAATTGATATAACATCCTAAATTGTAATATTATATATACGTATATATTTATGTATTTAATAAGTTTTCTATAGGCATTCTATCAGATGTATGTATGTATATATACATATATATATATATATATATATATATATATATATCATAATCGTGTGATTTGACCGAGTATATATTGTTGTTGCTACAATTTAAGTTTTAATATAACACTGCATCTTATATCACTATACATTTTGTTTTCAAATGTGTTGGATGCCGATACTTAGACTTGATTGCTCACACATTAAAACTCAATATTTAATTTTCTAAGGCCGTCAATATGCCCGAGCATCTTCTTAGTTAAAATCAAGAATGATACATGTTCTAGGTTAAATAAAGTGATAAAAACATATCCTACTTTAATCGAATACAATTGAATTTCTAATTGATCAACTAATCAAGTATCCGAGCAAAGTACTTAGATATTTTTATTCTCGATCATCCAAGCATGCCATACACTAGAGCATCCTAGTGTAAATGACTTAGAGTATGTAAGTGTATGTAAGCCACTCACATAATGTAGTGTAAAACACGTTTGGATGTTTTATTCTCGATCACCTTATTAGTATTTTGTTCGAATACTTGATCAATTGAAAATTTAATTATATTCGGTTCACCTAGGATATACTTTTTTTATCACTTTATTTAGCCTAGAACGATAGAACCTGCATCATTCTTGATTTTAACTGGCAAGACGCTCGGGTATACTGACGGCCTTAGAGAATTAAATATTGAGTTTTAATGTAGGAGTGATCGATTCTAAGTGTAAATGACTTAGAGTATGTAAGTATATGTAAGACACTCACATAATGTAGTGTAAAACGCGCTTGGATGTTTTACTCTCGATCACCTTATTAGTACTTTGCTCATATACTTGACCAATGGATCAATTGAAAATTTAATTTTAACCTATGATATGTTTTTTATCACTTTATTTAACCTAGAACCTGCATCATTCTTGATTTTAACTGGCAAGACACTCTGGCATACTAACGGTCTTAGTAAATTAAATATTGAGTTTAATGTGGAGCGATCGAGTCTAAGTATCGGCATCCAACACTCTATAACACATTTAAAAATAAAATGTATAGTGCTGCTATAAGATGTAGTGCTATATTAAAACATAAATTGTAACAATAAAATATTCTCTCTCTCTCTCTCTCTCTCTCTCTCTCTCTCTCTCTCTCTCACACACACACACATATATATATATATATACACACACACACTAGACAGAGATAACCCGTACCGGTACGGGCCCAATATGGGAAAAATTGTAACTATTGTTTTTTGTTCACTTTGTTCTGATATAAAATTATAGGCAGTAAAAATTGATGCACGTAAGCTAGTATCAAATCAGAGAGATAACATCACATGCTAATTGCTAGATACTATTTTCATGTAAATTGGATATATCCACTCATGAATATTGTAAGAATTGACAAATAATACACTCTTTACATTCACGATACTATCACACACATTACAAACGGTGATGCGTTTCTCTTGCTGTGTTTAATCTTCTTCTTAGCCTTAATTTTTGTTAGCAGTTTTTACAAGAAATACCTGTACAGTTATGAAGTAATGATCAATTGTCAGTGCTCATATCACAAACAAAGAAGAGGAAAAAAAAACGATAGACATCTGCCAAACTGATGGGCGAACAGTGAAGAACAACAAAGACCAGAATTTTGCTTCCAAAAAATCTTCGAGTATAAATACAAGTACTGTATAAATCATTTCACATATCACAATTGACAATTAATGCTTTATCTACAAGCTAGAGGTTCAGAATTAGCACAAACTGATATGTATTCATTCCTTTAAAAATACATTTTCCAATCAACAAACTCAATCATGTGACGAAAAAAGTTCATAATGCTTTGATCTCTCATATGCTTCTAATATGACATGTCTGCTTTAAAATTAGTTTCATATAAGGTAAGATTCTCAAAATGACCGTTATTTACTACTGTTAACCTAGCACTAAAAGAATAACAGTAAATACTTGCCTACTAATGAAAATGTCAAAGCTTTGCTTCTGAGAGTGTAAATATGATACATAGAGGTGCTTTTAACTACCACACTTTTGTTAAAAATAGCTTAAACCTTCTAGATATAATGTCAATTAGTGTATCATGATGTTAATTGAAACTTCTCTGTCCTCCTAGTCAAAGAAAGCATGGCACATGAAGGATACATAGGAAAACCCAAGCAATTTATAATAGCTTGACTATTACATTTATTATGATGCATCATATATGTAGCCTGAGAAAATTATTCTTTTTAAGGAAGCATTTTTTTTTAAAAGATTGAAAGAGTAAGAGACATGTTTCAATACCTTTTTTGTTGACTTCATTTCCTGCAACTTCGATAATTTCTGTTAGGATCGGGAATCCGGGTAATGCGGAATATAGCCAAACAACGGTATAATGACAATAACAAAGACAATTGAAGTTGATAACAACGACAATTAAAGTAGATAAAGAAGACACAAATTTAACGTGGTTCTGTCAAAGTGACCTACGTCCACAAGCGGAGAGGAGTAATTTACTATAAGAATAAGAGTACAAAAGAGAGTACAAAATTAGAGTAAACACTCTAATTAATCCCAAATACCCTAAGAGAATAACCTCACAAGATCACTCCAAAGAAAGGGTTCACACAAGTGCTTCCCAACACTTAACTCTTATACAAAACACTCTTAATAAAGGAAGAAAGGAAGAAACAAGAAATGAAGACTCAAGTCTTGTTGGTGTGTCTAAAATGAACTAATGGCCTTCCCTTTTATAGGCAAAAAGTCTTGACCTCTTAGGTGTAAAAGAAGAGATACAACTTGTGCAAATGATGTCCAACACACAATGCAATATTTTTGGGTCCCAAAGAATATTGCCAACAAAATCTACACTTTGCAAAGATGCTTATGCTTATGTGAGATGAACTCCATTTGACAAAATAATGGCCATATTATAAATCTCCACCTTGGCCTAATTTTGGATGATATAGTAAATTTGCTCCACCTTCTCCGCAAAAGCCCCAATGGGCATATGTCAAAATTTAATTCCATCAAAATCAGACAAATTGTCTGATACCGAAACTGTAGTAGGGCCTATAACAGTGGATCCCAATAAAGTATACAACGAACCAGATCTGTGTGCTTTCATGATCAAACGAGCACCTTGAAAAAATTTCAGAACTCCACCTTCACCAGTGAATTTGCACCCAAGGGATTCTAAAGTGCCTAGAGATATAAGATTTTTCTTCAACTCAGGAACATATCTAACATCGGTGAGAGTTCTCACCACATCATCATGCATTCTGACCCAAATTATACCTTTGCCAATAACGTTACAAGTAACATTGTTACCCAATTGGACAACTCCACCTGCAACTGAATCATATGTAGAAAACAAGTCCCTTCTAGGACACATATGATATGAACAACCGGAATCTAAAATTCACTTATTGTCTAATCTGAAACTAGTTTCAGTTGCTAAAAATATAGTTCCCTCAATCTCATCAGTTGCTACACTAGCTTCGGCGGTGTCAGTATTTTTGTGCTCATTTTTTCTTTCTTTGTGCTTTTCTTTATTTTTCAATTTATAGCATTCAGAGATATTGTGACCTTTCTTAAGACAATAGCGACACTCTAAATTATTGTATCTGGAATTGGAGTCGGATTTGCCCCTAACAAACAAGCCAACTTCCGCTTGAGTTCCACTAGCTTCCCCAGTAATATCACTATCTATCTGTTCTTTTGATTTTAAGATAGATTTAGTATCTTTATAAGAGATATTATCCTTTGCATAAAGCATAGTATCTCTTATCTGCTTAAAAGATGGGGGTAGAGAACAAAGCAGTAACACGGCTTGATCCTCATCTTTAATTTCAGCATCTATATTACTCAAATCCATAAGAATGGAATCAAAGGTGTCAAGATGAGAGAGAATAGAGGTACCTTCACCCATACGAATTGTATAAAGCTTCTGCTTCAGGTAAAGTCTATTTTCTACCGTCCTCTTCATATATAAGGTTTTTAATTTTTTCCATATGCCTTTAGCTGTGGTTTCTATAGAAACTTCACGTAAAACCTCATTTGAGAGATTTAAAATGATACATGCTTTTGCCTTTTTGTCTATGATGGCAAACTCCTCGTCCGTCATTTTATCCGGCTTCTTCTCCTTTCCTTGCAATGCCAAGTCTAAACCATCCTGAATTAGGATAGCTTCCATCTTTAATTGCCGCATTCCGAAGTTTGCACTTCGGTCAAATTTCTCAATATAGGTCTTTGTTAGAGTCATTTTGGCTATTGAAACTAACCCGGTTAGATCCGGCTCTGATACCAATTTGTTAGGATCGGGAACCCGGGTAGTGCGGAATATAGCCAAACAACGGTATAATGACAATAACAAAGACAATTGAAGTTGATAATAACGATAATTAAAGTAGATAAAGAAGACACAAATTTAACGTGGTTCGGTCAAAGTGACCTACGTCTACAAGCGGAGAGGAGCAATTTACTATAAGAATAAGAGTACAAAAGAGAGTACAAAATTAGAGTAAACACTCTAATTAATCCCAAATACCCTGAGAGAATAATCTCACAAGATCACTCCAAAGAAAGGGTTCACACAAGTGCTTCCCAACACTTAACTCTCATACAAAACACTCTTAATAAAGGAAGAAAGGAAGAAATAAGAAATGAAGACTTAAGTCTTATTGGTGTGTCTAAAATGAACTAATGATCTTCCCTTTTATAGGCAAAAAAGTCTTGACCTCTTAGGTGTAAAAGAAGAGATACAACTTGTGCAAATGATGTCCAACACACAATGCAATATTTTTGGGTCCCAAAGAATATTGCCAACAAAGTCTACACTTTGCAAAAATGCTTATGCTTATGTGAGATGGACTCTATTTGATAAAATAATGGTCATATTACAATTTCATTTTTACCATGGATCTCCTGTCAAACTTTGTGTTATATTGAAAATCAACTGATGCAAACTGGTCAAAAGACACAAGGAGAGAGCAGCCAGAAATGTTACTTTAAGAGGTCTACATTCGAATCAGTATTCTCAACTATCCACAGGTGCTTCAAGATCTTCTGAAGGGAAAGTCTCTTTGAGAAGTTGTCCGCAAGAACTGGACAAGCAAATGTAATATCGTTATGCGTTCTTCTTCACCAAATTGATGCATACATACCTTCTAATAAGCGTACTTTGTTTTTTTCACCTCTAATAAGCTTACCTGACTAATGAGATTCTTAGCTTCAGAGACATCATGTATTATCTATAAACAACAAACAATAGACTTCCGCTTCCCCTAGTGATTGTGTCGGAAATTCATGAAAATTTAGCAAATGAGACACAATTATATATATATATAAAAAGACTATAGCTCATGAATTGTGCTCTGTTAGTGTAAGAAATCGAGCTGTGAGAAAAGATTTCACAGAAGAAACCCTAGAAAATAGAAGGAGAGAAGAGAGAATTTATTTCGTCAAAATTCAGAAGATACAAAATGAATCTGTCTTTCTAGAGTGTTCTTCTACTATATATACATGAGCCATTATTAAAGAATACATAGACTAAAGTGTAAGAAATAAAAATTATATTAAAAGCTAAGTGGGTTGCCGGTATCAGCTATGATTGGGCCTGAAATGGACTCCCGTTAACATAGTTATCAATGATTTTCCATTTGATAAAGCCGACAGATTCTTTTACCTCGCAACACTGAACATAAGAAGGCAAAAAAAAAACCTTTAATAGAAAGTAAAAAAACTAGATACGACCAATGCAAAATCTTTCCATGAAACAGTTTAAATAATTCGCCGTGTATATCCTTATTCTGTGACAACAAATACGAATTTGACTAGAGATGATTTATTAGTCCTGTGTTAGTTGTTGTTCTTCGTATCATTTTACATGGTAACCATGAAGCAGAATTTATCTATTTTCCAGAATTGCTACTGACAATAGGAAGCACATAATCACAATATAATGTCAGCCTTCTAAAGTTTTTTATGGGGGAATTGTACTATGGCCTATATTATTGCTCTTTCTTGATCACTGCAGTTGACCATCCATCTCATGAATTTAAGGATGTCTTTATGGGACTCTGGCCCTCCACATGCTCTACTCTGAAACAAATATCTAATGACAAGTTATTATCATCATCTCTTGTTTTGTTTCAGGATGTGAAATCATGACCTTTTCTTAGCAAAGTAAACTTCTCTTTCTCCAACTGCAAGTGTCATTGTTGAGCTCTGCGAGGGACTGTCATTCAACTTTGTAATGCTGGTGATCAGACTTGATTTTGTTTGTAAACAACTGAATGCCCCATTTGTATTGCTTTTAGTTCTCTAATATAACTACTATTATTTACTTATAAAAGATTAAGTTCGTATTTGACATGCTTAAGTTTTTCTATTCTTCCCTTTTCCTTTGGACTTCCATTTTTTGAAGTTGAATGAAGGGGTCATTAGTTGTTAATCCATCTCCATTACAGTGTTATTATGACTTGTTTTCCTTCTGCGATTGTTAGATCAATCTGTTAATAAGTTTTGGTGGAAAATGACCATAGCTGCACTCAATAATGGAGTAGGCTTCATTTTTTTTTTTAATATTAAGACGTCTGAATCTGATTATATATCTGAATGTGAAGTTGTGTATTAAGATTAAGACATCTGAATCTGAATACACATCTGAATATTAAGATGTGTATTAAGATCTGAATACTAAATAATTAAGACTATTTGTTTTTTCAAAATCTGAATATATAAAATTTATCTTTATTTAAAAATTAATAAACATAAAATTTAAATAAAATACTAATTACTCTAATGATGGTGGTTCTAGGTAGTAGCTAGTGGTGATTGGTAGCGATAGCGATTATGATTGAGGATGGTGGTGGTGGATGGTGATAGTTAATACTGATGGGTAGTGTTTATGGTTGTGATTGAGGAAGGTGATGATAGGCGGTGGTAGTTTATAATGGTGGATAGTGCTGGCTATGGTTATTGATGGTGATGGAGTGGTTGGTTGTGGTAGTTGAGGTGAGTGAGTATGTTGTTATGGTTGAAGATGATTGTGGTAGGGGTGGTGGGTGGTGATAGGGGTGGCGGCTATGGTTGAGGATGGTGGTGGTGGTGGTGGTAGTAGTTGATAATGGTAGGCGGTGGCGGCAGTAAGCAATGAATGTGGATGATAGCATTTTAATGAAATTAAGTCTTTGCTATAGATCGATCTTAATCATACAGACCTATTCAGACCCATTAAGTGATTGTGAAATAAAAAAACAAACACACTTAATGATTAAGATCTAAATGGTTAAGATTCAGACTTTAAGAATAAATGCACTTAATTTTTGAGATCAGATTCAGACTATAATTAAGTGCAAACAAATGAAGCCAGGACCTTTTCTGCTTTTTGGTTAATGACATCTTAAGCCATAGATATATTGGTTATTTTGTGGGAAAGACTACATACAACTCTTATGTGGTTGATGAATTGATTATGTTTCTATACATGATTAAGTTAATCAAGAGGCTCAAACTTATAAATCTATAAATTAACTTTAATTTTCGTAGGAACTCAAGTCTACCATATTTAAAGTAAGTATTATTCCTAGGTTTCTAGGATATTAGCATTGTAAATGTTTCTTCCCGTAAGAGATGGAATTACTTCGAAAGTTTATAAGATTTTTATTTCACTAATTACTACTATTTCAGATACGTTGTGGTACGAGTTATATGTCCGGAGTGATATATTGCTGTGTAAGAAATCGTTCAACTGGACAAAGAAAGACGATCTTGTTACAAGAAAATGGCCTTAGAGGTAATCAGCTTGATCAAAGAAAATGTGTGTACCTCTTGCATAGAAATATCAAAGCAAACATGTGTACCTCTTGCATGGAAGCACAAAGAATTGAATATGATATCGTTGGCCCAGACGAGGACACACAGGCACCGCTTTTTGTCACAACCTAAAATTCTCACTTTTGGATTGTGATGGCGCCTAACATTTCACTTGCTAGGCAAGCCAACGTTAGAATAATATTATGCATTTTTAAAATAATTTTTAAAATTTATTAATAACAGTGAACAATTGCGGAAGTAACGTCTGAAACATAATGAATAATCCATAAAAATAACGGTGTCAAAATATCATCCCAGAATTTGTGTCACAAGTGCACGAGCTTCTAGAATTATACAAATAAAGGGATGAATAAAATAAAGCTATCTGAAAATAAACACACATCTAAAGTAAGATAGACAGGGACTTCAGAACTGCGGACGCCATGCAGTTATACCTCAAGTCTCCTCTGAGTAGCTGAAATCCGAGCAAGTCTATGGTACGCCGCTGGGACCAACTCCAAAATCTGCACAAGAAGTGCAGAGTATAGTATCCGTAAAACCGACCTCATATACTGGTAGGTGCTGAACCTAACCTCGATGAAATAATGACGAGGCTAAAGCGGGTCACTTACATTACCTGTACGCAATATTAGTAACAACAACAATAATAGAAATAAATCAGGTAACTCATATATAATAATTGAAACCAACTCAGCAGTCATAACCAATTATCATTTCCATCAATTCTGTTGCAGCGTGCAACCCGCTCTCACAATATATTCACATTCAATTCTGTTGCAGCGTGCAACCCGCTCTCACAATATATTCACATTCGGCTTCTGTTGCGGCGTGTAACTCGCTCCTCCAATATATTTATTTTAATCAAGTCTGTTGCGTCGTGCAACCCGATCCCCCAATATATATATATATATATATATATATATATATATATATATATATATATATATATATATATATATATATATATATGTATGTCGACTATTAAATAAGTCTGTTGCGGCGTGCAACCCGATCCTCCAATATGGACTTTTAATAAGTCTGTTGCGGCATGCAACCCGATCCTCCAATATATTCATTATAATTAATTACGTTGCAGCGTGCAACCCGATCCTCCAATATATTCATTATAATCAATCATGTTGCGGCGTGCAACCCGCTCCTCCAACATATTCATTTGCCAATTCTTATAGAAAAAATTTCCCCAATAAATATAACAATTAATATAAAATTATAAGACAATAAGCATACAATAATTATGATTTAATTAAGAAACAAACAAAGGCAAATAGCAAATTATTATGGAAATCATAGAGAAAATATACAGTTTAATATTTAATATACTAAATATCAAATAACAATTAAGGGACATAATTCAAATAGCATGTAACAATTAATGCAGGAATTTAAGAATTAATATTTAACAAAGAATAGGAGAGAAATAATTATTATAACAATTAATTCATGCTTTAAAATAATTTATAATTTTTTTCAAGTAAGCAGGCAAACAATTAATTTGACGACGTATAGACACTCGTCACCTCGCTTATACGTCGTTCACATACAATTCACATAACAAATAATATAAGGGTTCTATTTCCTCAAGTCAAGGTTAACCACGACACTTACCTCGCTTTGAAAAATTCAATCAATTACTCGACCACAACTTTTCCTTTTAAATTTGTCTCCAAAGCTTCAAATCTATTCACAAACAATTCGATATACTCAATACGAATCATAGGAATTAATTCCATATGAATTTATAAATTTTTCGGAAAAAAATCTAAAATTTATTAAAATATTCGGCAGTGGGACCCACGTCTCAAATCCCGGCAAAACTCGCTAAATACGAACACCCGTTCCGATACGAGTTCAACCATATAGAAATTATCCAATTCCGATATCAAATGGACCTTCAAATCTAAATTTCTTGTTTTTGGAAGATTTTAGAAAAAACTGATTTTTCTTCCATAAATTTATGGATTCATGATATAAACGAGTATGAAATCATGAAATATAATCAATATAGGATAAGGAACACTTACCCCAATATTTTCCGTGAAAATCGCCTAAATATTCGCCTTAACCGGGCTCAAAATGACCAAAATGAGTAAACATATCGGACTCTTCGATATATACATTGCTCAGGCATTTCCGCGCCTGCAGTGCTTGGGCTCGCACATGCGAGCTCACATCTGCGAGAAAAATATCGCATCTGCGAAATGGGGCTGCCAGGCGAGGCCTTGCACCTACGGAGAAAAAATGCGCACCTGCGCTGCCTTCGCTTCTGCGATCATTTGGTCCGCTTCTGCGGACGCGCGGGTGCGTGCAAGTTTCCGCACCAGTGGACTTTTTTCCAGCCACGCCCGGGCGCATCTGCGATCGAAGGCTCGCTTCTGCGAGCTCGCACCTGCGAGAAAAATCCGCAGGTGCGATTACAGCAGAAGGAAAAATATAGATTTTGCTTAAGTCTAGTTCTTGATCCAATTTCAATCTATATCACTCTCGGGGTACTCGGGACCCCGTACGAATATACCAACAAGTCCAATAACATAATATGGACTTACTCGATGTCTCGTATCACGTCAAACAACGCTGAAATTACAATTCACACCCCGATTCAAACTTTGAGTTTTAAACTTTTCAATTTGCAAATCTCGTGCCAAAATATATTAAATGAATCCGGAATGACTTTAAATTTGACACACAAGTCATAAATGACATAATAGAACTGTTCAAATTTCCAGAATCGGATTTCGGCTCCGATATCAAAAGTCAACTCTGTGGTCAAACTTGGAAATCTTTAGCCTTTAAATTGCTAGCTTCGTTAAATGGTCATAACTTGAGCTAGGGAGCTCCACATTAAATTTCGGGCATAAGCCCAAATTTCAAATCACGATACGGATCTACCGAAACTGTCAAAACACTGATCCGGGTTCGTTTGCTAAAAATATTGACCAAAGTCAACTCAGATGAGTTTTAAAGCTCTATTTCACATTTTTAATCCATTTTTTCACATAAAAACTTTTTGAAAAATTGTACGGACTGCGCACGCAAGTCGAGAAATGATAAATGATATTTTTTTGAGGTCTTAGAAAATAGAATTACTTATTAAATTTAAAGATGACTTTTTGGGTCATCACACTTTTCTTTCTCACCTCCCTTTTTTTCCTCTTTATAAATGTGTAAACATGGGGGAAATGCAGGTAGCAAAAACAATTTTCTTTATTGCTTTTAATTGTTCTATACTGGATATGAATTTCTCATAAACTAATTTGATCAATTTAATTTTCCTCTATTCACTACTCATAGGTCCCTCAAGTTGTTGGAAATGAAACTGATTTGGCAAAATATAGAAATGAGAAACGAAAATGAAAATAGAGCGAGAGAGAGAGAGAGAGAGAGAGAGAGAGAGAGAATAGTACACTGCTGATACTTCTAACTTTTATTATAGAGTTTGTATTTTTAATTATATTTTCTCCTGTCATGTGAGCATGTTAACAGGATCCCATCTCCAGGCCCAATCATAGCTGATACTCGGCAACCCACTTAGCTTTTAATATAATTTTGATTTCTTACACTTTAGTCCATGTATTCTTCAATAATGGCTCATGTGTGTGTATATATATATATATATATATATATATATATATATATATATAGTAGGAGAATACTCTAGAAAGACACAAATTCATTTTGTATCTTCTGAAGTTTGACAAAATAAATTCTCTTCTCTCTATCTATTTTTTAGGGTTTCTTCTGTGAAATCTTTTCTCATAGCTCGATTTCTTACACTAACATTGTATCAGAGCTAGGAATCGATGATCCTTGTTCTCCTCTTCCGACCGATGGTACCCTCATCGATTTCCATGGAGATTTTCTGTTTCGTCGATCTCCATCTGTCTTCGTGTTTTGATGTGGAGATTTGGGCTACAGTGGTTTCTAGCTATGCATTGCAACTATTTGGACTTTTCACGGTGATTTTTTGGTGTTTTCCTTTGAAGTTCTCCGGTACTCGTTCAGTCTCGTTGATTTCAGCAGATAATTATGTTTCAAGGCCTTACCTTCTTTAGGTTGCAAAGAAGGACGGTAACATTCTCCTCCTTAATCCTGCTGCATATTGGTGAAAATCAAGTATTTTTTACAATTCTAGGGTTTAATCATGGGAAGTCCAGATGTTAGTTCTTCTTCTGTGTTAGATGGTTTTGACGACTTTACCATACATCCATCTCACCCGTTCTATGTACATCCATCTGATAGTCCTGGTGCACACTTAGTATCTCCACCTTTCGATGGGAATGGTTTTGTTATTTGGTGCAAAAATATCCTTACTGCTCTGTCTACTAAGAACAAACTAGGGCTCATAACTGGAAAAATTACTAAACCTCAACTTGACTCTCCTTATTACTCCTTCTGGGAAAGATGCAACGACATGGTAATTGCATGGATAACAAATTCATTATCTAAAGACATAGCAAACAGTGTAATGGGGTTTGATACTGCTAAAGACATTTGGGATGATATAAATGAAAGATTTGAGACATCAAATGGTTCAAAATATATTCAAATACAAAGGGAAATCAGTGTTTCTTCCCAAGGTCCTTTAGATATTGCCACTTACTTTACAAAATTGAGAGGTCTTTGGGATGAACTTAGAACTACCTATGTAGGACCGGTGTGTACTTGTGGAACCTTACCAAAATTCATTGAACAACAGAAAATATACCAATTCCTTAGTGATTTAAACGAGTCCTACTCCACCTGCAAGAGTAATATTTTGATGATGGCATCCCTTCCATCCCTAAGCAAAGCCTATTCTATGATACAATATGATAAAAAATAAAAGGAGACTTCAGCCCCTATCTCTAGCTTCTTAAATGAGTCAGCCTCAGTCAATGCTTCTAGCAGCCCTGTTCAGCCACCTGCTGGATCCTTTACTCAAAGGTTCCAATTTGAACAAAAGAGAGGCTCAGGTTCTTCCTCTCAATTATCTTGCAAATACTGTAAAAAGACCGGTCATACTATTGAGAAGTGTTACAAACTTCATGGGTTTTTCCCTGACTTCAAGTTCACCAAAGGCAAAAGGTCTGATGCTTGTGTGCAATTTGAAGGTCCTTTTCATCATCAAGCTCACACTGATGGACAGTATTCTGAGACCACTGGTCATGGTTTCAGCAAGGACCAATATGACCATCTCATGACCCTTTTCCAACAGCTGAATCATCCTCCTACCATACATCCTGAAACTCCTGGTTCAGAGAACATTGGTTTTGCTCACTTTGCAGGTGTGTTCAATCATCCTGAAGTACATTCTGCTGCTTTTCATGCATGTGTAGTTTCAAACTTAGGTTCAAATCCTTGGATTCTAGATTCAGGTGCTACCAACCACATGACTCCACACAAACATCTTTTAATCAACTTAACGCCACTCACTACACTTTTCTTAATAACTTTACCTAATGGATATAAAGTGAAAGTCATATCTACTGGGTCTATACAACTTAGGCCAGATATGATTTTACATAATGTTCTGTTAGTTCCTTCTTTCCATTTCAATCTCATATCTATTCACAAACTCCTTATTCAATTCAGATGCATTGCAACTCTTACTATTTCTGCCTGCATTTTATAGGGCCCTTCTCTGAGAAGACCACTAGAAATTGGTAAAGCTACCAATGGGTTGTACTTCTTGCATCCTACTATGACTTCATCTACTATGTATGTTGTTTCTTTTCCTATTGTTGTTTCTAATCATGTTCAATGCAATAACTCTAGTGCATCTTGTAATGTTCAGACTACTCCTACAAGTGTATCTTTTACCCATTGTACTAGTACTTCTTCTGATATTAATAAAAATTATGTGATTTGGCATCAAAGGTTGGGACATGTTCCTTTTAATAGAATGAAATCTATCTCCTTTTTATCTGGTAAAATTTCAGCTAAACAAATAATTTTTGTGATGTATGCCCAATGGCAAGACAACAGAGATTGTCATTCTCTGACAGCTCTATTCATTCCTCTACTCCTTTCCAGCTTGTTCATATTGACATTTGGGGTCCATATAATACTCATACCTATAATGGGTTCAGGTATTTATTTTGACCTTGGTGGATGACTTCTCCAGAATCACTTGGACTCATCTATTGTCATGCAAGAGCAATGCCCTTTCTGTGCTTAAGGCTTATCATGCAATGGTGAAAGTTCATTTTAACTCAACTGTTCAATCTTTTAGGTCTGATAATGCTTATGAGCTAGGCTCTAGCTCTGAAGCCCGACATTTCTTTTCTGCCAATTGCATTCTCTATCAAACTAGTATCCCTCACACTCCTTAGCAAAATGTAGTGGTTGAAAGAAAATACAAACACCTATTGGAAGTGTCTAGGGCTCTTTTGTATCAATCCAAACTTCCCCTCAAGTATTGGGGTGACTTTGTTCTCACAGTCACTTATTGATCAATAGATTACCTTTCATTGTCCTTCATAACATTTTCCCTTTTGAAAAACTACATGGCTATCCCCCTTTCTTTGATCATTTGAGGTCTTTTGGGTGACTCTGCTATGCTACTAGCCCCAAGCATGACAGGGATAAATTCAAACCTAGAGCCATCTCTTGTGTGTTTCTGGGATACCCTTGTGGGAAGAAGGGTTATAAGCTTCTTAATCTTTTTACTCATTCTATGTTCTTCTATAGGGATGTGTTTTTCCATGAACACATTTTTCCTTACCATCTTCCCCCCTCCTCTCCTTTCCCTTCTCCTCCCACTGATTTTGTTGATTCTGATGTTCTACCTGTTGCTCCTCCTCCTCCTGCACCTTGTGCCTCTTCTCCCCTGATTTCTCATACCAATACTAATGCATCTACCTCTCCTTCTCCTCCCCCTTCCTCTTCTGGTTTTACTCCCCCTTCCACTTATGGTCCCCCTCCCCTCCTCCTCCTCTTCTTCCCGATCTCAGGAGATCATGCAGAGTTGTTAACCCACCAACTTACCTATTAGATTTTGTTTGCTCCTCTGTTCTCCCATCTTCTTCTCCAACTGTCTCCCTGCATCACAAGGTTTCTACCTATGATTTGCACATGCTTGAGCCTCAATATTACCAGTAGGCTGCATCTAATCCTGCTTGGCAAGAGGCCATGCTACAGGAATTCCAAGCTCTTGAGGCAAATCATACATCGGACATTGTCCCTCTGCCTTCTCATAAGAAAGCTATTCCCTGCTAGTGGGTCTATAAGATTAAGAAGAGGTATGATGGCTCCATTGAGACATACAAGGCCAGACTTGTTATTAGGGGTGACATTCAGAAGGAGGGCATTGATTATACAAAGACTTTCTCCCCAGTTGTTAAGCTCACTACTGTTAAGTGCCTTCTTTCTTTGGCTGTCAAGAGACATTGGACTGTATTTCAGCTTGATGTCAATAATGCTTTCCTTCATGGGGATATCCATGAGGAAGTGTACATGAGGATCACCCCTGGTCTTCATATCTCTTCCCCATCTCCTTCTACTTCCTCTCCTTTGGTTTGCAAAATCAGGAAGTCCTTATATGGCCTTAAGTAGGCTTCCATGCAGTGGTTTTCTAAACTATCTGATGCCTTGCCCTTCAAAGGCTACACTGCCACAAGAATGATTACTCCTTGTTCACCAAGTCTTCTGGTGCTTTTTTGGTCATCTTTGTGGTCTATGTTAATGACATTCTTCTTGCTGGTTTTGATATTGCTGAAATGACTACTTTAAAACAGTTTTTGGATGATCAATTTAAGATCAAAGATCTTGGTTTGGTTCATTATTTTTTGGGCCTCGAAGTTTCCTCCCATTCGATGGTTATGTTTTGCATCAACACAAGTATATTTCAGATTTGTTGGAGGAATTCAAGTGTTCTCATCTTTCTCCTCTTTCCACCCCTTTGGACCCTTCTATTAAGTTGATTGTTGACATGGATGACCCTCTCCCAGACCCCAGTCTATACAGAAGATTAGTTGGCAAGTTGAACTTCTTGCAACATACTCGGC
The DNA here is from genome assembly GCF_000390325.3 of Nicotiana tomentosiformis. Classification (NCBI taxonomy): domain Eukaryota; kingdom Viridiplantae; phylum Streptophyta; class Magnoliopsida; order Solanales; family Solanaceae; genus Nicotiana; species Nicotiana tomentosiformis. The sequence continues at coordinate 106,972,383 of NC_090820.1, read as the reverse complement.
CTGATATTGCTTATTTTGTTCAGCATTTGAGTCAATTTTTACAGACTCCCAGGGTTCCTCATATGTTGGATGCCCTGCATGTCTTGAGATATCTTATGTCTGCACTAGCTCAGGGGATTCTGTTGTCCAATGCATCTAATCTATCTCTTGTTGCTTTTTTTGATTCTGACTGGGCCACTTGTGCTTTCTCAAGGAGGTCTGTCACTGAATTTTTTATTACTTTTGGTGGCTGCCCCATTTCTTGAAAGAGCAGGAAACAACCTACTATTTCCCTTTCCTTTGCTGAAGCAGAGTATATGGCCTTGAGAAAAGTCGTGGCTGAAGTTTCTTGGCTTGTTCGACTTCTTGGTGATCTTAGGCTCTCTATTGCTGAACCTGTACCTGTATTTTCTGACAGCCAGGCTGCCTTACATATTGCGAAGAACCCCGTGTTTCATGAGCGTACAAAGCACATCGAAGTATGCAAACATGCTAGTAAAAAATTAATTTCTTTGCATAACATATTAGTTGAGATGTCAAAGCAGTAACTACAAATTTTAGTGATTTCACCAAATAAAATAAATCCAACCAAAAAAGTTCTAATTTGATTGCTATATCCACCTTTCAATAAAAGGCATAGAAGAGTGCTCCAATTTATTCCTCTTCCACATGTTTCATCACCTTTCTTTCATTTTTTGGTCGGATCTAGGCATGGATTAATAGAGCTGAAATTTTTCAGTAGGGTTTACCTAAAAATGGCTGAGAAAACTCCAGCACTATAAACTTCAAATTATTTACCAATATATCAAGAAGCGAACCCCTAAGATTATTCACTAATAAGCAAACAGACAGAAGATCACCATTTATCGGAACCAAAATTGTTGGGATCGTCAAATCCATGCGCTGGTGAATTCGTGCTAGCAAGAAAAATCGAGGAAAGCATTTAGGGATGCTAGATAAAGACGTTGAAGAGAAGATGGACTCGAGCATGGCGATTAAGAAATGAACCTTGAGCATGGCGATTAAGAAATGAACCTTTCTCTTCTAATATAGATTATTATTCATAAATGGTTGACCATTTTTGACCACTAATACCGACCGAAATTGGTCGGTAATTTCTATCATTTTTTTTAAAAAGTATTTTTGTTATTAAAAAAATAATTGACACTGGGCGAAAAAAATAAATTAAGAATTCTGACATCGGTCAGTATTCTCGAACTTTTTAAATTAAACTTTTTTCGCTACATATATGCAAGTCTAACCAGTTTTTGGTCAAAGATTGACAATATTCCGACCGACATCGGTCGGAATTTTTAAATGTTCAAATAAAGCAATATTTCAATATTTGTGGGACCACATTTACCGACTGATGGTGGTTGGTATATTTATTTAAAATTTATTATTTGACTTTTGTGACCAATTTACTTCGTTTTCGACCGATTTCGGTCGGTTTTTGCTTCTGATCGATTTCGATCGGAATGCCATGGACGATTTTTAGCCAATTTCTAGTAGTGTCTAGTCCAGTGAAAAACTTCCCTTTTCAACATTTATTGTAGTGTCTATATATACTAGTATTATGATTTTTGGAAGGGGACTAGCTAATGGGTTAACCGGCTAATTAGCATCCCTTATGGATAGACCCGATCTAATAGTAATTTTCCAAAAATACGTGTATGTGATTATTGTATATGCTTAAATACTTATATGTGAACCTAATACTAATAATTATTGTATATTAACATGCGGTTGGTGTAGAAAACCATAAACTTCAAATTTTGAACTCGCCTATGCTTAGTTCTACATTTTTCTATTGATGAATGAATTAGCGACCTTCTATTTATTTAGATCGTAAGAATTAGTTAGGAGACTTGTGAGTTTCTCCTTGGTGAAGCGGATCGTCTATATCAACCACGACTTAAATTATTAGTCATTGGAATCCTCACAAGACGAATGAAATCCCTTCGATGAATGCATAGAATACCTAACCCTAGCCGTCTCCAGTCTAATGAAAGCTTCCATTTTCAACATCCATGGTGGTAGAGACGGACCCACCTTATAGCAAGGGGTTCAATTAAACCCGTTTCGTCGAAAAAAATAATTATTTTCACTTGTTAACTTCATCAGAAAATCATGAAAGCAGATAATATATAAGACATTAACCCACTTGACACAAATGGAAGTTGTAGAGCAGTGGCAAAGAGCGTTCATAATGAGGTGGAGGTCGCAAGTTCGTTCAATGGCAAACTCATATTTATTCCACATTGTATTTTATTATGTTCCAGTTCATTATTTTATGTCTATTCATATTAAACTTTATCTTACTTCAAGAAAAAAAAAACCTTTCCATTAAGTAAATTTTGGTTCTCTCTTTCACAATTTCTGCTAAAGTATGAGAGTGCTTTGTTGAGATTATTTGTAGTGTTTTAATTTAATGTAGTTTAGTTTATATATGTTGAATTTATTATACTGAAAATTTTAGTTTGGTGTATAATTTCTTTTACTTTAAACGTCTGTATCAATTAGTTTAGTTCATAACTCTCTCTTTTACTTTTTTTTGTTTGTAAATACTTATTATGCTAAACTTTTTAAGAGTTATAAGATTTTTAAGTTGGTTAAATATTTTTTTGTTAAAATTAATAAATTTATAAATTTGTTGAAGTAAAATTTGTTATAATATATAGATAAAATTCTAAAAATTAAAAGTAAATAATTTGTTTTTACAAAAATTTCCAACTTTGATTAAAAAAAAGGGTGTCAATGACAATTTTGAGGTCGCATGATGACTAAAATTGAGTAGCGAGCAAATTCTATTTATAGGTGTCGATTATACAAGTGGTTACTATGCTCTTTGACTGAACCCACTTGTATAAAATCGTGGGTCCGCCACTGCATAGTGGTGTTTATTGTTCATATAGGCTAGTACTAGGGCTTTAGGAGGAGGACTAGCTAATAGGTTAACCGGCTAATTAGGATCTCCTATGGATGGACCCGATCCAATAGTAATTTTCCAAAAATATATGTATGTGATTTTTGTATATCTATAAATATTTATGTATGAACCTATTATTATTGTATATTAACATGCGGTTGCTTGCTGTAGGAACCTATAAATTTCAAATTCTGAATCTGCCTATGCTTAGTTCTATATTTTTCTATTAATGAATGAACGAGTGACCTTCCAATTTCTCTGTATGTATAATGATTCAACTTTGTTCTAACATTTCGACCAATGTAATTTCTTTGATTGATTGATCAAACCAATGTCTAAAAATACTTATGTAATAAATTCTTTAATTTTTAATCCAGAGTCATCCCAAGCAGCAGGGGCGGAGGTAGTGTATGAATAACGAGTTCGGACGAACTCAGTAATTTTTGGTTAGACCATATTTTGTATTAGAAAATGCACTAAATATATATATATAAATATTTAACTAAATGAGTTATGAGTTCGGTGGCAGGTTCGGAACCCATAAACTTCAAATTCTGGCTCCGCCTCTGATCTAAAGAGGATACACAGACCACGTCTCACATGAAAACTGAGAAAAATATTGGAGAGAAGAACGATATTCTGATAAGGGAGAATGGTGATTAGCAATGTGAAGGTATAGCTTATTTTGTTGTCTTTTACAATTTGATGATAAAGTAAACTTCTGAGTTATTCATTTACAAAGTGTTTGCTCATCTTGATATATGCTTGAAATGATCCCATTCTATATAACTTGTCATGAGAGCTTCATATTTATATCATTTTTTTATAACCAAGAAATCCTCGAGGGCTATATTGGCTCATGGTTAAAAGCTCGTCGCATAATGGGCACAACACCTCTTCTCTTCCCCACTTAACAACTTGTTTGGATAGTTGATACCATTTGTATTGTATCGTATTGTTACTTTAAATTCAATATTTATTTTGATTGATGCTTAAAATTTATTGTATCGTATCATTAAATTCATCGTTACGTAACGAAAAAAAGTGTCACTTTATTGAACAATCGATTTGATGTGGTCGCGCTGTTATTGTTTTTATCTCTCATCTTTCCCTTTCTTATTACTAAATAATGGTACTATTTTATCCTTTATCCTACCTTTATATATATAATTCTACCTCTTACCCAACTTTTTCGTTATAATATTGTAAGCTTATTTTTAATATTGCTGATAGGTGACATCGTGAAACGATATTCACCAAGCTTTTCTATGTGACAAGGTTTGAATCTATGATATGTGTCTAACCCATATATCATGTGTTGCGCTTATACCATTAGATCAAAGCTCTAGGTGCTATATATATATATATATATATATATATATATATATATATATATATATATATATATATATATCATTTTTTACATTAATATGTTACTTGACATCCTTAATTTGTCAATTTGTTTAATTTGAAGAATCTGCTTCCAGCTATGTAACATGATGTCAATAACTATTACTCCGTTGGTCCTAAAAGGATGATACTTTCGTATTTCGAGTAAACGAGTTACTCTTTGACCGTGACTTTTTTACATGTCTTTTAAATATTTTAAATTGTTAATTATTGTGACTTATAATACTTTTTATTTTATGTGATTTCCAAATAAGTTAATTTTATTTCAAAAAACTTTAAGATTCTATGTCCAAACTTGCAGTTAAAATCAACAAGTTTGACTCTGAAAATCCTAAAAGTATCATCTTTTTGTGAGGGAGGGAGTAAATTGTAGTACTAATTTTGTTTCATAGATTAATTATCTGAATATACTAATCCTTTGTAATGCTTGTTTGTGGAAATCAGAGACATTGATAGAGGAAATGGCGTCAATGACTCTTAGCTGGCGATGACTTGGTGAAGGGAATCTATGAGAGAAGGTTCTCGAACCGGGTTACGACCGAATAGAGCGCGGAACCAACGAGTTCAGAAGAATTCTAAGAAAGATTCAGCTACGACTTCTGAATTAAGTCAGGGAAAAGTGATGGAAAAGATTGATGATGATTAGAAATCGAGTGGAATTGAAAATAATGTAGAGAATACAAATACAATCGATGTTTCTGATTCTGATTCTGATTTTCCGTGTTACGTCTGAGATATTGATGATAAATTGCGTGAATTTATTCGTTTGAATTGTGAGCTAGAGTCTATGAAAGCTAAAGCTGAAGGGAGAAAGGAATCTGACATTGATGATTGCTAGTCCCGCCAATATTACTATATTTGTAAATAATAATTCTGTAAAATATAAGTTATCGTAATGAAACAGTAATTAATTCGAGCCCATTGAATTCACAGTGTTTCCTTAAGGAATTTAATCCCCTCCTAGTACCCAAGATTATGGATTATTTCCTCCCAGGATAGAACGAATCACACACTGGTGTAGCGGTACTTCAAACCCCAGTGTTTCAGCGAACACAAAGTTCGGTAGCAAATCACACTTACAGTTGCTTTGTTTGAAGTTAAAACAATGCAGAACAAAGGAGTAGAAACTCAGAAAATCGTATGGAAATGCTGAGAGGAAGGAGTGCAATGTATAGCCAAAGTTGAGCGTTTTCGTTTTCAGTTTTTGTGTTGTGTGTCTTTCTTCAACAGCTGCTGCACATATTTATAGCAGTCAGCTTTGAAGATGAACGACCCTCCACCCTCCATGGTGGAACATGCACTAGCTTGTTTGTGGAGCAAGCACTTGGCCATGGTGGGAGAGCATTAGGCGGCTGCTATTGCAGCTGGTGGTCAATACACGGATTGGAACATATCCGTTACAAATGCGGATAATCTTACGTTAATATTTACTATTAACAAATAAATTTAGTCCAAAAAATAATCAATCAATCATTTGACCAAATCTGAATCCGAATCCGAATCCGAATCCGAAGCCGAAGCCGAAGCCTAAGCCTAAGCCGAAGCCGAAGCCTAAGCCGTAGCCGTAGCCGTAGCCGTAGCCGAGCCGAGCCGAGCGACGACGACGACGGCGCGAGGCTTGCTTTCTTCTTAACTCTTTTAAGAGCTACAAGAAGAGCAATTATATATATACCCACCAAAAATCTTTTCCTCTTCCAATATGGGACAATGTCTCATTGTCAAGAGGGGGAAACTTAAAATTTTACTCAAAAATTTTATTTTTCCTCCATTTTTCATTCACCCTTATTTTAAAACTATTTCATCTTAAATAACAAAAACCTCAACAATCCCCCACATGAATGGGGAATGGCTATATCACAGAAGTATGCATGGAAAAACTGTGTGATTTGCAAGCAAGGATTAATCGCATCTGGATAAGTAGGTTTCCCTTTGAACTTTCCGTAGTGAACTTATGTCGGATATACTCGGTCAATCGGTAGATTTGATATCTTTGAACCGTCGAACTTTGGTGTATACCTAGACAACCATAAGTCACACAACCGACCCTTAACCGTTTTTGGTTCTCATTGTTGTGTTCGTTTCAGCCATGAACACCGCCTGGTTTCATAAGTGCGTAGAGAACTGGCCTTACAAAGTTCTCCTTGAAGCGGCTAACACTTCACACTTACATAGGTGATTCCTAAACGTGTCATCCTGTAGATACACTATTTGATATACCCTGTATCAAATTTAGAAATCATTAAAAAGCCTTAATGCTTTATCCTTGGTACTGAACATTGTCTCATCATGAGAACGGACTAAAATTTTATTTGACAATGTTGAACCGTCATTAATGACTTTGTTTGATCTCCTTGAACCTAGATCTTGGGATCTCCAGTCTTCTAGGTAGAGTTACCGCCACAATGACTTGTTCTCGGCCATAGCCCCATTCCCCTTGATGATTTCTCAACTACTTCTCTAGTTAGGCCTTTTGTAAGTGGATCCGACACATTATCACTTGACTTTATATAGTCAATCGTGATAATTCCTCTAGAGAGTAATTGCCTAACGGTTTTATGTCTTCGTCGTATATGACGAGATTTACCGTTATACATAACGCTCCCAGCCCTTCCAATTGCCGCTTGACTATCACAATGTATGCATATTGGTGCCAACGGTTTGGGCCAAAATGGAATGTCTTCCAAGAAATTCCGGAGCCATTCAGCTTCTTCACCGGCTTTATCTAAGGCTATGAATTCAGCCTCCATTGTAGAGCGGGCAATACATGTTTGTTTGGACGACTTCCAAGATACCGCTCCTCCACCAATAGTGAATACATATCCACTCGTGGACTTAGAATCAGTTGAACCGGTGATCCAATTTGCATCACAGTATCCCTCAATCACCGCAGGGAAATTACTGTAGTGCAATTCAAAGTTCTGGGTATGTTCTAAATATCCCAAAACTCGTTTCATTGCCATCCAATGAGATTGGCCTGGATTGCTCGTATATCGACTCAGTTTACTTATAGCAAAAGCTATATCTGGTCGTGTACAATTCATGATATACATTAAGCATCCCAATACACGAGCATAATTCAATTGTGATATGCTTTGGCCTTTATTCTTTGCTAATGCAAGATTCACGTCAATTGGAGTCTTTGCAACTTTAAAGCTCAAGTGCTTGAATTTTTCAAGTACTGTCTTAATATAATAAGATTGTGATAATGCCAGACCTTGAGGAGTCTTATGGATCTTAATTCCCAGAATTAAATCAGCAACTCCCAAGTCTTTCATATCAAACTTACTATTGAGCATACGCTTAGTAGCATTTATGTTGGCAATGTCATTACTCATTATCAGCATACCATCCACATATAGGCAAACAATGACTATGTGATTTGGAATATTTTTAATGTACACACATTTATCACATTCATTTATCTTAAAACCATTTGACAACATTGTTTGGTCAAATTTCGCATGCCACTGTTTGGGTGCTTGTTTTAGTCCGTAAAAAGACTTAACAAGTCTACATACCTTCTTTTCTTTACCTGGAACCGCAAACCCTTCAGGTTGTTCCATGTAAATTTCTTCCTCCAACTCTCCATTTAAGAAGGACGTTTTAACATCCATTTGATGAATTTCAAGACCATACACTGCAGCTAATGCTACTAACATCCGTATGGACGTAATTCTTGTAACTGGAGAGTATGTATCAAAGTAGTCTAGACCTTCTCGTTGTCTATACCCTTTGACTATGAGTCTTGCCTTGAATTTATCAATAGTGCCATCGTCTTTGATTTTTCTCTTAAAAATCCATTTAGAACCCAAAGGTTTATTTCCAGGAGGAAGATCAACCAATTCCCATGTATGGTTGTTCAATATGGATTCTATTTCACTATTGACTGCCTCTTTCCAAAATAATGATTCGGAAGAAGTCATAACTTCTTTAAATGTTTGAGGCTCAATCTCCAATAAGAAAGTCATAAAATCTGGTCCAAATGAAGTAGAAGTTCTTTGACGTTTACTACTTCTTGGATCCTCCTGATTACATGTACTTTCTTTTGTTTCTTCCCGAGGTCGTTTAGATCCTTCACCAAATGACTCACATTCCTTTTTATACGGATATATATTTTCAAAGAACTCGGCATTATCTGATTCTATAACCGTATTATTATGAATGTCGGGATTTTTTGATTTATGAACCAGAAATCAATATGCTTTACTATTTGTCGCATATCCTATGAAAACACAATCAACGGTTTTCGATCCTATCTTTACCCTTTTGGGTTTAGGAACTTGCACTTTTGCCAAACACCCCCACACTTTAAAATAATTCAAGTTGGGCTTCCTTCCTTTCCATTTTTCATATGGAATGGATTGTGTTTTGTTATGGGGCACTCGATTTAATATTCGATTAGCCGTAAGAATAGCTTCCCCCCATAAGTTCTGTGACAAACCAGAACTTATCAATAACGCGTTCATCATCTCCTTTAATGTGTGATTCTTTCTTTCTGCAATCCCATTAGATTGGGGCGTGTAAGGGGCTGTTGTTTGATGAATAATTTCATATTCTAAATATATTTCTTCAAAAGGAGATTCATATTCACCACTCCTATCACTTCTTATCATTTTTACTTTCTTGTTAAGTTGCATTTCAACTTCATTTTTGTATTGCCTGAATGCGTCTATTGCTTCATCTTTACTATTCAGTAAGTAAACATAGCAATATCGAGTACCGTCATCAATAAAAGTTATGAAATACTTCTTTCCACCGCGAGATGGTATTGACTTCATGTCACAAATATCTGTGTGAATTAAGTCTAAAGGATTTGAATTCCTTTCAACTGACTTATAAGGATGTTTAACATACTTAGATTCCACACATGTTTGACATTTTGATTTTTCGCATTCAAACTTAGGCAGTACTTCCAAGTTAATCATTTTCCGCAAGGTTTTATAATTGACATGACCCAAACGTACATGCCATAAATCATTTGACTCAAGTAAGTAAGAAGAAGCTGAAATATTATTATTGTTTTCCACAACCATTACATTTAGATTGAAAAGGCCCTCGGTGAGGTAACCTTTTCCTATAAATATTTCATTCTTACTTATGACAACCTTGTTGGACACAAAAACGCACTTAAAACCATGCTTAACAAGAAGTCCAGTAGAGACTAAATTCTTTCTCATTTCGGGAACATGAAGGACATTGTTCAAAGTCATGACCTTGCCAGAAGTCATTTTCAAAAATATCTTCCCATATCCTTCAACTTTTGTTGTTGAAGCATTTCCCATATAAACTGTCTCTCCGGGTCCAGCAGGAGCATGAGTAGCAAAAGCTTCTCTAACTGCACAAACATGGCGAGTGGCTCCTGAATCAAACCACCACAGTTTAGGATTTCCCACCAAGTTACATTCAGAAAGCATGGCACACAAGTTATCAACATCATCATGCTTTACTACCATGTTTGCTTGACCCCTTTTCTTGTCTTTCTTCGGAGCACGACACTCCATAGATTTGTGTCCCATTTTCCCACAGTTGTAGCAGTTTCTACTGAACCGCTTCTTGCTTGGGTTGTATTTCGGACCAGAAGCCTTCTTCCTCTTTTTGTTATCTTCAACAATATTTGCTCCCATTATTGTTGAATTTCCATGGCCTCTCCTTTCAGTAGCTTTATTGTCCTCTTCGATTCTCAACCGAACAATGAGATCTTCAAGGGACATTTCCTTTCGTTTGTGTTTCAAATAATTTTTGAAGTCCTTCCACAACAGAGGCAACTTCTCAATCATTGCTGCTACTTGGAATGCTTCATTGATGACAAGACCTTCAGCAAGTAGATCATGAATAATCACTTGCAATTCCTGGACTTGGGTAATAACAGACTTGCTATCTACCATTTTGTAGTCCAAAAATTTTGCGGCAACGAATTTCTTCATCCCGGCATCTTCAGTTTTATATTTCTTTTCAAGCACATTCCACAATTCTTTTGATGTCTCCACGCCACTGTATACATTATACAGATTATCATCCAGTCCGCTAAGAATATAATTCTTGCATAAAAAATCAGAATGCTTCCACGCTTCAATCACGATAAAGCGTTCATTCTCTGGAGTTTTATCTGGCAGATCAGGAACATCTTCCTTGATGAACTTCTGTAGACATAACGTAGTTAAGTAGAAGAACATCTTCTGCTGCCAGCGCTTGAAATCAATCCCGGAAAATTTTCCGGGTTTTTCTGCCGATGCCAACGCCGGTGTTCGGCTTGTCGAAGGGTTGGCAGTCACCGTCGGAACAATTTGGTTTTTGCTTTTAGTCGTCATTTTTTTTTCTATAAAAGAATGACACAAACAAACGTTTAATAAACATTTTCAAACTGGAGTAAAAATTACGTAGATTTTAATCTCCAACAAAATGCCACGAAGGCTTTACTCTCCAAAACGAGAGTACACAAAACCACAAAGGTTTTAGTTTGCAGAATAATAAGAATAACACAAATACAGAAATAAATATTAAATTCCTTAAGATTGCTAGTCCCGCCAATATTGCTGTATTTATAAATAATAATTCTGTAAAATATAAGTTATCATAATGAAACAGTAATTAATTCGAGCCCACTGAATTCACAGTATTTTCTTAAGGAATTTAATTCCCTCCTAGTACCCAAGGTTATGGATTATTTCCTCCCAGGATAGAACGAATCACACACTGGTGTAGCGGTACTTCAAACCCCAGTGTTTCAGCGAACACAAAGTTCGGTAGCAAATCACACTTACAGTTGCTTTGTTTGAAGTTAAAACAATGCAGAACAAAGGAGTAGAAACTCAGAAAATCGTATGGAAATGCTGAGAGGAAGGAGTGCAATGTATAGCCAAAGTTGAGCATTTTCGTTTTCAATTTTTGTGTTGTGTGTCTTTCTTCAACAGCTGCTGCACATATTTATAGCAGTCAGCTTTGAAGATGAACGACCCTCCACCCTCCATGGTGGAGCATGCACTAGCTTGTTTGTGGAGCAAGCACTTGGCCATGGTGGGAAGAGCATTAGGCGGCTGCTATTGCAGCTGGTGGTCAATACACGGATTGGAACATATCCGTTACAAATGCGGATAATCTTACGTTAATATTTACTATTAACAAATAAATTTGGTCCAAAAAATTAATTAATCAATTGACCGAAGCCGAGCCGAGCGACGACGACGACGGCACGAGGCTTGCTTTCTTCTTAACTCTTTTAAGAGCTACAAGAAGAGCAATTATATATATACCCACCAAAAATCTTTTCCTCTTCCAATATGGGACAATATCTCATTGTCAAGAGGGAGAAACTTAAAATTTTACTCAAAAATTTTATTTTTCTTCCATTTTCCATTCACCCTCATTTTAAGACTATTTCATCTTAAATAACAAAAATCTCAACAATAATGACATAGAAAATTTTCATATACATCACCCAAGTTTCTACATGTTCAGCCATTAAACTGTTGCATATACATCACCCAAGTTTTTCTTTTTTAAATGTGAAAGCCACATTGGAGAAGTTTTTACAGATATGCCTCTAGCCCATGTAGTTAACAACAACAACAACAAAGCCAGTGAAATCTCACATGTGGGGTCGGGAGAGGGTAGTGTGTACGCAGTTCTTATCTCTACCTAGAGAAAGTAGAGAGGTTATTTCCGGTAGTCGTTCGGCTCAGAACTCTAGCCCATGTAGTTATATGCAGGAAACTAGTACTGTTTTCTGATATATAGCATAAATGCATTAGTTAGTGGCTCTCTGGGAACGTGGAAAGAAGCAGGTGCGGATTTAAGATTTGAAAATTAGCGGGACACCATTGCCTTTAATATAGACATGTCAAATGCTAGCCACAAAATTTTTTAATCTGTTCTGCAGTTTTTCTGTCTTGACAACCACATCATCCTAGTTTTTTTAAGAAATTAATTTACATTTCTGACTGCTCATGAACAGTAATAAAAAATGGCTAATACATTGTCACCACAATTTGACTTTGTTTTCATCCATGTAATGTCAACTTGGTCTTGCATCTTTCCTTGTGCATCCCCCTTAAATGATAAGTATGTGAAAGTTTAACCATAGGCTATTTTATATACAAGAATCTAGCAATTATGTACTAGCAACTTGTATTTTTTTGGGTTTCCCATCGGGTATACAATATTTCCATTGCGGTCCGATTAATTCAAATTCGTATCGGAACTGTCAAAGGTAACTTTATTCTCTTGACTCGAAACTAAAATCCTCTGGTTAAGGATGGAGAGATATTTAACCCCCCATTATAACTTTTGGTAGTAACTTGCGTGCAAAGGTGGATCCAAGATTTAAACTCTATGGGTTCAACTTTTAATATTTTTAGTATTGAACCCATTATATTTTTAAAGTTATGGGTTCATATCTACTATAAATTCTTACTCGCGTCGAAAGTTATAGGTTCAATTGAACTCCTCGCTGACACAGATCTGCCCCTTGCATGCCATTACTATATGAAAAATGGTGAAAACTGGAAAAAGCTTGTTCAGAAGGACTTGAGGATTGGATTTTCAGGACTCATCAGTATCCAATAGGAAGAGCATTCCAAGAATTTAGATGTATGTAAGAAGAAAAGTTCCTAAATAAATCATTGGCCTCTGTTTTAAATTTCAATGTCAATGCCCTGTGCTCTGCAAATTGTTCTTTGAACTTCTAGCCTGCTTTGTTACTACCATTATGTTTGTTTTATTACCTTTGAACTTTTGACTGCTTTGTTCCCTCCTTTTACTAGTACTTAGCTAATTGAAAGCACGGAAAATTTAACTAAGAACTACACAGTTAAAAAAAATCACATAAAATCTTCAGTCATTTACAACTTCACAAGGCCATCAAATAATCTAAAAAAAAAGTGACATCTTTTAAGAACTTCATTTTCCGGGAGCAAAGTTTGTGGCGTAAGCCCAGGCATTGTTGTTAACCGGGTCTGCAAGGTGGTCGGCAAGGTTCTCCAATGGACCCTTTCCGGTGACTATAGCTTGAACGAAGAACCCAAACATGGAGAACATGGCAAGTCTGCCATTCTTGATTTCCTTCACCTTAAGCTCAGCAAAAGCCTCTGGGTCTTCAGCAAGACCCAATGGGTCGAAACTGCCACCAGGGTAAAGTGGGTCAACAACCTCACCAAGAGGCCCACCAGCAACACGGTAACCTTCAATGGCTCCCATCAGTACAACTTGGCAAGCCCAAATGGCCAAGATGCTTTGTGCATGGACCAAACTTGGGTTGCCCAAGTAGTCAAGTCCACCTTCACTAAAAATCTGGGATCCAGCCTTGAACCATACGGCCTCACCGAACTTGACACCGTTACGAGCTAAGAGTTCGGGGAAGACACAACCAAGAGCTCCAAGCATGGCCCATCTGCAGTGAATCACCTCCAACTCGCGGTTCTTAGCAAAAGTTTCTGGATCAGCTGAAAGTCCAGCAGTGTCCCATCCATAATCACCAGGGAACTCACCAGTCAAGTAACTTGGAGCCTCACCAGAGAATGGACCCAAGTACTTGACACGGTCAGGACCATACCATGGGCTACCAGAAGAGACAGGCTTGGCTTTGCTAGCAGTCTTCCTCATTGTAGCTTTCCCATTTCCAGTAATTTCAGAGGAAGATGGTGAGAGTTTCACTGCCTTTCCAACAAAAGAAGAGGAAGAGAGAGCCATTGTAGAAATAAAATGAAATACTATTGAATGCAGCTACTACTACGCAGAGAATATTTGATTTGTGGTTTGAGTTTCATAGGCTTGCACTAAATGTATATAAATGACTTCAAAGGACCAAAGTCCTTATCCTAGAATATCATTATCTGCTTTCTGATTGGTGTATAACAATTTTGTTAACTTTTCTGCGTTTCATGTCCATTTGGCTAAGTTCTGCACCGTTAAACATGACTAGATTTTTTAGATACATATCTTAATCAAAATATCGAACCTAGATTTTCTCTCTTACAGCCAATGCAAAGTTGCCACGTATGTTTGTGGATTCTTGAAATATCCGCTTGACCAGATCCTAAGAGTAACTCATGGCCATGCAATATTGTCATGCAAAACCTATTAATATGGGCGTTTACATCAAATCCATAGAAACATAATATTTGTTTATATATAAATATTTATTACTTAATCATAATATATTTTATTAGTTTAGCATAAACACCCAATGTGAATAATTATTTACCCTCATTTGACTCTAGAGTCAATTCATACAAAATTAACTAAGAGGTAAACACTATAACCTTTCTTTCAAGTAACCTTCCGAAATTATTGGAGGAATGAGTTATAAGCCATCTTTAATAACTAAAGTTTAGAACTTAATCCATTATTAGCACAAATTTGGTTTGCATCAATTAACTGAAATCATCAACGATTAGAGGCGGAGCCAGTATTTGAAATTTATAGGTTCTGAATTTGCCACACATAACCCATAACTCGTCTTAGTTATTGGGCTCGCAATTAAATTTTTATATATATTTAATGAATTTTCTAGTACAAATATAATATTTAATTAAAAATAATTGGGTTCTGCCGAACTCATACCTTATAGGCCAGCTCTGCCTCTGTCAAAGATATATATTTTAGTTGCGTGGAGCTTTTAGTTAGAAGAGTCTGATATTTAAAGGGATGAACAAAGAGAGATAGATAATGAGAGAGAAGAGAACTTAATTGCGTTAAGCAAATTCGAGATACATTTAATCCCAAAATGTATAGCGGAATAACCCACATAATCTCTTGAACCAAACGGAAAGGGCCTTATCATAATTTAGGTAAAAATAGCACGGGTTAGTCAATTTTCGGACAAGTAATTGAAAAATAGTCAACGTTTGCAAAGTCATTAAAAAATAGTCATTATTTTGCTGCAACACGGAAAGTTCCAGCATAATATACTGGAGATTGACGCACATGTGTATGAACTTACAGCATATTATGCTGGAACTCAACACACGGAAAGTTTCAACATAATATACTGGAGTTTGGAGCGGTACATGTGTATAAACTTCCAGCATATTATGTTGAACTAGTATATTATACTGGAATTCCAATATATTATGCTGGATTATTTTCCGGATTTTGAACAGTATTTTCGTTCATATTTATCTTTACATGAAAAGCGACTAAAATTCGATTACTTTTGAAACTATGGCTATTTTTCAATTATCACTTGTAAATCTGACTATTTTTGAATTTCACCCGCAATTTAGAGAATGTTATGTGTTATAATCAAATTAATAAATTCGTTTTTAAACAGTTGATCTGTTGTCTGATAACAATTTGATATATATAGCTAGTATAAGTTTGCTGGAATATTCAAGAAAATCCATGCAGATGAATCCATACAATTACGTACTAAAAGAGCAGAATAAGACAAAATATTTAACTATATATTTAAGTACATAATATCATACATTCTCCTTTGGAACCTGAGGAAGAAGCAGAATCAATCTTTTCTAAAGAAACAAACAAACAAAAGGAAAAAAATAAAGAAAATTCATACAATAAAAAACAAGGAAAACGAAAACGGATAGCACACCCTCCACGTACCTAGCAGTTTAAACTTCGGTGACTATCAAAAATATCAAAAAGTTATTTCTCGATTAAAGTCATACACTAGTTATAAAAAAAAATTTAAGATTATCTTTTTTGTAATTAAATATTCAAAAGTGCTTTTTAAAAATATTGCTAAATATAATCTCTTTATTAAATTCTGCAAAAAGTACTACTCAAACTAAATGATTTGACAATCATTTGGATCTCATTGCCTACTGCATCATATGGATAAAAAGTATTATTCTCTGCATGCTTCACATTTATCTAGCCCATATATCAATACAGATAACTAATATGTCTATATCAAGCATTTAAAAGCAGAATTTCTGAATGTAATCGTAATAGTAATTATAACAGGGAAAGCAATCTATCCATGTTACTTATATAAAAAATAAAAGAGAATAACATATATCTAAGTTAGTTTAAACAATGTTTGGATATGAATTTCAATTGAAAATAAAACTAAAGTATTGTAAATCAATATTTCAGTTTAAATATTTCTCAAATTAGTTTCTCATCTTCAAATCAAAATTTTGGATTAAATTATAAAATAAATATCAATTTATAAATAATATTTCAAATTGTACTTGAAATAATGAAGAAAGTTACCAAAATCAAAAATTGTAAAGAAGGGAGGAAGTACAAAAAAAATAAAAGAACAAAAAAGAAACACCAAAAGTTACAAAAAAGGTATATATAGAGAGAGAAAAAGAAAAAAAAATCATAAAAGAGAGAGATTTTTATATATTTAGAAAATATTTTTAGTTGTTTTTAAAAATAATAATCGTATATATATATATATATATATATATATATATATATATATATATATATAATTTTTATATATAATTTTAAATATTATAGACATAAAATATAAATATTTTATATGCTTTTGATTAGCGAAATTATTTCGATCTATCGGATAATTTTGTTTTTTGCCCTCTTATATTAACTATACTCTTATTATTAAAGAGAGAAAAGCAATTTAATAGGGGTTTTTCACCCCAAAAAAAAACAAAAAACAAAAAACAAAAAACAAAAAACAAAAATAAAATCAAAACTTCCTCTCATTAGATATCTCCTCTTCGCCGCGGATTCTTTTCACCTTTCACCACTAGAAGAAAAAAAAGCCATAACCGAAGCCGTCAATTCAAAATTCAACTGCAAAATTGATTGTATTTCCAATTGAAATAGATCTACTGGAGTAGAATACACTTCTCTGTTTTTCTGTTTACTGTTTTACATAGAGAGAGAAAGAGAGTAAAGGAGGATGAGTAGTAGCAGAGGAAAAAACAGTAGTAGTAAAAATGGAGGAGGAATTGGAGTAGAATCAATAATACCAGGAGGTTCAAAAAAGATGGTACAAAGTTTAAAGGAAATTGTTAATTTCTGTACTGAAGCTGAGATCTATGCTGTGCTCAAAGATTGTAATATGGACCCTAACGAAGCCGTCAATAAGCTTCTTTCTCAAGGTTAAAACTAAACTCTTTTTAGTATTTTTTTTTTGTAATTAATTTTATGGGTATTTGAGTATTTTTTGGTTCTTTAGTATTGTGTTCATGCATTTTTTCAGTTTTCAGATTATACAGTAAAGAAACTTCTTTTCTTGAATATTATAGTAACAATTATGTTAAACATATATATAGTACCTAAGCTCTTTATTTTCTTCTTTTGTAATTAATTTCTGGGTATTAGGGATATTTTGGGTTTTTAGTTTTGTGTGCATGCAATTTTACAGTTTTCAGATTATATACTAAAGTAACCGCTTTTCTTTTCCAGTTTTCTTTGAGAATTGTAGTAGCAATTATGTTAAAAATATATGCTTTGTTTGAAATACATACACACAGGTAGGTATGGGGTCGTAAGAGTAAGTGGATAAAGAAAAGAAGAATAAATTATTTCTCTTTTTATGCTTTGGAAATTTCTATCTTTGTTTGATTCATTTGTGGTGTCCTGTGTCCTGAGTTTAATGTTCTTTGTAGTCAAGCTTTTGTCTAAGAAAGAAAAATTAATATAATGGATTCTTGTATATCCGTGAAGTTTCTGTATTTGTAATGCTCCATAATTTTTATTATGGAGAAATATCAATTTGGTCAATACAAGATTTGATTTTATGGTAGCCCAAGCCTTGGTGGACAGAGTTACCCGCTACCTATAGGTGGGAGGTAGCAGGTACCCCGTGGAATTAGTCGAGATGCGTGCAAGTTAGCCCGGACACCACAGCTATAGAAAAAAAAAGATTTGATTTGATGGCGTGCATATTGAAAAAATCTCAGAAGAACTTTCGGTGTAAATTATGTTCGGCACGATCCTTGACTCGTCCTTATGTTTTACAGACCGGTTAGACGGCTACCTTTTCACTTGTATTTTCTGAGGTATTTGTGGATTTCCAATCTTATTGTTAATTAGTGTAGGAGCTAAATCAGTGATTTGTGAGCCATTACAAATTTGTACGCGTCAGTCAGATGAGAGGTTGCATTCTGATACTATTTATAAATGCCGTACTTGAACATAATTTAGAACTTATCTTGAGATAACATAGGCTGCCTTTGAGATTGAGCAAGAATCAAGTGTTGGGCGCTGAAAACGCATTAGATTGATTCTTCTGGTGATTTCAGCACTATTGCAATACCTAAGCTGCAGAAAATTTGAACTTCTGTAATTCTGTTGCTAGTCATGTTCTTCCTATGCTCGGTAATAGTTACTTAAACTCACATCTTTGTAGTTATCATGCTAAAAACTGTGTTACTATTTTGTCAATCTTCCTTGCTTGAATAAGTTGATATTTCTTATCACCTTCTAATTTGATGTTTATTAATTGGCTAGATACTTTTCATGAGGTGAAGAGCAAACGAGAAAAGAGAAAAGAGGTTTGTAATCATTACTAAAGCATAAACTCCAAACCAATTTATTTCTTGAATTCTTTAAACTTTTATATCGTTAGAGTCCTGCTTTCTATATTGTTGATGTTCTAACTTTTCCTTTTATTTGATATATGCTGGTATAATCTTGGGGGCACGACATTACACATCCCATTTGATACGTAGCAATATTTTTTTGAAGCGTAGCTTGCTTATAACTGACCTTGAAAAAGTGCTTTTAATGGGTTGTTATGTTGCTTGCTCAAATAGCTGTTCATATCTGTCACTTTACTTCTGTTCATCTTTGGTTCAGAATAAGGATACAACTGAGTCTAGGTCCTGGGTTTCTAGTAGCACGTCAAGCCGTGGCAGCAGGACTGGTGCGGAACGATATGTTGGGCGTGGCGGGTCAGGTATATGCATGTTAATGCACAGTTTCTGAAAGAGAAATTGCTTACTAGATTTCTCGTTTGTTAATTTCCTGTCTAAGGATCAAGTGACCCAACTTGATGGCAAGGTCGACCATTTGGATGGATTAAGTTTAAATTGTGTTTAATTTGTTGTGTTGTCTGATACTGGATCATTTTGCTTTGTAACCAACTTTGACAGAGTCTACCAAGCCTGCTCCTGCTTACAGAAAGGAAAGTGGATCACATACAAACAACTTCTCTTCAACCCCTGGAGTTGTAGGAAGTAACATAGATAGGAGACCAACCGCCGTCAGGTTAGTATTGTTGTCTTGTTAAAAGGTTTAGATTTTTCACAAGATGATCAGTTGCTTTCAGATACTGTCGGTGTAACAGTGTATTAATCCATCGATCCCTGCAGCATGGTCCATTAAGTTTGTCAATGTCTCTTTTGCACTAACGAGAAGTTCTTATCATAATAAAGCTATTTTTGAACAACCAGATTTAATTAGTGGTAATAATCTTTAATTGCTGAATCAAATTATCAAGTTGAATATACTCATAAGAAAATTATTTCTTGTAATCTATCCTTTTAACCATGCATGTTAAGTTGTTCAAACTATTTTTGGGGATGTTTGGCTAGTTTTTGATTTTCCTTTTTATGCTTTTGAATTGTGTTACAGTGATGCTGCTGGAAATGAAAGTAAAAAATTGACACCAGCGGCAGTTGATGGTCATTCAGCTGCTTCACAGCTTTCTTCTGGATATCAACCTACTTGGGGCGGGGTGCCAGGTCAAGTATCAATGGCTGATATTGTGAAAATGGGTAGGCCACAGAGTAAAGTGCCAAGTTTACCTAACGTATCTCACCGTACTACTATTGGTGTCAACCAAAACGATGTTCGGGCACCACCTCCTTATGGTGCATCACATCATAATGTGCAGTTTTCTGATGATCATATGAAGGTTCACGAGGTACATCAGGAACCAGGGGATTATTCATCTCAGCTGCTATCTGCGAACGATGAATGGCCGTTAATTGAGCAGCCATCAGCTGCGAGCCAGCCTGCTGTCTTGGAGCCTCCCACTGATTTCGTGCAACATCCTGATCCATCTGACGTGTCATTTGACAGAATTGATCGTCAAACTGAAATTGACGAGGCACAAGGGGGAGATGACAGTGCTAATGAAGATCTCGGTAGTTCTCTCTCCAGTAGAAAGTTGCAGGAGGATAATGCTGATAGTGCTTCTCTCGATGACAATGACCTCTACCAATATCAACACCAGAATCACACTTTTGAGCATCAACAAGGTGAATATATGTGTGTTTTGGTTTGGCATGAGATATGCATTTCATCATTTAACATATTAATCTCATTGTTTTAGTTTAATTGAAGTGGAATTGGTTGGTGTTTTAGCATCGTTAGATGTAGATCTGTTTATCTGCGTAAATTGGAAGATAGAATTAGTAGAAAGTGATGGATGTTCATCTTAACGGTCTGCAGACTTGGGGGTTGTTTGGTTCAGAAACAAGTTATGCAGGAATTGTACGCATCAATTGTAATGTATGTATTGTTTTGGAAGGAATAGTAATATAGGGATTGTGGATTATTTCTTGTTGAATGTTTGGGTTGATATATTACATATTAGTGTACAGTGTATGCTCTAAAATATTTGTTACTTTGTAAACAAAATTAAAAATTTCTTACTATTATGAGGGTTAGTTTGATCATTTTAGCATTTTAATCCATGTATTACTAATACCCGCAATCTTATTCCTCATTCTATCCCGCACAAAATAATACATAGATGCCCGCATAACTTTTGCAGGTATTATTTATGAAAAAACAAAAAGGACACATTGTATTAATTAATATTACTGATATCTATTTGGAGATCAAAATCTCCTCAAATCCCAACCGAACAATGTATAAACTTATGTTGAATTATATGTGGAGATTATATGTCTTAAACTCCCAGCCAAACGGCCCTTTAATGTACTACTTTACTGCCATCTTTATCTAATGCTAACATTGCGACAGTCTGTTTGTCTTATCTACTACCGATGGATATGTAGCATATCAGAAACCTAATTGTTTTAGATTGTTGGTACAACAGTAGTTGTGCCATTCAAATATTTTAATGTACTGCTCTTTTTTATATAAGAATGTTCTTTATCTTGTGGCAGTTGAAGATGTTAACGCCTTAGCTTCTTCAGTCGCTACGAACTTGCAACAACTAAGTATAGAGGACGATCGGGGTTTTCCATCTGATGGAGATGGTCCATCCGTTTTGATTCCAGACCATCTTCAAGTTCAAACAGCGGACTGCTCACACCTAAGTTTTGGTAGCTTTGGTGGTGTGTCCTTTTCTGGATCACATGCCTCTGCCCCTGCGAAAACTAGCTTGGAAGAAGCACCAAAGGATGCGGATAGTTCTTCAGTTGGGCACTTGGGCACCAGGTTTGTAAATCTGTTAAATCGATCACATCTTTGTTTCTACTAAAATGATGATTTAGTATGTTTTTCCATCTAAAATTTATACACAACGCTCTCTTTATCAATATTTGAAAGTGATATTGCTTTAGTAAAAAAAGATATTTTTCCTGTGTATAGATGTACAAAACAAGAGAGATCTGTGCAAAGCATAGGGAAAGGCTAGTTCTTTAATTTTTAAATTACATTATTTTGCAGGGCTTCTGAATACTATGGTGATGAAACTCTCAGAAATGAGTCTGATAGTAATTTATTCCATAGAACTAATGCAAGTTCTGGAAACTACGATTTGCCATCTGCTGCACAACCAGAATCTCTGAAAGCAGAAACTAGTGAGCATGGGCATCAATACTCCTATCCGTCCTCTGCTGCTAGCTATTCATACGAAAGTGCTCAACAATTGAATGCAGCATTTAGCCAGCCACAGACAAGTTCTCATATGCAGAGTCTTGCTCCTTTTTCAAATGTGAGTAAGAAAACCTTTTCTGCCTTTTGTTCAGGATGTAAAATGGTTTCCTGTTCTCTCCTTGGGATACATTTCCTGTTGTTTGCAAAAAAAATTCCAAATATTAAAACTTCCAAGTTTGAAGATGACTTTAGTTTAAGTGTATTCGGCGAGTGAGGCAAGGAATTGCAATTGTGTTAGATATTTAGTTATGAGTGGCGTTGAGGAAAGGAATTGCTGCATCAGGAGTTGCAAAATTGGCAGTTGCTATTTTGTTAATATTTGAGTTACAAGCGGCATTTTGATGTGGAGCTTAGTTAGCTTTGTATTCTGCAATCTGCCTTTTTACTCATTGGATGATATTTTAAGAGTTTTGAAAGAATGGAATAGACTTATCTGGCTGTTAAACTTTCTTTTCTAGTGGAGAGATGCATGTATAACGAAAAGTTTTGCATGGTTCTGTGACCTCTCTGGTTAGGTGTTCCGTTACCCTTGAGAGCTTTGGTATACATGTTCTATGTTGGAAGTAAAGACTTAAACCGTTGAAATCATATGCATACTTCTCTTGCACTCTGGTGTGATCCTTTTACCTGAAAATATGAAAATAATGCATTGAGGTGTATTGTACATTTAAGGAAAAAAACTTCTGCATGTCTCTGGATAACTGCTTTGATAAGGAGTCACCGGCTTACTTAATTTTTTTTGATAACCGTGGTGTCCGGGCCAGCTTGCGGGCTCTTCGACTAATTTCATTGTATACCTTCTACCTCTCACCAGCAAGCAACGGGTACTAGGTAACTCTATCCACCAAGGCAGATGAGAAGAAATCACCTAGTGTTTCTGCCTCTGTTGGGATTTGAGCCTGAGACCTCACGTTCTCAACCCACTAGGCCACACCCTAGGGCGTGAGTCACCATCTTACTTATTTTGAAGTTTAACTTTGTAATATTATAAAATTCAAGTAATGAACTGAGGTCTGGGTCTGATCTTGTCACATAAACTTACTCAGCCTTTACTCTTTACTTTTTTGGCGTTTGGTGGAAAAGAAAAGTACTTTAGTCCTTGTAAGTCTTCTTTGCTGTGTAAAGTCGCTCATATTTGTGGCTCCTTTGTGATGGGGAGACACATAATATCAGCAGTGTTTCATTCTCTTTAATTTGTATTTCAAGTGCTTAATGTAAGTTTGGTGTTTGCTAGCTTTTAACTAATATATATTCTAACATATAATAGCATTAATTCTCTCGAGTCTTGGCCCTCAGTGATTACGAATCCCAAGTAGCCAGATTATTTGTTAACTTTTGTGAAGGTGTATAGTGTTTGGTGCACTTTGATGGATAAATATTTTATTAAAGAAAAATGTTCCAAGTAGCGGAATATCTGCAATGCCCCCAACAGAGCAGTAAAGAAGCACGTCATTTATCAAAAAATTACTAGAGGAGCATGTTAATGAGATCTGAGTTACCATTTTATCTGCCGTAGAATAGTATCTGTTGCTCTACCTAATTTTCTCTCTTACTAATTTATTCGAGTAGGTCTACACAAATTCTTTACAGAGTACCTTGTTGGCTGGTAACGTTCATCCTGGTCGAGAGTCGGAGCTTTCTTATTCACCTTATCCAACAACACAAGCAATGCCAACAAAATATGGCAACTCAGTTTCATCAATCAGTGGCGCAACAATTTCCATGCCTGAGGTAATGTGTCTGCCTGTATCCAATAGATATTTCACAGTATACTTCGATTATCCATCCAATTTTTTCTCCCTTTGCTCTTGTTTCATTGGTGCGTCATAGTTGATTGTGTTGTGTTTCCGCAGGCTTTGAAGACAGTTGGTTTTTCATCAGCACAGCCTACTCAGCAGCAGATGCTTTCTGGAACTAGCGTCCCCGCCGGACCTGCCGTACCGCAACATCTAACTGTACACCCATATGCTCAACCAACTGTTCCACTAGGACCATTTGCCAACATGATTAGTTATCCCTTTATGCATCAGAACTATCCATATATGCCGTCTGCATTCCAACAAGCATTTCCTGGTAACAGCACTTATCATCAGTCGCTTGCGGCAATGCTCCCCCAATATAAGAATAGTGCTTCTGTCGACAGTTTGCCGCAGTCTGCCAGTATTCCTTCTGGATATGGTGCTTTCGGAAATACAACTGCTATCCCGGGGAACTTCCCAATCAACCCCGCTGCTGCTCCTTCTGGCACTAACTTAAGTTACGATGACGTATTGAGCTCTCAGTACAAGGATACCAATCATTTGATGTCTCTTCAGCAGGTAACCTGTTCTTTTTTACAAGCACAACTATTCCTATCGACCCCCCCCCCCCCCCCCACACACACACACACACTAAAAAAAAAAAACCCAAAACAAAAGTAGCTACCTTGTGTCATTTTGGCGGTGTGCAATTAGTAACTTCTACTGTGAAAGTGTGTATAATTCCTTTTGTTGCAAGTATAGAAGAAAAGTAGACTTAATAAATATAGAAAAAGGTCATACCTACCCCAGTACTTTTTGTAAAGGTTTACAGTTACCCTCCTTTTACAGTTTGACTCGCTAGTGTCCTTGCGTTTAATCTTTTGGGTTACAAATATCCTTACTTACTAACAGGGACTTGGTTATCACTAATTAGTCCCAAATTTTTTTTATGAGCACCTGAGTTGGCGACGTGGCCTTTTTTGAATTTTGTTTGGTTAATTACATTTGTCAAGTTCTACCTTGGGTGGTTGGCACGAAACTTAGAAATGCAGTGTAATGTCCCTGGTTCTATCTGCGCTGTCTTTCAGCACTGCGTATCGCCCTCCTTTATTTGACACTCTTTTATTTCAGAGTGAGAATTCAGCTTTGTGGCATCATGGACTTGGTTCAAGAACAATTTCAGCTGTTCCTGCCAACACGTACTATGGCTTTCAGGGACAAAATCAGCAAACGGCTGGTGGATTTAGGCAAGGTCAGCAGCCGTCACAGAGCTATGGATCTTTGGGGGGTTACCCACATTTCTACAATTCTCAGGCTGGTATCTCATTGGATCAACAGCAGCAACAAAACCTTCAGGATGCAGCGTCGTTGGCTGGTTCTCAAGGTCAGCCGAAGCAATCTCAACAACAGCTATGGCAAAACGGCTACTAATCTTGCTGCCTCCTTGTTTTATTGGGGTCTTGTAACGAGTGTGAAAGTGGCCTTTCGAGCAATTTCTGTGGAAATAACCATCCTTCATGATCCACGAAGGGACTTGACCGGCTACTGCCCTGTGCTATGAGGCTGCACTTTACGTGTTTATCCTCAGAGTTAAATGTAACGTAGGAATGTCTGAGCTAACGCAGTGCTAGTTGGCGCGTTTGTTTCTCTTAACTCTTGTTACACAGTTAACCCCCTTTCGCTGTTTTCTCATCTATAGTTAGAAGTTGTGTTCTGTTTCCCACTAGTAATCTACTCCCTTCGTTCCAGTTTATACGAATATATTTCCTTTTTGGTTAGTTTCAAAAAGCATGACCCATTTTATATTTGGAAATAATTTAGCATAAACTTCCAATTCAAAAGAAACTTTTATAACCACAAATACTCTGGATCCCTTTTTGACTTGTTTAGGATCACATATACAATAAGTCTTTATTTTTTCTTATAAATCTCATGCATAGTTAAACAAGTTGATATAAATTGGATCGGAGGGAGTATTACCATCTGCTTTCTGCTTTGCTGTCCAGTAAATTTTTGCTCATAAATGGGATGAAATATTGGGAAGGTTAATGTGGGTTGTACTGATCTTTATATAGTACGATCGGTTTCTCTATAACAATATCTTTATATAATAATCATTCAATATAAAAGTAAGTTTTGTTTTGGAACCGATTTTTATGTTATGTTATAATATAATGCAAGGTCAAAAATATAGATGATTAGTACCTCCTAAGTTTTCAAGGAAAAACATTGTGAATCCAAACTAAAATCGTTTGCAGAATTAGGTGACCAAAATTGAAGCAAGGAAAGGGTATTTGCTATGTGAAGAAAGATATGATATTAATGCTAGATGAGATAAAGTTTATGTTCTATGTATTTACGATGCGAAAAATATTTATACAATCATATTATTTTTAAGATAATAATAGGTAAATCTCTTGGTAAGCCTCAATTAGTAACATGGAAAAATGATAATTAACCTTTAACATATGATAAAATTTATTGATAGAGTAAAATAAACAACAAAGACCTGTTCTTTGGACATTCTTTTGTTCTGTATTTTCACTACCATTTTAAATCGCTAAGCACTTTGAAATCACAAAGAAGTACAATATTAAAGATTGGAACTGCAATAAAGAATATGATAGATTCACATGCTCGTCATTAATTAATCCAAATCAATTTACACCACATTACAATCTCTTTAATGAACCCATAACCCAGAATGCTAAAAATAAACTCTGACCCTTCTTTGGGTTCATCACTCACAAGCTACATACTTAGTCTCACACTACTTGAAGATTAGAGATCAACTTTTGTTAAATTCACTTTCCGGGAACAAAGTTTGTGGCATAGGCCCAAGCATTGTTGTTAACTGGGTCTGCAAGATGGTCAGCAAGGTTCTCCAATGGACCTTTTCCGGTAACGATAGCCTGAACGAAGAATCCAAACATGGAGAACATAGCAAGTCTGCCATTCTTGATCTCCTTTACCTTGAGCTCAGCAAAAGCCTCTGGATCTTCAGCAAGACCCAATGGGTCGAAACTGCCACCAGGGTAAAGTGGGTCAACAACCTCACCGAGAGGTCCACCAGCAACACGGTAACCCTCAACTGCTCCCATCAACACGACTTGGCAAGCCCAGATGGCCAAGATGCTTTGAGCGTGGACCAAACTTGGGTTACCCAAGTAGTCAAGTCCACCCTCGCTGAAAATTTGGGATCCAGCCTTGAACCATACAGCTTCACCGAACTTGATACCATTACGGGCCAAGAGTTCAGGGAAGACACAACCAAGAGCTCCAAGCATGGCCCATCTGCAGTGGATCACTTCCAATTCACGGTTCTTGGCAAATGTTTCTGGGTCAGCTGAAAGTCCAGCAGTGTCCCACCCGTAGTCACCAGGGAACTCACCGGTCAAGTAGCTTGGAGACTCGCCAGAGAATGGTCCCAAGTACTTGACGCGGTCAGGACCATACCATGGGCTGCCAGAAGAGACAGGCTTGGCCTTGCTAGCAGTCTTCCTCATGGTGACTTTTCCATTTCCCGTGATTTCAGAGGAAGATGGTGAGAGTTTCACCGCCTTTCCGGCAAAAGAAGGGGAAGAGAGAGCCATTGTAGAAGCAGCCATGGTTTAGCAAGGAGAAGTAAGTGTTTTTTTGATGGCTGAAGTAATAGAGATGTTAGCTGTGGTGATGTAGTCCGTTGGGCTTAAATATTTATATAGGGAGTGAGTGAAAGAGTTCTTATCTTATGATATCTCTATCTACAATTTCATTGGATTTCAAGATTTCACTAGCATTAGTTCTTGTCGACTTGGCATGTTGTATTCCACCAATCTTTCCAAGATTTTACTACAAAAATATGTGGCTTTAAATTGCAAACTGTCCTATAAGCTGGTCTGGCAAAATTATATTGCACACTGTCTTGTGGTTTTACCTGGTAAATCTTACAGTTTTTCTTCTGTGGGTCTGTTTGATATTGCCATGCATGTATCACTTTGAAGTCTGCAAAATAAAAAACTGAAGTCTGCAAAATAAAATTTCTGAATTTAATCTCTACACAAGTACACATGCTTTAAGTCTGTAAAGCCACAACTAAAATAAGACATGAATTTCTCAATGAGGTTTTAATTTGTGAAGGACAGCCGGGTGCATTCAGCTCTCACTATGCGTAGGGTCCGGGGAAGGGCCCGATCATAAGGGTCTATTGTACGCAACTTTACCCTACATTTCTGTAAGAGACTGTTTCCACAGCTTCAATCGTTAGTTTTTACATTAATTGTGGTCCAAAATTTAAATGGCAAGAATTTATTTAGTACCATTTTAACGGAGAATAAAAGTGATCTATCGAATAGTTTAAGGGTAATTTTGGCACTTTTGTGTTAGTTAAATGCATCACCACCAAGAGCCTATACATATGTATATTCATTCAAATTCAGACAATTTATTGACGTAGCCTATAGGTGATTATAACCTCACCACTACCGCACTACGTACCCCCCTCCCCCACCCAAAAACAATTTCTACTTTATTTCAAATGCAAAAAATTTCAATTGAACCACCAAAAGATTGTGATTGAATGATAAATACTCCTTCATCCTAATAAGAGGTCTGGGATTCAAGCACTACGTATAGAGTCGCTTTTGATATAGAGCGTTTTACCCCTAAAATGAGATATTTTAGCACGGATCCGAATTAGTCGGACAGCAAAACGGATGTCGAATACCGAATGGAAAATAAATAAGACTTCAATTGAAGCATCAAAGTTTTTCTTTGTCTCATTGTCAATTTGCTCATACTAGTGGTCCAAATTAATGTGCAGAAGTGTGTGAACAATGCATGACCATTAGTTACTCTTATGCTCTGGCCAAGTGGATATTAGTATATTGCAATAATCCATAATCAGACGTGGGAACTCCAGATTGGCTATAAGATAGGAAATCTGCATTGGGTTAGATTTTTTAAACATAATGTATCTAAAAATATCTAGTCATTTTTAACAGTGCACAACTTTGCCAAATGGACAACAATGCAAAAGGTTACAAATTGTCATCCACCAATCAAAAACCAGATACTGATATTCATGGATAAGTATTCTGGGCAATTTTGAGTCATTTATATACAGATGGTGCAAGCCCATTAAACTCATCAAGCCACAAATCAAAATATTCTTTCTCTGTAGTAGCTGCATTCAAGAGTTTTCTCATTTTATTTCTACAATGGCAGCTGCTACAATGGCTCTTTCTTCCCCTTCTTTTGCCGGAAAGGCGGTAAAACTCTCACCATCTGAAACCACTGGAAATGGGAAAGTTACCATGAGGAAGACTGCAAGCAAGGCCAAGCCTGTCTCTTCTGGCAGCCCATGGTACGGTCCTGATCGTGTCAAGTACTTGGGGCCATTCTCTGGTGAGTCCCCAAGCTACTTGACTGGTGAGTTCCCTGGTGATTATGGATGGGACACCGCTGGACTTTCAGCTGATCCAGAAACTTTCGCCAAAAACCGCGAGTTAGAGGTGATCCACTGCAGATGGGCCATGCTTGGAGCTCTTGGTTGTGTTTTCCCTGAGCTCTTGGCACGTAATGGTGTCAAGTTCGGTGAAGCTGTATGGTTCAAGGCAGGATCTCAAATTTTCAGCGAGGGTGGACTTGATTACCTGGGCAACCCAAGTTTGGTCCACGCACAAAGTATTTTAGCCATTTGGGCTTGTCAAGTTGTGTTGATGGGAGCTGTTGAGGGTTACCGTGTTGCTGGTGGACCTCTTGGTGAGGTTGTTGACCCACTTTACCCTGGTGGTAGTTTCGACCCATTGGGTCTTGCTGAAGACCCAGAGGCTTTTGCTGAGCTCAAGGTAAAGGAGATCAAGAATGGTAGACTTGCTATGTTCTCCATGTTTGGATTCTTTGTTCAAGCTATCGTCACCGGAAAGGGTCCATTGGAGAACCTTGCCGACCATCTTGCAGACCCAGTTAACAACAATGCCTGGGCTTACGCCACAAACTTTGTTCCCGGAAAGTGAAGTTCTTAACTAAGAGTCTCTTCTAGTAATTGATTGATTGATAGCCTGTAAAGCTAGCTATTGTAAATTACCGGAGATTATATATGGATTTTTATTTTGTCTCCAATAATTGTTTAGTTCCATATATTTTTGCACCTTCATTTTAAAACAGCAGAATCAGACTCAACTGCCAGGTTGTATGTAGTTGCATATTAATCTATCAGAAAGGCATGGCCAATCCATATGTCATTACAAAATTTTATCTTGTGCCAATCTCCGATTTAAGTTACGCCATGTTGCTCGGATTCTTAAAAAATATAATAAAGTGCATTTTGGAGGATCCGACAGATGTGTGGCCATATTTTCGGAGAGCCC
This sequence comes from Nicotiana tomentosiformis, assembly GCF_000390325.3. NCBI lineage: Eukaryota > Viridiplantae > Streptophyta > Magnoliopsida > Solanales > Solanaceae > Nicotiana > Nicotiana tomentosiformis. The sequence continues at coordinate 106,942,240 of NC_090820.1, read as the reverse complement.
GACCAACATAAACGCTATGTAACATTTTTTGACTAAGCAATGATTTGATGATGATATATTGCTGACTAAATGGCTGATGAAGGCATTCTAGTTTTTCAAGATCAATTTTCCGAAGGAAGAAGGCCAACTAATTTTGAATTGCTACAGTATGTGCCAATATATGGTCTGTGCAGCTCAGAATGAATTTCACGTTGAGCTCCCTCCAAAGATCAAGTTAAGCAGGTGGAGGTAGAGGTTCGGATACAGGTACTCAAATAGTGTATTTGTGTTAAGAAGTTCATTAAATATATGCAAATATTAAATTTAGAACCCGGCTAGTTATTAATACTTGAAATTGTTATTTTAAAATCCAGAACCCATAAGGTTTGAAATGCTCGCGCCGTCTCTGTTGAAATATTATACGGATGGAGCTAGTAGGGGGAAATCGAGGGACAAGTTCATATGCTTTGGCGGAGCCAGGATCTTCATCAAGGGGAGTCAAAATATAAAGAAACAAACCCACCAAGAAGTCAAGGGGTGTCATTATATAGTATATATATATATATATATATATTTTAAAAATCATTACCAAGCTATACAATGTAATTTTCCGGCGAAGGGGTGTCGATTGACACCCCTTTGGTGCATGTAGCTACGCCACTGGCTTTATGTATACGTGATATGTTTTTGGCTATGTTACGTGGGCTCTCCAAAACAGCTGTCGCATCCTCACAAAATATACTACTTTTGGAGGATCCAACACGCACCCATCTACATTTCTGAAGAGTCCGAGCAACATATGTTTTTGGCGATTTAATTCATGCAAGAGAAAAAAAGTCATGAATGTACCAATGTTGAAGCAGAAGCTATAAATGACGCGATGTCCTTTTGTGTTGCCAGATATATGCCTCAGGTGATCATTGAAACTGATTCATTATTATTGAAAAACATTCCGGTGGATATATTTGCAGCTACATAGAACAGTTCAGCTTGTTCTTATGAGGAGAAGAGTGCACTATCTGCATCCCTGGAGTTGAGACTTCAATCCACATATGTTAGGACTTTGAAGACAAACATTGGGTGTTCATGGAACATATTCTATGTAACTTAAAAAGGAGCCTTTGGACGACTCTTCATATCACATCAAATCCAGTGTTTCATAAAAAATAAAAAAAATATTATGGTTGACTATCATTTCTTTTGTTAAAAGATCCATGAGCACTTGATTTCCACTACCTACATGAAGATAGGAGACTAATTAACTAGCTGTTCACTGGCATTAACCGAAACTCGAGTTGATTATTTTTGTAATAAGCTGAGCGCGATCATTATCGATGGGCCAGCTTGAGGGAGACTGCTACAGATGAACATAAATGTCCTTTGGTATAATGTACATAGTAGCAATTATGTTTAGGGGCGGAGCCAGAGACCAAGTTATGGGTTCGGCCGAACCTAGTAAATTTGGTTCAAACTTTGTATTCGTTTTAAGAAACCCATTTAATATGTAAAAATTATTAATTTAGCACCTAATAACTTAAATAGACTAGAATCTTGAACCCATAAACTTTACTTTTTCTCGTATATTAGTACATGCTGATTTTGAAGAATTTTTTTTGAGGGATTGTGATTGGCTTGCAATTTCATAGGTCCATAGGAAATGGCCTAATGACCAATACTCATTGCTTCGTCATGACTTATCCTTTTTTTCGTGTATATTAATACATGTTTATTTTGTAGAATTTTCTTGACAGACTCTAATTGGCCTGAAATTTTATAGGTCCAACGAAAATGACCTAGTGACCAATACTAATTCCTACGCTATGACTTTCGATTTTATTTCCGGCGTATCGAGATCATGCAACACGAATTTATGATTATATTGACTTTTTTTTGTGTAATAGTGCATGCTAATTTTATAAAAAAAATTGACATATTATGATTGGCCTAAAATTTTATAGGTCCATAGAAAGCGGCCTAGTGAACAATACTCATCACTTCGCCATGACTTTCTAGTTCATTTTATGCCGTTCGAGGTCATGCAATGAATTTGTAACTATATCTACTTTTTTGTGTGTATTAGCACATGTTGATTTTATAGAATTTTTTTGACGGACTCTAATTGGCCTGCAATTTTGTAGGTCCATAGAAAATGGCCTAATAACCAATACTTATTATTTATCCATGACTTTCGGCTTAACTTTTTGGTGTTTAGGGGTCATACAACATGAATATATGACTATATTCACTTTTTTCGTATGTATTAGTATATGCCGATTTAAAAAAATTCTTTAACGAACTATGATTGAACTGAAATTTCGTAGGTCGCTAGGAAATGACGTACTGACCACTACTCATTGCTTCGCCACGCCATCTGCATGAATTCGGAAAACTGGTCTCGAATCTCCTAAAATTTTACGGGCCCATAAAAATAACCTAATGAATAATAGTCATCGTTTCGCCATGACCTTTCCTCATTTTTTGGCGTTTACGGTCATAAAAAGTGAATTAAGGACGATTCTCAGATTTTCATATGCTAGTCCATGCCATCTGCATGAATTCGGGCGACCGATCCTAAATCTCCTAAAAATATTTGGGCCCATAAAAAATAACCTAATGAATAACAATCATTTCTTCGCCATGAACGTTCATTATTTTTTGGCATTTTAGGGTCATAAAATAGGAATTCAAGATGATTCCCAGATTTTCGTGTGCTAAAGTTTACGCCATCTACATGAATTCGGGCGCATTATCCCGAATCATCTAAAATTTTGCTGGCCCATACAAAATGACCTAATGAACAATAATCAACGCTTCATCATGAACATTCATCTTTTTTGGCATTTTAGGGGCATAAAACAGGAATTCAGGACGATTCCCAGATTTTTGTGTGTTATAATCTACGCCATCTACATGAATTCGAGCGACCGACCCCGAATCTCCTAAAATTTTGCGGGCCCATAACAAATGACCTAATGAACAATAGTAATCGCTTCTCCATGACCGTTCCTTTTGGCATTTTAGGGCCATAAAAAAGGAATTCAGGATGATTCCCAGATTTTCGTGTGCTATAGTCCACGTTATTAGCATGAATTCTGACGACCGACCCCGAATCTTCTAAAATTTTGCAGGCCTATAAAAAATGACCTAATGAACAATATTCATCACTTCGACATGACCGTTCCTCATTTTTTGGCGTTTTAGGACAATAAAACACGAATTCATGACGATTCCTAGATTTTTGTGTGATAGTCTACGCCATCTACATGAATTTGGGCGACCGACTTTGATCTCTTAAAATTTTGCGGGCCCATAAAAATGACCTAATGATCGCTTAGTCATGATCGTTCCTCGTTTTTGGCATTTTAGGGCCATAAAATAGGAATTCAGGACGATTCTCAGATTTTCGTGTTTATAATCCACGCCATCTGCATGAATACCGGCACCGATTCTCCTCAAATTTTACGATCCTATAAAAAAAAAGATCTAATGAACAATAGTCATCTCTTCCCCATGACCATTCCTCAATTTTTGACGTTTTAGGGTCATAAAACAAGAATTCAAAACGATTCACATATTTTCGTGTGCTATATAGTCCACACTATCTGCATGAATTGGGGCAACTTGCCCCAAATCTCCTAAAATTTTGCGGGCCTATAAAAAATGACCTAATGAACAATTATCATCACTTTTCTATGACCCTTCCTCATTTTTTAACATTTTAGGGCTATAAAACAGGAATTCAGGACGACTTCTAGATTTTTATGTATTGTAGCCCACACCATCTGCATGAATTCGGTAATCTCCTAAAATTTTGCGGGCCCATAAAAAATGACCTAATGAACAATAGTCATTGCTTCGCCATGATTGTTCCTCATTTTATGGCATTTTAGGGCCATAAAATAAGAATTCAATACGATTCCCAGAGTCACTGCCTCGTCATGAACGCTACTCATTTTTTGGCGTTTTAGGACCATACAACTGGAATTCGGCCTGATTCTCAGATTTTGGTGCGTTATAGCCCACGCCTCCTGCATGGGCCCGGGTGTCCGGACCCGGATCGCCTAAAATTTTGCCGGCCTATCAAAGATGACTTAAGAAATAATAGTCACTGCCTCACCATGACCGTTACTCATTTTTTGACATTTTAGGGCCAAAAAATTAAAATCCCGCCCGATTTTCAGATTTTCATGTCCACGCCATCTGCATGAATTCAGGCGACCAGCTCCTAATCTCCTAAAATTTTGAAGGCCCATAAAAAATGACCTAATGAATAGTACTCATTGCATCTCCATGACCGTTCCTCATTTTTTGGCGCATTAGGTCCATAAAACATAAATTCAAGACGATTCCTAGATTTTCGTGTGCTATATCCATGCCATATGGATGAATTCGGGCGATTCACTCCAAATCTCCTAAAACTTTTTGGGCCCATCAAAGGTGACCTAATGAACAATAGTCATTGATTCTCCATGACCGTTCCTCATTTTTGGAATTTTTCGGCAATAAAGAAGGAATTGAGGACGATTCCCAGATTTTCGTGTGATATAGTCCACGCAATCTGCATAAATTCGAGTGACCGACCCCGAATCTCTTAAAATTTAGCAGGCCCATAAAAATTACCTAATGAACAATAATCATCGTTTCACCATGACCATTCCTTGTTTTTTTGCCTTTTAGGGTCATAAAACGGGAATTCTATTTTCGTGTGTTATAGTCCACGCTATCTTCATGAATTCATGCGTCCGATCCCGAATCTCCCAAAATTTTATGGGCCTATTAAAAATAACCTAATGAACAATAATCATCGCTTCACCATGATCGTTCCTCATTTTTTGGACTTTTAAGGCCATAAAATGGAATTCAGGATGATTCCCAAAATTTCGTGTGATATAGTCCACGCAATCATCATGTAATAACCCGGCCGTTCCTTTTGAGAATTAGAGCCCCGATCCCCTAATATCTGCTTTCCCCACGTTTGTTTCTTCTTTTGGTATTTGCCGGAGTGATTGGTTATGGAATTCAGGGAGTTTTGGAACACTTAGTCCCTAGTTGTGAGATTAAGTCGTAGAATATGGACCGTAGTTGAAACTGTATGAAGATGGATCCGGAATGGAATTTCGTCGACTCCGTTAGCTCCGTTGAGTGATTTTGGGGTTAGGAGCGCGTCCAGAATGTATTTTGGAGGTCTGTAGTAGATTTAGGCTTGAATTGGCGAAAGTTAGTTTTTCGGCGATTTCGTCCGATAGTGGAAATTTTCATATCGAGCTCGGAATAGAATTCCGAAAGTGGTTGTAGGTTCGTAGTGTCATTTGTGACCTATGTATAAAATTTAAGGTCATTCGGACTAGATTTGATGTGGTTCGGCGTCGTTTGTAGAATTGGAAAAAAATCTAAATTCTTAGGCTTAAATCCGTGCTTAATTCATGATTTTGGTGCTGTTCGATGTGGTTTGAAGGCTCGACTAAGTTCGTATGGGGTTATAGGATTGGTTGGTAGGTTTGGTTGAGGTCTCGGGGGCCTCGGGTGTGTTTCGGATGCTTAACGGAATGAAATTGGACTTGGGGAAAAATCTGGTGCCTTTGCTAGTTCTGGTGTTTCGCACCTGCGGAAGGGAGGCCGCAGGAGCGGAGAGAGTGCGCAGATGCGGAATTGGTGGGGCTAGTGATGGAGCGCAGGTGCGCAAGTTTGACCGCACCTGCGAGCCTGTAGGTGCGAAGCGTGGGCGAAGGTGCGGAGCCTGGCTGCCTTTGTGAAATGTGCAGATGCGCCGATTTGGACCGCAGGGATATTAAGATCCGTTAAGTTGGTGAATACCAATGATAGCTTCAGCCGAGAGAAAGTTGAGACTCTTTTTGAAGGAAGAACCTAATCTAGCTATGCTTGCTTACCTGGATTGCTTAACGGAAGTGACTGAAGTTGAAAGAGTTCCAAGTTGAGACTTGTTTTATTTATTTCTTGAGAGAGAGGACTAATCCTAAGTAAGTGCTTCGGTACCATCTCCTTTTTTACCAGCCGAACTGCCCTGTCAACCCTTTGCGGCGCTTGCTTCCTAGCTAGAACTCACACAGCGCAAACATAAATGAGAACTAAACATAGTCTGACTCCCTAGCGCACAGAGCAAGAGTAAGCTACTTCACTCGAGAAGAAGAAATAGGCTAACGATCGGCTCAGATAAGGAGTGCGAGAAATGCCCGCAGATGTGGCCCTAGCCCGGATAAGTGACCTTCACACCTGTGATAATTTTGTCCATAGGTGCGTGACCGCAGGTGCGGAAATCGCTGGGTTGAAGAGGCAGATTCGAGGGTTCATTCCCTATTTTTCACCAATTCGAATTTTAGCTCGGGAGAAGGCGATGTTGCAAGGATGTTTAAGAGGAAATCAGTGGGTAACAATTCTTAATTCTAATTCATGTATATTTCATTAATCTATAGCAATTTTCCTGATATAATTAAGGGATTTGAGTGAAAGAGTAGGAATTTGGGGGAAAAGTTCCCCAATTGAATGTTTGGGTTTTGATCGAGTTCTAGGGGTCGGAATTGGATAATTTTTGGATGAGTCAGCTCGTAAGTGAATGGGCGTTCATAATTTGTAATTTTTATCCAATTCCGAGACATGGGCCCGGGGAGACTTTTAGGGCGTTTTTCCGAATTTCACGCTTTAGCTTCAAATTAATTAGTTAAATTAGTTACTTGTAGTTATATTTACATTATGCAATTAATTTGAATAGATTCGGGCCATTTGGATTCGGATACTCGTGGCAAGAATGTGATATCAAGTTGATTTGAGCGGTCAAGGTAAGTGGCTTGCCTAACCTTGTGTTGGGGACTTTACCCTTAGGATGTTTGATATTAATTGAGGTGTGGGCGCCGTGTATGTGAGGTGACGAGTATGTACACGGGCTGTTATTGCAAAAATTCCGTTTTTCCTTTCTAAATCATAAACTGTCTTTCCCTTATTAAATTGCACTAATTCGTTTAATTTTTCATCTTAGACTAGAGAAGTATGCTTACGTGTTTTGACTGCCTATCTGACATTCTGTACGCCATGCTTAGTTAAGTCCCTACTTTCCTTATCTGTGTTCTGTATAAACGGTATAACTCGATGCCTTACCTGCCATTTCATCTTGCGTTGCATATTTAAATCAGGACTACGGGCATATTCTGGGAGATCCCCCCCTGTCTTGCATATTTATTTGGGACTACAGACATATTCCAGGAGATCCCCCAGCACTGCATATTTACTTTGGGACTACGGACGTATTCCAGGAGATCCCCCAGCACTGCATGTTTACTTTGGGACTACGGACGTATTCCGGGAGATCCCCCCCCCCCTCTATACTGCATATTCATTCGGAACTACGAGACTGTATCCAGGGAGATTTCCCATTGTGTTTACCTTGTTCTGAGCCAAGGGCTCCCTTAACTGTTAAATTTTCGAGAATTTCTTTAACTGTGTTACCGTAAACTTTACTTATATCTTTCACTATTTTATTTATTATATTTACTCTGGTAGGGTCTTGACCTGACCTCGTCACTACTCGACCGAGGTTAGGCTTGGCACTTACTGGGTATCATTGTGGTATACTCATACCCTTTCCTGCACATGTTTTCGTGTGCAGATCTAGGTGCGAGCTATCAGCCTCGAGGTTAGTGCGTGCTGCTGATTCTAGGAGACTTCAAGGTACTTCTGCTTGTGTCCACAGATCCTCGGAGTCCCCTTCTACTCCATTGCTTAGAGATTTTCTTTATTATCTTTAGACTTTTGTATAGAGCTACATAGGTTATAGCAGCTTGTGACTTAGTGATATTCCGGGTCTTGGAAAATTATTTTGTATATGCCGAATGGTACTACTTTTGGTTATTCACAATATGCTGTTTATCTTTAAAATGTTGTGTTTTCTTTACATTTTTCGTAATATTAGGCTTACCTAGTCGTAAAGGCTAGGTGTCATCACGACACTTTACAGAGGGTTAATTTGGGTCGTGACAAGTTGGTATCAGAGAACTAGGTTCATAGGAGTCGCGAGTCACAAGTCGATTTATTAGAGTCTCGCGGATCGGTGCGGAGACTTCCGTACTTATCTTCGGGAGGCTATGTAACTGTTAAAAACAATCATATTTCTTTGATCTCCTTGTCGTGCGAGTTATTGACATCAAAAATTCTAAAATTTTATTCTATTCCTTCTCACAGATGGTGAGGACCCGTACCGGGAGGACCGGCGATCAGGCACCCGAGCCCCCTGTCAGAGCCGTCAGAGGCCGGGGTCGGGGTAGAGGACGACCACGCAGTGCAACCCGAGCACCTATGAGAGCTACGTCAGAGGAGCCCCCTATAGCTCCAGCTGGAGGGCCAGTACCGGAGATCCCTATTGCTACTCCACCCCTCTAGGAGACTTTAGCTCACTTCATGAGCATGTTCAACACTCTGGCTCAGGCTGGACTATTTCCGATAGCTCCCGCTACATCTCAGGTCGGGGGAGGGGCACAAACTCCCGTAACCCGCACTCCTGAGCAGAGGGTCCAGGTTGATCAGGCCCCAGAGTATATTCCTATGCCCCCAGTGGCTCCGGTTCAGCATGAGACCAGGGTAGCTGCTTCTGAGGCAGAGCAGCTCATACTTGAGAGGTATAAGAAGTACCATCCACCTACTTTCAGCGGACTAGCTTCAGATGATGCTCTGGGTTTTCTTGAGGAGTGTCATCGTATTCTCCACACTATGGGTATTGTGGAGACGAGTGGGGTTTCTTTCACTGCTTTCAAGATGAGGGGAGTGGCATATCAGTGGTGGTGTGCCTATGAGTTGAGTAGTTCGGACGAGGCAACCTCACTCACTTAGACTCAGTTTTCAGAGATGTTCTTGCGTGAGTATGTTCCTCAGAGCCTCAGGGATGCTTGGCGCACAGAGTTTGAGCAGCTGCGTCAGGGTGCTATGACTGTGTCGGAGTATGTAGTCCATTTCAGTGAGTTAGCTCGCCATGCACCGGCTCTGGTTGCTACAATCAGAGAGAGGGTTCGTCGTTTCATTGAGGGACTCCACCCCAGTATTCGGACCAGTATGGCCAGGGATTTGGAGATGGACATCACTTATCAGCAGGCAGTGAGCATTTCCAGGAGAGTGGAGGGCATGTTCGCCCAGGACAGAGAGGAGAGAGAGGCCAAGAGGTCTCGAGAGACTGGTCATTATTCAGGAGCTCGTGCACCAGCAACACGCTATGGTATGGGTTTTGTGAGTCGCCCTGTTCATTCAGTTCTTCTAGTAGCCAACGGTGTTCCAGCTCCTCCTAGAGCTCAGGAGCCCTATTATTCACCGCCATTATCCAGTATGCCTCCTACTCGAGGTGCTATTACCGGCCAGTCCAGCAGGCCAGGTACGAGTCAGTCTCAGCAGTCGCGTCCTCCGAGGGGTTGTTTTGTGTGTGGTGACACTCTTCACATGGTTAGAGATTTCCCCAGAGCCAGGAGGGGTGCACCTCCACAGACTTATCAGCCTCCACGTGCTCCACCGGGTCCTCCGACCATTCTTCCAGCCCCAGCTGCCACCCCACCTCCTCAGCCAGCTCGAGGTGGAGGTCGGGGAGATCGAGGTCGCCCTAGAGGGGGAGGCCATGCCAGGTACTATGCCCTTCCAGCCCATTCAGAGGTCGTCGCTTCAAATTCAGTCATCACAGGTATCGTCCCTGTCTGTCATAGGGATGCATCTGTATTATTTGACCCAGGCTCTACATATTCATGTGTATCTTCTTATTTTGTTCCACATTTGGGGATATATCGGGATTCTTTGAGTTCCCCTGTTGATGTATCTACTCCCGTGGGAGATTCTCTCATTGTGGACCGCGTATATCGGTCGTGTTTGATTGCTCTTAGTGGTTTTGAGACCAGAGCCGATTTGTTATTACTCAGTATGGTAGATTTTGATGTTATCTTGGACATGGACTAGTTGTCGCCCCATTATGCTATTCTTGATTGTCACGCTAAGACCGTGACGCTGGATATGCCACGCTTGCCGAGATTAGAGTGGAGAGGTACCTTAGAATATACTCCCCGCAAGGTCATTTCATTTCTTAAGGCTCAGTGAATGGTTGAGAAGGGGTATCAACTGTATTGATACCCCTACAGTTGAGTCAGTCCCAGTAGTAAGGGACTTCCCTGATGTGTTTCCAGCTGATCTTCCGGGTATGCCGCCCGATAGAGATATGATTTCGGCATTGATTTGTTGCCGTGCACTCAGCCCATATCTATTCCTCCTTACAGTATGGCTCCTCCTAAGTTGAAGGAGTTGAAGGAGCAGTTGCAGGAGTTGCTTGATAAGGGTTTCATCAGGCCCAGTGTATCACCTTGGGGTGCTCCGGTCTTATTTGTAAAGAAGAAGTATGGTTCTATACATATGTGTATTGATTACCGGCAGTTGAACAAGGTTACAGTGAAGAACATGTATCCTTTTCCTCGCATCAATGATTTATTTGATCAGTTACAGGGTGCCAGGGTATTTTCCAAGATTGACTTGCATTCTAGCTATCATCAGTTGAAGATTCGAGAGCCAGATATCCCGAAGATTGCTTTCAGGACCAGATATGGTCACTATGAGTTTCTTGTCATGTCATTTGGTCTGACCAATGCCCCAGCAGCCTTTATGCATTTGATGCACAGTGTGTTACGGCCTTATCTTGATTCCTTTATCATTGTGTTTATTGATGATATCCTGGTATATTCCCGGTCTCGGGAAGATCATGAGCAGCACCTAAGGACCGTGATTCAGACTTTGAGGGAGAAGAGGTTGTATGCAAAGTTTTCTAAGTGTGAATTCTGGCTTGATTCAGTGGCATCCTTGGGCCACGTAGTGTCTTGTGATGGGATCAAGGTAGATCCGAAGAAGGTGGAGGTAGCGCAGAGTTGGCCTAGACCGTCATCAGCTATGGAGATCCGCAGTTTCCTTGGTTTGGCGGGGTATTACCGTCGCTTTATGAAGGGATTTTCATCCATTGTAGCGCTTATGACCAGGCTGACCCAGAAGGGTGCTCCGTTCAGGTGGACCGATGAGTGTGAGGAGAGCTTTCAGAAGTTCAAGACAGCTTTGACTACAGCCCCAGTATTAGTATTGCCTATAGGTTTGGGGTCCTACACTGTTTATTGTGATTCCTCAAGGATTGGCCTTGGAGCGGTATTGATGCAGGATGGTAGGGTGATTGCCTACGCGTCTAGATAGTTGAAGGTACATGAGAAGAATTATCCAGTCCATGATCTTGAGTTAGCAGCTATTGTTCACGCCCTGAAGATCTGCCATCATTATTTGTACGGTGTTCCTTGTGAGATCTACACTGATCACCGGAGTTTGCAGCACTTGCTCAGGTAGAAGGACCTTAATTTGTGTCAGCGGAGGTGGTTGGAGCTACTTAAAGACTATGATATCACTATATTGTACCACCCGGGGAAGGCCAATGTAGTGGCCGACGCCTTGAGTCGCCGGGCAGAGAGTTGGGGGAGTTTGGCATATCTTCCGGCAGCTGAGAGGCTCTTAGCCTTGGATGTTTAGGCCTTAGCCAGCCAGTTCGTGAGATTGGATATTTCAGAGCCTAGCCGGGTATTAGCTTGTATGGTTGCTCAGTCTTCTCTTTATGGCCGTATCAGGGAGTGCCAGTATGATGATCCTCATCTTCTAATTCTTCAGGACAGGGTTCAGCGAGGTGATACCAGAGATATGACTATTGGTGATGACGGTGTGATGAGGATGTAGGGCCGGATCTGTGTGACCAATGTAGATAGGCTTCGGGAGTTGATTCTCGAGGAGGCCCACAGCTCGCGGTACTCCATTCATCCCGGTGTCGCGAAGATGTACCAGGATTTGAGACAGCACTACTAGTGGAGGAGGATGAAAAAGGATATAGTTGGGTTTGTGGCCAAGTGTCTCAACTGTGAGCAGGTCAAATATGAGCACCAGAGACCGGGTGGATTACTTAAGAGGTTAGAGATCCTAGAGTGGAAGTGGGAGCGGATCACCATGGACTTTATAGTTGGACTTCCACGGACTTTGAGAAAGTTCGATACTATTTGGGTGATCGTGGATCAGCTGACCAAGTCAGCTCATTTTATTCTAGTGTTGACCACTTATTCTTCTGATAGGTTGGCTGAGATTTATATCAGAGAGATTGTCCGCCTTCAAGGTATCCCAGTATCCATCATTTCAGACAGAGGTACGCAGTTCATATCACGATTTTGGAGAGCCGTACAGCAGGAGTTGGGTACTAGGGTGGAGCTGAGCATAACCTTTCACCCTCAGACGGACGGGCAGTCCGAGCACACGATTCAGATTCTTGAGGATATTCTTTGTGCCTGTGTGATATAGTTCGGAGGGTCATGTGACCAATACTTTCCACCTGCAGAGTTTGCTTACAACAACAGTTACCAGTCCAGCATTCAAATGGCACCGTATGAGGCTTTGTATGGTAGGCGGTGCCGGTCCCCAGTGGGATGGTTTGAGGCGGGCGAGGCCCGGTTATTGGGTACAGACTTGGTCCAGTATACCCTGGATAAGGTGAAAGTGATTCAGGAGAGACTTCACACAGCCCAGTCCAGGCAGAAGAGTTATGCGGATCGGAAGGTTCGTGATTTGGCATTTATGGTTGGTGAGCGGGTCTTGCTTCGGGTATCGCCTATGAAAGGTGTCATGAGGTTCAGGAAGAAGGGCAAGCTGAGCCCGAGTTTCATTGGCCCTTTTGAGATATTGCGGCAAGTTGGGGAGGTTGCTTATGAGCTTGCCTTGCCTCCTAGCCTAGCAGGAGTTCACCCGATATTCCACGTGTCTATGCTCCGGAAGTATCACGGTGATCCAACTCATGTATTGGATTTCAGCTCAGTCCAGTTGGACAATGATCTATCTTATGTTGAGGAGCCAGTAGCCATTTTGGACAGGCAGGTCAGAAATCTCAGGTCAAAGGATATTGCTTCAGTAAAGGTCCAGTGGAGGGGTCAGCCGGTCGAGAAGGCGACTTGGGAGACCGAGCAGGATATGTGCAGCCAGTACCCTCATCTTTTCACAGCATCAGGTATGTCTTTATACTCGTTCGATGATGAACGATTGTTTTAAGAGGGGGAGGATGTAACAACCTAGCTAGTTGTTTTAAGAAATAGATCCCTGATCCCCTAATATCTGCTTTCCCCATGCTTGTTTCTACTTTTGGGATTTGCCGGAGTGATTGGTTATGGAATTCGGGGAGTTTTGGGAAACTTAGTCCCTAGTTGTGAGATTAAGTATTTGAATTTGGACCGTAGTCGAAACTGTATGAAGATGGATCCGGAATGGAATTCTGTTGACTCCGTTAACTCCGTTGAGTGATTTTGCGGTTAGGAGCGCGTTCGAAATGTGTTTTGGAGGTCTGTAGTAGATTTAGGCTTGAATTGGCGAAAGTTAGTTTTTCGGCGATTTCGGCCGATAGTGAAAATTTTCATATCGAGCTCGGAATGGAATTCTGAAAATGGTTGTACGTTCGTAGTGTCATTTGTGACCTGTGTGTACAATTTGAGGTCATTCGGACTAGATTTGATGTGGTTCGGCGTCATTTGTAGAATTGGAAAAAAATCTAAATTCTTAGGCTTGAATCTGTGCTTAATTCATGATTTTGGAATTGTTTGATGTGGTTTGAAGGCTCGACTAAGTTCGTATGGGGTTATAGGATTGGTTGGTAAGTTTTGTTGAGGTCTCGGGAGCCTCGGGTGTGTTTCGGATGCTTAACGGAATGAAATTGGACTTAGGGAAAAATCTGGTGCCTTTGCTGGTTCTGGTGTTTCGCACCCACGGAAGGGAGGCCGCAGGTGCGGAGAGAGTGCGCAGATGCGGGACTGGTGGGGCTGGTGATGGAGCGCAAGTGCGCAAGTTTGACCGCACCTGCGAGCCCGCAGGTGCGAATCGTGGCTGCCTTTGTGAATGCGCAGATGCGCCGATTTGGACCGCAGGTACGAGAAATGCCTGCAGATGCGGCCCCAGCCCGGATAAGTGATCTTCGCACCTGCGATAATTTTGTCCACAGGTGTGTGGCCGCAGGTGCGGTCCTAGGTCCGCAGGTGCGAAAATCGCTAGGTTGAAGAGGCAGATTCGAGGGTTCATTCCCCATTTTTCACCAATTCGAATTTTAGCTCGGGAGAAGGTGATTTTTGCAAGGATTTTTAAGAAGAAATTAGTGGGTAACAATTCTTAATTCTAATTCGTGTATATTTCATTAATCTAAAGGAATTTTCCTCATTTAATTAAAGGATTTGAGTGAAAGAGTGGGAATTTGGGGGGAAAGTTCTCCAATTGATTTTTTTGGTTTTGATCGAGTTCTAGGTGTCGGAATTGGATAATATTTGGACAATTCAGCTCGTGAGTATTGGGTGTTCATAATTTGTAACTTTTACCCGATTCTGAGACGTGGGCCCGGAAAAACGTTTTGGGCGTTTTTCCAAATTTTATGTTTTAGCTTCGAATTAATTAGTTAAATTAGTTACTTGTAGTTATATTTATATTATGCAATAAATTTGAATAGATTCGGGCCATTTGGAGTCGGATACTCGTGGTAAAAATGTGATATCAAGTTGATTTGAGCGGTCGAGGTAAGCGGCTTGCCTAACCTTGTGTTGGGAACTTTCCCCTTAGGATGTTTGATATTAATTGAGGTGTGGGCGCCGTGTACATGAGGTGACGAGTATGTACACAGGCTGTTATTGCAAAAATCCCATTTTTCCTTTCTAAATTATAAACTGTCTTTCCCTTATTTAATTGCACTAATTCGTTTAATTGTTCATCTTAGACTAGAGAAGCATGCGTACGTGTTTTAACTGCCTATCTGACATTTTGTGTGCCATGCTTAGTTAAGTCCCTACTTTCCTTATCTGTGTTCTGTATAAACGGTGTAACTCGATGCCTTACCTGCCATTTTATCTTGCGTTGCATATTTAAATTGGGACTACAGACGTATTCCGGGAGATCCCTCCCTGTCTTGCATATTTATTTTGGGACTACAGACGTATTTCGGGAGATCCCCCAGCACTGCATATTTACTTTGGGACTACAGACGTATTCCGGGAGATCCCCCATGTACTGCATATTCATTCAGAACTACGGGACGGTATCCCCGAAGATTTCCCATTGTGTTTTCCTTGTTCTGAGCTGAGGGCTTCCTTAACTGTTAAATTTTTGAGAATTTCTTTAACTGTGTTACCGTAAACTTTACTTATATCTTTTACTATTTTATTTATTATATATACTCCGGTAGGGCCTTGACCTGACCTCGTCACTACTCGACCGAGGTTAGGCTTGGCACTTACTGGGTACCATTGTGCTGTACTCATGCCCTTTCCTGCATATATTTTCGTGTGCAAATCCAGGTGTGAGCTATTATCCTCGGGGTTAGTGCGTACTTCTGATTATAGGAGACTTCAAGGTACTTCTGCTTGCGTCCGCAGTTCCTCGG
Organism: Nicotiana tomentosiformis; assembly: GCF_000390325.3. Classification (NCBI taxonomy): domain Eukaryota; kingdom Viridiplantae; phylum Streptophyta; class Magnoliopsida; order Solanales; family Solanaceae; genus Nicotiana; species Nicotiana tomentosiformis. The sequence continues at coordinate 106,926,819 of NC_090820.1, read as the reverse complement.
AGTCCCCTTCTACTCCCTCGCTTAGAGATTTTCTTTATTATCTTCAGACTTTTGTATAGAGCTACATAGGTTATAGCAGCTTGTGACTTAGTGATATTCCGGGTCTTGGAAAATTATTTTGTATATGCCGAGTGGTACTACTTTTGGTTATTCACAATATGTTGTTTATCTTTAAAATGTTATATTTTCTTTATATTTTTCGTAATATTAGGCTTACCTAGTCGTAAAGGCTAGGTGTCGTCACGACACCTTACAGAGGGTTAATTTGGGTCGTGACACATCAAGAATTTCGGTGATCGACCCCGAATCTCCTAAACTTTTGTGGGCTCATTAATATCGGCCTAATGAACATCGTCATTGTTTTGCCATGATTGTTCCTCATTTTTTGGCGCTTTAAGGCCATTAAACGGGAATTCAAGATGATTCCCAGATTAGTCGTATGCATAGTCCACGCTATCTGGATGAATTCGGGCGACCAACTCCGAATATCCTAAAGTTTTACGGGCATATAAAAAATGACCTAATGAACAATAGTCATAGCTTCTCCATGACCATTCCTCGTTTTTTGGCATTTTAGGGCCATTAAACAGGAATTTAGGATGATTCTCAGATTTTTGTGAGCTACAGTCTATGCCATATGCGTGAATTTGGGCGACCGGCCCCAAATCTCCTAAAATTTTGCAGTCCTATTAAAAAACCACCTAATGAAAAATATTCATCATGACCGCTCCATGTTTCTTGGCGTTTTAGGACCATAAAACATAAATTCAGGATGATTCTCATATTTTCATGTGATATAGTCCACGCTATCTGCATGATTTCGGGAGACCAGCCCCGAATCTCTTAATATTTTCGGGGACCATAAAAACGACCTACTAAATAATAGTCATCGCTTTTCCATGACCGATCCTCATTTTTTGGCGTTTTAGGAACATAAAACAGAAATTCAAGATGATTCCCAGATTTTCGTGTGCTATAGTCCACGCCATCTGTATGAATTCGGGTGACCGACCCTGAATCTCCTAAAATTTTGCGGGCCCATACAAAATGACCTATAAACAATAGTCAATATTTCACTATGATTGTTCCTCGTTTTTTGGCGTTTTAGGTCCATAAAATAGGAATTCAAGACGATTCCTAGATTTTCGTATGCTATAGTCCCTGCCATCTGCTTGAATTCGGGAGACCGACCACGAATCTGCTAAAATTTTGCAGGCCCATAAAAAATGACCTAATGAATAATAGTCATCGTTTTTCCATAACCGTTCCTCATTTTTGGTGTTTTAGGGCAATATAATAAGAATTCAGGACGACTCAAAGATTTTCATGTGTTATAGTCCACGCCATCTGCATGGATTTGATCTACCGACCCCGAATTTCCAAATATTTTGCGTCCCCCTAAACAATGACCTAAGGAACAATAGTCATTGATTCTCCATGACCGTTCCTCATTCTTTGGCGTTTCAAGGCCATAAAATAGGAATTCAGGACGATTTTCAAATTTTAGTGTTATGTCTACGCCATCTGTATGAATTCGGGCGACTGGCACGAATCTCCTAAAATCTTACGGACCCATAAAAATGACTAATTAATCAATAGTCATCGCTTCGTCATGACCGTTCCTCTTTTTTGGCATTTCAAGGCCATAAAATGGGAATTCAGGACGATTCCTAGATTTTTATGTGCTATAGTCCACGTCATCTGCATGAATTCGAGAGACCGGGTCCCGAATCTCCTAAATTTTTATGAGTCCAACAAAAATGGCCTAACAAGCAATAGTTATTGCTTCGCCATGGTTGTTCCTAGTTTTTTGGCGTCTTAGGGCCATAATACAGGAATTCAAGATAATTTTCAGACTTTTGTGTGCCATAGTCCACGCCATCTGCATGAATTCGGGTGACGGGCTCTAAATTATTTAAAATATTGAGGTTCCATTTAAAACCACCTAATGAATAATAGTCATTATTTCGCCATAACCGTTATTCATTTTGGCATTTTAGGGCCATAAAATAGGAATTCAGGCCGATTCATAATGTTTCCTGTGTTGTAACCCACACCATCAGCATGAATTTGGGCGTCCTACCCCGAATCTCCTAAAATTTTTCAGGGCCATCAAAGACACGATAATGAACAATAGTCATCACTTCGCCATGACCGTTCCTCATTTTTTGGCGTTTTAGGATCATAAAACAATAATTCAGGACGATTCTCAAATTTTCGTGTGCTATACAAGGAATTCTCCTGTCTCTGAAAAGATAAAGCTAAAAGCAATCTCTGGTATAGATATTGATATTGACCCACCTATACGGGAGGTGGGTGGGGATCAAGAGAAGAAAGGTCGTGCACATCATACTCTTTAGAGACTGTGTCATGTCAATTTTCACTGTGAATTTCTTGTGTATCCACCCTGAAAGTGAGAGCTTGAGGCGGTAGGAAAGGAGAATCAACAAGATATGATGATTTGTCCCAACTAACAAGAGTGGGAAGATTCCAGCTCTGAATCTTATGCAAGACGGTGATCATTTTTAGCACGTCATAATAATCTTTAGTGCTTTCTGTTTCAATGGCCGCAAATCTTCTAAAATTTTGTCGGCCCGTCGAAATTGACCTAATGAACAATAGTCATCGCTTCACCGTGATTATTTCCTTTTTTTGGAATTTTAGAGCCATAAAATAGAAATTCAAGATGATTCTCATATTTTCGTATGCTATAGACCATGCCATATGCATGAATTCCGGAAACCAGGCCCGAATCTTCAAAAACTTTGTCGGCCCATCAGAAATGACCTAATGAACAATAATCACTCCTCCTCCATGACCGTTCCATATTTTTGTGCTATTTTAGAACCATAAAATAGGAATTCAAGCCGATTCATAAATTTTCATGTGTTATAACTCACGACATCTGCGTGAATTCGGGCGTCCTACCCTGTATCTCCTAAAATTTTGCGAGCCCATCAAAAATGACCTAATGAATAACAGTCATTGTTTCTCCATGACCGTTCCTCATTTTTGCATTTTAGGGCAGAAAATAGAAATTCAGGATGATTACCAGATTTTCATGTAATATAGTCCTGCCATCTATATGAATTCGGGCAAGTGGCCCCGAATCTCCTAAAATTTTATAGGCCCATCAAAAACAACCTAGTGAATAGTAGTCCTCGCTTCTCCATAACCGTTCCTCATTATTTGGTATTTTAAGGCCATAAATTAGAAATTCAAGACGATTCCCAGATTTTCATGTGCTATAGTCCAAGCCATCTGTATGAATGCGGGCGACGAGCTCCTAATTGCCAAAATTTTTGCGGCCCCACTAAAAATGACCTAATGAACAATAGTCATCATTTCGCCGTAATCATTACTTATTTTTTAGCAGTTTAGGACTATAAAATAGGAATTCAAGCTCATTCATAAATATTCGTGTGCTATAACTCACGCCATCTTCATGTATTCGATCGTCCTGCCTCGAATCTCCTAAAAATTATGGGACCATAAAAATGACCTAATGAACAATTATCATCGCTTCGCAATGACTGTTCCTTATTTTATGGCGCTTTATGGCCATAAAACATAAATTCAGGATGATTTCAAGATTTTCGTGTGCTACAGTCTATGCCATCTACATTAATTCGGCTAACCGTCGCCAAAACTCCTAAAATTTTGTTGTTCATCAAAAACGAACTAATTAACAATAGTCCTGACTTCTCCAGGAACCTTCCTCATTTTCTAGCATTTTCTAAAATAGGAATTCGGGACGATTCCCCGATTTTTGTGTGCTATAGCCGACGCCATCTGCATGAATTTGGGCGACCGGCTCCGAATTTTCTAAAATTTTGCGGGCCAATCAAAAAATGACCCAATGAACAAAAGTCATCGCTTCGTCGTGACCGCTTCTCATTTTTTGGATTTTTAGGGCCATAAAACATGAATTCAAGACGATTCCCAAATTTTTATTTGATATAGTCCACGCTATTTACATGAATTCATGCGACCGGCCTCGAATCTCCTACAATTTTGCTAGCCAATAAAAAACATCTAATGAACAATAGTCATCGCTTCTCCATTATTGTTCCCTAGTTTTTGGCATTTCAGGGCTATAAAACAGGAATTCATGACGATTTCCAAACTTTCGTGTTTTATAGTCCACGCTATCTACATAAATCGGGCGACACGCCCCAAATCTCCTTAAATATTGCGGGCCCATAAAAAATGATGTAATGTACAATACACATCGCTTCTCTATGACCGTTCCTCATTTTTGACATTTTAAGTCCATAAACAGGAATTCAGGATAATTTCTAGATTTTCGTGTGCTTTAGTCCACGCTATCTGCATGAATTCAGGCGACCAGCTTCGAATCACTAAAACTTTGCAGGCCCATCAAATATGATCTAATGAATAATAGTCATCGCTTCGCCGTGACCGTTTCTTATTTTTTGGCATTTTAGAGCCAAAAAATAGGAATTCGGGATGATTCCTAGACTTTTGTGTGTGATAGTCCACGCCATATGCGTGAATTCGGGCGATCGGTATCGAATCTCCTAAAATTTTGCGGGTTCGTAAAAAATTACCTAATGAATAATAGTCATCTATTTTTCATTACCGTTCCTCATGTTTTGGCATTTTAGGGCAACAAAACAGGAATTCAGGACGATTCCCAGATTTTCGTGTGCTATAGTCCACGCTATTTGCATGAATTCGGGCGACCGGACCCGAAACTCTTAAAATATGGTGGCCTATAAAAAATGACCTAATGAACAATAGTCACCACTTTGCTATGATTGTTCCTTATTTTTTTTGACGTTTTAGGTTCGTACAATAGGAATTTAAGACGATTCCTAGATTTTCGTGTGTTATCGTCCACGCCATCTTTATGAATTCGGGCAATTGACCTCGAATCTCCTAAAATTTTGTGGCCAAATAAAAAATGACCTAATGGACAATAGTCACTACTTCGCCATGATAGTTCCTTATTTTTTGGCATTTTAGAGCCATAAAATAGGAATTCGAGATGATTCACAAGTTTTCATGTGCTATAGTCCACACCATTTGCATGAATTAAGACGACCAGCCCCGAATCTCCTAAACTTTTACGGGCCCATCAAAAAATACCTAATGATTAATAGTCATTTCTTCGCCATGACCGTTCCTCATTTTTTAGTCCACGCCATAAAACATGAATTTAGGACGATTCCCAAATTTTCGAGTGCTATAGTCCACGCCATCTGCATGAATTCGGGCGAACGGCCCCGAATCTCTTAAAATTTTGTGGGACAATAAAAAAAATGAACAATAGTCATCACATAGCCTTGATCGTTCCTTATGTTTTGGCGTTTTAGGGCCATAAAATAGGAATTTATGACTATTCCTAGATTTTCATGTGGTATAGTCCATGCCACTACATGAGTTCAAGCGACCAGCCCTGAATCTCCTAAAATATTGCGGGCCCATCAAAATGACCTAATGAAAAATACACACCGTATCGACATGACCGTCCCACGTTTTTTGGCGTTTTGAGGCCATAAAACAGGAATTCATGACGATTCCCAGATTTTTATGTGTTATAGTCCACGCTATCTACATGAATTCAGGTGACCGGCCCCGAATGTTTCGGTCTAATAAAAATGACCTTGAGAATAATAGTCATTACTTCGGCGTGACCGTTCATCATTTTTTAGTATTTTAGAGCCATAAAACTGTAACACCCCAGAAAATTTAAGGTTATTAAGAAGATTAACATGTGCTAATTATATTAATTCGGGTGTGAACAAGGAATAATGATATGAAGGATATCAATTGATCATGGTAATATGGTCTAAGAAGAGCCCTAAGGCTAAGTCAAGTTGGAAACCATATGATGGGATAAAGTTCCAAATGAGTTTGCACAAGACCTAACTTTAAACGAGCACAACTCCCAATATATAAAGATTTATGTGGTGTACAACTATCAAATTAAATATCTATGAGTCTAGTTTTCAATGCTTCAAATTGTTCGTCATTTGGATATTCTTATAAGAAGTTATGATATTTTAACTGAAGGGTAGCACAGCAGCCACGTAACTACACGAGCTGTGCGTAGCTGATTCTAACAAGCTTCTCAAAGGAAGGGGAACTGAAGAGGAAGTGAGCGTAGCTATGCTGGATGTGTGCGTAGCTACTGTTACGAGGCACCTTCCTGATGTTCCTTGGAAGGGCGACGTAAGGATAAGCAACCGATGTCAATGCGATTGTTGTCCGCCAACTGAGGTCCCCTCCGTACGCTAAACTAGATTGTCAGTGCCGTACGGGAAAACCAATTTCGTGATCAATTGAAAGAGAGAGCAGAAAAGAGAATTGAGAATGAAAGAAAGCTTGATTGCATTGAATGAAAGCTATTACAGAAAAACAACACGGTGTCGGGGGGAGAGACACCAGTACAGAGAATTATTTGCTTGCTTGAAAGTTTGATTGCTTGGTCCCCCTTAATAATGCTTAAAAAAAATAAACCAAAGTTACATCACTAGGCCTATGAAAGCTGGAAAATCACACTTAAAGAAAATGCAGTAAAACTACTCTATATTTATAATGAAAAGGACTTAGTCTTCTACAAAGCAGAAACAAGTCCGTTGGCAGCAACTTTGTCTTTAGCATCAGGGTCTGCGCGCGCAGCACTGTCTGCGCGCGCGACGCTGTTGGCATCTGCCTATGGCTGGGCGCTGGCGATGGCTATAGGTGGGGCGACAGAGGCACATGCGCGCTTGTCACTTGGAACTGCCGAGACCACGGGGCCGACCGTGGCGACGGGCATTGGGAAGCTGGCCAGGATGCCACGGGGCGCGTCCAAGGGTCATGGGGCATGGTTGGAAAGCCGCCCATGACATTCTCCCCCACCAGAGTTGGCGACGTCCTCGGCGACTTTCTTGCAAGGTAATCATCAATCAGGCTCTTATAGGCTTTGAGGTTTGTTCCTCTCTCCCAAGTATTCTCCTCTGCATCAGATCCCTGCCATTTCACCAAGAACTCCTGGTGATCTTTTCTTGAGGCGTGAATTACTCGATCATCAAGAATAGCTTCAGCACACCTTTTCCCGGTTGAATTGGGACCTCGAATACTTGGTATTATGAGTTGGCTTTGTGAAGGATCCTCAATATCTTCCCGAAAAGGTTTCAGGAGACTGACATGGAAAACAGGATGGATTTTCCACCAAGCTGGGGTATCCACCCGGTATGCAACTTTCCCAATGCTCCTTTCAATGGACAAGGGTCCAATATATTTTTGCAATAGGCGAGGGTCATGGACACCTGCAAATAAGTATCGCTTTGGGATTTTGACCATCACTTTGTCTCCCACTTGGTATTCAACAAAGCGGCGATTCTGATCAGCATGCCTCTTCATCCGCTTTTAGGCTTTGACAAGATAGCTCCGCACTATCTCCAAATTTTGCTTCCATTCTTTTGAGAAGCTAGCAGATCGAGGAGATTTTGTCATGTTTGGTGCGTTCACTGTGTGAGGGAGTAGCGGTTGCTATCCGGTAATAATTTCAAAAGCACTTTTGTTAGTACTTGAGCTCTTTTGTGAATTGAAACATAGTTGAGTAGCATCCAAAAGCTTCACCCAGTTCTTCTGCGATCCGGTCACAAAGTGTCGGAGATATTCCTCTAGCATGCCATTAAATCGCTCCGTCTGTCCATCAGATTGCGGATGAAAACTTGAGCTATGACTGAATTTTGACCCGAGACACTTAAAGAGTTGGGTCCAAAAATTTCTAGTGAAGCGTGAGTCGCGATCACTAACAATGTCTTTAGGTAGGCCCCAATATTTGACGACATGAGAGAAGAATAGTCGAGCTGTATCTTCTGCTAATATATATTGTGGGGCTGCTATAAAGGTAGCATACTTGGAATACCGATCCACCATAACCAAGATAGTTGTGAGATCTCCGACCTTGGGCAATCCGGTGATGAAGTCCAGGGAAACGCTTTCCCAAGGTCTTTTGGGACAGCTAGTGGTTCCAAGAGCCCTGCCTGCGTCAAGCGGTCTGACTTATCCTTCTGGCATACTAGACAAGTCTTCACATACTGAGCAACGTCATCGACCATTTGAGGCCAATAATATGCACAGCAAAGCAATGCCATGGTGCGTTCCTCACCGGGATGACCGACCCACAAAGTATCGTGGCATTCCGCTAGAAGAGCCCTTCGCACATCTCCTCCTTTAGGAACATAAAGTCCGTTCCCTTTCACTTTCAGGAAACCATCTTCGGTGTAGAATTGGTGAGTCTTGCCCTGTCCTACCAAATCAACCAAATATTGTGCAGCAGGATCCTTGATGAGTAGATCCTGCATCTGGTCTTTTATGGTGGTGGTTACTTTGCTTCCCTTTAGGGTGGCGAGTACACACACCGATGCTAGATCAGCTCTCCGACTGAGTGCATCAGCAACATGATTGGTCTTCCCACTTCGGTACTCCAGGTTGAAGTGAAATTCTGTTAGGATTTCCTGCCACCTAGCATGTCGACCATTCAGCTTTGGCTGGGTCATGAAATGGCTAATGGCTGTGTTGTCTGCCTTGACCACGAATGGGGCTCCCAGTAGATAATACCTCCAAAGGCGTAAGCAATGAATGACAGCCAATAATTCTTTCTCATGGACGGCATAGCGCCGCTCTGCATCCTTCAGCTTCCGGCTCTCGTATGCTACGGGATGCCCTTCTTGTAGCAATACTCCACCAAGTGCATAGTCGGAGGCATCCGTTTGCACTTCGAATGGCTTGGCCAAGTCAGGGAGGGCCAAGACTGGGCTACTAGACATAGCCATTTTCAATGCATCGAAGGCCTCTGCCCGCTTGGGGCCCCAATCCCACGGTGTGACCTTCTTGAGAAGTTCTGTCAGCGGCACTGCAATGAGGGAGTAACTTTTCACAAAACGCCGATAGAAGTTGCATAGGCCAAGGAACGACGTCAAGGCATGGATATCCTTAGGAGGCGGCCATTCTTTGATGGCCTGAATCTTCTGTTGGTCCATCTTGATCCGCCCTTCCTCGATGACATGTCTGAGGAAGTCAATTTGTTTCTGAGCAAAGGAGCACTTGGATAGCTTCGCATATAATTCGTGCTCCCGCAATCGGGCTAGGACCTTCCGCAAATGCTCCAGGTGTTCTTCCAGTGTCTGGCTATATACCACAATGTCATCCAAATAAACCACGACGAATTCATCAATGTATTCTCGGAAGACTTGGTTCATCAAGGTGCAAAATGTGGCTGGCGCGTTAGTCAAGCCAAAGGGCATAACCAGGAAGTCGTACGACCCATATCTTGTCACACAGGTCATTTTGTGCTCATCACCCTATGCAATTCGAACTTGCCAATAACCTGTCCTCAGGTCTATTTTGGTGAATACCGCCGCACTACCTAGTCTATCAAACAAGTCTGCCATTAGCGGAATAAGGTACTTGTTTTTCACAGTGATTTTGTTTAGAGCCCGGTAATCCACGCAGAGTCATAAACTACCATCATGTTTCTTTTGGAATAGCACAAGGGACCCGTATGGGGACTTGGAGGGCACGATGATCCCTGTGTCTAGCATTTCCGTCAATTGTCTCCGAAGCTCGGTGAGTTCAAGTTGTGACATTCTGTACGGCGCTCGGGCAGGTGGCTTCGCACCCGGCACCAACTCAATCTCATGGTCCACAGTTCGCCTAGGCGGAAGGCGCTTTGGCATGTCTTGTGGCATGATGTCTTCAAATTCCAGAAGCAACTCCTTCACGGGTGCAGGAATGGGACCCGAGGAGCGTTCTATATCTTCCATGCAGAGGGTAGCCAGGAACGTGGGTTCATGTCTTTTTACCCCCTTCTTCAACTGCAAGGCCGAGATGTTCTCGGCGGCCATATTCATAGGAATACACGAAATAATGTAGGGCTTAGCTCCATTTTCTCCCATCATCAGTAGCAAGTCTGCATACGGTGCGGGCATGGTATTGGTATGTCTCAGGAATTCCAACCCCACTATCAACTCGAAGTCATCTATAATCACCACGCGCAGGTTGAACTTTCCTTCATAAGGGCCAAGTTTCACCGGTACTTCTTTGGCTATTCCACCCACTGGCTGAGGTGGTGAGTTGATAGCCTTGACACGACCTTTGCCCTTTCCTACAACTAGGCCAAGGCACTCCACCTGAGTCGAGGCTAAGTAGTTGTGGGTAGCACCAGTGTCTATCATCACCCGAATGGGCTTGCTATTTACCTTCATGTCAACAAACATTAAGGTCCTCTCTTGATGAGGGGGAGTCCTATCGTTCGCCTTCTTTTTCCCTTTCTTGGCGATTGGACAGGGGTCCTTCTTCTTACGGATACCAGCACTGGTTCCCGATAGGGGTTCAGAAATAGAGCCAACAATGGCATTGAATGCACCAACTGGTTCGATCTGGTCCGCATCATCGGCATCGACATCCGTCCCATCCTCAAAAGCTTGATGGGCGTTCATCTGTGCATGTTGGCAATCATTGTTCTAATGTGATCCGCCGCAATGACGGCATCCTGAGGGGGGTTTCCTCTCTCGATCATTGTTGTTAGATGCAGCACTAGTACTGCTTGAGGAGGGAGCCTTAGATTTGGTTGCACTCCGGTCTCCTCCACTTCTGCTAGGGCCACAAGTGTTCGGCTGGCCTCATTTGTATCCTCCTCGGACAGGCTGTTGAGGCCTGTCCTTCCGGGCTTCTACTTGATAATCCCCAAGGCACTCTGCTGCTTGGATTGCCTTAGGTAACGTGTCTACCCTTTGTCTTTGCAACTCCATGCGGGCATAAGGTTTCAACCTTTCCAGGAAGGTGAAGAGTTTGTCTTTGTCCCCCATGTCGCGGATGTTCAGCATGAGCGCAGAGAATTCCCGCACGTAATCCCGCACTGATTTGGTCTGGCGGAGCTCCCGTAGCTTCCTCCTAGCATTGTACTCAACATTTTCGGGGAAGGACTGTAGGCGTATGGCTGCCTTCAGTTCTGCACATGTCTCGAGGGCATCTTCACCAGCCTTGATGGCTTCGTATTTCACCCGCCACCAGAGTTTGGCATCACCCTGAAGATACATGGCAGCAGTTGCTACCTTCTTAGCTTCTTCTAGGCCCCCACGGCATCGAAGTATTGTTCGATGTCGAAGATGAAGTTTTCCACTTCTTTGGCATTCCGAGCTCCACTGTATGGCTTTGGCTCAGGAATTTTCAGTTTTTGGGCCACAGGGGCGAGGTTCACAATACCCCCGATTTTGTTTCCACCTCCTCGAAGCAGGCCTTTTAAAGCAGCATTGACAATGTTGAGCTGGCCTGTCAAGTTGTCTATAGTTTGTTGCATGGCAGTCACCCTATCTGCCTCTTGTGCCCTGTTGGCTAAATCCTCGGCGCGCTCCTGTTGAAGGACCTCAAATTTACCAAAAATTTTGGCTGCCTCTATGGCTACCGTTTGCCGGTCTCCTTCAGAGTCGCGACTGATGTTTTCTAAGTCAACTTCGGCCTGGATCAGTCTGCAGTCCAGGTCATCCAATTTTTGCACTAGGCTGGTCTTTAGGTCATGCACCATTTCTACGATGGGCCGTAATGCGTCAACCGTTCCCTCAAGAGTCGCGATGCGATCCCCATAATTCACCATGGTCAGAAATTGTGGTAATTGCAATGTAATCCCTCGTACGATGTCGATCCTAGGCTCTGATACCAACTGTTACGCGGTGCCTTCCTGATGTTCCTTGGAAGGGCGACATAAGGCTAAGCAACCGATGTCAGTGCGATTGTTGTTCGCCAACTGAGGTCCCCTCCGTACGCTAGACTAGATTGTCAGTAACGTACTGGAAAACCAATGTCGTGATCAATTGAAAGAGAGAGCAGAAAAGAGAATTGATAATGAAAGAAAGCTTGATTGCATTGAATGAAAGCTATTACAGAAAAACAACACGGTGTCGGGGGGAGAGACACCAGTAGAGAGAATTGTTTGCTTGCTTGAAAGTTTGATTGCTTGGTCCCCCTTAATAATGCTTAAAAAAAATAAACCAAAGTTACATCACTAGGCCTATGAAAGCTGGAAAATCACACTTAAAGAAAATGCAGTAAAACTACTCTATATTTACAATGAAAAGGACTTAGTCTTCTACAAAGCAGAAACAAGTCCGTTGGCAGCAACTTTGTCTTTAGCATCAGGGTCTGCGCGCGCGGCATTGTCTACGCTGCGGCGCTGTTGGCATCTGCCTATGGCTGGGCACTGGCGATGGCTATCGGTGAGGCGACAGAGGCACATGCGCGCTTGTCACTTGGAGCTGCCGAGACCACGGGGCCGACCGTGGCGACGGGCATTGGGAAGCTGGCCAGGATGCCACAGGGCGCGTCCAAGGGGTCATGGGGCATGGTTGGAAAGCCGCCCATGACACTACACATGCCATCAAAATTATATTAGTGGCTATTTTTTGGAGAGAGAAAGAGATGGAATTTTGGAGTTAAGTCTTGAATCTAGAGAGAAGGAGGAGCACATCCCTCATCAACACACTTTAAGGTAAGTGTTTAAGATGAATTTGTGGCTACATAACACCATTTAATGTTAGTTCTAACATCATTCATGGATCAAAATCTATAGGGAATGTATTGAATCTTCAAGAACACCAAAAAGAGAAAAAGTGAGATTCTTCCACCAAGAGGTAATTCCTTCACTTGAGCTTCACATAAATGATATATTGAAGTATGGGTAGCATGTTTACGAAGTTTATTTGAAGTTATAATGAAATATTATATAAACCCTAAGAGTGGGTCTTGAAGATAGTATTTTGAATGAAGAAGAAGGTAAATAGTGGTGAGTTGATATAAATGGAATTGTTTTGAGTTTTTTAATGATGCCAATAGACTTGATAACCTAATTGAAGGAGGAATTGCCATTTGGCTAAGAAGTAACACTAGTTCATGAATTGAATGTTCTTGAACCTAGAGTTTTACTGGAGAAGATAATTAATAGTGACTTGGTGAGGTCGAGTAAATAATATAGTATCATTAATGACTCTAAATGAGTATTTAATGATAAAAATATAATTTAATAAGCTAATTGATAGAGCTATTGGATAATTTGGAATGGCTGAAGGCTTGTTGCCGAATTGTGAAGACTAAATAGATATTTATGAATTTTTCGTGTTTATTTTGATGTAGTTGGGATATCTAATAGTAGATATTGAATTGTTGGCGATATTTGAGCATTTTAATCAATTGGAGCGGTGTAGTATTATTTGGAGCTTGAAGGTTGAGGTAAGTTGATTATGACTTACTCTACTTGAAAGATTCTCTCTAAAGCATGTTTTGAGTTAATACGTGACATTACTTATAAATGTGCATCCGTACTTGTGGGGACAAGCGGGAAGGATATCACCATGTGTTTATTAATTTGTTGATTTTGAAGTGTCATGTGATTTTATATAAACATCTTAATTTCAAAACTTGTTTGCAAGATGACACTTGAGGAAAACGTTATAAGTTTTATTAAAATTTATCTGTTAATAAGAGTATAAGCTATTTGAGTGCTAAATATATGTTTTCATGAAAAAATATGTGGTTTGAAATTTGAACAAGGAAGTAGCACTTGTTGTATCTTTAAAAGATTGATGTTAAATTGCTAAAGGCATTAACATGAAAAAGGTTATTCATTTGATTTTGTTCAAATGGTTTGGATTGACTATGAAAATCATAATTTGATAAAATAGATCCTTCGAGACTATTAGGCTATGAATCTATTTTTGATAATCAAATATTTTGGGAGTTACTAGTGGAGACCACCGAGATTGGTTCGAATATTTAGTTCGTTACCATAGAACTACACGTACTGGTATAGGGACATATTCCAAGGCTTCAGCCGAGGTTTGTGGGAGAAAGTCCCCCATTAAGAGGGAAAATAATCATTACTTAAAATAATGAGGTTAAGTCGACCCGTACGGTACTACGAAAAGCCACCCAGACAAGTAAGGTCAAATACTTATTGCTAGGTCGATCACCTAGTAGTTGTTTATTATGTTGGTGTCGGCATAGTACTCCTGGTGAAAGATAAAGAAGACTTTCTTATGTTTATGCCTAAGGAGCCGAAAGTGATTTTAATGACTTAATAAAATTGAAATTATTTTGTATGATTTTTATTCAAAATCTTGGATTGATATAAATGTTCTAAGAATATATATCATGACTTATACTTCACTCTTCTTTTCATTTGAAATGATAAAAAGCATGATTTATATAATTGTTTATGTAGCACCCCGGAAAATTTTGAAGTACTTAAACGCTATTAAGAAAGTTGATGTGCGCTAATTATATTATTTTATGTGCAGACGAGGACTATTAATTTGATGGATATCAATTGGATATGATAATAAGTGTATGAGGCATATTATAAGTGACGTGGGGTCTAAGGAGGGCCTTAAGTCTAAGTCAAGTTGGAAATTACATGATAGACTAAAGTTCCAAATGAGTACGTATAAGACCAAAATTTGGAAGAGAATATCTACATATATATAAATGGTTATGTGATGGAAACCTATCAAATAAAAGATATTCGAGTCTAGTTTATAACGCTTCAAACCGTTTGTCATTTGGATATTCCTACAAGAAGTTATGACCAAATCACCAAAGGTTGGCGGAGGAGCCAGCGGATGTGAAGCATCTGAGGCCGCGTCCGAAAGAGAGGCTGGCAGTGAAGTAATGCCATAGCGTCCAGGTCTGTATCCGAACTTCAAAGAGGAGTGAAGTGGGGATGCGAAGCATCCAGGGCTGCATTCGAAACCCAGAATTCTGGGCTTATAAATACAAAATCGGGGGAAAAGGTTATTTTGTGTATTTGGGGGTTAGGATTCTTGAAGTGAAGGGGCGATTTTGAGCTCAATTCAAGTCCAATCAACCAAGGTAAGTTGTTAATGATGTTTTGGGTTGATTATTACTCAATATACATGAGTACTAACATCATTCTTACATCCAAATACTAGATTTCTTCATGAGTAGTTAGAAGTATTTGAAGTATTTATTAAAGTTTTAATGGTTGAAAGATTGGATTATAAAACTCTAGTTCATGGCATGAATAGTACTTTTGAGAAAATAAGAGAGAAGATGAATGGTAATCTTGAAGATAAAATTTATGAATACAATGAACCTATGGAATTATTTGTTAGCAAAAGATGGAAGTGATCAACTAAGTAATCACCCGAATTGTATATTTTGCAAGTGTTGATTATGGAAAACTGTGAATAGTAACTTGGTGGCAATGGACAATTGATGTAGTATCATTTATGACTCTGAATGGGTATTAAAGCATAAGAATGATGTTAATTGGTCTAGCATGTAAAACTATTTGGCGATTTGAGTTGTTGGAGGCTTGTAGCCAACTTGTGAGTCATATTTGGATGTTGATCAATATCTTAGGTCATATTTTGATGTAATTAGGATATCTAATTGTAGATATCGACTTGTTGGTGATGTTGAGTATTTTAATCAATATTGGAATGATGGAGGAGGATTGAAAGCTTGTGAATGTTAATAAAGCGAAAGCGAGGTAAGTTGATTAAAACTTACTTTTCTTGAGAGACTTTCTCTAAAAGCATGTTTCGAGTTAATACTTAAGTTGTTTGCAAATGTTCTTTCGTGCTTGTGGGGACAAATAAGTACGGATGTCTCCATGTACTAGAATATTATGTTGCATATGTAGTGTCATGCCGTTTTATAAAATTTTATTTTAAATCTTGTTGGCAAAGTGACACTCAAGATAAATGTTATAAGTTTTTATCAAAACTTACGTATTGACAAGAGTATACATATTTGAGTGCTAAAGATAATTTTTCATGGAAAGTATTTTTTTTGGAAATTGACGAACAGAATAGCACTTGTGGTATCTTTTAAAGAATTATGCTAAATTGTTAAAGGCTTTAGCATGTAAAAGGTTATTTATTTAAAGTTTGTTCAAAGGATTTAGTTTTTCTATAAATGCTATGATTTGATAAAAATAGATCATGTGGGGCTACTATGCTATGAATCTATTTGAAGTATCAAATGTTTTGGGATTTACTTGTGTTCACCGAGATTGACTTCGGATATTCGTGTTCGTTGTCATGAAACTACACGTGCTGGTGTAGGCGTAGATGGACACTTTATGGTATAGACTACGGCAGAGTGATCTCCCTCGAGAGAGTACTATTTTGTGCTATTATTAGCATGGCTGAGTCGATTCGTACGGCACTACGATGAGACGACCTGAGCAAGTAGGGTATATGATACTTGCCGCTAGGTACATAACCTAGTTGACCTTTTTGTGTCGGTGATGGTATAGTACTCCAAGTGAAAGGTAAGGATGATTTCCTTATATTTAGGCCTAAGGAGCCGAAAGTGATTTCGATGACTTAAAGCAAATGGAATGATTTTATCCAAAATTTTGGATAGATGTAAATATTTTAAAAGTTTATATTGTGGGTTATATCTCACTTGGTTGTTATTTAAAATAACAAGGGTCGTGAATTGATAAAATTTCTTATCGTTTTATATCAAATATTGGTGCATTATTTTTATAAAGTTTGTCCCAAGAACTTAAGTTAGAGAGAGTCTATGACACTTATTGAGTACCGATATGGTGTACTCAGCCCTTAGGGGCCCCCAGGGCCTTGCTTACTTTATATGTTTCAGTATGATATATGATACGTGGCATTTGGTCAGGCTAGGATGACTCTCTTTCCGAGGTATTATGAAGCACCACTTTTATTTCGTGGTAGCTATCATGTTCTTCCTTATTTTATTTTGTTGGAACTACTCCAACCGTTGGTTCTATTCTTTGGTATAGAGGCTCCATAGATAGTTGTGAAAGATTGTAATAACGGGGTTGTACACGACATACATGAAAGTATATTTATTTTACTTAGTCTCATTGTTATTATCATGAAAGACATCATGTGTGATTTTGAATTGAAAAATATTTTATCATTTAACTTGAAAATGTATATGATTTTCAAAGAGCTTCCGTAGTTAAATTGATTTTCATGCATATGATTTGGGTGCATCACATGGTTTGGTTCGCTCGGGTCGGGTAGTATGTCGGGTGCCAGTCACATGAATTTTGGGTCGTGACAGTTTATCACTTTATATCAAATACTGATTGCATAATTTTTGTAAAATCTTGTCCTTGGAACTTGAGTTACAGAGAGCCTACAATACTTATTGAGTACCGTGGTGGTGTACTAATCCCTTATGGCCCCTCTTCAGGGCTCCGCTTACTTTACATGTTTCACGATGAGGGGTATGATACGTGGCATGCAGATATGTCTAGGATGACTCTCTTCCCAAAGTATATAGTGAGGCATCACTCCTATTGTGGTAGCTATCATGTTGTCTTTTTTTATTTTTATGTTAGTCGGGCATTGGCCCAAATATTAAGTTCTATTCTTGGTATACAGGCACCATAGATAGTTGTAATGAGTTGCAATAACGGGATGGTACACGACATATGTAAAAAGATATTTATTGCATTTGATCCCATTATGATCATGAAAGGCGTCATGTGTGATTTTGAATTGAAAAAATATTTTATTATTTAACTTGAAAATGTATATGATTTTCAAAGACCTTCTGCAGTTAAATTGATTTCCATTCATATGATTTGGGTACATCATATGATTTGGTTCGCTCGGGTCGGGTAGTGTACCTGGTGCCGGTCACGTACTTTTGGGTCGTGAAAAAAATAGGAATTCAGGACGATTCTCAGATTTTCATATGCTATAGTCCATGCCTTCTATATGAATTCGGCCGACCATCCCTGAGTCTCCCTAAATTTTGCGTACAATATAATGAACAATAGTCATTGCTTCGTCATAACCGTTCTTCATTTTTTGGCGTTTTAGGGCCATAAAACAGGAATTCAGGATGATTCTTAGATTTTCATGTGCCATAATCCATGTCATCTATATGAATTTGGGCGACAGACTCTGAATTACCTAAGATTTTACGGACCCACTAGAAATGAACTAATTAGCAATAGTCTTTGCTTTGCCGTGACTGATCCTTTTTTTAGTGTTTTAGGGACATAATACAGGAATTCTAGACGATTTTCAATTTTTCGTATGCTAATGTCCACGCCATTTTCATGAATTCGGCGAAGGGCTTCGAAATGCCTAAAATTTTGTGAGCCCATCATAAACGACCTAATGAATAATAGTCATTAATTCGCCATGACCGCTCCTAATATTTGGCATTTTAGGGCCATAAAACAGGAATTCATGATGATTTTTGATTTTTCGTGTGCTAATATCCACACCAGCTAGATGAATTTGGGCAACGGGCTCGAATCGCCTAATATTTTATGAGCCATTAGAAATAACCTAATGACCAATAGTCAATGCTTCACCATGATTGTTCCTGGTTTTTGGCGTTTTAAGGCCATAAAATAGGAATTCAAGACGATTTCTAATTTTTCATGTGCTAATCTCCACGTTGGCTTCATGGAATCTAGGGACGAGCTCCAAATCTTCTAAAATTTTGTGGGCCCATCAGAAACGACCTAATAAAATTTAGTCATTCCAATTTTTTGTGTCTTAATGTCCACATCATCTTCATGAATTCAGGCAACGGATGCCTAAAATTTTGTGGGCCCATAAAAATAACCTAATGAACAATAGTCATTGCTTCGCCATAAATGTTCCTCATTTTTCGGCGTTTTACAGCCATTAAACAGGAATTCAGGACGATTTTTAATTTTTTGTGTGCTAATGTCCATACTATTTTCATGAATTTGGGCGATAGGCTCCGAACCGCCTAAATTGTTGTGGGACCATTAGAAACAACCTATGAACAATAGTCATTATTTCGCCATGACTGATCTTCTTTTTTCGAGTTTTAGGGCCATAAAACACGAATTTAGAACAATTTCCAATTTTTTTTGTGCTAATATCCATGCCATATTCGTGAATTCGGGCGACCGGCTCCTAATCGCAAAACATTTTATGGGCCCATCAGAAACGATCTAATGAACAATTGTCATGGCTTGACTGTTCTTAATGTTTAGGCATTGTAGGGCCATAAAATAGGAATTTAGAACGATTTCCTATTTTTGTGTGCTAATGTCCACACCATCTTCATAAATTCGGAAGACATGTTCCGAATTGCCTAAAATTTGTGGGGCCGTTAGGAACGACGTAATGAATAATAGTCATCACGTCATCATGATTGTTTCTCGTTTTTCGCATTTTAGGTCCCTAAAACATGAATTCAGGATGATTTTTGTTTTTTCGTGTGCTAATGTCCAGGCCATTTTCATAAATTCAGGCGATAGGTTTCGAATCGTCAAACATATTTGGGCACATAAAAAATAATTTAATGAACAACAGTCATCATTTCGCCATGATCATTCCTCGTTTTTGGGCATTTTAGGGCCATAAAACAGGAATTCAAGACGATTTCTGATTTTTCGTGTGCTAATGTCCATGTTATTTTCATGAATTCAGGCGATAGGATCTGAATCGTCTAAAATTTTGTGATTCCATCACAAACAACCTATGGCGTTTCGAGGTCATGCAACACAAATTTATAATTATATCCAATTTTCTTATGTTTTAGCACATGCTGATTTTGTAGAATTCATTTGACGGATTCTGATTGGCCTGAAATCTCATTGGTCCATAGAAAACGTCCTAGTGACCATACTCATTGCTTCTCCATGTCTTTCGGGTTTAGTTTTTGGTGTTTCGGGGTCATGGAACACGAATTTATGACTATATTCACTTTTTCTTGTGTATTAGTATTGTCACGACCCAGAATTTCCACCTTCGGGACCGTGATGGCGCTTAACATTTCACTTGCTAGGCAAGCCATCGTTAGAATAATTTAAACCATTTTTAACAATCCATTTTAAGTAATTAACAAAGAAACCAAACAACAATAAAAATGTCTGAATTAAAATGAACAATCCAAAATAATAACGATGTTTAAATACCAACCCAGAACTGGAGTCACAAGTGCACGAGTTTCTAGAATAATACAAACAAGGGTCTGAAAAAAATAAAGTTGTCTGAAAGAAAGCACATAACTAAAATAAAGTAGAAGGGGGTTTCAGAGCTGCGAACGTCGTACAGCTATACCTCAAGTCTCCAGAATTTGTACAAGAAGTGCAGAGTGTAGTATGAGTACAACCGACCCCATGTACTCTGTAAGTGCCGAGCCTAACCTCGACGAAGTAGTGACGAGGCTAATAACAATAATAATAATAATAATAATAATAATAATAATAATAATAATAATAATAATAATAATAATAATAATAATAATAATAATAACAATAATAATAACAGTAATAATAATAATGATAATAATAACAGTAATAAATAATAATGATAATAATAACAGTAATAAAAATAATAATAATAATAATAATAAAAGTAATAAATAATAATAATAATAATAATAATAATAATAACAGTAATAAATAATAATAATAATAATAGTAATAATAATAATAATAATAACAGTAATAAATAATAATAATAATAATAATAATAATAATAATAATAATAATAATAATAATAATAATAATAATAATAATAACAATAATAATAATAATAATAATAATAATAATAATAATAATAATAATAATAATAATAATAATAATAATAATAATAATAATAATAATAATAATAATAATAATAATAATAATAATAATAATAATAATAATAATAATAATAATAATAATAATAATAATAATAATAATAATAATAATAATAATAATAATAATAATAACAGGAATAGAGGTAAGACAGGTAAATCATATCAATAATTGAAGTCAATCCAGCAAACATAACCAATTATTTCATTTATCATTCTGTTGCGGCGTGCAACTCGTTCCCCCAATATAATCCTTCAATTAAATTTCGTTGTAGCGTGCAACCCGCTCCAACAATATAAACTTAAAATATAATCTGTTGCAGCGTGCAACCCGATCCCTCAATATATTCATTTTCATTTCTGCTGCGGCGTGCAACCCGCTCCAACAATATAATTAAACAACTCTTAAATGTAATAAAAATACTCTAATAAACACCACATTCAATAAGAAATTATCAGGCACCAAATCATACAATAATTATAATTTATTCAGGAAACAAGTAATGATAAGTAGCAGTTAATTATGGAAATCAGGGAGAAAATAGGTAATTTAATATTTAATATGCTAAATGTCAAGTAGCAATTAAGAAACATAAGTCAAATAAGCATGTAGCAATTATGACATGAATTCAAGACTTAATATTTGGCAAGAAATATGAGAGAAACAATTAATATAATAATTAACTCATGATAAAGAAAATAATTTATGATTTCCAGATAAATATGCAAACAATCAATTTGACGACGTATAGGCACTCGTCACCTTGCCTATACATCGTTACACATGAAATTCACGTAACAAATAATTCAAGGGTTCTATTCCCTCAAATCAAGGTTAATCACGACACTTATTTTGTTCCGCAATTTCAAATGATCACTCGACCACAGTTTTTCCTTTCGAATTATTCTCCAAACTAATCAAACCTAGCAAATTATTTACCAACAATTCAATTTGAGCTTTAGAAATTATTCACAATTCGAAAGAGACTTAATTTAAGTCATTTTCGGAAAAGTCAACCAAAATTCAATGCGGGACCCACTTTTCGGAACCCGATGAAAAATCACAAAATCCTTACACCCATTCCGATACGAATTCAACAATACAAAAATTATCGAATTTCGACATCGAATTTCCCTTCGAATCCTAAAATTATAGTTTATGAAGTTTCTATAGTTTTCCCCAAATTTTCCTCTCAAAATGCTAATTGAATGATGAAAACAGTGATATATTCATGTATAATAACCAAATCCGAGTTAGAATCACTTACCCCGATAAATTTCTTGAAAAACTCATGAAAAATCGCCACAAGCCGAGCTCTCTAGGTCTAAAAATAAAAAATGAGATGAAACCCTCGTTTATATGATACCACATCTGATCTCCAAATGTGCTGACCGCACATGTTTTTGTACGATCCGCACATCTCACGTTCTGCGGCCGCAATCCAAATTGTGCGGCCGCACTTCAGCAGCTCTACACTATCAGAATTCAGTAAATTGATCATAGCTTTCTCTACAAATATCCAAATTGATTAATGGTATATCTTTATGGAAACTAGACTCAAAGGGCTACAACTTTTCATTTTGAATCATCTCCAAATTCCTTGTAAATTAAAAGATATAAGCTTCCGAAGTCGGACCATCGAACCTGCAGAATCTCCTTTCTGCGGCCGCGAGAGGAATTCTGCGGACCGTACAATTTCAACTACGATCCGCACAATTACCACTGCCTCCGCACTTTGGGAGTTTGCGGCTGCACATCTGCAATCCAAAATATGCCTTCCGCAATTCAACTGTTCCTAAACATCATCAGAGTGCCCGAAATGCCCAAACTCGTTCAAAACTCACCCCGAAACTCACATAAGCCACTCGGGGACCCCGTTCAAATATATCAACCAGTCCCGTAACATAACGCGAACCTACTCGAGGTCTCAAATTACGTCAAACAACATCCAAACTATAATTCTCACCTCGATTCTGACTTATGAGTTTATGAAATTTTCAATTCTATAACTCACGCCGAAACATGTCAATTCAAATCCGGAATAATCTCAAATTTTGCAGGTAAGTCCCAAATGACATAACGTAGCTATTCCAACTCTCGAAATCTCAATCCGAGTCTGATATCGATAAAGTCAAATTCACGGTCAAACTTTGAAAATCTTTAGCCTTTAGATTTCTAGTTTCCGTTAAATAGCGGTAATTTGAGTTAGGGACCTCTGAATTTGATTACGGGCATACGCTCAAGTCCCAAATCATGATACGGACCTACGAAAACTGTCAAAATACTGATCCGGGTTCGTTTGCTCAAAATGTTGACCGAAGTCAACTTAGTTGAGTTTTAAAGCTCTATTTCACATTTTAATCAATTTTTCACATAAAAACTTTTCGGAAAAATTTATGGACTGCGCACGCAAGGCGAGGAATACTGAAATGTGCTATTTTAGATTTTAGAATACAAAAATAATTATTAAATTTAAAGATGACCTATAGGGTCATCACAAGTATATATTAATTTCATAAATTATTTTTACACACTCTGATTAGCCTTATATTTTGTAGGTCCTTTGGAAACGGCCTAGTGACCAATACTCAATGGTTCTCCATGACTTTCAAGTTCATTTATGGCGTTTTAAGACCATGCAATACGAATTTATGATTATATCAACTTTTCCGTGTGTATTTGTACATGTTGGTTTCGAAGAATTTTTTTGACGGACTCTAATAGGCCTGAAATTTTGCAGCTTCCATAGGAAAAGGCCTAGTGATCAATATTCATAACTTTGCCATGAATTTCGAGTTCATTTTACGGTGTTTCAAGGTCATGCAACACAAATTTAGGATTATATCCACATTTTTCGTGTGTATTAGCACATATTATTTTGTAAAAAAATAATTGACAGACTGTGATTGGCCTAAAATTTCGTAGGTCCATGGAAAACTGCCTAGTGACCAATATTAATTGCTTCGCCATGACTTTTGAGTTTATTTTTTGGTGTTTCAGGGGTTATGAAACACAAATTTATGACTATATCCACTTTTTTGTGTGTATTAATATATTATTTTTGTAAAAAAATAAATTATTGACTCCGATTTACCTGAAATTTCGAAGGTCCATAGGAAACGTGTTAGTGACAGATGCTCAAAGCAATTGGTTATGACTTTCAAGTTTATTTTATGGTGTTTTGAGGTCATGCAACACGAATTTAGGATTATACGCATTTTTCCGTATGCATTAGGACATGCAGATTTTGTAGAATTCATTTAGCGGACTTTGATTGGCCTAAAATTTCTTAAATCCATAACAAATAACCTAGTGACCAATACTCATTGTATCACCACGAATTTCGAGTTCATTTTGTACTGTTTACATCTTTGAATAATATTCCTAGGTCCATAGAAGATTCGTAGGATTTGCATCTTTATTTCTTTTATCAGATAGAACTTCAGTGTATATTTATTTGTACTGTTTACATCTTTGAATAATATATCGCTTTCATCAGATACAACTTCCTTGGGTTTCTGGTGACAATTACCCTTCATTTTGCTTTGCATCTTTGAATTTTTCAATTTGATACAGTGGAAGTTTAGTTTGGGGCAAAACTGACTAATCTAAAACTGAACTCTAAAAAATCAAACTAAACTGAGTTTATTTAGTTTGAATTTAGATTGTACTAATACGAACATAACTCGTCTTATTGAAAAAAAGAGAGGAAGAAACTATATAATACCCTTTTTCTTGCACAGGTTATGTAAACGTTCTTTGAACATTTTTTTATTCTGTATTTTCACAGCCATTTGAAACACTTTGAAATCATAAAGTAGTACAACATTAGATTGGAAGTGCAAGAAAGAATATGAAAAAATTCACATGTTCTTCATTAATCCCAACCAATTTACACCACATAACAATCTCTTTAATGAACCTAGAACGCCAAAAAAAAAAAACTCTGACCCTTCTTTGGGTCATCACTCACAACTATCCCACACTACTTGAGGATTAGAGATCAATTTTTGTTAAACTCACTTTCCAGGGACAAAGTTAGTAGCGTAGGCCCAAGCATTGTTGTTAACTGGGTCTGCAAGGTGATCGGCAAGGTTCTCCAATGGACCCTTTCCGGTGACGATAGCCTGAACAAAGAACCCAAACATGGAGAACATAGCAAGTCTACCATTCTTGATCTCCTTTACCTTGAGCTCAGCAAAAGCCTCTGGATCTTCAGCAAGACCCAATGGGTCGAAACTACCACCAGGGTAAAGTGGGTCAACAACCTCACCGAGAGGCCCACCAGCAATACGGTAACCCTCAACAGCTCCCATCAACACAACTTGACAAGCCCAGATGGCCAAGATACTTTGTGCATGGACCAAACTTGGGTTGCCCAAGTAATCAAGTCCACCCTCGCTAAAAATCTGCGATCCAGCCTTGAACCATACAGCCTCGCCAAACTTAACACCGTTACGAGCCAAGAGTTCGGGAAAGACACAACCAAGAGCTCCGAGCATGGCCCATCTGCAGTGGATCACCTCCAACTCACGGTTCTTGGCAAAAGTTTCTGGATCAGCTGAAAGTCCAGCAGTATCCCACCCATAGTCACCAGGAAACTCACCAGTCAAGTAACTTGGGGACTCACCTGAGAACGGACCCAAGTATTTGACACGGTCAGGACCATACCATGGGCTGCCAGAAGAGACAGGCTTGGCCTTGGTAACAGTCTTCCTCATGGTAACTTTCCCATTTCCAATGATTTCAGAGGAAGATGGTGAGAGTCTTACTGCCTTTCCGGCAAAAGAAGAGGAGAGGGCCATTGTAGAAGCAGCCATTTTAGAGTAGAATTGGTAAGTCTTAAAAGCACCTACTGCACAAAAAGAAGAGTTGATTTGAGGCTTGGAGTTTCATGGTCTTTGCACTAAGTGTATATAAAGGATTCTACAGACCCAAAGACCCTATCCTTGAATATCAATATCTACTTATTGATTGGTGGATGATAAGTTGTAACCTTTTGTATTCTTGTCCATTTGGCAAAAAAATCTGCACAATTAAACATGACTAAATATTTAGATACATTATGTTTAAAAAATCTAACCCAATGAAGATTTCCTTGCTTATAGCCAATGGAGATTTGCCACGTTTGATTGTGGATTATTGCAGTATAGTATCCCTTGACTAGAGCATAAGATTAACTCATGGCCATGCATTGTTCACACACTTCTGTATATTTGGCTGACTTGTAAAATAGGACCAGTTGTATGAGTGGCAAATTGACAATAAGACCAAACCTTTGAACGTTTGATACTACAAGTACAACATCTTGATCATGTATATGCAATAAATTTTTAATATTTGAAATGAAGCTTTTGGTTAGGGTTCATGAAGAGGTTATGATCACCCATTGCCGGCTCAAAGGCTAGGTAAGTAAGGCATATGGCTTAGACCCCCAATTTTGAGAGGCCTCGATTTTAAAAGAAATAAGTTATGTGTTAATTTTTTTTAAAAAAAAGTTCGAACATTTTATAGTAAAAATTTATCATTATGGAGTTAATGTGACTGTTGAGGGCTGAAAAAATCCTCTAGGGTAAAGTAAACAAATATTTGTAATTTTTTTAAACTTGATGTAACATTCATTTTGCTTTTTTTACATTCTGACCATTAAAACCTATAAGTATTATTTTAAAATTTTGAGATTGCTAAATGATGAGAATTTGAAGGGAAAATAAAATATTGTATTAACTTTTAATGATCCTTAAAGCATAATAGCTACTCTAATATTGATGGCTTATACTTATATTTTGAGATAAAAGTGTTAAAATACTTAATTGCATAAAAAGATTTGATTCTTTTGCAAATGCCTAACAATTGCCACAACGAAAATAAATTTTTCAAAATAAAAATACCTAAGATCAACAACGTTTCAAGAGTGATTAAATCGGTTAGCTATATTATCAATTGAAAAATAATTACTAAAAAAATTGATTATAAAAAATTTGGGCATCTAATTGTAGTTATGTTTTTGGCCCCCAATTATGTATGGTCACTCATGTGATCACCTATAAGCAGAGGCAGAAGTGGCGCACTAGTTATGTGTTCATCCGAACAGTGGCTAATCCCTCTTAGTCTAAGGTGTTTGCCGAAAAATTATATTGTGTAGTTAGGCCAAAAAAATAATTTTATATATATAGTATACGCTGAATCTCCTTAGCTTTTTCATATGTTTATTTCTTTCTATTTTCACACCCCTTAATGAAATTTCTGGCTCTGTCACTGCATCTGAGCAATCTAATAATTTTGGCTCAAACTCTGTACATATGTTAACAAATTCACCAAGTACAAATAATAGATTGTAAAATCGAATAGGTTGTTGAATTTCAAACTCGAACCCATAATATTCCGATATTGGATCCGCCTCTACCTAAAAAAAAATGTCTAAATTTAATTTGCGTGAGAAAACATATCTATTGGCTCTTCGTGGTGATGCATTTAACTAAAGGAGATTTGGTGGTGGCTTTAAAGATTTACAAAAATGTCGACATTAAATTCAGAAAACTTATAAGTTTCACTTTTCCTGAATATATCTTCCAGAAAAATCATACTGCAAGCTTTCAAGACAATTTGCAATCGTCAAAGCCACATATTTTGGTTGGACCCCAGTAGTAAATATCTTGGAAGAAC
Source organism: Nicotiana tomentosiformis (assembly GCF_000390325.3). Taxonomy (NCBI): domain Eukaryota; kingdom Viridiplantae; phylum Streptophyta; class Magnoliopsida; order Solanales; family Solanaceae; genus Nicotiana; species Nicotiana tomentosiformis. Next base: position 106,899,548 of record NC_090820.1, on the reverse strand, counting down.
AAATGGTAATGGAATCTTGAAACCCAATGAAATTGTAGATAGAGATATCATAAGATAAGAACTCTTTCACTCACTCCCTATATAAATATTTAAGCCCAACGGACTACATCACCACAGCTAACATCTCTATTACTTCAGCCATCAAAAAAACACTTACTTCTCCTTGCTAAACCATGGCTGCTTCTACAATGGCTCTCTCTTCCCCTTCTTTTGCCGGAAAGGCGGTGAAACTCTCACCATCTTCCTCTGAAATCACGGGAAATGGAAAAGTCACCATGAGGAAGACTGCTAGCAAGGCCAAGCCTGTCTCTTCTGGCAGCCCATGGTATGGTCCTGACCGCGTCAAGTACTTGGGACCATTCTCTGGCGAGTCTCCAAGCTACTTGACCGGTGAGTTCCCTGGTGACTACGGGTGGGACACTGCTGGACTTTCAGCTGACCCAGAAACATTTGCCAAGAACCGTGAATTGGAAGTGATCCACTGCAGATGGGCCATGCTTGGAGCTCTTGGTTGTGTCTTCCCTGAACTCTTGGCCCGTAATGGTATCAAGTTCGGTGAAGCTGTATGGTTCAAGGCTGGATCCCAAATTTTCAGCGAGGGTGGACTTGACTACTTGGGTAACCCAAGTTTGGTCCACGCTCAAAGCATCTTGGCCATCTGGGCTTGCCAAGTCGTGTTGATGGGAGCAGTTGAGGGTTACCGTGTTGCTGGTGGACCTCTCGGTGAGGTTGTCGACCCACTTTACCCCGGTGGTAGCTTCGACCCATTGGGCCTTGCTGAAGACCCAGAGGCTTTTGCTGAGCTCAAGGTAAAAGAGATCAAGAATGGCAGACTTGCTATGTTCTCCATGTTTGGATTCTTCGTTCAGGCTATCGTTACCGGAAAAGGTCCATTGGAGAACCTTGCTGACCATCTTGCAGACCCAGTTAACAACAACGCCTGGGCCTATGCCACTAACTTTGTTCCCGGAAAGTGAGTTTGACAAAAGTTGATCTCTAATCTTTAAGTAGTGTGAGACTAAGTATGTAGCTTGTGAGTGATGAACCCAAAGAAGGGTCAGAGTTTATTTTTAGCATTCTGGGTTATGGGTTCATTAAAGAGATTGTAATGTGGTGTAAATTGGTTTGGATTAATTAATGACGAACATGTGAATCTTTTCATATTCTTTCTTGCACTTCCAATCTTTAACGTTAATCACTTGTCTCCGGCTGTGGTAGGACTTAACTTATAACTAACTAGATGGGATTTACATTGCTTTCCCTTGAAAAAACATAGAGAGTTATATCTGAATTAATTTGCACACATCATGATATTTCAATCTAAATTCAACCCAAATAAGCTTTGTTTGGTTTGATTTTCTAGAGTTGTTTTGGATTAGTCGGTTTTGCCCAAACTATGCCCATCTTGACTAATTTTCATTGCATTTGATTGAAAAATTCTAGCAAAGCAAGAATGCAAGAGTTATCTTCACCAAAAACCCAAGGTGAACTTTTTTGGATCTTGCAGATTTACTAATAAAGAGGTGGGTGGGAGCGGGACAGCGCAAGAAAATAACAATCCTACCCGATATTCAGAGTGCAGGAGATTGAAGCAGGGGAAGCCGAATAATTTCCATCCATATGTTGTCTACGTTTATTAGAATTGAAATTCATAACATAAAAAAAATTCCGTTTTTCTTTGTATTGTTTGAATATTAAGGAGCTAAAACCATTCAAATACCCTCTTTCGCCGTGCATAAACTAAATCAATAATTAGATTTGATTGCGTAGTGTATATCATTATGTACACTGTAACAAATAGACAAACTTCTTACTATATTAATATGAACTAAAACTCAATTACAGATTGGGATAACAATTCAACACTCAAACTACTGAATTACAATGAAAAATATTGGAATGTAAAAGTAGTTTAAGGATTAGAGATAAGAAAGGGAGATGAGAAGGTTAGACTCAGAGAAAGGGGTTGAGAGTAACAGACGTTTTTCTTCAACACTACACATATCTCCAGAATAACCGACCAATCCCTTTTTTAATAGAAGCGTCTTTGCGTCAAATACTCAACCCGGATCACAAATTAATCTGGCTCTATTACTTGTTCTCGGCCCAAAAGCTCTTCTCAGCCCAACCATTTATCCAGCAAAGAGGAATATACTCTGGACTGGATAGTAGCAAGGAGAGATTAATGCACATATTGATCAAAAAAAGAAGGTAGGTACAGCTAAGCCATGAACAGTTAACCATACTATAAAAATTGGTTAGGACTACTGAAAAATGGTCCTATGGCAACAGTTATTTAAGCAATGGTTCACAAACCGTTGGCATAGACTAGATATCATAGCGTTTACAACTGTTACAATAGCATTTAGGAGATATCAGCACACTTTAGCAATAAAACCGTTGCAATTGTGATAGAACCGTAGATTGAAAAATGGAGAAAAGGGGACCGTGTTAACAACAAGATCTTTTGAAAAAGAAAACTTCCACAATTTTTTCTTAAAATTCAGAAAAAGAAAAATGTCCATAGGTCACTGCACAAACTCTCTTCTTAAAAATTTGAGTTAATTTTATATCCATATGTAAATTTTCTTTTACAAAATTTTCAACTCTTAAAGTCGATTCTTTTTGTCTAACTTAAAAATATCATAAGATCGCAATTTCATGTGCTGGGAAAAATTGGTGAAATAAAGAATGGATCTTGTACGGTTAAATGTTCTCTTAACATTGTTCGATTATGTGTTTTGACTATTTTCACTGCCATTTTAAGGCATTAAACACTTTGAGATAATGAAGCTTTAGACTAAAGATTGGAAGTGCAAGATTAAACTTTAAAAGCTTCACATGTTCTTCATTAATCCAAACCAATTTACATCACATACCAATTCCTTTACTGAACCCATAGCTCAAAATGCAAGAAAAAAAAAGACTGAAAACTTCTTTGGGTTCATCACTCACAAGCTACATACTATCTCACACTACTTGAAAATTAGAGATCAACTTTTGTTAAATTCACTTTCCGGGAACAAAGTTTGTGGCATAGGCCCAGGCATTGTTGTTAACTGGGTCTGCAAGGTGGTCGGCAAGGTTCTCCAATGGACCCTTTCCAGTGACGATAGCCTGAACAAAGAATCCAAACATGGAAAACATAGCAAGTCTACCATTCTTGATCTCCTTTACCTTGAGCTCAGCAAAAGCCTCTGGGTCTTCAGCAAGTCCCAATGGGTCGAAACTGCCACCAGGGTAAAGTGGGTCAACAACTTCACCGAGAGGTCCACCAGCAACACGGTAACCCTCAACTGCTCCCATCAACACAACTTGGCAAGCCCAAATGGCCAAGATGCTTTGTGCGTGGACCAAACTTGGGTTGCCCAAATAGTCAAGTCCACCCTCGCTAAAAATTTGAGATCCAGCCTTGAACCATACAGCCTCGCCAAACTTGACACCGTTACGTGCCAAGAGCTCAGGGAAGACACAACCAAGAGCTCCAAGCATGGCCCATCTGCAGTGGATCACCTCCAACTCACGATTCTTGGCAAAAGTTTCTGGATCAGCTGAAAGTCCAGCAGTGTCCCACCCGTAGTCACCAGGGAACTCACCAGTCAAGTAGCTTGGGGACTCACCAGAGAATGGGCCCAAGTACTTGACACGGTCAGGACCATACCATGGGCTACCAGAAGAGACAGTCTTGGCCTTGCTAGCAGTCTTCCTCATGGTAACTTTCCCATTTCCGGTGATTTCAGAGGAAGACGGTGAGAGTTTCACTGCCTTTCCGGCAAAAGAAGGGGAAGAAAGAGCCATTGTAGAAGCAGCCATGGTTTAAAAAGGAGAAAGAAGTGTTTTTTTTATGGCTGAAGTAATAGAGAAGTTAGCTGTGGTGATGTAGTCTGTTGGGCTAAAATATTTAAATAGGGAGTGAGGGAAAGAGTTCTTATCTTATAATATCTCTATCTACAATTTCATTGGATTTCAAGATTTCACTAGCATTAGTTCTTGTCGACTTGGCATTTTGTAATCCATCAATTTTCCAAGATTTTTAGTACTGTGGTCCAACCAAAATATGTGGTCTTAAATTGCAAACTGTCATATAAGCTTGCAGTAGGATTTTTCTGAAGTTTGAAAAATAAATTCAGGAAAAATGAAACTTATAAATTTTCTGATTTTAATCTCTAAAATTTGCTGCAACTCTGTAAGCCACAACTAAAATAATACATGAACTTAGATTTTGTGATAATGAAGGATGCATGACCAGTAATGTTTTAATCATATATAAAGGATTTTAGCCAAAGTTAATGAATTCAGGTAAACCCGTAACTAGTTTGTTGTATTCGCCTCTGCTGATAGGTGATTATAACCTCCTCAAAAGCAATTTCTACTCCATTTCACCTATAAAATAATCAGAAAACTTAAGTTATATACATCAGTAAATAAATTTTACACCATAAGATAAAAATTGCTTTCGCTAACGGTTAAGGGTGGCATGTGGGCCGGGGCCGGTTCTAAGTGGGCTTTGCGGGCCCGATCCTAAGTAGGCCCAGTCCTAAGTGGGCCGGTCCTAAGTGGTCCCGGGTTTCGCAGGCTTCTTGTTGTAATCGGCCCTGGATTGGGACCACGAACTAACGGTCCCGGGTTAAGTGGGCCGGTCCCGGGCCTAAGTGGGCCCAACGAATACTTTCTATTTTTTAAAAATAATTTATAGAAGTTAGAGAAAAAAAATGAAAATAAAAATATTTAAGGCAATTCCTTGTAAATTATATTATAGAATTGTGACCTAAATTTTTTAATTCAAATTTAAAGATAAAAATATTGTAAAGAGATATTCAAAGCAATGTGTTATATATATATATATATATATATATATATATATATACTAAGTGTATAGTATATAAGCTATAATCGATATATATCTTAAGATGTATATATAGTATTATAGTATAGTATAGTATATCTTAACATGTATATATAGCTATAAAAAGTATGGGGTTAAAACAAAGTTGGGAAAGGTTATTTTATAAATTGCCAACGGCTATTTTAGCAGGTAAAACGGCCATATTTTAAATGCCATAACGGCTATAATGTGGCAGATTTGTTTTTTAAAAAAACTAACCGTTGGGCCCGAATAGGCCTTTTTAGGACCGCTTGAACCGGCCCACTTCCCAGCCGGTCCCGGTCTCGCGGGCCTCGCCTATGGGACCGGCCCACTACCCAGCCCACCTCCCCACGGTCCCGATCCTATTCGGTTAGAACCGTTTAGGCCCACCGCCCATTTGGGCTTGCGGTCCTGGGCCGGACCTGAACCTAACCGGCCCACATGCCACCCTTACTAACGGTAATATAACTTAGAAGTTATTGTATACGTATGATCGAGCTGTTGGACTTGTAGTATCAAACTTTCAATTGACGCATCAAAATTAATTATGGTAGCTTCGCTGTTGGGACACTTGTACATGCATTAACTTGATTTCAATTTCTTTTTTAAAAATATTTGTCTATTGTCAATTTACCACTCGTACTTGAAGTGGGCCTATTTGACAGGTCAGCTAAATACAGAAGTGTATGAACAATGCGTGGCCAGGAGTAACTCTTATGCTAAAGACAAGTGGATATTATATTGCAATAATCCACAATCAGACGTGGCAAATTTGGATTGGCTATAAGAGAGCAAATCTTCATTGGATAGATTTTTTAAACATAAAAAGTATCTAAAAAAATCTTGTCATGTTTAACGGTGCTGAACTTTGCCAAATGGACAAGAATGCAAAAGGTTAAAAATTGCAATCCACCAATTGAAAAGTAGATATAGATACTCAAGGATAAGGGTCTTTGGGCCTGTAAAGCCATTTATATACACTTAGTGCAAAGCCCATGAAACTCAAGCCTCAAATCAACTCTTTCTTTTTGTGCATTCAAGAGTTATCATTTTACTCCTACAATGGCTGCTTCTACCACAGCTCTTTCTTCTCCTTTTGCCGGAAAGGCGGTAAAACTCTCACCATCTTCCTCTGAAATTACTGGAAATGGGAAAGTTACTATGAGGAAGACTGCTAGCAAGGCCAAGCCTGTCTCTTCTGGTAGCCCATGGTACGGTCCTGATCGTGTTAAGTACTTGGGCCCATTCTCTGGTGAGTCTCCAAGTTACTTGACTGGTGAGTTTCCTGGTGACTACGGATGGGATACTGCTGGACTTTCAGCTGATCCAGAAACATTCGCCAAGAACCGTGAGTTGGAGGTGATCCACTGCAGATGGGCCATGCTTGGAGCTCTTGGTTGTGTCTTCCCCGAACTCTTGGCACGTAATGGTGTCAAGTTCGGTGAAGCTGTATGGTTCAAGGCTGGATCCCAAATTTTTAGCGAGGGTGGACTTGACTACTTGGGCAACCCAAGTTTGGTCCACGCACAAAGCATCTTGGCCATTTGGGCTTGCCAAGTTGTGTTGATGGGAGCTGTCGAGGGTTACCGTGTTGCTGGTGGACCTCTCGGTGAGGTTGTTGACCCACTTTACCCCGGTGGCAGCTTCGACCCATTGGGCCTTGCTGAAGATCCAGAGGCTTTCGCTGAGCTCAAGGTAAAGGAAATCAAGAATGGTAGACTTGCTATGTTCTCCATGTTTGGATTCTTTGTTCAGGCTATCGTCACCGGAAAGGGTCCATTGGAGAACCTTGCTGACCACCTTGCTGACCCGGTTAACAACAACGCCTGGTCTTATGCCACTAACTTTGTTCCCGGAAAGTGAAGATCTTAAATACGAGTCTTTTCTGATTGTTTGATAACCCTGTAAAGTTAGCTATTGTATATTACTGGAGATTATCTATGAATTTTTATTTGGTCTCCAATAATTGTGTAGTTCCATGTTGTTTATGTCAACATTTTGCAAGAGTACTATCAGGTTGTATATGTCTCTTCATAATGTTTATTTTGTGGCCTCTGCTAGGTTAAAATTATACAAGTGCCTGCCTATATTCTGATGTTTATTTTGTGATATCCACAGAAGAAACAGTGTGATGTTTGAGCAAGAAATAGGGGTGGGCGTTCCACCGTTCGAATTGAATATGAGAATTTCGGTTTGAATTGAATCTGTTTTCAGATGGAAGAAATGACAATCCCAATAAATTCGGATTGGATTGGATTTTTTAAGTTCGATTTTGGATTAATCGGTTTGGATATTATGGATTTTCAGTATAAGTTGAGATATTTCTACTTTTTACAAAAAATAAATATCCAAATGAAGTACTCATGTTAAATTGCATGAAAAGTTTCTCATTCTTGCCACAATCATCCAAATAAATTATTCAAGTAATGAAATTATTATCAAAAAAATACAACAAAAACATTAATACGGCTGATAAGAAGTAGCAATAGTAAAATCATGTCTAAATAAAACATATTCTAACAGTAACTCAGTAATTAATATTGAATATATGAGATAATATCTAATGGGAAGGGTACTGAACTTATTATTATTGGCATATGGATAAGGGACTAAATATAAAGTATAAAAAATTTGTATTTTCGGATATCCAAAAATCCAAAGTACCAAATCCAATATCCGATCCGAAATCTTAAAAATTAAATCCAAAATCCAAAAATTTTAAAAATTAAAACAAAAATCCAATCCGTAATCCGAAAATCCAAACCAAAAATCCAAAAAATTCAAATTTCGGTTTGGATCCCGCCCCTAGCAAGAAAGGACCAAATAAAAATGCTGATGGCTCATAACTCGCACTCTTGAACACGTTGAATTTCCTGGCTTAATACATGTAGCTTCATACAACTTTGTAATAATGGTGATTGGACTTGCGTTTGTTTGTAAATAACTGAATAGCTCCTTAAATTTTTCTCTTGTAATAACTATTCATCATCCATGGCAAAGGATGCAGGAAGCATTAGACATACAGCCATTTTCAAAGTTTAAATGGCTAATACCAACTCGAGCTGTAAATTTTTCAGTAGAAAATGTGAGGTGAACTGCAAATTTTCAATTTAAGCATAAAAGAGCAGCCCGATCCACTAAGCCGGGAGCCGGGGAAGGCCGGACCATAAGAATCTATAGTATGCAACCTTACTCTACATTTCTACAAGAGACAGTTTGAAGATCACATGGCAGCAACTTCTACCGGTTACAGCAAGGCTCCCCTTCAAATTTTCAATTTAAGCATAATGCAGAAATTAGCAGTAGCTCTAGTAGAGCTAGAGCTACCATATCATTTTGTGAAATGTAAAAGAGAAAGAGGCTTCTCGGTAGCTCATGCAATCAAGAATATATACATACCCTTCTCTCTTTTTTCTTTAAATGAGAAAATAACTACATATAGTAAGCTAGCTTTGTACCTCAACAGTCTAAGCCATAATAAGGCATGGAACTTCTTCTCCTTTACCCCCTTTGATTCAGAATCTTAATAATATCAAACAAGTTAAAGAGGAAGAGGGGGGGGGGGGGGGGGGGGAACGAGCAGTCAGAACAAAATAACTACGTCTTAGTAGAGAATTTCACAGGGAAATAGTTCAACTAGGGAAATTATGATGAGCAAAGACCTATGCCTCATCAACAAGCTGACTAGAAATTGCAAACATAAAGTTTGACACATCAAAGCTACAAAAAGTTACAAAACTTTAGCAAGCTGATAAGATACAACTACAAACACCAAGGACTTCGCTCCCTGTGATGCGATAAATCTACAGTTTCGACGCCATCCATTCGCATTTTTGATCTTCAACCTATGATCATCTGACAAGAGGGAAAACCAGCACACTTAGCATGTCCACCATATATTTTTTTTATGGGTGCAGGAAGAACACAAAAAGATTTATCGAAAGGTAGAAGAGACATGAAGGAAGCAAAGGAAAAAGGAAATGAAAACACAAAAAAAATCAGATATACTCGAGTGAGAATACAGTTGATTCATAAGGTATCTAATTCCAAAACCACTCTGGATCGGCTACCATATGAGACAAAACGGAAGAAAATGGAGAAATGCAAGCCAAATTGATCATGAGCACGACACATCTTCCCCTTGTCACCAAATACTAATATGGTAAATAAAATTCGACAAATAAATGCTTTACCACTAACATTTTTGTCATAGGGTGGGTAATAAAATGATATCTACAACATTCAATTAACATTTTTGTCATAGGGTGGGTAATAAAATGATATCTACAACATGCTCGGTAGGGGTGTTAAAAATAGTAGGACTAAGAATTTTACCGAAGCTTGCAGTGTGCTTTACTGAGCATCCATGTGAAAAGAATATATATACACACACACATATATATACATATGTATAATTTTTTCCTTGTGACAGCTAAGAAGATGAAATGTTGTTCCCACGTTACTTAAAATGATAATAAAACATGCTCAGTAGCAGGACTATTGCAGTGTGCTTTAGTGAGCATCCATGTGAATAGAAAATGTCATCACACCAAAAATTGCATTTAGAATGAAACCAAACTTCTCTACTGTATAGATTAACACATCAATTAACCTCAACTCCGCCCCAGTAATCTATCTCTCAACACATACCTACAACAGCAACAGCAAGAAAACTAATGAGTAATGACCATTTCGTTTTAGAAAATCCGAAAATAACCAATTCATAACTGTCCATGTTTTCAGTAAGAACTTTAACAGACACTGTAGTTTCTAACACGGCTACAGTACACTTAATTTTTGGCTCTAAAATATCAAGTTACCTGAAAATATGAAAGAAACTCGGTAGGACAATTAGATGATGTTAAGGAACAGGAAACCTTCAGCAGAAATACAGAAAGGAGGAACACCAATTGTTGAGGTATGAAAAAACACAAATAAAAGACATCCAGAATTCCAGAATCAGTAAGTATTCCGTTTACAAGTAAAACTCCTCAAACTCATCCTCACCCCACCTCCCCCCCCCCCCGGGGAAAAGAATGGAAATTTAAAGGGAGGGAGAGGGAGAGAGAGAGAGAGAGAGAAGGTGTCCTAAGGACACAAAGGATGACAAATGAACACCTCTATTGCTTCAGTGAATCTTTAGCAAAGGGACACTTGATATCATCAGTTTCCTCCACCTCTTTTTGAAAACACAAAATTTGTTAAGATTTGATCAGATCAAGAATTTTCTGTGAGGGAGTTGGTTCACGACGTTTTACAAATTAATATCTACACAACTTCCAACCAAGTTCCAAAACTCAAATTCCTCAGATTTATACCAGAAATCCATTTAAAATCACATTTTTACAACAAATGTAATGTTATCCACTCCTCTTTCAAAGAATATACATTCCATTTGTCCCATTTTGTGTGCCACAGTTTGATTTGAGGTCAAACTCTCTAAAACATTGTAATATACTTTGACAACCTGATCACTACAATTATTAGAGCAGTTTTCAATGGTTCATGTTCCCTTTTCCTAATCTGAATGAGTTTATGTTAGCTCCCACTCAAAATTAACAATTTTAACATTAAAAGAATAAACTGTGACATTGTATGACAGTAGTATATCTATATATATAAACATATAAAAGTCAACTAACTTCTTACACCAGACAATCAAATTGGTCACATGAAATGTGATGAAACGAGTATAATTGAAATCAAGAAAGAGAAAAGGAGAGGGGAAAGCATAACTGAACAGGGAAGGAAATACGGAGCTTATTTTACATGGATAAAGTATTTGATAAGGGGAGGGATCTCGAGGTCGGAGTCGTCATTCCTATTATTTTAGGATTCACCAATATGTATATATGTACGATTAGGGGCGCTGGGATAGTGCAATAAATGTGCACGTAAGATACATATGACAGTTAATTAGAAGTATTGAAAAGTAAATTTCTTTTGATTAACAATGTTGCTTGAATTTACTATTTTAAGTTATTCCAGTGGTGTTCAATAAACCTTATTTGTATAAGATAATTCATCCAAGGGTAGCCCAACTTATTTTATAATAAGTGTCTTTTAACTTTTAAGTAGCTCAACTTATTTTTTCTTCTTGGGCTAGTTTAAAACTAAACAATAACCCTGTTTTTTGGTAAAAATAATATCATATTATAAACTTATTTACCCCTTACAGAGGTTATAACTTAATTAGATTAGCATATACAATTTACCATTTATATACAAAATTTTATAAAGTACCATTAGAAAGGTATCTCCACCTTTGCCTTCCTTGTGGACTGCAAACTTCTCTGACCATTAAAAAGCACCATACTCTTATTATTCCAACTCAAATCAAAGCAACTATCCTCAAAGCAAAACAAAGATCAAACCTTTTTTTATCCAAATGTTAAAAACTAAATTAATTGTACTGTATAAGCAGAGAAGTTAGAACATTGCAATTAATTCCGTGCAATCCACTTTCTGTTTTCAAATTGTAAGTTGGTTTAATTCCAGGATGCTAGCTTAATATCTCAAAGTAGATTTCTTTTAGTTTATTGAAATCAATAAATTAAATAGTATTAATGAGACGTGAGTAGATTGAATTGGGAACCTTGTTAATCCATTAAAAACTCTATTGATAGCCATTAAAATACTTTGAAATTTTGAATTCGAAAATCAAAATTTGTGAAATTGATATTTGTTTGGAATGGGTGTTGTTACAAATGATCGGGAATATTCTTTGGAGTTTATATCTCAATTTTGAGAGAATTGGACGAGGATTCGAGGTTGTTTTGGTAAGAATTTCAGATTGAAACTCGAAGAATGAGACTTAAACAAGTTGTATATATTTTGTATTTCGGGTGTAGAAACGACATACAAAATATATACAACTAACATTATTATATATAAGTTGTATATAAATTGTACGTAAATTGTAGTTTTTTACTGGATTCTGTACAAAAAAATTGTATTTATGTTGTAGATATATTGTAAATTTTGACCGAATTTGTATATATTTTGTAAAAAAACGTTAGTTACTTTCCGTAAATAGGAAAACTTAGACAAAACCGGATAAATAAGTTTAAAATCTCGTATATATACGAAAAAGTCCCCAAAAATAAACTGTGTTTGTACCAAAACTTATTTGTAGCCCAAATAAAATCGTGCACTTATTAAAAATTGTGTTCAGCCCATTATTTCAAACACATCTGCAACTTACAAAAATTAAAAACTTAAATTAAAAAGAAATGGCTTGCGCCTCTACCCTAGCATGTGCCTCTTTTCATTTTGAAGGCAGTCTTCGGATTAAAATCCAGCGTAGTCATAATATGTGAAGATAGCCAGCAACTTTAACTATTAACCAATTGACTTAAGAGTTTCACATGACTTCAAATATTCACCAATTTACTTAAACTACGTTCACATGACTTTAAATATTGACCAATTTACTTTATCTATGTTTCTCATGATAATCACTACCCATGGGTTAAAAAGGAAAAATGAGCAATCACAATGAGAGTTTTGACTTTTGAACAAAGGAAACCTAACCTGATCCAGTGGAATAGAAAAATCCCTTTGCGTCATCAAACCTTGAAGACTAGTAAAAATAACCTCTACAGTTCAACGAGCCACATAAGCACTTCTTTCTCCTATGATCGGCTTTGTCCATACCATAATCAAAGGTCAACTCTTGCATGGGAGGAATGTGTCTAATGGCGAAAAAGGCGATATGGTAGGTTGCTTCATTGTTACTTTGTCGTACAACAAGCTGCCAGTAAACATTAGGCGAACAACTATGGTTCATAAAGCGAGAAATATTTCCACCATTCTTGGCACTTATGACCAGGGGAAAAGGGACTTTCCGAGACTCGTCATTATAATCACGCTCGGCTTCCAATGGCGCATATATACGGGTTGCATCAAAAATGTAATTGTCGTCACTGTAATTACCAGCGTCTATGACTTCTCCAGCATATTCACAAATGAAACCACCTCCACGTATAGGATCCCAAGATCTGAGTCCCCAACCTCTATTTTTTGTCTTGAAGACCTCCAAACGAGCTTTAGGACCTCCTTGAGACATTCGATTTCGGCAATTAGGAGGGCATGAACAGGCCGAACCACACTCATGTATCAAGGCTTTGTAACTCAAAAGAACTCCAAGTGAACTATAAGGCAAAAAGCCACCATTACTCTGAATACAAGCGCAATTGGAGTCACCAGGTTGGCACCCGCCAACGCAGTGACAACTCGGAGAGGGTCTAGGCATTACAAAAGGTTTTGAGTACTTCAAACTAGGAATATATGTGAAATAGGCAGGTCCTTTCTCGTCATCTACATCATTAACAAGACAAACTGGTTGACTTTCTGCACCAGACGTCAGGTCCGGTAGGATGACTCCAACACGTGATGCCACGCCATCTTTCCATTGCTGAATTGACTTCCATACTTTAAATGCTTCGGGCTGCCCAGGGACTCTCAGAAGTTTGTACTTGAATACATTGCAGCCCACCTTGTTTTTCTCTGCCCATGATTCCTGAATCTTATAAAGTCCGTCGTAAATATAAATCTTCCCGGTTGGATATGCGACATCCTTAACACCCCTAATTACTCTTACTTCATTGGCTCGATGCACACTCTTTTCCAGAGCAAGGTTTCCCCTCTCAAGTTTCTGATCAAACACTTGCCCGTCTTTCCTCTGGACTCCACCCTGGCCAGTGTAAATTAATACATCGCCATCACCTCCATCATCATCATATCCTCCAGAGGACACTATGCTGACCGCAAGAGGTTCTTCGTCCATTGTTAGTTTGACACTCATATAATCTATCCCAGCCATAGTTGGCGCATGCAATCCCACTAGGCACAATTCCATCCTGAAGAAGAAGATGTCACCAACTTCAATCCCGGGTGCATTTCCAATCCTCTTTGTTTGGTTTGTCCGAACTCCCTTTGTCATCAGCATATTAGAAGCTTTTAGGTCTGGTCTTCTACCAGAACCTGACCCATCCCTCGATTCGTCAATTTGGGTCATCCTTCTTCTGAACAAGTCAAAAACCAACAGTACCCTCCCCACTAGCTCCTTGTCACCATCAGCTTTCTTGACCTGATCGAAGTCAACAAGTTTAAAAGACGTGAGCAACTGAGTCAACAAAGGTTCAACATCCACTTCCAAAGGGGTTGACCCCTCAGCCTGCTGAGCTCTCCGAGGCTTTTTCGGTCTTCCCCTTTTTTTTCCAGTACCGGAATCTTCAACATTATTCACGTGCACACTAAATCCACTGGCAAATTGGTCATTCTGATCCTGTGAATTACTGTAATCATCATCGTCTACAGCCCTCCTGGACCTCCCACTATTTCCATTCGCAGTTGTTGGAGTTCTGAATGAGTTTAAAGGAACAGGAGATATAGGCTGCGCAAAACCAAAAGGGCCGCCCTGATTCGGCACCCCACTTGGAGTTTGTTGACTACTTTCACCTGGCCTTCCCGACTCATTTGGAGCCACAAAGGGGTAAAATGGAGCAACCCCAGGGGGGAACGGACCAGTGGGAGGAACACAGACAAAAGGTGATGGCTGTGGAGTTGAAACAGAAGACATTCCATTTGGGGATGGAAAAACAGGTGCAAGACATCTCAAAGGCTTCACATCCAAAACCCTAGTCTTATCGATGCTCGGAGGATTATTACCCTCAGAACGCAAACCTTGTTCCATTATCAAAATCAACCAACTTTAACTCACATTTACAACTTCAAATCCCCTTTTCAATCATTGACCTACCAACACAAAGCAAGTAATAATTCAGAGAAAGTAGGCATAAAATAATACTCCCTTCATTTCAAAAAGAATGATACATTTCGGATTCCGAGAGTCAAAATTCAAGCAAATTCGAACATAGAATCTATAAATTTAAAAAGTACTACAAGTCGCAATGATTAACAATTCAAAATATTTAAAAGTCATACAAAAAAATCATGGTCAAAGAACACCACGTTTCAATCTCGAAATCCGAACTACATCAAACAAATTAGGACGGAGAGAGTACTTTGTTAAAAAAAAATTATTCAAAAAAGTTAAAACCTTACCAAATCTCCAAAACTGCAAACTCTTCAAATATATTAAAGAAAATTTCCTGCATCATAAAAAGGAAATTAATCAAAAAAAAATGAGTTAAAACTTTCCAAAATGAAAGCTTAAACTTCAAGGAGAAAACCCTAAATGGAATTAAAACCCAAAAACCAGTAAAAACAACCGAAAAATCAGCAGAAATGAATTCACACATAAAAACACCTAAAAAGAAGCTGACCCTAAGAAATGAAGTCAAAGATTCAAATTCATACTATCAGATTTAAGAAACAAAGTTCACAGGAAAACATAAATAAAAAAGAAATAGAAGCAAATCATCGTACTTTGAGAAATACCTTAAAAATTAGAGAGGACTGAGATTGTAAGGGAGGGGGAGAGATTTGGAATGGGTGAAAAGTAGGGCGTTTTTGGACTTCGCTCTATTAGTACATTCGAGGATTCGAGCTTTTGCGAAAATGAAGAATAAACGAAAGGCAAGTTATATATTTAGCCGGTAAGCTAAAAATAATTTATATTTGCTAGCTAAATATAAAAAATATAAAAAATAACACACACACACATATATATATATATATATATATATATATATATATATATATATATATATATATATATACAAAAAATAAATATTTTATCGGATATTATTTTTTGGAGCGACCTTAACTGACTGAAGGCAACCAAATAACAGTTCAAGCAATCGATTAAATTAAAAATAATCGATATATATTATGTGTATAATTCATATATAATATGTGTATAATCATGTATAATCTATATATAATGATTAGAAATAGTGAATCCATCTTGCCATTTGTGCAAAGATTCTTGTAAAAATCTACGGTCATTTGAAAAACTTTATTATTATGAGGGGAAAAAAATATTATCAAAATTCCAACTTTTTAGGTTACTAGTTCAATCATATTTTTTGCAAAAATATTAGTATCATATAGTATCCACTTAATACTTCTTATATGATATTGATGCTCTTAGTATATTTCTTTTACTGTCTTTACTAGTGTCAAAACAAGTATTGACTAAATAATTCAACATTAGGGATTAAGCTAATGATCATTTATTGTAATCTATTGTCATTAATGACCGGTCAAATATTGAAGTGTTACTTATGCATACTAGACTATTCTTAAAATATGTTTTATTATTAATTTTATAATGTATCATCAGACGGTTCTAAAGTTGAGACGGTAGAGCTCAGGCAGTTTATCATTTGCCATCTCAAGCATATGCAAAACCAACGAAGGACCAATGAAGGCTTGAAGCGTGATATTATCATTTGCCATCTCAAAAGAATGATTGCCTAATTTTTGGGAAAAACAAACAGTTGTTTATTAGGATATAACAAGCTTATTATCAGTTATCTTGTAATGTCTCAAATTTGAAGTGAAACTACACCCATATAAAGGAAGTGTCGGTCGTTAATTCCTGCAACTATTATATAGTCATGTCGCTTAGAATTCAACTTTTGAAATACTCCCAAGTCCCAATACATTTTTCTCAAAATCTTTACTATAATCATTTTTCACTACAATATTATAAACTACCGAAAAAGATCAAAACTACCTTTAAATTATTGGAGTTGGTAAGTAATACCCTCCGTCCAATTATTTTGTAAAATTTACCTTCACCATTTATTGTCCCGCTCAAGACTACCCTTATGACTAATAGCCATGTTTGGTTTTTAAAAAAAAATTAATTAATTTTCACGTGTCATCGTCCCTTTAACCTAATTTAAAACTTACCTTAATTAAAATAAACCCACCTACATCAAGGACCCATAAACAAAAATACTTTTTCCTAGTCTATCCTTCTCCCTCTTCCATTTCTTTCTCCTCTTTCTTTTCAAAAATATTCCAACATCCAAAACTCTCATACACCCATTTTTTTCCTAAGCAAACAAAACTTTCTCTTATAGTTAATCACCTACCTCTTTGATGTTGGGCATATTTCGATATGTGTTGATGTTACTTTACTCATGTTTTAACCGCTTTTTGATGCTATTTGATCCTTAAAATGTCCAACATGGTTTAATTATTGATTTTATGACTAATTGAGTTGTGTGTGATGAATTAGGGTGTTTGGAGTGCAAAAATATGAAGAAAAGGTGCTCTAGGTAGAGGAAGCGGGATTGGATGCGTCGCATCCAATCCAGAGAAAAAAATCAGATTTCATGCACCCTTAGCGGTGAAGTCGGCCCATAGCATCCGCCATAGCATCCGCACCTGGGCAAAGCTGAGTAGGAGGAACAAAGGGTGGATGCGACGCATCCACCATAGCATGCGAAGCTGAGAAGTGGAGGACGAGGTGGATGCGACGCATCCACCCCAGCATCAATCCCTGTAGCCAAGTCGGATTAGGAATAGGAGAACTTTGACCCACGACTTTTGTACGTAATATATAAGCCAAAAATGCCTCTTTTAGGGCATCTAACTACGGGGAAGAGAAAAACAAGCCACAAAAAAGCTGGGGAACCACGGAATTCATCTTGAGTTCTTATTTTTCCTTCTTTTATTGATTATTATGCACTCTTGTGAATTGTTTGATGATTGCATGAACACAAGTGGCTAAGAACCTTATTGTTCTAGGGTCATGGGTATACATGAATGTTGATGTTTGAAGTTTAATTTGACAAAGTTGATTTTATCATATTGGGTTGTTTATTTAATTCTGTTTTTAATTATTTTGCTGAGTAGCTAACAGTGAAATACTATCTACGAATCTAGAGTTGAACTCGAAAGTGGGAACTCTAGATTGCAAGAATTAAATAGAGCAAAGTCTTAAACCCGGGCATCGGGGAATGGATTTGCAATTGGGATAGACATATACCTAATTGCCTTGCTCAGTTGCAATACAGGAATTGTAAATGCGTGCTTGTTAATCTTAATTCCATAGACATATAGGTATTAAGTTAGCTTGAATAGGCGAGTAAGGGTTCGACAGATTCTTATGAGTAATATCAACCCTGTCAACCAACAATCCAAATAAATCAATTAGTTATTTTAAGCTAAGAATGCAACATGATTGTTAGATAACCCGTGACTCTGGAATATTATCTCCCATTGATTGTTATTTAAAACTATTTAAGTGTTGTGTTGATTTCTAGTATTTCATTACTTGATGGTCTTTAGGTAGTAAATTAGACAATTATCTATTTTATAAGAAATCGCTTGAATCGATAAGGTATTTGAGTTTGAATTAGTCAAAAGTTAATCATAAGTCTTCGTAAGAATGATACTTTATTCACTACTCTATTACTTGACGACCACGTATACTTGCGTGAGTGTGTTTGGTCTCAACAAGTTTTTGGCGCCGTTGCCGGGGACTTAGAAATTAGCTACTTGACTGAGTTAAGCTTTTATTACTTATTAGTTCAAGTTTTAATTTTTAGTTTGCCTTGTTTGTGTTAACGCAAGATCTTCTCTTGAATGCGGAGGCGTAGAAGTGCAAACAACCTCCTTCTTTTTTATCCAGAGATTGAACGAACACTTCATAGAGTGAGAAGGGAAGTCGAAGCTAGAATGAGAATAGAAAGAGAGTTGGACATCGTAGTTCAACCACAGCCAATAGAGATGGCAGGTAATGAGGAGCGTCCGGTGATAGAAGCCGCAAGGCCCAATCTTGCTAATATGACTCAGGCTATCGTAAAGCCTGATATCACGGGGCATTTTGAACTCAAACAGTACATGGTACAGCTGATTCAGTCCACAGGGCAATATGTGGGTCTATCTCATGAAGACCCGCAGAGGCACATTCAGAACTTCTTGGAAATTACGGACACTTACAATTATCCGAACGTTTCCAAGGACTATGTCAGGCTGACACTATTTCCCTTTTCATTGTTGGGGGAAGCTAAGGAATGGTTGCAAAATGAGCCTGCGAACTCAATCCACACTTGAGATGATTTAACAAGGAAATTCCTAATCAAGTTTTTCCCTACTAAGAAGACAAAATCGCCGAGGAGCCAAATTCTTGGGTTCCAACAACGGGATGGCGAGACACTCTGTCAAGCTTGGGAAAGATACAAGAAGCTACTCAGAGACTGCCCACATCATTGTCAGACTGATGAGGTATTGGGTCACACTTTTGTTGATGGGCTAGACGAGGCATCAAAGATGAATCTTGATTCAGTTTGTGGGGGTAGTTGCATGGCAAGGCCTATAGTGAAATACAACTCTTGCTAAATAACTTCACTGCTAATGACCATAATTGGCAAGGAGATGGGGACGCAAAAAGAGCAATTAAATAGAAGGCAGCCGGGGTGATTGAGTTTGATGACGTCTCAGCCATGAGAGCAGATATTGCAAAGCTGGCAAATCAGATGAATAGAATGACAATGCAACAAACACAACAGATGCAACATGTACAGCAAATGTCTATTTGCTGCGAACTATGTGGTGACAGTCATATGAGTGACATGTGCCCCACGAATCCTGAATCTATATACTATGTGGGGCAACAAAACAGAGGTCCGATGAATCAGCATGCACAATATGGGAACACTTACAATCCAAATTAGAGGAATCATCCTAACTTCTCATGGGGCAAAAATCAACAGAATCAGAATCAGTATAGGCCTCAAGGAAATTTCAATCAGCCTCAGAAGCCACCCCAACAAACAGAAGAGAGTACGAATGACTTGCTAAAAAAGTTGTTACTTGACAATCAACAGCTCAGGACTGATTTCAGAAATCTTGAGAGGCAAATGGGGTAGTTGGCAGCAAATCAAAATACTAGACCTACAGGCTCTCTTTCCAGTGATACAGAGAAGAACCCTCAAGTTAATGCAGTTACACTCAGAAATAGGAGAGAACTAGAGGAAGTGCCAAAGAAGAGAAAGGACAAACCTATACCTGAGGGGGAGCTGACCCCTAAGGCAATACACGAGTCAAAGAAAAATGATACAAGTTCAGAGCGAATGGAGGCTGCAAGGCCACCACCACCTTTCTCCCAGAGATTGCAGAAAAAGAATGACGATCGCATGTTCAACAAATTTCTCTCTATGTTGAGTCAGGTTCAATTAAATATTCCATTAGTGGATGTACTTCGTGAAATTCCAAAGTATGTTAAGTACATAAAAGATATAGTGGCTCACAAGAGGAAATTGACTGAGTTCGAGACAGTTGCACTTACTGAGGAGTGCACTTCAAGGGTCCAAAACAAGCTTTCTCAAAAGCTTAAGGATCCTAGCAGCTTCAACATTCCAGTGCGAATCGGTAATATTGATGTGGGTCGTGCTCTTTGTGATTTAGGTGTGAGCATAAATCTGATGCCATTGTCCTTGTTTAAGCAATTGGGTCTGGGAGCTCCAAGACCAACCACTGTGATGTTGCAATTAGCTGATAGGTCCATAGCCTACCCTGAATGAGTGATTGAAGATGTGCTGCTGCAAATTGGGAAATTTATCTTCCTAGCTGACTTCATTATTCTAGATTTTGAGGCTGATGAACAAGTTCCAATCATATTGGGACGACCTCTTTTGGCTAGTGGTGATGCAATAATTAAAGTGAGAGAAGGGAAAATGATTATGAGGGTGGACAACGAGGAAGCAGTTTTCAATGTCTACAAAGCAATCCAACTTCCCCGCCACTATGAGGAGCTCTCTATGATATCTGTTGTGGAGGTTGATGAGCAACTTCTTGACACGAGTGTATATCTAGACGACTCTCTAGAAAAAGCAATCATGTTGTTTGATAGCTTGATGATTGATGATGAGGTTGAAGAGATGATGCATATCCTAGATGCATCATGTGCTTACATGCAAGGAATACACCCGTTTGACCCCCTGAATAGGCCAAGTGGCCCCACTCCAAAGCCGTCAATTGAAGAAGCTCCAAAATTGGAGCTTAAACCCCTACCCCCCACCTTCAATATGCTTATTTGGGTAGTTATGACACTTTACCTGTTATTGTTTCTTGTCACTTGTCTAAATTGCAAGAAGAAAAGCTATTGAGGGTGCTACGTGAGCACAAGCGAGCAATTGGGTGGACAATGTCTGATATTAAAGGCATTAGTCCAGCTTTCTGCATGCATAAAATCCTCATGGAGGACGGACACAAGCCAAGTGTAGAGCAACAACGCCGACTAAATCCAATCATGAAAGACGTGGTAAGAAAAGAAGTGATTAAGTGGCTTGATGCAGGTATTGTATTTCCAATCTCTGATAGCAAACGGGTAAGCCCCGTTCAATGTGTGCCAAAGAAAGGGGGGATGACTATAGTAGTTAATGAAAATAATGATTTAATTCCAACAAGAACTGTCACTGGATGGAGAATTTGCATAGATTATAGAAAATTGAACAATGCCACCTGAAAAGACCACTTTCCCCTCCCCTTTATTGACCAAATGCTTGATAGGTTATCTGGCCAGGAATATTACTGTTTCCTGGATGGTTATTCGGGGTATAATCAGATTGCTATAGCCCCAGAGGACCAAGAGAAAACTACATTTATATGTCCTTATGGCACGTATGCGTTCAAGAGAATGCCCTTTGGTCTTTGTAATGCACCTGCGGCTTTTCAAAGGTGTATGATGGCTATTTTTACTGACATGGTTGAAAGATTTGTAGAAGTATTCATGGACGATTTTTTTGTGTTTGGATGTTCTTTTGATAATTGTTTAATGAACCTTGATAAAGTGCTTGCTAGGTGTGAAGAGACGAACTTGGTGCTAAATTGGGAAAAATGCCATTTCATGGTACGTGAAGGTATAGTTTTGGGGCACAAGGTGTCCCAAAGCGGTTTGCAGGTGGACAAAGTGAAGGTGGAGGCGATTGAAAAATTGCCCCCACCGACATCCGTCAAAGGCATTCGCAGTTTCTTGGGCCATGCAGGTTTTTATCGTCGTTTCATTAAAGATTTTTTGAAAATTTCTTCTCCTTTATGCAGGCTTCTTGAGAAAGAAGTGCCCTTCAAGTTTGATGATGCCTATCTGAGAGCATTTGAGGAGCTGAAGGGAAGGTTGGTGACTGCACCAATTATCATTAGCCCAGATTGGGCGCAATCATTTGAGTTGATGTGCGATGCAAGTGACATAGCAATCGGAGCTATTTTGGGGAAAAGGAGGGATAAAATCTTTCACCCCATTTATTATGCGAGCAAAACTATGAATCCAGCTCAGATGAATTATACAGTTACTGAAAAGGAGTTGCTTGCAGTGGTGTGGGCGTTTGACAAGTTCAGATCCTATCTAGTGGGAACCAAAGTCATCGTTTACACAGATCATTCAGCTATCAGATATTTGTTTGAAAAGAAAGACGCCAAGCCGAGACTGATTCGTTGGGTCCTCCTCTTGCAAGAATTTGACTTAGAGATCTGAGATCGAAAAGGGACAGAAAATCAAGTGGCTGGTCACTTGTCCAGATTAGAAAGTCGGAACCATGTAGCTGAAGGAGGGTCAATCAAAGAAACATTTCCTGATGAGCAGTTATTAGCAGTCACCTCAGGTGAAGCCCCATGGTATGCAGATTATGTGAATTTTATTGCAAGTGGGGTGACGCCACTAGAATTGACACCTGACAATAGAAGAAGATTCTTACATGATGTGAGACTCTACATATGGGATGAGCCATTCTTATATAGGCAGTGCACAGATCAGTTGGTGCGAAGGTGTGTTCCTGAGGAAGAGATGAATGCTATACGGCATGACTGCCATGCTTCGCCTTATGGAGGTCATCACGGCGGGGATAGAACCGCCCAAAAAGTACTACAATCAGGTTTCTATTGGCCAAAATTGTTCAAGGATGCACATGCCTTTGTTAAAAATTGTGACAGATGCCAAAGAATCGGAACTATCACACGGAAGCATGAGATGCCCTTGCAAAATATTCTGGTAGTAGAGCTTTTTGATGTTTGGGGGATTGATTTCATGGGACCGTTCCCATATTCTAATGGGCACAGGTACATCTTGGTGGCGGTCGACTATGTTTCTAAGTGGGTGGAAGCCATTACTCTTCCTACTAAAGACGCAAAGGTAGTGGTAAGCTTTGTAAAGAAGCACATCTTCACACGTTTTGGGACTCCAAGAGTGTTGATAAGCGACGGGGGAACTCACTTTTGTAACAAATTGCTGAATAATGTTCTTGCAAAGTATGGAGTTAAGCATAAGGTTTCCACAGCCTATCATCCCCAAACGAGTGGTCAAGTAGAAGTTTCCAACAGAGAGGTAAAGCAGATTTTGGAGAAAACAGTAAGTGGGAATAGAAAGGACTGGGCCGGAAAGCTGGATGATGCATTATGGGCATATCGCACTACATACAAGACCCACATAGGTACTTTTTCGTATAGGTTGGTTTATGGGAAGGCGTGCCACTTACCTGTTGAGCTTGAACACAAAGCCTACTGGGTGATTAAAAAGCTAAATATGGAGATGGACTTGGCCGGTGAGAAGAGATTGCTACAACTCAACGAGCTTGATGAATTTCGATTGCATGCGTATGAAAATGCCAAATTGTATAAAGAAAAGACAAAGAGGTGGCATGATAAGCATATCCAACATCGTGAGTTTGAGCCAGGTCAAGAGGTTCTCTTGTTTAATTCGAGGCTAAAGCTTTTTCCCGGAAAGCTTAAATCTCGATGGTCGGGTCCGTTTGAAGTGGTTAGTGCGAAACCTCATGGGGCGGTAGAATTACGTGATACGAGTTCCAATGCGACATTCTTGGTAAATGGCCAGAGAGAAACACTATTGGGGTGGTGACATTGCACGTCACAAGACCTCGATGGATTTGGTGGAGGCATGAAGAACATGTTGCGTCGTGCCGCGACGTTAAATCAGGCGCTTCTTGGGAGGTCACCCAAGTCCTATTTTTTTTTTAGGAATTAGATCTTGTATGTATATATATATATTTAAAAAAAAGATGAAAAAAAGAAAAAAATAAAAATAAAAATGCGTCGCATCCACCAATTTCAGAGAAAACAGGGTGGATGCGTAGCATCCCCCTCAGCAAAAATTTTGACGGACCAATTGCTCAAGGCAGTGAAGTCTGCCTATCGCGTCCATATCGCGTCCAACCAATTTCAGAGAAAACAGGGTGGATGCGTCACATCCCCCTCAGTATAAAAAAAAATGAAAATATTTTTTTTTGCTCAAGGTAGTGAAGTCTGCCTATCGCGTCCACATCGCGTCCAACCAATTTAAGAGAAAGCAGTGGGGATGCGTCGCGTCCAAGCTCGCACGCACAGGTAAGTGTTATATTTTAACACATCCTATGCCAAAACACAATTCAACACAAAATTGCATTCTGGCCAAACCCTCCCCTCTCGTCTCACTTGTGACCAAACACATCTCCTCTCTTCTCTCGCGTACAGGTATGTATCTTCGCTCCCATTTTTTCTTTTTCTTTACTCTTCTCACTCTCCTCTCTTCTCTCTCTCGCTGGTAGCAACAGACCCCTTGCCCTAAATTCCCCTAGGTTAAGTTTACCAATTTAAAGGTCACACATGTGATTCAAAAAGGTTGAGGTTTGGGGATGTCGTTCCTATTGGTTGTAATGGTTGCGAGATGATAAACTATAATTCCCTTCATCTCGTTAATTTTGGGAGGGTAGTCGAATTACCCCACTGATAGAAGAAACTAGACACAATTGTTGCATATCACCTATTCGACGAATTGCCCGAGAGGTAAATTTAGGCGCCGGTGAATTCTGAGTAACCGAGCAACACTGGTATATACTAGTGAATAAGTATAGGGTCGTGTGTCTTGATTGTCGGAATGTTTTTCGCCTATGAAAGATTGTCTAAGGGAATTGAACATCCGGCACATGCCAGACGTCTTGAATTGTAAAGTGTTACTCGATCTGAATTGTGTGAGCTCTATGCGTAATGATATGTCGTGAGAATAAGTGTGGGGTCGAGTGAGCTGCTATGTGTAATTGAACATGGTTAGTGAGCGTCGCTCGGATAAACCTCATGTTGTGCATAATGATATCTATATCGCGAAGTGCTTATTTGTAAACTTGAAAAGAGTTATCACATCCCTGCTGAAAGACATGGGCTATACTTTCAGACGCAAATGATTGGAAGTGCTAGATGTTGCAACTGATTTATAGCTGAACTTCACTGTTCTATACGCTCATTGTTGATTTCTTCGCATTGCAGGTACTGAGGCTGGAAAATAGCAGCAACGAGCAAACTGTCCAAGCAACAAGACAAAGATAATAACAAGCAACCACCCAAAAAGCCCACCGGAAAGGCAACAGGTGCTCCAAATCCACAGAAAAAAAAGGAAGCAGACTGACAAAGAAAAGGAACTGCAGACTAGGCAATTAATTGATGATTCAGAGCAAGAAGAAGAGGAACCATTAGTCAGGAGGACAGTGAAGAAGGGTATTACAACAACATCATTAAATCCACCAAGCAAAGGGATAGAGATAAGAGAACCTGTGACATACCAGAGAAAAGCCTCCAAACAGAGTGATCCGACTGATAAAGGAAAGCAGAAGATTACTGCAGAATCTGAGTCCGAGTCCGATTCGGATAATGACCTTCTACATGTCGACATGAGTGATGAAGATGAGGGTGAACCAATAGACCGAGTTGCTTGGAAGAAGAACTTTGTTAATGAAAAGGCATTCCGAGCTTATAATAAGATACCGGGTTCAAAGAAGTACATTCCAGAAAAGCCGATCAACATCAGAACACTTAAGAAAAAGTACCCAGAGTTTCTAAAATCAATTCGAGAGGTGCAACAATGGGGACCTATCTTGAAGGGTCACGGCAAAGACAACCTCACTATCGTCAGAGATCTTTACGCCAATTGGCATCATTCCAGGGGCAGCATTGTGAGAGTACGAGGGGTGGATATTAATGTCTCAACTGAAGCTCTGAATAACTTCTTAGGGGTGCCACACACACTAACAGATAGGTTTGACTCCATATGCACAGCACCAGATTATGCACACATTCGGTCGGTCCTATGCCCTACCAGGAAGGATGCAAATTGGAAACATGGGAGTATGGAGTACCATTCTCTGGCCAAGGAATTCATGAGTACGTTAGCACGTATGGCTCTTAATTTCATATGCAACCGCCTGATGCCATGCCAACACAAAACTGATGTCCCTCGTCACCGCGCAATAGTATTGTATGCTTTATTGGAGGGAAAACCGCTCAACTTAGGAGCCATCATGCATGACCAAATGCAGCGCACCAGGATGAATTACAAGTGGAGGCTGTTCTTTGCAAATACCCTATCGGCTTTCTTGACAGAGATGGGAGTACTATGGGACAAGGAGAATGATGACATTAAGGCTAAAGCTCCAGGACCATATGATGTTACTCATGTTCTAGAGCCGAACAAGGGAAGGTCTTCTAAGCTCACCATCCAACAGTTGTTTGAGCAGATGCAAGCTGATATGCAAGAGAACAGGGCTGAGTTGATAGCAACTCGTGTCGAGTTGAGTGCCACCAGGGATGAGTTGAGTCAGACTCGTGCGGATCTAAGCCGAGTTCAGACTGAGCAGGCCACGATGATGAGGGAGGTATCATTACTCCTCCGTGCTCTGGTTCATCATGTAGATATAGACATCTCACATCTGCTTGCATCGTCCACTGCTGGACCATCTACTTCTGCTTCTCGTATAGTTCCTGAGGCCCCACACACCATGCCTGCTGAGGCCGATGTCCCACCTACTACAAACTCAGCTCCAGTTGTTGATGATAGGACTGTGACAGCTCCCCATATTCGTGAAGATGCTATCGCCAGGCCGGAGGGGGTCTTAATGAATGCCTTGGATGCTGATGCTCTTCCACAGACTGCGGATGAGCCTTCCACCTTGACTTGAGGGGAGTTTCTTCTCATCCTACTTTACACTATTTGTGTGCATTGGGGGCAAAGCACGGTTTTAAATGTGGGGTGGGGGTTATCCTTATGCTTGTGGATGAATGTACTTAACTGTTACAATTTTTGTTGATTTTGATACTATTGAGGGCTGTAATATTCACTGGACTAATGGCCTTTAATAGTTAGTAAATGTCATCTATATGGAGTAACTCTCAGTTCATTGATATGTGTAGTCGTAGAAAATAAAGGACTTTTCCCGACGACGGACTACCTGGACAGTTCTCTCGAGGGATTAAGGTCCTTAGAAAAACACAAAAAGATTTTCATTTGATTTTTGAAATTAGTGTTAGTATTAGAAGATTGACAGAAAACTAAAGAAAAGCAGAAAAGTAGTTAGTAAATTTTTTTAGGTAATAATAATCTCCTGTGGTTTTTCTTTGTGCCTCGGTTCTTTTCCATGTGATGTATTTTGAACCATGAGTAATAGTTTTTTTTTTTAAAGAATAGATTAGGAATTTAGGAAATAAAAGGAGGAAGAATGATGAATCTAAGCGCCTTTGACTTGTTTCATAGTAACATACTTATGCTTTGGCATGTGTAGTATCTCCCCTATATCGTGATGTTAACCTTGATGCCTTTATATATATTAGATAGCATGTTTTGTGACGACTATTTCTCGTTTTCTTGACTCGTGTTCACTTTGCGCTTAATGCTTAATATCTTGTGGCTCCGTGAATACTTGCATTGCTTGAGAGTCGGGATGTGATCGTCCTTAGTAAAACATGTGCCATGTGTGGTGAGGTTTTTGTATAGTCCATGTATTGTACTTGTGTCTAGAACTTGCCCGGTATGTGAGTTGAAGCGAAATTTGAGGTGATGCTCGGTCTGAAAAATGATTTTAGGCTTTCTTTAATCTTTTTGAGCTTATTACTTATCACAAATAAAATCTATCCCTAGTTAACCATTTTGAGCCTATTGAATTTTATTTGGTACCCACATTACAAGCCTATACCCTTTTTATTCTTAATTGACATTGTTTTGATCCTTTTACCTCTTAAAGAACTTTGTCACACCCTTTTTTCTACCCGCAAAATAATATTGTGTGGATTAAAGGGTTTTTCCAATTAAAGTGACAAAATTGAGTGGGGATTATTTTATTTACAGAGTCGCCACTTGGAATTGATTTTGTTGGTATTCCAAGTTACCTTTTATTTGAATCCCTAATCAAAGGAAGATTTGACTCTATTATTATTGGTCTACGAAAACAAAGTCCGGGTAAGGAATTCTGTTAACCAGGGAGAAGGTGTAAGGCATTCCCCGAATCCCGTGGTTCTAGCACGGTCACTTTTATTGACTAAAATTTGGCTTGAATTATTTTTGGATAAAGTGTGTATTATTTGCCTTAAGTTACTATTGTCTAGTGCTGCTTAATAATTAATAATTTTGGCCTAGGAGCGTGCAAGCACACAAAATCCTTATTTAATTATATGTATTAAAACAAAGAACGTGTCGGTACACATGGTTTAAATACAATTAATATTGAAAAGTCAAGGAGCGGGAATGCACACATGACTACTTTATTAAAAACAAAATCGACCAAGGACCGTGTATGAACACATGGTCTACATCTCAAACGTGCCTAAAATTGCCTATCGCTTAAATTAATTAAAAAGCGCTTCTTTTTTATTTTTTACTTGTTCGACTGAAAAAAAAATATTATTATTAAAAATAATTTTCACTAATGCAAGACATTAAACCCGGGTAAGCTTATGTTAAACTTTCATGGTATTGGACTACTTATTTTATTTAACAAAAGATAATTTATTGATGTCCAAGACAACACAAAATAACAAGTATTCTTCTAAGCCCAAATTGCTTCTTACATTGATGTCCAAACTAAATTTTTTTTTTTTCATAAAAGAAACTTACATGTTAATTATTATCTTTTATCTTCTTAACCAACTATTTCTTAAGGACTAACATAATATTTCTACTCATCTACATCAATCATGGCACTAATCAAACTACACTCATTAACAACATAAAAATCACGACTAAATATAAAAACTACAAAAAAACGGTAATACTTCAATGCTAAAGAGAAGAACTATATTAAGTATAACATTATGTTGGCTATAATTCAAAGCATCAAAACATTTGAAGCTATAAGTCTTTCTTAGATAATTATACATGAACCATGAAAGTAACTCACGGAAAAGAGCCCAAACTAAACAACACATGATTAAAAGTGGGGTCTTTATCTTTTTCTTAAACTAAGTAATCTTAACAGAATGCAATTTCAATCACATATATAAAGAAGAAAACGATAATTTAATGAATTTTTAACAGATTTACATAATGATAACACTAATATAACTCTCATCTTGAAACAAAATCAGATCTAATATATTCCATCAACCAAACCGGGATCAAATCCTTCTTATTATCATCAAGAATCTGCAATATAAGAATTTGAAATTTACCTGGTTTGTGGAATAATAAAATACAGCAGTGCAGCAACAAAAAACTCAGCAGCAAATACAGTAGAAACAGCAGCAACTCAAGTGTTAAGACAACCCAGAAAAACTCAACAAAGATGCTTGAAACTGGTAGCTATCAACTTCACAAATTGCCTAAGGGGTCTTTCTATTTTTTTCGAGATTTTTGCACTCAAATAATCCTCACAAAACTCTGAAATTTCAGCTTGTTATATGTATTAAGCTGCCGATTTTTTCTCAAAGATATATGTCTTTAAGCAACTCTCCAAGATGTGTCTCAGTATAAGATAGAGTGTGTAATAGAGTATCCCCCTTTTCAGTGAGTAGGCCTCTGCATTCTAAGTGTAAGAGAGTCCCTTTTATATGAGAAAAGCAGCCCTTTCAATAGGCAAATAAAGTTAGATTTTTTGGACAGATTTTGGTTCACCAAAAATTTGTCCAAAAGACTGACTTTGTGTGCTAAACATTGTTCAAGATCTGTCCCAAAGGTGAAAGGACAACCTGAAAATCTGTTGTGTCAGAAGCAAGGAGAAAAAATGTCCTTTCAGCCACCCTACTAGTAAAAGTAAGCTACTATAATAAAATAAACTAAACTTCAGATTTTAACCATCAACAAACAATTACTTGCTCAACACAAATCAAACTTGGACAACTATGAACTGACAAAGCATAGACAAGACTAAAAACGTAATTGAACTAAGTATTAAAACCAACTTGATGGGAATAAATTTGATTTGTGCAAACTAATTACTAAACAAACAACTAAATTCATAAACTAATGCTCAAAACAGAACGAGTGTCGTTAACAATCGGACAACGACTAACAACAACTAAATAATCGACTAACTAAGTGAACGATTTAACTAATACACTAAAGATCATGTTTAAATCAATAACGAATCTAACAAACCACTAAACTTAATAGAGATAGCTAATTAAATAAACCTAACTTGAAACTCTAATTAACAAAAAATAACCAAAACAGAAAAATAAAAAAATAAAAAAAATTAGAAACTAATCTACGAAATTAAAAAAAATCAGAAATTAATTAAAGAGATGACGATTATACCTAACAAGTATGCTTGAAGCCATTCGAGCCACGAGAAGACGCCGGAGATGCTAAAAGGCGACTACCCAACTCCGAAACGCATGTTTCTTTCGGGTAGATGCTAGAACGAAATGCGTTTCAGCATCTCGCCAAAAGAAACGAGTGTCTTTGAGTCGAAAAATAGCTAAAATGGGGGTTTGGGGCATTTTGGCAGTGGAGCCGTGGCGGCGGCGAGGAGCGGGCCGGCGGGGACGGGGATTTTGGGGGTGAAATGGGTAGGAAAATATAGGTCTCGTGGAGCTCTATCCATTCATGTATGTGTTGTAGGGTGGTGTTGGCCGGAGCTTCAAGAATTTGGACCAAAAAGTGGCGGCTAAAGTTTCTTAGATCTAAAATTCAAGAAGTTTGAGGGTTTTTTGAAGGAATTGGTTTGGAGATATGGGAAGAGGAGGTTGTGGAGATTATATGGTGCTAATTTAGAGGTGTTTGGAGGTGGTCCACCGCCGGTGGGTGATTTCCGGCGGCGGCGGCGGAGAGAAGAGAGAGGAGAGAGAGAGAGAGAAGAGAGAAAGAGTTAATGGGGGAAATGAGGGAATTTTTCAGATTTTTGAGGCTTTAAATACCTCTTGAGAGATCAAATATGGACCATTAGATCAAGGGGTGATCAATGGATGAGATTTGATCTTGGGTCACTTAATGAAACGACGTAGTTTTGAGGCAAAACTACGTCGTTCCGGACCCTTTCAAAGGCAGCCCCTTATCTTGCATTTTTGGCCACTTTCTCTTTCAAATTTGGCCCAATTTCTTTCTTAATCCTACTTATTAAACTAAATTTACACAAACAAATAAATTAATTAAGTAACCTATTCAAATAATTAATTAACTAGATTAATTCACCAATTGAATAGTTAGTTAATTCCTAAAATGCACAAATAAAGAAAGAACTATTTTTTTGGTATTTTTATGATAGGAAATATGCAATCAAAGACACAAAAATTGGGAAATATAATTAAAGCAACAAAACACTAATGACTTTAGGAGGTGTTAAAATAGTACAAAAATTAGGTATTCACAGCTGCCCTCTTTGCTCGAGAACATGAAGAGTTTTCGTGCAAAGAAAAGTGAATGCCATGGCTAATTTTTGCTCACATATTACTCCAATGAAAGCATTTTTTTAAAATGGTGACCGAACCCTGCTTCCGAGGTAGCCTACATATCCTTGTTTAGAGGAATCAGGTCAGTGTAGTTCTGGAAAAATTTGGTAGCTGGGACTACCAGACACTAGATTTAAGACTGCTGTTGCTGTTGTTGTTGTTGTTACTGTTACTTGCTGCTTGCATCAAAAGGAAAAGAGAAAGAACTACATATGTCTGGAAACTAAGAGTTACAAAATTCCTAATCTATGTGTCTTGTGGAGTCAAATCTTGATTCTTGACCTGCTCGCTTGTGTTGACCTTAGATTGGATCTTGATGCTCTTTGAGGAAAGGATCATGGATCATTCTCGATTGCTTGCTTTCCGGATCAGAGTTCGGAAAAATGAAACTCGAGAAGCTGGGCTGCTGACACATTATCCAAGCTAACTCCAACTATCTTGTGACCGAAAAACTTCTTTATTATGATGAGAAAGCTGAAACTGCAAGCTTTAATCATCACAACATGTGCTCTACGGCAGGGCTTACAAAGCCATCAAAGACAGACAAAACGAACAAAATTTTCTGCCCCAGTTTGGCACTAAGAAAATTTTGCGAGTTATTGGGTAAAACTGCAGGTCAGCTTATTTTATTTGAAATATCCAAAAATGAAACTAAAGGCTCCGAAAAGGATGTACTTATCTTAGGTATAAAATTGATATAACTTGGACTTGGGAGGTGCGTGTCCCATGGGTATCATTGGAATGACTGTGAGATTGAAGGACTCGAACTAGGAATTGCATCTCCTTGGAATAATGACTCATATTAGGGAGTGCATCTCCTATTAAAATGAATACGGTTGACTCAAGCTAGGAAGTGTGTCTCCTACGAGTGAGGTTGAAAGACTCGGACTAGGAAGTGCGTCTCCTAGGATTAATGGTTCATATTAGGAAGTGTGTCTCCTATTGGAATGACTCAAGCTATGAAGTGCGTCTCCTACGAGTGAGGTTGAAAGAATTGGAGGAAATGTAACCAGGGGTTGGCGCCCTGTATCACTGAGAATGAATGTAACCAAGGGTTGGCACCCCGTATCACTAAGAAAGAATGTAACCAAGGGTTGGCACCCGGTATCACTAAGGGGGAATATAATCAAGGGTTGGCGCCCAAACTAGGAAGTGCGTCTCCTACGAGTAAGGTTGAAAGACTTGGAGGGAATATAACCAGGAGTTGGCGCCCTGTGTCACAGAGAATGAATGTAACCAGGGGTTGGCGCCCTGTATCACTAACAAAGAATGTAACCAGGGGTTGGCGCCCTGTATCACTAAGGGGTAATATAATCAAGGGTTGGCGCCCAAACTAGGAAGTGCGTCTCCTACGAGTGAGGTTGAAAGACTTGGAGGGAATGTAACCAGGGGTTGGCGCCCTGTGTCACTGAGAATGAATGTAACCAGGGGTTGGCACCCTGTATCACTAACAAATAATGTAACCAGGGGTTGGCGCCCTGTATCACTAAGGGGGAATATAATCAAGGGTTGGTGCCCAAACTAGGAAGTGCGTCTCCTACGAGTGAGGTTGAAAGACTTGGAGGGAATGTAACCAGGGGTTGGCGCCCTGTATCACTGAGAATGAATGTAACCAAGGGTTGGCACCCCGTATCACTAACAAAGAATGTAACCAGGGGTTGGCGCCCTGTATCACTAAAGGGGAATATAATCAAGGTTTGGCGCCCAAACCAGGAAGTGCGTCTCCTACGAGTGAGGTTGAAAGACTTAGAGGGAATGTAACCAGGGGTTGGCGCCCTGTATAACTGAGAATGAATGTAACCAGGGGTTAGCGCCCTGTATCACTAACAAAGAATGTAACCAGGGGTTGGTGCCCTGTATCACTAAAGGGGAATATAATCAAGGTTTGGCGCCCAAACTAGGAAGTGCGTCTCCTACGAGTGAGGTTGAAAGACTTGGAGGGAATGTAACCAGGGGTTGGCGCCCTGTATCACTGAAAATGAATGTAACCAGGGGTTGGCGCCCTGTATCACTAACAAAGAATGTAACCAGGAGTTGGCGCCCTGTATCACTAAGGAGGAATATAATCAAGGGTTGGCACCCTGTATCAGTGAGAAAGAATGTAACCAGGGGTTGGCACCCTATATTACTAAGAGAGAATATAGCCAGGGATTGGCACCCTTTATCGCTGAGAGAATATAACCAAGGGATGGCGCGTTGTATCACTTAGAGAGAAAGTAACCAGGGATAGGATACCTTGTATTAAAGTGGAACCTCACTAAGGATTAGTGTAACTTAGGTTGGAAAATACATCTAGGAATTGGTGTACCCTATACTGAACATGCGATTAGGGTGTGGTGTGCCCTATATCAAAATGGGACCTCAACTAAGGACTGATGTACCTTATGCTGGAAAATGCAGTGGTTGATGAAGTAATTATGGGCATGCCTAGAAAGCAGAAGTAGAGTCTTTGAAGAACTTACATTTGGTACATTCGTACTTTGAGAACTTCATTTCTACGCTACTTTGTTTCTTGCTTCAAACAAAGAAAGATTTGTGAGTTTAACAGTGGTGGTCGGTTTGTGGCCTTGATACCCTGAGTAGTTTGAATTTGCGGCCACCTTGCTGAAAAAGAACTGATTCTTTCAGCGCGATACCGAGTTGCTTGGATGCCCTGTATTGCTTTTTGGAAATCTTGGTTTTCCATCGTTGCCCTCGACTATTTTCATACCCGAATGTCTAAGGTGATGTTGAACCTTGCCTATAAAGCAAGTCTTCACTTTGGAGGTTTTTTCCTTTAAAAAGCAAACTTAATCATCTTGCACCCGATATCAGTTTTGTGTTTGTGGTGCTATCATCTTTGCCCATGAAGCAAGTCTTACTTAGTGACCTTTTCGATTTCTTCTAAACACTTTGTTCGGCTTATCAGAGAAAATCAGAGTTGGATTTGTGCCTTTGTCAATACCGTGTATGCCTTACATCATTTGTTTTGTACTTACGGGGAATGGTGACCAATTTTGTGTCCCTTTCTTTGTTGGCTTCTAAACAAATAGACCAGCAAAGTTTTCTCTTTGGAACTTTCGTCTGCATGAAACCTCAGATCTCGTTTAATCTCAACAACTTATTGTGCATGTTGCCTTCTGGATATGTCCTCTTTGATGTGCTAGGAAAGAACTCGTTTTGTATAGATAGAAAGCTGGTAACAGATTTTGAAATTATTTCTCTTTTATTTTTATAAAAACTGACTCAAAATAATAATGCAAATGAATAAAATGACGCGATGTGAAAATGAGAAAGAATTGTATTTAACTGAAAAATGACACTTTACGAGGAGAAAAACATAGAGTGGGATCTTTTGAATATGGCAGTCAAGCTTTAATGATCATGACATGCATTTTGGATTGAGCGGCCAAATCTATCCAGCCAATCTACCCTTTCTACTTGTTGTTCCCTTTCGTCTTTGAAGTTGGCCTCTTTGTGCCAATCATTTGCATAAAATCATAGCTCACCTTCGACTGGTAGTGCCCCGGAAGGTTTTCACCAACCGATCTCTCTCATTTATTTATCTCTACTTACTATCACCTTACAGTGCCCATGAGGGTTTTCACTAGTAAGGCCCTCTCATTTTATTTTTTATTTTTTTTTTGCTTTCTTGTGTGAGCAACTTGACATTGTTCTATGTCGTGTGACAACTGTTGCTTATTACGTGCTTCGCTTGGCATTCTTAGAGATTAATTGGGAGGTATTTATTTGTATGGATTTTGTATAGGGTTAAAAATAAAGGGTTGTATAAAGGCTCAAAATAGACTCAAGATGATGGGGTTGTATACTTACAACTCTTGAAATCGACTCTTCATAAAAACATAAATAAAAAATAAAAAACTCCTGCCCCAGTTTCAGATACTGGGGAATTTTTATTTTTGATTTGGTTGGACTGAACCCTAGTATAGAGCTGCCTACGTATCCTTCAAAGGAATCAAGTCAAACGTAGTTCAAACTAACACGAAAGATTTCTTTGTTGTCTTTTTTTTCTTTTCATTTTTTCATTTTTCTTTTCTCCTTTCCTTTTCTTCTCTTCTCTTTTTTTTTAAACAACAAATTGACCTAGCTCCTATTTTCTGGTGGCATTTTTTTTTTTTTTTTGAACTTTGACTTTATAGTTGATTCCAAAAGAGGGGGGTCAAAGAAAAATAAAACAGGCTCAAAAGGGGTGACGAAGGGTATAAGTATTTAGGTAGCAGAAAAATAGCCCCCCGCCTCAAGAATGCCAAACATACTATCTCTTCTCAGGTTCGGCATTGATAGACATGAATGTCTTTTTGGTTTTGTCAGTTGTACAGCTCCGTAGTCAATATCTTGTTCGCAACAAATAATCTTTCACAAATTGGAGCCACATTTTATGGTCTTGGCCTTAATGTGAAATGATACATTTCAGTACCAACTAATCTATTTTAAATTCCCTGGAATGCACCTTCCTTGGAGATTTGGGTCATCTTCCCTGATATGATTAGATTATGGCAGGTCGTGGCCAAAGAGCCTTTCATCGATTACTCCGACTAGGCTTCAAAACTTTCAATTATCCTTAAGTCGGTATTCATGATAGGTTTGAGATAAACATCTTTAATCTCTACGGATATGACTATATTGGTTCCATGTGACACAGGCTTATCATTAAAGTTCTTCAACTTCTTATTTATCCTTAGAGTATTTTTTCTCGATTCAATTCAAGATTAAACAGGCTTTCTAAAATCTAGCCGAAAACTCCGTATGCATGTCATGTCACTAAAATTGGCGTGAAAAGAACTATATATGCAAAAGAACTATACATAGTGGATTAAAATGAGACAAAGCGAAAAGTTATATTTTATTGATTAAAGGATAGAGAGGTTTGATGACAGGACAATCAAACAACATCTGGATCACAACCTCGAAATAATACGGATGATAGAAATTATGACAAAATAAGTTACCAAGATTCCTTCCCGGCAAGGTGGGGAGTGTCTTTCCAATTATCAAGCTCAAACATCTTAGCTACGAATTTGCGCATCAACATCAAACAGGACCTTCAATAATTTTAAT
Organism: Nicotiana tomentosiformis; assembly: GCF_000390325.3. Taxonomy (NCBI): domain Eukaryota; kingdom Viridiplantae; phylum Streptophyta; class Magnoliopsida; order Solanales; family Solanaceae; genus Nicotiana; species Nicotiana tomentosiformis. The sequence goes on along the minus strand of NC_090820.1, from coordinate 106,863,064 downwards.
TACCTTGCATTCATCGGACAGGTTCTTGACATTTTTCACCAAACCGTACCCATATTCTTTATCATTGTAAATCATATGAACATTGCGTGCTTGGTCATGACGTTTAGGATGCCATTATCTTGAACCACGATCATTCCTTCTTGAATCATTATTTCTATTTCCCTTTTCAAAGCCCGACAATCCTCAATGCTATGCCCCTGGACATTAGAATGGTACATGCACCGTACATCAGGGTCAAAACCTTTTGCATATGGATCGGGAACATACCCTTGAAGCGGCTCAATCATGCCACAATGTTTTAGCCTTTCAAACAAACTTATGTAGGATTCTATGATTGGCATGAAATTGTCCCTCTGCTTATGTTCCCTTTCACACTCTTGTTTTGGACGAGGACGAAAGTATGTTAAAGTCGGGGCTCGCATATGTTGGCGATTGGATGGCTTGGCATAAGACTGAGCATTGAATGTTGCATACTGTGGAGCAACTGAGTATCGTGGATCCGGGGGTTGAGATGTTCCCCTTTGGCCTCTTTTTGCCCGTGATGCCATCATGGCCTCCTCATCTTTCTTCTTTTGATTAACAAGGTTGTCCGGCCTATTCTGGATTTCTTGGGTGGCTGCTTTGAGAGCTACTTGACTTATAATTCGGCCAGTATTAAGGCCATTCTCGATCATTTCTCCTATCTTGATTGCGTCAGCAAAAGGTCTGCCCATTGCGTACATTATATTTTGAAAATAATCAAGATCCTGAGCCTGAAGGAAGACAATGATTAACTCATTGTCATACATGGGTGGATTAACTCTAGATGCTTGCTCTCTCCACCTAACGGCATACTCCCTGAAGCTTTCAGTCGACCTTTTCTTCATATTGGACAGGGCATTGCAATCTGACGCAATGTCAATGTTGTACTGAAATTGTTTGATGAAGTCTTGGGCCATGTCGTCCCAAATGTGCCAGTGAGAGACATCTTGGTCAATGTACCATTCAGAGGCTACCCCCACAAGGCTCTCCCCGAAATAAGCCATCAACAACTCTTCTTTTCCTCTCGCGCCCCTCAGCTGGTTGCAGTACTTTTTCAAGTGGGCGATAGGGTCACCGTGTCCATCATATTTCTCAAATTTTGGGGTCTTGAACCCTGGTGGAAAATGGATGTGAGGAAACAAGCATAAATTACTGAATGAGACACTTTTGTGACCACCTAGTCCTTGTATGTTCTTTATGTTCTACTCAAGACTTTTCATTTTCCTGACCATCTCATCTGGCTCTCCTGTCTTGAGAGCCTTTTCATTTTCTGTAGGTGACTCATACTGTAGGGTATGATTGTGTGGAGTCGAAACCTTAAAAGCCATATCTGGAGAGTAGCACTGGCCATGATAAGCATGATATAATGGCTCGATGTTTGGTCTCGTCATAGGATTTAGTGGCGGGATTGTATACACTGGCGCGCCAGACATAACGAGAGGGGTGTTCCTAACCGGTGCGGCAGGAGGTCGTACATTGGAAGTACCAGGGGCGGCAGGGAAATTGTAATTTGGCACATACCCCGGAGGCAGAATGTGATCACTCGTTGTGGGGAGCGGTGGTTGAGTATCCTGGGGTACGGTGTAAGTTCCCTCTGAGGGACCCTGAGGCGGAGGCTGACCGAAGACCCAAGCCTGATACACGTCAGACAGTTGTCGTTTCAATCTTCTCACTTCCCCCGACTCTTGCTCAACTGATTGACCCTGAGGGTCGTCACTAACCACCTCGATTTCATCATTGTTAGCCATTGCGACCTTCCTCTTAGATCAGGTAAAGTAATGATGTGTTGCCAGTTTCAACACAAACCAACCACCTTAAACTTACTAAATAAGAGAAAAAATGTGTAAGCATTTTACAGATATGAATCAGACGTAATATGCCATGATCCTAACAATATCACCACTTCTAACATGCTTTTGGAAGGCTTCATATTTCATTCCGGCTTATAAGATTGCTGCATATTATTTTCTCTCTTTCTTCTCTTTTCTTCTTCTTCTTCTTCTTCTTCTTCTTCTTCTTCTTCTTCTTCTTCTTCTTCTTCTTTTCTTTTTTCTTTTTTCCTTTTTACTCCTTTTTATCTTCTTCCCTTTATTTTGGAATTATTGAGAAATATTTCGATCGAACCTTTTGGGGTTGTCTACGTATCATGTCACCGCATGAATCAGATCGTTACGTAGTTCAGGGACATGACGATTGTTTTTTTTTTTTTTTTTTACAAAACAAAGTTTTCCTCTTTTCCTCTTTTTTTTAATGTACAAAAAACAACATCTTTTTGTTTCATTTTCGAATTTTCTAAAATAAAATCTTTTTCATTGATTTTTGAATTTTTCTTCTCTTTTTTTTTTCTTTTTGATACAAGACAAAGGAAAATTACATAAAGATACAACCTAAAAGACAAATATTTAAATAAGACCAGACCCGACTCAAACAAACTTTTTTTTTTAAAATAAAAAAATAAATAAAAATAAAAGGCAAAAAAAAAAAACAAGGCTCAAAACACCAAAAGACTTTTACAGTTTTGATGACTACAAATGAACAATCAAAGTGGACTGCCAACTAAAAGAAGACTCTAATCTCTGCATGAGAATCCACCGGCATCATTGTAGTCAAAGTGCTTATTCCTGCGGTTGATCTCCCATATCATGGTATATGCGCTTCAAGTCTCTGGCAATGTGGCGTGTGAAGTTGGGCGCTACCGTAGCAAATTGCTCTCGGGTCAAACCCTGACAAGTCACACACCCTCGAGCGGTATAAGTAGCCACTTCATAGACCTTCCTTCTAACATGCTCCTGGCTCTGACTTAAAAACTGGATCTGTCGCTCATGGTTATTGGCTATGTCCGATATATCCGCCTCGCGTTGTAACGCTAGATTTAGCTGGTTCTGGACCTTTGCTAGCTCATTCTCTACCTGGTTCTTACCTGATTCTGCAGCCTTGGCCCGATCCCTTAGATCATGGATGATAAGGCTGTGATGCATTTGAATGGCTGGATGTTGTTGAGCAGCAACCCTTATTCTCGTTTGCCGAAGTTGTGCTTGAAGCGCTTGAACCTCATGTATCAGTCTGATTTTCTCCTCTTCAAACTCAATGCACTGCAAATCCATATTCACGTTGGCGATACTTATATCCTTACGTAGAGCCCAGATGATGGATTCATAATCTCTTGTTATTTCTTCCTTGGCATGCCCTACTCTTGTTCTGATTTTAGTCTCCCATTCTGTCGTGCTCTTCAAAATTGTCTCTTGCCTGGATCTAAAAGCATCTTGGTCATAGAACCACTCAAAATATGCCGGGTCTAACTCTCCTCGATCCTGATCTTCCACCATAGTGTGAGATTCAAGCACCTTAATTTCATCCCAAACCTGTTGAGCATAAGCCTCACGAACAAGATCCCCTGATATTACCTCCCATGTGAATCTTTGCATGTGCTCCACTGTGGGCACTACTTGTTTTCGACCTAACTGGCGTAGGGCTCTCATAGGCACATACGGTTGAAAACCCCGAAGACCCATCAAAATCAAAAACGAATGGCAGTAAGACCTGTATATGACTTCTTTTGGTGAGAACCAGTGGTAGTTCCATGTGATTTCAGTAGCGGTCAACTTTTGAAGATGCTCTCTCCATGCTTCGACTCCCTTGGGGAAGCTACTGTCTTCAGTCAAATCTTCAAACTCATCTCCAAGCTCATTGTGGCTCCAATAAACACTAAAATTTACCCGTGTTGGATAACTGAGAAGGTGCTCTAAAAACCATATTTGGAGTATGATGTTACAGCCTTCAAAGAAATCTTTTCCTTCTCGACACTTGGTCAGGGCACGGTAAATATCAGACAATACCATAGGAATGATAGTGACGTCCTTTCGATGCAATAAAGTGGTGACTATGCCAGATAATCGAATATCAATATTTTTGTCATGCCTCGGAAAAACCATTGTCCCTAGAAATGCCACTAGGAATGCTTTCCGCCCATGGCTTTGCCAAGCTTTGTATCCAATTTTATTGTCAAGCTCCTTTCCGTGCTTTGAAAATCCACCTGGACACCCATACCTGTCGTGCAAGAAATCCAATTGGACGTGCCCTCGTTCCACACTTGCTATTTTATTTTGGCTGATTGTCATCTGCTCAAGGAACTCACTGCCAGTGACATCCCTTGAGGCCAAAGGTCTCTTCTTCCGAAGTTCATCTCCTAACCTTGTGTATCCAGCTAACTCCTCCAAAGTGGGAGTTATTTCAAAACCATTAAAACGGAATACGTTATAATTAGGATCCCAGAAATGCACCAATGCCTCGATTAAGTCCCTCCTTGGGTTGATCGCCATAATGTTCATAAAGTGACCCAGATGGTCCTTTGTCTTTTCCTGCCCACAAATGCCCATATTTTCCCACCATTGTCTCAACAACCGGGGTATTTTATGCACAAGCCAAATCTGTGAGGGCTCGTCATCTTTCGGTCTTTTGTCAGATCTTCTTTTCATTGTATCCATATCGCTCCTAAGTAGTAGAACATGAGGTTAGGACCCATGCAAGCTTAGATAATACAAAAATCTCTGATACCTTGGGTTTTGACTCATGAAAGTTAGAAATGGCAATGTGGGACTCAAGTAACCGACCCTAACCGTGTTTTGAAGTGAGGGTTTACTGAAATTGAGCGGACACTCTCGTTGGGAGATGATACAATTTCGAAAGATCATTCAATTATGACCATAATGGTAAGACTTGACCGATTTGGACGGGGCACCGAACCATAAAAGGGTTGCTTATGTATTTTACATAGGGTCAAGAATCGAGTGCGCGTAGTTCGTACAAGAGACAAAACTGGACTACAAAGCCTTCTTACAAAAATGAACCTTTCGCACTTCCAAAGAAGCTTTTGGGGCAGTCACAGCAAAATAGCCGAACATAGGGACAAAATGATAAAAAGTCGATAAAATAAATAAAATGGTTATTTTTACGAAAATGGCCCTTCGATACTCCCGAGAGAGGCTTAAAGGTTGTCTCGGCAAATACTACGACCACAGGGACAAAACAATAAAAGGTAGACAAAAATAAAGAAAATGGCTATTTTTTCAAAAATGGCCCTTCGGTACTTCCGTTGAAGGTTTTAAGGGTGTCTCGGCAAAACGTCTAGACACGAGGGCCAAACAGTAAAAGGTGACCAAAAATAGCAAATTTGTTATTTGAAAATTTTATGCACATGCATAATTTTTATGCCCTTTTTTTTTTGAAAAATGTGGGCTGAACCCGATAGAGGTTGCCTACGTATCTCACATCCGGTGAGAATCAAACCTGCGTAGTTCGGTGATAAAATTTCTAATGAAACTAACTATATTTTCTCTCTTTATGAAAAATTAATCATGGACACCAAACGCACCAAATCACTTCGGGCTTTTTCTTTTAATTTTAAAAAGAACGAACATTTGTATAGAAATCGGGAGCATGTTTTTATTTTTTTTATTATTCTCTGCTTATTTAACTAATCCACCCTAAAGCCGGTCAACATGCAAGCCTTCCAAATAAAGTAACATGTAGCATATAAGTGAACGTTATGGTCTCAAAGAGGATACCTGTCTTATACGGACCCAACCCCTGTGCCGAGTTTCGCTAAGTCAAATGCACGTGACGCAAATAAAGTGAACCTACTAGGGATATCCGGCATGAGGTATGTTCTTCTAGGTTTAAATCCTGATGGAGAAGGTGTCTAGACTGGCTTACTCGAGCGGACAACCCGAGCCGAGGAGCGACAAGCGTCACCAGTAGTAGAACAACACTGGCTAGCTAACGACTCTCTCGCCTAAGCATGTGTGATTAAATCTTCACCAGAAGCTGGTAGGCTAATTGGCTTTATCTCAAGACAGAAATTTTGTGATGCTGGTAGGCAAACACAACATAACTAACTATAAGAAGACTTAGAGGGGTGCGAGAGAGGATACAATTTATATGTACAGTTTAACAATATCAAAACAGTATAAAGTGGACAAGTAACAGATTAGGCCCAAATAAATCACAATATATACAAAAATTAATGAAGCCAAATAAATTCAATATACAAGCTCGAATTCTTAATGGTCCCCAGCAGAGTCGCCAGAGCTGTCACACCCCTTTTTCTACCCGCGAAATAATATTGTGTGGATTAAAGGGTTTTTTCAATTAAAGTGACAAAATTGAGTAGGGATTATTTTATTTACAGAGTCGCCACTTGGAATTGATTTTGTTGGTGTTCCAAGTCACCTTTTATTTGAATCCCTAATCAAAGGAAGATTTGACTCTATTATTATTGGTCTACGAAAACAAAGTCTGGGTAAGGAATTCTGTTAACCGAGGAGAAGGTGTAAGGCATTCCCCGAATCCCGTGGTTCTAGCACGGTCACTTTTATTGACTAAAATTTGGCTTGAATTATTTTTGGATAAAGTGTGTATTATTTGCCTTAAGTTACTATTGTCTAGTGCTGCTTAATAATTAATAATTTTGGCCTAGGAGCGTGCAAGCACACAAAATCCTTATTTAATTATATGTATTAAAACAAAGAACGTGTCGGTACACATGGTTTAAATACAATTAATATTGAAAAGTCAAGGAGCGGGAATGCACACATGACTACTTTATTAAAAACAAAATCGACCAAGGACCGTGTATGAACACATGGTCTACATCTCAAACGTGCCTAAAATTGCCTATCGCTTAAATTAATTAAAAAGCGCTTCTTTTTTATTTTTTACTTGTTCGACTGAAAAAAAAATATTATTATTAAAAATAATTTTCACTAATGCAAGACATTAAACCCGGGTAAGCTTATGTTAAACTTTCATGGTATTGAGCCACTTATTTTATTTAACAAAAGATAATTTATTGGTTTTAAAGAAAATACCTATCTTGCTTTCTATTGTCATTGGGCCTACAAATTTTAGCTTATTTGGCCCGTGTTGCTTAAGAGCCTCGATGACCAAGACAACACAAAATAATAAGTATTCTTCTAAGCCCAAATTGCTTCTTACATTGATGTCCAAACTAAATTTTTTTTTTCATAAAAGAAACTTACATGCTAATTATTATCTTTTATCTTCTTAACCAACTATTTCTTAAGGACTAACATAATATTTCTACTCATCTACACCAATCATGGCACTAATCAAACTACACTCATTAACAACATAAAAACCACGACTAAATATCAAAACTACAAAAAAAACGGTAATACTTCAATGCTAAAGAGAAGAACTATATTAAGTATAACATTATGTTGGCTATATTTCAAAGCATCAAAGCATTTGAAGCTAGAAGTCTTTCTTAGATAATTATACATGAACCATGAAAGTAACTCACGGAAAAGAGCCCAAACTAAACAACACATGATTAAAAGTGGGGTCTTTATCTTTTCCTTAAACTAAGTAATCTTAACAGAATGCAATTTCAATCACATATATAAAGAAGAAAACGATAATTTAACTAATTTTTAACAGATTTACATAATGATAACACTAATATAACTCTCATCATGAAACAAAATCAGATCTAATATGTTCCATCAACCAAACCGGGATCAAATCCTTCTTATTATCATCAAGAATCTGCAATATAAGAATTTGAAAGTTACCTGGTTTGTGGAATAATAAAATACAGCAGTGCAGCAATAAAAAACTCAGCAGCAAATACAGTAGAAACAGCAGCAACTCAAGTGTTAAGACAGCCCAGAAAAACTCAACAAAGATGCTTGAAACTGGTAGTTATCAACTTCACAAATTGCCTAAGGGATCTTTCTATTTTTTTCGAGGTTTTTGCACTCAAATAATCCTCACAAAACTCTGAAATTTTAGCTTTTTATATGCATTAAGCTGCTGATTTTTCTCAAAGATATATGTCTTTAAGCAACTCTCCAAGATGTGTCTCAGTATAAGATAGAGTGTGTAATAGAGTGTCCCCCTTTTCAGTGAGTAAGGAACTCTGCATTCTAAGTGTAAGACAGTCCCTTTTATAGGAGAAAAGCAGCCCTTTCAATAGGCAAATAAAGTTAGATTTTTGGACAGATTTTGGTTCACCAAAAATTTGTCCAAAAGACTGACTTTGTGTGCTAAACATTGTTCAAGGTCTGTCCCAAAGGTGAAGGACAACCTGAAAATCTGCTGTGTCAGAAGAAATGAGAAAAAATGTCCTTTCAGCCACCCTACTAGTAAAAGTAAGCTACTATAATAAAATAAACTAAACTTCAGATTTTAACCATCAACAAACAATTACTTGCTCAACACAAATCAAACTTGGACAACTATGAACTGACAAAGCATAGACAAGACTAAAAACGTAATTGAACTAAGTATTAAAACCAACTTGATGGGAATGAATTCGATTTGTGCAAACTAATTACTAAACAAACAACTAAATTCATAAACTAATGCTCAAAACAGAACGAGTGTCATTAACAATCGGACAACGACTAACAACAACTAAATAATCGACTAACTAAGTGAACAATTTAACTAATACACTAAAGATCATATTTAAATCAATAACAAATCTAACAAACTACTAAACTTAATAGAGATAGCTAATTAAATAAACCTAACTTGAAACTCTAATTAACAAGAAATAACCAAAACAGAAAAATAAAAAAATAAAAAAAATTAGAAACTAATCTACGAAATTAAAAAAAATCAAAAATTAATTAAAGAGATGACGATTATACCTAACAAGTATGCTTGAAACCGTTCGAGCCACGAGAAGACGCCGGAGATGCTAAAAGGTGACTACCCGACTCCGAAACGCATGTTTCTTTCAGGTAGATGCTAGAACGAAATGTGTTTCAGCATCTCGCCAAAAGAAACGAGTGTCTTTGAGTCGAAAAATAGCTAAAATGGGGGTTCGGGGCATTTTGGCAGTGGAGCCGTGGCGGCGGCGAGGAGCGGGTCGGCGGCGATGGGGATTTTGGGGGTGAAATGGGTAGGAAAATATAGGTCTCGTGGAGCTCTATCCATTCATGTATGTGTTGTAGGGTGGTGTTAGCCGGAGCTTCAAGAATTTGGACCAAAAAGTGGCGGCTAAAGTTTCTTAGATCTAAAATTCAAGGAGTTTGAGGGTTTTTTGAAGGAATTGGTTTGGAGATATGGGAAGAGGAGGTTGTGGAGATTATATGGTGCTAATTTGGAGCTGTTTGGAGGTGGTCCGCCGCCGGTGGGTGATTTCCGGCGACGGCGGCGAAGAGAAGAGAGAGAAGAGAGAGAGAGAGAGAGAGAGAGAGAGAGAGAGAGAAGAGAGAAAGAGTTAATAGGGGAAATGAGGGAATTTTTTAGATTTTTGAGGCTTTAAATACCTCTTGAGAGATCAAATATGGACCATTAGATCAAGGGGTGATCAATGGATGAGATTTGATCTTGGGTCACTTAATGAAACGACGTAGTTTTGAGGCAAAACTACGTCATTTCGGACCCTTTCAAAGGCAGCCCCTTATCTTGCATTTTTGGCCACTTTCTCTTTCAAATTTGGCCCAATTTCTTTCTTAATCCTACTTATTAAAATAAATTTATACAAACAAATAAATTAATTAAGTAACTTATTCAAATGATCAATTAACTAGATTAATTCACCAATTGAATAGTTAGTTAATTCCTAAAATACACAAATAAAGAAAGAACTATTTTTTTGGTATTTTTATGATAGGAAATATGCAATCAAAGACACAAAAATTGAGAAATATAATTAAAGCCACAAAACACTAATGACTTTAGGAGGTGTTAAAATAGTACAAAAATTAGGTATTCACACACTTCAATTGTTAGATGAGCGCTAAAAGAAGTAAGAAGGGACTAAGTGTGGGGTGACTTTTGAGTGGAACTAATGAAAGGAAGATATGTGCACTTGTTTTGTAAAATACTACAACACTAGCGGAAATCATAAAAAAAAAAAAAGAGAAAGAAAAATATAGATGAATAAATTGTTATCTTGTTCTTGCTAGTGGGTATGAATTTAAGTAGTGCTTAAAGAAACATGAAATATTGTTGGGGGTGATATTATTTGTGAAATTGAAGTGGTGTTGAATAATTTGCGCTTAAGTTATTTGATGATGTATTAAAGTGCTTAGGAGGTTGAGTCACTATTCCTAAAATATATTCTACCCGTCCCTTAGCCCACATTACAACCATGAAAAAGTCCTAATTGATTTTAGATCGAACGAGCTTACATTAGTAGAGATTTACATTAAGGGCAAGCCTATGGTACCAATTGTATGCATGTGACTTCTTTGTGAGAGTGAGCGATTTTCTTTGATATATGTGAGTCATTAAAATATATTTGATCATGAGATTCGAATGTATGGATTGAACTCGCTCTCTTGTTCTTGTTGTGAGGGCACATGGTTTCACGAGGGATAGGTAACGTTATTAGACTTCTCTATGATGTTGGGTGTTCAAGCCATGAATGCATTGTGACATTGAGTCGGATTTTGAGGTTAGGATTGTTGTGACCATATTGTCTTTGTTCGAATATTTTTGAAGAATGGCATAAGTAAAGGGAAGTGTATGTGATGCATATTCTAGAGCCTAATTGTAGCAAATAACCATGGTCATAAGTGTAGTATGCTTTAAATGATAAGAGCTTAATTTTGTTTCGTCTAATATAGTGATGGTTTGTTCGAGGACGAACAAAGGTTTAAGTGTGGGGTGGTGATGTTGGGCATATTTCGATATGTGTTGATGTTACTTTACCCATGTTTTAACCGCTTTTTGATGCTATTTGATCCTTAAAATGCCCAACATGATTTAATTATTGGTTTTATGACTAATTGAGTTGTGTGTGATGAATTAGGGTGTTTGGAGTGCAAAATTATGAAGAAAAGGTGCTCTAGGTAGAGGAAGAGGGGTTGGATGCATCGCATCCAATCTAGAGAAAAAAGATTTCGTGCACCCTTAGCAGTGAAGTCGGCCCATAGCATCCGCCATAGCATCCGCACCTGGGCAAAGCTTAGAAGGAGGAACAAAGGGTGGATGCGACGCATCCACCATAGCATGCGAAGCTGAGAAGTGGAGGACGAGGTGGATGCGACGCATCCACCCCAGCATCAATCCCTGTAGCCAAGTCGGATTAGGAATATAGCCTGAAGAGCATCCTCGTACTATATATAGCTTAATTTATGGACATGATTGGATCTTCAGACTATGGTGAGCCCATGTAGAAGACAAAGGTCGAGGTCTGAGCAAAAAATAAATAAAACTCTGATTTAGTCGAAATTGGATGCGAGTTGTCAGGAAATATACACCAAAAATTATTGCAAATGCTCAATGACCATTACCATTGACTCTATGTTAGTTTTCATATATTCGGGTGAAAGTTGTATGATGTAAAGTGTTGGTGACTAAAAATTTTAGTTATCTGAAAATAAAATTTTAATGGTAGTTGTAGTGATTATTCAAATAGAGTGCAAGGTCAAAAAAAAGTATGAGAAGAAGAATAAGAATATGAACGCACATACGCTAGAAGGGGGGTGGAAGGGGGAGGGAGAGAGATTGATAAGGTGATGCATTTTTTAGAGTAGAGGATGCCGCTTTGAGAAGGAGAAGAGAAAAGAAAAATAAGTCTTTTGAATATAGGTTCTACATACGGGTGGGTACATTTTAATTTGGGTGAATTTTATGTTACGCCAATGAGACGAAGACACGTAGACATTAATTAAAGTTTTTTTTTTTAACCTAAACAGGGTTGTTAGTCGTAAGGATAGTCTTGAGCCGAAAAAAAAACGGTGAAGGCAATTTTTGCAAAATAGATGGACGGAGGGTATCATTGTACCAACTCTAATAGTCCGGGGTGGCCCTTTTTCGTATAAACTACACGATACATTTGCTAATAATTGATTAAGTTCTATCCTTTAGTTACCAATACGATGAAGACCATCAGATCCTTAAGGTAAAACCCGAGGAAAATTTTGGTAGATAGGAAAAAGGTAGTCCGGTGCACAAAGTATCTCGAATTCACGCAGGGTTCGAGAAAAGGTTGCATCTTCTGAGGTTGTGATGTAGATAACATATTCTAATGGAAACATTAGTGGTTGTTTCCACGACTTGAACCTGTGACCTGGATATCACACGCAATCAACTTTACCATTACTCCAAAACTCTTGGAAAATTAAAAGCTTATAAGTGAATCCAAGAAAAATCCATTCTATATCTCTAGTATGGTCAGCAGGAAATATCTAGGGCCTACACTTTTTCGACTTTCTTTGCAAGACAATATTGCATGAGCATGAGGTTATTCTTATGATCTGGTCAAGTGGATATTTCAAAAAATCCACTATTACACGTGGCAATTTTGGGTTGGCTCTAAGTGAGGAAATCTTCATTGGGTTGGATTTTTTTTAACATATATATTGTATCTAAAAAGAAAATAGGAAAAATGGATATTGTATAGCTGCTGTAAAAATAAGAGGTATTATTACTTTTAGTCCCCGTCAGAAACTATTTACATCTAGATGCCGAAAAAGTGTATAAAATTTGTATAATTTTTGTATACAACATACAAAATAATATATATATATATATATATATATATATATATATATATATATATATATACAAAAAATATACAAATTTTATACATGTTTTCGGCCATTATTTTTACAGCAGCTATACAGTGTCATTTTTCCTAAAAATAATAGCCGAAAATGTATAAAATTTATATATTTTTTGTATATATATACACATTATGTATGTTATATACAAAAATTATATAAATTTTATATACTTTTTCGGCTACCAAATATAAATAATTTTTAACGCGGGCTAAAAGCGATAATACCCTAAGAAAATATTATGCATGGTGGTGAACTTTGCCAAATGGACATGAAACAAAGACAAAGAATAGAAAATTGTCTTTCACCAATTATAAAACAGATAATGATATTCTAGGATAAGGACTTTGGTTATATATACAGTAGGTGCAAGCCCATTAAACTCATCAAGCCACAAACCAAATATTCTTTCTGTGTAGTAGCTACATTTTATAGTATTTCATTTTATTTCTACAATGGCAGCTGCTACAATGGCTCTCTCCTCTTCTTTTGCCGGAAAGGCAGTAAAACTCTCACCATCTTCCTCTGAAATCACTGGAAATGGGAAAGTTACTATGAGGAAGACTGCTAGCAAGGCCAAGCCTCTATCTTCTGGCAGCCCATGGTATGGTCCTGACCGTGTCAAGTATTTGGGACCATTCTCTGGTGAGTCTCCAAGCTACTTGACCGGTGAATTCCCTGGTGATTATGGATGGGACACTGCCGGACTTTCAGCAGATCCAGAAACTTTCGCCAAAAATCGTGAGCTAGAGGTTATCCATTGCAGATGGGCCATGCTTGGAGCTCTTGGTTGTGTTTTCCCCGAGCTCTTGGCACGTAACGGTGTCAAGTTTGGAGAAGCCGTATGGTTCAAGGTTGGATCCCAAATTTTTAGCGAGGGTGGACTTGACTACTTGGGTAACCCAAGTTTGGTCCATGCACAAAGCATCTTAGCCATTTGGGCTTGCCAAGTCGTGTTGATGGGAGCCGTTGAGGGTTACCGTGTTGCTGGTGGGCCTCTAGGTGAGGTTATCGACCCACTCTACCCCGGTGGTAGCTTTGACCCATTGGGCCTTGCCGATGACCCAGAAGCTTTTACTGAGCTCAAGGTAAAGGAGATCAAGAATGGCAGACTTGCCATGTTCTCTATGTTTGGATTCTTCATTCAAGCTATAGTCACCGGAAAAGGTCCATTGGAAAACCTTGCTGACCACCTTGCCGACCCAGTTAACAACAATGCATGGTCCTATGCCACAAACTTTGTCCCCGGAAAGTGAAATTCTTAGAAACAAAATATCACATTTTTTGATGGCCTTGTAAAGCTATTGTAAATTAGTGAATATCATATATATGTGAATTTTGTTTAATTGTGTAGTTCTCAGTTACATTTTCCGTGCTTTCCTTAAGTTAAATACAAGCTCAAATGGCGCAAGTTTGACATTTCAGAAGGATTAAAACAAATATAATAGTAACAACAAAACGGTTCAATGTTCAACAAAAATTTGCAGGCCTTTCTACCACCATTACAATGATCAGAAGATATGTTTATGCAGATTGACAATAGGAGGAAAAACTGATTCTAACCAAAATCAAAAGCAACAAGAAAAATAATCTTAAATCATTGCAGGCCTTTTTATCCATCTCTGTCAGGGAAAAAACTAACGAAATAAAAGCATTAAAAATTGTGTATAAAAATCCATGCATCCTTTCATAACTTATGAATACCAAAGGGAAGAGTGTAGTAGGATGGAAAGAAGTAGTATGAGTTTAACTTATACATGCTGATTGTGTAAAATATTTTTATATTAGCATATTAACCAAAAGAAATCTATAATCTAATTAGTAAGTGTTAGGATCGGGTTATAGGGTAGTGCGAAATTTATCCAAATAACGTTATAATGATAATAACAAAGACAATGCAAGTTGATAATAACGGCAATTAAAGAAGATAAAGAAGACACAAATTTAACGTGGTTCGGTAAAGGTGACCTACGTCCACAAGCGGAGATGAGCAATTTTACTATACCAACAAGAGTACAAAAGAGAGTACAAAATTAGAGTAATTAAATACTCTAATTAATCCCAAATACCCCAAGAGAATAACTTCACAAGATCACTCTAAAGAAAGGGTTCACACAAGTATTTCCTAACACTCACTCTCTTACAAAATACTCTATAATGAAATAAATGAGGAGAAAGAAAGACAAGAGTAAAAAGCTCTTGAATTGGTGTGTTTACAAATGAGGAGAAGCTCCTCTATTTATAGCAAGAAATCCTTGGCCTAATAGTGGATATTATATCATGACAAATGTCAATCCACAAATTTTATTATAATGGATATTATATCATGAAAATTTGGTCATATTACAGTAAGCCCTTCATAAATAGTGAGATTTATAACCATAGAACTACGACAAATGTTTTGCTACAACAGCTAAAATTATTCGATAGTATAAAAAAATTTTACATCAACGAAAGATACTAATAGTAGTTATTTCTGGTCATAGATACTAGTTATAACATGAATTTAAAGAAACCATAACTCTTGTTTTTACATCCCATCCCTTCCCCTAAATGCATCTTGTCCTGTCCTGTCCCGTCCCCTTAGGCAACCATAGATACTAGTTATAACATGAATTTAAAGAAACCAGAACTCTTGTTTTTACATCCCATCCCGTCCCCCTAAATGCATCTTGTCCTGTCCTGTCCTGTCCTGTCTCGTCCCATTAGGCAACCATAAATACTAGTTATAACATGAATTTAAAGAAACCGGAATTCCTTGGTTTAGAAAAAGAACAAGTTATGTTAAAGGAAATTCAATCAAACCTTCTCTACTGAATGTAATTGTAATGGTAGTCAATCATTGCTCAGCAGTCAGGAGGAGTTGCATATGTAGTAGACATAAAAATTATAATTTTTGAAAAAAAGTAGTGTTTAGAGTTAAATTGAAAAATGGTATTTGGAATTTGAAATAATGTTTGAACATGCATTTTACTTGAAAAAATATTAAAATTTTGTGAGTGGTGAAAAAAGTTTTACTGAAAATTTTGAATTTGAAAAACTCATTTTCAAAAAAAAATTCGAAAACTTGCAAAATTTCATGGACACACAATTTTTTGAAAAAAAAAATTGTAAAAAAGGAATTGTTTTTTTATAAACAAACGGGACCGCAATTACTGAGTCAAAAATATTGAAATTAAACAAGACCTTTATTTCCAACTACTAGATAACCATATGATCCATGAATAAAGGATTTGATCAGTAAACCTCTTGAAAGTGTCACTACAAGAATAATGCATATGACATGGAGATTTTTTTGAGTATTTTGTAAGAAAAGTTTGTAATTTCTTCCTTTTCTTTTTTCATACTTCTCCTTTTTCTATGAAAAAATATTTAGAAGTGTTAGACTTGTTTTTTTTAATTGTTTAATCATTTGGTATCCCTAACTCGCTAATTAAACTAATTCAAAATCGCATCGCATAACAGAAGTGTTGGGCTATTGTACTATGCATTTTCTTAATATCAAAATTTTCTTTTGTGATCTCATTGTGAGGAAGAGGTATATACACCACTAATAATACAAGTGGTCATATTTGATATGCCAGCCAAACAGAAGTGTGTGAACTATTGCATGGCCATGATTTTCTAGATGTGGATTTTGCAATAATATCCTATAACAGACGTGGCAACTCTGGATTTGCTGTAAGAGAAGAAATCAACATTGAGCTAGATTTTTTAGGCATAATAATGTATCTAAAGTATCTAATCATGTTGACAAATGGACCAGAATACAAATAAAAAATTGTCATCCACCACTGAGAAAACAGATAATGATATTTTAGGATAAAGACTTTAGTCCTTTGGAGTCATTTAAATACACTTGGTGCAAGACCATAAAACTCAAGCCACAAATCAACTCTTCTTTCTGTGTAGTAGCTGCACTCAAGAGCTTTTCATCTTCCTTCTACAATGGCAGCTTCTACAATGGCTCTCTCCTCCTCTTCATTTACCGGAAAGGCAGTAAAACTCTCACCATCTTCTTCTGAAATCACTGGAAATGGGAAAGTTACCATGAGGAAGACTGCTAGCAAAGCCAAGCCTGTCTCTTCTAGTAGCCCATGGTACGGTCCTGATCGTGTCAAGTACTTGGGCCCATTCTCTGGTGAGGCCTCAAACTATTTGACCGGTGAGTTCCCTGGTGACTACGGTTGGGATACTGCTGGACTTTCAGCCGATCCTGAAACTTTCGCCAAAAACCGTGAGTTAGAGGTGATCCACTGCAGATGAGCTATGCTCGGAGCTCTTGGTTGCGTCTTCCCTGAGCTCTTGGCACGTAACGGTGTCAAGTTCGGTGAAGCAGTATGGTTCAAGGCTGGATCCCAAATTTTCAGCGAGGGTGGACTTGACTACTTGGGCAACCCAAGTTTGGTCCACGCACAAAGCATCTTGGCCATTTGGGCTTGCCAAGTTGTGTTGATGGGAGCTGTTGAGGGTTACCGTGTTGCTGGTGGGCCTCTTGGTGAGGTTGTCGACCCACTCTACCCAGGTGGTAGTTTCGACCCGTTGGGTCTTGCTGATGACCCAGAGGCTTTTGCTGAGCTCAAAGTTAAGGAAATCAAGAATGGTAGACTTGCTATGTTCTCCATGTTTGGGTTCTTTGTTCAAGCTATCGTCACCGGAAAGGGTCCATTGGAGAATCTTGCTGACCATCTTGCTGACCCAGTAAACAACAATGCTTGGGCTTACGCCACAAACTTTGTCCCCGGAAAGTGAAGCTCTTAAAATATAGTGCGTTCTATTAGCTGATTGTTTGATGACCTTGTAAAGCTATTGTGAATTACAGGAAATTATATATGAATTTGTTTGGACTCCAGTAATTCTGTTTTTCTCGATCAGTTACATTTACCCTTCTTTTCATAAGTCAAATACAAGCTAAAAGGGAGGAAAAGGGCTCCCAATAGTTGGCACTTCAGAAGTCTTGGAAAACAAAAGTGGTAGCAGCAAAATGTTCCTGACCGTTTATCAGCAGTCAAAAAGCTCTAATTAAATCCATTTCTGAGCAGAAACATTATGTCGTCTCCACAATATATAGTAAACGCTGCAGAACTAATTAATCAAAAGAATTACAATTATACAAAAGCAGTTTTAACTATTAGGCTCATGTCTAAAGATTGCATCTATTAATGCATATAAACCATTACATATCCACAATGCAAAGTTGTAGACAAAGTTGTACTAAGCTCATTTAGGTAGTCAAAGTTGTGCTAAGCTCATTTCTCTTATTAGGTCTTAATTACCTTTTTTTACGTTCATATGGTCACTTCCTCAACTTCACTTACTTTTAAGATATATTCTCATATTTCACGCCTTACCAAGATTTGATGATTCTATACAAGCTAGCTTTCCAAACTAACAATTTATCATTTCATTGGATTGTTGTACGTCTCGTTGACTGAGATTGGTTCATTCCGTCCTGCCTTGACGGCTTATTAATTCTGCCTTGAACACTGGCTCCTTTTAATAATGGGAAGAATATTTTAATCGAAACAAAATCAAAACAACTAGAAAGAAAAAAAATCAAAGCTGAAATCACAAATCCATCTGTGACAGCGCAAAAATAATTAATGAAATTAAAGAATAATTAAAAGTTTACAGGCATCAAAGTCATTCATGGGTTCATGGTTCGGTTTGTGTCGGTTTTTCCCTAAAAAGAAACCAAACCAAAGTAATTTTTTCAAATATTGGAACCAAACCAAACCAAACCAAATAAGTGGGGGGTTTTTATCGATTTGGTTTTGTTGGTTTTTCGGTTATTTATCGATTTTTTTTCTTAAATATGAGACATACACTACCAAAATTTATATTTCGGCGACTATATTTTCAACGTAACACTATCAAATCAATTGCTCTTTAAGAAATCTATCATTTACCAAGATATATTGATGATAATTGAATCAAATAGTGATGAATAATTTAAGTACTCAAATTAAAAATTAATTATTTTTAACACAAAAATAGCAAAAGAATACTGGCAATCAAACTAGAATGTAAAGGCAAAGAATTAGATTATTATAATAGCAAAGAACTAGACTAAAAATACAAATGACTAATATATGTACCATAAAATTTTATAAAATTTATATGAAAATATACAACTACTTTCATAGTCGGTTTGTTTCGTTTTTTTTCGATTATTTTTTTTATAAAACCAAAACACCCCTAATTCATGGGAGCTTGGTTACTAGGATATTTGGACATACATTATACAACAACAATAAACCTAAAGTAATTTCGCTTGTGAGGTCTAGGGAGTGTAATGTGCACGCAGATATTACCATTTATGCTTATTTTGAGGAAGTAGAGAAGATTTTTCATGGCCAGTGTGTGAACTATTGCATGGCCAGATTTTATAGATGTGAATTTTGCAATAATCCACTATCCGACGTGGCAACTCTGGATTGCTGTAAGAAAGGAAATCAACATTGTGTTGGATTTTTTAGACATATCCTGTCATGTTTACTGGTGTTGAACTTTGATAAATCCACGAGAATGCAAAAGTTAAAAAATTGACATACACCAATGAGAAAACAGATAATGATATTCTAGGATAACGACTTTTGTCCTTGAGACTCATTTATATACAGTTGGTGCTAGACGATATGAAACTTAAGCCACAAACCAACTCTTCTTTCTGTGTCTGCATTCAACAGTTTTTCGTCTTCCTTCTACAATGGCTGCTTCTACAATGGCTCTCTCTTCCCCTTCTTTTGCCGGAAAGGCAGTAAAACTCTCACCATCTTCCTCTGAAATCACTGGAAATGGGAAAGTCATCATGAGGAAGACTGTTACCAAGGCGAAGCCTATCTCTTCTGGTAGCCCATGGTATGATCCTGACCGTGTCAAGTACTTGGGCCCATTCTATGGTGAAGCCCCAAATTACTTGACCGGTGAGTTCCCTGGTGACTATGGGTGAGACACAGCTGAACTTTCAGCAGATCCAGAAACTTTTTCCAAGAACCGTGAGTTGGAGGTGATCCATTGTAGATGGGCGATGCTTGGAGCTCTTGGTTGTGTCTTCCCCGAGCTTTTGGCACGTAACGGTGTCAATTTCGGAGAAGCTGTATGGTTCAAGGCTGGATCCTAAATTTTTAGCGAGGGTGGACTTGACTACTTGGGTAACCCAAGCTTGGTCCATGCACAAAGCATCTTGGCCATTTGGGCTTGGCAAGTTGTGTTGATGGGAGCCGTCGAGGGTTACCGTGTTGCTGGTGGGCCTCTTGGTGATGTTGTTGATCCACTTTACCCTGGTGGTAGTTTTGACCCATTGGGTCTTGCTGATGACCCAGAGGCTTTCGCTGAGCTCAAGGTAAAGGAAATCAAGAATGGTAGACTTGCTATGTTCTCTATGTTTGGATTCTTTGTTCAAGCTATCGTCACCGGAAAGGGTCCATTGGAGAACCTTGCCGACCATCTTGCTGACCCAGTAAACAACAATGCTTGGGCCTACGCCACAAACTTTGCTCCTGGAAAGTGAGAGATTATATATTAATTTTGTTTTTGGTCTCCAGTAACTGTCTCTTTCTCAATTACATTTTCTGTTCTTTTCATAAATCAAGTATACAAGTTAAAGGGGTTAAAAAGTGCTCCCAAGTTGGCACTTCAGAAGTCTTGGAACAAAAGAAACAGTGTTTCAAGGTGCAAACAAGAATCTGCAAACCACAGAAATAGAAAGTTCAAGTCAGAATTTCAAAACAAGAGTCCCATGGGGTGCAAAAAATTTAACTAGGCATTACCTACTGTTATACATCTTCTATTTTCTTGCTTTTTTTAGAACTATGAGAAGTATTTCCGAACAATAATATAAATTTTGAATCAATAATCACCTTATAATTAGTTGTGCAAAAACTAATTTGCTTCTTTACCTATTCAGATGACTTGAAAGAATGTCATGAAACAAGGTCAACTACGACTTGCTGCTCTTGATCTCACAACAACCACCTTAAAATCTTGGATCTGTCTTTCAATGAATCCCTACTAAAATCTATGCTTAAGTCTTGAACAAGCTCTATCTAAATTTTCACTATCTTAGATGTAGTAACTAATAATCGAATGCACCTCTCAAAGGTGTCGTTAAATTCATGTATATGTATAAGATATATATATATATATATATATATATATATATGTTTTATACTTCAGTACCACACGAGAGAGGGAGAGGGGGTGATTTGTGTGGTGTCCAATTTTTCGCGTGCACAGATTATAGAATGACCTGGTTCTTCTATGTGTTCTTTATACTACTGTTGCGAAATAATAAATACATAAATTAAAGAACACAAGAATTTTTTACGTGAAAAATACCCGGCTCAAAAGGTGAAAAACCACGACCTACTTCCCAGTAGGATTTTTTCAAAACTCTTCACTAAATCACTGAGCCAAAAACTGCATTTATAAACACTTTTGTAAACTTAGGATTAACTCTAATCCCGTTGTGGCACACAACCTCCAACTGTTGCGACAATTTCAAGTTAACTCTAAATTGAATACTCTGAGTACCTATTACAATTGCCTCTAGATAAAGCTGAAAGGTACAATATGAAAGCACCTACTACAATTGAACTAGAATAAAAGACAGACACTTGAAACTGGTTCTTTTATCTAGTTCATATAGCTTCAGGTTTGCACACTTGAATCACACACGAATTGCTTGCAAAATACCTTACTATTTTGCTCTCAATTCACGTTTAACTTCTGCTTTTGTGCATCCCAGTTGAATGAGAACATCCTGCGATTTATAGAGTTAGTAGAGTATAAAATAACTAGAATTCTAATGCTACTCTTCCTTGGTGGAAGAGTTCTAGTTGATCTCAACTTCTAACTCCTCCCTTATCTTGGATAGTATTCTCTTTGATTAAGGAGTCCTTCTCCTTATCAATGCAGCCAAACGCACATGCAAGTATACGCGGTCGTCAAGTAATAAAGTGACTAAAAGTCGGATGTCGAACCCACGAGGACTTGTGATTAACTATTAACTAAATTAGACTATCATAATTATCTAAACAAGAATTAAACCTAAAAATATTTGATTCTAAACTAATTAAATAAAAAAATATAAATAATGAACTTTGAACAGAGAAAGAGCAGATTTTTATGATATCAATGTAATGAAAACGATCTAGGGTTATGGGCTATCTAACAATCCTATTGTATTCTTCAATTGAATTGACCGACTAATTTATCTAGCTTATTGGTTGACAGGGTTAATATTGCTCATAAGAATCTGTCGAGTTCTTACTCGCCTATTCAAGCTAACCTAACGCCTATATGTCTATGGAGTTAGAATCAACAAGAACGCATTTATAATTCCTGTAAATCAACCAAGCAAGGCAATTAGGTATATGTCTATCCTAACCACGAATCCGTTCCCCGATGCCCGAGTTCAAGAACTTGCTCTACTCAATCCTATATGCAATCTAGAATTCCCACTTTCGAGTTCAATTCTAGATTCGTAGATAGTATTCAATTGGTGATCAAGCAATTAAATAATTAAGCGCAAGATTGAATAAATAAACCAATATGATAAATCAAGAAGACAAAATCAATATCAGAATAACAATAGTCATGAAAGAACCACAACCATAGAACGTGAAGTTTAGCTCCACATAGACATGGTAGCCAAACAACAAATCATACAAAGAAACATAAAAATTACTAAGTTTGGTGAGAGAAAGATGGAACTTGATGAATTTCGGCCTCCACGACGGCTTTGTGCTTGTGTTTTTTCTCTCAAAACATCCTCCCTCTTTTAAAATAGGTTTATGTTGGCTTTTATATGAGTTGGGGGCGTCTAGGGATCGAAATAACCGAGTCCTAGTCGAAAAGGGACACTTTCCCGTCTTGAGCGTCCAGGGCAGCGTGGGGCGCTAGCCCTGGCGCTCAAATATTTTAGCTGCTGTAAATTACGCCACAGCCAGCGCCCCACGCTCGTTGTGACCCTCAAATTTTACTTTTTGCCTTTTTGTCCCGATTTCGCGCCCTTTCGTCCCAAATTGCATCCGAATGATCCCTACACATAGAAATACCAAAATTTAGGATAAATAATCATATTAAACATCTCAAATCATCGAGACATGAGCAAAATGTGAGGCGGTATATATCAAAATATGCATACATTAAGCCGATTATCATGCAATCTTTTCGATCAGGAAATCTGCCCGTGTCTATGCACACAAGGGATGAACCTGGTTCATGCCTGGACTTTCTTTGTCAATTTTCAAAACTAACCTTCACTTGGGCCAACAGTATATATATATATATATATATATATATATATATATAAAATCAAGAACTCGAACAATGACTTGCTGATTAGTGACAATAAAAATGACATTACATGGATGAAAACAGATTCAAATAGCTGTTGCAAATGTCTTAGCCATTATTGTGAGGTAACCTGCTCATCAGCAGTCAAAAATGTATATCCATTTCTATACAGAACAAGGATAGTATCGTCGTTAAAATAGAAAAAGACTGTAGCTAGATTAAAAAAGTGCGCGATAATACTTCAGAGTTTAACTGTTATACACTGGCTACATATATTAGTTTTACGCAATCAGGTCAATTAAAAGTTAATTGCATGTAATCGTTCGTAAAAAGAGTGATGAAATGGCCATGAGCATAATACTTAGCTGCATATACGCCCATTTTATATCGACAAGGACCACAAGGCAGGGTTGTAGTCACTTTTGCAACTTCAATTACTTATCATATATACTCTTATTTCTTAATCAAAAGAAGAAAATATTTCACTCTTATGTTTCTCTACCTCCATTACGATAAAGCATAAGAATTAATCATGGGAGCTAAGCTGTTGGTACATTGCTTGCATTATCTAAATTTCAAGTTATTTTTCTTTTGTCACATGAATAGTATATACACCACTCATACAAGTAATATAATGGTCCTATTATTTCATAGCCAGCCAAACTGAAGGGTGTGAACTATTGCACGGCCATGAGTTGCTCTTATTAAAATAAGCTCTAGGAACTGAATTTGGCAATAATCCACTATCTGATGTGGCAATTTAACATTGGCAGTAAGAGATGAAAATTGCACTGGATTAGATTTTTTTTTTTTAGACATAATGTATCTAAAAATATCTAGTCATGTTAAATGGTGCTGAACTTTGCCAAATGGACATGAACCAAGTTAAAAAAATGTCATCCACCAATGAGAAAACAGAAAATGATGTTCTAGGATAAGGACTTTTGTCATTTAAATACAAGAGTTTAAATGGCCGCAACTAGTAGGGGTGTCAATGGTTCGGTTCGGACGGTTATTTTATAAAATTTGTACCATACTAATTTTTCGGTTATTCTATTATATATAACCAAAATTAGATTTTTCGAAACCATCCCAATCATGTCGGTTTCTGTTCGGTATTGGTACAGTTTGGTTAATTTTCAATAATTTATTTTAAATGTCATGTAAAAGTCACTAGTAGAAGTAGAATGCAATAACATACATACTTTTGTAAGACTTGGCAAAACTCTCTAGACGTTTTTACAGTTTAAAAGGTGATGAATTAAGAAAACATGAAATATGGCTAAAGTATAGATTAATCAACTATTCTACAATAACGTAAAAGAAACTAAGCAAATACGAAAGATATTAATCAAGCTGGAACTCAAGAATAAAGTCTATAGAAGATTAAATATTCAAAAAGATAAATCTAAATTATATGAAAGGAAATATATTCAATACATTATAATTTGCTACTCATAATCGCTACAATACCTTGTGTCTTGCTAATGAATATGCTGAAAATAATTTAGTTTCAATAGGAGTAGCATAATAGGTTTGTGAATTAGGATTTTGAGTTTAATTACTTGTCGGGTCATAACTGTTTCATAATTTCAAGGCCCAAGAAAAAAATTAATGCTTTATTATTTTTAAACTTAATATATAAATATATTTTTCATACTATAAATTTATTCGGTGCGGTTCGGTATTTTTCGGTTTATTTTCATAAAATAAAAAATCTACCCTAATTATCAGTACGATTATAGATTTATATAAAAACCTACGATTTTATTAAAAGAAACCTAAAAATCGATTTGGTAAAGTACGGTTCGGTCGATTTAGCCGGTTTATAAATATTCATCGACACCCCTAGCGACTAGTCCAGATCCCATTGCATAGGTCTCACTTAATAAGGAGGAAGCCGGAAGCGCTCCTTGCTAGGAATTTCTCCTCCCACTAACCAGGCGACTCGACGGATCTCGTGGATTAAGGCGAAATCATAGAGGCCCTTAAATTTATTTTATAAAATATTTATACTAACAACAAAATTTATTTTTTAATTAATAAATTAATCATTTAAGACAAAAAAAGCGAATTTAAAAAAACAAAAAAAGAAAAAGGAAGAAGAGCACAAATAATAAAGTGGTGTACTATCGGATGTTAAGGTCCAAAACTCAAACTGAAAATTTTAATTTGCCTATCATCACAAACAAGAAAAAGAAATAAACGTGCATAATGTAATAGTTTAAATTTTGAGCATTGACGGTTCGGATCAATTTAAACAATGATCGTTGTTCATTCTATTAAGTAGCACTTATAGGTGAATAGCTAAAATAAATTGTATGATATGTCAAATTATACTAAAAGAAAATCGGTGCAAGAATGCTTTTGTGTTCATATAGTTTCAGGGAACATTGTAAAGAAATTCATTATGTTGTCGATATATCTAACTTAATTCCTATATAAAAAGGATAAAATTAAATTGAAGAGTGAAGCAAATATCTTAATTAATGAGAGAAGAAAATTATCATAATTTATAAATTTATTGTATAAAATAAATAGTATATAATAATAATAATAAGAGTTTAAAATAAATTTGGGGCCTTTAAATTTTAGGGACAACAACTTCACTGCCCAAAGCCTTAGAGTCGCCCTTGCCACTGACTCAGACTAATTCATATCCAAAATTACGTTGTACGTAGTCACTTCTGCAACTTCAATTACTTATATGATATTTACTGATTTCTTACCCAGAAGAAGAAAACGTTTCATTCTTGTTTTTATATTCTTTATGTTTTTCTACATCCATTACAAAGAAGTATTCAAGTTTAACCTTCAATTCATGCATCCAAGTTGATCATGGGGACACTTGGACTTGCATTATATTATCTAAATTTCAAGTTTTTTTTTTTGTCTGATGAAGTAGTATATACACCACTCATAAAGTAATGGTATTATGATTTCATAGACAGACAAACAAATGTGTGAACTATTGCATGGCCTTGAGTTGCTCTTATTAAAATATGAATCTTGGTCAACTTGATTTCGAATAATCCACTATAAAACGTGGCAACTCCGGATTGGCAGTAAGAGATGAAAATTGCAGCGGATTAGATTTTTTACATAATGTATCTAAAAATATCTAGTCATGGTGCTGAACTTTGCCAAATGGACATGAACCAAGTTAAAAAATGTATTCCACCAATGAGAAAACAGATAATGATATTCTAGGGTAAGGACTTTTGTTCTTCAGATTAATTTAAATACTGCTGGTGCAGGGCATATGAAACTCAAGCCACAAAACAAACATTCTTTCTGTGTAGTAGCTGCATTCAAGAGTTTTTCATCTTCTTTCTATAATGGCAGCTGCTACAATGGCTCTCTCTTCCTCTTCATTTGCCGGAAAGGCGGTAAAACTCTCACCATCTTCCTCTGAAATCACTGGAAATGGGAAAGTTACCATGAGGAAGACTGTTACCAAGGCTAAGCCTGTCTCTTCTGGTAGCCCATGGTACGGTCCTGATCGTGTCAAGTACTTGGGTCCATTCTCTGGTGAGGCCCCAAGTTACTTGACTGGTGAGTTCCCTGGTGACTATGGATGGGACACTGCCGGACTTTCAGCTGATCCAGAAACTTTCGCCAAGAACCGTGAGTTGGAGGTGATCCATTGCAGATGGGCGATGCTTGCAGCTCTTGGTTGCGTCTTCCCTGAGCTCTTGGCCCGTAATGGTGTCAAGTTTGGTGAAGCTGTATGGTTCAAGGCTGGATCTCAAATTTTTAGCGAGGGTGGACTTGACTACTTGGGCAATCCAAGTTTGGTCCATGCACAAAGCATCTTAGCCATCTGGGCTTGTCAAGTTGTGTTAATGGGAGCCGTTGAGGGTTACCGTGTTTCCGGTGGACCTCTTGGTGAGGTTGTCGACCCACTCTACCCCGGTGGTAGCTTTGACCCATTGGGCCTTGCTGATGACCCAGAGGCTTTTGCTGAGCTCAAAGTTAAGGAAATCAAGAATGGCAGACTTGCTATGTTCTCCATGTTTGGATTCTTTGTTCAAGCTATCGTCACCGGAAAGGGTCCATTGGAGAACCTTGCCGACCACCTTGTTGACCCAGTAAACAACAATGCTTGGGCCTATGCCACAAACTTTGTCCCTGGAAAGTGAAGCTTTTAGAATAGAATTTACACTATTATCTGCTTGTTTTATGGCCTTGTAAAGCTATTGTGAATACAAGAGATTATATATTAATTTTGTTTTGGAACATAAGAAGCAGTGTTCCAAAGTGCAAACAAGAATCTGCAAAGCAGAGAAATTGAAAGTTGAAGTCAAATTTTCAAAAGAAGAATCCCATGTGGTGCAAACAATTAAACAAAGCATTACCTGCAAACAATTTAGATTTGAATCACCTATATAGTTGTGCAAAACTAATTTGCCTCTTTACCTATTCAGATGACTTGAAAGAATGTCATCAAAACAAGCTCAACTACGACTTGCTGCTCTTGTTTTCACAACAACCAACCTTAAAATCTTGATCCGTCTCTGAATGAGTCCCGACTAAAATCTATGGTTAAGTCATGAACAAGCTCTATCTAACTTTTTACTATCTTACATGTATAGTAACTAATAATCAAATGCACGTCTCAAAGGTAATGATAGGCCGGTGCTCAAAGCATCTCGTGTGCTCGGCTCGGCTCGGCTTCGGCTTCGGATTCAGATTCGGATACGGATTCGGATACGAATTCGAATTTGGTCAGAGATAGATTGATTGATTAATCTTTTTAGATAAAATTTCTTTAATTATTTAATAAAATATTAATTAAATTAGCTGAATATCCAATCCGAACCGGATCCGTGCGCGACCCGATTCACTTTCTTCCCGGATTTTTATTTAAATTTTCCTCCCATTTTTAAGTGATTGTTCTGAAGAGTTGTGGATTTTAAGAAACAGTACTTCCATTGGCTATAAATTCGTTTGATTCCTCAAATTTTTTCTTACGAATTTTCTGAACTTCAACACTTCTTCTTCTGCACAAATCTATTTCAGTGTGATTTACTACCGTTGAGT
Organism: Nicotiana tomentosiformis; assembly: GCF_000390325.3. Taxonomy (NCBI): domain Eukaryota; kingdom Viridiplantae; phylum Streptophyta; class Magnoliopsida; order Solanales; family Solanaceae; genus Nicotiana; species Nicotiana tomentosiformis. The sequence continues at coordinate 106,835,153 of NC_090820.1, read as the reverse complement.
GGTTCGCTGACACCGTGGTTTTTCGTACCAATACACCGGTGAGTTAAATCGTTCTATCCTGGGAGGATAATATTCCAGCACCTCGGGTACTTGAGTGGAATAATTTTCTTAAGGACACACTATGTATTCAATGGGCTCAATTTATTCCGAAATTAATTTTTTCAGATATTATTTTGACTTCATGTTGCTGCTAACTTTCTGTTTCTGTTTACTGTTTCAAAAAGATTATTGTTTTATTATTTATTATAGTAATACTAATAGGTAACAGTGCAAAACTAATTTGCGTCTTTACCTATTCAGATGACTTGAAAGAATGTCATCAAAACAAGCTCAACTACGACTTGCTGCTCTTGTTCTCACAACAGCCAACTTTAAAATCTTGGATCCGTCTGTGAATGATCCCCACTAAAATCTATGGTTAAGTCCTGAACAAGCTTTATCTAACTTTTCACTATCTTACATGTAGTAACTAATAATCAAATGCACGTCTCAAAGGTAAGGATAGCCCGGTACTCAAAGTATCTCGCGTTTATGCAGGATTCAGGGAAGGGTCACACCAATATTAAAGTCCTGTATATAAAAAAAATATGTTAATCATTATTTAAGGAGGACAGTCCAGGGAATTAAGAGTAATATAATGTGTAATCAAGAGATCGAAAAATAACTTGCTAACCAGTTACAAGGATCAAAACAAATTCAAATAGCTGGTCTTAGCCATTATTGTGAGATTACCTGCTCATCGGCAGTCAAAAATGTAAATCCATTTATATACAGAACTAGGATTTTATTCTCGTCAAAATAGATAACACTACAGTTTGCGAGTCATTATTAGGTCCATTTCTATTCTCATTATTGATAGAATTTAAGGGTCTACCAAACTATATAGAGAACCAGGTTCTCTATTAGTTCCCACAGAACACACGCAACACTGCAGTAAGTAAATGGCACAATGGAGTTTTACGTGAAACATTCCCGGCTCAGTGGGATTAAAAACCATGACCTACCCTTGTAGGATTTCAACTTCACTACTGAGCAACTTTAGATTACAACCTATTGTAACCTAGGAATTAAACTCTTAATTCTTCATTAACTTGTAACACTCTATCACAAGCCACTTTGTAATAACTTTATTACAAAGACTTTAAACCTAGGAATTAACCTCTTAATCCCTCACTAACTTGTAACAATCTATTACAAGCCACTTTGTATAACTCTATTACAAAGACTTTATAACTCGACTAACTCTAGCCAAGACACAAACACAAGGGTTTATGATTTATAAAGATTTCTTACACAATGCTTCTAACTAAGCTAAGTAGGAATTACAAGTAGAGTGCTTTAACAAAGTTACAACACAACTAAGGACATGTAATAACTTCAATACACAGAACTGGTCCTTGGTTATGTTGTTCTTTATTCTTGATGCCCTTGAGAATCACTTGCAAGATTGACACAGACTTGAGAGAATGCTTGATGAGTTCTTGAATGTGCAAGTATTATTTTGCCTTTCCTTCATATTAATATTGCATAAGTGACCTCACTTGAATGATGTAAGCATGTTTGGTACAAAGGCATTCCCCTTAAAGTTGACTGCTCCACTGTTTACACTGTTGCGTGTGTGCAGAGGAACAGTTGCAGTCACTTTACAACTGTGGGGAGTTGACTGGTACTGTCAGCAAGGAAACTGATGTCGATCTGTTCCCCCTGTTGTATCTTGGACTCTGAAGAATTGAACCACGTTCCCGAACTGAGATTTGTTATTCTTTAAGTAATTGAGGATGTATATCAAGTTCCTTATCTGGTTCTTGTCATTAAGTTTGTTAGATCATCAAAACATAACGAGGTACATATAACCTATCAATTTCTCCTTTTTTGATGATGACAAACTTATAATTGAAGACCGGAATGACATACACATAACCTTTATTCCCCCTGAATCTGTTCCCCAGCTTGTTCTCCCTCAATTATTTTTCCCCCTTTTGGCATCATAAAAAGACCAGTAGCAAGCAATAAGTAAGAAGAAGCCTAGCTTGGCTAACTCATGCCACATATGTGCACACAATCATGACTAAAAACAGAGCAGAAGAATACGATATGCACAACAAAAGGACGAAAAATTTATTAATTTTGGAAATAAAAAAGGAGCAGTTCCATTGATACACAATCACCACAAAAAAAAAAGGTACTAGTTATCAAACATATCCAAACATAGGAAACAAAAATAACTTGAACTTGACATTGGAAAGGGAATGACTCTAAGGAGCACTGGAAGGGAGAGGCTTAAATGAAGAGTCAAGGGTGTTAAGAAGGATGTCCATTCGAGCATTAGATAACATCTACTCATTGAGCAGTTTCTCCTTCAGGTCCTCAACCTGTTTCCTGAGGTCGGCATTTTCTTTGGTCAAACGGGAAACCTCTGTGCTGTGAGAGCTGCTGGAACCAGGTGCCTCATGAAGCTCACTTAGTTGACCTTAGAGAATAGCATTCCTTGCCTCCAACTTCCTTATGTATGTCCCTACAGTACCTTTTGGTTTTTCAATTTTTCCTTGTCAGCGTCCTGGGTATCACCAACCTTGGTCTTCTTGGAGGAACCAGGTTCCTCATTGGCATCAACCTTCATTTTCACTGATTTTCTTACACTCTTGCCTTTCTCTGCAGATTTCCTGGAGATCTTCTCAGCAGACTCCTCAGCCACTTTTTCACAGGACTCCTCAACCATTTTCTCATCCTCTTTCTCACCAGATTTTTCACCCTCAACCTTACTCAACTCCTTTTCACTCACAGATGACCCCCTCTTGGACTTTAGAACAGTAAGTTTCTTTGAGGACTTACGAAATAAGGGACCAGGTTCCTCTTCGACCTCATCATCCACATTCACAATTAGTGCAGGAGCCACTACCCTCTCATTGACAACCTTTCCATTTTTCACCAATCTCCCTTTTTTTTTTAAGACGGACTCAAGTTCTTCCTTCTTTTGCAACCTCGTGATGGGTCTCTTAGACATTGACCCATGGGGAGGTGCCTTTCTACTTCTAACGCTAATAAAGCTCGCCAGAGACATATTAGCATAATCTTTTTCTTCACTAGCCTCCTTTCCTCCTCAGACAAAGATCGCATCTCAGGAACCACAATTGTTAATGGCTCAACATAGAAATGAGAAGAGGGGGCAGGATCAGTACTGACCTGGGTTCTTGTGAAGAACCAAGGGTTTTATCCCAAGCGGAAGAAGAGGGCTCCTCTTGGGCGGAGGGATCAAGTCCCTCAATTGGTTCCCCAGTAGTATTGTCAGGTGCCAAAATTTCGACAGGCATCAGTTCTCTACCCTCGACCTCTGCACCATTTTATTTCCCCTGAGACTCAGACACAACCTCATAACCTCCAACCAGAGTTCCCTCAGCAGCTATTGACATCATATTTTCTTTAGCTCCATGTTCTTGTAACTCCAAACTAACTTCAGAAGGCATACGAGGAGCATTACCTGTAAAAACAAGGCATAGGGCTGTCGTTGTTGATTCATCACTGGTATGAATCACACCCTGCCCTTTCTCAGATCTTTCTCCACTGGTTGGCTAGAAACTTCTTGATTTTCTACTTCCTTCACTGTAACTTCTTCGACCATTTTTTTTCCAGCGAGGCAGAAGGAGAGGTCGCAATCACAAATTTCTTGGGAGTCAAAATTTTACGACTCCGAGGAGAACCTGTACTAGAGTGGGTTGGAGAGGAAGCAGAGGGTGGTTGTGACTCTGGGTTAGGGTTTGGACTAGTCGGAGTGGGGAGTGTGGGCTCTAACATTGGTGCTTCAATAGATGAAGACACAATGGGGACGATGCTTGGAGTATTCTGGGTTTCTTGATTATCAGACATGTTGGAAGAGGAGAGTGTTTGGTTAGAAGAATGAAAAGAGGAATTTTGGATTTTTTGATGTGAACAGTTATGAGAGTGACTTTGAGAGGAGTTATTTAATAGGGATTAGGGACCGGTTAGGAATGAGTATCAATTTTGGGTTGTCGGGTCGCTTCAGGTGAGACGTTTAGGTTCAAAAAGCGGGAAAGAGAGAAACTGACACTTTAATGACGTGGCACCATTTCAGCCATTTAAAAATTATGCATGAGAGTACAGAGGAACTACTAACCTGTGTCAAGGGAACCAGGTTCCCTGACAGATTTTGCAAATGTAAGCCTCATCCTTTGACCAATGTGCAATGCATTAGCTACTTGTTTGCTCTGTAATCGTCATGCGTGTCTACCTGTAACGGTATAGAGATGAGTTAGACTTTGCCAGAAAATACTTTTTAGCTATTTTACCTGTACATTTCTTCTGTAGCCAATCATCGAGGGACCAGGTCCTCAGCTTGATTTCATCAACCCTAGTGCCAAGCGATTCTTTCCAAAATGCTCTCTGCTCAGTGCTTTGTGAAGATATCTGCAATTTCATCTTCTGTGCTACAGAACTTCATGCATATGTGCCTTTTCTCAACATTTCCTCTGAGAAAGTGATGTCGCACATCAATATGCTTTGTTCTCTTGTGTTGAGTTAGATGTTTTACAATGTTGAGAGCACTGGTGTCAGCTTCAGTAGTTGAAAGGGCCACTAAGTTTTGTTTTCTTGTGCCCCATGAGATTGGACACGAACCCAGAAAATGTGCCATGCCAGAAGTGATTTTCCTACCCACCAGATACCCAGCATAGTCAACATCAGTATATCCTATTAAGTCAAAGTTATCTCCTGAGGGATAGTAGAGAACCAGGTCATGCATCCCTTTGAGATATCTTAGGATTCTCTTGGCAGCTTTCAGATGAGATTCCTTTGGATTGGATTGAAACCCGGCACAAAGACCCACACTAAAAACAATATCTGGTCTGCTACAAAAGTGACCCTATGATACCTCTATACATGGTCTGATTTACAGGGGAACCAGGTCATCCATGTCTAGACGAGTAGATGTGGCGATGGGAGTGTCAATGATTTTTGATGTCTCCATGTCAAATCTCTTCAGCAGCTTCTTGATGTACTTCTGTTGACTTATCATTGTCCCCTTGGGAGTTTGCTTCACTTGTAAATATAAGAAGAAATTAAGTTCCCCCATCATACTCATTTCTAACTCACTTCCCATGAGTTTTGCAAATTCTTCACATAGAGAGTCAACTATTGCTCTAAAGATGATATCATCAACATACACCTGAACAATGAGCAGGTTCCTCCATCGTTTCTTCAGAAAAAGAGTGTTGTCAATTTTTCCTCTTGTGAATCCATTTTCTAGAAGGAATTTTGACAACCTTTCATACCAAGCACGGGGACCCTGCTTTAACCCGTACAAACCTTGTCGAGTTTAAAAACGTGCTTCCAAATTCATTAAGTTCGTTTCTGAATACCCACCTGGTTCCTATAACAATTCTGTCAGCAGGTCGTGGAACCAGGTTCCACACACTGTTCCTCTCAAATTGATGGAGCTCTTCTTGCATAGATGTAATCCAGTCTGCATCTTTCAATGCTTCATTGATATTCTTGGGCTCTATTTGAGAGAGAAAGGCTGAGAAGGCAAGTGATTTTCTTGTCTTTGATCTGATTTGAATTCCTCAGCAGCTGGAGTTCCATGTACAACATCCACAATGACGAAAATATGTACCTCTTTCCTCCTCTCCTTGGCACCCTCATAGGTCCACATAGATCCATATTGAGGAGATCAAGTGGCCTTGAGATGCTAACTTCCTTTTTGGGCTTGAAAGAGGATCTGATTTGCTTTCCTTTTACACATGCATCACACACCCTGTGATCCTTAAAGCTTGACTTGGACAGACCATGAACCAGGTCCTTCTTGACCAACTTGTTTAGTAACGTGAAACTTGCATGACCCAGCCTTTTGTGCCATAGTTCAGCATCATCATCAACAACACTTAGAAAGGTGAGATCACCACTCTTGTTTCCCTTGTCACAGATTTGGGAGACACTTAACAGGCTATGTTTCAACCCATTCACGTAGTACACATTTTTAATTAAGTAGTGAGAAAGAGACTTCCCAATTCTTCCAATTCCCAGAATGTATCCCTTTTTGCCGTTTCCAAAGGATACATTCCATCCTTGCAGGGATTTGAGTGAAAGGAAATCATTTGTGCTTCCAGTTATGTGCTTTGAGCAACCACTATCCATGTACTATTGTTGTTGCTCCCTTTCACTGCTCCCTGCACAAAGAAATCAAGGGTTAGACTTAGGAACCCAAACAAGTTTGAGTCCCTTGTAGTAAGAAAAGGGTCGAATTAAACTTCTTTTTGTCCAGACAAGCAATATACATTTTTTAACGGAGGGACCAGGTTCCTTAGCAGTAGTTACCATTTTAACAAACACTTTATTTTTTTGTTGGGACTGAATTCTAGCCTTACAATTTTCTTTAAAGTCCCCAGTGTTACCACAGTGAGTGCAAATTCAGTTATCAGATACAGTAACATACTTGCTATGAGGGTTGTAAGGAGTCTTTTCCCTTTGGAACCTTATCCCTTGCTTGTTTCCCCTATTGTTTTTATACAAGGTAGTGATAGCATCAGAGGACCAGGTCTACTTGAGTGATTTTTGTAGATCATTCTTAACTATGCCTAGATCTTCCTGAAGCTGTCTGTTTCTCTCAAGTTCGACACACAGACTAGATTTCACTAATTTTAGCTCATCTTCAAGCCTAAGGTGTGCCTCACTTGCAACTTCCTTTCCCTTTTGGGTGAACTCATGCCTACCTTTCCTTTTTAGTTCCTCAATTGTTTCCTTTAGGTCCACGACTACTACTAATAGGTCATCTTTCTCAAGCTCTATGTTTGCAATTCTCTTAGACAAAATATCTTTTTCCCTTTTTAAACTCTCAATGGTCTCTCTTAGATCAACTGCAACCACCACTAGATCATCTCTCTCGTGCTCTATTTCTCCTAGTTCTATGGTTAGCGTATTTTTATCATCAATGAGACTGTGATAAGTATCAATTAAAAAAATTAGCCAAAGATATAAGCTTCTTTTGAGAATAGGATTTCAAATTTCTTTGAACATCCAGAAAGTTTACCTCATCTTCATCGTCATCTTCCTCATCCTCATCTGAGTTAGCCATTATAGCAAATATAGAATCATAATCAGCTCATTCACTTTCTACTGCCATCTTGGAGGTGTCACCTTGTGCATTATCTTCTCCAGATTCGCTAGAAGAGTCTCCCCATACAGCAAGAGCTTGTTTCACAGCATTATCAGCAGCTTTTTTTCTTTTAAATCTTTTGTCAGAAATTAGGTTCCTCTTGGAAGCTTTGTCTATGTTGTGCTTGTACTGGTCTTGCTTGAGGAGAGGAAAATCCTTGATGAAGTGCCCTGGTTTCCCGCACTTATGACATAAGTCATATCCATTTGGCTTGTTGGAGTTGCCCTTCTTCGGAATACCTCTATTTTTGCGGACCATCTTCTGAAATCTCTTTGTCAAGTAAGCCATATCAGCATCCTCACCACTTGATTCATTGTTGTCTGTCTTGAGGACCAGATTCTTCTCCCTTTTGGGCTCTCTTCTCTCATGATCCTTTTTCTTCCTCATTTCGTAAGTCTTCAAATTTCCAACCAGCTCGTCTATGGTCAATGTCTGCAAATCCTTCGCCTCAGTGATAACATTTACCTTACTTTCCCAAGAGCTGGGCAACAAGCTGAGAATATTTCTCACAAGCTTGTTTCTGAGAATGATTTCACCAAGAGAGTGCAACTCATTAATGATGGAGGTGAATCGAGTATACATATCTTGAATGGATTCATCGTCCTTCATTCTGAAAAGCTCATATTCAGTGGTTAGCATGTCAATCTTCGACTGCTTTACCTACATTGTCCCTTCATGAGCTGTTTGGAGAGCTTCCCAGATCTGTTTTGCTGATTGGCATGCTGAAATCCTATTGTACTCATCAGGACCTATTCCACAAACCATAATTTTCTTAGCACGAAATTTTTTCTCAATGGCTTTTCGATCAGCATCATTGAACTCCTTTCTTGTCTTAGGAACTGTCACAGCTGGATCT